>NC_070608.1:89827992-91181325 GCF_027172205.1 Podarcis raffonei
GTGATGCCTATTATGTCATATTTAGTTTGCTGTACCAAGAGCTCAAGCTCATCTTGTTTATTTCCCATGCTTTGCGCATTAGTGTACAGACATTGAAGTCCATTAATCATTCCCCCGTGAGATGAGATGACAATTTGTGCATTTAATTGCTTCAATTTCCTGCCCAGAGCCTCGTAGTCTCTTTTGATCTTCTGGAGGCTATTGCTTGCAGTGTCATTGGTTCCCACATGAACCAAGAGGAAGGGGTATTTGTCAGTGGGTTTTATGATTCCTTGAAGTCGTTCAGTTACATCCTGGATCTTAGCCCCGGGGAGACAGCACACTTCCTGAGACATCTTGTCAGGCCCACAGATCACTGCTTCTGTTCCCCTCAGTAGGGAATCCCCTATCACCACTACACGCCTCCTCTTAGGTCTGGTCGGGGTTCTTCCGTGAGCTGTCCGTTCCAAGGTCGCCTGCACATTCCCTGAGGACTGACTTTGCTGCTCGTCTTCATATACCTGATCGACTGTAATGAGGGAGAGATCCTCAAATGGAGTCTGCTCTTCGTCTTCCATTCTAGGGGAGAGGACCTCAAAGCGATTGTGTATTTCTATACAATCAGAGCGAACCCTGGGCTTCCTACTTCTTTGAGTCATGTTTCTCCATATATCTGGCTCCTGGGTTGGTGAACTAGCCTCCTTCTCAGGGGAGTCTCCTGTCTCCTCCTTGGTGGAGACAGTGTGCTCTGTTGCTTCCAAGAAGAGCTCCAGCTCTCTAATTCTTTGGAGCGTAGCTACACGTTCCTACAGTTGCTGGACTTTGTCTTCTAAAAGGGCAATCAACATGCAATTGCTGCAGGTAAAGCTGCCTGCAACCTTTGGCAAGATGGCAAACATTGCGCAGGAACCGCAGGCGACTGCAGCTGTTCCCTCACCCTCCATCTTGAGAACGTGTCGTTGGGGGTGGCTACAGTGGTCCTCCATCATAAGAAGGGTGAAGACAGGACAAATAACTCCCCCCCCAAAAAACCCTAGGTCTCCCCCAACAAACGTTTGAGACTAGCTCCCCTAAATCTAAAAGATGGATCAAACTGTGCGCGCCGCTGCCCTGCAAGCTCTGATAAGCTCCTCCCACAGCTAATCACCTGCCTCAACAGAAACCCTGCCCCCTCTGACCTTTGCACAGGGAGAGCAGCCACAAAGAAACACACACACGAGAAAACCCTTTTTGCTCCTTCTTCAGCTGCTGCCCTGCAAGCCCAAAAAGTGTATTTTCATGGTACGCTTACTGATATTAAAGGCTGCGGGTGTACTAGTCAGTAAATAAGTCTACTAGAATATTTTTGAAGAAAAGAGACAGATACACGATAGACAATTTTTATTATTTATTTATACCAGGGGTTGGCAAACTACGGCCCCTGGGACAGATTAGGCCCACCTGGGTCCTGAATCTGGCCAGTGCTGTGAAGCCAGAACCCGCCGTGAAGCCGAGACTCCCGGCGATGGCGACAGGAGGAAGAGGCTGAGCGGTGATGGCTCAGCCACTTAAACGCCGCGCCTGGTTTACCTCAGCAGTGTCTGATTGGCAGAGATGTTGCTGCGCTGAGGTAAACCAGGCGCAGCGTTTGATTGGTAAATCCGCTGCCGCTCGGCCTCTTCCTTCTGCCCCTGCCGCTGCCCTGGTGCTCCTGTGGGCCAGAGAGCGGAACGGAGGAGATCGCTCTGCCTACCCACGAGAAGAAGTAGGAGCGGTGGTGGCGGGAGCCCCTGGGAAGGAAGGGAAGCTCAGCGGCTGGGGCTCTTCTTCTAGCTCCCTCCCGGTGCCACTTCTCCAGCCTGCCACAAGGTCTGAGGGACAGACTGCTAAAAAATGTTGCCGACCCGATTTAAACTCTGCCTTTCCCCCAGGTCTAGGACCCAAAGCAACTCACAAAAATTAAAACAAAAATGGAAAAAACAGAGATAGCTAAAAACATATACAAATTATAGTTAAAAAGTAATCAAACTATTATGGAATTAAAACAATGTAAAAGGAAAATTATTAAAATGCAGACAGATAAACAGCACAGCACTTTGAAAAGTTCTTTCTTTAAGAGCAGCCAGTTCTGCTGGTGTAAAACAGTCCTCACCTGCCAGCTGAATGGCACCCGTCTAACTTCCCTAGGAAGGGCATCCAAAGCCGCCTCTTGTGTCCTCACCAGGCATGCCTGGGAGGGGGGTGGGACTGAGAAAAGGGCCTCCACTGAAGATCCAGAGCCCAGGCAGCTCCATATGGGGAAATACAGCCCTCAAACAGCTTAAACCTAGTATGTATATATACCTTACACAATAGTTATAAAAGGCACTTCACTTTATTCACACACTTGTGTTTTTTGTGCCTTTGTTTAAGAGGTTCTCTTTTTTGGTCTGGCTGTGAACAAATACCACCACCATCAGTCCAATTGTTTTGAAGAACTGCTAATCATTTTTGCAGTTTGAAGGAAGAACCAGGTCACAGCTATTCAAGCCCAGATGACTAAGGGTATGGCTCTATAGCAACAGGTTTTGGATTAGATTTTTCAGCCCGGGAAATATACACTGTATGTTTTCATACTCCCACCCACCACTGGATCATGGGAACAGTGTTTAAACATTAACTCCACAGTAAAAACCATCATACCAGGACAAACCATTGACTGTTTAGTATTCCATACCTTTTTATCACCTTCCACGGAGGAGTATTCTGCACTAGGCAACAGAAAGGCAATTGTGGCCACAAGGATCTGTGTAAATCCAATTTCAGAAGGATAAATTTACAGACATGTTCTATTTTCCAAAGTTATTCTCGAAGCAGGTGTCAAAAGTGTTAGTGAAATTTGAAGTTGACCTAGTTCATAAGAAAATAAACACCTTCTATCTCCCATGTGTCCCATTCATCTTTCCCTCCACTTCTCTAGTACTACAGAAAAGGGGGGTGGGGAGAATAATCTTTCCAAATCTTACCAAATTTTACAACTAGAAACACACAAATTAAGCACACATCATGCAAACCTGCTTACTCTGCTTACAATTTAAATCTAGTTTTAAAAAGTCATCATGCTTTGGGCCGACAATTTAGCTAATACCATATAACTAAATTACATCAGTTGTGCCTGTAGATGTATACTAAATATATACTTAGATCTGTACTCTGTTGTCTGAATAAGATATCACCATATTTTTTGTGTATAAGACGATGTTTTTCGCTAAAAAAATTAGTCCAAAATAGAGGGTCTTCTAGCTCTAGCTGCTGGTTCTGCTTGGACCCCTTCTCCTGCTCCCTATCGCTAGCTATCACTCACTCTATTGCCCTGATTTTCTTGTCTGTGTCCCTCAGCGGTGGTGAATTAAGGGCTAAAAAAAAAAAAGTTTGTCTTATACATAGTGGTGTGTTATACATGGTAAGTTTTTGTACATAATTAAGCCTAGCATATCTGTTAATGAAAACTACACACAAATTTTAAAGAGATAAACATACTTCAATAATTTTTCTGGGTAGCGAAGATTTGTATTTCTCAAGATTTTCCCAATAGGAGGTCAGTAATTGAAAGACATCACAGGCTTCCTGTGCTACCTGTTTGTTGCAAAACTAAAAAGAAGAAGAAACAAAACACCAATAACGAACCAACAAAAGGGAATACAAACAAACTGGAAACATTTCAGATACTGCAAATAGTTACTACAGATTCTTGTTTAATTAGTCCAGTTCGGAGAACACCCCTTCCCACAATGAAGAGTTAATGCACAGTAGGAGAGCAGGCTCATATCTGAAATGTACAAAACCACTGTCAACCCTGTGTTCAGGACTGATGCAGGATAGCCCCAGTTGAAAGACCACAGATATCTCTGTGTCATAGGCCTCTGCTCCCAGGCTACCTCTCCCAGACTCTGCCTTTATGTAGATAACTTTCATTTTAAAGGTACAACCATCTTGTCTGAACATGGGCACTCCTTCTGTGTTCTATAGTCTCTCCCGGGTGTACTCATTGCACTGCTGGACTGGTGGTGCTGTGAAAAGCATTTGTTTCCTCAAGCTCACGTGTCTGTAAAGGTCTTGGCTCTGACTCTGCAGGTGCTGGTGTTACGGGAGATGGCTCTGTGAGCTCCTGTCAGAAGCAGGCTCAGAACCCAAAACCCTGTATGACTCCATAACTGGAGATGCTACAGCCTCAGACTCTGAGCCTTGATCACTGCAAGATTCTGTCATGTCAGCCAGCTACTGATCTACTGAGTGTGTAGAGGACTGAGGACTGATTGTTTGGTAAAGGAATCTGGAAATTGTAGGTTTGGGGTATGTGCCTTTCCTGAGGTAGGCTTAATGGAGAATTTTTTTCCTTAAGGAAGGAACTAAGGAAAGGGATAGAAAATAAAAATAACTAGTTGTCTTCTTTTTCCTCTTATGAAAAAAAGTGTGTGCGCGCGTGAGAGAGAAGAGCAAAAGAATGAACTCAACTAAGAGCTTCCGCCTCCTACCTGCTACGCAGGCATAGGCAGTGTGGAATGCCAAGTGTTTGTGCAGATATTTATTAATATGCAGTTCATGCAATGTGACCCTGCCTATTGTCAAGAGGAGGTGCTGTCTTAGATGACTTCCTTCCTCTGGCACCTTGGAAACACATTTTTTTGTTTAGTTAAAAAAAAATCATGTCAAGAAATGCTATGCTTTCCTCAACATTTTCATCAGAAAACAATAGATGCAGTGAGAAATATTGGAATCAAGTTGTTAGCTGCAATGCAACAGAGACTTAAATTGGAACGTTTCTTTCAGAAATGTCTCAGCAAGCATTTTATTGTCTTAAGTACATAGCAAATGGTTTAATTTACAAAACATCATAATTTGTGTTGACAGATTGAATTTGAGAATCTTTCAAACAGCTTAATAAAATATTCTAAGTATTTAAAACACTCTTTGGTTGAAGTCAAACCCCACAATTTTGCACAATCACGTCATACAAACTTGTGTCATACTGGTACCTTTAGTGTCACACCTAAAACATTTATTGCATCCTTTACTTGGGGGTGGTTTGTACATTGCACAAGTTCTTCACATATCCAAAGCCCAAGGCAGCAAAGAGCTAAGCACCTTTAAAAAAAGAAATATACAAGTCAGTAAGCCATCATGTCCCTCTTATTTTTCAAGAAGAAGAAGAAGAGTTTGGATTTGATATCCCGCCTTTCACTCCCTTTAAGGAGTCTCAATGCGGCTAACATTCTCCTTTCCCTTCCTCCCCCACAACAAACACTCTGTGAGGTGAGTGGGGCTGAGAGACTTCAAAGAAGTATGACTGGCCCAAGGTCACCCAGCAGCTGCATGTGGAGGAGCGGAGACGCGAACCCGGTTCCCCAGATTACGAGACTACCGCTCTTAACCACTACACCACAGTTGTTCTATGAACAACTGAATTGTAAAAAGACAGCAACACATGTGGATTCAGATGGTTGCTGTATTATGTGACAATCTATACTCTTATACAGGACTTGATCCTAAATCCAATTATAGTTCTGGCACAGCAGCTTCCTTTGGTCTTGTTTGGCCAATGATTCCTATGCTAGTGCTGTTATAGCGACATTAACAAAGGAAGCATCACTTTGTCAGCCACTGAATAGAGTCAAGTGGTATATAATAATAATAATAATAATAAATAATAATAATAATAATACCTTTATTGTCAATGTACAACCTGTGTACAATGAAATTAACTGAGCCTCCCCCCACAACCACTCAATTTCATTGCACTCTGTGTGCTTGTCGCACAACACACCAGTCAGTTGCACTATATTATTTTCCGTTCAGCAGCCTAACAGCCCACGGATAGAAACTGTTTTTTAGTCTGTTGGTACGACTGATTATACTTCTGTATCTCCTGCCTGAGGGTAGAAGATTAAAGAGGTGCTGGTTGGGGTATGACTCGTCCCTAAGAATTTTTCTCGCTCTCCTAAGGCGATGTCATCTAGCGGGCTCAAGGGACAGCCTATGATATCATGTGCTGTGTTCACCACCCTCTGTAAAGACTTTCTGTCCGTGGCTGTCAACGTACCACACTGTGATACAATATGAGAGGACACTTTCTATTGTGGACTGGTAGAAGGAGGTCATCAATTGTTGCTTAACACTGTTCTTTCGCAAGACCCTGAGGAATATTTCCAGTTGTAATCCACTTTCGGGTTTATGACTGCACTTTAGTTACAGCGGACAAAGTAACAATAATATCAGGCAATTATAACCCTTCTACACAAATAATTTATTCTTCAATTTATATTCCATAATATTTTCTGTTCTATTCAGTATTTTACCTTGAAGCTTCACTTGGTTCATTTGCAGCATTCTTCAAAAGAATATTTATGAGGTAGCACTACAATAAAAAAATCATGACAGTAAGCAATTTACTTCAAACAAATATATTGCAGAAGAACTCTAATTTCTACCCTTAGTCAAATATAATAAAATGGAGCAAATTTCATTGATCTCAATTTTATTACTTAAAATATTTAAACTGTTTTGTTTTGTTAACCCATATGTAATCATTCTCTCTCTTGTTCTTAGTGGAAATTCTGCAATTAATTCATCAATGCAATTAATTCACACCCTTCCTCTCAAAATGCTGCCAAATATACAATGGGCTTGCCTATCCTTTAGGCAACTGGTATGTTTTGTAAGCGCAAGTAGATAAATAGGTACCATTCTGGTGGGAAGGTAAACGGCGTTTCTGTGCACTGCTCTGGTTTGCCAGAAGCTGCTTAGTCATGCTGGCCACATGACCCGGAAGCTGTCTGTGGACAAACGCCGGCTCCCTTGGCCAATAAAGCAAGATGAGCGCCGCAACCCCAGAGTCGGTCACGACTGGACCTAATGGTCAGGGGCCCCTTTACCTATGCTTTGTAGGGGCTGAAATCTGATTTCTATACATGCCGCAGCCATTTCTGCACTTACCAAGAAACCTCTGTAAGATCCTGAAGAGGCATGAGAGTAGGGGGGGATGAGGGCTGGGGAGATCAATTTGTTTGGTGGCATTCACTGTCACTGCCCCAATACAAATTTCTTGCCCCATACGCAAATGCTTCCTCCAGGAATTGCAGGCTTGGATGGATGCCATTTTTAAAAAACCTTCTATTTTTTTAAACTTCCTATTCTCTTATTCAACTAAACAAGTTTAGTTCAACTAAACTGCTCAGTTGCATCTGCTGCGCACAAATCTTCCTTACCTCAGTACATTTGATAACATACCCTCTAATACGCTGAGGCAGAAAACTGCACTGCACGTCTTTTGGGGCTGTGCTCCCACACAAATCACATGGACATGCATGAGATCACAGCCCTGAAAGACATGCTTTTTCCAGGGGCCTAAAATTGTGCGTTTTGGGGCACCGTGTGAGATCATGACCCTGAAAAAGCACTTTTCGGGGTGAGCACAGCACAAAATCACAGCGCCCCAAAATGTGTGGTTTGGGGTGCCATGCTCTTGTGCGAAAAAATGGGATGTCCCAAAAGTTGAGAGGTATGTGATGCTCTACATTGAAAAACAGCTGAGGAAACCAAGGTGAGATAATGAAGTAGCCAAGTGAATATATTGGAAGATACAGTATCTGCAGTGTATCTCTGGCAAATAAGTATTTTGAATCTTGAAAAAGACCCTCTGTCCTCTCTTCTCTATTTTGTAACCATGACATTTTTAGGTGTCTTAGCTTTAGTATGGGGGGAGGCTCCTCCCACTAGATGGGGCAAAGCTTCTCCAGTTTGCATAAGCCCCACCACAAGAGTAAGAGAGAAGAAATGGAAGGTACACATGACTCCCCCAATTTGTAAAATAGAAATCAGCTAACAGTGAAAACATTTACTTTGACACCTGTAGTTCCTGTGATGATTTCTGCTTCAGCAATGGGTTGCAATAATGGAATTTCTTGATAGAGGTTAGGAAAGCAAACCAGAGAACCAAGAATGGTATGTGCTTCTAAGCGTGGGGCCTATAAGCAAAACAGAAAAAGGAAAAGGAAAAAAAAGTAGGTAATCTTGTCAATTAATAAAAACCCAGTAACGTTTTCTCCAGCATTGCAGGTGAAGCAGAGAAAATAACTCATAACCTGCATAAATATTCTATGTCTGCTGCTTATTTTAATTTTAGCATGCTCCTTCTGCAAGGAAACGATGAAGGAAGGATTAGTATTGTGATAACTTGACTTGATGCCCTGCATCTTGGAGACATCTCACAGGCTGCAGATGGAAACAAGACACTAAAATAGGTTCCTCTCCTATGGCAGGCCCCCACGACACAGTCCAAGCTGACCAGGAAGGCTGCCAAGCCACTAGAGAGGGTTTTCAGAGGGTATAGGTGGCTACAGGGGGAGGAAAAATAGTGCATGTGTGATGCCTTCTACATGCAAACTTTGGATCAAACCGAAGTCTGAATATATACTTCTAGCTGCTTGTAAATCTAGTGTTCTTATTAGGCATGCAAGGAAAAAATAATAATTTCCCCATTCATATTAAAGTTTCATTCATTTCATTTTCCATTTGTTTTAATTTTGTTCAACCCCCCCCCCCCAAAAACCCCAAATTCAATAGGAATTCCCACCTGCCTTTCTTCAGCTACTTTTAACTTAGATTCTTTTCATTCAAATGACACAGGGTTTTGATGCATTCTGCCATCCCTCCCTAGGATTAGAGCTGCCAAATTTCAGATAAAAATGGGGACACTTTGAACTAATTTGTTTCATTTTCATTTTAAAAAAAAGATTATTCATCTCTGGTGTCCAGATGGCAGCGAGGCCCAATTTAAAATTCTTCTAAAAACATCTATATTTCAACATGATTTTCTTTGCTGGCTTGGATGACCAGCTAAACAGCAAATTTAAAATATCTTACAACAGAGAGGTTGCTTAGTACTGGCAATCAAAACAGAAAAATCCCAGTGCAGGCAGTATCATTTCACATGTCGACTCTCCTATACAAACATGGCTATAAAAACTGGTCTTGCCACTTCATTTCACCAGCAAACACAAGTTATTATAATTCTGTGTATATCTGGTTATTTCTAAAGACATATATGCTCATATGACAAGCTACCATATAATTAATGAGCATTACATATACCAGTAAGATCGAGGCCCAATGTAGTTACATTTTTGAATTAGCAAAATCTGTATTTACGTGCATCATGTTGTCACAATGTCAAAAAATCACAAGGAAGATACACACTTACATGTTTCATCAAAGGTAAACTATATTAATAGTGTATGGTTATTGTTAATGTACAAATTCCCTTAAACAACCTAAGTCCTCCATAGCTACCATCTTTAGCTGTACCACACAAACCTCTATGGCAATATTCGGCACTAAGAAATGGTAAGGCCGTCCCTGTTCATTTAGTTCTCATGATACTATGCTTGGGCTATTACTGTATCTAACATAGATATTTTTTAAAAAACCAGTCCTTGCTCCAATCCTTTACCGCACATATGCCAGTACACATTTGTAATGTTCATGTATAACAAAAACTTAATAACATTCTGAAACCCAACCCTTGCTTTTAGAGTGCAAATGTGCTGCAGTATTAGTGGGGATATGATTTCTCACATTTTGTCCTTTTGATGAAACACCTTTGCAAGACTAGGATGTCACCTTATCCTACAATTTCACACATCAGCTGCCATGCTGTCTGCCCCAAGAGCCCAGTTTCACATTGTGCTAATGAGTCAACACCTGTTAAGAGTAGAGAAATCTGAACCTTGCTAACAATTGTGCACTCTCATAGGAACAGGACATCGAACATTGCCATACTTACCTCCAACATGTTTGTACTCAGGACTCTGGATGCAGCTGTTATGAAGTCTCCTATTAGCAAAGTGAAGCCAGGTAAACCCAAGAAGAAAAAGCAGGGGGGACAGTGTCTGATCACAGTATTTAAAACATCCTGAAAAGGAGAAAAGGTTTAAAATTTTGAACTTGTTAAGGCCAGATTAGTTACAAACACTAAGAACTTTTCCAACTGACAGCAGTGTCATTACTCCATACCCATGCAATGGTTTCAAACATTTATAATAAAAGGATTCTTCCTTCTTTTACTAGCCTAGATCCAGCATTTGAGTTGAAAAGCGGCTGACCCATACTTAGATGGACCCAGGAAGAATGTAGAAATCTGCCTTATTGGTCAGGCTGTTTGTTCATGTAGTACAGCAATAGAATCATAGAACTGTACAGTTGGAAGGGGCACCAGGTCTCACCCCCTGCAATGAAGGAATCTCAGCTAGATCATACATGACAGATGACCATCAAATTCTTTTAATAACTGGAAGAGGAGAAAGGGAAAGATTACATAGGAAAAGCTTTAATGAGAAAATGAAGCATTTTTGCTATGAGCTTCATGAGCGAAATCAGAAGTTACAAAAACAGGAGCCACAAAAACTTATAGACTCATTCTACCTGCAGCACACAGAGATACACAGTGGGAAAAAGATTGCCAAAGTAGTAACTCATGAAGGAGAGTCATCCACCTTCCGAAAGAGTCTATTCACTGTCAAACAGCTCTTACTATCAGAAATTTCTTCCTGATGTTTAGTTGGAATCTTCTTTCTTATAACTTGAGGCCATTGGCTTGGGTCCTAGCCCCCAGAGCAAGAGAACACAAGCTTGCTCCATCCTTCATGTGACAGCCTTTTAGATATTTGAAGGTGGCTATCACATCTCCTTTCAGTCACCTTTTTACTAGGCTAAACATACTCAATTCCCTCAATGGTTCCTCATAAGGCTTGGTTTCCAGACCATCTTGGTCACCATCCTCTGAACACATTCCAGCTTATCCTTCTTAAATTGTGACACCCAGAACTGGACACAGTACTCCAAAGGTGGTCTGACCAAGGCACAATTGTTAGGTACTATGAATTCCCTTGATTGCAACACTATACTTTTGTTGCTGCAGCCTAGATTGGCATTAGCTTCTTTTGCTGCTGCATCACACTGTTGGCTCATCTTATGCTTGTGGTCTACTAAGACCCCATGATCCTTTTCACATGTGTACCCAGGTGTCCCCCATCTTATATTTGTGTAGCTGGGTACAGAACATTACATTTGTCCCTACTGAAATTCATGTTGTGAATTTCAGCCCAGTTCTCCAATCTGTTAAGGTCATTCTGAATCCCGATTCTATATTCCCTAGCATTGGCTACACCTCCCAGTTTGGTGTCATCTGCAAATTTGATGAGTATCCTCTCAATACCTTCATTCAAGTCATTTATAAAGATGTTGAACAACAATGTGTGGACATTATGTACTCTGACTGGAAGCAGTTCTCCAGGATTTTAGGCAGAGGTATTTCCTATGATCCTGTTAACTGCATTTGGCAGAAGCTGAACCAGAAACTTTCTGCTTTGCAGGCATGTACCACTGAGTTATGGAATCAATGATGTCCATTTGCCTTGTGTAGTCTGTTAACTTTATTGTCTGTACAGCTATTCACAGCCCATGTCATGTTTTTCTTTTCACTGAGGTCTGTTCCTGTTCTGACTGCTCCAAGAACTTGTACTTTAAAGAGAGGATTAGAAAAATTCATGGACGATAGTACTATCAGTGTCTACTAGTCATAATGGCTATGTTCTACTTCCCCTGTTGGAGGCAGTGTTGCTTGAAATCTTAAGGTGGAGGGAAGAGTACAATTGCACTCAGGTCCTGTTTGCAGGCTTCCCATAGGCATCTAGTTGGCCCCTGTGAGAACAGAATGCTGGACTACATGGGCCTTTGTTTGAACACAGCAAAGTTCTTCTTATGTTCTTATGACTTCAGTGCCTAGCAAACTGGGATCTCTTTGTCCACCTCAAGATAAAAAATAGGGGGGGGGGGAGTGAAAATTGGTGAACAGAGGGCATTAGTACATGCACAACGTGCTTTGCCTCTTGAAATCCTTCAAGGAACTGTCCATTCATCATGGTTAACTAGCTCTTCCAAGTTCTGCTCAAGTTCTACTTCTTGCTCCTGAAAAGAAAGGCCACCAGACCCTGTTTAACAGGGAGACTATTTGAAATGGAGCATCGAGGGGGCAAGAAACTGCTCCAAACTGAAAAGGAGGACTTACTGGGTACCAGTTTTGCCACCAACAGTTTTGATTTTATTCAGCCTCTTACTGACCAGGAGTACTACCCATATAAGAATATCAGAAAAATATTCACCTGTCTAAGACAGGATAAAGATATAAGTATTAAGTAAAGGGATTAGTTTGTGTTTTGTGTTTTTTTGTTCCTTAAAAAAAAAAAAAAGAATTCTGCAGTGCTACTCCCTACATCCAAAATCAGTTTCACTGCCTATGCCAGAGTCATATTACAGAGCAAGGAATGAAGAAAAAGAAAAATACACATTACAAGAAAAACATTAAGAAAAATCCTTCTGAAATGAGAATCTCACATAAAAATCAGTTTGAGTAGTAAAATCATGTCAAAAAATTATGTTCTCCTCCTCTGAATTAAGTTTTCCAATGTGTAAGCAGTCTCCAGGTCTTACATATGACATTTGCTCCTCAGGAAATATTAGAATATTACACAACATTGCTACGTTGTATAGCTGAAGCATGAAGATTGCAAAACCTCATCTTATAGTATCATAAGCCAACCTGATACATGTTTTTACACAAATATTGTTTAAAAGGTAAACACATTTTAGCATCATTGCAGGGAGCATTTTCACCTTTGAAACACTACACAGGTTAATGTTCAAACTGGTTTTAATCACTTCCCACAATACATTTTAAAGGCAGTATCAGTCAATGCAAACATTCTAAAAGAATGAGCAGATGGATGCTGGAGCTCATAAAGTGGCTGGTAAACTCCTGCTCTGAAAACAGAACAAAAGACCCACCTTTTCCATAATTAAGGGGCTGATTAATGCATTGGGCTCCTCACAACACACCTGTAATTACTGAGAGGTAAGTATTGTGTTGTGCGCCTAGTGTCTGAACAAGCCATGCAGCAGCAGATGGGACG
Source organism: Podarcis raffonei (assembly GCF_027172205.1). Classification (NCBI taxonomy): domain Eukaryota; kingdom Metazoa; phylum Chordata; class Lepidosauria; order Squamata; family Lacertidae; genus Podarcis; species Podarcis raffonei. The sequence continues at coordinate 89,840,955 of NC_070608.1, forward strand.
ACATCTCTATTGACATATGCTGCAATAAAAAGACTCATGAATCTTGGCATGAGAGACAAGAGAGAGTAGATTTTTTAAAAGATTAGTAAGTACTAACCCTTGCTCTATTTTCATGCAAGTTGTGTCTACATAACAAAAAACTTTTCAACTCTTCGAATTTTACCAGAAATATTCTGGAACATACCCAAGTAGAATCATGTGAAGCCACATATTTGAGCATTCAAAAAACTTTACCTCTTCATTTTAAAACATACACAAAGAGAGAGAGAGATAATAGGGCACAAGTATTATAACTTTTTCTTTTAATCCCATTATCTTTTAGTTATCGGATAATTTGGACCAATGGACGCCATTCACCAGGATATTCTCCTGTCCAGGACCCACTGAAATGCACCCTGGTACTTCCATGGCCGAACCCAGGACAGTCCTCCATTCACCATCTAAGTTGTGGCTATTCAACACCAATAACTGGCGGCGGCAGCAGCAGCAGCAGCAGCAGCAGCAGCAGCAGCAGCAGCAGACAAGGGGTGATACTTCCTCTTTTAGTCATTATTATGAATTGTTGTAAGATTTTTATATTGATCCTTATAATTTTGTACTTACATATTGCCACAGTTACATCTCAGGGGAATTATTTTAGCTGCCTTAAGCATGGCAATAGAAAATCAGAATACACATTTATAATAAACACCAAAGAAATAAGTTCTGGCTCAACATCTTTAAAGGTTCAAGTCATAAAGGTGACACAAGACATTCTGTGCATTATATTCTTTCAGGTCTGTTAGTGTGTCTGGACCCACATGTGCACAAACACGTATTTTGCACACCTGTTCACATAAAACACTAATTTGTGAAATTATCAATAAGATTCTTGGGATTTTAACAGGAGATAATTGTGCATACACAGGATTGCACTGACTGTACTAACACTGCTAATTTTGAGAAATTTAGCAATGACCATTATTAGGGAACTTGCTAGGGAACAAGAATCACACCGTTGTAGTCATTGCAATATTTTTTAACAAAAGGGTAGTTGTGTTTAGGGATAAGCTTGTGCCAATATGCAATGATTTAGAAGCAACAACAGCATTTAAAGATAGAGTAAAAAGGATTAATAATACAAGGCACAGGTTAACCCACCCACATGTTGTCTGGAACATATGCTTATTTACTGTTGCATAAACAAAGGAGAAAGGCTAGAGGCAGAAAGTCTCCTAAGGATGGAGTTATGAGGTAGAGTTTTAGAGATCCCACTTTTCTATATAACAGCAAAAGACCCAGGAAGGGAGAAAAGTTACTTGTATAGTAGCAAGTGAGAGCCAGAGGTGGCCATGATTATGGAAATAGAAAAGGTAGAGATGGGAAAGGGGACTAAGAGGTAGCAGTTAACTGTCCTAGATTAGAAGGAACTGGAGGAACCCTTTATATCATGCTTTTTGGACTAGTTGCCAAGCAACTAGATAGGCTTGGATGTTTCAAGAAGGATTTACCGTATTTTTCATCCTATAGGGCGCACTGGCCCATAGGACGCACCTCGTTTTTCGGGAGGGCTCCCCGTGCTTCGGGCTGCAGGCTGCCGCCCCAAGCCTCGCGCGCCCGGCGGGAGCTCCTGCCGGGCGCGCAAGGCTTGCAGACACTCGCCCGAAGCACGGGGAGCCCTCCGGAGGGCTCCGCGTGCTTCGGGCTGCAGGCTGCCGCCCCAAGCCTCGCGCGCCCGGCGGGAGCTCCTGCCGGGCGCGCAAGGCTTGCAGACACTCGCCCGAAGCACGGGGAGCCCTCCGGAGGGCTCCGCGTGCTTCGGGCTGCAGGCTGCCGCCCCAAGTCTCGCGCGCCCGGCGGGAGCTCCTGCCGGGCGTGCAAGGCTTGCAGACACTCGCCCGAAGCACGGGGAACCCTCCGGAGGGCTCCCTGTGCTTCGGGCAACAGGCTGCCGCCTCAAGCCTCGCGCGCTCGGCAGGACCTCCCGCCTGCCGCACAAGGCTTGCGGACACTCGTCGGGGCTGCAGGCTGCTGCCCGCAAGCCTTGTGAGCCCACGGGAACTCCCGCCGGGCTTGCAAGGCTTGCGGATAGCTTCCTGAAGCCTGGAGAGCGAGAGGGGTCGGTGTGCACCGATGCCTCTCGCTCTCCAGGCTTCAGCGAAAGCCTGCATTTGCCCCATAGGATGCACACACATTTCCCCTTCATTTTTGGAGGGGAAAAAGTGCGTCCTATGGGGCGAAAAATACGGTAGTTGTTTAAGATAATCCTTCCACTTGTCTAAATGGTGAAAGGTCTTGGCTTTAACAAGGTGGCTGATTACTCAACTAAAAGTGACTTCCCACTTTCCACAACCACCAGTTCTCTGGATTCTTATGAATCTGACAAGTCTTGCTTCGAAAATAGAAAATAGAAAAATATTCCCCTTTAAAGAGACACTGGTGGGCGCTTTTCCACAGAGTAGTATTAACTACTCCAGAAACAAAATAACTAACTCAGTCCAGAAACAAGGAGCATTGGGAAGGAGAAGGTGAGGAAGGAAGAAAGAAAGAAGGGGAGAGAAGTCAGCTGCAATGGACAAGCCAAGAACAAAGCTTGTGGTTTGAAGAGAGTCTGGCTTTGGACATAAGGCTAGGCTGCAACAAGTAGTGAGGGACGAGAAGGAGAGGACTGAAACACCTGAGGTATCAGCAAAATGCAATAGCATGCTGTAAGTTCACCTGTAGTGGATCCCATTGCCACCAAAATGTAGCAGATCCCACCACTGCTACCAAAAATATAGCGGATCCCACCATTCTGCCATCAATAATGGCAGATCCCACCTACTCTTTACAAACCCCATGGGTTATTGTATTGGTTTCTGTGTGAGGATAAAACCTTGATACTTGGAGACTCAGGCAGAAGTTGAACAAATAAGAAAGATTTGTTATCTGGACCAAGTTGGTAAAACAAATGATTTGTCAGGAGATAAAGTTCTTTCAGGAAACAGTTAACTTATTAATAATTATACTAAATCTACTGGATGTTATAGGTTTCTAGAGAAGGTAGTAAACATGCAGCTTCTTTTAAAGTTCAGTTGCTTATTTTCAGGTGCGCGCTGTTTGATCCATCTTTTAGATTTAGGGGAGCTAGTCTCAAACGTTTGTTGGGGGAGATATAGGTTTATTTGGGGGTGATTTATTTGTCCTGTCTTCACGCTTTTTATGATGGAGGACCGCTGTAGTCACCCCCAACGACACCTTCTCAAGATGGAGGGTGAGGGAACAGCTGCAGTCGCCTGTGGTTCCTGCGCAATGTTTGCCATCTTGCCAAAGGTTGCAGGCAGCTTTACCTGCAGCAATTGCATGTTGATTGCCCTCTTAAAAGACAAAGTCCAGCAACTGGAGGAACGTGTAGCTATGCTCCAAAGAATTAGAGAGCTGGAGCTCTTCTTGGAAGCAACAGAGCACACCGTCTCCACCAAGGAGGAGACAGGGGACTCCCCTGAGAAGGAGGCTAGTTCACCAACACAGGAGCCAGATATATGGAGAAACGTGACTCAAAGAAGTAGGAGGCCCAGGGTTCGCTCTGATTGTTTAGAAATACGCAATCGCTTTGAGGTCCTTTCCCCTAGCATGGAAGACGAAGAGCAGACTCCATTTGAGGATCTCTCCCTCATTACAGTCGATCAGGTATATGAAGACGAGCAGCAAAGGCAGTCCTCAGGGAATGTCCAGGCGACCTTGGAACGGACAGCTCACGGAAGAACCCCGACCAGACCTAAGAGGAGGCGTGTAGTGGTGATAGGGGATTCCCTACTGAGGGGAACAGAAGCAGTGATCTGTGGGCCTGACAAGATGTCTCGGGAAGTGTGCTGTCTCCCCGGGGCTAAGATCCAAGATGTAACTGAACGACTGCAAGGAATCATAAAACCCACTGACAAATACCCCTTCCTCTTGGTTCATGTGGGAACCAATGACACTGCAAGCAATAGCCTCCAGAAGATCAAAAGAGATTACGAGGCTCTGGGCAGGAAATTGAAGCAATTAAATGCACAAATTGTCATCTCATCTGTCCTCCCAGTTGAACGACGTGGCCCAGGGAGAGAGGGAAAAATAGTGGAAGTGAACAACTGGCTTCGCAAATGGTGTAAACAGGAACGGTTTGGATTCTTAGATCACGGAATGCAGTTTCTTGAAGATGGACTTCTGGCAAGCGATGGGCTGCACCTCACAACGGTTGGTAGGAATGTTTTTGCAAAAAATCTCAGAAACCTCATCAGGAGGGCTTTAAACTGACTAATGTGGGGGAGGGAGACAGTGCTCCTGAAGGTAGGAGTCTATCAATTGATGAAGATGATCATCCAAATGTCATAGACCGAATGGAGCAAACAGCACGCAGACCTAGTGGTGGGAGGAAAAAATCCTTAAATAAGAGACACGGGGGAATGATTAATGGACTTCAATGTCTGTACACTAATGCGCAAAGTATGGGAAATAAACAAGATGAGCTTGAGCTCTTGGCACAGCAAACTAAATATGACATAATAGGCATCACTGAAACCTGGTGGGATAAGTCCCACGATTGGAATGTAATAATGGAGGGATACAATCTATTTCAGAGAAACAGACCAGACAAGAAAGGAGGAGGAGTGGCGTTATATGTCAGGGATGTGTATACCTGTGAAGAGATCCAAGATTTAGAACCTCAAAGCCAAAGTGAAAGCATTTGGGTCAAAATTAAGGGAGAGAAGAATAACAGTGACCTCATTGTGGGAGTTTACTATAGATCCCCAAGCCAAACGGAGGACATAGATGATGCCTTCCTGGAACAGATGGCCAAGCATGCAAAAGGAAGGGAGATAGTAGTAATGGGGGACTTCAATTACCCGGATATTTGTTGGATGTCAAACTCAGCCAAGAGCATAAGGTCAAACAGATTCCTCACTGGCCTTGCAGACAACTTCATTGTCCAGAAAGTGGGAGAAGCTACAAGAGGAACAGCCATTTTAGATCTGGTCCTAACCAATGTTGATGACCTGGTTAGTGGGGTAGAAGTGGAAGGATCATTAGGCGCGAGTGATCATGCTCTTCTGAAGTTTACTATACAGCGGAAAGGAGCAGCCAAGCATACTAGGACTCAATTTCTCGACTTTAAGAAAGCCGACTTCATAAAACTTAGGGAAGTGCTGGGTGAGATCCCATGGACAGTAATACTAAAAGGAAAGGGAGTTCATGATGGCTGGGAGTTTGTTAAGAGGGAGATAGTAAAAGCACAACTTCAGGCAATACCAATGAGACGGAAACATGGAAGGTGCCTAAAGAAGCCAGGGTGGCTATCTAAAGAACTTTTAACTGAGTTAAGATTAAAAAAGGATGTGTACAAAAAATGGAAAAGGGGGGAAACCACCAAAGAGGAATTCAAACAAATAGCCAGCACGTGTAGACACAAAGTCAGAAAAGCTAAAGCACAGAATGAACTCAGGCTTGCTAGAGAGGTTAAAAGCAACAAAAAAGGCTTTTATGGGTATGTTCGTAGCAAAAGGAAGAACAAAGAAACAGTGGGGTCACTCAGAGGAGAAGATGGTGAAATGCAAACAGGGGACACAGAAAGGGCTGAACTCCTCAATGCCTTCTTTGCCTCAGTCTTCTCCGATAAAGAAAACAATGCCCGACCTGAAGAATTTGGAGCAAATGATTCAGCAGAGGAAACACAGCCCAGAATAACTAAGGAGATAGTACAAGAATACTTGGCTAGTCTAGATGTATTCAAGTCTCCAGGGCCAGATGAACTGCATCCAAGAGTATTAAAAGAACTGGCAGATGTGATTTCAGAACCACTGGCAGTCATCTTTGAGAATTCCTGGAGAACAGGCGAAGTCCCGGCAGACTGGAGGAGGGCAAATGTTGTCCCTATTTTCAAAAAGGGGAAAAGAGAGGACCCAAATAATTACCGCCCAGTCAGTCTGACATCAATACCAGGGAAGATTCTGGAGCAGATCATTAAGCAAACAGTCTGTGAGCACCTGGAAAGGAATGCTGTGATCACCAATAGTCAGCATGGATTTCTGAAAAATAAGTCATGTCAGACTAACCTGATCTCGTTTTTTGACAGAATTACAAGCCTGGTAGATGAAGGGAACGCAGTGGATGTAGCCTACCTTGATTTCAGCAAGGCATTTGACAAGGTGCCCCATGATATTCTTGTAAAGAAGCTGGTAAAATGCGGTCTTGACTATGCTACCACTCAGTGGATTTGTAACTGGCTGACTGACCGAACCCAAAGGGTGCTCATCAATGGTTCCTCTTCATCCTGGAGAAGAGTGACTAGTGGGGTGCCACAGGGTTCTGTCTTGGGCCCGGTCTTATTCAACATCTTTATCAACGACTTGGATGATGGACTCAAGGGCATCCTGATCAAATTTGCAGATGACACCAAACTGGGAGGGGTGGCTAACACCCCAGAGGACAGGAACACACTTCAAAACGACCTTGACAGATTAGAGAACTGGGCCAAAACAAACAAGATGAATTTTAACAGGGAGAAATGTAAAGTATTGCACTTGGGCAAAAAAAATGAGAGGCACAAATACAAGATGGGTGACACCTGGCTTGAGAGCACTACATGTGAAAAGGATCTAGGAGTCTTGGTTGACCACAAACTTGACATGAGCCAACAGTGTGACGCGGCAGCTAAAAAAGCCAATGCAATTCTGGGCTGCATCAATAGGAGTATAGCATCTAGATCAAGGGAAGTAATAGTGCCACTGTATTCTGCTCTGGTCAGACCTCACCTGGAGTACTGTGTCCAGTTCTGGGCACCACAGTTCAAGAAGGACATTGACAAACTGGAACGTGTCCAGAGGAGGGCAACCAAAATGGTCAAAGGCCTGGAAACGATGCCTTATGAGGAACGGCTAAGGGAGCTGGGCATGTTTAGCCTGGAGAAGAGGAGGTTAAGGGGTGATATGATAGCCATGTTCAAATATATAAAAGGATGTCACATAGAGGAGGGAGAAAGGTTGTTTTCTGCTGCTCCAGAGAAGCGGACACGGAGCAATGGATCCAAACTACAAGAAGGAAGATTCCACCTAAACATTAGGAAGAACTTCCTGACAGTAAGAGCTGTTCGACAGTGGAATTTGCTGCCAAGGAGTGTGGTGGAGTCTCCTTCTTTGGAGGTCTTTAAGCAGAGGCTTGACAACCATATGTCAGGAGTGCTCTGATGGTGTTTCCTGCTTGGCAGGGGGTTGGACTCGATGGCCCTTGTGGTCTCTTCCAACTCTATGATTCTATGATTCTATGATTCTATGATTCTAGGTATTACTCTTCCGTTAGATGTTACAGGTTTCCAGACTAGCTGATAAATGCTTAGCTTATTTCAAGTTATTTCACTTCACTTCCTTAACTTAGTTTCATAGGCGTTACAGTTTATTACTTTGGTTCTTAAACAAGGTGGTACTTTCTGTCAGTTTTCCAACTTCTTATCAATCACACTCCTGAGGTACTTCTAGCAGACCCATGGGACCACCACATCCCTCTTAACTGGTTTGGGAGCCTTCTCATCCTAGAAGATCTCTCCCCTCCTGACTGGAATAAGATCCAAGCAGATGGTATCCTCACAGCTCTGCTTCTCAAACTCAGCCCTCCAGTTAACTCCTGTCTGAATATTCTCCCAAGACGCTAAACACAGTCTTCCTGTCTAAGTTCAATTCTATTCCCTATGCAGTTTAATACCTGTTTCATACCTACATGAAACTGCTGAGAGGGATTATCTGGAGGTTTGGAGTACGGTCAGGGGTCCCTTTACCTTTACCTAAGCTCTGGGTTAGATTACTGCAACGTGTTATCCGTAGAGCTGCCTCTGAAGACGGTTTGGAAACTTCAGCTGGTGCACAATTCTGTGGCCAGGTTAAATAATCTATGGTCTGTGAAAGTGGGGGGGAGTGGAGTTTTATTTTGATGAATATTTTATTAATGGTTGTCAGTCAGTATGTTTTTTTATTATGTTTTTATCATTGAAGTTCTGTAATGTGTTTCTAATGTTGTACACAGCTCTTCTGTTAAAGGGTGCTATATAAATTGAAAAAATAATAAAAGTAATACTTGTTTCTAAAGCTCTTTATTATATTATATTGTTGTAATCCGCCCTGAGATGTTATGGTGAAGGGCAGTTAAGGAACAGTATGAATGAATGGGGTCTGGCTATAATAATTATTATGGACTCATGCATAATATTGTCCTTCTAGACCACAAAATTACTCCCCTTCATGTTTATGACATCAGTTTAGCTCTTTGGAAAGTACCATAATCTTTTCACTAGGATAAATATGCTACACTTTGCAAGCTCAGACTAATCTTTGCTGACTCCTTGGAATCCTCTCCAATTTGTCTGCATGCTATGTAACATCTGCTAACTTAAATTAAACAAAATAGCCCAGCTAAGTACTGAAAAACGAGAGGCACTTTGATCTCCTGCTATGCATATGCCATTTTAAAAAAATCAACTCAAGAAGACCACCACCCCTTTAAAATAAATAAGTAGGTAAATAAGTAAATAATTAAGTAAGTAAGTAAGTAAGTAAGTAAGTAAATAAATAAATAAATAAAACCACAGCACACTTGTCAGTGGTATGAGCCAAGTATATTGTATTTGTGTGGCAGAAACCATAAAATAATTAAGAATCTGTTTGATAATGATTTTTGACAAATCTATATTCCTAAAGCTTTAGAGCAACCTGAAGAGTTGAACAGTAGATAAAAGCAAACTAGAAATTTAACAGTCAGTTTTAGTACATTTTTATAGCACATGGTGCCAATGGTAAGTTGAACTTCTTCATCCAACCTCTGGCACAAGGCAGGACTATTCAACATTAGACCCTCAAACATGAAGCCAGACAGACGAGTAAATCACAGAGCAATCCTCAAGCAAATACAGGGCAAAAACCTTTAGACAGGGTCACCAATTAATCTGACAAGAGAAAATTCCTTTAATCAGCAACTCTATGTATGCCAGATTCTTGACTCAAGTTATACCAGTCTCTGATACCAGGAAAAATCAATATAGGCATGTATTCAGGTAAAGCAATATTCCTCTGGTTAACAGTAATAACATATAACAAAAACTTCACTCTTGTGGTTTATCACCACAACAGTTACTCACTTTGGGTTTTAGTAAAGCAAACAGTCTAATTTGTCAGCGCCTAAACGATATTGAGCATCAGAACAACTTGGCCACAATAAGGAAATTTTGCCCATGGTATAACTATTTTCCACCAGTGTGGTGTAGTGGTTAAGAGCGGTAGTCTCGTAATCTGGGGAACCAGGTTCGCTTCCCCGCTCCTCCACATGCAGCTGCTGGGTGACCTTGGGCCAGTCACACTTCTTTGAAGTCTCTCAGCCCCACTCACCTCACAGAGGGTTTGTTGTGGGGCAGGAAGGGAAAGGAGAATGTTAGCCGCTTGGAGACTCCTGAAAGGGAGTGAAAGGCGGGATATCAAATCCAAACTCTTCTTCTTCTTCTTCTGTTTCGACTCTCTGGCACCCTATCTGCATAACCTAGCAATTCTAAAATATAGACACGCTTTTACTCTCACAAGATTGAATGTATTGCCCTTGGCTTTACTGGAGGGACGATTCCAACAGATTCCACATGAAAAACTCTTATGTCCCTGTGGAGATGGCAGTCCCGAGTTGGTGGCGCGTGCCCTTCTGGCTTGCACTCTTGATTAAGACTTGAGGAATGAGATTATCACCCCTCTTTTATTGTCCATTCTAGGTCGCTCAAGCACTGCCACAGGGTCCTTTCTCTTGGCAGATCAAGATGAGCAGGTGACAACAAAGGCTGCAAGGTTTTTAGCTGGGAAAATCAGAATAGGATCCACTATTTGACTATTGATTCAAAACCCTAAAATGTATTTTATATAATTGACTTTTTATTTCTATTCTTTGTATATCGTTTTATTGTTTTATTGCTATGGCCAATGGCTGACGCAAATAAAGATTCATTCATTCATTCAATTGGAAAGACGAGACCATTGGCTTGTCAGTTCCTTCCTATTTCTACATGGCGGAAAGTAAGCATTAATTAATAAAATGTTAGTGGATGGACTGAGTAGCAAAGATTGGGCTAAAGGAGGCCATGGAGATATAGATAGATAGATAGATAGATAGATAGATAGATAGATATAAAGTCAGGCCTGCTTGATAGTGACTATTAGGATTGATTTTGAATGCTGGTTCATGAAAGGTACTGAATCCCTCTAGTACGGGACTTTTTAAACGCCAGGTTTCCTGCAGGGCTAAACAGTCAAATTGGCGTAAATAATTGTTTAGGTCTAGGTCTCCCTTCTTATTGTCCCAGCCTGCAATGTTCCTTGACAGAATATGATATGGTGTTCTGATATTTAGTTGAATCAGGGCTGATTTGTGTCTCCCGTGTGGCTGGGAGTTCAGTTCCCATCAGTCTGGGATCAGGTATCTCTGTAGTTGGAGGCAGTTCTACTCAGCATCTCACTGCAGGGAATTATTTTGGTATAGAGAAACTTGCAATTTTACATTTTATAACCCAGGACACAGGTTGTAACCCAGGACTCAGAACAAGGTCTGAGGATTTCTAACATCCTTTCCCCACTTATTAAAATACCATGTGGATATTAAGTGCATCAAATGCACTCAGGAGTAAAGTCAGATCAAGCTGAATGCATTCTCAAATTCTGTAAACCAAGAAATTAAAGCTGCAACATCCAACCACAAAGTGAATTTGCCATTTACTCATGGTGAGCACAATTACATTATAGGCTTGTAGGAAGCATTCAGTGCACACTGCTTTTGCAGACCAATGAAAAGAAAGTAATTATTTAAGAATTAGATTTACTGAATTTGTACGTTATGGCATTCACAGATAGTGGGAAGATTTGGATTCACCCATTTCCACTTAAGATTAAAGATTTTCAACCTTTTTGAGTCCATGGTTCCCTTAATCAACTGCATTCTTTCTGTGGAACCCTGTGGGGCTCAGGAGCCCAGCTAGGTCGCCTGCAGAGCTGGCAGCCTCGCCCCCTTTTTCGAACATCTTCCCTTGTGCTCCCTCAACTTCCTCTCCTCTCCCCTGTTTTTGGGACTTCTCTGGGCAGCTGCTGCTGCTGTCCCTGGTCTCTGAGCTGCCCCCCCCCCGCCCCAAAGAGAGGTGCCTCCCAGAGGCACCATTCGCCTGCGGAGCTTATAGCCAGGGTTACTGCAATAGACAGCTGTGCAAGCTCTTGAAAGGCAGAGACATGAGAGGGCATCAGAGGAGGGAGGGAAGGAAAGGAAAGGAAAGGACAGAGGCCAGTGTTGTCCGCAACTCCCCTGATCATCATTCAAGGCAACCCAGGGTGCCATGGCATACTGGTTGAAAACCACTGACTTAGATCAAGAGTCACAAGATGTCTGCAAATATGACCTTTCTGAGGGATAAAGCCAGTTGTGCAAACCTACCCTGAGTTTAGCAAGCTTTAGTCTAGTCCTGGTTGGAAGTTATACACCATTTTCTTTTGGATCACTTTGACTAATTATTCAAAAGTTTGTTCTAATCATTTCCAAGTGTCAAAGGCATATATGACCCACAAATAAGCCTTCATGGGGACTTTCTCAAAGATAAGCCTTTGTGGCTCAAATTTACGTCATGGACTAAGACTGAGTCAAGGTAACCAAGCCAACTTCTTTCTGCTGAACATTTCAAATATTTAATGACTACAAATATGCATTTTATGAAAAAATGTGGTGAACTGGCAATTATGGAAAGATTTTGCCTCACAGGAAAGCAGCAACATGAGCATCTGTTTTATGCTTAAGTGATTTTGCCACACACACACACACACACACACACTCAGATAGTTCAAATACACTAGGTTGTTTCCTTCAAAATGCAATTCTATAAAAGCAAACAGCATTTTGAAGCTTAGAGCCTAGTAAATCAATCATTTTAACTGAATGCTAGGTACACAGTAACTAGAAAACCACAAGCAGTAAGAAAGGCACATAGCGATGGCAATAGAAATTGATTTACAATTTGTACAGGTCCCCCCTTTCCTCTTTCATAATTGATCTATAAATGTGTAAAATAATTTTGGTTCATTATGGTTCCAAATTATTCAACAATTACCTGAAATGAAAATGTAAAATGAGAGATTTGTCTTGAAGCATTTCTATTGTTTATATAATTGCAGTATAATTTAGTGTAGATGTTGTTATGGAAAAGGGCAGAAAGAACCAGTGCAATTCAGAACGATGCTCTGTAGTGTCATAAATGGGAGGAAGGATCTCCTGTTTATGTCAAAATAAAATGGACGAACTCTTTCAATCTCTATAAATACTGCAAACAAAGTACTGATTAAAATAAAATATTGCAAGATCAGTTAAAAATATTCTCTCACTTGATTCAAGTTCACAGAAAGGTCAGTTATAAAAGTACCCCTTTCCTATTCTTGTTCAACCTATTGCCATGTATATATGTAACTTGATAACCTACCATCTGTCCTCAGAAAGACTCTGAGTTGTTCCTCACCATGAACAAGCTGGCATTTTTGCAGATTAATTCCTGCCCTTAATTATGTAGAAAAGGACAAAATTTCAGTCACTGAAGAGCTTAGCATATTTTCCTTATAAAAAGGGAATGAGACATTTAAATTAAGTGGCAGCTGTGGGGAGATTTTTAGAACTACACTCTACTTTCTCAACTTCAGATCAGGCTACACAGTTCATAAACTGTTTGTTGCCGTTCTTAAGTATTTTAAAAACCCTCTATGATAGACATGGTAGCGAAGCAACGTCAACATTTAAAATGGCTAGCAAATCAGTCTGCTAAATGTGATACACCCAAGAAACCAGTTAAGATCTTCCAAACATATAGATAAAAGGTTTATCAAGAACAAATATTATGTGGGACAAATTATCTGACATATCTCAGCTTGTATAATAAATCTAGCTATTTTCTGTACACTGTCTCCATTGCTGGGCATTTTAGGTTTATAAAGTAAAATTTGCTGTTTCCTCTGCATTTAACTTAACTTGCTTGTATAAATTACAAGCAGTAAGCTACATGGAGGCCAACATGAAAGTCTTCCACTGCAGAATTTATGGCATTTTAAACCCTGTAAGTGATTCAATTCTTTCCTTGAGCCTTACAAATACATAAAAATATTTTGAACTACATAAACACCTTTGACTTTTTTTTGCAAATTGTAATTAAAGAATGCATTACATGGATATATGGAAAAGTGCTATTTGCATAACATGGATGTCAAGGTGTCAGAATTTGGCAGTTTAAATTCCCAAATCCTAGATCTGATCAAGAGTGCATATGATTTCTCAAACAGAACGCAAATACTACAATGATTGCATAGGAATATTCTCCTAACTATAAAGCTTGTTGCTAGGGTAAATGAAGAAATGGCAGAAAGAAAAAGAAAATCAGCTATGAATTCTTCCCAAGCATCACAAAGCCTCCATATCTTCCACATTGGCCAAAAAAAAAAAAAAAAAAAAAAAAAGTTCAGAAAGCCCTTACATGCAATTCACCAGCCAAGGTTACCACTGGACAGAATTATGGAGCACAAACCAAATGACTCCTCCAAAGTCATTTGGTATGTGAAGATTACTTCATAAACTACCTCAGTGTACACGGGTTGGGAATAAAAACGAATGCAACAAGGTATTAAATAGCTATTACAGCTACACACTACGCACACACATAACCAGCATATACTGATCACCATTTAAAATTATTCTAATACAAAATGATAAATGATTTTACAACATAACTGTTTATACCACATTTAAAATAATGTTGTTGGACCTTGTGGTGAAGGGTGGGTATTAAATAAACAAATAAAGTAAAACAATAGGTAAAAGGGTGTTGGGTTGTTGTTGTTTTTACATATCAACAAGTATACAAACTGCCAAAAATTATTCATATAGATGAAAATTATTTTGCTAAAATAAATACACCATGTCTCTGCAATTATTAAGTTGGAATATTCATGGCTTTAACTCCCCGGAGAAAAGGAAAAAAGTCTTTCATTTATTGAAAAAGGAACAATTGGACTTGATTTGCTTACAGGAAACACACGTGATAAGGCTACATAGGAAAGTATTGATTAATAAAAGATTGGGTCAAGAGTTTATTTCATCGGACAAAGTCAAAAAGAGAGGAGTAGTAATTTATGCAAAAGAGAGCCTATCACCAAAATTTATCTTTAAAGATGACCAAGGAAGATTTGTGGCAATTGAAATCCAAACACAAGGAGAGAAATTTCTGATGGTAGGAGTATATGCACCAAATGAGGGGAAATCTGAATTTTTTAAGAAGTTGCACGAGACATTGTTGGACTATATGGATTAAAACATTATTATGATGGGAGATATGAATGGAGTGGTATCTACAAACATGGATAAGTCACAGAGACAGGTAGTCACCAAAGATGGCAGACTACCAAAACCTTTTTTTGAGATGACTGACAATATGGACTTGATTGACATTTGGAGAACAAAGAACCCCTTGGGTAGAGAGGGAACTTTCTTCTCTGAAGCCAAAATGACATGGACAAGAATTGACCAAATCTGGATAACTAGAGGACTGGCTCCTAAGATTCAAAAAGCGGAAATATGCCCTAAAACTTGCTCCGACCATAATGCTGTGAGAATGGAGATGAAACTAACACCAACTGGTTCCTTTAGATGGAGGATGAATGACACCTTGTTTAGAGATGCAGAGGTTACTAAGAAGGCCCAAAAAACCTTGAGAGACTATTTTGAGATAAATATGAACACTACTATGGAAAAAAGAGTAATCTGGGACGCAAGCAAAGCGGTTATGAGGGGGTTTCTAATTCAACAGAATGCAATAAAGAAGAGAACTCAAGATGAGAAAAAAGATAAAATTTTGGAGAAAATAAAAGAGGGAGAGAGGAAATTGAGAGCGAAACCAAAGTCACAAGAGATTCTGAGAGAAATAAAGTTATACCAAGTTCAATATATGAAAATGATGAACCAGGAAATAGAATGGAAAATCAAACAGATGAGACAAAGGACATTTGAATCGGCTAACAAATGTGGGAAACTGCTAGCTTGGCAAATGAAAAAAAGACAAAAACTTAACACTATTACCAATTTGGAAGTGGAAGGAAAGAATATATAGAATCCAGTGGAAATTAGAAAATGTTTCCAGAGGTATATTATATACACAAGGGCCACAGAAAGAAACTGACATAAATCAATTTTTAAAAACAAATGGACTACAAAAAATCTCTCAAGAAAATAAGTTAATGTTGAACTATAAAATAACAGAACAGGAGGTAGAAGGTGCCATCCAGAATATGCAGTTGGGCAAATCTCCAGGGCCGGATGGCCTAACCTCAAAATATTATAGATCTTTGAAAGATTGGATAATTCAACCACTAAAGGAGGTCTGCAATGAAATTTTGGAGGGGGAAAAAGCGCCAGAGTCGTGGAAGGAAGCCTGTATTACACTTATACCGAAAAATGAGTCTGAAAAGACACAAGTTAAGAACTACCGCTCCATATCCCTGCTTAATGTGGATTACAAAATTTTTGCAGATATTTTGGCTAAAAGGCTAAAAAAAGTATTAGTGGAGGAGATACATAAAGACCAAGCTGGCTTTCTCCCGGGTAGACACTTGTCTGACAACACGAGGAATATAATTAACATTTTGGAGAAGTTGCAAGTGAACATTAACACTAAAGCAGTCTTAATCTTTGTAGATGCAGAGAAAGCCTTTGATCATATTTCTTGGAGTTTCATGAAGAAAAATCTTCAGGGGATGGGGGTTGGTCAAGGGTTTGAAAATGGTATAGGTGCAATTTAATCAGAACAAAAGGCTAAACTAATAGTTAATAATGTGGTGACAGAGGAATTTAAGATAGAGAAAGGGACACGACAAGGCTGCCCAATTTCCCCATTGCTCTTTATTTCGGTTCTGGAGGTTTTGCTAAATATGATTAGAAGGGACCATCTGATCAAAGGTATACTGGTCGGAGCCAAACAGTACAAATTGAAAGCTTTCGCAGATGACCTAGTATTGACACTACAGGAGCCAGAATCTAGTACTAAAAGAGTATTGGATCTGATTCAAGAATTCGGTCAAGTGGCAGGATTTAAGTTGAATAAGTTAAAAACTAAGGTTCTTGAGAAAAATTTAACACCGATTGAGAAAGAAAGGTTTCAGAAGGAGACAGGGTTAACATTGGTTAAGAAAGTTAAATACCTGGGGGTGAACATGACCGCAAAGAACTTAAATTTATTTAAAGACAACTATGAGAAATGTTGGTCAGAAGTGAAAAAGGATCTAGAAATAGGGTCAAACCTGAAGCTTTCCTTGCTTGGTTGAATTGCTGTTATAAAGATGAATGTATTGCCAAGAATGTTATTTTTGTTTCAATCGTTGCAAATTTTGGACAAAATGGATTGTTTCAAGAAGTGGCAGAGAGATATTTCTAGATTTATCTGGCAGGGCAAGAAGCCCAGAATAAAATTTAAAATATTAACTGATGTAAAGGAAAGAGGTGGATTTGCCCTGCCAGATCTTAAACTCTATTATGAATCAGCAGCATTTTGCTGGCTGAAAGAATGGCTGCTTCTTGAGAACACAGACATTTTGGATTTAGAAGGTTTTAATAATGTTTTTGGGTGGCATGCATATTTGTGGTATGACAAGGTTAAAGCACACAAAGCATTTAAAAACCATATTGTCAGGAAAGCATTGTTTAATGTCTGGATAAGATACAAAGATTTACTTGAAAATAAAACCCCAAGGTGGTTATCACCGATGGAAGCGAAGGCTCAGAAAAACTCAATATGGAGGCCAAATGGCCGAAATATTGGAGATTTTGGAACAAGAAGGTGACAAATTGAAATTGCAGAGTTTTGAGAAATTAAAAGATAAAGTGCGAGACTGGCTTCATTATTATCAAATAAGGGAGGCTTACAATATGGATAAAAAAATTGGCTTCCAGGTGGAAAAATCAAAATTGGAAACAGAACTGTTAGATCCCAAAACTAAGATACTATCAAGAATGTATAACTTGCTGTTGAAATGGAATACGCAGGCTGCTTCTTGAGAACACGGACATTTTGGACCTAGAAGGTTTTAACAATGTTTTTGGGTGGCATGCATATTTGTGGTACGACAAGGTTAAAGCACATAAAGCATTTAAAAACCATATTGTCAGGAAAGCATTGATCAATGTCTGGATAAGATATAAAGACTTACTGGAAAATAAAACCCCAAGGTGGTTGTCACCAATGGAAGCGAAGGCTCAGAAAAAGCTCAATATGGAGGCCAAATGGCCGAAATATTGGGAAATATTGGAACAAGAAGGAGATAAATTGAAATTGCAGAGTTTTGAGAAATTAAAAGATAAAGTGCGAGACTGGCTTCATTATTATCAAATGAGAGGCCTATAATTTGGACAAAAAAATTGGCTTCCAGGTGGAAAAATAAAAATTGGAAACAGAATTGTTAGATCCCAAAACTAAGATACTTTCAAGAATGTATAACTTGCTGTTGAAATGGAATACGCAGGATGAAACGGTTAAATCTGCTATGATTAAATGGGCACAAGATATTGGTCATAACATTATGTTTGCGGACTGGGAACAGTTGTGGACCACAGGTATGAAATTCACGGCATGTAATGCCTTAAGAGAGAATATTATGAAAATGATATACAGGTGGTACATGACACCAGTCAAGCTTGCAAAAATTTATCATTTGTCTGATAATAAATGTTGGAAATGTAAAGAGAATGAAGGTACATTCTTTCACCTTTGGTGGACGTGCCCAAGGATTAAGGCTTTCTGGGTGATGATCTATAATGAAATGAAAAAGGTATTTAAATATACCTTCCTGAAGAAACCAGAGGCCTTTCTCCTGGGCATGGTCGGCCAATTGGTGCCAAAGAAGGATAGAACTTTCTTTATGTACGCTACAACAGCAGCAAGAATACTCATCGCAAAGTATTGGAAGACACAAGATTTACCCACCCTGGAAGAATGGCAGATGAAAGTGATAGACTATATGGAACTGGCGGAAATGACTGGCAGAATCCGAGACCAGGGAGAAGAGTCGGTGGAAGAAGATTGGAAGAAATTCAAAGACTATTTGCAGAAACATTGTAAAATTAATGAATGTTAAAATGATGTCGGAATGAAATGAAGCGGCCTTAGCAACAAGGTTAATAAGAATATGTAAAAATGGATTGATAACGGATGAAAATATAAAGTTATAATATGCTGAGATATAGAATTAAGATAAAAATAAAGAGGGTAAGGATTTGCTGAATTAACCATGTGAACGGGAATACAAAAAAGGGAGGTGTGAGGAGGTCGGGGAAATAAGTAAATGAAATCTAAGATATGAAAAGATTGATTTGTTTTCAACTATTTATTTTTTCTGTATTTTGCATTTTTTCCCATGTATTTTTGTACTTTTTGTATTTTTCCTTTTTCTTCTTTTTTACTCTGTAACTTTTTTCTTTTTGTAAAACTTTAATAAATATCTTTTTTTAAAAAAGAAAATTATTTTGCTAAATTCACCCCACACACCATATAGAAAATTTACTAAAGGCACAAAGTAGGATGGTGTTCACAATCATCTCATATTTACTGCAATGTAGAAACTTGGATCACATTGGAGGGTATCTTTTGGTGTTCAAGACGAAATCACATTTTACCATCTTCAGATTAGCAGAATGAAAGGGAACAGTATTTTAACTGAGTTGCTACAAGGAGGGCAACAGAAAATGGACATGGCTTTTTGGTTGCTGTCCTTTTGGGGCATCATGTGTGGGGAAATGAGTGAGGGAGCGATTCTAGTAAGAATTGTGCGGGAAGAGGGATGGAACAGTAAATTCTGGCCCTCCTGGTAGGCGAGAGACACTTATCAGAAAGAATGCTTGTGGCAAGCATTCAGGACAGGGGTGCAGACGTCCAGACTGAGAAGCAGGCTTCTAGCTATGGTGGATAAAAAGTTTAAATGGAAACTCTTGAATCTGTCTAGTGTGGAAACACATTCGAGGGAAGGTTGTTTGTAGTGCTACTATGATGAATTAAGTAGCGAAGAATGAGCATGGAGTAGCTCCTACTTTTGTACTTATAGGATGTATTTACCATTACAATCATTGCCCTAGAATATTTAATTATAATTTACGTCTTGGTAGGTTTAGAGGATAACATTTTATTATTTTACTGGTAAACTCTGTTATCCATTAAAATGTTTATGAATTATGAAATGACCCTGAAGTACCCAATGTCATAGTTGGTGATGTGTGTGTTGTGGAGTTAGTTTCAGTTCATGCAATCAGCTGATGTGGACAAGGTACTTGCGGCTATACAGTTGTCTATGTGCCCTCTTGACTCCTGCCCTGCCTGGTTTATTAAATCTATCAGAGAGGGGTTGCCTGGTTGGGTCCAGAGTGTGGTTAACACTTTACTGCATAACAGGGGTGATGCCGGCTGCCTTGAAAGTGGCAGTGGTGTGACCACCCCTAAAGACACCAGCCCTGGACTCGTTGGACTAGAATAACTATAGACCAGTCACAAATATCCGCTTCTTGTGCAAGGTGGAGGAGAGTTGCAGTGGGGCAGCTGTAAGCATTCTTAGATGACACAGTTTGTTTTGATAGGGCAAGCGGCTTGGCTCCTGCTGCTCAGTCTCTCTGCAGCTTTTGACCCCATGGACCATGGTATCATGCTCCATGAAATGGGAATTGAGGACAGTGTATTATAGTGGTTTTGGTCCTAATTTTAAGAATTAATTTAGTTTGTGTGTGCCCAATTGACACACGAACGCTGGCGTGTGGGACCTTCTGGACCCAGAAGTGGGCAGAAAGTAGGCAGAATGGGGGTTGGAATGGGGTGTAATGGGGGCGGTCTTATAAAGTCTTATGGCTGATGTGTCTGAGGTTGGTGTGCAAGGTTGAGGATAAGCAAGGTACAGCAAATATCAACATGTTTCAGGAAATATTTTGCAATTACTAAGAGATATCAGAGAGGTATAGGTCAGAAGATAAACCAAAATTATTCACAACAGGATATTTTAAATATTTTAAGGATTTATTTGCCTTTTAAAGATTTAATAATTCAGTTAACTAAGCTCAGCAGTGGAGACAACAAGTGAGACATGCAATGTTGCAGTCTATCCCCATTCTCTAGGAGAGCTCCAGCTAGCCTAGGACAGGGGCCCTGTAGTGCTGTTGAGGACTAGGGGAGGGGGCAGTTTGAGGAGGTGCAAAGGAAAACATGGCACTCTGAAGGCTTGCAGCTACAGGGTTCTGGTTAGCATGAGGAGTGCACAAAGTGGAAAGGTTTAACCCTTCCTTTTTCAGAAGCAATTGCATTGAAAATTTCTCTGTCCCATGTAAATAAGAAGCCCGAATATGCTTTCTAAACAATTGTGTTTATTTACAATCTTTTTACCCTGCCACTGAAAAGCTTTCTAGAACATCTTGCATAATATCAAGAAAAACAAGCTAGTTCATGCCCACAGACTTACAACCTATAAAGACGCACGGTATGCTAAACGTTTTTCCCTACAGAAGCATGTCCCCTCCCACAGGGCAAAAGCAAGAGCTGCCCATAGAAAACAATTGAGAAATCCAAGAATTTAGCTTAGGCAGCACATTTGTCATGCCAAAGCAGAATCAATACCAACCAAGACAACAGTTCCTATCTTTGGCATTCAGTGTGAACCCAGGAGTCTCCTATCCCTGTAAGAGATTAGTTTTTGTACAGTTTTCTTTTATTTATGCCCTCAATATTCCATAAGTCTTGGAAGCTCCTAAGTCGGTGCTGGTCTTTTTCTAAAAATGTTTTTCTTCATGCTTTCTACTTGTATGTACAGGAGACTCCCCACTTGTGCAGGGGTTATGTTCTGGGCCTCCGCACGCATCAGTGAAATGCACGTAAGTGGGGAGGACCCTGGAGAGCCCTAGAGGCTTGTTGAAGCTGCTCAGCTGATGCAGCATTTAGATCAGAGGTGACTAACATCTGTCCCTCCAGATGTTGTGCTACAACTCCCATCATCTCTAACCACTGGTCGGGCTGGCTAGGGTTGCTGGAAGTTGTAGGTGAGCAACATCTAGAGGGCCACAGGTTAGCCAATTTAGATAAAAATACAGCAAGTATATATGCAGTGGACACTGTTGAGTTTTTACCATTGAAAAGCAAAAACGCAATGGGCTCTTAGAATCCCATAGCTACCAACTGGAAAACTTGAAGCCAAGACTGCCACCAAGAGGTATAAAAGAGAATTTTTTTAAAAAGGCAGTGGCAATGTGGAACAATACTGATATGGTTTATAACTTAAAATTTGCACTATTGAAGATTTTTTGTAATCTATTACCTATTGAAATTAGCAGGAATACCTTTTTCTATAGTACTTTTCTTAAGTAGCATCAGTTTGTGTCTTAATCTACCTTGCTTTTGATTGGTTGGCTTCTCCTCTCTAATTTGATGTAGAACTCTCAAATCTCTCTTTAAACTCTTCCTTTTTTGTGCTCTGTGTCAGGCCTGGTCGTTGTCCTCTTCAGATCACCACACAAATGCTTCTTGTTCTTTTATAAAACTTTTTATTGCGTATTAACAAAACATTCTTATAAACGGTTCTTAAATATTATTCCTCAGAGTCACTTCTTTCAGATACCTTCTGAGCTCTGCTTCTCCATGACCAGCCACTCTCAAAATGGCGAAGGCGCCCTTCCCTTCGCTTTCCCGCTCTTTTTTCTAACCTCCTGGCTAGAGCTGGCCTGTATCTCCCCTCCTCCCAATCTGAGCTAGAACTGAACCCTTGCCTTTCCTGGGAACAGCCGGTCCCTCCCTGTTGTTCCTCTTGCTCTCTTCTCTTCCATTCACTGCTCTCCTCCCCCCCTTGGGGAATGCTTTCTCCCTCTGGGAAACTGGAATCTTCTAACTCTAACTCTTCCCTGACACTCTGTAGAGCTCCTTTACTCTTGGTCCTCTTTTCTTTACTTTCACTTCCTGCTTTACCATTGGCAAACCTGAAACTGATTCACCTTCTCTGTCCAATATGCCACCTTCAAATCTAGTTAACTCATTTTTTCCCTGCAGCTTTCCTTGAAGTTCTGCAGCCTTATCTTTTCTACACAATTAAACCTCTTCTATCTAACATGCTATACTTATTTCCAAGCTCTAATTTTTTTCTTCACTTTGTCTTACTTGCTTGAGAAGCCTCCCGAGCATAAATATTGCCATTTAAAAGTGCTGTGCAGCATCTACCTCAAACCAGGAACTAAATAAAAGTGAAATAATGGCTATACACACAGGTCCCACTTACCAAACACAATGTGTTCCCAGGAAATCATCTGTAAGGCGGGTGTTTGCATAATGAGCTGACAATTTCAATTATTTCCTATGGGAACAATTCTAATTTGTGATATTTTCCCCTTCCCCCATCATGGTTTGTTCCTAAAATGGCTATAGCCAACCGGCAAAAGAAAGACAAAGAAAAAAACTGATTTGTCCCATCTCTCTTTCTAGTTCCTCTCTCATACATATGAAAGAATGAGAAAATAGTTGCCACTGACCAACAAACCATAAACAAATAAGGGAGGGAGGGGGCAAACTCTGGCTGTTTAGCTATCTTATCTGCAGTGTGTATAGTGAGGTTTGGGCAGAATTCTTTATGTTCAGATAACTGAATTTTCACATAATGAATGGACAGATTGCAGGACCTGCATGAAATAGAAAGAGACACCCAGAAGCCATTTTTGATGGAAATCTCCAAGTCATTCAGTTTTCATTAGTAACCAAAGAGATAGTGGCTTGGATCTCAATTCCCCATGCACCAGTAGGGATGTCCCATACACAGTGCCAGCAAAACAAAAGAAAACAACCAGCATAGACTCCCCCTACAGCTCTTTGCTGCATCACACCATCATACTGTGGTAGGCTGGGGGAACCTCCAGAAAAGGGGGAGCAGGTTGGAGGGGAAGGGAAGAACTGGTAAATCCCACCAGGGGTTCTTCCACAGGGTCTCAAGCCATACTGTGGCTCGGGATCCAAACCTTAGAAAGCATGTTAAATTAACGCAGTTCAGTTTTCAGAACTAGAAATATAGTATTTGTACCTGATCTTTACTAGTTAATCCAATATGCATGACAAGATAAAAGTGCACCAGGTAGTCAGGATTTGGCACAAAATCTTGGCGTCTAGCCATCATAGCACATATCAGTTTGTAGGCTTGAAGCTTCCCTTCCTTATATTCATCTGATAAGGTGGTAGCCTAAAATAAAAGAGTATGTTTTATGAATAAGACAGCTTCTAAATAATCAGAACGTGAGTACTGTATTACAATATATGAAACGAAGACAACTGTTCAAGACATCCTTCTCAAGATGATAAAGGGCACATTTTAAGTTACATTTTCTATGATTTGGAACTTTTATGGAACTTAACGTCAACATTTCTCACCCACAAACAAAATAGCTTTGAACCAGCAAAGGCCTCAGCTAATAGAAGGTGAGGGTTGCAATTTTCAGATATTCCTCCTCCACTGCAGCTCCGGGAAGACTGCTCTAAAGGAATGAGGGACCCTTTGGAAAAACATAGGAGTGTGTGGCTGCAGTGGAGAGAGAGAATCAGCAAAAATGGCACCTGCCCTTCCATCCATAGAAGCCTCTCTGAATCAAAGAACTTTCCATGAAGAGAACAGCACAAATGCATATAATCCATTATTAGGTTTGATAATTAACATTTTGTATTATAAATAAAATACCAACACTAAGGAAGGGAAGTTGAGGACAGAACAGCACACTTTATTATAAAAATAGTAGATTAAAGTTTAAGTGCAACTTAATATATTCTTATTTACATCCCAATTAACCAATTAATTTGCACATCACAGGCTGGTTGCACAGAATTCACTAAATTACTGTAGATGCTGACTCTGCTTTCATTATAGGACTTCATTCATTCATTATAGGCATCATTCAAACAGGGCACAAGGGAACAGTCTCCTCTTTCTCCATAATGTGAATAGAGCGATGTGCACTCCTGAAGTTTACTCAAAAATCCTTAATACAGAGTAGTGGTCACATGTAGGCTTCTGTCATTGAAATCGCAGCCCTCGTGAACTTTTTGTATTTAGGTCAAATCCAAACTAATGAATATATATAAAAAAGTTTCAACATACATTCATAAACAAAAGAATTTTAAAGGCTCATGTTGATGTTGTGTTTAGATTTGTATAGTCAGTACAGTGGTACTTCTGGTTACATACTTAATTCGTTCTGGAGGTCCGTTCTTAACCTGAAACTGTTCTTAACCTGAAGTACCATTTTAAGCTAATGGGGCCTCCTGCTGCTGCTGCGCCGCCACCACGCGATTTCTGTTCTCATCCTGAAGCAAAGTTCATAACCCGAGGTACTATTTCTGGGTTAGTGGAGTCTGTAACCTGAAGCGTATGTAACCTGAAGTGTATGTAACCCGAGGTACCACTTTATAGCTACATGTACATTAAAGGTAAGGTAAAGGGTAAAGGGCGGGACACGGGTGGCGTGCCTAGGGCTTGCCGATCGCATGGTTGGCGGTTCGAATCCCCGCGGTGGGGTGAGCTCCCGTCTTTTGGTCCCAGCTCCTGCCCACCTAGCAGTTCGAAAGCACCTCTAAGTGCAAGTAGATAAATAGGTACCGCTTTATAGCGGGAAGGTAAACGGCGTTTCCGTGTGCTGCGCTGGTGCCGGCTCGCCAGAGCAGCTTCGTCACGCTGGCCACGTGACCCGGAAGTGTCTCCGGACAGCGCTGGCCCCTGGCCTCTTAAGTGAGATGGGCGCACAACCCTAGAGTCGGACACAACTGGCCCATACGGGCAGGGGTACCTTTACCTTTACCTTTAAAGGGTAAAGGGACCCCTGACCATTAGGTCCAGTCGTGACCGACTCTGGGGCTGCGGTGCTCATCTCACTTTACTGGCCGAGGGAGCCAGCGTACAGCTTCTGGGTCATGTGACCAGCATGACTAAGCCACTTCTGGCGAACCAGAGTAGCGCACAGAAACGCTGTTTACCTTCCCGCTGGAGCGGTACCTATTTATCTAGTTGCACTTTGATGTGCTTTCAATCTGCTAGGTGGGCAGGGACGGAGCAAGGGGAGCTCACCCCGTCGCATGTTGAACCTTCTGATCGGCAAGTCCTAGGCTCTGTGGTCTAACCCACAGCGCCACCCGCATCCCAACATTAGAGGTAGCGACAAAATTAACATAATAAGGCATTCCTTCCTCCATGTTTAAAAAGCAATTTGGGAGTTTAGAAGTATAAGACTGAAGGTAAACAAAAGCAGGATACAAATGAGATTGGTCCAGACCAAGGTGCATGAAAAACTTACCTTGAACAACCACGATGCAAATATTCTGAGTGGAGGAATTAAAGTAGGAGGAGAGGGAGTGGATTGGTTATCCAGACTGATAGCAAGATTGTCCCTTATCTAAATAAATAAATAAATAAATAAATAAATAAATAAATAAATAGATGATAGATAGATAGATAGATAGATAGATAGATAGATAGATAGTAAGACATACACAATCTTGATGAGCTAAAGTGAATAGTTTTTCCTTCTTAACCTCTTCAGATAGGATCTTACACTTTCTTTTCTGATTGTTTTGGAAAATCCCAAACTAAAGAAGGCCCTTTTCTCATCAATAATCTGTGATGCATGAAGTTTAGGAACTAAAGCGGCTGTTGTAATGCTTCTCCTTTCCTTTGGAAAGTCCCAATAGGTTATCAGGTTGCCTCGCAGGATGCCCCTAGTATTTGGTTGACCACTGTGAGATCAGGATGATGGGCTAGACAAGCCTCGAGTCTCATTCACTAGGGCTCTTCTTATGTTCTTACCTCCTGAGGTATATAGTGGGGCTGCCCTGGGTTACACAGCACACTGAATCATGAGCTTGCTAATCTCAGTTTCTGATTAGTATGGAATTTGTTACTGTAGTCCAACTAATTTGAACAGCTAACTTTTGTACAAATTTCCTTCCTATCTCAAAACAACGGAAACATTATTGAATTTTTGAGGGCTTAAAAATTAGGGTTGGTACAGTCGGGAACATTATTTACAAGCACACTTCATCCCAGTACCATTCATCTGTTTAAATATTAAAATCTTCACTATGGTCTCAGTGGGTAGTTGAAAATAAGCTTTTAAACATTTAACATACAATATTCATAAGATTTTAGACAGGCTGGATCTAGACACATCAAATAAGTGTTTCCGAAAAACGCATTGTAAACTTTGTATGAGAAATTGTTTTGGCAAAAATGGAACTCTACAATGCCATCTGGTGCCACAGTGTTATAATACATATAAAAAGGTAAAGGACCTGTTAGGTCCAGTCACAGACGACTCTGGGGTTGCGGTGCTCATCTCGCTTTACTGGCCGAGGGAGCCGGCGTACAGCTTCCGGGTCATGTGGCCAGTATGACTAATCCACTTCTGGCGAACCAGAGCAGCGCACGGAAACACCATTTACCTTCCAGCCGGAGCAGTACCTGTTTATCTACTTGCACTTTGACGTGCTTTCGAACTGCTAGGTTGGCAGGAGCAGAGACTGAGCAACGGGAGCTCACCCTGTCGCAGGGATTCAAACTGCCGACCTTCTGATCGGGAAGCCCTAGGCTCTGTGGTTTAACCCACAGCGCCAACCATATAACACATATAAAATGCTTTTTCTTTACCAATCTAGCTGAGTCCACAAATTAAACAGTTACGGTATTTCCTGTTCTATTTATTTTAGCATCTCACATTAGTCTACTAACTCTCCATTAGACAAAGTCTATAGTAGCAAACCGTACCTTTGCTAATTTGTACCATAGCGCAAAGAGATACTCAAAAACTCTGGCGTGTATTTTAGGACACTGGATACAGTTCACATCTCCAAGAATTCCCAATATTCTTCGCCATAACACAGCAGCAGAATCAGGATGCCAGCCTATGAGATTCCCACCAGCAATTATACTGCAATCATCAGCAAGAAACTCACTGCTGTCTAGAAGAGAAAATTATTTGTTATTAATTACTAGCAAAATAACCAAGTGTATTTTACATAGATGTGTGATAATGGTCAATTTGTGAAATTAATCAAGTTTCCCCATTAAGCCATATTTCCTTCTGAGTGTCCAGCATTGTCAATGAAATCAGTACAGCAGCAGCTGTACCCTCAGGTAACGTAAACTTCAGGCTGTGAAAGTGGCAAACCTGGAAGTGTTTCCCCCGCGCACATGCGCAAAGTGGTCTACCGCTTCTCCTCGGGTTACAAAAACCTCGGGATGCGGCTGGACCTCTGGACTGGATCCTGTTCACAACCGGAGGTATTTTATTGAAGGTTTGGCACATATGACCCCAACTTTCCATTTTCAGCCTATAATAATTTTCAGCACATGTCCTATTTAACATGACTTGTTCACTCAAAAGCAAAGTGATTAACACAAAACAATTTGTTCTCAAAAGGCACACATCTCTTTAGGAGTACATTTTCACTCACATCAACACTTACATTTCTAAGTCTAACACAAAATTAATGTTATTCTAGAAGAAATCAAAAGCCACACAGATAACAAGGGGCAATAAAACTGACTTCATCACAGCTACAGTACTTACTAGAACAAAAAGCACAGGAAATCTTGAAGAGATGAACAGCTTGTTTTTCTACTGATGCACTTATTTGTCAGAAAATTTCTCAGACTTGCTTACTTATCTATTTAAAACATTTTTTCACTCTGGTTCTTGGCCAAATTGTCTCCCATAGCAGCTTACAAAAACGAACTGTAGACAGACCCTGCCTTTAGGCTTACAAGCTAAAGACTTGAAATTAGTGGGTATTCAGCACCCTCTAGTGCTACAAAAGCAACATATCCAATACAGTTATGATACCAGTAGCACAACTCAGACAATAAAGGTCAAGAATTGTCTTACCCTCCTCAGAGCACCAACCTTCTGAGAGATTTTGCCTATTACATAGGGAGGACTATAAGGAGTCTCTAGCATGTCTTGAACAGCTATGTGGCTCAAGAATGAATGTACACAGGTAGGAAAATATATTGCTCCCAAACAGAAGCAGTCCAGTCTGGTGCAGCTCATCCAGTTGTCTTGTGTGTTGGACGTCTCCTACTGAGACACTTAGGAGATCTCCGCCCAGAGTAGGAATAATGTGATCTCCTGCTGTAGATCTGCTGATCTGGTCCCACCTTCCCTGTTGATATAGGAGTGAACATTTGTGTTGTCCATTCTGATTAGGATGCAATAGATAGGCATGCTGTGGAAAAAGGGTTGAGTGGCCAGACACACTGCTTTAAGTTCAAACCAGTTGATGATGTGCTGTGTGAATCGACGGGTGTCCAGTCTGCCTGGACCGTCACCCCTCGCAATGCATCCCCCAGCCTTGCACGCTGGCATCCAATGTTATGGTGATCTTTAGGGGACCTCTGAGGGGGATTCCTTTCCACAGGTTAGCATCCCTTGTCCACCAGAACATAGTCTCGCAGAGCCGTAGTCTCATCAAGACATAGTGGTGCTTGCTGTGAATGTGACCACTGGTGTAGAAGAAGGACCCACTGGAGTGGTCTCACATGAAGCATGGCCCACAGAGTGACTTGTGAGGCTGATATGTATAGATCCAGGATACAAGCCAGTAGTATGATGTCCATCCTATTGGAGGACATCAGGACCTTAGTTGCTGCCTTGATTGAAAGGACTACCAGGCCCTGGGTAGTACAGTGGTACCTCGGGTTAAGTACTTAATTTGTTCTGGAGGTCCGTACTTAACCTGAAACTGTTCTTAACCTGAAGCACCACTTTAGCTAATGGGCCTCCTGCTGCCACCGCGCTGCCAGAGCACAATTTCTGTTCTCATCCTGAAGCAAAGTTCTTAACCTGAAGCAGTATTTCTGGGTTAGCGGAGTCTGTAACCTGGAGCATATGTAACCTGAGGTACCACTGTATCTATCAGTGCACCAATATGTATGAGGAGGAGGTGGCTGTTATCCTTGTTGATGAGGAATCTGAGAGTTTGGCAAGTCCTCATAGTGTTCTGAATATGTGGTTGCCCTAGAGGGGGAGGTGAGCCACCAGGGCAACTATTGTCTTCATGAAGACTCTCAGAGATCAGGCCAATCTGAACAGTAGGGCCCTGAATGGTGAGGCCCAGGCATAGGCAAACTTGGCCCTCCAGATGTTTTGGTACTACAACTCCCATCATCCCTGACCACTGGTCCTTAGCTAGGGATGATGGGAGTTGTAGTCCCAAAACACCTGGAGGGCCGAGTTTGCCTATGCCTGGTGTGGGCCAATGAAGAGTCAAAGACGCTTGTGGTACTTGGGTTGAATAGGAATGTGAAGGTATGCATCCTGTAAGTCTATGGAAATCATGCAGTCATTGAGAAGAAGGGACTGCTTGATACTTCCTAGGGAATCCATCTGGATTTTTTTGGGGTAGATCACTCAGCTGTTGAGATATTTCAGATTGAGTACTGCCCTCCAGGCTTTGCGATCTTTTTTGAGAACGACAAAGAAAATTGAATAGGTGCCTAACAAGTCTTCTTCTGCAGGTACTGGCTCTATTGCTGCCATACTGATGAGATGCTAGACACATTCCCTCACAATCTGGCATTTGGATGGGGATAGAGAGGAGGGATGAACTGAGCTTGAGGGTGAATGATCAATTCTATGCAGTAACCATAGGACCCATTGAGCCATCATTGAGTGCTGCCAACTATGTATGAATGCTTTTGGGCAACTTCCCAACTTGATTGCTGATGGCATCACTGGTGTCTTGGGGGGTTCTTGGGAGGGGTGGAGATGTTGAACTTGTTTCCCTGTTGACCTTTTGGAGAAAAACATGGCTTGTTTCAGGTTTGTTTTGGCTTGCGTTCCTTCGGTCTGCCTTGCTGCCTGTAGTGACAAATGACTGATTTGTCGGAGAAGCACCGTTCCTCCTGTTGGGTTACGATAACTTTTCTTTTATCTTTAGAGTCAAGAAGAAAGTCTTTGAGTGTTTCTTCATCGAATAGCATTGATCCATGGAAAAACACTATGGAGAGGTTGATTAGGGAAGAAGTCTGCTTACCACTGTTTAAGCAATAAGGTACTGTGTGCTATGACACCTGCCACCATGGAGCATGCTGAAAACTGTGACGTACCCACGGTGGCATCTTGAGCAGGGTGTGGCAGATGTACACAGGATCCTGTTCTGGAGTTGAGAGAAAATCCTTCACTCATGCATGATCACAACAAGACTCTTATGCCAGATCTCAGCACCATGGATCCTATTACTACCTTATTACTACCTTATGCTTCTGAACCCTTCCTCTTAATTTCCTCTTTGATGGTCTAACCAGTTCCTAATGACCTGATCTTATGGGTGGAAACGTGGCTTCCCTTAATTTCTTCTTCCAGGTAGGAACCTTCTTTTTATAATATTTTTATTAAGTTTTTTAAAAATACAAATAAAATTCCAATACACATTATAAAAAAACTTTTCTATTTTCTATCTCCTAACCCATTTTCTGTTGTTATTCTCCCCCCCACCTTTGCTGCAAGCTATCATCACTCTATTTTATCATAATCGTAACATAATAATCTTGAATTCTTTCTGTTGCTCATAGTTCGAAACCTGGTTGCAGGTTCTTCATATTGTAAAATTTCTTCAAATAATCCAAAAAGGGCTTCCATTCTTTAAAAAAGAGTCATCATTCAATTTTCTTATTTTAGCTGTTAGTTTTGCTGAGTCAGCATAGTCGATTATTTTACTTCTCCATTCTTCTTTAGTGGGAACTTCTTTGTCTTTCCAATTCTCAGCACAGAATTTGGTAAATAATAGCTGCTTTGGTTAAATACATAAACAACTTAACCATCCTTTTTGGAATTTCTATCTGTATAATCCCTAGCAGAAAAGCTTCAGGTTTTTTAAACATCTTTTTTATCTCATCACATATTATTTCCCAAAATACCCTATCTTTTTTTACAAGTCCACCACGTATGAAAAAAGAACCGTCTGCTTGTTTACAGTTCCAGCAGTTATTAGAAAATGTCTTTTACATTTTAGATAGTTTATTAGGTGTTAAATACAATGTAAACATCATTTTCATATATTTCTCTTTTAAAGCATGGCAAGCAGTGAATTTCATGCCTACTTTCCACAACTTTTCCCAGACATTCATTTTTATAAAGGTAAAAGGTAAAGGTACCCCTGCCCGTACGGGCCAGTCGTGTCCGACTCTAGGGTTGTGCGCTCATCTCACTTAAGAGGCCGGGAGCCAGCACTGTCTGGATACACTTCCGGGTCACGTGGCCAGCGTGACGAAGCTGCTCTGGCGAGCCAGCACCAGCGCAGCACATGGAAACACCGTTTACCTTCCCGCTATAAAGCGGTACCTATTTATCTACTTGCACTTAGAGGTGCTTTCGAACTGCTAGGTGGGCAGGAGCTGGGACCGAAAGACGGGAGCTCACCCTGCCACAGGGATTTGAACCGCCAACCATACGATCGGCAAGTCCTAGGCACTGAGGTTTTACCCACAGCACCACCCGCGTTCCTGCTTTCATTTCTATATTATGTTCTAAATATTTAGCCCATTTTATCATTTCTGATTTCACCATTTCACCTCCCATTCTAGTAGTAGTTTATACATTTTTGAAATCAGTTTTTCTCTTCCTTCAAGCAAAATCTTTTCAAAGTTGGAATTTTGGTTTAAGGAGGAGGTGGTTAAGGCAACAATGATTAGATGGGCACAGGACATTGGACGTCCAATAATGATATGGCCGAATGGGAAGAACTTTGGAGAACAAATATGAAATTTAAGGCGTGTTATAACATCAGAGAAAATATGTTAAAGATGCAGCACAGATGGTATCTCACCCCCTCAAGACTATCAAAGATGTATAAAATTTAGCAAATACTTGCTGGAGGTGTGGTAGGAGTAATGGCGACATGTATCATATGTGGTGGACACGTAGGAAGATCAAAGTGTTCTGGGGCTTAATTTACAAGGAGTTGAAAAAAATGTTTGGAATAACTTTGCCTCCAAAGTCTGAGCTGCGGCCTTTAGGGAGGTATTCTTCTATGCAACGGCCACAGCTCAGACTTTGGAGGCAAAGGGGTGGAAGGAACAAGAAGCCCCAACAATAACGGACTGGCAAACCAGAACAGTGCACGGAAATGCCGTTTACCTTCCCGAACATACATACCTGTTAAATTTGTGACACCTGAAGGACTCAGATGCAACCACTGGCACGCATCAGGATCAACGCAAATATCAGCTGGGATATTGACATCAGGGTTTTCTTCACATGTTTGCCAGGGAGCTAATGTGATATCTACTTCATTATTGTATCCAATGGAGGTATCACTGCTAACACTTTCACCTACATAGCCAAAAGTGATGAGTAAAACAGTCATTTGAAAGAAGACATTTTAAAAACATATGCATACACAATAGTGACATCAGCATATTGTACCACAAATCACTAGCAAAGCAATAAACACCTCTTTTACTGAAACTCACTCTGTTCTCCTTCTCTGGGACTTCCATGTGATTGTTGCATGTCTGCTTTGAGATCTAATTGAGATGGAGGGTTGCTTGCCTGTATGAAAAAAAATACAGGAAATTGTTTGGACTACAATTTATTTTCTTATCAAACTGTCTCAAATTAATGGAGGCATGTACTTCCAGATAATTGCTCAAAACACTTGCAGATTAAGAGCTGGAACACATTATTTGGAGGACAGCAGTTGTTGCTAGCATCAGCTTCTTCCCACTTTTTGTGAGTTGGCCAGGGGATTGAGTGTATGTGTGGCAGCAGTAGCAGCTGGTGGGGCTGTGTGGGTGGTTGTAGGCACAGTGTTGGGAGCATTGGCTTGGCTTCACTGCTGTGTCACACTGTGTGGTGCTCCTGCTGCCCTCCCCCTCCTCCTCTTAGTAATCAACAGCAACACAAATTGTTGGGAAAGTCAGGAGACCAAGAGCTCTGGTGAACTCAAAATCATGCACACTATTTTGTGCTATTTTGGCTGACTTAATGAAGACATTGCCCTAATAAGGATTTTTTCTTATGGCCCAAACAGGGGTACCTTTACTTTTTAATGCACATTAAAACTTACTTCTTGGGCTGTACTTTCCTTGTTCATGGACCTCTCAGTTCCTTGAACACATTCAGCATCCAAAGTTAAGTTCTGTGAGCTTTCTGTTTTTCTAACTGTGAAATGGAAGGTAATATTTTAATTCTTAAAAAAATATTTCATTCAAATATTGGGTTTATCAGTTAACAAATAAATATGACACGCTAATCAAGCCATTGTGTCAGCTATGCACTTAGACTATTTTGTTCTAATTTCAATCCTCATGCACAAGATATTAGCATACTCTGGCAATCCAAAGTTTGCTTAAGTACAAAAAGCAATTTAGGGTGGAAAACCCTAATGGAGGTGGGGGAGAGTAATGAAAACAGACTCATGAGGATTAACTATGCTCAGTGGGTATGGAATGCTGACCAACTATTGAGGGACAGCACAGAAGCTTGGGTAGGAGGGGCAATGAAATTGAGTGGCTGGGAATGGAGGAGAGATGATAAAAAGAAAAAATGGTGGAGAGAACCTTGCCATTGTCATCATTATCCATTATATGGATAATATTTCATAGAATCATAAAATTGTAGAGTTGGAAGTCCATCTAGTCTAACCCTCTGCAAGTCTTTGTTTACACTATTTTTAAATGTTTTCAGGGATGAAAGAGAGCTGTCCACAGCAATCAATGAAGAAATCAAAAATTGTAGCTTCAAATGATTTACAACATCTCTTTTGTGTGGTCTAGTGCCATTGGGCACCTCTTGTACATTGAGATTGGGCTGAAACTTAGAGAATCCAATAATCTTGTGATGTTATCCATTGCTTTAATCCCTACATTGCAGGCTGGGTTGAGAGAATAATATGCAGCAACCCTGCACTGCAGTTCACTTGTATATCCCGACTGCATGTTGGAGTGAATAGGTTAGCACTGCAACATATTCCACTGTTAGTTAACATTGTGGCCCAGAGGTGAAGCTGAGACAAGTTTTGATTCCCAGCCAAAAATCCCCTATAGCTCTCAGGTTGCAGCAAAGGTCAATCTGCTTATTTTGTCCCCTCAGACCTCCTCCTCCATCAAACCAAACATTTGGTTGCATCCAAAATCTCCATGCTGCCTTGACTTGCATGCAGACTGGTTGTACTTTGAAACATTCAAAAACTATTTTTAAAATGTGCATGAATATGACTCAAGTTACTTCTGGGACTCCTATCCAACACTATCTTTGGACTCCCCTCTCCTTATAGCCACAGACTCATGTGGTACAACGGCAACATTTTGCTGCAGGCCCCACTTGCAATCCATTATTTAGCAAACCTCTCATAAAAAGTCTGGGTTACATATACAATATTATTAAGAGGAGGTACTTAAATGAAATGCTTTTTGGTGGGAAGGGG
Source organism: Podarcis raffonei (assembly GCF_027172205.1). Taxonomy (NCBI): domain Eukaryota; kingdom Metazoa; phylum Chordata; class Lepidosauria; order Squamata; family Lacertidae; genus Podarcis; species Podarcis raffonei. Next base: position 89,875,435 of record NC_070608.1, read on the forward strand.
GCTAGAAGCGAGTAGGAATGCAAAAGCATTTTATTCTGCCTGCATTTTTAAGTGAATGGGCTTAATTTTATTCTCCCAAACTAATACACTGGTGGGAAAATAAAAGCATCATTTGGGCCTCAAGCTTCTCCAGATTTTACATTAGAGCTCACAGCTCCAAAAAGCACCCAAGTTTTTTTAAACACACACACACACACACACCCTGTAAACCACCCAGAGTGGCTGGGGAAACCCAACCAGATGGGCAGGATATATATAAAACAACAACAACAACAACAACAACTAGACAAAATGTGCTTGGAAATGAGTTAAAAAATAGATTAATGCAAAAACAGGATGGAACAGAGTTATGAATGAACATATGAAACTGGCTGGTCCATCCATCCCTGGGGAGGGAGGGGTGCCACAAAACAGCCTATTAAGGAATAAGCATGATGTTTTCACTTTTTTGTAAATAAGGAAAATAAACATGGAATACACTTGCAAATTGTTTTAATGTCATAGCTGACGCTAGTTAAATTATAAACCAAATAGTCAACATTAACTAAATTATTACATTATTTGTTGCATTAGTATTAAAATGTTTCAGATTTTTTTTTGCTTTAACCCATTATATTTGTATTCCTCTCATGTCTTGAAACACTAGTTACCTAAAATGATATGACCACCAAAATTATTGAACATGGGATTAAAGGGATTCATAAACTCTATAGCATGATTTGCTGAAAATTGTACAGCTTATTCATTGTAAATTGAGAGCACACTCCCCCTCCCCAACATAGGCTGCAAGGGCAGAGAAGTCTTCCTGAATTCAGTGGGGTTTACTTCCAAGTTTGTGATCATGGGGTATAAACAGACAGACAGACTGGACTATACTAAAGCAGTTGATCGGTATTGTTGCAATGTAACAGACTAAAACTAATCTTCTTGCAAAGTTACCATTATAAGATATACTTTTATTACACAGTGAACATTGTGGTGGAAAATCGCAGTTGTTGCCTTTTAAGAATTCTATTATACAACAGGCATAGTGACAAATTCATGGAGCTATGAGAACACAGCACTTGCCATTGTTGCACAAAACATTTCAAACCAAAACAAGAACTAACTTCCTCATTGAGGCAGTTCTTATTACTTCTAAATTACCTTGGAAAACATCAGAATTACTTTGGTCTCTAATATCCGAGGTGCTACTACTTCGAGTTAATTGTTCTTGGTCTGAAAATGTGCCATTACATTCTGTTCCTTCTATATTTTCTGGCTGGCGATATTCAAGTCCTGTTCCATTTTCTGACTGTTGATATTCTTCAGCTTCTGTAGGTATTGGTACAAAACTATTTCAGTCATATGCCAATTACAAATGCCCATGCCTATAGCATCAATAACATTGTGAGACATTCAAATCATTAATACATTTGTACCTCATTATTAATTAGCAGAGAAAACAAAATAAAATGTTAACTATTAGGACTGATCTAACATGAATTTGGGAATCATAGCTAATAGTTCTCTGCTTAAAATTATGGGAAGAGGTGTGATTTCAAGGCTAGAAAGGGTATGAGGAAAAGAGTTAACACATCTATTTGGATGCTGTTTCTTTCCTTCAAATCAAGCTCCCTATTTATAGTGGAAAAACAGAGTTGTGTAGTGTCTTTCACAACCTAAGTTTTGCTTTATTGCTCTAATAGTCAGGGTGTTTTGAGTGAGTATACTCTGTGGTAATTCCCCAGTCTCTTAAAATCTGCACTCTCAATAAAGTGCTGAGAACGTGAATTCTGCAACCTGTTTAAATTATGTTTTTTGAGCAAATTTGTATACATTTCTTCAGTTTGCATCATTTATTCTCCTACTGTTGCTCATGGGGAGGTGCAAAGAACCATCAGCATAAGATATGGTGGAAAAGATTGAAATTGAAATATGAAGTTTTGGATTCATCTGGTTCAAGGCACAATTTGATTTGTGAACCCCACTTTAACCCCGTGTTCTGTCTCATATGTATTTTGAATGCGGGGGGGAATCCGTATTTCTAGAGTATCAGGTAATTAACAACAACAAACAGGAACTGTAGCAAATGTTGCCTTGGCCTAACATGTATATCCCAAAGAAGGTAGTTCCCCAACTTTGGAGGTTTTCATTTCCTTTAGTATTGTTGGTTTATGCTGGTAAGTACAAAGTACTTTTTTATTTTCTTCTTCCTTTATCTTTCTTATTATTCTAGTTTAGCTAAGATACCCTCCCTCAGTTTACTATTTTGTCATCTTTGTATGTGTTTTCTTTAACTGGGCAAGCAGCCTGATAACTATGCTAATAGTTACATTTTTACATGTTAACATTTTTCTCTTGTGGGAATGCTACTTTATAATTTTGCAAGTTTCATAAAACCTTTAAATGTAATTCCCATTGTCATTCACATACTCAAATTCAATAGCCTGTGATCAAACAAAAATCTTTGTCAAATCTATATTAAAGAAGGACCTGAGTTACAAAACTGCTTTGCCACTTTGCCATCAACAGATTTAGGAAGTGCCATAGATGCAGCAATTCCAACAACTCCAGTTCACTTACGTTTCAGCTGATTAGAAAGTCAGCTTAATTTTTAGGATTCTTACAAAGCAAAATATAACTCCACACAACTAACAACAAAAAATTGTCATGAAGACTTGAGCTACGGAAATGACTGTACATGAAGATGGAGGCACATACAATAGCAAGAATGGGTGTATTTTAATTAAAATTGACCTAAAGAGGTCCAATATACAACAGATTTCATGGTCATAGATTCTTACAGTTATTAGAAGTCAAATTCTTAGGTTTGCTAAAATTGTGGAGACAGCAGAGTTCATTACACAGAAGAACTTCTTTGAACACTAGTTTTCCTTGGTGGCGCTGTGGTCTAAACCACAGAGCCTAGGACTTGCCGATCAGAAGGTTGGCAGTTCGAATCCCTGCGACGGGGTGAGCTCCCGTTGCCTGGTCCCTGCTCCTGCCAACCTAGCAGTTCGAAAGCATGCCAAAAAGTGCAAGTAGATAAATAGGTACTGCTCCCGCGGGAAGGTAAATGGCATGTCCGTGCGCTGCTCTGGTTTCGCCAGAAGCGACTTAGTCATGCTGGCCACATGACCTGGAAAAACTGTCTGCAGACAAACCCCGGCTCCCTCGGTCAGTAAAGAGGGATGAGCGCCGCAACCCCAGAGTTGTCTGTGACTGGACTTAACTGTCAGGGGTCCTTTACCTTTACCTTTTTTTCCCTTGGAAAATCCACCCACACAGTCAATACACAAATGTCACCAAATGAACGTGAAGGTGGAAGGAATGAAGAGTCAGTCATAATGCACATCTTAAAAGCAGAACTGGTGCAGTTGAGATTTTTCAAGAATAGGCGAACCAGGAGGAATTTGAAAAGGGCTATGGGATTAACAAGGAATCCTGAGAACTTGAAAGCTGCGCTACAGAATTTGGAACGTTAGGTGACAGATACTTGCATTTTGGGTAGAACTATGATATTACACACTACTATTTTTGACCAAAATACAATAATATAAATATAGTTCAGAATACTGTGTGTATGACACAGGAAAACATGAATACAGAATACTGAGAAAAGAAGCATACCTGAAAGTGTGTGAGAGTAAGAAGTGTAAGAGATACCAGGTAAGAAAGAGCTCACAGTATGAAGGAGTAGAGGTACACTTTTAGTGACTGGCAAAGCCTCACAGAGATGAGCGCAGTTGCTGATAGACTGACTTCGCTTAGCTTCCAGGGAGAAATAAAGTGACAAAAGTAAATTCAAAACAGTAACGCAATACTTCAGTTAGAAGTACACTTTATTTAGCAGAATATTGCATTTAAAGAAAAAGAGCGAGGGAACTGAGAAAATTCTTAAATGTGAATTCCCATGTACACGTGGCATTAATTTTCTATCAATGTAAATTAACAATGCAAAAGGAATTCATTAAAATGTAATCCACAAAAGTACACATTGTTTACTGAAGATGCCACTTTTTTTTAAAAAAAAGACAGTTTACTAAACGTCTCACCAGAATGGATGCTAGAGCATATAAAAGATACTTCCTGCAGTTGTTCTACAGCCTGAATTATTCTAGACTTTTTTTAAAAGTTGGCTAATTGCAAAAATATTATTTGTCTTCGATGTGATTCATTGGTCTGTTGGTACTGCCAGAAGCATATTCTGTGCCCACATGGTCAGTTACTCTTGAGCAAATGGGCTATACATCATCTAAGAATATGTGGATATCTGTAGGAAGATGACAGTAAATGCACACCAGTGGGGGGGGCAATAAATATGCTGGAAGGGCAAAATGGATCTGTCTCTCTTATTGGAACTTCTATTTTACTCTGTAGATTCTCTGTAAATAAATATGTTTACTCAGAAAGTCTACCAGTTTAACTAAGATTTATAACAAAGTAACTAATTTAAAAATTGAAACCTTAATTAAAATTTTCATTTTCCCCCCATTATGTTTCAAAATAATTATATTCACTAAAACAAAAAAAGTTTGTTTTTTCCAAATGGAGAGCAGTAATAGGAAAATTTTGTTCTTCATCTTTGGGAAGTAGGGTTTGTGCAGGTGGGAAGATTTGCATTTAGTATCTGAATGACAAGAAAAAAATACAATAGTCAAAAACATTTCCTAGGGTGGAGATGCAACAACCTCTTAAACGTTTTGCCTATCATGCCCTTAGTAGAAGCATAGGAAACTAGCCAGAAAAGGGTAGCAAGATAATTTGATACAAGTTATATCAGAGCTTCCTTGAGAAATAGTTTAAGTAAAACAATCAAGATGGCTTAAGTGAGCAGGCTAATCTACACGCTCAACACAGTGAGGCAAGCTAGGGTATTTGGAAACAAGGTGTCCCAGCATTAGCCAATGTGGTTTTCTTCGTAAGTTGTTGGACTACAGTTCCTATTAGCCCCAACCAGGATTGTCAATGAACAGGGATAATGGAAGTTGTAGTCCAACAACATCTGGAGGGATTGGATTGGATATCTCAGGGGTAGCCAGAGAGTGATGAGGAAACAGTGTTGAGTTGACAAGGAACCAGTAGAAAAGTGAGATGAGAGTGAAGGTTAAAGACATATAAAGGTTAAAGAGTGGGGGAAATCTATCTGTACACCTTCAAGAGTAACCAGTGTAGATGTGTGCACATGCTGACAAAATTTTGAATACACTGCTAGCGGATCAGGAAAGTGATTTACCAGGAACTGGTTCTAGCAGATCAGGATGAACCCTTCACCAAGTGAAAGAAACTGAAAAATGTTTAAAAACACAAAGAACATTCTCTTTCTCTCTCACTCCAGTAACTAACATGCAAAAGAGTTTACAAGCTTGTTTCAGTGCATGCAAACCTGACATCCATAGTCTCTTTCTATGTCTCTTTCGGATTAATTCTGAACTGCAAAATAAACCTGAGTAATAATAGTATTTTTATTATTTACTGAGATAAAGTGAGGTATACTTCTTAAAAGAAGGCTCAGGATTATTATGTTTAACTGAACATCCAAAGGTTTTAGAATATTACAGGAATGCTTATATTCAAGCTTCTTTTCTAAAACTATGAATTTATTCAGTATATGCATGCTAATACTAATGTCTACATACTCCTAAATCCATATGACAAAAACTTACTTTTGTATACTACAGTGTTGATGGTTTCCAATTTCAACTTTCATTTTAGCTTGGCAAAAAGAAATATTTATTTAGGTATGAGGTTTCAGCAACTCACAGGTTCTTCTCCAACACTGTATATAGTTGTGATATTCTTTTTTTTAAATGGCAATGTTTAACTTTAAAAATGTCATAAATACACCAAACAGTACAGCTGGTTCTGCTACATTTTTCATACTGCGTGTTTTTAATGAAATTCAGGTTTGATAAGCAATTCAGTGTTACATAGTTAGCTATCTGAAAAAAGACTGAAAGAGTAAACCATTTACTGACTTCATCGTTGAGGACAGATTATAATCAGAGGCTGCAGTTGGTAGTTTTAGGCTTGAATTCAGAGTAGCAAATGAAAAAGCTCCATCCATTTGTGGAAAGCCTGGCAATCCAGCAGAGGCTGCTACTCTTGGAAGAGGGAAGAGAAACCATGTATTCATCCTTCTACCTACAGCCTCCTATGACACCTCAACCCTTCTATTGGAGAGTTCTCCTACCCTCCAGGAACGTAACAACAATAATCTCTCCAGGAATGAAATTTCACTTGTGAGATCTCTGGATCTAATCCTTAGTCATTAAACTGCACTATGCCAGCTTTTAACACTATGCTATAAACAAGTATCATTAACATGGTGAGTTGTAGGTTATGTGGCACTGTAATAATAAACAAAAGGTCTCCAACCCTATATCAGGATACATAAGATTCGTAGGTTTACATCAGTGATGGCCAAACTTGGCCCTCCAGCTGTTTTGGGACTATAATTCCCATCATCCCTGACCACTGGTCCTGTTAGCTAGGGGCGATGGGAGTTGTAGTCCATCTGCAGACAGACTACCCTTATTCTACCACCTTCTAACTGAAGAGCCTGTTGCACCATAAGCATTTTCTATCATGAGGTCCCACCTCCAACAGAAGCAATGTCTGAATTTACCAACTGACCGATAGAAGTCTGGATGATTAAGAATGCATAGGTTATTGTTGGAATGGGAAACAAGGGATGAGTTGTTAAAGTCTGCTATGATGCACTGGGTGAGAGAGATGACATAATATAGAATTAAGTGCGTGGGGGAAATTGTGGAAAAGCTTGTTATACACTAAAAGAGAACTTTATGAAGAGGATATATAGGTGGTTCCTAACCCAGAGCAAAGTACCAAAAATGTATAAATTGGAGCCAAGTACCTGTTGGAAATGTCAGGAAACGGAAGTTAGGTTCTATCATATGTGGTGGACTTGTAAATTAGCTAAAGATTTCTGGGAGATGATATATAATGAAATGAAAAAAAATGCTTAGAAAGACTTTTATGCAGTACTATTGGGTAATCAAGAAGAACCATGGATTGGGGGGGAGGGGAAGTAGTTGATTATTGTATGGTTGTATTGATTTGAGTATAAAAAACGTGTATTGGAAAATTATATAAAAAAGAAGATGATGATGTCTGGATGATTAAGGAACATGAAACCCCAACATGAAAAAGACCATTAGGTAAATGGGATTTCAGTGCGCTTAAACAGATGACCTCAGGTGGGACCTGAGCTCCACCCGATGGTTGAAGCAAAATAGTCTTTTCTCTGCACATGTAACAGTGGCCTCAAGTGGGACTTAACATAGCTCACCCATGTAAGTCGGGAAGCTACAGGAAAGAAGAAAAGGGCTTCCTAAGGTTTAGGGAATGTGTAATAGCACACACCTCCCAATAGCCACTTCCAAAGAAGCAAATCTTATAATGCTTTACAAAGGTCCTGGGTCTACAAATTTCAAGCAAAGGAGCCTTCAGGGAAAATGTTGCCAATGTAGCTACTGCTCTAGTGGAATGAGCAAAAGCTTTAGTTAGTGGTGATAATTTAAGGCCGGTGTAAGCTAAATAAATATAAGCCTTAAGCCACCCAGCCTAAGTAGATGTGGACACCTTCCAGCTCAGGGAAGAAGAGTGGGGAAAAAACAAAACAGGAATCCAACTGGTGGAATGGCTTAGTCCTAGAAATCTACACCTTTAATTGCCAGGACACACCTAATGACTGCTAGGAGTTTTCAGAAGTGTGGACAGAAAGAAGTCAGCTACTGCTGACTGTGGAAGAGAGATAATTCCAAGGGAGGGAGGGGGAGGGCTAATTTGAAGGGTTACCCCATCCTTATGGAATAACACAAAGGTTCTTGTCCACTGAAAGGGCATTGAGCTCAGATATTATTCAAGCTGAGGTGACAGCAACCAAAAACAGCACTTTGAAGGAAAGCAAGAAAGAGGCGCAGATTTCAAGGCCCGAAATGCAGCTTCTGCCAGACTGATAGTACAGTGTGTAAACCCTAAGAGGGGAACCTGTACTGAACACTAAGAGATTTTAAGATAGCTCCACAAAGAAAATGTTGAAGGAAAGGGTGAGAACTGAGAGGCACAGATGGGAAAATGAATAAAACAAAGCTACAAGCTTGAACCCACAAAGTTGCAGAGGTAGGAAGGAACCACTTCAGTGAAGGCAAAATCAGAAACAGGGGATTCCAAAAGAGGAAGCAACTTTTTATATTGTTTTGTGTAGTGATTTTGCCTTCAACCACTAAGTGAAGCTCATATCCCACCTGAGGTGACTGTTACATGCACAGAGAAAGAATGTTTAATTTCCCCCGTTATCTCAACAGCAAAAGTCCAGTGCCTCACAGTCACACCCACCATGGTAGAGATAGCTGAACCAGAAACACTCACATGGTTGTTAGATCATGTACACTTTTTTTTTTAATGTTATTTTTGTTTCAATCTTTGCAAATTTTGGACAAGATGGATTGTTTCAAGAAGTGGCAGAGAGATATTTCTAGATTTGTCTGGCAGGGCAAGAAACCCAGAATAAAGTTTAAAATTTTAACTGATGTAAAAGAAAGAGGTGGATTTGCCCTGCCAGACCTTAAATTGTATTATGAATCAGCAGCATTCTGCTGGTTAAAAGACTGGCTGCTTCTTGAGAACATGGATATTTTGGACTTAGAAGGCTTTAATAATGTTTTTGGGTGGCATGCATATCTGTGGTACGACAAGGTTAAAGCACATAAGGCATTTAAAAACCATATTGTCAGGAAATCTCTGTTTAATGTCTGGACAAGATATAAAGATTTGCTGGAAAGTAAAACCCCAAGGTGGTTGTCACCTATGGAAGCTAAGTCCCAGAAAAAGCTCAATATGGAGGCCAAATGGCCAAAATATTGGGAAATTTTGGAACAAGAAGGTGACAGATTGAAACTGCAGAGTTTTGAGAAATTAAAAGACAAAGTGCGAGATTGGCTTCATTATTATCAAATAAGAGAGGCCTACAATTTGGACAAAAAAATTGGCTTCCAGGTGGAGAAATCGAAATTGGAAACAGAACTGTTAGAACCAAAAACTAAGATTTTGTCAAAGATGTATAACTTGCTGTTGAAATGGAACACACAGGATGAAACGGTTAAATCAGCAATGATCAAATGGGCGCAGGATATAGGTCATAACATTATGTTTGCTGACTGGGAGCAGTTGTGGACCACCGGTATGAAGTTTACGGCATGTATTGCCTTAAAGGAGAATATTATGAAAATGATTTACAGGTGGTACATGACCCCAGTTAAGCTTGCAAAAATTTATCACCTGCCTGACAATAAGTGTTGGAAATGTAAAGAAGCTGAGGGAACATTCTTTCACCTTTGGTGGACATGCCCAAGGGTCAAGGCTTACTGGGAAATGATATATAATGAACTGAAGAAGGTATTTAAACTTACCTTTTCTAAGAAACCAGAGGCCTTTCTTTTGGGCATAGTTGCCAATGGGTGCCAAAGAAAGATAGAACATTTTTTATGTACGCAACAACAGCAGCAAGAATACTTCTTGCCAAGTATTGGAAGACACAAGATCTACCCACCGTGGAGGAATGGCAGACGCAAGTGATTGACTACATGGAGATGGCTGAAATGACTGGCAGAATTCGTGATCAGGGAGAAGAACTGATCGAACAGGACTGGAAAAAGTTTAAGGACTATTTACAAAAATACTGTAAAATGTTTGAATGTTAATATGATGTGGGAAGTGAGGGTAACAGGGTTTGTGTGATTTGGTTAAATGTGAATGAAAAGAAGAATGTTAAAAAGGACAAGGGGTTATGAACAGAACATTATTATGTCATAGTATATAAGATGAGGTATGGGCTAAAACAATGAAAAATTGGGACATAATATCTAGAAGAATATAAAATTAAGTATGGTTTAAATAAGGTTTTGAACTTGCTGAATTTGATTGGAATAAAAGAGGAACACAAAAAAGGGGGATGTGAGGAGGTCGAGACAGAGGGGTATGGAATTTTATAAATCTAAGAAATTGGATTTTTCTTTTTTCTTATTTCCTATTGTTTCTTTTTTCTGCTATATATTTTTGTTTTTTTGTTGTTTCTGTTTTCTATGTGAGCTTCATTTATGGTAATGATACATTTGAAATGATGAATCTTTTGATTTGTAAAACCTCAATAAACATTTATTTAAAAAAAAAAACCAAAAGAGGAAGCAACTTTTTATATTGTTTTGTGTAGTGATTTTGCCTTCAACCACTAAGTGAAGCTCATATCCCACCTGAGGTGACTGTTACATGCACAGAGAAAGAATGTTTAATTTCCCCCATTATCTCAACAGCAAAGGTCCAGTGCCTCACAGTCACACCCACCATGGTAGAGATAGCTGAACCAGAAACACTCACATGGTTGTTAGATCATGTACACTGTGCCAAATGGCAATTAGCTAAGGGTGGGGGAGTGGGCTGTCAGACACCTAGAAGGCTCTGCATCAAGGCCATGCAGGTACAGTCTCAGGTGTGCGACTCCATGACCAAAAAAAGAAGAAGAGTAATTACAAGGCAAGTCACATACTCAAACAACCCAGTATCAAATAGCAGAAACACATTCCAATTACTATGAACATAAAATCACCAACATTTAAATTTTTTATTGATGATGATGACATTAAATTGCCTGTGCCTAACCTGTTGCTCTCTGACGCACTACATTCCTTGCTTTCTCAACTCCTGGTACTCCTGAGGTGGTAGCACTCCTAAACCTCATTGGTTCCACAACTTCAGGATTTCTCCAGCTTAAGGAAAATGATCTTCCAACTGTAGTTCCCTTCTGAGGTTCCAAATTGCCACCTTTCAAATAATGGAATACAGAGGGAAAGTAACTGCACTGTGTTTTAAAATGAAAACAACTCAAAAGGAAAAATTCTAAATGAACAAATTCATCTAGTTCATGAACATAACATCAGTTGACGCATCTCAGATTGAAAAAGAGAGAGGATGAATAAATATTATAAGCAGGCTCTTGATTCAGGGAATGCGTTTCAAGATAGTGATCCAACCAATGAGCAAAGGCTATTGGAAATTAACGAGGAGAATATGCAGGAGATGAATTCAGTGGATCTTCTTCATAGAAATTAGCATTCATTAGGAATTCTCAAAATATCAAACACATGGACAAGACATTCATTTGAATGTTGGCGAAAAGTAACACTTCAGCATGTTCATGCCCAAGTTCTTATACAAAAAGCTACAAAGTGTGGTGGAAGAATAAAAAATATTAATCTCTTGTAGCACGCGAAGTGAGAGAAGCCACCTCTTCAGTTTCTTCAAACACTAGTGTTTGAGGAAAGCAATTATGACCATTCACACTTTCCACAGTAAACATATATATATTTATAAATATTAGTGTGTCTGTAAGCAGATGGCTGCATACTGGGGAGCCACGGACACATTCTTCTGTGTGCTTACAGACATGCATCTTACTGTTACAAATACTTGCTGCAGAGACAGATTGAGGATATACAGCCACCCACTTGCTACAAAAAGGGTAGGTATTCATAACGGCACAGTCTGGGACATCATACCTCCATAAGTTAGCAAAGACAAAGAAATCAGTCAGATATATAAAACGGGCTTGAAATGGACTTTTGGCAAATATATAATTCTTTAACTAAGCCTATTCCTGAAAGAGGATGTTCCATATTTTCATATATTAGAACATTTCAAATTAGCAGTGACAATTATTAATAATAATAATAATTTATGTATTCATACATACATACCCCTCCCATCTGGCTGGCCTTCCCCAGCCACTCTGGGAGGCTCCCAACAGAATATTAATAATAACAACAACAACAATAATAATAATAATAAAGAGATAAAACATCAAACATTAAAAACTTCCCTAAATAGGGCTTCCTTCAGATGTCTTCTAAAAGTCCAGATAGCTGTTTATTTCCTTAACATCTGGTGGGAGGGTGTCCCACAGGATGGGAGCCACTATTGAGAAAGCCCTTTGCCTGGTTCCCTGTAACTTCATTTCTCACAGTGAGGGAACCACCAGAAGGCCCTCATGCTGGACCTCTGTGTTGAGGCTGAACAATGCGGGTGGAGACGCTCCTTCAGGTATACTGGACCGAGGCCGTTTAGAGCTTTAAAGGTCAGCACCAACACTTTTAATTGTGCTCGGAAACGTACTGGGAGCCAATGTAGGTCTTTCAGGTCCGGTGTTATGCAGCCACTCTCAGTCACCAATCTAGCTGTCACATTCTGGATTAGTTGTAGTTTCCGGGCCAGCTTCAAAGGTAGCCCCACGCAGATCGTGTTGCAGTAGTCCAAGCGGGAGATAACTACAGCATGCACCCCTCTGGCGAGATGGTCTGCGGGCACGTAGGGTCTCAGCCTGCGTACCAGACGGAGCTCTACCTCTCTTTTAAATCAGAACCAGTGAAGGCGGTGAAGGTCCTGTGTGAGTGTCTGGAGGAGGTTGGAGGATGGATGGCGGCTAACAGATTGAGGTTGAATCCTGACAAGACAGAAGTACTGTTTTTGGGGGACAGGAGGCAGGCAGGTGTGGAGGATTCCCTGGTCCTGAATGGGGTAACTGGGCCCCTGAAGGACCAGGTGCGCAGCCTGGGAGTCATTTTGGACTCACAGCTGTCCATGGAGGCACAGGTCAAATCTGTGTCCAGGGCAGCTGTTTACCAGCTCCATCTGGTACGTAGGCTGAGACCCTATCTGCCTGCGGACTGTCTCGCCAGAGTGGTGCATGCTCTGGTTATCTCCCGCTTGGACTACTGCAATGCGCTCTACGTGGGGCTACCTTTGAAGGTGACTCGGAAACTACAACTAATCCAGAATGCGGCAGTTAGACTGGTGACTGGGGGCGGCCGCCGAGACCACATAACACCGGTCTTGAAAGACCTACATTGGCTCCCAGTACGTTTCCGAGCACAATTCAAAGTGTTGGTGCTGACCTTTAAAGCCCTAAACGGCCTCGGTCCAGTATACCTGAAGGAGCGTCTCCACCCCCATCATTTTGCCCGGACGCTGAGGTCCAGCGCCGAGGGCCTTCTGGCGGTTCCCTCATTGCGAGAAGCAAAGCTACAGGGAACCAGGCAGAGGGCCTTCTCGGTAGTGGCGCCCGCCCTGTGGAACGCCCTTCCAGCAGATGTCAAAGCGATAAACAACTACCTGACATTCAGAAGAAATCTTAAGGCAGCCCTGTTCAGGGAAGTTTTTAACGTGTGATATTTTACTGTATTTTTGGTTTCTATGGAAGCCGCCCAGAGTGGCTGGGGAGGCCCAGCCAGATGGGCAGAGTATAAATATTATTATTATTATTATTATTATTATTATTATTATTATTATTATAAATTATTATTATGATAAACAGCTGCCCAGGACACAGAATTGACCTGCAACTCCATGGACAGCTGTGAGTCCAAAATGACTCCCAGGCTGTGCACCTGGTCCTTCAGGGGCACAGTTACCCATTCAGGATCAGAGAGTCCTCCACACCTGCCTGTCCCCTATCCTCCAAAAACAGTACTTCTGTCTTGTCAGGATTCAACCACAATCTGTTAGCCACCATCCAACCTCCAATCGCCTCCAGACACTCACACAGGACCTTCACTGCCTTCACTGGTTCCGATTTAAAAGAGAGGTAGAGCTGGGTATCATCTGCATATTGATGGACACCCAGCCCAAACCCCCTGATTATCCCTCCCAGTGGCTTCATATAGATGTTAAAAAGCATGGAGGAGAGGACGGAACCCTGAGGCACCCCACAAGTGAGAGCCCAGGGGTCTGAACACTCATCCCCCACCACCCCTTTCTGGACACGGCCCAGGAGGAAGGAGCGAAACCACTGTATGACAGGGTGCAGAAGGATGTCATGGTCAATGCTATCTAAGACCACTGAGAGATCCAGCAGAACTAGGAAACAGCTCTCACCTGTGTCCCTAGCCCACCGGAGATCACCGACCAGCGCGACCAAGGCAGTTTCAGTCTCACGGTGAGGCCTGAATCCCGACTGGAAGGGATCTGAATAGTCTGCATCCTCCAGGCGTGACTGGAGTTGTTCAGCAACCACCCGCTCAATCACCTTGCCCAAGAAAGGAAGATTTGAGACTGGGTGATAGTTGGCCATATTGGCCGGATCCAAAGATGTGTTTTTAAAGAAGCAGTTTACTAACTGCCTCTTTCAGCGGTTCTGGAAAGGCTCCCTCACAGGGGGAAGCATTCACCACGCCGCAGAGCCCATCGCCCAGCCCTTCCCGGCTCGCTTTTATGAGCCAGGATGGGCAAGGATCAAGGAGACAGGTGGTTGGTTTCACTCGTCCAAGCAGCCTGTTACATCCTCAGTAGTAACAGATTGGAATTGATCCCATGCAACTTGATTAGACACAACTCTAGCACTCTCCTGCCCTGGCCCTGCTCCCACAGTGGAGTCCACCTTTTTCTGAATCTGAGCAACTTTATTTGCAAAAAAACTTTGCTAAATCGTTGCAGAAGATCTTGCGGTCCTTATTGGTGAAGGTGGTTCTGTTAAATTGTGAACCACCTGAAAGAGTCTCCTGCTGCTGTTTTCTGCAGATGCAATAGAAGCGGTGAAGAAGGTCCTCTTCGCCGTTGCTATTGCCACTTGGTAGGCTCGACTCTGAGTCTAACCAGTGTCTAGTCTGATTCAGAATGACTTTTCCACCGCCAGCGCTCTACCCATCTCAGCAATTGTTTCATCACCCTCAGCTCTGGGGAAAACCACAGGGCTGTCTGGGCTCCATGCAATCGGAGAGGACGCTTTGGAGGCAGACAGTTGATAGCCCTGGTTAACTCCGCATTCCAGTGGGCTACCAGGGAATCAGCTGAAAGGCCATCAACATGGGATAAAGCATCCCCTACCACTCTCTGGAAGCCATTTGGATCCATTAAGTGGAAGGGAACACCAGGTCACACATGTCCACGACTACAGTTGGCCCAATTTATTCAGGGACAGCTTTCCATGAAGTCCCGAGTGGCCCCTTGTTGTGTCGGCATGGATGTTAAAATCCCCTAAGACAACCAAACAGGGTGTCTCCAGGAGAACATCCACCATGACCTGAAGCAGCTCGGGTAGGGAATCCTTGGTAAAGCGGGGAGATCAGTACACCAGAAGAAATCCTATACTGCCCCTATTGCCCACCTTCCAGAACACTCAGAAAACTGGGTCTTCCCAATAGGACGCCTGGTGTAAGTAAATGACTTCCTAAAAATAACTGCAATCCCCCCCCTCCTGCCCACATGACCTGGGTTGCTGTGCGTAAGAGAAACCTGGTGGACAAGCAGCGGCAAGAACAGGCCCATCTGCTTCATCCAACCAAGTCTCTGTTACACATGCCAGATCAAGTCGTGGTTGACAGCAGTCTTATGAATCATTGAACTGGCATTGCATGTGGGTCTCCCTTGCTGATTCCAGTATCCTTCCAGTCAAGACCAGACCTGGATAGTCTTCAAATAATGACTAAACCTGCCTCCTTGGTAATGATGTAGTTTGGTCTTAGCGTAGTTCCTCCTCCAGCCCGTGATCACTGAGATTGGGTGTCCCAGTGCATCCCTCTGTGTGGAACCCAGCCCTAGCCATTCTGTTGGCTGGGGCCCACTCCCAGGCAGCCCTGAACCTCTCCCCTTAAGAACAGAACACAAACCATACAATAAACCAATAAAACAGTAGACCCCCCCAAAAAAAGCAATAATAAAAATTTACAATTATACTACAATTAAACAAATCCCCAGCCCCAACCAAACGTCCATCCCACCCCCTACAAAACAAAAATAAAATTCAAAACATTAAAAACTATTTAAAACACCTAAAAACATTTAAAAGCATCCTCAACATTTGCCCCGACCCCAGAGACAAGACAAAAGTACTGCTTCTAAAAACATCCCATTGTACAAGAAGTATACAATGTACATAAACTTAAACTAGACTTTGAAAGGTATTTTAATTTAAATGAGGATATAAAAACTATCTGTTCTTCAGATAGTAGAAGAACTGCTCATACGTACTGGAGAATCCCAGTTCCAATTATATTAGCCATTGAGTAGATAAGAATAGGTAAACAGGAGTTTCACTTTCTGATTCTGCAGTGCACACCTTAACTCATGATACTAACAAAGCATTTCAAACTTCAGTTGTTTTTATGTAGACAGGAAATTGCAAAAACCGCATCACAGAAATACAACATGTATATGATCAAGGGATTGTACTCATAATTTTATGTATATAATTTAATATCAATGATTGTGTTCAAATTCAGGTTAAAATTAAAGTTCCAGCACTTCAGCCGCTGCTAAGTTTCCAACACAGACATTCAGATAAGCTACATACTTCTTGCCTACACTCAGTTTGAATATATTTTGCTCTTTATTTAACGCGACATCTGATCAGCTTCAAGACACATGAAAATCTCCTGATTTTTGGTGAGCTCATTTACTCTATGCCAATCAAAGTCCGAGAATTAAGTCATAAAAGCTGGTACTTCATTTGCTGCTATCAGGACAGTAGATGAAGAATGTATGCTGAGTTGCAAAAAACACGGCTGAGTGAAGTAAGGCTGAAGGAAGATGAAGTGCAGGAGAAGATAGAAAGTAAGTTGGGGTTAACTTTGCAATATAGCAGTAGATTAACATTTATTAAACATAATATATAATCATATTTGCTGTGACTGACAAGCTCTTACAGATAAACACACACAACTGTTAGAATTTTAACTGAATCAAGGTTTACCTTTTCCTCGCTGTATTTTCTCTTTTTGCTCACTTAGCTTATCCAGTGGCAGATTGGTCATTTCAACACCATACACTGTCCTTGCCAAAACAGATGTAAGAGAATCCATTATGTTAGTCCATTCAGTTATTAGTTCTTCCCAATCTGTAAGGGATGACAGCACACGTAGTAACTCATCCCAGAGCTCTCGAGATATATAAACACTCAGATTAGCACGAACCCAGGCCACAATGAGTGTCTGTGTTGGGGAGACAAGAAAGGGGATTAGAGTGGTGAATAAATTGACTTTTCATCTAGAATTTGACAACAGAAAAAAGGATACATTTGCAAGCAAAGGCAACCCCCCAACAGTCAAGGCAACATCACTAATCCACGTTCTAGATTCCAAGGGAATAAAAAAAGTTGCACTCAGAAGCAGTAACTTTTCCACAGCCTAAAAGCTTGTTCCATTATCTATTTTTGCAGTCCGAAATGTTTCAAATGTAATATAGGATATTCATTCAATCCATTTATTCATATTCTGACCAATAACTCCTAATTCTCCTTCTTAAGATACAAGACCTATAATACATTATTTGCAATTAAATTGCCAAAAACTATTCAGAACAAAGGAAGGCACTCAGAGTAGAGTCTTTGGAATTGTTGAACCTAACTTAGCCATGTTAATTAATTTCAATAGATTTCAATATTTCAATATTTATATACCCTTTAAGCATTCCTGTACTTTATTTTCTAATTCCAATTTTTAGACAATTCTTGTTTTAATATAATGGAGTTATAAGTTCAGCTGAACACTACTGCTACCAGCCTATCATTTTCCCAAGGAACAACATTACACTCTTTTTTTCTTACTAAAAATCTTTCTGCTCTAACTCTCACACTGTTAGAGGCAGTTTTCACACACAGGAAAAGTTAAGCACTCTGTAATTACAATTATTTCAAGATGACGGCCCATACCCGAAACAATAATCCTGCTAAACTTTGAGCAAATGTATCCTTTACTTGGTTCTCTTTTGATCTATTCATGACAACTTCTGTTATCTTAAGTAGTATCTGTAGCATTTGCTCCCTAAGACAAAATAGAAAAACCACATGTTTAGAAATAAATCCCATAATTTTATTTTACATATGAAAAATACACAAAATATATTAACAAATGTGATGCTCAGAATAATAGCTACACTCCCTCAGAATAATTTTGGCACTGCCATTCTTCAGACAGGATGGTGTTCCAAAAAAGGTCATTTGGGTTCTGCAAAAGACATTTAAGTGCATGTAAACATCAGGTGGGACTTGAGCCCTACCTGGTGGATGAATCACTGCTCCAAATGGAATTCTCAAAAGAAAGGAGACACATAACAGAGAACAGTGACAGCCAACCAAGACCAGAACAATAAATGAGAGTCTCTGTGGAATAAGTAACAACAAAGAAAAGGAGAAAAGGCTCCGGTAATACGTCGTGCGTGTAGAAAAACAACAAAGCCAGGCAGCTCAAGGCAAAATCCCATACTGCAGAGTGAGGCCCTGAAGTCCCCTGTTTACATGCACAGAAATCCTCTTTGCAAGAAAGAAGCCAAACGGTCTTTTCTCTGTACATGTAATGGAGACCTCAGGTGGGACACAGCGGGGACCCAGGCAAGGCAGAAAACTACCAAACACACAAGGAAAAGGCTGCCTAGTGATTGGGCAGGGTGGCCATTTTGTAGTGCTTGATAAAAGCACTGGCTTTGGTCCAGGTGGAAGCTCTACAAATTTCTTGCATGCAGCATTCAGAGAAAATCCTGTCTGTAGCACTAGCTGAATGAGAAATTTTTTTTTGTAGATGGTGGCAATGTAAGGCAGCTGTAAGTTAAGAAATGCAGGCCTTAAGTCACCTAGTCAAAGTAGAAGTGAACACTTTCCAGCACAGGAAAGAATGGAAAGTGGGGGAATGAGAGTATCTGACTGGCAGAAGGACTTGATTTAATAAATGTATACCTTCAATGCACTTCACACATCCAAGGAATGTCAGGCTTTTTCTGGGGGGGTGAGGTGAACAGGAGATGGACAGAAAGGAAAAAAAAGGGTCCGCTCCTGCTTGACGTGCCTGTAGGAACATGTAGATAGGCCTCTGCTGGTTATGGTGGCTGCTAAGGGCAAGTCTCCTTTGAGCCGTCTGTTCTGAGATACGCCGAACACATCTAGTTCTTGGGGAAGGGGGAGGGACTCTGGCAAATTCACTTGGCTGCTGCACAGATTCTAACACACCTGACACTTGCCTCCGTTCACTACTACCTTGCTCCTGTTCTTCTTCACCCATTATTTCCAACGCCTTTCCTTTTCTTCTGGGGTGTGACCTGTCCCGAACCACCAGTCCAAGACCTCGTTCTCTTCCCCTTCCCATTCTCTGGAATGCTCTTGGGGTGGTGGTCTCTAACACTCCTCCTCCTCCTCCGGCCAGTCCCTGACATTACCTGTGTTGTGTTCTGATCCATGTATATGACACAATAAGTCTGTGCCAATAAAGGAGATTGATTGATTGATTGATTGATTGATACTGTAAAGCACCCTGTGATCCTCGGATGAAGTGTGGTATAGAATTGAAATAATAATAAAAAAACACTGATGATTCCAAAGAGGCAACATATTTCGAAAATTCCATTTGGAGCAGCAATTTTATCTTCAACCACTAGGTGGAGCACAAGTCCAAGGTGAGGACACTTACTTGCCCAGAGAAAGAGTGATATCACAACCCGAACAAATGAAAATAGCACTTCCCATGCATTTTTAAAGTACGCTTACTAGATATGGAAAATAATAAATCAACACAGTAAATATGACACTCTGTATCCATGAAGAATTGCATTAAACCAGAAGTTAGAAACCTCCAGCCTATGGGCCAAATTTGGCCTGCCAGGTCTCCAACGACCCCCATGTAGATAATGCATTTGGAGATCTTTCCCTTTTAAAGATGGGGGGAAACAACAACCAAATGTCATGATTTCAAAACTTATTTCTATGTAGAAAATTTCAGATAGGGTTGTAAAAAAAAGAAGGTACAGTATGTTTTATAAATTTATACATGTTTTAAAATTCTGAAATATTCAACGCTAGCAGCAGAGCCTACTTAGAAATAAGAGCTGTTAAGTTCAATGGGACTTGATCCTAGGCAGACTCAATGTTTTAGATCATTTTTGAGATATGTTACGCATGTCATACATAGAGGAAATACATTAAAATCATACCATGTCTTTTTATTCATTGGAAGATCCATAATCATGCGCCTAAATATACTCAAAACTGCTCTGCATGCATCAACTTGCTCCTTCAGGAGTGCAGGTATTTCAGTACATGGTTCCAATAAAAATACATTTGCAGAGTTTGTCAAGAATACCTTAATATTTTGAAGGAAGGAAAGAAGAAACAAAGGGGATGGTGAGAAGAGGAGAAATCAACAAATTTTATTCAGTTATTCTAATGTTAAACTACATCCTGTTCAGAACACTTAACATGTATTCTCACAACCACAAACAGGAAAGCGCCTTTACATTCCTTTTATGGTAAAAGGCATACAGAGTTTGGTTTTCAAAACGTTTTGGGACCACTCACCACCGTTTTTTTATCCTAGTGGGATATATGATTGCTGGTGAGCCATAAAACCTTTCTACAGGTGGCATTTCTCTTCCTAGGAGAAATTCAGGAACTTTCTCTAAAAGACATTGGGGGTTCTAATACATTATTGTCTTGCTCCAAGATTATCAGAAATAATATCTGATAGTAAACATAAGATAAAAAAACAAATAAATAGTTGTCATCCCTTTTTCTTCCCCTTTGCCTCCCAATAAAATACTTTATTTTTTGAAATTTGTCTTAAAAGGCATTTCTTTAGAATTTCTCACTAAAATCTCCTCATGAGCTAGATATTTGTATTGTTAAAACATTACACAATATTTTTGTTTTGTGCCCCCTGGACTTTGGTAAAGTTAATCTAAAGGTCTTTACTGTTTAATATTTCTAGAATTTAGCAGAAGGAAAGGGTCTTTAGCATTATAACTTAGACACTCCCAAGGCTCCTGGGCAGCCTAGGGATTCTCTAGGCTAGGATCAGCCTAGAGAGCATCTTATTATACTTCTTCTTCGGAGGGCATACAAAAACTACCAGTAAAAGTAAAAACTACCAGAAAGCCTCTCAACTACCACCCAGTTCAACTGCATCAATTTCCAGATTTTTAGCAGCTTGAAAGAAGAGTGCGGCCCAATAATACTTTCAGTGATATTTGTCCAAAGCATTCATCTTCAGACACAGAAATAATAATACTGGAAATAGAAATATTCTGCTCCATTTGACTATCGTGACATCCCATAAATGTTACCTGTAGTGTAGCTTGAAGCCCTGCTTTGACATTCTTGTTTTCATCTTCTAATATACACCCTCTATTAACCGCATTAGAGAAGGAATGTGATCTTCCCCAACTAGATGACCTTTTATGTCCAGAATGGCCAGTTGCAAGCTTCAAAAAAGAAAAGAAAAAATGATAATATGCACTGGTTAAGACAGCATATCAAATTTATTTTTAAATGGTTAAGGTGTAATAATTTAAATGCAGCAGGTCAGCCCAAGAAGTACAAGCAACTTCCACGGCCCTTGAAGCCTTTCAAAAATCTGCAAGTCATGTCTTTCTCCAATCCTAAACATGGTTCTGTTGGATGTAATCCCCAATGAAATCAGTGTTATTCCAAAATTCCAATATCTTTTTTTATTAACTAGTCAGAATTGTATCATATAAACTCATCCAAATGCTCCTTAAACTATGACATCCCTTCATGTCAATGCTCCCACCAGGAAAGTCAGTGTTGTCATGAGTAGGCGCCACACAATTGGGCAACACGTGTTACCACTAGGGCAGGCGATATCAGGTTTTCAACACTGTGATGTATCACCAGCTGAACACCATGATATAGTGACAGACTGTGGTGTTGGAAAGGATGCCAGGGTGAAACCGTTGCCACTCCTGCTTCAACCAGTGCCTGGCACAGAGAGGACGGAGGCAGCCAGAGAAGGAAGTCAAGGCGCCAGCCAGCTGGCAAGTCCCACCCACGATATACTGCCAGGTGAAGGCATAATATATGTAACTGAATGCATAGCCTTGTTGGTAAAGCACGAGGCTCTTAATTTCAGGGTCAGAGGTTCAAGATTCCTGCACTCCAGGCAGTTGGACTAGATGACCCTCATGGTCCCTCCAATTCTGCAATTCTGTGAATACTTCTATAGGTCTAATATATTAATAGGAAAGGGTAAGTTCATTACTTGCAGTATTCACAAGCCAAGGAAAAAAGTACATTTTATTACTCAGATGTTTTATAATTTATTCCATCATGACATAGCTGATGTTTTATCGTTTGGGTTGTATCCAATCATATTGCTCAGCTGGCAGGAAGGCTTCCATCATCAGAACAGGGAGGGAAGCAATTTTCAGTCAATCCTTCTTCTCCACTCTCATCCCACCTCTAAATCTGCTCCAGCTGGGTGACACCATTGATACAACCCACTGAATTTTTACCTTTTGTACACTGCTTTGGAATCTCTCTGCATGAAGGGCAGCCTATAAATATTTTTAATCAAATAAATAAATGTCATACTATCACACAGAGGAATATAACAAAAACTTGGGAAGAAAATATCCAAAAGTGGTATATTTGTCCTTATTAGGAGGTAGTGAGTATTTGATCTGTTTAGTCCTGTATGGAGTGTAGGAATAGCTAGGAGGGGAACAGGCACATTATTAGTGGTAGATAGCTAGATGAAAGGCCACAAATGAAACTTTGTGAAGTTCTATTATTCTTAGCCTGGCTAGTCATCATAAAGCACACAAACCTCAATTAATTACACATTATAAACTATCCACCTATTTAATAAAGGCTGGTAGCATACATGTTTGCCTTCTGTTTCTGCTGTTGGATGATCTAAGACGTCATCATCATGAACCGTTTCCTTCATATCCGGTTCTTCCATGAACACAGGCTTCTCTTGGAGTATCCACTTCCTATATACCTTCACTACTTTTTCTGTTGACGATATCTCAGATGAAGGCAATAAAAAAGCCTAAAATGTCAACAGTACACATTACTGATACATAAGAGAAATAAAGTACACTTGTACAGATTGAAAGTACATTACAGATGAATGTCTGCAGGCCAGAAGCGGCTCCTGGTGCTCTCCTATCAGGCCTACAGCATCTCCTCCTTGGCCCACTGCAATTAGGCTTGGGGAAAAAACGTTCTGCTAGAAGTCTTTTTCAAGCCTTACTGTGCTGCAGGGAGGAATTTCAAGGACTTCCCCTCCCAAGCTGCAATTTCCCCCCTACCCATGCCACAATTAGGCTTGAAAGACACCTTTTCGGTACAATATAAGTTTTTCCCCCTCTAATAGATTGGAGGTGGTAAGAGTGAGTGTACTATATGTGTAGCTACACCCATCTTAGATCAGAAGAGAGCTATACAAAACATTTTAAGATCTGGTTACACCACTGCAATGCACCGCTTCAATACATCAAGCCAATATGCAAATAATTAAAAAGGAGCATTCATTGCATAACATGAAAATTATGCAATAAGGTCACAGATCAAGAAAAGCCAACCCTGAGGTTCTCTTAATATAATCTTTACTATAGGATAATGAACCAAGAGATCTGCAATCTTTTTAAAAAATGATCAGCCTTTTAAAGGTTTTTGAATCCCAAATGATTCTCTGATTTTACAAAGCCATGTGTAAGTAGTATGGACATTTTTGTTGATAGAACAGACCCTCTACAAATTAGGCTACAATTCTATGCATATTCCTTGGAAGTAAGATCCACTGAACATACAGGATTGGACATCCACGTAAACAGACAGAATTAGACTTTACATCAAATAAATTCTGTGACACAAAACAACCAACCTATTCAGATATTTGTAACAGGTACAATTGGTTTGGATTTATACTTTTCTTCCTCTACTGTGTCATTGTAAATGAGGATTCATGTTGGTGTTGGTTCACAAATTCCTCATCACCTCACAATAAGTTAGATTTCTTAGTCCCTTCTTGGGGTAACATAGGGATCAAACATACAAGTACAGTGGTACCTTGGTTCTCAAACTTAATCTGTTCTGGGAGTCCGTTCAACTCCCAACATGGTTTGAAAACCAAGGCGCAGCTTCTGATTGGCTGCAGGAGCTTCCTGCACTCAAATCAGAAGCTGCAGAAGCTGCGTCTGACATTCGGCTTCCAAAAAATGTTCGAAAAACTGGAACAGTCACTTCTGGCTTTGTGGCGTTCAGGAGTTGATTTGTTCAAGAGCCAAGCTGTTCAGCTACCAAGATACCACTGTATTTGCCTTTGAACATCCGAATATGTAAGTAATGTTCAAGTTAAACTAAATAGTGCAATTCAAAAGTATGTCAGAAGAGGGGATATTCCACCTAACAATATTTAAGTTTTCCTTTTCTGAAAAGCTAAGAGCAGGGACAAAAACCCAGCTCCTTGTTTTTCACCTATTTCTTAATAGAAAAAGCGGACTTTTCATAGGCAGCACATTTGGCATTTTTGTGCACTTTATCTCTCTTTCCTACACTCACTTATTATTTTCACTATAAGTCAAACTTGTATATCCCACAATTTTCTCTCTAGAGAGAAGCAAAAGATTTTTAGCTGAATTATCTCAGCCTTTATTACAACTTTAACATTTTGGACCACAATCCTAAGTTTATTCAGAAAGAAGTCCCAGTGAAATCAATGGGACTTACTCCCTAGGTACATGAGCTCAGGATTGGCACCATAGCTTTATTGTGCTTTTATCTTCCATACACCTCTAGAAATATTTTACTCATACTTTCCCAAGACCTCAGAAGAAGATTCCATTGATTTATTTTACCTTGACAGCAACCTAAAGTGATGAAGGTTAGGAAAAAGAGAGATAGACTGGCCCAAGTCTTCCTAGTACATGTCAGGACTGGGCAAGGATTTAATGTGGAAATCATGATCTAAACCTAGCACACTACTACATTTCCACAGCATACATACAATCACCCAGAACCAACCTGACGAAATACTTCATTGACAAAATTGACATAACCTCGTGTAGACAAAAGGATCTGTTGCACCATCTCATAGACGACCCGGTGTTGTTCTTCAATACTGCAAAAACTGGAATCACTGAGCCTCCTCTCAGTCAACGTGCCATTAGTTGAATGACTTTTCTCCTGATCCAATACAACACTGTTCTCTACTTCAGAATTTTTATCTTGAATTGCACCGCCCACACTCTTAAGTAACATTGGGGAGAGGGGAGAGAGAAGACAGCAAATTATAATTTATAAACTTAATATGTAGTAGCTTAGCATTATGTGTGAATCTTTTACATAGTTCAAGATACATTTGTTTAAATCCATGTTTAAAGCCACATTTCATTTTTTGTAACTGCCAATTGTCACAAAGATGTTATTCTACTATTAAATAAAAGCTTATTTCAGAAAACATTCTATGTAATTATGGCTAACAGTAACTCTCAAAACGCACAAACAGAATGGGTAAAGCCCATGTAAATATCACAGTTCATTTAACAAAGCATTAGCTATAACATTCCAATTTAACATTTTTTAAAGGAATACAAACATGTATACAATTTACAACTCACTTGAATGATTCTGGGCAAAACGTCCCCTCCATTTTTAGAATTCTGTGTTGGTGTGAAGTACTTCTTTTCCAGAAAGAAGTTTACAAGCCATTTAATAAAGGCTACACGAGCTGTCATGTATGGTATTTTTGTGCTATAAATGTTTTCATTATTACAAGCTACACTAACATACGCTGGTTTGGGTCGCAGGCCAGGAATGTCTGTAAATCAGAAAACAGAAAATGAAATTTTAAAAATTTTGACATTGTGAATTACACGGTTCACAGTGTAATTTTTCCATTCAGTGAAAACAATGAAGTCAGCTTTCTCAGAGAAAGCAATATTTTGTACAAGTGTTGAACTCCATGTTTGAAACATTACAAAGCCATATAAATGATCATTTATCTTCCTCAGGCAAAAAGTACAGAAAGGGTGGCTTAAATTTAGAAAGTCATCATATATCACTTGAACGATCTAAAGCGTCACAAGTTTCACATGTGAATTGTTTCTCCGACACGTCCAGCTTTCTACTCCTACAACTTGATTATATAAAAAGACATAACACTCAGGTTGTTTTGCCTTTAGCTTTTGAAGAGAAGTGAAGCTTTTACTACACCATTGTTAAAATCATGCCTATTGAATAAAAGACAAAGGTTGCAATCCAATGCAAGGATCCAATTCCAAGGAGAACACATTTAGGTCAATGGGCCTTCCTCCAAGCAAGCATGTTTAGGATCAGGCTGTAAGATCCTCAACCCTAAACACATTCACTTCCCTAAAGCATTCTTGTAACCCTTACAGCAACCCTCTAAGGTAGGTCAATTTTATATCATCCCCATATTGCAGGTGGTTGGCTGAAGCTAAAGAACCGTGACATGCCTGGTGTCCCCTGATGGGCACCCTTCTGCCACTCTCATGGTTCTCTGGATCAGAGTGAACATATTTAGAACCAGAGAGCATAGTAAGAAAATATATTCAAATGCGTATAAAGAGACATTAAGAGACGCACAGAAAATATACGTATCTCACACTTTATTTGGAAAAAATAAAAATAAAATGGCTACTCACCAAGCACAGGTTTGTATACGTTGGTTAGTTTTGTAAAAGAGGGAAATAAGTGAGGAAGGTAATACTTTCTGAACAATGCAAACAGAAACTTAAATCCAGTATCACAGTTCTCTTTATTCTTCCATTCCAAGCTTGCAGCCTACACCAGAGTAAGGAGTGTCATGTTAATACACAGCATACTGAAAAATAAGTCTAAATGAAACACTTTATATGAGCACTTAAAAAAATGCACTGCTCTCCAATCCCATATTTAGGCCTCAAGACAGACGAGTTTAAAAATCAAGCAGACGCTAAACAGAAAGTACTTGGTTACTGATGTAACTTTGGTAGCTATTGAAAACACCTCTCTTCATTATCTTCTTGTTTGAACACAGTGCACAGTCAATACAGACAAGATCTTGGCTGATCTTAAAAGTCATGTTGGAACACAGGGGAAGAGGCAGTGCCTATGACCTATGAAGTGCACACATTAATAATGAAGTCACTAGATACTGATGAACATCCTCAGTGACAAATTATGGAATTGTGTCCTTACAATATACTCTGCTTTGTTATCTTGTGCTTATTTAGATATGCTGTGAGCAAGTGAATATATCATCAAGTTAACCAACGCTGAATAAGCAGATTTACATGTAATTACATGTAATTACCTGGATTACCATATATTTTAACAGTAGCTGAAGGAAATAGCATGTTGGGTCCTCAGCCGTTTTTTCTCCAGAAACATGTGGTAAAAGTGGAGTTATTTCTTCAGGATAAATCTTTGCTAAAATAAAAAAGAAGTAATTTTGAAAGATTTAAGACACAGTTGCATAAACACCTTCTTTTTTTAAAATGAAAAATTGGGGGTGGGAGCTCAGTCAGCTCAAGTAGAGAGACTGCAGGCTCCAGAATCCTCCACTTTCAGATGGCTTTCCTCCTCTCCGGTAGAAGAAAATCCCCAGGATTATTGTTCAGTAAGGTATAAATACCCATGCCTATAGGGGCCACAGGATCTAGAGCAGCCCAGGACTTCATGACAGCTATGGGGCTGTCTGCAATGTCAAACACATGCAGCAGGCTGACACATTTTAGATTTCTTTCTCACCCTTCTGAAGCCTTCATCTGCTGCACTAGATAATACAAAAGGGCTCAGGATAGTACTAGCCACAAACTTGAGTTCTTTATTGCTATATAGATGAGGGTGGGATCCTTTTTAGATAAGGATCCTTTGTCTAGGTGTCCTTTTTCCTTCCCCCCCCTCCAACTGACACCCTCTATGTTCTGGAAGCCACTGAGACTAGATCCTTATTAGACTTTTGTGGGACTTTTAAAAATAAATCATTTTTCTTTTCAATTGGGTAAATTTATATGCTTCTGCAAATCTGGGAGGAACTCAAGTATGCAGAAACTACTGTGTCATTTTTAGGTGACCCTCTGTAACTGAGAAAGTGACAGGCACTGGGCTACTACAGGTTGATATCAGAAGGAATAGGTGGCACCTGCAGCAAAACTTTGCAGTGTATCCTAACACAAGAGCTTCTATTCAAGGTTCTAGTTAGCCATGTCTTCCTCCAGGATATCAAATTCCATTCCTTTCCCTTGCCAATTTCCCTTTTTCTTTTCTAAGTAACACTCAGTATACTGGGGCTACTGAGGACCCTCAACCATGCCCAAAGGAAGTACCTATAAGAACATCTGGAGACATTTCCTAATGTGAGAGAGAGAATGCCACTACTATGGTGAAACCTGCAAAAATACTTGCACATTGTCTAAAAACAAAAAAACCCACACTTTTTTGTTTGAAATTGTTTTTTCTCAAATGCAAATTTAGAGAGATTCAATCTATGGATTGACTAAAATTCATATGATTAATCAACAAAGTTTCTTTAATCAGGTGACAGTGCAACTAAAAACTTAAGATACTTGAGAAATTATCAGAATATAGCAAAAACAAACCATCAGTGTGACTGGGAGGAGGGCTAATGAGAGTATCGAGTGTACATGGACCTTGTGAAGACATCACTGCAGGAAAACCAGGAACGAGGCAAGCAAAGGTTAACAGTTGCTCTTCTGCACAATTTGTCTGGAGAGCTTGTAACCAGAGAAGAAACAGTCTGATTCCTTCACATCTTATCTAGAAAAAAGACACATTTTAGAAAGCAATATAAAAAGAACAGTCCAGCAACGCTGGGAAAATAAGAAATAGACTTAACACCTTAATAAAGTACTTTGTTGTAACTGCTTTCAACCATTACTGCCAAAAAGGGTCACTGCATTCACTTTGCAGAGAAAGTTTTCCCTTTGAAGAAGTTTGCAATCAGTTGTTTAATTGGAGAAAAGATTTGGCACTATAGTTAATACTGCCATATTTTTCGAAGTCCAGGTTTCAGACGGAACCAATATGACTTCCATTTATGCAATATGACTTCTACCCTCTCCTTCCCCTACACATGCCCCATGGTGTCTCCAAATCTGTTCCGAAGGACTGAGGTAAACCCCATAAAAGATTCAGCAGGTGTGCAAGGGGAGGAGGGGAAAGTTCTGTTGTGCAAATGAAAGTCTTTCTGCTTGCACAAGAAGCTACTTTGTGCTATTTTGAATACAACCCATTGTTTCCATATTTTACAAGAAAGACTGCAATGACTGAGTGAGTAGCTTTCTTGCTCCTTTCTTATCCCAACCATTATTCCATTATTCCAAGGATATTGGAATATTAAGATTGTATTGTTTCTTGCACCAGCTAAATACTTTTTTGTTTCAAGCATGTAATCAGACATACAATTTTTAATTTTATCTTATTATGTATAAACAACTGATGATTTTTAGGTTTACTTGCTTAATGAACATTTTATGTTCTATGTAAACCGCTTAGAGATTTATAGATGATTAAGCAATATATAGATATCCTAAATAGGCTGTATCTCTGTGCACCTGGAAAAAGAGAAAGATCCAAGGAAGTGGAATTGCTGAGCCAAGGAAAGAAAAAAACTCTGCACAAAAACAAAATGTTAGGTACAGAACATCTCATTGCTCAAACAATGGAAGAAAGAGGGATAACACAAGTGCCGCAGCAACTAAAATTTTTTATTGAGCTCAGGGCTGAAGACTATTTCAAGGTCACCCACTGCACTTGTATAGCATACCTCTTACTGCTCAGGATTCCCGGCTTTCTTTTACCCTTGATATACTGCTTTGCTATCTTTGTCATGAGCTCTTGCCTATGTTTGGACCCTGTGTCAGCCTGGAAATATCTGAAATTTCCAAGTTTTCTTACAATACATCTACTTATTTCTTGACCTTAAGTCTATCTGTATCATTGCTTCTTAGCACATTTCAAAATATTATACTTGTCTTGTTTATACTTCTGTGATACATTCAGGGCCTTTCTTCAAGCTGGAACTCACTGGAACTCAGTTCTGGCACCTTCCAGGTGGAGACCATTGCCATTATAAGAGAACAGGGGAGGGTTCATGGTGAGTTCTGGCACCTCTTTTTTTAGAAAAATAGCATTGGGTATGTTCATACATATTTACCACTGTACAAATACAGTGTTCCAGGCAACTAGATCCTATCAAATAAAACTTCGGTTTATTACTTTGTTTACCGATTCTAATTACAAGCGTGCCCACAGCAAGAGACACCCCATTAGCATTGTCAGGTGGGTTGCTAAATCTGTAGTGGATCTGCAAACTCTCTTTCTAGCCATTTTACAAAATTCTGCAAGCCTAAGTACACTGCTATCACCACTACAGTGGTGCCTCGCAAGACGAAATTAATTCGTTCCGCAAGTTTTTTCTTCTTGCGAGTTTTTCGTCTTGCGAAGCACGGTTTCCCATAGGAATGCATTGAAAATCAATCAATGCGTTCCTAGGGAAACCGCCTTCAGACCAGGTCGGGGACAGTCTGTCCCCCGACCTCTTCTGAAGGCTGGGGGGGGGGGGACAAGGGCTTTTCTTCCCACCGCCAGCCTTCAGAAGGCTGTTCTGAAGGCTGGCGGTGGGAAGAAAAGCCCTTCTCCCCACCTCCCACCCCGCAAGCTCCGGGGACAGGAGGGCTTTCCTCCCGACTGCCAGCATTTTTAAAGCACCCAGGACTTCGCTGCCGCCCGCCAGCATTTTAAGATCGCCCCGGGACAGCGGAGAAGTCTCCGCTGTCCCGGGAAGGCAGGCGGGGGGGAGCAAAGACTTTTGCCCCCCGCCGGCCTTCAGAAGAGGTCCGGGACCTCTTCTGAAGGCCGGCGGTGGGCAAAAGTCTTTGCTCCCGATGGCCAGCATTTTAAAAGCGGTCCGGGATAGCGAGAAACCGCAGCGCGCTTCCCTGCTATCCCGGACCGCTTTTAAAATGCTGGCGGTGGGGAGCAAAGCCTTTCGGCCCCCGCCGGCCTTCCTGGACCTCTTCTGAAGGCCGGAGGGGGGCGAAAGGCTTTGCTCCCCACCGCCAGCATTTAAAAGAGGTCCCCGGAGATTTCCCTATGGGCTTTCTTCTTGCGAAGCAAGCCCATAGGGAAATTCGTCTTGCGGAACGACTCAAAAACGGAAAACTCTTTCGTCTTGCGAGTTTTTCGTTTTGCGAGGCGTTCGTCTTGCGAGGCACCACTGTACTTAGATAGAAGGTATACCAGTTTCCACAGCATGTGATGGCACCCAGTCTATTAGAGGCTTTCATGCCACTCTGTGGGGGCTACTGAAGACTGAAAAGTCCTATGGCAGGTCATATCTTCAGCTGTAAAGGATGTGACAGGTCCACAACAACTCCAAAGCTTAAGAGCCACTCTCTTGATTTCACGAGTGGACATGAACAAAATACCTTACACACACAGCTACACAAAAGAGATGAGAACATGCAATACTTGAATCCATCATTCTCCACCATATTCTGAAAGACAGCTTTGAACAGTCTAACCAGAGATTGCTCCAAATTGCAGCCACAAGTTTATAAGCAGGTGTGGCTGACTGCATGCTGGTGTCATATTGCTCTAACACAGAACATCTTTGTTCCTCCATTTTTTTTAAGCTGATGCAAAATAGCTCTATCACTTGCTGCCCTACAGACTATAGCTCAGTAATAGAACACATACTCTGCATGTATAAGATCCCAGGTTCAATCACTGACTTTGCCAGTTAAGAGGATCAAGCAGCAGGTGATGGGAAAGGCTTATGAGCCCCTGGAGAGCCAATCCGAGTCAGAGTAGACAAGGGATGAGGAACCTATGGTCCTTCAGATGTTGTGGGACTCATACTACCATCAGCCCCTGCAACAATGCTCAGTCGTCAGGAATGATGGGCACTGTAGTCCAGTAACATCTGGAGGACCAGTTTCCCATCCCTAGAGTAGACAATACTGGGACAGATGTACAAACAGTATTGCCTGATATAATGCAGCTTCCTATGTTACTACTTATTTTATTAAACTTTTTATATCCTACATTTTGTGAAGCATTTGTGATTATTTTAGTGAATAGAAGATGGAGCCCTAGTTTTTCTGGGCTACATTCAGGTTGTATGTGCCAATCTTTTCATTAGGCTTCATAATATTGTAGTATTCTTCTTCAGTGTATCTGAAGAAGTGTGCATGCACACGAAAGCTCACACAAAGAACAAACTTAGTTGGTCTCTAAGGTGCTACTGGACAATTTTTTAATATATATTTCTACTGCTACCTAATTGTAGCATCACTATAAGATACAAAGTAACAATAGCTAAAGGTTAGAAACATTTCTGCAATGGGAACACAGGCAGAGGATGGGAAAAGGTCCCTGCTAGCACAGGAGACACCTCCAAATTATAACAGGACCATCTTGCTTTCTGAGTTAAGACTCCTGGTTCCTCTAAATCTCCAACTGTACATGAGCACTTGAAAGAATGAGCAGTTGAAAGCAATTAACATGTACATAGCTTAGGAACTCAATTAAAACAATTAAAACAAAAGATACATATTATTAATGATTCAGTCTCAGTTCCTTGGGTTAGCAATGAATTGGAACCGTCGATACCCTCCCTTCAAGGCCTGCCCTTTCTCAAAACCTCTTGGGCGAGGATTACAAAAAAGAACCCATTTTTACAACTAACACTTAAAGAATGGTGTAGATGGCAAATACATCTGGCCCCCCTGAAGTCACCCTTGACGCCCATTCTGGACCATCCAGCATTCTGTTTTGATGATAAGTATTATCAATATCAATGCTGGGAACAAAAAGGAATATATAGGATCAAAGCTATTATGCCTATGTCAGCATCTTTATTAAAGGGTAAACTAAAAGATAGCCCACACAGTAAGCGCCAACTAACCCACGTTCTCTTTTGTTCAGTACTGCAGCACAAAGGAGAGGGTCACTGCCCCCTGACTCCCTGTGAGCTACTTTGCATTAATGTGACCTTAAGTAATAAGGGTATGGCTTCTAATAGATACAAAATTCTACTTAGTAAAGCATCAGGCTCTTCCCAGGGGCTACGATCAATGTGGGAGAGTGATCTGGGCCTTCGGATAGAGGAACAAGCATGGGAAGCAATATGGTCTAAACCGCCACTTAAAGCTACCTCTGCAAGAATACAGGAAGCCACACTGAAAACATTGCTAAGATGGAATTGTACTCTACTCCATCTATCTAAAATTGGCAAAGGCTACTCCAGTTTAGGTTGGCAAGGTTGCGGACACACTGGAACACTGCTCCATATGTGGTGGGACTGTTGCATAGTTCAGAGATCCAAACCTTTGATGCTATTTGCATTATTACCTCACAGGTACTTTCCCCAGACCCAGCATTGGCACTCCTATCCTTGGAGTGTGGGACCAACTCATCTATCATGCAGAAATCTCTTGTGTTCATGCTTCTTGCAGCAGCCAGACTGACAGTGGCTGACGACTGGAAGTCCAAATCATCTCCTTCTCAGGAGCGGCAGCTAGCGAAAGTATGGGCCATTGCATTGTCAGAACACCTGACATAAACCGAGAGTCCAAAATGGTTCATTGAAAATAGATCCCTTCTACTCAATATGGCATAAGATGTTTTCCTATGCTAACTCAACTGAACAGCCCACTTGTTTTACATACAAGTATGTGCAGAGGTTTTATTGAGAACTTAATTGACCCACCTTTTTCTCCTTGCACAACAACTGAAAGTGGCATTGTACTTTCAGTAGTTTATTGGTTTTTACTCCTCCTCTGTATCTGTGTTTTATTTTTTGTACTTTTAGATCTATTTCTATTCACCATATCCATAATTTTTATTGTATTCTGTATGTGTTTATGCCAATAAACTTTTAATTTTTAAAAAAGGAACTCAAAGATGGTAACAAGGGTTAATAGGTAAATGGGGAGAAGTACTGAATTTCACATGTTGATTTGAATTAACATGTTGGTTTGTAAGCTTGGGTTGTAAACTTCTAATTAACAATGAATTTAAAACAGGAGTTGAAATACCTTAAGACAGTTTCCAGTGTGCAAAAGTTTCTTCAAAACTGAACCTGAAGAGTAAAAGAAAAAATACAGTAGGAAATGATGTCTTCAATCCACAAGTGAGTTCATTATGGCTGTTTATATACTAACCCAACTGTGCCATACTCCAGAATAAGGGTCATGACAAAGGAGGTGTCATATTTTCCATTGGCCACATCAGCCTAAGGAGTTAAAGAACACACCAACTCACACCTGGTCAGCTATACAGCTTTATTTCAGATATGGAGCCTCACATCCCTGCTTCCACCTATGTTGTAGATTTCTTTTACCAATAAGTAAAGCCTTTCAGGAGGGCTTCACTCCTGGGGCGCGATTCCGTAATTCCTTCTCTGGAGGTTCCAATCCTCTCTTTTCCACTCCAGTCTTCTCAGACGTAAATCCCAAACTGCAGGGACAGTAAGACTTTCCAAAGTAACCTTGGAACCTCTCACTACAGAGTGTCTTCCCTCAATGCCTGGCTTAAGTCCAGAACTCCTATGCTTCCGCAAGGAGAGGGGCTGGGTAAACCCAGGAGGCTGCAATTCCATTTATGGTCCTGTCCAATGGGGCTTAAGGGGATAACCTGCAGGTGACCTCTGGCAGGGGGGTGAGAGCCAAGTCTTCCCAATCTCCTTGGAGAAGCCTTACTAAGCTTGGAGAAGTTGCTTACTAAGCAACCTGTTCCCTGCATTGTGCCCTTCTTCCCTCCTCCATGTTTTCCCACCCTCTGTTCTGCCTAAGGCATGACACCCGGGCTCCTTCCCTCCCATCAGGCAGATGATTGAAAATGCCCCACTTTGCTCCTCCTCCTTCCGAGGTAGAGACTTCAGGCACTGCCCAAATGTGGTCTCTTCAGGAGCTGTTGCCTACTTGGCATCTGGTGGTGTGATCGGCCAGCAAGCCTCAACATCTCTTCACAGCAACTTATTCGTACAACTTCCATAGAAATACTTAACATTTATATCTAGTTCCCAGAAACCACAGATAAGATGGCAATATTCTTTCTGCACCATATCATTTCAAACTGCAGATGAGGGTTCACCCTCATCAGCATGCAGAGGAAATGCTTATCTGTCATTTGGAAGTTGAATTGAGTGTTGGGAAATTGAAGCTCGATCCTGACATGACGTAGGTGCCACTGTCAGGCAATTTTTCTGTCCATTGAGATGGTCTTCAACCAGTGCTTGAGGGGACTGCACTCTCTCTAAGAGATCAGGTGCACTGTCTAGGAGTGCCATTGGTGCTTGGTTGGGTTACTCATTAGTTAAACACCATTTGCAATCTAGCCATCACCCCAATTGTTTCATGCCCTTGGGGTCCTGGATGTCATATTGTTTATGCAGCATGGCACTTCTTTTAGCCATGACCTTATGACTTAAGCCAAGGTCACAACTTTATGTATAAATTAGGATTCTTTCAGGACTCTATGGAAGAAACATAATATATGTCACTTTGAAATACTTAAGTTTCTTTATACATGTTGGCCAAAGTAATTACCTGGTATTTGCCTCTCCCCATATGAACCGACCTGGACCCTGCAATCATTATCTCAGGGCCTACTTCATGTGCCTCCTCGACGAGAGGTCCAGAAGATGGCAACATGAGAATGGGTGTTTTCTGCAGTGGCTTCCTGTTTGTGGAATGCTCCCCACAGGGAGGTTCACTTCATTATACATAACTAGATTACTTATTGCAATGTTTTGGTACTGCAACAAATTATTGCTATTAATATTCCATATTTGATTTAAACTAAATTATAGTACACCTGTATCCTATCAAATTTCCTGGAAACAATCTTTTCCAAGTGGCATGTGAGGAAAAGTAGCAAAAAGGAGGAAGAAACTGTCGTCAACACTTGCTGCTGCTCCTGATCTTACCAGGTGGGCTGAGCTCCTCTTCTCCCTCACTGAGGCTGTCAGTTCACCTTTCCTATGGCAGAGCAGCAGGACCAGCTGCTCTGAGTGTGATTATATCAGCTGGGCTCTCCTAAGCCAACCTGCTCTGAGTGAAGTGACAAGAAGCTGACAAATTCCAGCTAGGCCTCAGAAGTACAACTTCTGGCTGTACTACATTCACTTCCAAGAAGCTTGGGTCTCCATGATTTTTCAGCTCAGAAGCCACCTGGACCTCAAATTTCCATCCAAGCTGGTCTTTAAGAAGACCAATGAAACATTAAGAATTTGGGACTGTGTTATTTTTATTGATTTGTAAGCTGCTCAGAGCTTTTCCTACTGAAGGGTGAAGTATAAATGCTTTGAATGCATTAATGTATGTTTAGAGACAATGATAAATGGTAGCAATAAGAAAAGAGTACCATCTAGCTTCATTAAAATCATTTGACATTTGTATACTGGCTTTAGTGAAAGTGGAGAAATGTACCCCAACGTTTAATAAACTGAACTAAATTTTAAAAAAAAATCTTAAAATAATAATAATTAAAGCCAAACCTCACTTACCTATGCTGTGGAAATGCCACCGATAGAAAATTCTTTCTGGAAGTAGTTGTAATATTTTCTGGAGAACACAGATAATTCATATTTTATATCATATTGACAAAACAGCTGCTTGGCATCTAGCAGGTAAAAACCTCTGGAATTTACAACATTGCTCAAAATTATTCATTATTGATCATTGTTAAGGAAAATTAGTTAAAACAAGCAGTCAACTGCCATGTGTTTATGCTTTATGAAGTAGCTAGTACTCAAGCATTGTAAATACTTATGTTCAGGCAGCTCTGGCAATACATAATCTTAATGACAGATGACATTTGCGCTCTCTCTCTCTCTCTCTCTCTCTCTCTTTCTCTCTCTCTCACACACACACAATTCCTGCATTGCAGGAGGTTGGACTAAATGACCCTTGGGGTCCCTTCCCTTCCAACTCCACAATTCTATGATTCTATTATCTATATTTTTCCCTGAGAGCTATTAAGAAAAAACAACTGTATCATACTACTTCTAAATAGGCTGGGCTCTGCTCTACGTTACAAGCTTTTCCCCATTAAGGCTGGCTCAAGATATTTTGCTGCCTGCGGACAAAATGTCACCCACTCACTCCCCATTGAGTGGCCAACTGGAATGGCTGCTGAATCCTAGTTCAACACTAATAACAAAGCACTGCACTGCTCCTGCGAGGGATTAGCAGGGTAGTTATAAAGGTGGAGGGCAAGGTGCTTTGACACACAGCTCTTTCTCCAACAGAAGGGTATGGTCAGGGAGCTCAGGAGGAAAAACTGAGGCAGCGGCAGCAGGTGGGTATGTAGAAGAGGTGGTGGGTGGGTGCAAAGGAGGCAGAGGCACAGGGGTGTAGCATTGGGGGAGCTGCCGGGGCGGCGGCCCCAGGCATATTTTTATGGGGGCTGCTGCTCACACCACCCTACCAGCCCTGTGCTGCTTTGCAAGGCTGGGGGCTAGCAGGGCAATGGGAGAAGGATGCAACAGCCATGAACCCTAGCATCCTTCTCCCTGCCAGGCCTGAGCCACTCTGTAAGGGTGCGATCACCCCAGACTCACAAAGTGGCTTGGGGTGGAGTTGCTCCAGTGGTGTTGGTGGCAAGGGCTGGGCTGGCAGGCTCCATTCACCCTCCGTGCCCTGTCCTGGGTGCCACCAAACCATGCCCTCCCACTGCAGAGGTGTGCATGCATGAGGAGAGGTGCAGGTGGGTATGTGCAGAGGAGGGGGCGGCAAGTGGCAATGCTCCTTGGAGGCCACAACTGCCGCCTGAGGTGATGGCCTCACCTTGTCTCATGGGTGGGCCAGACCTGATTTGAAGTATGATTTAGTTGACTTTCACCCACTGTCAGTATGCTATGCTTGTATCCTTAACACATGATTTTGCACACCTTGAGCTGACAAGAAACATATGCCTTAGGCGTTTGTGTCTAACAAAAGCGAAAGACCTCTTCCAGTATAAATATATATATATGGCAGTGAACTCCAAATAGCTAGTGACATTTTGTTTTTATTTTCAGAGTAAAGATATACAAAATAACTTAAGAAACCCCATGGTGCAGAATATTCCTTTTTATGCTGTACTTTATTCATATGGAAATCCATTAGTACACTTGAAATAGAAAATAGGTATTATGTCAAAGAAATACATCAGGGGATCTGTCAGTTCTTTGATTCATAGGCCTCTTTCCTCCAGGCTATTGCATGACTAAGAATAATGTGAAGCATAACTCTGACATAGACAAGCTGCTCTGATAAGCAGAGGAGTTTTTTTAAATCTTTAAAAAAATTAAATGTGAACATATTTCTTACCAGATACTTCATTTAATTACAGATAATCTAAAGCATTTAGATGTTATGCTAAGAAGAACTGCAATAATCCTCTTTTCCCATATCCAGCATTATGTAGCCATCCCCAATCTGGGTTAAAATAAACCCAAATACATTATTAAAACTTCAGCAGCAGCTAACCTCAGACTGAGCCTTAAACAGAACCACAGCTCAAATGCCGTTAAGAGAAACCTCTTTAGTTGGAAAGTTCCGTCTGCTTCAACAGCCATGATGGCAGCAGGGAAAACTGTGGGTCCACTGGGGCCTCTGAGATGTTGTCCTTGGAATCAGGGGAGAGCAACACAAATTCCTCAGGCCAGACAAAATGGGTTCCACTTGCCCCACGGCTTGCTCTAAGGGCAGGACCTCTCCTATTCCAATTCCACCTCTGAATCCACCACCTCACCACTGAAGATTGTGAGTTGGACTGTTGGTTATAACACCCATTATTTGCACCCACAAGTTACCGTATTTTTCGCCCTATAGGATGCACCGGCCCATAGGACGCACCTAGATTTTTTTGGGGGGGGGGAATAAAGAAAAAAAATTTATTCCCCCCCCCCAGGCGCGGGGCTGGGGCGGGGGAAGCCCGAACTTCCCCCTCCCCCAGAACAGGACCCAGAGCCATGCCGAAGCTGCGTGCAGCTTTGGCATCGCTCTGGGAGCTTGCGGGGCTGGAGGAGGGGGAAGCCCGAGCTTCCCCAGCCCCCAGAACGGGACCCAGAGCGATGCCGAAGCTGTGTGCAGCTTTGGCATTGCTCTGGGAGCTTGCGGGGCTGGAGGAGGGGGAAGCCCTCCGCCAGCCTTCTAACCAAGTCGGAGGACAGCGGGAAAGGCGCGCTGTGCCTCCCGCTGGCCCCCAAGTTTGTGGGGCTGGCGGTGGGGCATATTTGTGTTAGAGGAAGTAAACCTTTACATATCTAGGCTGTAAACTGTATAGTGTTTAGGATTAAAACTACAGTCATACCTCATGTTATGGACGCTTCAGGTTACATGTTTTCGGGTTGCAGACCGCGGGAAACCCCTAAGTACCGGAACAGGTTACTTCCAGGTTTTGCCGCTCATGCTTATGCAGAAGTGCCAAATTGTGCCAGCGCCTGCACAGACGCGGCGCTTCAGAATGCGAACGCTGCGGGTTGCGGACGTGCTTCCATCACGGATTACGTCCACAACCCAAGGTTCCACTGTAGGACCTTTGAATTGTGCTTGGTAACAGACCAGAAGCCAACAAAACTATTTTAAAATTGGCAAAATTTCCCATTAGTTCAGTTTCATTCAATAGCCTAACAACTGCATTTTGGACCAGTTGTATTTTCAAGTTAAAACTGCTTAATTGTTATATCACTTGTGGATTGAATTGGCACAAGTAAATGTTACCATACTACATGTGTTGGTTGGCTTACCAATGCCAGGATGTCTGCTATCTGGGTTTTTTTAATGAGTGGTCAGGTCTATATGTAGGATAACCCTTCATACAACTGATGAAATGGACTTTAGTCAACAAAACCTTAAGACAAAAGTCATTAGTTTTTAACATGCTACAATAGTGTTATTTTTGTTTCAAAGTACAGGCATCCCCCACTTACGTGCATTCTACTTGTGTGCAACCATGAATACACACAGAGCTGGGAAATAAATAAATAAAGAGAATCATACCAGGAAATGTCGAGAGAGAGCTGGAGAGTCCATGTGGCTTGCCAGGAGCCCTTCCCTGGGGCCCTAAGAGGACATCAGTGAGGGTGGAGGAAGCTCTGAGGAGACCTGAGGCACAGCAGGCCTTTTTTTAGGCTGCTTACTTTCCCCGCCTAACAGCTGATGTGCCAAGCAGCAAAGCAGTCACAGTTTTTCTGTGTGTCCTCCAGCCAACCCCAGAGCTTCAACGCTAGATATTTTGGTTTGGACTGGAGAGAGAGCAGGAGAGAAAGCTAAAAAGCAGTGGCTTTATAGAGGCTTCACTAGTCCAGTTATGTGAGTGGGGCCCCGGAATGTAGCCCCCGTGTAAGTGGGGGGACGCCTGTAGTCTTCAAAGGCACCTTCCCCCTCCCATATAACACACTGCAGTATATGCTACAAATCGTCCTAAAACTGTGTGTCTTGCAGAAGTTATAATACCATTTTATGCAAAAGGTCGGTACTAGCTGCACTGAGGGACTAAGGATGAAAGAGAAACTTGGTAGATCAGTGAGTGAAGTGTCTGAGGACAACCTGACACACCAGCTTCTATGTGTGAAGCACTGGATAGCAAGTAGAGATTGAGAGCACTGTAAACCCACACACTTTGTGAGGCCATCTGCACTTTCTTACTTGGGGGAATTCTTAGTTCTCCAGTGATATTCTTCCCATCTTTCTGCCAGGGCCAGTGGTTCCTCTGAAGCAGCTATGGTTAAGGGCAGGCATGAGTTGTGCCCTTGAGATACACCACACATTTACTTTTAATGCAAACAGAAGAATTATTCATCTCGGAGACCTAAGATATTTAAAGCTAATTTGTGAAATGTTATTAACACCAC
The DNA here is from genome assembly GCF_027172205.1 of Podarcis raffonei. Classification (NCBI taxonomy): domain Eukaryota; kingdom Metazoa; phylum Chordata; class Lepidosauria; order Squamata; family Lacertidae; genus Podarcis; species Podarcis raffonei. Next base: position 89,916,084 of record NC_070608.1, read on the forward strand.
TCACACATAAGCAAGTGTTTCAAAATGTACAATAATTATGTAAATCTGTTTACTCATCTGGGATGTAGTTCAATTCTGATTCCAGATGCCAAACATTAATAATCCTAATTAACTGTTTAACTAATTAAAATAGAACATGGGGGAAGTTTTATTCCTGCTGACACAGGATGAAATATGCCAACCAACCAACCAATTAACTTAATTTGCTAGGGTATAGAAACACAAATGTTTAATTCAGACGACATTTACACTGTTTCTCCATCCTGCATTTGCTCTGAAGGATCCATAATGGGCTTATAACAGCTCCTTTCCAAAGGACAATTCTAATAATAACTATAGGATAATACTATTAATTTATCAATTATTTTTTAACTGCTGGAAGTAAGCATTCAGGTTACACAGGATTTCTCTTTAGGCTGAATGAATGAGCAAAACTAAACACACATGTCAGATGGTTATGGCAATAATAACCTGCCTGCAGATTTTTGAAAGGAAAAAAAAGTTGTAAAAAATGAAGCAGCCACCATTATGAAATCATTAGGCCTTGCTGAGAGGATTCAAGTAAATGCCTTCTAAGTATTAAAAACGTTTAAGAGACTTTTAAAGCCAAAAGCAATATAACTAAAAAGTAAGGGCATGCATCTAGAACTATTCAGATTGTATCACAGATTGTATCACAAACCCTTTAAAGCAGTTAAAGCAAAATAAAGTATTTTATTATATGTTTTTTACAGTATTTGCATACTGTATTTCAGATGACTGTTAAAGCAGTTTTTTATAAATTAGGGGACTAACACAAAGTTCAGTTGGACTTAGGCTACAGAGGCACTTTAGGCCAACCAACATATGTGCACCTCTGCAGCTTGAGGGTTCTTACTGGGGCTCACTGCGCTGTTCCAAGCTGGCATGTAAGGTAAAGGGAAGAGTCGTAGTTCTGTTAGCAGCAGTACCAATAGATTCTTTTCGGCACAGTACTCTATACGTAGAATGTGAAAAGGGGACACACATTAGTACAATATACTTTTGTGTTACCGTATTTTTCGCCCTATAGGACACACTTTTTCCCCTCCAAAATTGAAGGGGAAATCTGGGTGCGTCCTATGGGGCAAATGCAGGCTTCAGGAAGACATCCGCAGCCTGCTTCCCGCAGCACCGGGCACGCTGAAAGCAGAGCGCCCCTCGCTTCGGGAACACACCCGCAGCCTAGGCAGCCCTGCGGGAGGTCCCGCAGGGCTCCCTACGCTGCGGATAGCAGCCTGCTGCCCGGCGCGAAAGACGCCCTGAAGCAGAGCGCGCCGCCCGCCGGACAGACATCGGCCAGCCCCACAAGCTCGGGGGACAGCAAGGAGGCGCAGCGCCGCCATCCTGCTGTTCCTCGACCTGGTTCGGTTTCCCCGACCTGGTTTTGGGGGGGAAATAAAGGAAATTTCCCCCCCTTTATTTCCTCCCCAAAAAGCTAGGTGCATCCTAAGGGACGGAGCGTCCTATGGGACGAAAAATACGGTATATGAAAATTTGAATCTTCTTTCGCAAGTGGTGTACAGAGCCAAAAAATAAACAAGTGGCCACAAACAAGAAATAATTTCCCCCTTAATAGTATTTCCAGGCATTCTGAATAGTATTTCCATACTAGAATTTCTGCCTGCCAAACAGCTTTTATAAAGGCAAAAGAACCCTGCTCTCCCCCAGTACCAAGCCTAACCCCAACAAAGAACAAAACTAAAGTTTCACGAGGTGTAAATTGGTTGTGCTACTGTAGATCAGGAATCGGAAACCTGTCTCACTCTGGATTATGTTGGGCTCCAAGTATAAACTGCTGAAACCAAGACAGCTGTCAGGGGACTGCCATCAGAACAGGGAAGGGAGGCAGAGGGGCAGTTGGGATACAGGGAACCTCCAAAAATCTTGAGCAGCAGTTCCTCTTCCTGTGGTGGGGAAAGCCACACCTCCAGTGGGGAAGAGGGGAAGGGACCAGAGGATGCTGCTGGGAGCCCCAGTGCCACAACTCGACAGTCTGAGGGTGGAGAAAGCCACACCTCCCGGGTAAAGGAGGGGAAAGGGCTAGAGGATGCTGCTGGGAGCCTCGGCACCGCTCCTTGCCAAGCCGGCCAGGAGGGAAGTATGCCTCTTCTGTCACCCACCTTGCGCAGAGGTGTAAAATGCAAAGAAGGAAGGAAAAGGCTGGGGGTGACTAAGCTCTTATGTTGGGGGAGGACCCGGAAACGACCACTCCCGGATTCTGCTAGCGATTGAGGCAGACATGAACTGATGGCTCTGCACTGTAAATAGTTTTGCACCAAAATAAAACCTGTAAAAGACAGGTCAGAGTCCTGCCTGGTTACTCACGAGCAACCACCACTGACATCTGACAAGGGCCAATGGTCAGGGATGATGGGAGCTGGAATCCAGCAATCTCTGTAGGGACACATGTCTCCCATCCCAATACAGAACATGCATCAACTGAAGTAAAGGGAACAGTACATGAAGTGCAAAGCTAGGTATGGTATTTCAGATGGTTGGTTAGTGGTGATTAAAATAAATTTGCAGCAAGAAAGGTTCAGATGTCCATGCTTAGATAGATTCAAGATTAAACTGTTTAAAAGCAAGAATCGGCTATTATTTATAGTCATAATAACTACAGTAATGCAATCAGCACAGGTCAAACAGCCATCGTTTCATTTGTTGTTGTTTTTAGCAAAAAGAGTTGGAACCCCTAATAAAAATATATCCTGTTGTTGTCATTGTTATATTTATTTACATCCCGTCTTTTTTCCTGACAGGAACACAAGGTGGCTTACAGATAACAACAACAACTAAAAACCCCAATCAGGCTCATTTGCTAGGTGGGAAAGAGTGGGATTATTTAAGCTCAGAGACTTCTACACTTGTCAAAAGCCCCTTACAGCTCCAGAAATAAAATTTATATTTAAAGATATACCATGTGGCTACATAGACATTCCAGGATCAAATCAGAAACTGGGATGGCTTCTGTAAATCTGGGATTGTCCCTGGAAAATAGGGACACTTGGAGGGTCTGGATTATACAGAATTAAACGTAACACATCCAGCCTTTGCTACTGGCTAGGCAATTTGCCTGGTTCTCTAGTGCACATGTGGTGGTTTGGCCCAAAAATTATTCTCTTTTGGTAAGTTTTTCAGACAATTAATCAAATGATGGGGAAATTGCTACAACCAGACCCAAAATGAGCTGTAATACCTTATTTTACTTCAAATTGATAACATAACAAATAAAGACCTCATCCTCCATTTATTAGCAGCAGCTAGATTTGTGATTGCAAAAATATTGGAAAACTTTAACTGCAAATCTTTTTGAAGCCTGGATTTTGCAAGTATGAGACATCATGCTTATAGACAAATTAGCTATTTCAGAAAAGGAATATTGATCTGGGGGTGGGAAAGACTCACACCATCTATATGACATGGTATCCTTTTTCATTTTTATTAAGACAATCAAATATGGTTTTCACTCTCCATCAACTCATAGAACCTTATGGAGAGATGCTTTCATTTGATTGCCTTTCTTGGAACATCTAAAACTACAACCATCAGCTGCTATTTTTCTTTCTTTTCTGTAGAACTATCAGGCCCTGTTTTCCTTGTATGGGTATGTTTTATTACTTGAAATTAAAAAAAAAAATTAAAACAACAACAACAACAAAAACCATAGGGGGGGGAACCATAATGAAAAAAGAGTAACGGAATTCATTCTCTCTCTCTCTCTCTCTCTCTCTCTCTCTCTCTCTCTCTCTCACACACACACACACACACACACACACACACACACAATTAAAACATACAGATCAGTACAATAAAAATATCACAGCACCAGGCCTTTAGAAAAGGGCTGGAACAAAGAAGTCTTCATCTGCTGGTGGAAGGACAACAAGAAAGGAGCCAGTTTAACTTCTCTAGAAAAGGAGTTCCAAAGTCTGGGAGCAGCCATCAAAAAGTCCCTCTCCCGTGTCCCTACCAAGTGTGCCTGTGGGGGGGGGGGCGGGACCAAGAAAAGGGCCTCCACAGAAGATCTCTGAGCCTGAGCAGGTTCATCTGAGGGAAAACAGTCTTTAATTGGGAAAACAATTAACCCCCTTTCCCCCATGTTGCTACTAGGATCCATGTGAGAGCTCCCCCAAATCAATTTTCTTTAACCAAACCAAACCCAGGAACACTACCACCAAGAAACTGGATGAAAACATTGGACTGCACTTCATGGTTGTCATACACTACTGTCTATCTTTGCAGGGTTTTCTAAACTATAATACCATCTCCACTTTGCAACATGGATTTTATTTGCATTCGCAGAGCAATTTTTAAAATGTTTATATTTTGAGACAAAAAATCCCACATTTTTACCATGCAATTAAACCTGAGTTAGAAATAGCACAAACACCCAGCTTTGCTGCTATCTTTTGCTTCTGGGCAGATATGCTACTGCCCAGTCTAAGCTACACTACAATCATGAATTTTCTAATTACTTTCTGTGTACAACAATCACTTATAAAGAATAAGCAAATCCCTTCAAAATGAACCAGGTGTGGTGGTGGTGGTGGCTTGGTTTCCAGCCAAGGTGAACCTGTGAAGCTTGTCCTCCCTGGTGAATTATGCTTTTAAGAAGCAGAAGTGACCAAGTAACAGTGACACATTGAAGCCAGAAGCACACTCCCTGTTTCAGCACAGGTCAGGGGGTTCTTTATCCATTCGCTACAGACAGCTCTTTGGTCTTTCAGACAACAAGTATGGAGAAGGGCCAAGCGCCTTGCAAAAAGGCCAATCATCAATCACAGCTCCGACTTCAATCATTGACTAAAAACACTGAAGTGGAAGTGGCTCATCTCTCAAAAAGCAATAGCCTTGAATGGTGCCTACAGATTCTGCCTCATAGCTTTTGCTCTACAAGAGTTAGAAACTCAATGCCCTTGCAGGACAGACATAAAATGCAGGGAGTCTTCTAATCCCACCTCACACTTCCAGTTAAGTCACTGGAAGCGTGATAGGGACTAGATGTCAGGCTATTTTTCTTTAAATCACTCACAAACTGAATGTGAGAAAGAGAGGGTCTGCCCACAATTTAAAATAGAGGAAAATAGCCATAAATCTCACTTTACAGTTTGTGAGGAAATAAATGTTTGTCAGAAATGTAACTTATTCACTATAATCATGAAGGAACCATAATGCTGAGTAAGTACTGAAATGTGATAACTTACTTCAAAAAGAAAGAGAATGGAGTCCAGCTCCTCCCTTTGTGACTTATTCCCTGGGAGAAAAGGAATGTTTCCAGTCAGTATGGATAAATACAATACACTACTCTGTTAATAAATCCCATCAGACTGCTAGCTTTCAAATTCAGTGCTCTGCTCGCATATCTACTACACAAAAGTATGCAACAGTACGAAGGAGCAGTATTGTAAGCGTACAGTGTCAGAAAAAAGTTAAAGATAAATCTAAGCTTCTTTCCTTCAACCGTTTGCTCTAATAACTGACAGCCCACAAAAAGGCTCTCTGTCACACACGTTATGTCTTAAGGAATATTTAGTGAGTAGAGAAACTGGGATGTAATGGGAAGCAAAATGAAGAGGGGTCCAATATTCAGGAGAAAAGGATACTGGCCTGGTTTTCATGACATGGTAACTCAAACTATGGTTTTCCAGGACTGTGAAAATGTTCAGGCTCCCTGGAAGCTTTGCTCTTCCCTGGTCCTTTTTGCTCCCACCAAACACTGAGCAAGGTTTAGCTTAGCATGTTCTTCAAACTGGGTCTTGTGGTTAAGCTCTCTCCTCAGCAACCATGAGCAGTAGCCAAAAACAAACTACGGTATATATTAAACTTTCTATAGCAGCATACAGTCTATCCCTAGACCAGCCATACTTTCCTTTTTAATAAGCTGAAGTAGAATCGTAGAATTGCAGAGTTGGAAGAGACCACACTGTAATCTAGTCCCATCCCCTATAATGCAGGAATTTTTTGCCCAGTGAGGGGCTCGAACCCACAACCACGAGCTTAAGAGTCTCCTGCTCTACCAATGAGCTATCCTAGGCCCGCGTTATCTTGTCATTTTGAAAAAAGATATACCACTTAACGATTCTTCTCAGCAAATTAAATTCTTGCAAAACTCACTCTATATAGTATTTGTGTTTGATAAGTTTAGATATTTACATTTCCTCATGGGTAATTTAAAAAGATATAATAAGGACTTATTTGTAGCTGAATAGGATTTAGATTTTATCAGAAATTTTTAATGAGGTGCCAGGACTTGGAATTGGAGGCTCCTACACTCCTCCTTATCAATTTAACCTGTCTGGTCCCAGGGGCTTTGTTCAGCCACAGGGCAGCAATTGATACAATCAAAATAACTGAGAGAATTTAACAAAAGCTTTATGAAATGCACATAAACACTTAAAAATGAATACACATAGGTCCCACTTCCTAAACACTTCCTATGTAAAAAATCACTTATCCAAACATGAGGAATTAGTACCCCAAACTCACTATACACACCACATATTCAGATATATGAACAGAAAATATTTTTTACTTCCCTGTTTCACTTTTGCAGGTTGGCTGAGGAATGGAGAGAGGGGGACAGAGGGGGAGCAATCAGACAAATCAGAGAGCATTTTTTCCATCCTCCTTGTTTGCCTTTTAATTATTTACTGTACTATATTAAACTCTAGTGATCTGTACTTCAGTACAGTTTCAGAGGGTTTTCCGGGGGGGGGGGCAGGGGAGCTTTGGAAGTCAAAATGTTGCAGTCATGAACACATTAGAAATGTCCCCATAGGAATAAGTAGAAATCATTGATTTGTTATGCAAATGCTTGTCTAACGAACTATTTCCAGAGAACACATTGTGTTTGGATAGCGGGACCTGTGTGTATTAAGTACAATCACACAAGTGTGTAAAGGGAATGCAAATAAAAGTATCTTACACTTCTAAGGACATAATATTTTAATAGCAAAAGTTTTGCCTCCTTTTTGCAATCACATTAAAATGTGTTTGGGGAGGGGAAGATGTGCTTCTTGTGCATGCTAAGCAGGGCTACATCTTAATAAACTGTCACATACTACAAATAAATAAAAAACTTTTTTTTTTAGCCCCAAGCTAGATTGAGTTGTTTAAATGACTTGCCAGGAGCCTCACAACCAATTTTTTCATGAGCTCACAACAAAGTTTGAACAGCTGCAACAAAGTTTTCCAAAGGATGATGGTGCTAGCACTTGCTGTTAGGTTTGCTGAACTTTCCTAACATGTGTGAAGATACTATGGAGCATTTGAGGGCTTTACATCCTTTAGCTCTTACACAGATGGATGCTGAAAGGGGAAAATGGCTGTTTTAAATAACAACAGAGGTTTAAATAAAGCAGGGATGAAGGACACTTTTTTAAAAATTTGAAACAAACCAGTTTTAACAAGGAGAAATAGAGATGGCTGACACCAAAAAGCTAACACAACAGAGCCTCTCCAAACTGTTCTCATTGTACTCAAACCTTATTTTGAACTGCCACTTCTCTCTGCTCAGTATCATACCCACTTGCTCTACTCAAACCTCTGCATTGTTAAAAATCGCCAGTCTTCCCCCGTTTTTCCTGTATTGCTCCAGTGCCACAGCCACTGCTGTTTGGCAACCTGCCTTCACTTTGCCCCACCCCACCCAACTCTGATACAGGCAAATTCAGGATTGTGATGAGGCAGCACATGTCCTCCAATGTGGGCTGTGTGGTGACATTCTTACATTTTTATTATATAGAGATATGACAAGGAGTGGATTTTGGGGTCTAGTATGTATAGGTGAGTATTAAGCAACTTAAAAGAATATACTAACAAACTAAGCCACTTAAAATTCTTACCTTTTTGTTTCAAGCTAGTTTCCAGTGTTATGAAATTTTCATAGAAGATAAAATAAATCTGAGAATAGTTAATTTCAAAAAACTGTTTAAGTTCACTTCCCTCTATAGCATCTGTAAAAGTAAAAAACAAAACATGTGTGAAAAAGGAGAACATCGTCAGCATAGAAATTTAGAATTAAAACCTCTACAGAAAAATAAAGCAGCAGGAAAATAACACTAGAAGTATTAATAGAAATACATGGTACAATGCATAAGGTGGCAGTGTTCAAATGGCTTGATCTTAAACACACCTAACATTCAAGACTTCAGCTATTGAAGTCACATACCGGTAATCTCTTTGCAACCTCCTGAATAAAATAAATGTTACCTATCTTTTAAGCCCTTATTCTAGATCCTATAATCAAAGTTTCATCTCATATCACTATACTGAAACTATAGCCACTGGTCTGCTTGCCTTAGATGGGTAAAGGCCTCCCCTAAGCAACCATGCAGAGAAGCTATTATAAACCGTAAAAGAACAGGACCACTCTTTCCTTCAGATTGCCAATATGTCACAAAATATTGACAGATATATGCAGATAGGCAAACAAATAAGAAGTTTGTAAGCTAGTCACATTTGTAGACTTATTTGCCAGACAGTCTTACCCTGACCTTAAGGTGAACATTCAGATAATCAGAAGTTTAGATAAATAGAAAAAAAATTAAATCCTCTTACATCCCTTCCAGTGAGATTGGAGTGCACAATAAGTTTATTTTCATGTGTATCTCCCCTATTAGATCAAGAACCATTCACACAAAATGGCGTGTGCAAGTGGTTTCCAGGCTGGACAACTGCATCAGGCATCAAGAAATAGTCCCACATTTCCTAGCACTGGATCAGAAATTATTGGTACTTATGACCTGTGGAGAAACTAGGCTGCTGTATTGAGGTTCCTCACAATGCATTCACTTTATCATAAGGCTCCATAATTGACTCCATCAATTACATCTTCTGAAGACACTTGCTCTTCATGCACTTTACTGTAGTGTGCCTTTCCACCATCACAGTACATCATGGACTAGACCAAGCTAATCTATGCACAGATTATGTGCAGGATGAGATTAGGCCTAATGACCCTTCACCAAATCCAACCCTATGACCACAACATACACTAACCATCTGTGGGATCTGTAGAAGGTGGGGAGGACATTAGAGTGTTGGAGTAGTAGGGCCTTGAAGACCAAGGTGTAAATGGGAAGAAAAGAACCATGTACACCAACTTAAGGAACATGGAGGAAGGTAGGACATTAACATAATAAAATATATATTGTCGTATCGTTCCTCCTGCAGGAGGAAGGGTGGGATATAAATTTAATAAAGAAAAATGAAAGAAAAATAATACAGTTCAGTTTTAGGGAAATTATAACCCCGCTGAGCATTGTCCTGCCACCTTCTCTGCATTAGGAAAAAGATACTGCTTTGGGAGATTAAAGTGGCAGGCATGTGTACAATCTTCCAGTCAGATCAGACAATGCTTTGTGCCCAAGGCAGGAACACAGGGACATTGTCACTTTGATCTAAACTGCAACAAAACAATGGCCAAACTACTGAAATACATTCTGTGTAGAGCTTCCTTTAAAAATTATTCACTTATAACACAGCTGTACAACTTTGCAATGGATTTTGGGCTTGTAAGAACTGTTTCTTATTTCCTATACAGCTATAAGGGGGAGGGACTCAACATATTTTAGGTCATAGTCTCTCATATCAAGCTCCCCATTTGCAGCTACTGCCTTTTAACAAAGCCTGTGCATGGTTTTGTAGACTGGAACTGTGAACCCAAAGAGCAATGCCCACTACAGATGCACAACCATGAAACATGCTCTCCAAAGAGGCTCATCTTCCTTGGCCAACCTTGCAACTGATAGAAACTTAACAAAGGCTTGCTGTTCAAATAAATAAAATTAGATTCTACCACACAGTAGTTACATATGTACATAATAGTAACGTATGATTCAGCATTACTGTAATAGCCTAGGAAAGAATCAGGTTCACAAGCTCCCCCCGCTCCTTCTCACTGTGACTGCAAGGAGGAAGTTGGAAGCTTTCACTTACATTTTTTAAAAAAATAACTACAGTTATTACTCAGAAGCAGAACTAATTTGAACAATGGTTTATTTAACTAAACATCAACGTCTGGTTCGCTTATTTCAGTTAACCACAGTTAAGACTAGAGATGTCAAAAAACTTCACTACACATGGGAGTAGGAATTCCTGCAATTCACATGTTCATTTGAGGTCAGGAACAGAAATCATACAAGTCAATACAAGCAGTATTTGCTGTAATTTTTAGTCCTCAAACATTACATAAATGATAATTTTATTTACTGCATTGCTTCTGCCATTTCCCTTCCATCTGTGGCCAATGCACCCTTGGAACAGTGTGCTTCTCAACTGATAGGATTAATGCGAAGCATTTTACATATAGAATTGCAATTCCAACTTATATTAATTAGAATATACCAGATATTCTCATACCAATGCTATATTTTTATGTTACATACAGTTGTGAACTGCCCTGAGATCTACAAATGAAGGGTGGTATATAAATTGAATAAAAAAAATAAAAAATTCTATAACTGGCTCCAAGTTCACATGCAAGCCCAGGATATAGTGCAGATAATGAAATACAAAGTAAACACTGTCCTTGTATTAACTTTCCCCGCATGAGTATAAAAACCCACCTATATTTTGGTCACAGGTCCCAATTAAGACCATGGGGCCACACCTACCTGGCCTAGGGCTGGGAGATATCAGCTTTTCAACATCACACTGTATCGCTAGCCAAACATCGCGGTTGGGGGGAAAAGTGCACTTGCCTCTGCCCGCACTTGCCTCAAGAGCTGAGGCGGTTTTACCCAGGCTCGCAGGCTGGGACAACGGAGCTAGTTTGCGCTGCTCAGATGAGGGGAGGTAAGGTTCTCCCCCTCCTGCTCAGACAGGCCCAGTGCTCCCACCACTCGTGCATGAGCGATGAGAGCATCAGAGCTCCTTTAACTGCTCACTGCAGGGAGCAGCAACCATGTTCCCCTCAGCAGAGCAGTTTCAGAGTCCCGCCCCACTGGTGGCTTGCGGGAACCAGCACCGGGCTGGAGACTCCTTTAAATGCTCAACTGAGGCAAGGGCAGCTGCACGTTGTTGTTGTTGTTCAGTCGTTTAGTCGTGTCCGACTCTTCGTGACCCCATGGACCAGAGCACGCCAGGCACTTCTGTCTTCCACTGCCTCCCGCAGTTTGGTCAGACTCATGTTTGTAGCTTCGAAGACACTATCCAACCATCTCGTCCTCTGTCGTCCCCTTCTCCTTGTGCCCTCCATCTTTCCCAACATCAGGGTCTTCTCCAGGGAGTCTTCTCTTCTCATGAGGTGGCCAAAGTATTGGAGCCTCAGCTTCACGATCTGTCCTTCCAGTGAGCACTCAGGGCTGATTTCCTTCAGAATGGATAGGTTTGATCTTCTTGCAGTCCATGGGACTCTCAAGAGTCTCCTCCAGCACCATAATTCAAAAGCATCAATTCTTCGACGATCAGCCTTCTTTATGGTCCAGCTCTCACTTCCATACATCACTACTGGGAAAACCAGAGCTTTTACTATACGGACCTTTGTTGGCAAGGTGATGTCTCTACTTTTTAAGATGCTGTCTAGGTTTGTCATTGCTAGGTTGGTCATTGTTGGCAGCTGCACAGTCCTCAGTTAAGCAGTTTAAAGATGGAGAGGGAGGAACAATCTGTGTCGGCACCTCACTGATACAGCTTTTTTCTCCCTCTCTGTCGTATGAGGGAAGAGTGGGATGGTGGTTTCACTCAGCACTATATCTCTGGTGAAACTGCTGCCGCACCTGAGTCCCTCTGCTAGCAGCGCCCGCTGGAGGAAGGAACTCTTAACCCCCTTCAGCGGACACTGCTAGCAGGGAGACTCAGGAGCAGTGGCGGTTTCACCAGCAATATACCGTTGAGTGAAGCCAACATTGCGGTCTGCTCCTCATAACGGTCCTGGGCAATATATTGATATATCGCCCAGGCCTAACCTGGCCCCACACCTGATGTGACATCAGGTGAGGAGCAGGTGAGAATGAGCTGCCAATGCACAAGCAGGAGCCTTCAAGTGCACTCCTAATTTGCATTGGTAAGGGAGATTTGTTGTCACCACCAATCCACTGAGCAAGACAGCTGGGATCAGCTGTAATAATACTGTGTTCTCCACAGGAAACTCCATAGCAAACTGATCCTTGAAGTCACTAAGTCAAGCAAGGATCCTTTGCAAGCCGCTTGCAAACAGCCCTACTTAGTGCTTTGAAGCAGAAAAGATCAGCTGATTGGTGGCACTTCAAAGCACTATGCAGGGCTCTTTACAAACCCCATCATCTGGCATCATCATTACATCGGCCACTGACAGGCGGGTGGCTCTGTCCAACTGTCAGATCTCATGGGCTCCATTGCCACATATTTGTACCATATCTAAACTACATTTCCTATTGTTTTTATCAGTGCTCACTCTCAAGTTTGAAGTGTTTTATGTTTTGAATAGAAAGCAGAAGGATTTATATTCCTAAAAAATAATCGAAACGACACTGAAATTTTAGATAAGGCTGTTTGGAAACAAACGGAATGAATGCTCATCTTTATAAACAAATATAAAAATTGCGCCAAAAAAGATAATTTCCTGAGGGTAAATCAGATTGATTCTATTAAGTTACCCCACTGATTGATTGATTATTTAATGGATACAAGCCCAGACTTAAAACAATAACCAGATATTTAATTGCCTGATAAGGGCAAAACAATCAGACGAAACAATGGAGATTTGGAATAGGATCTACCATTTCTTTTGGGGACCCAGGGCAAATAGCCGCTTGGAAATGGGGATTCTCACCAAGGAAATAGCTAAAGTTTCCATATTTATTTAGTTATTTCATAAAATGTATACACCACCTTATTGTAAAAAAAAAAACAACAACCCCAACTCAAAGCGGTTTACAAAAATAATCTCCACCACTCACTTGAATCCAAAAATCCGCTTGAGGGTCTTGTGGATGGAAAAGCTCACTGAAAAAGTAGTGCAGATATAATAGGAGCTGTTTCCTTTTCAATAACTTGAAGTTTATAAAGCAGCTGGGAAGTTCAGTGGGGCAGCTGCTGACTTGCAGTTTCAAATGAACTCAGATGAGCTGCACATACTTCTGGATGAGCCATCAGGAGTTAGAGAATTACAGGAAGCCCAGGTCAAGTATCAGGCAGGAGTCAGTCATATGAGAATAACATTACGTACTTGTTTTAACTGTTAACATAAAATAATTTGAAGAGCAAGCAAGGTGAACTGAAGTCATTGCCAAACTATGGGAACTCTTATCAAAAGTATTCTGTGCCAGAAAATTGCATGCTTTTATTTATCTATTATCTATTTTGTATTCTGCTTCAATTCATCCTTTGCAGGATGTACTAGGGTGGTACCGGACAAGGAGAAAGAATGCAGAGACCTTGAGGGCCATCAAGAGTATCAAGGCAGGAGTAATAATGGAAAAAAGAAGAGTTTGTGCAAAACACTGGGGTTCATCCTGACAGTTAGAAGCTCTGCTAATAGATTCAACATTCTTACATGAAACAACAGAACAGACTGAATAATTCATGACTCGATATAAAAGGAGACAGACAGCACTTTTTCTGGGTTAACACATGACTAAGATGAGTTAATGGAACAAACATTCACATTTTAACTTGCACTTAGCTCCATCAAGAAGATACTATTAGATCTCAAATAGACTTCAGACACACTCTCAAACTTTTCTGAGACATATATCAGTGCATCATACAATGCAGGTAAAAGGCAGAAGCAGCTTTAAGTCAATGGAGATCAGGGGCCATGAACTGGCTTCAATTCTCCAATTGTAATATTGGTTACAAATGAATATGGCAAGAAATGTACCCCTCCTCAAACCCCAATTTCTTGCACACAGCTTTTGGCTCATCCTCTCCATTTTCATCTCTTACCTAGCTTTAAGTACATGTAATAGTTGGAACTCTGAATGTTTTCCTGCACAGTAAAGACTACCGGTACTTCCCTTCACCCAACTGCTGATGTGGTATCCCATTTATGAAAGGTTCTATCCAGGCAAGATTCCCTTTGGTCAACGTTTACTGGGCAACCTTTTAATTTGCCCAAGTTATTTAACAGAAACATTCAGATTTAGTTTTTATGCTGGAATTTTACTTGTTTCATTTAAATAATGAATTATGCTATTCAAGCTTTTATCTTTTTAACCACTCTGAAAGTCTCTGAAAATCAGGATTTTTTTTTAAAAAAAGGATATCAATAATTTAGAATACAAACACCGTGATTTAGTTCCAGTTGCAAGTACTTTCATGTTACGAGTTGTGCCAGGAGGGAGATGCACATCCACATGAAAGCAATACAGTGCAAATGAATAACATCAACATCTGGACCAGATTTGTGACCAAAATTCCTTATCCAACAAGTGGTATGTATGCAGAAGTCTGTGGCTCTACTTATCTGGATTGGTGCGAAAATGTTTCAATGCACCTGTCTTAATGCCTGAGCTTTACTAAAACACCCAGTTCTTTCTCACAACTTGTACATCTGGCTTCCCCTACCTAAATGCAGAAGTTTATATTTATCTCTGTTGAAATTCATTTTGCTAGTTTAGTCCCAGTTCTCCATCATGGGGAAATAATATTGGATCCTATTTCTGTCTTCTAAGTATGTTTGTTTGTTTGTTTGTTTATTGAATTTGTGTTCTGCAGTTCTCAGGGTGGTTCACAACATAATTTGTTAGCTGCCCTGAATACTTGAAGAGCATACATTCTACTACTTCATCCAAGTAATTTATAAAGATGTTAACCAACACTAGGCCCTGGACAGCATCCTGCAGAACCCCACTTGTCACTTATTTCTAGGCTGACGAGGAACAACTGAAATGCACTATTTTGATACGGTCTATTAATCAGCTACAAATCCACCTAATGGTACCATCATCTAGCCCTATTTTACCAGCTTGCCAACAAGGATACTGAGGAGGTTTGTCAAAGCTTTTATACAATGTCTACAGCACTCCCATAGCCTACAAGACTAGTAACTCTTATCAAAAAAGGAGGTAAGGTTATTCTGGCATGGCTGACTTAAGAAACCCATGCTGGCTCTCTGTGATAGTGAATATGACACAGACAGATCACTGGTTTTCACAGAATGCTACGTACCACTACATATTCTGTAGCTAAGAAAAGCTTGGTTTGGCTGCAATCCTAAACACACTTACTAGAGAGTAAGTCTCACCAAACACCATCTGCAAAGGCTTGCACTGAATATATAGAGTAAAATCAATGGAGAGACGCTCCTATGGTCTGGTATATTTCCCTAAGTCAACCTCTGCATCCATTTACAGCTTCTTCCACCCCCCTCTCTCTGAATAGAAGAGTCTAGAATCTGGATAATGTAATCAGCTTCCAGAAGAGACTGCCATGAACACCTCTAAGTATCCCTAATTCATTGTACCTTTTGTGAATTGTAAATGTAAACCACTATGGGAGTTAACCTTGGCCACAAAACAGATTATAAAAATATTTATTTATTCATCCAAACTCTCTGCAGTGCTCCTTCCTACAAACCCAATATACTTACCTGTGAATTCCTGGTTTTCCTCTCGATGCTATTAAACAAATTAATTACGCACATCAAGACTTCACAGTTTGGTTTATTTTGTTCTAAAATCTTTGGAGAAGAAACCAATGTATATTTGAATAAGACAGTTCAGTTCAGATAATTGGAGCCAGCAGATATATTGCTGCTTCTTTAGTAATGCATTTTATCAAGGGCTTTCTGGAACTTTAAAACAGTTGTAGACTACAAAATGGGTTCGGAAACATACAGTACAATCCTATACGTGACAACTCAGAAGCAAGTTCCATTTATTTAAATAGGCCTTACTCCCATGTAAATTGGTATAATCTTTAAAATATCCTCAACAAGATACGGTTCAGAACACTATCTAAATAGGCCTCAGTAATTCCAGCACCATATTGGTCTAGCTTTGATTAACATGGCAAACCTATGTGTCTAAGCCAGGCTTCCTCAACCTTGGCCCTCCAGATGTTTTTGGCCTATAACTCCCATGATCCCTAGCTAGCAGGACCAGTGGTCAGGGATGATGGGAATTGTAGTCTCAAAACATCTGGCGGGCCGAGGAAGCCTGGTTTAAGCAGAACTACTGCAGCCTGCAGGTAGGAGCTCACTTAATTGGATACATCTCCTAACACACACAAAATTATCCACCTATAAAGCTAGATTCTGTGGAGAAGGTATCAAGCTTAGTCCCCTCCTGGTTTTCCATTTGCAGGTGTTTTTCTAATGGAGCACTGAGACAGCTGAGTCCCACCTGCAGTGTGAAGCAGCACAGCAGCGATACACTGTGAATTAGGCCATTATCTTATGCAACTTCCTGGAAGATCAGTGTTCTGTTTACTCATAGGAGGATGATAAAGTTAGGTAGAATGGATGTTTATTTTACTCAACAACTCCCACCTCCCCCACTGCTTGACATAATCCAGCCAGCTCAGATTTCAGAGCCAGGGGAACTGCTTCAAGACTCTGCAAGATGGTTCAGCCCATGCTGGCAATGGACAATCCACACAACTGACAGGGACCATTGCAAGATCAAAACAAACTGTGAAATTCACAGTGAATGCACATGGGGTGAGTGCAAGAATATTATTGTCCCCAAGGAGAAGACACTGCTCATATTTCCAGTCTAGCTGAGAGCACAGGAAGTGGGTATGCTGGGCATAACCCTTGCTTTTGGGTCAAGTTTAACTGACAAAAGCTGGAACAATTGAACAGAGAAACCAGTTCCTTATAGTTACATCAAGATTTGTCTTTTGCCTCCTGGCAACATGCAATACCATGAATCAGGATTCACTTTGAAATTTAAAAAAACACTTCTTTTTAAAACTGCAGAACAAGCCAGCAACTTTTTTTTAGTGCATGTGAGTTTGAGGCACAAGGATGTTAACCCTATCATTGTCCCTTGCTTACAATACACCTGCCATCTTTTTTATCTCCATGTAGAACTGCTGATCCCCATACCCCATCACAACAATGCACTCTAACAAGGTAGGTTATGAGGGGTAATCCAACACACACTCCACACAAAGGGGGAGCTCTTTGTGAGAAGAAAATGTAAACAACAGAGTTAGAAGAGGTCACAGGCAAGACCTTAGGTGCAGACATGAAACATGGCAAGACAAAAGCACTGGCTGCAGAGACTGGTTCAACTTAGCATGCATTCATAACTGCAGTGAGTGTTTAAAGTACAAAGTAAAAAATAGGTAAAGGAGCCCTGGATGGTTAAGTCCAGTCAAAGGTGACTATGGGGTGTGGCGTTCATCTTGCTTCAGGCTAAGGGAGCAGGTGTTTGTCCACAGCTTTCTGGGTCATGTGGCCAGCAGGACTATACCGCTTCTGGTGCAACGGACACTGTGATGGAAGCCAGAGTGCACAGAAACGCCGTTTACCTTCCTGCCGCTGCAGTACCTCTTTATCTACTTGCACTGGTGCACTTTCGAACTGCTAGGTTGGCAGAAGCTGGGACAGAGCAATGGGAGCTCACCCTGTTGTGTGGATTTGAACTGTGTTTGAAGTACACCATGTTCATGGTATTGCTTTCCTTACAACAGTAAATTCTTTCCCACCCCACTGCATACATGGGGGCTGTGAGAATCATAGAATTGTAGAATTGGAAGGGATCCTGACAGTCATCTAGTCCAACCCCCTCCTATTCAGGAACGCTACCCACAGCCATCCCTGGGTGAGCTCTAACCACCAACCTTTTGGTTAACAGCCAGATCCATTGACCCACTGCCCCTCTGGAGGTTGGCGGGGGGGGGCAGGAAAGAGCCACGTTATAACCTATCTCTGGGTTTGGTTCGGTTTTGCCTGTCTGTCCGATTGTAAGTCGCTTCGGGCTGCCCTGGGCAAAGCAACTCGCCAATGTCATTAAGTAGTGATGGCTGTGACAACGACGACCTCACACGGCAGGGAGGGGACCCGGGGCATCCCGGATTCGTACCCTCCAGCGCCGCTGAGCGGGGCGACCGGGACCCTTCTCCGGAGGCGACCCCCCCCCCGCCTGCCCCACTCACCCATCAGCGCCCTGAGGTGCTTGAGGCGCGTCAGGACGTCCTTCCGCGGGTCCAGCGCTTTCTGGGTGGACTTCTTGACATCGGCGTGGCCCCTCCGAGAGAACATCGCCGGGCACTTGGGTGGGGGGCGTCGCCCTCGCCGTCAGCCGGGAGACCCAGGGGCGCCGCGCCGCCTCCACAGCCAGGGAGCGAAGGGCGGGCGCGCTGAGGGGGGAGGGGAGGCAGCGGCGCTCCTGAGGGAAGTGGGCGGGGCCTGGCCAGGACTGCTGCCCGGCTCGGAAGCACCCGCCGCGGAGCTCCTTCGGTTGTTCTCTTTCGCGGGCGCGTGTCTTGGTTTTCTCTTGTCCGGGGCGGGGGGGGGGGCGGACCAATGCCTGCCTCGCTTTCTCTTCATCCGACGGCGCAGCGCGCGCGCGCCTCCGAACAGCCGAGCCCAGTAGCGGCGGCGCAAAGGGCGGCCATCTTTGGAAGCTTGGCTGGCGCGGGGCATGCTGGGAGTCGTAGTATTGACGGAGGAGGCTCTTCCTCGCGCGCCGCGGTCGCGCGCCTTTTTCTCGCAGCGCGGAAGCAGTTTCCGTCCTTGCAACCCTGCAGGCGACATCTTTGATAAAAAATTATATGGAACAGCCTTCCTTAATTATTGTACTGTTAATAGCTCGAGGCGCTTTTTAAATACTAACCTTTAAAAGTTTTTACCTATATTTATGGTTAGTTTATTCAATCTGTATACCTAAAACTGCGGTTTGCTGGCTCTGTGCACTTTTGATTAACACAGTATATTGATTTACTTGGGAAACGAGTTCTTGCAACTGTACTGTGGAAATAAAATGCGCAGTGTTACGAAATCCTGAACGTGCTTCTGAGAAGGGAAGCCCCACTGAAATTTGTGACTTGTCGAGTAGCCGTGCTTTCAGCTAAATTGAGCAAGGAACCATCTTATTTACCATTTATTATATTTGTATACTGCCCTTCATCCAAAGATCCCAGGGCAGTTCACAACAGAAAAATACAAAATGAGAATACAAATACATAATAAAACAAAAAACAAAGCAATAACCCTCTTCCCACAAACATTTAAAAAGCCATAGAATGTTAATTAGCAAATCAGGCAAACTTGAGCTTTGAAACACCAGGACGCCCATCGAGTGATGAGGCTGCTCCCCTCCCCCAGACCACCTGAGTGGGCTGAAGTTCATCTGACATTGGCTATAGGGCTGGGGTTGTGCCTTCTGGAGGTTTCCTATTGCCAAAGAGGGGAATATAGCTAAATACAGAACAAATGCATGTTTGCAGTTTGCCAACAAGCAAGCAGTGAAGGAATTGGGTGGCCTTCTGCAGGAAGCCATTCCACACTCTATGGATGAAACTGTTCTCTCTCTTGTGGCCCCTGCAACACTTCTGGTGACACTGGGTCACAAAGCAGGGCCTCAGTTGTGAACTGAAAGACCAAGCTAGAAAAGATTTGGGGAGATATGTGGCTTGTTCTTCTTTGTTGATGTTTTTAAGTCAAAGGGGGCTGATTTGTTTCTTGGCTGCAGCACTACATTGTCATTTTTGTGGTAGAAATCATGTTGAAGGCCAGGTTAACCCCTCCCCTTAAAACCCCCCAGTCCCAGTCCATATGGGGCCCCTTTGAAGCTGCTTTTAGTGCTGGAAGAAACTGAAGAAATCTAGTGATGAATCTCCTAGTACTGATCATATAGCATGCATTGTTTTAATATCTATGTTTTTGGATCAGAATGATTTAGAAAAGAGTCTTGAATATAATGTTTTCCCTTTCATGACGGTTGCATTTATGATACACATACTGCAGTGTCTGTCCATAAACATCCCATCTTGGAAAGTTATTTAGAAGCCTCAGCTGAATCCGCCCAGTTCAACAAAAGGTCACCTGTTGAATGTCACAGCCACTAACATTTGTATTTTCTGACTAAGTGCACACTGTCTGTCCAAGGCCCAGCAAAAGGGGGAAACAGCTTTTCACAAAACAAAAACAAAATGCACCTGTTGTTCTTGTATAACTGGAAATTCAAGCAGAACAAAAGAAACTGAGCCACTGTTGTTCCTGGTGTACCATCTCCGCTTTTAATTATTTTTATTCTACTTTAACCAGTTTATAACCAGTTTTTCAGGTGAGATTTTCAAAGACGTGTGCAAAGAAATATTTCCAAATACAGCATAAAATCATAAAACCAAAGCAAATATTGCAGGGAGGAAAGTTAAAACTGAAGAGTTCTGAATTCAGAGCAGCAACTAAAAATAAAACAAAACAAAAAAAATCTTAACTGTCTAGTTGTACCCTGTGCAGGCCATGTATATGGGTGTGAACTTTCTTTCAGATAACCAAATGCCAAAGTGTTTGGGGATTTAAACTGAGCCCAGAAATTGTTAGGTGCCTATGAAAAGGAAACCAGATTGTTATTAATAGTATATTTAATAGAGTGGCCTGTTTAGCAATGGTTACTTTATTAATACAATGCAGTTTTGACAAGAAAAAGAGGTTTTATTCACCAAAACATCAGTTTGTTGCTGTTTTATTGGCTGCTGATATTAGGGTTTGACTATGTCTAGTGCTGTTTTACTGTTTGCTCTAAATGTTAATGCCCTGTTGTTTTATTTTGTTGTTCAATTGGTTTATGTTATCTTTTACACTTTTACTCCAACCCACCATGTTATTTGATCAAATTATCCAAGTATGTTTGCCTTTTTAGTTCTAAGCTAGTCTGAAAACTATTCTGATGTGACAGGGTTAAAACAACAACACTTGGCAGAGAGATGGTTCCAGAGCTTGTTTAGCAGTGGCTACCCACATCATAGGGGGACGCGGGTGGCGCTGTGGGTTAAACCACAGAGCCTAGGACTTGTTGACCAGAAGGTCGGCGGTTCGAATCCCTGCAACGGGGTGAGCTCCCGTTGCTCGGTCCCTGCTCCTGCCAACCTAGCAGTTCGAAACCACATCAAAATGCAAGTAGATAAATAGGTACCGCTTCGGTGGGAAGGTAAACTGCGTTTCCGTGCGCTGCTCTGGTTCGCCAGAAGCAGCTTTGTCATGCTGGCCACATGACCCGGAAGCTGTACGCCGGCTCCCTTGGCCAATAAAGCGAGATGAGCGCCGCAACCCCAGAGTCGGCCATGACTGGACCTAATGGTCAGGGGTCCCTTTACCTTTACCTACCCACATCATATTTGCTGAGACCACCAAAAGATTCCCAGTGCCAAAGTTTAAGGAACAGAATCAGGCACTGAAAATAGTTTTGGCAGTCCCACTGTCTGTCAGCAGGTGGGCCCTACTGAACAGGTTTTTCTGATGGTGGCAGCTACTGTAAGCTCTGGAACCAGCTCCTTGCTGCAGTTAAGATATCATCCATTTATTTGGCTGCCTTTGAAATCAGGTATTGTTTTGCCTTCTGTTTTGGCAAAACGACAAAAGGATGGGAATATTCTTCAAGTGTATCTTATCCAGCAGTTTCTCCCATCCCCTACTGATGTTTTACATGAAGTGTGGAACACGGTTTGTCCCATTCCTGTGAGCCCTATTCCTGTGGGCGCTTTGGGTTTAGCTCCCTCAATAATTATGCTAATAAGCCACATTCTGCCACGTAATACTTGGATCTGCAACTTGGATTTTTCTACTTCAATTTAACTTAAAAATCAGCAAGTGTGAACAGAATTGGTCATATGGAGATAAACATTAAAAGAACACGTTTTACTTTGATTTGCTATCTACTGTATATATAATTTTATTTGCATATGAGTCCCTGTTAAGGAAAAAGGGTATAAATAAAAATATAAAAACAACAACAACACCTCTGGTTCTACCAGATGTGACCAACATACAAGCTTTGGGTAACGACAGTTATCTTCTGTGGAAGCAGTAAGTAAAATGACTATGCTAGAAAGATGACTTTCTGACAAAGATACTGGAAGAAGGTAGTTTTTTTCTGAAAAGCATTGAGTTGCAAAGGTTTGCAGGCAGATAGCTGTGGCAGAACTGACAACCTTATTTTGGTGTAACAACCCAGGAATCTTGAGCAAAAAAGCGTGAGTGGTCTGTCAGGACACTGAACTCTTCTCTTAACAGTGATCCTAGGAACATATCATAGTATCTGAATACTTGTTTCATGATGGTCCATGTAAAGTCAAGTATGTAGTTCGTGATATGATACAGTTCTTCCACATGGCTGTTTTTATGTCGGATTTCACAACGAGGGGTAGGAAGGGGTGCTGTTATTTGTTTGGCACTGCCCAGTTCAAAACAGGGGACACTTTTAAATCAGGAACCCCCTCGTGTGATTTATGAGGTGACACAGTCACATGAGAGGAGTATATTTTGCCAGAAGCTTCTTGTTTGAAGTTACTTAAGTTGTAATTTAAACAAGTGATATAGTGTATTGCCTGGAACTGTTGAAAATGAACTGGAGAGCTGACATGGCAAATAAATGCATGTCCCATTTCTTGTGAAGCTCAGTGCAAATGTACTTTAGCACTACCTAAACCCTGAGTCTTACCTCAGCATTAATGCAGCATCAATAGTTTGGACTTTAATACCAATAAGTATTGCCACTGCAGAAAGACAATTTAGCATCCTTTGAAGGGTAAACTCTTGGGTGATGAAAGGAATAAATGAGATACCTCAGTTGTACGTGGTGTGCTTTATAAAGCGCCTCCGTGGCTGCAGCAGAGGAGCAGTAATAAGAGCCATTTCCTCATATACTAATTAATGTCCCACTGCTACTTGGGATTACTGTTGCTTACTGCTTGGAAGGTAATGTGATGCTGAAAAACATGAAATAAAACTAACAATTGAGAAATATGACTAAGAGTCAAAAGCTTTAAGAGGGGGGTTGTTGGGAATACTGTTAGTTCTATGTTTTGCCCTTACAATGTATAAATCACTTAAAACCGCTAGGCATAGTACTTTTTAAAAAAGAAAAAGCAACAGGCCCCGTTCACATGCTTTCAGTGTAAATGGCATGTTATATAGACTACTGCCAAACCCATTTACCTCTCACCCACACACTTCCACATAAACATTTGGTGAAAGAGCTATGTGATGTCACAACAGGAAGCTTTCCCTGCCCTTTGCAAATAGCAATCAGTGTGTTTCTTTTACCAGCTATGACCAAGGAGCTGTGCAGCCAAGTGCTTCCCATAACATTGCAGTAGGCCCTGAGAAAGGAGGTCACAACAAAGGCTCTTCCCATGTGCACAAATTCCATGTTGTGGGATTTCCATTCCTTTAAGTAGTTCAGTCAGCTCATGCTGAGATACATGCTTTCTTCAAATTCTACTGATACTGAAGCAGCAGGAGTTTCCCTAATGTCTTCATTTTCCGATGTTATTCTCTTTCAGCAAAAACAACATTCTTTAAGGTATCATCACCATCTTCAATTATCTGAAAGGCTGTCACATGTTTTCTCCTGCTCCAGAAGCTAGAACCAGAACTTACGAATCCAAGTTACAAGGAAGGAGATTCTGACTAAACATCAGGAAGAATTTCCTGACAGTAAGAGCTGTTCAACAGTGGAATGGACTCCCTCAGAAGGTGGTGGGCTCTCCTTCCTTGGAGGTTTTTAAGCAGAGGTTAGATTGCCATCCACCAGGGATTATTTAGCTGTGATTCCTGCATTGCAAGGGGTTAGACTAGATGACCCTTAGAGTCCCTTCCAACTCTACAATTCTATGGTTCTATGATTCTGTGATTCTAAGGTGCCACAAATAGTCTTTGCTGGTTTTGCTAATGTCAATATGTCAGTGTAGAATTGATTATACACTTTATGGTAAGCTGCATTCATTAAATTCATAAAACTGTTGTTAGCATTATCAAACCATACCAAATAATAATCTGCTTTATTAGTTTTCCATGATTTATTATCCATGTTACTCTATATACATTCCCAGATGTCTGAAAATAACAATATTTTTTCTTTACAAGCACACAGCTTAGATATCCATTTCAGTCTTGACAGGCTTGGAAAAAAATTATGCCAAATACCCTTTCTATCTAAGGGTAATATTATAAGCTTAATGAAGACAGAACTTTGTGGAATTGTGGACCATGGTCCTGTAATCTTGATCTAGAATTATTTTTTTGAGACAAAATCTAGCTCTTAGAACTAGATCATGCTGCAGAATGAAAACTTTAAATAATGAGTATCTGGTGTCTAAACTGATCACATTTTGCTGTAAAACTTTGATTCAGCTGAGGATTTTACTATAATATGGAGCAGCTTTAAAGCAGTAAAGTCATATCTGCTGCTTCATTCAAACATAAAAAGCAAAACAAAGCTATGAAATCCTCAATGAGGTGGAAGAAAGGCACAAAACAGACTATTTGGGGAGTTACTCATGCAGTTACCTGTGGTAAAGAAGAAGGTGGACTTCTTGGATACATCTAAAGTAGAAATATCAAAACCTACTTCTACACTAGTTATAACTAGTACCAGAAGCATGCAAGTGACAACAGGGAAAAATAGATGACAATACAAAACCCTGGAGTTTGCCAACAGATTGAGGAAATGAATCAAAGAAATGCTCCCCAGTAGAAACATGATGGGAATGGCTAGAGTGGTAAGATGATAACCACACCAGAGCAGCACCCTAAAAGCTAAGTTTACAAAATGATGACAAAAGAGCAGCATGATTAACAGCAGGAGAAAGATCCAACAGCAAGAGAAATGAAAACAAGTGACACTGTTCAGATAGGGGAGAAGTCAGTAATATATGTTAAACAAGTTTTCAGTAGAATTAACAGGATAAAAACTAGATTAATCAGAGGAAAGAAATTGTAAACCTTGTGCAAGCACAAGCCACACCAAAATTTTAGGAACCAAAAGCAGTAGGGGCACTGCTAGAAAGAGAAGATGGTCCCCCCTCCCACACCCATAGGAGCATAAAGTTATTCTTATAGGCAAAGTTTGCTTGACTTGACCCTACTAGCACAACGCACTTGAATGCTGTGAGAAAGTAAAGTAAGAGGCCCTCAAAGGAAAAAAAATGGAAGCTATTTTTGCTGCATTGGCTTTTAGCTTGCTGCAAAGGCAGTGGCGATGTCTGACAGGGCCAATTCAGGGAAGGTAAACCTTCAGACTCCTAGGTGACATGACACTTTGCACAGATGCTCATGAAAAGTGAACTAACAGGCTGTTCCTCTAGAAATGATCCAAGGAAGAATTCATACACACTCCAATTTGCTCTGTATCCTGTGCTCCCACCACTTTTTTAGAAAGTGGTGTACACATGATGTTAGCCACAATCCATAACTTTTTATCCATCCTGCTGTTTCTTAGGAAATACTCTTTTTTAATGTATCCTACCCCCTGCTAGCTTTAATCCGAACTGAGAAAAATAATGGCCTAGTTGCATTTTCAGCCTGTAATGTGTACACAGTCTAAGTCAGTCTTTAAAAGTGTTCATCTGTGTCCATGCAATTTCCCATGAGAATATGTTTGAGAGAAGAAAGGGCCTGGCTGAAGGAAAGATGCCTCTGAGTGAATCATGAAATATACTTTGCCCCCTGTTCATAATTTCAGAAGCATAGTCTGTAATAAATAGAAAACCTGCTAGGGACACATATTCTCTGTATTTGTGTGAAGGCAGAATTACAGGTATGAACAAACTTCTGTTAGAAATATCCTCCTTTTCTGTCATTAAGGTCATCAAAACAGCTAATAAATATAGATACAGCAAGATAATACACTGTTACATTGTAAATAAGAATGTAATTCAAACCAACCAACAAAAACAGTGAAGCAGAAAACAGCATCATGTTATATGCCACCTAAAATCAAAACTAGTTTTCAGTTCCAAGAGAATGAAATTTTCAAAAGCCTTTTGGAAGACAGTGGTGTTTCCCAAATGCTAGTGATGTGGATGTATGAAAAAAGTCTAATAGTTACCTTCTTATGTAACCCACCACTGTATATTGTTCGGTGGTAGAGTTGAAGCAGCGAGTGGCCTCCTTTATGGGCAACTAGCTTATTACCTCAGAACAGTTTGGACAATTCATGTTGTCTCCTTTCTGCAGTAAGATTTCCCTAAAGTTTTAAAATGAGTTATGAATTTCCACAGCAGTACGATTTACTTGCTTATTGAAGTTTTTCTATTATTATTATTATTATTATTATTATTATTATTATTATTATTTATACCCTACCCATCTGGCTGGGTTTCCCTAGGACTGTAAGGTTAATTGCTGTGTCACAGCTCATTTGAGCCCTCTAGGTTACTGTAATACTTTATATGTAGGATTGCCTCTGAAAATGGTTTGGAAACTTCAGCTGGTACAGAATTTGGCAGCCAGGTCGCTCACAGGGACAAATGGCTCAGGACTGCAATACCTCAAGGACTGCCTCTCCCTATATGAACCAACCTGGTTCCTGAGACCATCATCTGATGCCCTTCTTCATGTGCCTGCTTCTCAAGAAGTCTAGAGGGTGGCAACACCAGATGTTTAAGAGTTTTATGTTATTTACCTCTGTATAAGTCCTTTCCTGTGAGTCCCTTAACTTTTGGTAAACTTTTGGTAAACAAAATAAATGAATAAATGAATGAATAATATAAAGGATAATTTCACTTATATATTGACTATTTAGATAGAGGTGAGAAATACTACAGTTTTACCTGAAGGGGGAACTGCTACCATGCAAATGATTTATTGGTTTTCATTTTCCAGTGTGCAGTCACACATAAGCACCAAACTACATGAAATGGGAGTGCGGGGCTTGATGAGATCTCAGGTGTTTTTATTCAAAAGCCGTTATGGGGGACACCAAATTTGATCAGAGTACTGGTGGTAGGAGAGTTGGTTGTTGCTGTTTTCCAGTTTGGGTATGTCCTCTTCTCCTTGTGCCACCCCCCTCAAGAAATATTGCTATATCACAGGGGAGACGGGTTAAGCTATACTTCCTTCCCCAGAACCATTGTTCCCATCAAATTCAGAAGCCCTCAACATAGCTATATTCAAGTTAAAATCAAAACATTGACAGTTCTGATCACAGATCTGCTGTACAGTTTCTTATTTGGACAATAAAGACAACTCGACAGTTTGTTTTAGTGAAAAGAGAGCATTGTCTATTGTTTTGAGCATAGTATAGATTCTGGGGTACTAAGCAGCTTGGAAGCTACATTTCTTGTTCGGAGCAGCAAGTCCAGGTGTTTCCTAGACTACCCTGGAGAAACTAAAAAGTCCAGCAGCACCTTTCAGTGCCTCTGGAAGGCATTCCAATGGTTTAGCTTATCTGCAGAATTTTAATTCATGTTTTTGAAATGCCAGTTCAAACAATGCATAGGTAACTTTAATAGTAAAAGCTTCCGGGTTAGCGCCATCGGTAATGGCGGAATCCCTCTGATTCGGAGGGACCCGCTCTGTGGAAATTGGGTCTGAACCGCCACGGCAAAGGCGGAGACCCTTCAAAAATCACAGGCGGGTGAAGCCTGTGAGCGTGGGACTTGGCGGGCACCCTTTGCGCCCCCCCAATTCATGGGGAAACCCGACTACGGGCTCCAGAGCGAAGCGGGGCGAGTGGCGCGGTGCTGTGAGTCAACTGCTTCTTCCACGGAGCGAAGCCGCATAACCGCTACCGGAGAGCGCTGACTTTTTCCTGTGACAATTCGACTTCAAAAGCAACTATCCGTGAGTAGGATAAATCGGAAAAAGGGAAGAAAAAAGATTTAATTTGGCACCGAAGCGGGGAGGCATAAACAGGAAGTCCACCTTCCGCTTTTGTAAATAGATTAAAGCAAAGAGGCTGCAAGCTAAAGCCTGGGAAAGCCGATTAGAAAGGACTAAAATTCCAACATCAAAAATAGGTGAACCCCCCTTGGTTGCAGGAGAAGAGGGGGGGAGATTTGGACTATATGTACCTGCAAGAGAGAGGGAAGGAAGCTAAAATCTACCGTTCAAAACCTGGGAACAGGCTGCCAATGGACAATAAGACTGCCGTACTGTGAAATGCGCACTGCTTGTGAATAGATCACTCTTTGACAGCTAGCTCTGCAAGAGAGATACATTGTTTTTGCCTGTCCTCTCCTGATCTTAGAAAGAAGGGAAAGTAACTGAAAAGTAACTGAAAATTGAAACTGACTTTTTTCTTTGTTTCCTGCTTGAGTTGGGGGCTTAAAGGTGTTACTTTGTAATATAACAAGTACAGATTGCAATTGTGTCCTCCTAGAGGAAGCTGCTGAAATTGTTACAACAATTGGAGCAGGGGAATTTTCCACTTCAAAATAAACTGTGTGGCCGTGGGATTGACCTTGGACTTTTCGTTTAAGTGTTATGGCAGATGGGAAAGAAAAAGTAGATTTGCCGCTTCAAGACAAAACAGCAAGGTCTGGGAAATCTTGGCAGCGAAGAGCATCAGCATCTGGCCCTTCTGCTCCATCTGCGGCTGTACCCACACAATCTAAGTCAAGAGGTATGTCATCAGAAGAGGCCTTAGCGCTTGCATTAAGTAAGATAAATGAATCATTGGGAAAGTTAAGTAAAAAAGTGGATGATGCATCAACTAAGATTGACCAAAATACAATAAGTATTAATAACTTGGGACAAAAGGTGAATACTAATACAGAAACTATTGAGAAACTGGTACAGGAATCTACTTTGATTCGACAGACCGCAGAGGAAGCTAAGGAAAAAGCTGCTGCCGTGGAAGTTAAGATAACACAATTGGAAACAAAGAGTGTTCCAGACCTACAGAGGCAACTTGAGGACCACAGGTCGACGCTTTCTATGATTGAACTTAAGGAGAAACAAACGAACTTGAGGATC
Source organism: Podarcis raffonei (assembly GCF_027172205.1). NCBI lineage: Eukaryota > Metazoa > Chordata > Lepidosauria > Squamata > Lacertidae > Podarcis > Podarcis raffonei. The sequence continues at coordinate 89,944,903 of NC_070608.1, forward strand.
AGAGCCGTGCCTGAATTAGAGAAGGACAGTTTGATAGACTTTCTCATGCAGGAATTTGCAGACTTTTGGGATTTGGATTTGGATCAAGAAGAATTTAAAATCGTGAGTGCTTTTAGACTTGGAAGAGGAGGGAAGAAGAACAGGGTGAGAGACTGTTTGATTACCCTCCGAACTAAAGAGGAGAGAGACAAAATTTTGGGTCTGCACTACAAGAAGACGTTGGAAATACAGCAATCAAAAGTGGAAATATTCAAAGATATCCCGAAACATCTTCTGGACCTTAGGTCCAATTACGGAGATTTGGTTGTCCTGCTGAGAAGGAATAGTATTATCTTCAGGTGGGAATTCCCCCAAGGCCTATCCTTTAGTTTTAAAGGAAGAAAGATAAAAATAAGATCAGTAGAGGATAAGGAAAATTTTTTGAAAGACTACGGAGATCTGCAGAAAGAAATTGGAAAAGAGCCAGGAGCACTGGACAGAAGACCACCAGATAGAGGACCAGAACAAAAAGCATTGGACAGAAGATCACCAAAAAGAGGAATACTGGACATAGCAAGATTATCTTTCGGACTGGACTGTCCAGAGGAAGTGACATTAATGCCACCGACAGAACAAGAACAAACACTTGGTGCGGTTGGAGAAAAATCAGAGTAACTACACCATGGCACTGCAACTACTAAGCTGGAATGTTAATGGACTCAATTCTCCTCAAAAAAGGTGAAGAGTCTTTCATTTATTAAAAAAGGAACAATTGGACTTGATTTGCCTACAGGAAACACATGTAATAAGGCTGCACAGGAAAGTATTGAGTAATAAAAGACTGGGCCAGGAATTTATTTCATCAGACAAAGTTAAAAAAAGAGGAGTAGTAATTTATGCAAAGGAGAGCCTATCACCGAAATTTATATTCAAAGATGACCAAGGAAGATTTGTTGCAATTGAAATTCAAATACAAGGAGAGAAATTTTTGATAGTAGGCGTTTATGCACCAAATGAGGGAAAATCAGAATTTTTTAAGAAGTTGCATGAGACTCTGATGGACTGTTTGGATTACAATATGATCGTGATGGGGGATATGAATGGAGTGGTATCTACAAATATGGACAAGGCACAGAGACAGGTAGTTACTAAGGATGGCAGACTACCAAAAACCTTTTCTGATATGACTGACAATATGGACTTAGTCGATATTTGGAGAATAAAGAACCCCTTGGGCAGAGAGGGAACTTTCTTCTCTGAAGCCAAAATGACATGGACAAGAATTGACCAAATTTGGGTAACTAGAGGGCTGACTCCGAAGACAAGAAAAGTGGAAATTTGTCCTAAAACTTGCTCCAACCATAATGCTGTGAAGATGGAAATGAAACTAACACCAATTGGTTCTTTTAGATGGAGGATGAATGACACCTTGTTTAGGAGCGAAGAAGTGACTAAGAAGGCCCAAAAAACCTTGAGAGATTATTTTGAGATAAATATGAATACCACTGTTGAAAAAAGAGTAATCTGGGACGCAAGCAAAGCAGTCATGAGAGGGTTTCTGATACAACAGAATGCAATAAAGAAGATAGCTCAAAATGAGAAAAAAGACAAAATTTTGGAGAAAATGAAGGAAGGAGAGAAGAAATTGAGAGCGAAACCAAAGTCGCAGGAGATCTTGAGAGAGATAAAGTTACATCAAGTACAATATATGAAAATGATGAACCAGGAAATAGAATGGAAAATTAAACAGATGAGACAAAAGACATTTGAATCGGCTAATAAATGTGGGAAATTGCTGGCTTGGCAACTGAAAAAAAGACAAAAACTTAATACTATTACAAATTTGGAAGTGGAAGGAAAGAATATACAGAACCCAGTGGAGATTAGAAAGTGTTTCCAGAGGTACTTTAAACAATTATACACACAAGGGTCACAGAAAGAAATTGACATTGATCGATTTTTGAAAATAAATGGATTACAAAAAATCTCTCAAGAAAATAAGCTAATGTTGAATTATAAAATAACCGAGCAGGAGGTAGAAGGTGCCATTCAGAATATGCAATTGGGCAAATCTCCAGGGCCGGATGGTTTGACTTCAAGATACTATAGATCCCTGAAAGAATGGATAATACAACCATTAAAGGAAGTCTGTAATGAAATTTTGGAAGGGAAAAAAGCACCAGAGTCGTGGAAGGAAGCTTATGTTACACTTATACCGAAAATAGAGTCTGAGAAGACACAGCTTAAGAACTACCGCCCCATATCTTTGCTTAATGTGGATTATAAAATTTTTGCAGATATTTTGGCTAAAATATTAAAAAAGGTATTAGCAGAAGAGATACATAAAGACTAAGCAGGCTTTCTCCTGGGCAGACACTTGTCTGATAATACAAGAAATATAATTAACATTTTAGAAAAATTACAAGTGAATATTAATACCAAAGCAGTTTTGATATTTGTGGACGTGGAGAAAGCTTTTGATAATATTTCTTGGAGCTTTATGAAGAAGAATTTACAGGGGATGGGGGTTGGTCAAGGTTTTGAAAACGGTATAGGTGCAATTTACTCAGAACAAAAGGCCAAATTAATTGTCAATAATGTAGTGACGGAGGAAATCAAGATAGAGAAAGGAACACGACAAGGTTGCCCAATTTCCCCATTGCTTTTTATATCGGTTCTGGAGGTTCTTTTAAATATGATTAGAAGGGACCAATTGTTTAAAGGTATACAAGTCGGAGCCAAACAGTACAAATTGAAAGCATTTGCTGATGATTTAGTATTGACATTACAGGAGCCAGAATCTAGTACTAAAAGAGTATTGAAATTGATTTCAAGAATTTGGTCAGGTTGCGGGATTTAAGTTGAACAAGTTAAAAACGAAGGTTTTAGAGAAAAATCTAACAGTGATCGAGAGGGAGAGGTTTCAGAAGGAGACAGGATTAACATTGGTTAAGAAAGTGAAATACCTGGGTGTTAATATAACTGCCAATAATGTGAATCTGTTTAAGGATAATTATGAAAAATGTTGGATGGAAGTGAAAAAGGATTTAGAAATATGGTCAAATTTGAAGCTTTCATTGCTAGGCCATATTGCCGTGATAAAAATGAATGTATTGCCAAGAATGTTGTTTCTGTTTCAAACACTGCAAATTGTGGATAAAATGGACTGTTTCAAGAAGTGGCAGAGAGATATTTCTAGATTTGTCTGGCAGGGCAAGAAGCCCAGAATAAAATTTAAAATATTAACTGACGCAAAAGAAAGAGGTGGATTTGCCCTGCCAGACCTTAAACTTTACTATGAATCAGCTGCATTTTGCTGGCTGAAAGAATGGCTGCTTCTTGAAAACACTGACATTTTGGATTTAGAAGGTTTCAATAATGTATTTGGGTGGCATGCATATTTGTGGTATGATAAGGTCAAAGCACATAAAGCGTTTAAAAACCATATTGTCAGGAAAGCATTGTTTAATGTCTGGACAAGATATAAGGACCTACTGTACTTGAAAATAAAACCCCAAGGTGGTTGTCACCGATGGAAGCGAAGGCTCAGAAAAAGCTCAATATGGAGGCAAAATGGCCGAAATATTGGGAAATTTTGGAACAAGAGGGAGATAAATTAAAACTGCAGAGCTTTGAAAAACTAAAAAATAAAGTGCGAGATTGGCTTCATTATTATCAAATAATGGAGGCATACAATTTGGACAAGAAAATTGGCTTCCAGGTGGAAAAATCAAAATTGGAAACAGAACTGTTAGATCCCAAAACTAAGACTCTGTCAAGGATGTATAATCTGCTGCTGAAATGGAATACTCAGGATGAAACGGTGAAATCTGCTATGATTAAATGGGCACAAGATGTTGGACACAACATTATGTTGGCTGACTGGGAACAGTTATGGACCACAGGTATGAAATTTACGGCATGCAATGCCTTAAGAGAGAATATAATGAAAATGATATACAGGTGGTACATGACACCAGTCAAGCTTGCAAAAATCTATCATTTGCCCGATAATAAATGTTGGAAATGTAAAGAGACCGAAGGTACATTCTTTCACCTTTGGTGGACATGCCGAAGGATTAAGACTTTCTGGGAGATGATCTATAATGAAATGAAAAAGGTATTTAAATATACCTTTCTGAAGAAACCAGAGGCCTTTCTCCTGGGCATGGTAGGCCAATCGGTCTTAAAGAAGGATAGAATTTTTTTTATGTATGCTACAGCAGCAGCAAGAATACTTATCGCAAAGTATTGGAAGACACAAGATCTACCCACCCGGGAAGAATGGCAGATGAAGGTGATGGACTACATGGAACTGGCGGAAATGACTGGCAGAATCCGAGACCAGGGAGAAGAGTCGGTAGAAGAAGGTTGGAAGAAATTTAAAGACTATCTACTGAAACATTGTAAAATTAAGGAATGTTAGAAGGATGCCGGAATGAAGTTATGTGCTTTTAGCAGTAATGTTATAAAGGAGTATGTAAAAATGGATTGTTAACAGGTGAGAATGTAAAGTCACAATATACTAAGATAATTTATTAAGATAAAAACAAAGATGGAAAGGATTTGCTGAATTAACTAATTGAACTAGAATACAAAAAAAGGGAGGTGTGAGGAGGTCAAGGAAACAAGCAAATGAAAGATAAGATGTGGAAAAATTGTCTTGTTTTTAATTGTTTTACTTTTCTGTATTTTTCTGTATTTTGCATTTTTGTTTTATTTTTTTTTACCTTTGTAATTCTAATTTTAATAAATATTATTAAAAAAAAACTTTAATAGTATCAGAGAAAGGGGCAATTCCCACCAAGCAGGTCCTGTCTCCTACCAGAATATGCTGCAGCTGTTTAATCAGCCCCTTGATGTTTCATGGCTGAGTAGTGATCTTCACCCTGAATTCCCAAGTCCTGGTCCACTTATCCCTGCACTTTATTCCACTTTCGGGGCGGGGGGGGGAGATGTAGAGATGAATAATGTGGGGGTATGGGGGACAGTCTTTTCTCACCAGTCTAGAAATGTATGGCTTCCTTTGTTAACAGTACTGTGTTGCAGCTTTACGACTAATTCAGACTGCAATCCTGTACATATCAGGGAGCAGTCCCGGTGGAATTCAGTGATGCTTACTTTTGCGTAATGTACAATTGTTGTAGGATGAATCCACACTGCTGGGCCCTCACTATCCATGCACAGGGGAGGAAGTTGTTCTGGGCTTCTAAATCGCATGGGGAGTCCACACCTATAAATCAGCTCCATGTCTCCCAGATTCTCCCAGCAGGAGACTGGGGTAGCAGGGGGTGCAGGAAAAGCACTGAAGCCTAATTTGATGAATAGAATACCTGGCCTCTCGTTGGCAGGGCTTTTATGCTGTACTCTAGAATCGGCCCCTTCCATCAGGTCGTCAGACTAACTGTCCCTTGTCTCAAGATGTGTCGTTTCTCTCCATCAGTATGTTACTATGTTGCATTTTTCTACTATTAAAGCGTTGTTTCATGTATGTACATGAGCTGTTTACTCCACTGGATGAAAAGACACTCTGCTAAAGAAGGAGAAGGTGGAATATATTGCACTGGGTGAGTAAGGAGACATTTCCCTGACAGGAGGACTGATTTTGAGTCACTCCCCTCCACAACAGGGGTAGGGGCAGCAATGGGGGGAGAAGCAGGGATGGTCCCATTTCACGCGCTCACATGCGTGTTAATCACATGAGAAGCAATGAGTGAATTGTGCTAGATTCTGCCCTGTTTTTGTTACCAATTCAACCTTAGCAGCATCACCCGGCTGTGACTGGAGTGAGTGCTCTGATGGGGCAAAGAAAGTCAAGCTTTTCAAACTAATGAAAGCAATAAGAATACAGTGGTACCTCAGGTTACATACGCTTCAGGTTACAGACTCTGCTAACCCAGAAATATTACCTCGGGTTAAGAACTTTGCTTCAGGATGAGAACAGAAATTGTGCGGTGGGGGTGCGGGGGCAGCAGGAGGTCCCATTAGCTAAAGTGGTACCTCAGGTTAAGAACGGTTTCAGGTTAAGAACGGACCTCCGGAATGAATTAAGTACTTAGCCCGAGGTACCACTGTATAAGAAGATTACTGACCAGGCCAGGCCAGCACTCTCAGGGCAGTCAGCCTGATGCCTATGGCAAGCCTGTATGCAAGACCTGAGTGCAACAGAATTGTAGAGTTGGAAGGCAGGAGCAGAGGAAGGGGGTGTGGTGGGTGCAGGCCGCCCCAGGTGCCACCACTGAGGGGGGTGACAAAATGCCGGGCGGCACTCACCACAGGGTCTGCAGTGTGCCTGAGCCACGCCTCTCTCCAGACGCTGCCCAAACAGTCCGCCCGCTGCCTCCCCCCAGCTGAAGGGTGGCTGAATGGGGTGAGGCAGGCAGACTCCGGCGGCCCCGCGGTGCACCCCACCCCCAAGGGTGGCTCTCCCCACCCCTGGGCACCGCCCCAGGCACCCAAGTGGCTTCCTCCACCACTCTTGGAAGGGACCCCAAGGGCCATCTAGTCCAGCCCTCTCCAATGCAGGAATTTCAACATGTGGTCCCCAATCCAATTTGAAACCACCTTGGGCCCTGCTTAGCTTTGCAAATGTTCCAGCACCTCCAGCAACTGGCATTCAGAGAAAATTATGTGCTTTCCATGGAACATAAGCATGTCTGATTTTTTCTGGAATAAATCCAATAACTAGGTAGCTTTACATATATAAATTTTAAATAATTTTATTATATAAATTGTTGGAAGAAAGATAGACAGGTTATTTGAACACTTGTTTACCCAGAAGAGCAGAAAATATATGTTTGTGTCACTTGGACACCCACTTTTTGGCATATCCTACAGTGCAATAAAGAAACCTCACCACTTCAAAGCATCTGCTTCTATGAATCACAGCAGTGCCCTGAAACTTTCCTAGTTAAAGCAACTGTAATCGGTTTCTTGGAGGCATGAATTAGGAAGTGTAAGTTCAGAAGCACAGCAGGTGTCCACAAGGAATCAATATCACAAAGATACAAAGTCCAAGCTTGCTTTGATGTGTAAGGTCTTATCTCGTTTAACATCAAAACATTCTGAGTTTAAAACAAAAAAGAACACGTGCTGCTTTTATATCAAAGAGTTCCCAATTAAAGAGAACACTTGCATATCACAGTGTCTACCAGTAGCAGCAGAACAGATGATATCAAGATCTAACTTGCATTGTCTTGAATCAAAATTAAGTACAGATGGTGGCATATCAGGGCGAGGGAACCTTTTTCAGGCTGAGCACTGTATTACCTTATTGAAAGCTGCTGGGGCTGTATTTCAGTACTAGTGAATGGGACCATAACCACCCCCCCACACCCTTAACACAGAACCACACATATACAATTACACATACATGCACAACTCTTTTCCTTGGAAAGAGACATATATTTAATTTTAGTAGCTCCACTCAAGTTTTACCTTCCATTTTCTCCACAGAAGTGTGTGTGAAGGCTCCTCCCAGCAGGAGGAGCTTTTCCACAGAGGTGGAACTCCTATGGAACCATTCCAAGAGTGGTGTGGATGACTGAGCCTGTGGCATGGCTGTTTTATCTACACTTTAGAGATAGTTTTGATTAGCTGGTTTCTAAAAAAATGAGGATGCCCCATGAAGATTTTTCTGTCACCCAGCTAATGTATAGTGTATGTACTATTCCTGGCACCTCCCTGACATTTGCCTCTGATATGGCTGTTTCTGGCAAGTAGCAAAGCCAGGTGTATCCATGGTGCAACTGAAGCGAGGCCCTGAGCTTGCTTTCTTCTCTCCCCCAAGTAAGTCTCTAGTCCTTCCAGAAGGCAAACTGTGAATCAAAATGTTGCCCTAAAGTTGGCAACACGGGTTTCACACCACTCTGCAGAGCAGTCCCAGAAGGGCCCCCTTCCTTTCCTCTTCCCCTTCTCTTTGGAAGGAGCTGTTGTGAGTTTGTGTGGTTGCAGCCGAAGGTAGGCTGCCTGCCTCTTGTGGGTTTTTGGGAGGGTCTTTGGGGGCAAATGGTGGTGGTGGAGTGGTGGCAGAAGAGTTTTTGAAGGGTCTTTGAAGGAAGGGAAAGAGAAACAGTGTCACGGGGATTCCTTCCCACTTTGCTTCCTTTTTTCTTGCCTACCTAAGTGGTGATGGTGTCTGGGAGCTTTGCCAAGAAGGAGAGGGGGGAGAGAAAGGTGATTTCCCTCCTTATCTCACTGTGATCTGCTGCTTTGCCCTTTGGAAGACGTGGGTAAAGAGAAAGGGTTAAAGGGATGGTTCTTTGCCTTGACACGATCTGATGATTTGCCCAGAAGGGGTTTCTGATGAAGGTGGGAGATAGAGGCAATGGGGTGGTTGCTTCCCTCACTGTGTTCTGCCTTCCCTTTTGAAAAGGAGGAAGTGAACATAAGAAGAGCCTCCTGGATCAGGCCAGTGGTTCAGCTGGTACAGCATCCTGTTCACACAGTGGCCAACCGGATGCCTGTGGGAAGCCCACAAGCAGGATTCAAGAAAAGAGGGCTCTCCCATTCTGCAACTGTCCCCAGGGCTGGCCCACCCATGAGGCAAGATGAGGTAGCCACCTCAAGCAGCAGGATCCACAGAGGCAGCAAATCTGCTCTACAGGGAATGCATCCCCCGCTACTGCGGCCGCCATCACTGCCACAGTGGCAGCAACAGCTGGGCTGGGCTTCTTGGAAGCCAGATCTTTGTCCTCCTTGACGGCCCCCGCCAGTGCCTCCTCCACAATGGCCCCTTGGGGAAAGGGAGGCACTGCTGGTCTCCTCCCACCCCTAGGAAAGAAATGGTTGGGGCTGCCCTTGGGGTCTCCTGGGCTCTGCATCCTTCTGGTGTGATTTAGAGCGCCCCCTCCTGCAACAGCCTTTGATTTCTACTGCAGCCACTGAGGACGGTTTATTTGACCCCCCCCCATTCCTGGTGTAGATCTTCACTCCCCCTTCTTCTCTGGCTTCTGGGGTCTGCCATTTTATGCTTTAGCTCAGGTGCCAAAAGTCCTTGAGCAGCCCTGGTCTTCCTCTTCCTGTCTGCAGGCTCTGCTTGTGCAATTTAGGCATGAAGAGCTATTCCTGCAGTAATATCACTCCAAAACCTTCCCTCTTCCTTCTCACCACAACCACCCCAAACCATATTTTTAAAATGCCACTTTTCAGGCAATTTACAGTGCAATCCTAACCAATCCTAACTCAGAGGTAAGTCACATTGAATTCAGTGGGACTTATTCCCAGAGTCCCAAGTATACGGAGTGTGGATTACAGGTTTTATTTTACTGGAAGTTAGGAATCTAAAACCAGCTTAATAAAGATTGGTTGAATTCTTTGAGCTGTTTCCAGCTTCTGAGGGTGAGGTGCAGAAAAACACGACCCTTTATTAAAAAAAACCCTTTATAAAACAACCTCTGATTATATCTGGTACATTTTAATAAGAGATGGAACATGTTTTTTTATTCATTTCAGTGTTTCCATTATGGCTGGTCATATGTGAGGAACACTCTCATTCTCATTGTGTTGGGGGTGGGTGAGGGAGGTTTATATATGTATATTTCCACGGAAACTCTTTATCAGTGCTTTTTTTCTAGAAAAAATATGTGCCAGTATTCACCATGAAGTTGTTACAGCAAGTGTCACACTTTTTAAGCTCCCCAAAAGAGGTGCCGGTACTGCGTACCCACGGGTTCCTCCTGATAAAAAGCCCTTCCCTTTATAATAGAGAAGCTGAACTAATCAGGAGCTTGCAGGGGAAGGCAGATATTAAGGCCACTGCTCTGGAATTCAACTGTACAACCACAAGGTGGCAGTAAACAGAAGCAAATAAAAATGTCTTTCTATTAGCAACAACACCCTTAACAGGAGTGGCACAAGGCACAGCGATTGGACCATGACAACTAGTACTCAGGTACAAAATTCTCCTTGACCATGGAGAAGTTTGCCAACACCGTGAAATCTTGTTGCAACCTTTCATTCATAAGTGGATTACGAGGATCACGGTTTGAAATTGGAACACTTACATATAAAAGCTTGTACCCATTGGCCTTAACCTGTGTTTCAACTCAAGAGCTCCAGCTATTTGAAAGGTAGTCTGTAAATGTGGGATGTATGTGCACAGAAGAATCACAATTCATGATTGAAGTAGTGGGAAATTAAATCCAGCTGGGTTTAATTGTTAAGTCAGGGCATGCAGCAGGGCAACTCAGTTTCTTTACACTGGTGCATGTTAACAAAGGTGGTATCCAGAGTAGCATCTTCATTATCTTATTTATTACATCAACCAAATTTTTCGAGGCGCAATGAAAACCTTTACCCTTGATTATCTAAGGGCAAATGCCACACATTCCCTCTCTCCCTGTTTTTGTTGTTGCTTTTTACCATGAGCATGTTAAGTAACAATCTTATCATATATGGACACATACCCATTATAACCTTACGCAAATAAGCTTGCACAATCTTATGCTTTTGTTTAGCCAAATATCAGGTTATAATGTTACACACACACACATACAAGGCAGCTCAGTTTCGAGCCAACCCGACCGTTCAGAAGTAAACTGGGATTAGCAAACAAGTGAAGATATCATACTGTGTCACACACACACACACACACACACACACACACACACACACACCTTGTATTAAATATGTCAAGCAGCAAAACATACAATTGCAACCAGAATCAGAAAGACAATCCTTTGAAAAGGAAAGGGCAGAAAGATTGTTCTACAAAAAAAGACATTCAGCTCTTCCATGGTTAGACATAAATTCCATTGATGTCAATGGGACCTGCTTCCATGTAACATGCTTAAAACGGGGGGGGGGGGGGTTCCTCATAGAAACCCCTGGAGATGTTTTTCCGACCCTGTGGCAGCTGGTGCTTTACTTCTGTCCCGCTATGCTGCCCTTACTTAAGCCTCTAACTTAACAGGGTGAAGTCCAGCCTGTTGTTTACTGGCCATGAATAAGTGCAGTTCTTACACAGTCTGTGAGCTTGAGGTGGGGAACACAGGTAACCAAAGAACAGCAAAAAGGGCTACATCATGGTGAGTGATGGTGCCACTATTTCATTGTTATAGGATTGCCAATAATCCAGTTTTCTAGTGCTTCAGCCCTTCAGACTGGGGGTTGGCAAGCAACAAGCACTGGGTGAAACAGCAGTAATAAACAGCAGTTATAAAAGCCAACTAAGCAGAGTATTCTCCTCTTCAGCCAAGCCCTGTGCCCCAGCAGGCTTTTGCCTCTGACTGCCAGATTCCCATTATATGTATAAGCATATAAGAAGAACCTTATATTCTGGACTGGGCCAATGGCCCATCTAGTCCCAAATCCTGTTCTCCCCATGGCCAACCTGAGCACCTCAGTCATCGGCCTCCCTACCAATCCTGGCAGCTGGTGCTCAGAGACATCCTGCCTCCGACTGTGGAGGTAGAATGGAGCCCTAGTGGCCAGTAGTGGCTGATAGCCTTATCCACAGTGAATTTGTCTCAGCCTCTTTTAAAGCCACCCCGGTTGGTGGCCATCACTGCCTCATGTGCAAGCGAGTTTCAAAGTTTAACTCTGCACTATGTGAAGAAGAACTTTCTTTTATCTCTCCTGAATGTTCCCACATTCAGCTTCACTGGGTGTCCATGAGTTCTGGAAGAAGAAGAAGAAGAAGAAGAAGAAGAAGAAGAAGAAGAAGAAGAAGAGTTTGGATTTGATATCCCGCCTTTCACTCCTTTTAAGGAGTCTCAAAGCGGCTCACATTCTCCTTTCCCTTCCTGCCCCACAACAAACACTCTGTGAGGTGAGTGGGGCTGAGAGACTTCCGAGAAGTGTGACTGGCCCAAGGTCACCCAGCAGCTGCAGGTGGAGGAACGGGGAAGCGAACCCAGTTCACCAGATTACGAGACTACCGCTCTTAACCACTACACCACACTGGCTCTTCTAGTGTTTTGAGAGAGGGAGAAAAACTTTTCTTTAGTCACTTTCTCCATGCATTTAAAATAATGAGTTGGTGATACTAAGTATGTTGTTGTTGTTTAGTTGTTTAGTCGTGTCCGACTCTTCGTGACTCCATGGACCAGAGCACGCCAGGCACTCCTGTCTTCCACTACCTCCCGCAGTTTGGTCAAACTCATGCTGATAGCTTTGAGAACACTATCCAACCATCGATACTAACTATACAGTACAGCAATGCAGGATTCTGTGTCTTACTCACTGTACTGTATTTAAAGCTACATCTCTCTGCCTATTATGTTTGATTTACTGAAACCTCTGAAACTTGTAGAACCGGCCTCCAAATTTTTATTTGTTCCTTTCTTCCTACCCACAAAGTTGTACAAACTGCTTGGAAGGGTTTAGTTAGTGTCTGCCACGGAGGCTGGGCAGGGTTAGAAATTCTGTACCCTTCATAGCCCCCTAAGGCAAGTATCTCCTCTTCCTTCCCATTTCCTAGGACCTGACATTTTGAAAATCTGAAGCACTTGAAAACATGAGCTTTCAAGGAAAAATAAAAAACACAGATTAAAGACATGCAATTAAAGAGGTGGCCTGTCATATAAGTGTGTTTAGGATTGCAAGCAAAGTAATATAGGTATCTTAAATGTTCAATATTGTTGTAGTATGAAAAAAGAGGGAAATTATTTGGAGTATGAATGCCAACCCCCTGGCGATATTAAAATATCCATCTTTGCCACTAAATTATGTTTTGTTAGGCAAGTTTAAGAGCACCTTAAAGGTAAAGGTAAAGGGACCCCTGACCATTAGGTCCAGTCGTGGCTGACTCTGGGGTTGCGGGGCTCATCTCGTTTTACTGGCCGAGGGAGCCGGCGTACAGCTTCCGGGTCATGTGGCCAGCAGGACTAAGCCGCTTCTGGCGAACCAGAGCAACGCACGGAAACGCCGTTTACCTTCCCGACGGAGCGGTACCTATTTATCTACTTGCACTTTGATGTGCTTTCGAACTGCTAGGTGGGCAGGAGCAGGGAACAAGCAATGGGAGCTCACCCTGTGGCGGGGATTCGAACCGCCGACCTTCTAATCGGCAAGTCCTAGGCTCTGTGGTTTAACCCACAGCGCCACCCGCGTCCCTAAGCTCATCTCTAAAAATGTACTGTAGAGTTCAAGACCAGAATTATGCACAGATTTACAGAAGCAGCTAAGTTCTCCCAGTTGATACTTGAACACAAAGGTGGTGCTGGTGGCAAGATACTTTCTGAACCGGAAATAGTTCCTGGATGACCATTGAAATATTATTCTGAAACTAGATATACTATAATGTTTTATCATACTGCCCAAATCAGTGTGTCCTACTTACTCCTTTGTCATGTTTCTTTTCCACACAGTAACATGTCTTGTTACATTCACTTGAAATATATTCCAGTGTGTACTAAACCACTAAACCACCAGATGTCATCCTTGGCCTAGGGGTGCCGCAGGGCTCCATTCCCTTCACGCTTTTGAACATGTACATAAAAGCAGCTGGGTGAAGGCAACTGGAGATCTGGACCAAGGTGTCGTAACAAGTATGCTGCTACTCAGCAGTATCTAATTTGCATCAGAGGCAGTGGAAACCCTGGAATGATGTCTGGTGGTGATAGGGATTGGATGAGGGAGAACAATGAAAGTTCATTCAGATAAGACCTAAGGACTGCTGGTTTGGGGTGTGGGTGAGTCTGGGGTTAGATGTGCAGCCTGCATCTGGGGTCAAGACACGGGTTCAAGGTTTGATGGGTCCTCCGAACCCCCCTCATGCGAATATTGTTAGAAGCTATATTTGGGGTGTCTGTAAATTTCAACTGATCCAAAATGCCACAGCCAAACTTTTGTCTGGGACTGGTTGGAGGAGCATATTACTTCTGATGGTTATGATTACTTCACCTGCTTCATTATGGGTTGAATTCAAGGCATTGGCTCCTATATTTAAAGCAGTACGTGACCCTGACCTGGGAACCTTAAGGACCATCTTCTCCTGCCTGTTCTGTCTTGTGAATTCCATTCATTACCTGTGGATTTGCACTGAGTTTACCCACTGACTCTTAAGATAAGGTGTCGTGGATCCTTTATGTTATGGTGCCAACAGTGTGGAATGCCCTCTCCAGACAAGTCTCCCTGGTCTTCCTTTCTTCCTTGTAACCTTGCCAAAAGGTGGTTCAGCGGTTTAGTCATGCTGACCACATGACCCGGAAAGCTGTCTGTGGACAAACGCCGGCTCCCTTGGCCTGAAGCAAGATGAGTGCCACACCCCATAGTCACCTTTGACTGGACTTAACTGTCCAGGGGTCCTTTACCTTTTACCTTTACCTCTTTAGGAAGACATTTTAGGGAGGCCAATGACTGACCTGTCTCCTTTTTTCCTTCTGCTCTGAGTGGAGATGGCCCTTTTATTTTGCTGACTATATTGGTATCTGCCATTTTTTTAATGAATAATCATTTGCCAAGTTTACTTAATGCACCATGTTGTTGCTATTTATATTTTATATTTTATTGTTAGCCACTTTGAGTTCCTATAAGAAAGCTTGGTACAATTTTGTAAAATAAAAGATTAAATAACAATAAGCTATATCGACTCAGTAAAACAGTCTACCACTTCACCACCGGGTGTCAATGTCTCAGTAAGATACCATTTTGAACTTTGCATCATCCTGGCTGTTGATTTCATATACAGTCATACCTCAGGTTGCAAATGTGATCCATGCGGGAGGCACGTTCGCAACCCGCAGCGTTCGCAGCCTGAAACGCCACGTCTGCGCACATGTGTGACGTGATTTGGCGCTTCTGCGCATGCGCGTGATGTCATTATATGTGCTTCTGTGCACGCGTGAGGGCTGAAACCCAGAAGTAACCTGTTCCGGTACTTCTGGGTTCGGCATAGTCCGCAAACCAAAAACGCGCAACCTGCAGCGTTCATAACCTGAGGCAGGACTGTATTTATTTTCAGTCGTGATTTTCTGATACCTGACCAGTCTGGTGAGTGGCTGGAGTTTTGGGGAACTGCTTCCTAGTGTGAGTTGCAGGCATCAACTCATTCCGTTGGCTTTTGTTTCTTTTTTGAAGGAAAAAGTCAATTACTCTGGGAATGAATGCCAAGTCAAAAACACTTGTGCCCTTTCTGGTGCATGTAAGAATACCTGAGGTTAGGTCCATTCTTGTCTCAATTGCACATGCATACAAATGCTGTGAACCTGCCATTGCACTTGCTGCAGCTTGCATGGCCTATTGTGAAGAAACAGGACAGGACAATTGTTTAAAGTATATTGTCATCATAAAGAACAAAATTCTCATTGATTTTAAATCAGTGCAGATTAAGCCATTGCAGAGGGTGATAGAACACAGCATAATGCAAGCAGCCCTCAGCCAATGCCTGACACGGCAGTGCAGGGGAACAGAAGTGTTATATGCACACACACAAGTGATGCTGTTTTCATTTTTGAATGCTGCAGAATATAAACAGCATTTTATCCAGCAGGGGGAGCAGGAGCTACATCATTGGGTTCAAGATATTTGATGCATAGTAATCCCGGAGATGGTTTCTTCTTTGGCTGTTGTCCACTGCAACTAACCTCACAGAGGGAGTGAGTCATTGGTGGAGTTAAGCACAAGGCTCAAGCAGGACATTTTTTTATTGCTTTTTGGCACTTTGCCTTGTTAGCCCCCCACCCCACCCCCCACTCCAGTGCTTCATCTTAAGTTGATAAGACGGTTTATTAGTGGTGTGTGTTCAGCCTAAGGAACGGCGCAAATCCCTGGAAATGGTCATTGAGTAAGCTATGGGCTTCTCTGTGTTATTGACAAGTCACTAATTAATTCTGCTTATATATACACAACACTTGTGAAACTTGTTAATCTGGTGTTTTATTCAAAGCACTCTGCAAGCTTGAACAAGGCCATCCCAACCACTTACCACAACCCAATACTATAAAATGGGAGCTGACAGAAAGGGACGTACAGAGATTGTGGCTGGCTACTGAGAAGAACTCTGTGAGTGAGGTCTTATTAAAGGGGTGAAAGGTTCAGTGACATCCATGCAGCATTTGCAAAGCTTCCATAGTTTGCCTGCTAGCTGCACCCTTCATCAGTGGAAATGGTGAACCAACAAGGCCTGGTCTGAAATGCACATGGCTGCTTACAGAATCCTGTGCTGTGCTAAAGAAACAGAGCATTCACATTCAATATACTGTAGCTGCTTAAGGAAAAAAGTAAGCGCCAATTCTTAAATGGTTTCTATCACTAAAGTACGTTTGTGTTGCCCTCTCCTTTACTTACCCCTGTATCAAACATACATCACTTTTTTGTATGTTGTGTGGGCAGAAATGAACATTCCCCTAGCAAATTTGTGTTTCCAAACCCATGTTTGCAGAAATGTGAGATAGTTGAGTGGGAAAACTGGGTAGGATTCAGCATTGCTCCCTTTCCCACTCTCTGTTTGTCTTGTAATATGTAGTTCTGTCTGTCTGTGTTTATGGACAGGCAACTAGGCTATTCTCACCCTCAGATTAAAAGTGAAAGAGATGAGCTAGGTCCCTTTGGAGAAGAGTGAAGTTGATCCAAGCATATTCATGACCTCTGCCCTGCTGCATTAGCTTTGCCGAAGTAATTTCATAATTACTGCCTGAATATTTTAAAAATGGATGCCAAAACACAGCTTGACAAACTCCAAGCTCTTCATTTTTATTAAAGATTTTTGTTGACCTTGAGTCTTGCAAGCAAAGATGATGGGAACACAGTTATTTCTGTTCATGTATCTCAATCTGTCTATTATTTGGGCTAGGGAACACCTGCCATGAGCTGACAATGAGTATTTGGTTTGGATGTGAAAGTTGATGGAGGTTCTACAGAAAAAAGGCTTTATTGCTTGAGATGCTGCACAGGAAGAAACTGAATCCCCAATTTAAATAGGAGTTTTGTAATACAACTAGTATTTCTGCAAGCAGCAATTATATTTCCTGCACTGGTATGTTAGAATTTGGGTCTTCCCAGAAAATTGTATTTTTAATTCAACAAGTTGCACAGTACTAGCCAGTGTGGGGTAGTGGTTAAGAGCGGTAGTCTCATAATCTGGGAAACCGGGTTCACATCTCCGCTCCTCCACATGCAGCTGTTGGGTGACCTTGGGCTAGTCACACTTCTTTGAAGTCTCTCAGCCCCACTCACCTCACAGAGTGTTTGTTGTGGGGGAGGAAGGGAAAGGAGAATGTTAGCCGCTTGGAGACTCCTTAAAGGGAGTGAAAGGCGGGATATCAAATCCAAACTCTTCTTCTTCTTCTTCATTTGTTGACTAGGATCCAAACCTCTGTCCGCCAGGTAGCGCTTTTGTTGTAGGAATGCAACACTCAAGCTACAATGTTTTGTTGCTATGATAAACAATTGTGTGTTCTTTGGCAGATGACTACAGCCCATGCAATTAAGTAAAGTTAATTAGAAAGAAAGTAAAATTAATTAGAAAATATGACTGGAAAAACAGTATCAATCCATTAACTGTTACTGTTCAAGTTTGCTAATAAGAAAGTCAGTACTAAACTGGTCAATGTTCTAATTATATTCTTTAAAAAAGAAAATGGTGGCATGATGGCTATAACTGACAATTCTGCTGAGATCATGGCTGACTCCTGGAATGAGAAAATGTATCAAGACTCATTTGCTGTCACTCATAAGAGTTGACACACAGGCCCCTGTTTTACGGGGGAATCTGAGGGTGATACAGTGGCAGGGATGATGGCAAGGATGATTCCACTGAAATCTTTGCAGCATGTTAGCTTGAGACTCAGCAGAGGAGAAGTTAATGTTATGAAACACATTTCCAAACTGTATAAGACCTGGATGAGGTGCTTTTGTTTCTCCACCGCTGAGGCTGTTCAGTAGGTGGAAATAGACATACTTGGGTGGAGGGAGGGAGGACCACTGTATTGGCTCTGTTGAGCAACCAGTTGCTTTTGGCTCTTCCGCATTTGTCACCCAGCTGCAGTCATGCTATCAGGCTGCAACAGAGGGAGAAAGTGGACGCAGGACCCACTCTTTCTGCTCTGCTGGAAGACCAACTCCATTCAGCTTCTCTCTCCTTCAGCTGTCATGTGGCAGTAGGTATTCTAGCGGGGAGAGATGGCAAGCAGGGCTCACTGCATTGACTTGACAAGAGAGAACAGCTCCATTTGGCTCCACAAACTTTTTGTGCATTCCAGCTTTTCAATATACAAAATAGAATTTTAAAAACTTGTACCTATGTCTGCTTTTCTTTTCCCTCATTTTCTTTTCATTTTGTGTTGTGTATTTTAAATTGTACACCTGAGAGCAGAGACAGGCTTTTCAGCTGAAGAACAGGGTACTAGATTGCTGGACCTTTAAAATAATGGCCATTTGGCAACACTACCTTAGGGCAGCTGTAATGGTGGTGAATGTGCAGACTAACTTTTCCAGCCTCCTTCTGGAAAGGAACATCATGGAAATTCTGGAAATTCCGGTCTTGAATCTCAAAGCAACAGTCACGTCTTTCCCAAAATAATTCTTGGAGCTGTATTTGGGCGAGATGCTAAGAATTCTGTTAGAAAACTCTTCAGAATTATGAGTTTCCTAGGGAGAAGCAATGACTATAAAATCACTTTAAATTAGTAGTGCAGATATGTTGTAAACTGCAGGGACTATATTTTCCTTTTTCCAGTACAGCAAAGTTTATTTGAAATTTTGTACATAACTATGTACAAATCTTGTGAATATTTCAACAGGATTATTATAAAGAGGAAAAAAATATGGGCATATTTGTTTCTAGACCCGATTTAAGGGTTATACTGTCTTGAAGCCCTGGTGCCACATCAAGTTCCTTGCTCCCCCCCCCTCAAGCAGACCTTGGTGGATTATGTGCACTGTGCTTGTTCTCCTGATTGCAACATCATTTATCAGATAAAATGCTGGAGATGGTGTTTGGCACAATTTCAAGTTGGCAGCCATCCAGCTTTTCTCATTCAAAATATTACATATTATCTCCAGATCCGGAACACCATTATTCAGTGTTGAGCTGGCATATGTTCCAATGAAATGATTTTTGGAGGTACAGATTTTTTTTTAAAAAATGTGAATCATTTCTGCCTGATGAAAAGGTTTATGTAATACAAAAGCTTGGAAATTCCTACCCCCCACCAGTAGTTTACTTGCTAAAAACACAGCAACTTTCCCTTTCCTTAATTTTGGAGGCAAAGAAGGCAACTGTTGTGTACAGCACAAAGCAAGTAATTTTTTTAAACAATATCTTAGTGCTTTGACAGAATAAAACAATTTTTATATCTCAGAAGTGCTCCCCCCAACACATATGGGCTCCTATTTAATTGATTAATTTCTTCTAAGATGTTACAGAGTTGCTAATAAGCCTACCTGATTTGTGCATCTGTCTCATTGATAACAAGACAACAGTGCTCCCACAGGGAGATGACATCTGCTGTTGTGAAGTCAGCTGGCAGATCACAGGACTGCAACGGGTTGGTTTTCATCTCTCCATAATGTACAAGTCTAGGTATCACTTCACAATCCTTGGCTGTTCTTTTAAAAAGAAAAGTGTTGATGATAAATGTTTTATTTATTTATTTCATTTATTTAATAAAATTTATACACTGCTTATTATTATTTTTAAAAACCTCAATGCGGTTTACAAAAAGATAAAACAAGAAATCAAGAAAAAAATCACAACCATGCTTTAAAATATACAAAAATTGCTTTCTAAACATCTGGGTAAAGGTAAAGGTAAAAGGACCCCTGACTGTTAGGTTATCGCGAACGACTCTGGGGTTGCGGCGCTCATCTCGCTTTACTGGCCGAGGGAGCCGCGTACAGCTTCTGGGTAATGTGGCCAGCGTGACTAAGCCATTTCTGGCAAACCAGAGCAGTGCATGGAAACACCGTTTACCTTCCCGCTGGAGTGGTACCTATTTACCTACTTGCACTGCATGCTTTCGAACTGCTAGGTTGGCAGGAACAGGGACCGAGCAACGGGAGCTCACCCCATCGTGGGGATTTGAACTGCCGACCTTCTGATCGGCATGCCCTAGGCTCTGTGGTTTAACCCACAGCGCCACCCGCGTCCCAAACATCTGGGTAGGCTTGTCTATACAAGAATGTTTTTAGCAGGTGCTAAAAAGAGTACAGTGATTTTGGGATCATGAAAACACCTAAACTCCTGCGTAACACAGAACACAGAATTTGGAGTATGTGAGTATTGATTCATGAACTGACGAGCTTAAAAAAGATCTTGGAAGGAAAAGGCCCACTGGGATGCTCTGTGCTTAAGAAAAGTTAAGACAATGTGCACTCTTACTCATGGATGACCACATGTAGTCTGGGGAGCTACTCTGTTCCTCAGACAGCACTTCTGGGGTCAGCAATGCATTAAGGCCATCAAAGGTGCCACAACTGTGAGCCATAGCATTGAAAACTGGAATATGTGTGTGTCTCTCATGCTCTGGAAAAAGCTTTCTTTTCCTGATGAATGAAATTGTCAGCACCCTGATTAGCAACCCCCTCACAAACTTACCGAATGTTAGAGTTGCTTAACGGGTAGATCTAGTCTGCAGACTAGCCCTCTTCTTTCTAAGCTAATTGCAAAAAATACTGTGTGCTTATACGTCTCCAATTTATTGCAGTAGGGAAGGTGCAAGAGAACCTCTGGCTTTCCTGCTGGAGGAGTCAGTGGAATGGTGATCTGAGAAAGGGCATTCTTGGTGGTGGTGCTTCATTTATACCCATGGTGACATCTTGCTAGCCCCCCCCCCGAAACATTTGACCACAGGCTAAATCCATTTTTATTGCATAGATCAATAGATTTGTCTCTTTGGATGATGATGATGCTCTGTCTGCTCTCTGGTGCTCGTTCTTTTATTAACTCTGCATCAGAACTTGGGATGAATTCTGTTGTATTACTAGCAATGGATTCTGTTGTGTCTATAAAATACACATGTAATTGAAGTATAATTAGCCCTTTGGCATAGGACTACTTTTAGGATTAGGAATCTGCGCCCAGTGGGACAAAGTAGATGTGGCAGCAGGAGTTCCATGTGAGGTTTTTACAGCGCAAGGGGCCTAGAGGCAGGGAGGGCTGGATCTTCTGCATGTCCGCCTCCCTCTCCTCCTTCTCCACAACCACTTCTCACCCAGTTGAGGTGATGTCTTATATCAGAACGGGTGGTGCTGGAGACAAATGCTGCTAGAAAAAAGGATTCTGCAGTTATCACTCAATACCCCCTTTTGCAGTACACTAGATGCCCGCTCTGTCTTTCTATGGGATATGAATACAGCTCCGTGTTTAAGCACACAATACTTTGCCATGATTTGTCTGCAGAGTGCACAGTAAATAGTGGTGATGGTTGGATGACAGCATTTCCCCCAAGCCTGAAGAACATCATTATGTGAATTACAGACTTCTTAGCACATCTTCATACATTGGCCTTGAGTGTATTTGTCCATCCTCCTTCCTCTTTTTAGCTCTGAGCAGTGGGAAACCCCCAACCACACTGCCTCATCAGCTGCCCCTGCTGCTTTAGGAGCATTTTGATATGAGATTCTAACTCATGTGGAGGCATTATGGGGTAGCAACCAGGACTTTTCTTCAGTGCACTGACACTGAGAGCGCAGGTGTGCAAACACAGCTGTAGCAGCTGCTCTGTGCAACTGTCACTTGTAAATCATTGTGGTGACCCTGTCTATAATATAGATAAAAAAATCCAAGATAAAAGCAATGTGGATGCAAACAAGCCTGATTTGAATTATGCAATGTGGATGGTGCCAGAAAGAAAAGTGACTTGTGATTTTAAATGGAACATTATCAAACACTAAAGGGACAAGAGAAGCAGATGAAACATTCTTGTAAGGTACAGCGACAGACCAAAACCCAATTTCTAGTGCTTTGAACAGAATTTTACAAATCACTCATGCTCATAGGGATTTTAATATTGTTTTGACATTCTAAGTTGTAACTTCTAATGTCCTTGAAAATGTTGGTTTTACTTAAGATATTTTTGTTGCATTGTCTGTTTACTAAGCAGCTCCAAAATAATAAGATGCTAAGTGCACATAGGTGTGATGTCATGACTCAGGTAGGGTTAGGAAAGAGGACAAAAATCAGTGGGTTAACTATGTATTTAAAGCTGTTTATGTGTTTGGATGGAAATGGTTTGAGAATGTTAAATGTACATGAATGCTTTTTACAGGCTGCTTTGTGTGTGTGTGTGTGTGTGTGTGTGTGTGTGTGTGTGTGTTTCCCTGGCTTGTGGGGAGGCATCATGCATGTTGACCAGCTAAGTCTTCTACATTTCAAGGCAGGTATTAGGCACCCAAAGATAAATATGTTAAGTGTGTACTTATGTTTAAAGGTTCAAAGCTCTGTTGATAATCTATTTTTCAAGTGCCTGACTTTTGTTGGTTTTATAATCCCTTAAGGTGTATAACAAGGTTGTTGTTGTTGTTGTTGTTGTTGTTGTTGTTGTTGTTGTTGTTGTAATTTAATGTGTATTAACAACAATGTACTTGGTGTTTATATAGTGGTCCTTGTGTGCTCTTAATGGTTCACATACACTGGGTGGTGCCTTACGCTGAGCTGTGCTGTGTGTGCGGATTGAGTGGCGTCATCCCTCTGTCTGCTTCTGCCAGCTCAGACAGCCACCTCCTGCTGACAACCCCTTCCACCCACCAAAAGGGCATGTGGGCAGAAGGTATCCCTTGCCAGTGGAGCCCAGTGGGAATCCTGAAACAATGTGTGGTGGGCATGGGGTGCGGCTGATCCAGCCCAGGATCTAGTACTGCTGATCACTGTGTCTGCCTGGAGCTGGTGCAGAGACTGAGAGACTGGGCCCAATCTGTCTGCCCCTTCTCCACTTCCGCTGTTGTGAATGTCTGGACTGTGGATGTGGCAATGGCTGCCCAGAGCCCTGGCAACTGCAGCAGGGACTTGTGATCACTCTGCCAGTGTAAGGCCCATGGAAATCACTTTGGACACTTTGGGCACATAGCTGAGGGCACCCACCTGCCAATCACATGATGTCAGGCAATTCAGAGTACACTCCAGTTTCTCCCGTTCTTCCTTTGTAGGCGTGGCTTCTTCAAGCTGCACCTGCAAAGAAATGTTTCTTCTTTGCAACCATGGCTTGAGTTGAAGCTGTGACTGCAGTTGCAAAGAGAGAATTGGAGGAGTGCATTCTATCTGCCCACCGTTGCCCCAACATTTTGGGAGGAAAATTTGGGGCATCCCCCTACCACCCCACCAACCCCGTCACTCACCCCCTCCTGCCGACCCCTTCCTTGCCTACCCACTCACCACAGCATCCCGCTCACTTGCTCACCCCCCCTCACGCTCCCCTCTCCTTCGCCTGCTCTTTTCTGTCTCCTGCTCCACAGCCTCAGGAGATGGCAACCGGCCCAAAGAGGCCTGCTGGAAGGTTGCCCTGGCCTGCACAGCCTTGGGAGATGCTGGGGGAACCTGACCACCCTCCACCTCCTCCTCTGGTGCCACAGCTGAAGGAGGAAGAGGAGGGGTGACATGCAGCGTCAAGGTAAGTTTTCCTTCCGTTTTTTGATCCCACGCTCTGGTATGAGCCAGCTTGAGGCATCTGATCAAGGCCTGTATTTTCTGATCAAGGCCTGTATTTTAAAAATGAGCTTAAAGATGTTTTAATGCCAGGCAGAAGACCAGCTGTCTAAAAGACTGGCATATGTTTATCCTCCTGGACAAAGGCCCCCCTGATTTATTTATAGCAGGAGCCAAAATTCTCAAAGTTGTAAAAAGGGAATTACAGGCTGAGAGCAAAGGTTACTAGGTTACTGACCCTACAGAATACAATCAAGCTGCAAAAGCACTAATTAAGAGTTGGTAAATAGTAGGATTCATTGTTTAACAAAATATAATACCATGTGTCTCCCATTAGAGACTTGAGCCACAGGTTAAAGGGCAAGAGCTAATGGGAAAAGCAGCTGGCCAGGAAAGGGGGGTGTAAACTGAAGAAGTTTTTACTTTGTAAAGGCCTTTGCTTCTAAATATCTATATATGTTATGTATGAAATATATTGGCTTAAATGTAATTATGCAAAGGATTTAGAAAGTAAGAAATGTTAGCTTCTTATGTTAGATTCTTATTTCATAGAATCATAGAGTTGGAAGAGACCACAAGGGGCATCGAGTCCAACCCCCTGCCAAGCAGGAAACACCATCAGAGCACTCCTGACATATGGTTGTCAAGCCTCTGCTTAAAGACCTCCAAAGAAGGAGATCTTTCATTGATGGTGTGTGAGAATGTGAACCCAAGATCTCTGACCTCTGTTTAAGATAAAAAATTAAAACCATTAGCCATCTGTTTTGGAGGGCAAAAGGGCAAGAAGGGCAAGAGGTGATCTGGTAATTAAGGTGCCTTGTAGAGGCAAATGTAAGATATATGACTACTTATTTGCCATTTATAGATAGAAGGAAATATAGCTCTTTGTCTCCCATAAAAGGGAATAGGAAATGGGTGTATCTTTTATGATTGGTTCTAGCAAACAGCCAATAGGAATTTCAACCAGGCTGATTGGACAGAGGCAGCCAAAGGAGGAGCAAGGGGGCTGGGCTGAGGAAATATAAGTGCTGGCCATCAGGGCTGGAGTGGGCAGAGTGTTGGTAACCATATACCACTGTGCCTCTCATTTATTTGTCTGACAAATAAATTATTATTTTAATTTCTCTATTGCTGCGTTGAATATTTCATTCCAGCTAAGCGTTAACCACAAGCAGGGTGCTATAAGCTGACCCACGCTGCAGCGCAGAACCAAAAAGTCCAGCCAGAGCACAGAAGCTAAAGCAGAACATCTAGGATTGGAATCAGAAGCAGAGGTGGCTTTTGTCGATCCAGGATGTCCCGGTTAAATTCAGACACTTGGCAGGTATGTAGAGGTTCCACCAGCAGTTACACATTGCTGCTGGCCCAAGCCACACATTGGATTCAGCTTTACCATGTTAAATCTGGGGCTCCCATTGGTGGGATGGCTATTCTGCTAGTGGGTTCCCACAATTGGATTTCACACAGTGTTTTGTTCTTTTCAAAACTCTCTCTCTCTCTCCACACACACTCAATAAATAATATATATATTAGAACAGGTTTTTTTGTTGCTGTCTCATCTTTTTTCTAAATTCTACTGTTTTACTTTAAAATTTGAAGGCAACAGATTATTAGTTATTTTCGGATTATGAAAGATTTTTTAAAGTTGCATTAAATTCTTCTAACTCTCAAGAGAAACTATTAGAAAATCAATTTTCCCAGTCTGGAAAACATTCAAGTTTATTTGAATCAATAGCTGAACAATCACTTTTTGTATAGTGGCACACCTGTAGGCTTATTTTCTTCAGACTTTGTTGTTGAACCTGCGGTGGTTGCTTTTTGATCATTAACAGTTGTTTTTTTTAAAAAAATTGCTCTTACCCTCGTTAATTTTTCTACATCTCTGAGTCTTTGCTGATTCTGGAACCATGTGATTATTCCCTGCTGTGGAACAGGTATGCATGCAATATAAAAATATGTTTTTGAAATCAACTAATCATCTCAGAAGGAATGTCAAGCAGAACTGCAGCTAAATTTAGTGTTTGCTTAGTTGAACATTTGCAAATAAACTGCATTGTGTAGAATCCAAACAGTGTGAACAAATAATACACAGGGATTATAGTAAACAGACCTACTTCAAAAGAAAACCCATCTCACATTTGTGAGTTAGAAATGCTGTTGACTTCCTTTTTCAAGTGACTTCGAAAAAATTAAAAAATGAATTTGTCTAAACAATGTAACTCTGAAGTAGATATAATGAAAAAATGTCAGTATCTATGTCTCCAAATGTAATAGTCAGGAACTTCATGTTGAAGGCAGAAGTATGGGTCATGTGCCCTACTTTATAGTTCTCTTTTGGGGCTTGTAAGCACATGTGGAATTCTGATAAGGTGTTGTGGGCACCAGTCATCAAATGTCTGCAGCGGAGTTGTGGCAATTCAGAAAATGACAAGCTCTTCAAGGGACTTTTTAATAAAGGTGTGTTGATTGTAACATTCTGCAAATGTTTGTTGCTTCTTGAGAAGAGAAATTGTCCAGAAAGTGCATGCTAAAATCTTAATTATATTTCCAACATGAGGCATACGTGGGTTTTTCTTACCCTAATTTTTCCTGATAATTTGTGAGTTTCCCATCTGCATAGGAAAGCAGTATTGCTAACAGAACATCCAAGAAACAATTTTTTGGACTTTATGCCTAAATAGATATTTTTTCTAGAAATACAGAGAATGTCCCTTTGTTTCCCTTTGCTGAGTTTCCCCCCCCTCTTAATGGCAGTATCATTGTGCACTTCAAGGATAATATAAATTCTTTCAGTGTTATGTGCTGGTCTTCAAGGCCTAACTACAGATGCTCTCTATCAAATCACCAGATGTTTTGCCCTTAGGAATTAATTTGTGCACAAGAGCAATTTTGTGATTATCTACATTGCATGCAAAGGACTAAGAGTTATGTCAGCTGCTGTCTCTTATTTTTCAAGATTCCTTGTCAGGACTGTTTTTATTTGTTTTCCTCATGGTGCCATCTTAGTTGGCAAGAGGGCAGAGCAGGTTATGTAATTGCTTCAGAAGTATTTGCTTTTTATGAAGGGATTGTCAATGCCCTCTCTGATGTATCAACACTAGAGACTTTAGTTCTCTCTCTCTCTCTCTCTCTCTCTCTCTCTCTCTCTCTCTCTCTCTCTCACCATCCAACATTACAAGAAGCTGTCTCTTCTTGAAGCTAATCATAACAAGAATCACATTAAGTTGGATAAATTATATGTTGTGAAGAAACGGATGTATTGTTATTTTTGTAAACATACAGCTTATAACAGTTTTTCACATATATATGATTTAAATTAAAAAGCATAATAAATTATTTCATATGTAAGCTAAAAATGATTAACCTTACCTATTTTGTAATCTAAGAATCAACTCCTAGCCCCCCCTTTTTAAGAGAAAGATTTATCAAATTATAATAAGTGTTCTTTGGAGGACGTAGACTGATAGCACAGAAATTAAAGATCCAATCTGTGTAATCAATCTCTATGGTTAATTTTTTCAGCATATTTTCTCCATCTCAAAAATATGGTAGAGTAACATTGCTTTTTGTTTTTGCTAAACATTCTCACTCATCATTTGGTTCCATAAATGTTGCCAGCACAGAATAAGCTTCAGAACCCCTGAGGTTCACCTACTTGATTGATGTGCAGGTCTGGATCTTTCTGTGTGTAAGCTAGAAAGTGTGCTCCAAGCGGCCATTAGGTTCCTATGGGAAGCCATCAAATTTGCTGTGGACATTTATCTAAGCAAAACATTGTTACAGTAAACATGCAAGGATTTGTATGATCGTCCTGGATATAAGCTCAAAAAGCATCATGAAAGGGCATCTTCCGCCTTTTTGTTGTTTTTGCTAAGAGCTATAGGGCAACAGGACACATATATTTTCTTTTTCAAGAATGCCAGGTGATGATTCCCCCACCTCCATACCTCAGAATGATGCTGCAGTTGTTTCCTCTAGAGTGTTACATATCTTCAGACCACTCTTCGTACTTGAAAGGAGTCCTCCTGCCCCGTAACTAAGCGCTATTGCGGGAACTTCTATCTGACAAAGTTGTGGTGTGTGCAGAATGCAGTAGAAAATAGTATGAAAACAATCATAGTGCATTTATACAAATCTACAGTATGCCCTGACAGGGACACGGGTGGTGCTGTGGTCTAAACCAACAGCCTAGGGCTTCCCGATCAGAAGGTCGGCAGTTCAAATCCCCACAACGGGGTGAGCGCCCGTTGCCCGGTCCCTGCTCCTGCCAACCTAGTAGTTCGAAAGCACGTCAAAGTGCATGTAGATAAATAGGTACTGCTCTGGCGGGAAGGTAAATGGTGTTTCCGTGCGCTGCTTTCGCTGGCCACATGACCCAGAAGCTCTAAGCCGGCTCCCTCAGCCTATAGAGCGAGATGAGCGCTGCAACCCCAGAGTCAGCCACGACTGGACTTAATGGTCAGGGGTACCTTTACCTTTTACAGTATGTGCTCCCCTGAAATACAGGGCATAGACACACGGACACACTACTAAGTTGGGTGGGTTAAGAGGAGAGATGCGAAGATGGCTGAGGGTTTAAAGAAGCATAGATGGAAGAAGGCTAGAGACCTAAAACATGAGAAAACATGATAAAGCAAAAGGAGTAAACTAACTCTGAGTCAAACTAAATCTGAAGTGAGGATACAGAGAATAGTATCAAAGGCAGTTTTCCTCTATTTTTTTAACTGCTAGGATTCTTTACTATCTGCAACCTTTTAAGTAATATTTTGAAAATTCAGATAATGTTTGTGTCCTCATACATGCATCTGAAGGCAATCATGTATCGGGAAGCTTTTGATGTGTGATGTTCTGTTGTATTTTTATATATTCTGTTGGAAGCCACCCAGAGTGGCTGGGTCAACCCAGTCAGAGGGGCAGGGTACAAAAAACAAATTATTATAATATTATTATATGCATCTCCCAAGAAAATAGCTTGTTTGCTTTGATCTAAAATTCCCAAATCACTGGCCAAACAAGTATATTTCTTATTTTTTAATTACTTTTTATTTACAAGCGTACTCTACAAATGTCAATTAATTTGCCCCTTGTCCTCCACATTATGTCCCAATAAAACTTAGGAGACTAATAGGAGGAGAAGGTAGTGTTGTGCTTTGTGGGGACTTTCTCATTGGCTTGCAATAACATTTATACTGCAAGATATAGCTCACAAAGGTTGTAATTTTCCTATCATCTAAATTGCAGGCTGAAAATTGTGTTAAGAAAGGATTGTCGAGAATGAATCACTGCTTTCAGAATGAGTCCTGTTCACTGACAATGTAACTGGCAAATGATTGCCAAAAACAGGATGTTTTTTGTTTATAACGTTTCGTCAGTTGCAGACTGGATTTCTAAATGCAATTCAGTTTATAGTATGTCCATGATAATTCTGAAGTGCAAATGATGACAGTCCATCAATAAAAGGAAATCATGGTACAGTGGCAGTGAAGTACAGGATCTAATTTGTTCTGCAGGGAACAAGATTAATATCACGATGAAGCTGAGAGTTAGGTCTCCTTCAGCCTATTTATTTCAATGAACTGAGGCCTAACTCTGTCATAGACTGTGGCCTAGAGTTGATAGGTGGCAGGTTTGGCTTCCCATTTCAAGGTTTTAGCCTTCTTTTCAGGGTCTTTAAGGGAAGAAATACAAAAAAGGCCAGAATTAATGTGGCATATTATTTTATTATGCTTGGCCTGAGAACTTCTTACCTCCCTTTCCATGTCCATTGGGCTCCACCTTGAGACACCAGACACGTCCACACTCTTCCTCTCACCCGCCATGACAACACTGCCATTTAGTCTCGTGATCTATACCCGGATCTCCATTGTGACCCAAAATTGCATATTAAAGTGGGAAGCAAAATGGAAATTGCAGGTGAGGTAGTAAATTTCCCATTTGTAAACTTTGGACACTTCTTTTGCCACAGAAACTAAACATTAGTGGAGGCCAACAATGGCCAGTTCAGAGTATTGAAACTAAAATGATAGAATGGTGTGGTACACCCATTTCACTATGCCCCCTGTTTAAACAGGTTGTGCAAGGTTTGTTTTCATTTGTTTGTTTTGTGCCTGTTACACAACAACCTCTCCAACAAAAGTGAGAGGACTCTGTATTAAAAGAAAGTCTCTGTGGTTTTAGGTACCACTTGTGAAGAGTTTTAAGACCCAGTTTTCTGGCCTGGGCTGATACTGATTTAAAGGGAGGTTTGGGTTGTATTTGATTCCAGTCTTCTTCATCAATTTATTCTCTCACATCCCTTTTAGGTCAGAACACTGCCTGAAGTCCAGTTTTTATATTGCTTATACTTGTCTGTTTCCCAAGTCACAATTTTCTCACTATCGGTTGTACCAGTTGCCTTGTGGCGTTACCATGAGTCTGTGCATAAAAGAACACATCTGAGCCCACAGTAGCCATGACAAAAGAATTTCCTTCAAAATATTTTTGAGTTCTTTTGACAAAGGATAGTTGTTACAAAAATCCTCCAAGTGGTATACATATTTCAGCCTTCAGCCATCGATATTATACAATCTGCATTTATTTTTGAAGGCTGTGTAGGTGGGTATAAGATCAGGCTGCCTTGAGATGAATCATGGGGTTGGCCGTGGGCAGTTTGTTCCTTGAGGTGAAGGGCAAAATTCCTCCCATTCTTCATTAATGTGGCACTAAACTGTTTTCTCCCTGCCCCTTTACCTTCCAGTAACCAGCAAGTGAGTGCTGCCCTGCTGTATGCTACTGCCTGGTCTTAAGGTGTTTTTTAAACCTACAACTCTTCTAGATAAACCTTACTTCCTGCATGGAATGAGTTTGCACGTTCACAGGTTTAAGGATTATTCCAGTTGCTAGTGTGACAGGTGAAGTTGGGGTAGTGGAGGAGAGGGAGGAAAGAGGAAGGCAGGAAGAGGAGAGTGCTGCTGTGAGTTTGTGAAGGGCACCTGCTGAGGGGAGAACCTGTGATCAGGTTCTGGGTCTGGCGGTGGTGGAAAGGGACAGCTGACACAAACAAATGTAAGGTGCAGGAGGACAGAAACATTTGGATAACACCTTGGCACCATCAGGGACTCAACTGTGAGAAAGAACTGGAGTGTTGGTTCAAATACCAGAAAGCGTGTTGCCTTGGAGGGGTGTTATATACTGGAGGAAAGTATATGCCTTCCCTCATTTATAATCAAGATGGTTTTCAACATGGTGTTTGTGTAGGTTTCCGAATTGCTTTCCTAGATTGTGAACACTAGCCTGGTGTAAAATATTTTATTTAAGTACGTTTTGTTTTTCTTCCAAACAAGACAAGAGCAAATAAATATATGTGTATAGATATTTAACCTTTAAAAACATTTAAACTCTTTCTTGTAGGACTTTCTGTGTGACATGTCACCAGAGTCCTGAAAGACTCAAACTGTCTGGTGAAGAAAGCAATTTCCTGGGCCATGCCATCATGTGTGCGTGTGTGTTTAAAAAAATGTTTTGAGACCAAAATGATTTTGTTTAAAGTGTGGATAATGAAGGGTTTAAGTTTTTGGTTAAATTAAATTAGCAATTATTGTGCAAAGACAGTCCCGTTTTCCCTTTCAGCTTGTGTAGATTACCTGCAAAGATAATAAATTAGTGAGCATTACAGGTGCCTCTTTATTTGAGCTAAGGTGGAGAGTGTTCATTTATTACTAGCATCAAATGTGTGACGCTGGAAGTCAAAGCTCTCTGTTTTTTTTGCTCGCTGTTAGTCTGGACCACGAGGCAATCAAGCCATAAGGGTCATTTTCTGCATGAGCTAACCTTTTCCTCTGCTATGGTTTGAAGCCTTTGTTGACAATGAGATGCTCAGTGGGAACATTAAATTAACACTCCATATTCGTGCCTGTAAATTTACTGACAGGCTGAGGAAAAGTCAGGGAAAACAAACAC
This sequence comes from Podarcis raffonei, assembly GCF_027172205.1. Classification (NCBI taxonomy): domain Eukaryota; kingdom Metazoa; phylum Chordata; class Lepidosauria; order Squamata; family Lacertidae; genus Podarcis; species Podarcis raffonei. The sequence goes on from NC_070608.1 coordinate 89,976,344, forward strand.
TTCATCATTTCTGCTTCATTTAGCTTGTGAAGGGGGACACTCTCACCTGCAGAGAAAAGAGGTCAGGGCAGACAGGGATAATTTTAATCTGACTCTTAGCTGAGTCTTTAGTTGTAGTGGATTGTGTTACACTCTATGCTTAAAGTATAGGTGAGAGAGAGGTGAACACAAGACAGAGAAAACTAAGTACTAGTTGAAATGCATGGGAGAAACCTAGTTGCAGACAGTAACTTGGAAACCATAGAAAGGTTGTATTCAGTTGTTTAAAAAGTGAACAGGTTAAATACCATTTGCTTACTAATGTCTGTAAAGTTTTATCATGTTTTCTATATGGGCACTGATAATAATTCTCAATACCTACCACAAAACTCTTAAATGCAGTGTACAGTTTCTAATAAATAAACTGATGTTTGTTTATTGATCTCTCCTCTGCTCTTCTGCCTAAAATAAATGGCAGCTACAGATCATAGACTCTTTAGAATGAGATGGAGATATGTGAAAGCTTGCTTTTCAATGTAGCATGTGCTTTTAAGAGATCAATGATTTTCAATGTATTTGGTGAGTTGCACCTTTTTAAAGAAGTTCCTCTCCATATATATTTATATATATGATATATATATATATATATATATATATATATATATATATATGAAAGCCCCATTCACATGACCAAACAAGGATACTAAATGTGTACTATTTGTATGCATCTACAAGAGTTGACAAAGACATGGATGTTGGGGGAATAATGGTTCCCCTCTACACATTGACTGTGCTTGAGCACTAGAACAGAGCTGGAGAGGAAAAACTCATCCAGAGTTCAGAAACCGCCAAGAAGCTCATATTCAGGGAGACTTCCTTGTTCATTTTAGACAGGGGACAGGTCTCCACAGGCAACATATGAATGAGCAGGTGTGTCTTCTGTCTTGAAGTGAATGAGGGAACAGGTGAGGATCCCTCTGGACACATTGAAGTTCCTTTATCCAGAAGCAATTGGCGGATCTGGGTGAAAATGTATTTTTATCCAAAGATTGTATATGTGATGAAATCTGAAATATAGGCTGATTGAACATGCCCAATTGATCACCCAATATGACTTCTATCAGGAGAGGGACAGGGGAGTGCAACCCTCTTGCTCTTACTAGATCTCTCATCAGCTTTTGATACCACCAACCATGGTGCCCTCCAAGACTGTCTACTAGAGAGGGGCATTAGGGGCACTGTTCTGCAGGATACTCTGCTCCTTCTCTCTGTAACATCTGCATAAGCAATGGCTGGAAGAGGGCTTATTAACTGAGTCTGAATGCTGGGAAACTGGAAGCTCTCTTGGTGAATAATTCCTGGTTCTAGAAGTTGGTAAATTGCCTGTCTTGGCTGGGGTTGTGCAGGTGCATCATCATCATCATCATCTATTATTTATACTCCGCCCATCTGGTTGGGTTTCCCCTGCCACTCTGGGTGGCTTCCAACAAAATATTAAAAATACAATAAAACATCAGACATTAAAAACTTTCCTAAACATAGTGTATAGTTTGGGGATGCTCCTGGATCCAACTCGGCCATTGGAGATCCAGGTGTCCTTCTACCAACTTTGGCTGGTAAGACAGTTACAGTCATACCTCAAGTTGAATGTGCTTCAGGTTGAGCACTTTCGGGTTGCGCTCTGCGGCAACCCGGAAGGAACGGAGCGTGTTACTTCCGGGTTTCGCTGCTCGCGCATGCGCAAACGCTCAAAATGATGTCACACACATGCGCAGAAGCGGCAAAATGTGGCACGTGCAGATGCACCGTCAAGTCTTATGTTCCATTCAGGATGCAAATGGGGCTCTGGAACGGATCCCGTTCGCATCCTGAGGTACCACTGTATAGCTGTTCCTGGATTGGGATAGCCTGACCAGTTGACTGTGCAATGGTAATCTCTTGGTTAGATTTCTACAGATGGTGCAGAGCATGGCAGCTAGGCTTTGGGGGACAGATTACCTCCAGCATATAAAGACTCGCTTGCAGGATTTTCACTGACTGCCCATTTGCTACTAGGCCAAGTTCAGGGTGTTTGTGTTGACAGGTCAGGACCAGTTTACTTGAGAGATGGCCTTATCCCTTATATATGTATACCCAGTGTTTTTTTTCTAAAAAAAATGTTTAGGGGTACTCTCATTTTGACTTAAGGAAATCACCATTTTATAGTGCAGATCGGGGGAAATAAATACAGTATATGGAGAAAAGTACAAAGATTCACACAATGTTTAGGGGTATGGGTACCCCCAGAAAAAAGCACTGTGTATAGCTTATGTAAAGGTAAGGTAAAGGACCCCTGGATGGTTAAGTCCAGTCAAATGGTGACTATGGGGTGTGGCGCTCATCTCGCTTCAGGCCAAGGGAGCAGGTGTTTGTCCACAGACAGCTTTCTGGGTCATGTGGCCAGCAGGACTATACCGCTTCTGGAGCTGTGGAACACCGTGAGAAGCTGGGACAGGGCAACGGGAGCTCACCCCGTCACGTGGATTTGAACCACCGACTTTCTGATTGGCTTATGTATGTATACCCAGTAGCTCACTGTGGTCTGCAGTACAGCTTCTCCTGCAAGCTCCAAAAACCTCAGAAACCCAGAAAGCAGGGCTTTCATGGTCTGCTCTGTGGAATAGCATACCTGTCAAGATATGACAGGTCCCGCTAGTTGTACTTTCTGGGGGGGAATGGAAGAAAATTTTGTCCCAACTGGCTGTCCCAGATGTGTGTCTACTTTGCATGGTTTTACTCTTGTTTTAAATGTGTTTGATGCTTTTGTGTTTTTAACAACTTTTAATTATCTTTAGTGTAAATTGCATTGAGTTAGTTGTTTAGAAGCTGATCAATAAATCCTTGATGATGATGATAGTGATCAGAGTCGATCTTTTGTCCCTAGCAACATGTGCATAACCCCAATCCAGTAAGAGCTCCTGTATGCACCGCTCCAGCCCTGTATGCAGAGGTCCATTTGCACAAAGAGTGAAAATGATGGCGGTGGTGTAAAGGATGCTACCTTGTTTCTATGGATGCCTTAGCAATGCCAGAAACAGAAAAGCATGTTTTAAAGCCTTTTTAAATTTGCATTTCATTTCCCCAACCCACAGTTTACCATGTTGTTGAAGCAGTTTGAAAAGCACTAATGGCAGCGCTGCAAAATTTTACTTGTCTTCTGCAATGACAGCATCTTCTTGGAGACAGATAGTGAAAAGTAGCAAAGCCCATTCATATTCCTGGGGTTGTTTAAGTGAGCAAGAAGAGTCCGATATGTCATGCTGCTTCAAGTAAATTTGTGATACTTAGTCTTTATGGATGGGTTAGCAGACTGCTGTGATTGAACAAGCAAACATGAAAAGGTGTACATTTTGTGTGGCCTAATTATTGCATGGCCTATTTTGCACCTCCCCCCACCACTTTTTCCTCTCCAGGTGTCGCCACAAAAGGGGGGGGAGCTAAATTCATGTAATCTATTATTGCATAGTCTGTGTTATGTTACTTTTTGTTTAATTTGAACTCTTCCAGTGGGCTAGTGAATTGAGGAATTCCCCTGCCTTTCGGCTGTGTGGGAGAGCAGAGCACTAAGTGGGGGTGCTGAACTGGTGTCATGTTAAAATTAGCCTACCAGGTGGTCCCAGAAAGTAGACACAGTGTGTCAAGTAAACTGAAAAGCCGGGGCTCTTTTGGAAGAGGGGGCAAGGCTGTGGGGGTGGCACTGCAATAGCTATTGAGAATTCAGACAACTCTGTGTCCGGCTTGGTTTACTACAATCAGAGCAGTGATTAGGCCTCTTTTGATCACAGGTTTAGCTTTCAGCCTATCAAGGGATTCGGGGGGTAGGGGGCTGGGATACATATTAATGTCTTGCACTGGCCCACATAATTTCCCAGGGGGTCATGGGGTCAGGTTTGTATTTAGTTAGCATTAATGATCTCGTTAAGGATCTGAATGGACCACCATCCAAGCTCTTTCAGGGATCTGAGCATATCCTGGCTTCACCGTCCTCTCCCTTCGTTGTGTGGGCTTGCACAGGGCATGAACTGTGATTAATAGACTTCCAGTGCTTAATAATTTGCAAAACAGTATTAAACAAGGAACGTTGGGGACAATTGCGATTGGACACAGCAGGGACAAGAGGTTGTTGTAAACAGAACCAGTGCAATCCAAGTGTATGGAATTAAATAAGATGCTTGCATACAATGTCACAGCTGGCAACTGGCTGGGAGCCAGACCTGAGTGTAAGCTCCATTGCGATGCCCAGGTGGTCAGACTGAGTCTAGTCCTTTTAACTTTGGAAGCATAAAAAGAGAGGGGAGGGGAGGGAGGGAGTCACACACACACACACACACACACACACACACACACGCATGCAAGGGGGGAAGGACTTACTTCTGCAGTGGGAAAGCAAGGAAGAGGCAACCATTGAATAAGAGAAAGAAAGAGATTAAGAAGCTCAGAAAGTGACAAGCAGATAATGGAAACCACTTTCAATAGTAGTAATCCTTGACATACAAGGACAAATATGAATACTTTTGTTCTTGAATTTAGATTAACTTTCAGCTCAGGGGTAAAACTTGAAGTTACTTCATGTGTTCATATCTTTTGGTCTACTGTGCAAAATGGGAGCCTCGTAGTTCATTACTAGTGACCTTGTAGAAGTGGCACTTCAAAGATAATTTAAGGGAGACAATACGAGTTCGGTGGCAAATAAGATTAAAATATAGGGAATGATCATTTTTAAAGGGATCTGTGCTGATTTCCGCTGAATTACACTGCCATGGGTGTCCTGTATTGTTCTGATATATGCATACCATTGCTGATTAAATAATGCAGATCTGATATTGTAATATATTTCTAGAACAAATGTGCTTAGGAGAAATATAGTTGATGAAATATGTTCACTCAATATTCACTGGTATTTCATCCAGAATCAAATCTTAAACACATTCACATTGCCCCTCTGGAAGATAAAGAATGAAAATAAAAAGGACAATTGGCTCAATCTCTGGCACATTCTATCAGTTTGAATGGTAGCTGCACAGGAGCCCTACCCTATAAATCAGGGGTGGTGACCTGTGCCCCCCAGATGTGTTTGCACTCTAACTCCCATCAGCTGCAGCCAGCATGTCCAGGTGGTCAGTGATTATGAGAGTTATAGTCCAGCCATCAAGAGGGTTCTCCACTCCTCCTGTAAATGAATGGAAGCTGTCAATGAACACTGTCCCACAGCTGCCCTTCATTTGACTTGGGTTTGCCCAGGAGAACTTCCTGGGGGGTTGTGTCCTCTCAGATAAAACATATATAACATGGCAGACCTAAACCCAATTATGCATATGTTTAACTTGTTATTTTAACTGTCTGAATGTGTGTAATATTAGCTTGTGTGTGTGTGACTGTAAAAGTGTATGGGATTTTTTTTAACTTATTGCTGTTTTAAGGCTGAATATGGTTTTGTTTTGTTACCTATTTTGATAGTTTAATTTGTGAACCACTCTGGAGTTTTCTAAATTAAGAACAATATATAAATGAACCACATAAATACTTTTTAACCCTCTCTGAAATGAATGGTACAAAGTATGTGTGATTTGTGCAGAACTGCATCCTGAATGAATGGACTTTGGCATTATATGTCACAGAAAGAAGCATAATAATGACTTAAAATGAAAATATGATGAACAAGCACAAATCTTTTTGCTCCCTCAACAAGGTAAAGTTTCTGAACCAAACGCAATAGTATTAGAGCATGATGTTACGAGTATGCTTTTCTTGTATGGAAACATCATAAAATACATTTTTTCCCTTTTTCTTTAAAACTGATGTACATGTGGGTCTTGATATTGTTATGTAAAGCCAAAAAGCAACAAAATATTTCATTAGGGTCATTAAAACATTGTTCCTCAAAAAATAGCCAGTGAGCTTCTTCTGGCTTTGTGTCATTTTCCTTCCATGTGGAAAATGCCAAATGAAGTACACGAAAAACTAAATATTTTTCCAGTTTTTCACAATTTGGTGGCATGGGAGTGAGGAGAAATTTTGAATGCTGGTAAGAATTCACAGCAAGGCAAAGACACACTTAAATGATATATTTATGACATAAATTGTAAAAAAAGAAGAAGCATATGTTGTAGTTGATGCTATCTATACAAATCCATCTATAGAAATCTATACAAAGCTTTCTTCCCATTTGTTGTTAGAATTTAATGTTATTATTTCAAATCATGTATAGCTCACTCTTCCTGTATGCAATAGTAAGCAACAAAATTCACAGCAGCCAAAATAACTTAGAAGGCTTAAAAGCCTGATTTAAAAGAAAAGCTTTAACCACTCTCTCGTGTCACATGCAAGCAGTGGCAAAGCTGTGCAGATCTGCCAGGGGAAAGGGCTCCTTTGACTTTGGTATGTCTCTCTGGTGCAAGTCCCTTTCTAAGAATGATCAATCAATGTGTAGAACCCATAAGCTAGTGAGAACTATAAGTCCTCCTGGGAAGTGATCACATGTGGTCTGAAACATGGTCAGGTGCACTGCTGCCATTGAGTTTCCCAAATGACACTCCTAAATATTGCAGGGAGTAATAATAATATTATAATATTATTTATATCCTGCCCATCTGGCCAGGCCTCTCCAGCCACTCTGGGCAGTTCACAACAGAATATTAAAAACACGATAAAAACATCAAACATTAAAAACTTCCCTAAACAGGGCTGCCTTCAAATGTCTTCTAAAAGTTGGATAGTTGTTTATTTCCTTGACAACCGATGGGAGGGCCTTTCACAGGGCAGGAGCCACTACCAAGAAGGCCCTGTGCCTGGTTCCCTGTAACCTCACTTCTTGCAGTGAGGGAACTGCCAGAAGGCCCTCAGAGCTGGACCTCAGTGTCTGAGCTGAATGATGTGAAGGGAGACACTCCTTCAGGTATACTGGGCCAAGGCCATTTAGGGCTTTAAAGGTCAGCACCAACATTTTGAATTGTGTTGTTTGATAAGAGATTGTGTGTTTGTGGGGGGGAGGCTTGTTTAATTTCATTTTACACAGGTTGTACAATAACAATAAAGGTGGTATTATTAATAATAATTTTATTATTATTATTTGAATTGTGCTCGGAAAAGTACTGGGAGCCAATGAAGGTCTTTCAGGACCAGTGTTATATGGTCTTGACAGCCACTCCCAGTCACCAGTCTAGCTGCCACATTCTGGATTAGTTGTAGATTCTGGGTCACCTTCAAAGGTAGCCCCATGTAGAGCACATTGCAGTAGTCCAAGCGGGAGATAACTAGAGAATGCACCACTCTGGCGAGACAGTCCGCGGGCAGGTAGGGTCTCAGCCTACGTACCAGATGGAGCTGGTAAACAGCTGCCCTGGACACAGAATTCACTTGCACCTCTATGGACAGCTGTGAGTCCAGAATGACTCCCAGGCTGTGCATCTGGTCCTTCAGGGGCAGTTACCTCATTCAGAACGCCACACCTGTCTGTCCTCTGTCTGCCCAAAACAGTACTTCTGTCTTGTCAGGATTCAACCTCAATCTGTTAGCCCTCCATCCAACCTCCAACCGCTTCGACACTCACACAGGACCTTTACCTCATTCACTGGTTCTGATTTAAAAGAGAGATACAGCTGGATATCATCCACATACGGATGAACCGTAGCAGTTTCATGACCACCTCTTTCAGTGGCTCTGGGAAGGCTCCCTCACAGAGGAAAGCATTCACCACCCCGCAGAGCCCATCACTCAGCCCTTCCCAGCTCGCTTTTATGAGCCAGGATGGGCAAGGATCAAGGAGATAGGTGGTTGGTTTCACTCATCCAAGCAGTTTGTCCACATCCTTGGAGGTAACAGTTTGGAATTGATCACATGCAACTTGACTAGACAGGACTCTAGTACTCTCCCGCCCTGGCCCTGCTCCCATGGTAGAGTCCACCTCTTTCCGAATCTGAGCGACTTTATCTGCAAAAAAACCACAAAACTTTGCAAAATCATTGCAGGAGATCTTGGGGTCTTTACCAGGCCCCGATGGCAAAGGTGGTTCCATTAAATTGCAAACCATCTGAAAGAGTTTCCTGCTGCTGTTTTCTGCAGATGCAATAGAGGCAGTGAAGATGGTCTTCTTCGCTGTCGCTATCGCCACTTAGTAGGCTCAACGCTGAGCTCTAACCAGTGTCTGGTCCGATTCAGAATGAGCTTTTCACCACCAGCGCTCTACCCGTCTCAGCAATTGTTTCATCACCCTCAGCTCTGGGGAAAACCACAGGGCTGTTTGGGCTCCATGCAATTGGAGAGGACGCTTTGGAGCCAGACAGTCAATAGCCCTGGTTAACTCCGCATTCCATCGGGCCACCAGGGAATCAGCTGAAAGGCCATCAACATGGGATAAAACATCCCCTACCACTCTCTGGAAACCATTTGGATCCATTAAGTGGCGGGGGTGGACCATCCGAATCAGTTCCACCTCCCGACAGAGGGGAAGGGCTGCGGAGAGGTCCAGTTGCACCAGGAAGTGATCTGACCATGGCCCTTCTTTTGTTTCGTTTTTACTTAGTGTCAGATCACCCACATCCATAAATGTGAACACCAGGTCACACATGTCCACAACTGTGAGTTGGCCAAACTTATTCAGGGACAGCTTTCCATGAAGTCCCGAGCGGCCCCTTGTTGTGTCGGCATGGATGTTAAAATCCCCTAGGACAACCAAACTGGGTCCCTCCAGGAAAACATCCACCACGACCTGAAGCAGCTCGGGCAGGGAATCCTTGGTGCAGCGGGGAGGTCGGTACACCAGAAGGAATCCTGTACTGCCCCTATTGCCCAACTTCCAGAACATGCACTCAGAGAACGGGGTCTTCCTAATAGGATGTCTGGTGTAAGCTAATGACTTCCTAAAAATAACTGCAATCCCCCCTCCTGCCCACATGACCTGGGTTGCTGTGTGTAAGAGAAACCTGGTAGACAAGCAGTGGCAAGAACAGGCCCATCTGCTTCATCCAACCAAGTCTCTGTTACACATGCCAGATCAAGTCATGGTTGACAGCAGTCTTATGAATCATTGACCTGGCATTGCACGGCAGCACCTTCAGCTCATGTGGGTCTCCCTTGCTGATTCCAGTATCCTTCCATCAAGACCAGACCTGGAGGCAGGGATAGTCTTCAAACAATGACTAAACCTGCCTCCTCGGTAATGACATGGTTAGTTAACTAACTAACTAACAAAATTTACAATTATACTAAAATTAAACTAATCCCCAGCCCCAACTAAATGTTTATCCCATCCTCAACAGAGCAAAAACAAACCAAACCAAAACCAAAACTTAAAATGCAACTGATTGTTTAAGAACATTTTAAAACACATTCGACACTTGGAGCAGGAAAGCAATAGCAGAACAACCCCCCCCCCCGCACTTCCCCAAGGGTTTGTTCCAGCGAGTCCAGCCCCACCCTCTAAGCCCTGCAGTCCTCATTGCTGGAGCTGGGAGGGCCTGGGCCAGGCCTTGTAAGGAAGCAGGCCCTGCAGTCCTCACCGCAGCCGATGGTCCTTAGTAGTGAGGTCAAGAAGTCTGTCATGTTCTTTTCAACATGAGTAAAAGCAGCCTCACTCCCCTGTTCTTCTGCTCCAGAATCCTGACTCTTTGACCAAGAAGGGGAGCAAAGCTTTCCATAAAAAGACCGACAACAAGTGGAAAAATGAGTGGGAGTGAGACTAGCACATAGCCTATGGTATTTACTGATGGCGAGAGTGCCAGTTGTATTATCCTAGTCATTTATTAGAGTTTTACTGATGTAATCCTTCATGTCCTATGTTTTGTCCAACAAGAATGACTGACAGCTTTATTTAGTGAGGATTTTTTCTTTGACAGATATCCATACCAGGTTTGTGTGCATCCTTTCAGGGAATGTCAGGCTGTGTGGGGAAAAGACTTCAACAATTCCCTTCAGCCCCATAAGCCACCTTGCAATTGAGTGAGGGTGCAGGTGTGATAACAGGCATATGGTTTTGGCAGGTGCGCCCTAGCTTGTCTCTTTATCCCCTACTGGGAGCTGCTCTGGTCCCTGTTTCCTCACAACAGAAGCACCAGGACAAGCAGTGGTGGGAGGACTTTTCCACATGCCAACCTTTTCTAAAATTTTACTTTTTCAGGGCCAACCGTTTTGAACACTTTGGCATGGGCAAAGTTTCTTTTGGACACTGCCAAGTGGAATGTGGTTCATATATGATTTAAAACTGGCCACAAACCAGCATACTGAAATCATTGGTACTTCTTTCAGCCTCAAATATCTTTCCCACAAATGTATGCATTTAAAATGTTAATTTTCCCATATATCAGGCACTTGAACGTTAGCACCCTGAGTAACAAATGTGAGAAAATGTGACTTCCTATGTGTCTCAGGAAATAATGTATGGTCCCATAAGTGAGGCCTCAAGAGAACTGTGGTTTAAAGCATCAGAAGGCAGAAGTTTGGAGTAGGCTAATTTAAAGAATGAATGTGGCTGTAATCAACAATGTCCTGTAATGGTTATTTCACTATCATTAGTTTCAAAGTTCAAACAGATGTTCATAAATACTTCAAATTCAATAGAATTTACAATTTCTTAATTGAAAATGTGTTTTATTTTCAACTTTTAATCTCATTAAAACCAACAACTAAGAACTTTAGACTCATTGGTACATCTTAAATAATATTGACTTCCAGCTATCAAATATAGTGGCATTAAATAATGATATATATAAAAGGTCAAATTCAGCCAAATATTCAATATTGTTGCTATTTGTTATTGCTGTTGTTACTGTTTCATGCTTAGAGTGTTACAAGTGCTCCATGTGCGTTGACATAGGTCAGACATGATGCCCAAGCAGTGTTTGTGGCAGAGATGCATCAACTTCGCCAGGGAGCTGGGATTGGCTGTGCTTCCTTTTTCAAAAGGAACTTTGCTCAGTGGCAAAGTTGAGTTTTCTGGTGCGTGTTGTGTGTGTGGGTTGGGTGGGTGAGGGGCTGCCGATCAGATGAGGGAAAATAAAATATACTTTCAAGGAAGTGTCAAGAGCAGCTGCTCCTTCTCTCACAGCTTCCATTGAATTTGTGTTGTTCATAAGAACTAAGCCGTATTCTCAGTTTCGGTCCCTGAAGTACCTCAGAAGCTTCTCAGCTTTTGCTTTATCAGGCTCAGCAATGTGATGTCATTCTACACCAGCTGAGAGTCTTGGGCTGTCAGTTAGTCTTCATTTCTACAAATAAATTTATTTTACAAAATGGCTAAACAACTCTACAGCCCGTGGACCAGGTGATAAATAGAGCAACTAATGGGCATGCACTCTTATTTATATGTGATAATTTTGTACAGCCATGTTTTATCATCTTGTGAGAATTAGAAGATGCTTTATAAGGTATAAATCATAATGTCAAGACCAGCCAGCTTTGTCACTTTGCACTAGTTGCAGTGTCTAAAATCAAGCATATCTATTTTCTTCTTGTGTATCCTCTTTTATTAAAATCATGTCTTTCACTAACAAAGAATTCTGTTTTTGTTCAGATGCAAGAGAAGTGCTCTTGCATAAGTATCATTTTCTAGGAAACATACTGTGTGGACTTCCTTGACCATAATGCCTTGTTAAAATTAAGCATCATTCAATACACAGCCTGCCATTGATATTTGTTACTTGGTCCCCAAAGAACACCTACCTGCCCCCTACCCAAGACTGGATGTCAGGCACACACTTCTGCCACACAATGCAAAACAAAAAGTAATCACCTTAGCAAGACCGAATAGTTTCCTCTTTCCAGTTATGTTCCACTCACACACCTGGACCAGGCAGGTTTTCCCTCCCTTCACAGCAGCTGATGCTGTGGGGTTTGGGAGCAGGGAGCTCTCTTCCACACCCAGACCAAGCAGCTCCAGCTACTTTTCTAGCTGTGGCTTTACCTTTTTAAAAGAAATGAGCTGGATCTCATATGACTGACTGCCAGTATAATCTGAAATAATTAAGGAGGATGAAGAATGCCAGATAGTAAGGGACTGTCAACTCTGCTGTTAATGTGTTGAGTTAATTTATAAGTGGGTAGAACCTGTTTTATTCATTTTTGTTTATTATTATAAATAACAACAACAACAATTGTAAATAAAAAATAGTTTGGATATTACAGTGGATTATACTGTTGGTTTATGCTTATTTGCTTATGAAGTTCAAAACCTGCTAGAGAAAAAAAATTGCATTTATATTTCTTGAAAATAATTCACAATTTAAGGAAGGCTTGTGTTGGACTCCCTGGGTAGCTATATCCACTTCCAGTTCCCAGAAACAGAGTTTCTAACTATTTATGGGTAATTAAAATTAATGATCTACTGCTGCATCTAGCCTTCAAAGAGGAATTCATCTTTGAATTTATAATGACATATTAGAAAGTATGCACAGGTCTTGTAATGAAAATCCAGTTTACCTCATCACCATTACTGTACATTTCACTTCTGACTGGAAAGTACCACACTTCTTGATACTGAAGGATCTGGATCTGAAGCTATGTGTTTTTGTAGGCATCCATGTTCATCTGCATTGCAAATGTCATTGTTGCAAAAATGCTCTTTGATCATAAAAATATTACCTGTTTTCTAGGTAACAGCTTGGTCTTTGATGGGTCATCAAGCCACGATCACAAGATGCACACACATTTTGAATGGCAATGTCCATCAACTTTGGGGGAGTCTGGCCCCCTCAAATATTTTATGGGGGGCTGAAGGGACCTTGACCCCTAGCAGTTGGCTCCTGTGACAACTACTAATGTCAAATCCAACGTCCTGGGTGGGAAGAAGAGACACGTTTTAATTTGGCTAGAAAGAAAGGAAAGCAGTTGGAGTTTGGAGCTTAGGGTGCTGCAAGAGTCATGCAGTGGTTCTTTGAGGGACATGACAGTGCTGCTTTAATCATAGCAGTACCTGTAGGTTAGTCTACTTCTGTGGGGGGGAGCCTCCAGCCCGTGGGTTTAAGTAGGTTCACCATTTGCCCTGTGATGTGACATCAGGTGTGGTGCAGGTAAAGTTGCATACAGGCACTACTGGTGCTTTCAGAGGGCTGCACATGGTGCTCCTACTATCAGTTGATTGTCTGGACTTCAAAGCACCACTCAAGGCACCTCACGACAAGTGACTGACTGGTGGGCAGCTCCACCCACATATCAAACTTAGCTTGGAGGGGAGGAATTGGATTTGACCTGCTATCTCCCCATCCCAGCCAAATTGCTTCCCATCTACCCACCTACACACTGGAAAAACAGATATTACAAGAATGCCATGTCACCAGTGCTTATTCTGATCCCTTAAAGTACAAAACCTTTAAACCTTAGGCCTAAGATACAAGAACTGCTGTTTCCATATAAACAATTCAGTTTACCGGTAGGTCCTCAGTAGTTATGTCTTCAGCATTAACAAAAAAATGGAAGTACATCACCAAAAAAGGGGCACAGATTCGAATACAATTTACAAGCGCCAGTTTATATGACCAGATGCACATTTAGGAATAACTACTATTCCTGGGATGCAGGTGGCGCTGTGGGTTAAACCACAGAGCCTAGGACTTGCTGATCAGAAGGTCGGCAGTTCGAATCCCCGTGACGGGGTGAGCTCCCGTTGCTCGGTCCCTGCTCCTGCCAACCTAGCAGTTCGAAAGCACATCAAAGTGCAAGTAGATAAATAGGTACCGCTCCGGCGGGAAGGTAAACGGTGTTTCCGTGCGCTCCTCTGGTTCGCCACATGACCCGGAAGCTGTATGCCGGCTCCCTTAGCCAGTAAAGCGAGATGAGCGCCGCAACCCCAGAGTCGGCCATGACTGGACCTGATGGTCAGGGGTCCCTTTTCCTTTACTATAATTTTAAATAGAAATGCATCTCACCATAGCAGGGAGGTCTGGGTGATCTGTGTGCCGCCTGCCCAGTCTGCTGGCAACAGTATTGTAATGATCTCAGGCAGGCAAGCAAGCTCTGATAAGAATTAATTAGTCTCTGGCAGTTTAATGATACAGTGGTACCTCGGGTTAAGAACTTAATTCCTTCTGGAGGTCCATTCTTAACCTGAAACTGTTCTTAACCTGAAGCACCACTTTAGCTAATGGGGCCTCCTGCTGCCACTGTGTGATTTCTGTTCTCATCCTGAAGCAAAGTTCTTAACCCGAGGTACTATTTCTGGGTTAGCCAAGTCTGAAACCTGAAGCGTCTGTAACCTGAGGTACCACTGTATGTTTATTTACAATTCACATCCAGAGAGCAGCTCCGAACCTGCAGCTCTTAGCTATGAGTTGGTCACTCTGAGTCTCCGCCCCTTTTGCAGCACGAAGGGCGTCAAAGTCCAGTCCTTCCTTTCTTGTACTTCCGTTGCATTTTAACCCTTTCAGCTCTTCTGGTTCGGGGAGAAGGTGGGTGGACTCTCCCCCCTCAAATGAAGAGCCCTCTAAACGCTGCCTCCCTCCTGGTTGCAAAGCAACCCCCTCAATGCTGTCTGTCTCCTCCCTCTGCCTGTGAGTTTTTTGAGTGCTGCTCTATCTGAGTCTGGGAACTCGTGATGGGGGGGGGGAGGCCAAACTAGCCCAATCCTGCTCTGTCTGTGACTGCATTCCCTTGTCTCCAGAGTCAGATTCTGGCTCTCTCTGTACTGGTATTCCTTCATCTCCAGAGTCAGACTCTTCCCAGACTTTCGATTCAGCCACATCTCTGACAAGTACTAACTGTTGGTGGGGGCAGCTTCCTGGCCTCTGCTCTCCCTTCTGATACATTTCTGAACTTAAACTAGGCAGTCCTAACTCTTTCCCTGCCAAAACTCTTAGAGTAGAAGCATCTGTAGAAGGCTGTTCAAAGTGTCTAATACATTCACAGGAGAACAGGTGACACCCATAGGTGACTTTTATCCATGAGGATTTCAGTAGCACAGCTGACCCAGGGGGCTTGACGTTAGTGCCAGTCAGCTGATAAGTGATGACCTGAAGCCCCACTTGGGACAGGGAGAGGCTGCACTGCTCAGTTCCCTATGGAGAACCTTGCAGTGCAGCTGAGCCTGGTGGGCTTTCTCTCACCACCAGCCAGCAGATTGGGGGCAGCAGCAAGCCTTCCTTGCTGCCAATACACGATTAAGGGCACACTTTAAGGCTCCTGGCCATACATGCACAGCTGCATTGCTACCTGCATCACTTGACATGACATATGACAGCAGGTGTTGGGCAGGTGGGTGTGATTTTAGGGAAATGGCCTTGGCCAAATAGGGACCCAGACTGGGACTTATTGGACCCCTGGACTGGAGGGTCTCCACCCCTGCTCTAAAAGGACCAATATCTAAACAAAAACAGGAATGAACTGCACCTATCAGGGCACAATGCCCCTCTAATAATATACAAGAATTCTCATTACTCTCATTAATATTTTGAAATCCTTATTTTCTGCAGTTTTGATGTGTAAATTTTGGAATGTAGTCAAAACTGTTGCATGCCTTCGTTCATATATGGCAGGGGTCAGCAAACTTTTTTAGCAGGGGGCCAGTCCACTGTCACTCAGACCTTGTGGGGGGTCAGACTATATTTTGGGGGGGGAAATGATGCAAGAGCACCAGTGGCTGCTTACCTGTGTCTTGCGAGCGGCAGGGGCTGGCGGCGGTGGCAGCAGCGGGGGGGACGATGAGTGGCACATGAAAGGGCTCTGGAGAGGGGCTGCTTAAAATGGCGGCCACTTGAGCTCTGGCACAAACAAAGCCCAGTCCCCTTCCTCTTCTAGGCAGGGCGGGGAGAAGCCAGGAGGAGGGAGGGAGGAGGCGCCGCTGCCGCTGTGTGAGGGAGAGGGAAAAAACACGCATGCTGGCGATACACATGGTGATTCCTGGACCGTCTGCGGGCTGGATCCAGAAGGCAATTGGGCCCGATCCGGCCCGCAAACCTTAGTTTGCCAACACATGATGTACAGTAACCATCTTCTTGATCCACAAAAAATGTAGCAAACTTTTCAACAAATCTCAGGAACACCCTTCCAGAGTGAATGAGCAGGGTCACTGACTTTTTGAACATACTTACACCCTTCTTTTTGCAAGTGGGATGGAATTGGAAAGTTATTAAGCATAATCTCTAATGCACAGCAGGCTCTGCTGTGAAACCCTGTGCTGTTTAGCTGGACTATCTAAGGATGTTTGATTCAAGTAAATTTTATAGCAGTGTCCTTAAAGGCAAGTTATGGCCTCTGTGAGATATCACAAAGCCACAGGAGAGCTTTGATTACAACATCCTTTAGCACACTCTTATGGTTTTATTTGATTTGTTACTAGGAAGATACTGTTTTTGACTGACAGTGTAAGAAGTGCTTTAAAACCCCCAGATTGGATTAATGTAGTACAAACTGGATACCAACTCTAGCCCACATCCCAAGTTGGAAAATTGCATTTTGTGTCTGGGTTGGAGGACAGGAACACTGGAACACCTAATTTCCAGGTGCTTAGCTTAGTGGACATTTGCAGTGGTAGTGGAAATGGCATCACTATGAAGTCATGCCATATGTTTTGCAAACACTAGGAAGAAAAAGGAGGCGTAGATTTGAGTTCACCACTTTGCGCATCAGCCAAAAGATATAGTTATCTGGTCATACAGCTGGTTGAGTGACCGAACCCAAAGAGTACTCATTAATGGCTAATCATCATCCTGGAAAAAAGTGACAAGTGAGATGCCACAGGGTTCTGTCCTGGGCCCATTGTTGCTCAACATCTTTATAAATGACTTGGATGAAGGAATTGAGGGGATGCTCATCAAATTTGCAGATGACACCAAACTGCGAGGAGTAACAGAATCAGAATTCAACATGAGTCTAACAGATTGAAGAACTGGGCGCAAGCTAACAAAATGAATTTCAATAAGGACAAATGTAAGGTTATGCACTTAGGCAGGAAGAACAGATGCACAAATATAGGATGGGGGACATCTGGCTTACTAGCAGTAAATGTGTAAAGGATCTAAGGGTCATGGTGGACCACAAGCTTAACATGAGTCAACAGTGTGATGCAGCAGCAAAAACACTATTCTAGGCTGCATCAAGAGAAGTCTAGTGTCCAGATCAAGGGAAGTAATAGCACCACTCTTTTCTGCGTTGGTCAGACTACATCTGGAATACTGTGTCCAGTTCTGGGCACCACAATTTAAGTTGGATGCTGACAAGCTGGAACGTGTGCAGAGGAGGGCAACCAAGATGTTCAAGGATCTGGAAACTAAGCCTTATGAGGAGCACTTGAAGGAGCTGGGTATGTTTAGCCTGGAAAAGAAGAGACTGAGAGGAGACATGATAGCCATCTTTAAATATCTTAAGGGCTGTCACATGGAAGAGGGAGGATGCTTGTTTTCTCCTGCTCTTAAGAGGAAGGACTCGAGGCAATGGCTTCACATTACAAGCAAGGAGATTCTGACTAAACATCAGGAAAAACTTTCTGGCTGTAAGAGCTGTTCTTCAGTGGAACAGACTCCTATGAGAGGTGGTGGCCTCTCCTTCCTTGGAGGTTTTTAAGCAGAGGTTGGATGGCCTTCTGCCATGGATGCTTTAGCTGAGATTCCTGCATTGCAGGGGGTTGGACTAGATGACCCTTGGGGTCCCTTCCAACTCTACAATTCTATGATTCTGTGATTCTACAGCCCATGCTTGTTTATTTGGAAGTAAGACAAGCCAGTTCAAATGTATTTATTCCCAATTAAGTATGCATAGGATTTGCAGCCTAGGGCATCTTTCTGTGCATTTAAACCCAGCTCCTGGTTCAAGAGAAGAGGATTGGGGAACAAGACCATGCCCTTCCTTGGGCAGAAAGACGCTACTAGAATTTGATGTGTCCAGCAGCACACCCAGCACACTCAGACATTGCTCACATGGTTTATTATAATGTTAACAAACTCATTCAATGTATTTAATTCACAGTTAGCCATTATTTATTCTCTCCATATGCATTGTGTGTTTATGTTCTACATGTATATTTATATATATTGCTATTCACCAGGTTCATAAAATATCTTCTAAGAGAGTAGATGTGAGTCTGACCCAGATGTAGAAGAGAGGAAATGTTTCATATCTCAAGGAGTGCCTTATGTGCACCCTAGACAGCACCTCCCCCTTGTGTACCAGACGTACAACTTAATGGTTTTAAAAATTAGAACATCTGCTTTGCTTAGAATTTATTACCTGCTGTGCGTAATGAGTGGAATTTTAACACACAATTAATGAGGCTGCTTCTTGGCAGGTTAGGGAAGTTTGCCTTTGTTTTAGTACCACATTCAAGGTGCAAGGATAATTTTATGAGATATCAAGTTTCTGATCTGTTATCTATTGCTAGTTGCAGTTGCCTGGAGCAGAGGGGAGGGTGTGTAATTAGTATATATTGATGGGCGATTTGCATTAGAGTGGCAAGGATTTCTGACTACCAATGTTTAATAGCAGCAGCAGGGAGCCAGCCCTACCATTGGGCAGAAGATGGGGTGGCACTGCCTACCTTGACTCCTGCCAGTGCTCCTGCCACTGTGCCTGCACTGCTGCCCTGCCAGGCACTACTGCTTCACCTCACTATCCTATGGACCACAGGTTTAACTGGGGTTTTAGGGTTTAATTAGGATTGAGGGGCCATGCACAACCCTAATTTCTACTATAAGGCATCCTGGCATATTTGACTGGTGCTGGTGCCAACCCTGTGCAGGTATTGTGGTTGCGCAGCCTCTGCTGTCTCTGTCGTGCCCTCCTCTCTATATGATCTCATATAGGCTTGCAATGGAAGCAGTGGGGGCAAGCAGAATAGGGTGACGGCATATCTGCAACTGGCGTTTGAAGGGAATTTCAGCTGCTCGTTAATTACTCTCTTTTTTCATCATTAGGAACTGCAATGGATTCCCCTGAAATGTAACAATAATGCACCTTGTTCTTTGTTCCTCTATCTCTTAAGCTGTTTATTAAAAGAAGTACTATAAACTATTGCTATTTTTTTGTTTTAATAACCCCCTGCTAAACCCTCAATGTTTCTATAATCTTGCCATTCAGAATTATCTATCATTTACTCTGTTTTTCAGGCACTCAACAGGAATTATTACAGTTAAGGCTCTTTAGCCACACACTATGTGTGGCAGATTAACATGCTTGTAATAAGAAAGTAAATGAAGTCAAATACAATGGGGTACTTTCTTATTTTAAATGAGAACCTTTGTCTTTTTTAAAGCAAGTTGCTTATGCAAAGCAATAAACTTTCAAAATATAACAAAAAATAGAAATGGATAGAAACCCTTTTAGCCCAACGGGTCAGATCCTTATCTACCCCACCCCTGGGGGACCATTTTGACATGTTGTCCAGGTCACACATCTATCAATCACTTGAAATCACTATTACGTCAGATAACCCACTTTCCCTTTGCTGCAAAGGAAAATCTCAGCTTATCCAAACAGGGCTTGGAAGTCACTGCAAGGGAAGATCCCAGCTTTATGGCTTGCCTTGTGTGGCCGCACCCTGGACAGCGCATCCTTGGCAAGTTCGGCACCTGCTGCATCCCAGCCTGTGAATGCAAGAGGGTTGGGGTTGCCTGCTTGGTGGGCAAGTTGTGGTGCCAACTGCAGACCTAACTGGAGGAAACTGATTATCAAGTCCAATTCTAGTCTGGATTCAGACCTGGGTTTGGGAATGAGTCAGTCTTTGGGAGCAGCAGGGGGGATGCAACCCTGAAGCTTGTGCTCATGCTTCAGTTTTTGATACTATCTACTGCTGCACTGTCTATGAAAGATGAGTATTGCAGGCATGGCTTTGCAATCTAGGAAGTAGTTTTTCTCAGCCCACTGGCTTTTGAGCAATCGGGTGCTGCACTGCCCTAAATCGTCTTCAATGCTATTGAAGTTGTTGGGAGCAATCATTAGGAGCAAGGTGACATTAACATGTTAATGATATCAAATTCTAATTCTCTGTAACATCTGAATTAGAAATGGCTGAGAAGGCCCTAGGCTATGGATGGGGTGGAAATTTGGTTCAGTCTGGGTTTAAAGCCAAATTTATCAAATTCACATTTTCCAAAACAATATGAGAACCAAAACATAGTCTTATTTCAAAATTCACGCTTCTACAAATTTTGCAAAGCAGCTCTCCATGCAGCCAGTGTTTACAAAAATGCAGGTATCGGGTAAAAGCATGCTTAAAAGTGGATCTATTGGTGAAAATAATGTACAAAAGTGTATTATATTGCAAGAAACTGCTTGTAAAAGGGCATACATTGGACAAAACTGTTTATCAGGTGAAATTCACCAAAATGCTTAAGAATTTTCACGAGGGCTTTTAAAAAGAAAATTAGCAGATTGCTGCAGAAATGTTCAGACCCACATTTAAGACCAGAAAGAATAAGAAACAGAGAGAACCAAACTTAACAGATCCTTCTATCCCTTCCCTGTCTGGATGGGGGCAAATGAACTGGGTTTGAATGCTGCCAAGATGGAATCTCTTGTTGGGATTTGATTAGATGCTAGGAGAGGATATATTTATTATATATTATCCTTCCTTTCTCATGATTGTCAGTTCAGCAGAGCGCTATCCCTTTGCAGCTTAAAGGGAAGCTAAAATAGCCTTTTAGTTTAAGTAATTCAGGATTCTTTAAGGCAGACTGGATTTTCCTGTAATAATAATTACATATTGTAAAAGTAAAAAAAAGTTTTAAAAAAATTTGCTCACTCAGAATACGTCTTGAAGAGTAACAGGTACAGTAGCTTGATGCAGGCAGGCTTACAATGGTAAGCTTAAAAATGGTAGCTTAAAAATGGAGCCTGAATATGGATGTTTGGGGAAGGGTGAATTTATCAATTTGAGGAAGAGTTTCAGTTATGAAAATGAATGTATTGCCAAGAAAGTTATTGTTATTTCAAACAATACCCGTGGTCAGAGGAGTGGGACACTTCAAAGAATGGCAAAAATACATTTCTAAATTTATCTGGCAGGGGAAGAAACCAAGGATTAAATATAAATTATTAACAGATACAAAAAAAGAGGTGGCTTCTCTTTGCCAGATTTGAAATTATATTATGAGGTGTCATGTCTCTGCTGGCTACGGGAATGGACAATTTAAAAAAATACAGATATCTTGGAGCTTGAGGGTCACGGTAATAGATTTGGTTGGCATGCATATTTATGATATGAGAAGACCAAAGTGCATGAAGGGTTTTTGAATCACTTGGTAAGAAAAGCAATTTATGGTGTATGGGGAAAATGTAAAAACCTGTTAGAGCAGAAGACACCATGGTGGCTTTCCCCAGTGGGAGTGATATCCCTGAAAATAACTAATGCAAAAAGTGAATGGGCAACCTATAAAGAGTTGCTCATGGAAGTAGAACAACAATTGAAATTGAAAAGTTTTTGTTAGTAACAGACTGGTTGCAATACCATCAATTAAATGATGTGTTTAAAATAGATAAGAAAAATGGATATAGTCAAGAAATTTCAAGGTTTGAAAAATATTTAATGGAAAATAATATGAAGTTACTTTCAAAAATGTACAAATTGTTGGTAGAGTAGCATACAAAAGACGAAGAAGTTAAATCTGTAATGATACAATGAGCACAAGATATTGGGCACAATATCCAATTTTCATCTTGGGAAAAGTTATGGAGGGAGGATTTAAAATTTACAGCATGCTGTATGTTGAAGGAGAATTATATGAAAATGATGTATCAGTAGTATTTAACACCTGTAAAATTAGCAAAGATGTACAGAACTACTTCAAATGTTTGTTGGAAATGTAAGAAGGAAGGCACATTCTACCACATGTGGTGGACGTGCAAGATAACAAAAGCATTCTGGGAAATGATATATAATGAGTCGAAAAAAATGTTTAAAATAACTTTTGTGAAAAAACCTGAGGCCTTTTTGCTAGGTATTTTAGATGCAGAGATACAAAAGGAGCAGAAACGAATGTTTATGTATGCGATGACAGCAGCGCGGATACTACTGGCCCAGAGATGGAAAGAAGATAAAGTCCTGGCCAGAGACGAATGGCTGATGAAGATGATGGACTATGCCGAAATGGCGAAATTGACCTGGAAAATCAGAAACCAGGAAGAGAAGAACTTTTAGAAGGAATGGGAAAAATTATAATGTATTTAAGAGAACACTGTAAACAACTAAAAACTTTGGCAGGATTTGAATAATGCTTGTAATGTGTGAAAAACTATGGTAAAAATGGATTATTTTTTTAAAATAGAGAAAATAAGAGAAGCAGTTGGAAAAAAAGATTGATAATGGTAACCATGGAAGGGTGGAGGGGAGTTGAAGGATTCAGGGAATCCTAAATGATGATTTTGATCTTTAATGTTTGAATTTAAATTTGTAATGTAAAACTTATATATGGAGCCTGACCTTGATCTCAGGTTTGCTGTTGTTCTTATGTCTTAGGCATGGTGAAGAAGAGCATGAAAAGAGTGTGCCCAGGCAGGGAGGAGCAAATATAGCCATGCCCTCTTCCTGTCAGGGCGCAGAGGGGAGAGCTCTGTGAGCCTCAGCCCCTTCATGCGTCAATCTCTCAAAACATGAATTGTGGGTTTGACTGCAATTGAAATATCCCACAGCTCTGTGGGTGACACTTTAGTATGGGACGCTGAACAGTTGCCTGCTCTGGATGGGGTTGCAGTCTCCGCAGCCCCTTTTACTAGCTTTGACAGGCAAGATAGGCTGGCATCCAATGACCCAGGATTAGACAATATGCATCCTCATCAAGGGATGCATGTGTGTAAATAAATAAACAAATAACTTAATATAATAATAATAATAGGGATAGCCATGACCATTCCTGTATCAAGATCACTTAACCACAGTTGTCTATTAGAAGACATACTTTGAAGAGCGAAAAAGAGGATTTGCCGACTTTTACATTTAACTATGATGATTCTCATTTTACATACCCATGAAAAAGAGGATGTGTCCTGGAAAAAGAGGACATATGGCAACCCATCAAGGCTGGATTACAACCATGTGCTCTATGTGGGGCTAGCCTTAGCAGCTAGGTTGCTGGGAGCAAACTACTGCCAGCATAGAACACCTTGTTTGTAGGATTTTCACTTGCTGCTGATCTGCTGCCATGCCAAGTTCAGGATGTTGGCACTAACATGGAAGGCCCCCCAAAGCCCCAGAAGTCCACTCCACAGTAACTCAGAAAGGGACTTTCACTGTGGCTTCCCCCTGTTTTATGGAACCACATTCTTGTTGAGATACAACAGGCACTCACTATCTGCACTGTCTGGAAACAACAGAAGGCTTTTTTTTGTTTTGTTTCAACAAGCTTTTGCAGCTGGATGAAAAGGACTCTGCTTAGATATTTATTTTGTTTTGTTTTTGTGCTGTTTTTAAAACTATGTTTAGCTATTTATATGATATATTGTAAATTGATTTGATATGTGTGTGGAAGGCTGATTAATTAATTTAAAATAATAACAGCAGGGAGAGAGCCATCTTACCTGATGTGAATACTAAGGGGCCAGAATACATCCCTCTTTAACGTCTATAGCATTTATTATGTATTCATTATTTCCATTTATATCCCATGGTTTTACCAACGACACAATAAAAACAAAAACACAATAAGCAATAATAATGCACATCAATTGATAATTACTAGAGCAAAGTGGGTTGGGGAATTAATCAAGGATGACATAATAAAATAATAAAATACCAAGCAGCAGCTAGTCAAAATATATTGAGCTTTAAGAGACTAATCAGCTAGAAGGCCTGTCTTAAAAGAAGAAGGTGGTATTTGCCTGATGGTGGAAGGATAGCAAAGAGGGGGACAAATGAGTGCTCTTGGGGTTCAGTCAAAGTACATGAAACATGGAGGGTTGTAATAAACAAAATTGAATAAATAATGGGAGGAGACCATGTATGCTGCCTTGAGCTTTCTGGAGGAAAGGCAGAATATAAATGCAATAAAGAAGAAGAAGAAGAAGAAGAAGAAGAAGAAGAAGAAGAAGAAGAAGAAGAAGAAATATGACTGTAAAGATAAATGGGTTTAATCATTACAGAAACAGAATATTCCTTAACTGTGACGTCAGACACTGACAACAGCACTCTTAAATTAAAGGGAAGACTTCAGTTATGATTTTGTTTATAATCTCTTTAGTAGCAGTGTGTGATAAGTGGATTATATGTCAGGCCAAGGAAAGCCTGTCACAATTAATGCGCTAATAAACTGGCAGCATGCAATACTATTAACTCAATCGCAAGGGAATTAATGTATTTACAAAACCTAATTAGCAGTTTGTTACTGTGCTAAGAAATTTAAACAAATCTGTAGCATCACTGACCATCTGGGTTAGAAATCTCAGTTTGGGATTTAATTAGGAAATAATTGTGATAGAAAATTAGTCCTTATTAGTTAGCTAATGATCAGCTTTGCACTAATTGAAATGACTCTCCTGCAGTTTGGGAAATCGTTTACATGTGGGGGTGAGAAATCAAAAGACTCTTTATCCTTTGGGACACAGAAAAGCACAACAATTGATTAAATTTAAAAAGTAGATATTGTATCGACTAAAATGCAAATGACATATTTTTAAAAATGTGTGCAAAAAAAGCAATTAGAGGGAGAGAGGTTGCCTGTATTTATTTTCCTGTACACACACACACACACACACACACACACACACACACACACACACAAATTTTTGCAAAGCTGCAACAAAGCAAAACAAAAGCTAATAGGATGACAGTACTTATAGTTAGTCTGAAATTTAAACCTCAGCCCTGAGTGGAGGTCCAAGACTGATTTCCTTTAAAGTTGGAATTAAGATAACAAAGGTGCTGCAAGTAGATAGCGTGTGTGATCAAAAAGGGTTTATTCTCATCTTGTTTCTTCTTCTCCAATTCTCCCTCTCCATGTGACATGGGATGTCACAGAGCAACATGACATTTCCCTTCCCCTGAGCTTTATATGTGGCTCCTAAAGAGGGTGACGAATTAGGCACCACCACACACACAAAAAAACCCCCAAAAAACATTTGCATAAAATGTGCATCATCTGATTTATATTTCTTGGGCCAGATTCAGTGAAATAGCTGCTTTAGCAGGAGCCAGCAAAAGTCCCACTATGCAACTGGGCTTTCCATGCCCCTCTTTTGCCCATGCCATCCCAAATCAGTTTGGGGGTGAGGGTGGCTGTCAAGAGAACCCCCAGAACAGCAAGCAGGGGATGGAGAGGGGATGCAGAAATGCTTGCCCTGATGAAAAGATCATAATAGTGTGACACTGAGTTTCTCCCATAGGAATTATTATTACAAGTCAAATACTGTAGAAATATTATACTTCTCAGAGAAGCTGTCCCAGTTTCTTATTTGATCCCAGGATGTTCCCCTTTTCCTTAGGATGTCCCTATTGTCACTGGAGAAATGTTGGAGGGTATGGAGTTACCCGACCCCCGGGGATCCCTTTAAATAAAGCACAACCCACACTCTCTCTGTACTGCAAGAACAGCAGATTTCCCCAGACCTTTCTGTTAAACTGCTTTTGTCTATTTAAAAGCTGAGCCAGGTGGCAGGGATTCAAAAGGGCACCTTCCCCTTCTGACTCTTGATTCCTTGACCTCATCTCCAGAGGAAGGGGAATTGGACACACATCCTGCCGGGATCATTACATGAGAGGACTTAGTTGCAGCACAATCCTATGCACGTTTACTCAGAAGTAAGCCCCAATGTGTTGAATGAAGTAGAGCCTTACATGGTACTCTGTGGCCCTTCAGTTGGTCTATAGAGGCCAGATGCTTGCACTGTAATGTTGTGTCCCAAACAGTACTAAATGGATTAATAGCATTTACCAGTTAATTACATACCATCCAACATTCCTCAGATGAAATTAGGGACATTTCTCACTCCCCACAACAGACCTCCTCGACTCCCCGTTTTTGTCTGCTTCCTCCCCCCCCCCAGAGCATTTCCAATCAGAGGAGGGGCGAGTGCCGCCACCACGACACCAACGGCACACAGCACACACACCCTCCACCGTCCTGAGGAAACCCCTTCATCCCAATTTTATTATATTTTTTTCTTTAGTTGATTTACAAAAAGAAAAATACATACCAATAAGTTTTAGAAAGGGGCAAGATTAACACAGATGTACAAAGCATTTTTTTAAACATACACACACACACAACTCCTTATACTCTTCCTTTCTTCCCAGCCAGGGCAGCCCTGTCCTCTGCCTGCCCCTCAGAGTCGGTGCCTCACATGGGGCTGGACCTCAGCAAATGCAGCCTCTCCTCCTCCTGGCCCAAGGAAGGAGGCTGGCAGCAGCAGCAGCAGCCATAAAGAGACCAGAGAGGCCACGGAGAGGCCAGAATTGCTCCCTCATAGCTGCCATTATCGCTAGGGACAAGTGCCAGTTCATCCTCCTCCCCAAACTTCGCAGCAGCAGCAGCAGCAGCAGCAGCACTGATGGGGGAAATAGGGACATTGCAGGATCAAATCAGAAGCCAGGATGGCTTTCATAACTTGGGGACTGTCCTTGAAAAGTTGGGACGCTTGGGGGGTATGTAATTACATTGGGGAGAAGCAGGTATGGCAACAGGTTTAAGGGAGTTCCAGTCATGGAGCAACCCAGGACAACCTCTGGGTGCCTCTGGGGCTTCCCCATCACCCACACCTGCCTCCCAGGTGATCTGCACCTCCCCCTCAGCCAACTTTGAGGAGGAATGCCACTTAGATCAGCCCCCAGGCCACTGGGTAGAAAGGACTGGGAAATACGATAGCCACTGCAGCTGTCTGGACCCATACGTCTTTTTACAGCACCAATTACGTATAGAAAAATGTAAACTTTTAAAAACTTTAAATAATAATAATAAAATAATAGGGCTGCCTCGGTCAGGAAGAAAAGGGGACTGGAGCGGAGCACAAGGAGTCTTGGTTTTTTTTAAAAAAAATACTATGTGTGTCCATGTCTCATTTTGCCCCTTTCTAAAATTTATTAATTGGTGTGTGTCAAATAATAAAATAATAAAATAAAATCAGGATTAAGGGATTTTCTCAGGACGGTGGAAGTTATGTGCACTGTGTCCCATTGGTGTAGTGGTGGTGGAAATGCTCTGCCGGGGTGTGGGGACAAGAAAATGGGGGATGAGAAGGGTCATTTGGGAGGGGAGTGAGAAATGTCCCTATTTTCATCTAAGGAATGTTGGAAGGGATGACAGTAGCTCATTGAAGTTCACTGTTTTAAAATAGCTCTCTGTGAATTGCTGGTAAGTGTTCCAGATTAAAGCAAATTGTATACATTGAACATTTTTAATGACCAAATTGTTACTTTTTCAGTAACATGTTATTTAGTACCAAGAAACTGTTTACATATGCGAAAAACTGAATCAGGGGTCTTGTGAGGGGGGGAGGTGTAAATCACAAAGTATTGAAAGGAACTCTCAGCTGGCCTTATCAGTCTCTATGTAAAATTGTTAGAGGTCTTCACCAGCTAATAAATTTGATTCGGGACTGGTTCTCTTGACATTTGTGCAAACTCTCCAAGAATAATTGTTGCTGTAGTGTACTTTCACAAAATGTATTCAGAGCTGAAATGCTACATTCTGCATTTATAGTGACTGAAGAATGAAACTCTATAGTAGTGCTTTACATCTGTTCATTAATATATTTCCAGAAAGTGTTGGCGTATCATCAACAGCTTTAAAACTGGCATCTTTTGTAATCTTGAGAACTGCAATAGGGAATTCTTAGCACCCCTGCAAAAACAAAACAAAAACAAAACAAAAACAAAAACAAAACACCACAAAAAACACCCACCGATCCAAGGATTCTTTAGGGAGAAGCTAGGATGGGTAAATTGGTTTGAAACCAATTTATGTTTGCTGTAGCATAGATATATCTTTAGAGCAGGAAGCAATAATTCTTACAAAACACGACTGCTGCAAAACTATACAATTCAAATGGATTTGCCAACGTATTTTGAAATACACCACCAAGCAATGAAATCAGACATTGAGTGAACACTAGACTGATGAGCATGCACTAATGCCTTAAATATTTATTTTCAACACAGGCTGGGCCTGTGCATCTCTCTAGTTATGCTTTGCCCTTAGGACCAAAAGAAGAAATCCTTACATCCTTGGTAAAATTTGCGGGGGATAAAAAGTTAAAATCTCCCTTTCTCGTGACTTGTGTGTGGAGCATCTGCAAAGCTGCGCTGAGACTGGCAGGTGCCGGCACTTCCAATACTAATAAGGCAGCAAGCACAGACTGAGGCCCTGTAATATGCAAATATTTCACAGAAACATAGAATTGTAGAGTTGGAATTTCCAGAAAGATTCTTGGTTACAAATTATATCTGCATTCTAAAGGCTAAGCTTCTTAAATTCTAGGTCCTTCAAAACTAAATGTCCAGATGATGTTTTCCAGAAGAAGCGTTGTTAAATGGAGAAATTTGCCTACTGGTCATTAAGAAGAGCCTGAAATTTGGGGCAGTTATCATACGGCTGACTGTGTATTGGTGCCACAGAAACTCTGTTGGGGGCAAAGGAGGCAGGGCTGATCCCAAAACCTTGACTGCTGGAGGTGGGACAGCAAATGGTGCCTCAATGACCCCAAGTAAAGGTGTATAGTATCCAAGATTGGTCAAGTTGTTGTTTTGGTACACAAGGCAGGATATCTCGAAAATGCATCTTCACCTTGCTGGCAGTAAAAATACAACAATAAATTAAGTAATAAACCACTTGCTGTCCTTTCATTCCACCCCAAATCAGCCACTGGAGGTGACCACCTCCCTCTACCTAATTGTAGGGCTGGCCCTGAATACCGGATGACCGATTTGGATTCCTGTTACCTATCCCCATCATAAATGCATCTGTGTTGTTTCTTCATAACAGCACTGGCAATTCTTTGCCTATCAGCTTCTGAGGTAGCACAAACAAATAATGGGATGAGGCGCCTCATCACCAGAAACTGCAGGGACTTTTTCTTCACAAAATATTCAAAGTCCTCAAATACACTCTGAACACCAGCATTTTAAAATGCTGGCATTTTAAAATATGAGAATGGGCTAGATTCTGAACCTGAGTAAAACAGCATATGTGCATGTTTATTCCAGTGTTCATCTCTGCTGCTTCTGCTTGTATTGTGTGTTTGTGTGTTTGCTTTTTTAGATCATTCACCTAAATGAGAGGTTTGAAATTGTCTCCTCGATTGGAACTCTGAGTGAAGCTCCTCATCTGCACATCTGCTTGTCAGACAAAGATGGCAAGACTGTTGGGGGGCCTGTTGTCAATGACCTGGAGGTTTTCACCGCAGCCGAGATAGTGGTTGGGTAATGTGATGACCTGAACTTCACCCGGGAGATGGATGGCAGCACATGCTTCCCAGAACTTGTTATTAGTTCTTGCTTAGCAGTTCCTGTCCTGTAAATTATGTGCCCCCTTTGCACCAAAAAGTGGATTAAATAAATGGGGCTGGAGCATGCTTTTCTTGCTCTAAGGCTTGAGCTTATTGATCTGGGCATATTTTCACTTGGAGAATAAGGCAATCCTTCAGTGAAAGGACAGAATAAAATAATTTCAAATCAACTCTTTGTCATTAATTTGCCTTTTGCCAGCACTTGTTCACGCCAAACGAGCTTTGTTTAGCTTTCTCCAAGTATGAGCTGAGCAGAGCCCCTGGGAGATTTGTGGCACTGATTAACCATGAAGAAGGGGCTGGGGCTGGGGGTGGGGGAGGAAGGTTTGAGGTTGGCAGGTAGCTAATGAATGCACTATGTTTGCTCATCTTTACAGAGTTACTTATTACCACTAATTGGGAGGGACAGTTCAAACAAGCACAGAGAAGCAGTTGTCACACAAGCGTGACATGGTTTTAAAAAGGCAGTTACGGAGGATTTCACTGCCTGGTCCTGGCCCCTCATCTCCTCCTGCATCCTGGCTTGGAGCCTAGCACACATCCGACTGAAAGCGGAGCCTTTGTCAGGAAGCCCCATTACAAGTCAGCAGTCTTTTAAAAAAATCAGGGCAAGACAAGTCATTTGAGGGAACTATAGACAGACGCACAGCTGTCTCAGACACTCAGAAAGTCAACAGCTGACGGAAGGGGCGGACTTCGGCTTTGGCTCCAAAAGGATATAAAGATGTGATTGGAATTAATTAGTTGTGCATAGTTTGGAGTTGTTCTTTATTAAAAGCCCTTTCCTTGAAGAGCACCTTGTGGCATTAGGAAGCAAGTATTGATATTAGAACAGGAATTGCTCATTATTTCTCAACAGCATGGTGACATCTTTTGATTTCAAACAAATCCAGATATATTTCTGCCTAGTTTAACTTTCTTCTTCCAAATTGTATCAACAAAGAATATTTATAGTTAAATGTATGGTACTATATACCCTTAAAAAACATAAAAGCCCACAAATACCACTTTATTTTACATATTTATATTTCCTTGTTGCTTTTCTTTACAAGCATTATTGCTGTTTCTCTTGGCGTTGTAGAAGTGTATCTTTCACTTCTGTTCAACTCTGTTGTGTTGTTTTGTCAAAAAGATGGCACGGCATTTACCAGCCTGGTGGCACTGCTCTGTGCCAGCAGGATTGACTCACTAAGGCTACCTGAGCAACCCAGCAGCTCACAGAATCAGGCTTTTAGATGAACATTGAAATTCTGCAACTATTATGCCTTAAAAGCATTTCACAAAAATAGACACACCTCTCCCATTACATAAACAATGTATTGCAAATTCATTGTTCAACCCAGGTTTTTCTGTGATTAGATTCTACCCATTTCCATGTCCCCTCAGCATGGATATTCAGTGCTATTTGGCTGCTTACCAGTGGATGGAACTTAATGTAGGTTTTCATTTATCCCTTCCCTCACTCATTCCTCTCTAATCCCCCACATATGCATGCAGGTAGCTGGGCACACATATATTAAAATAAAAAATATCAGAAAGTACACAAAAGCAAATGATTCATGTTATCATGTTTCACAGTGGTCAAAATGGAAGTTTGTGCTTTTTTTGTGGTGTGGGGCAACATCAATTTCCATTTGGTGCTTTAAAAAAAGAAATAGTACTGAAGTATTGCACCAGCATGATAAAGAGGTCATGCACGAGACCTATTTCTTAAAAATAAATAAAGTGCAGGTACTGAGCACAGTTTCCAAAGTATTCATTTTATTTTATTTTTTAAATTTGTACACAATCCTTCATCTGAAGATCTCAGGGCAGTTCACAGCATAAAAATATAGACTAAAAACACAAAATACGTAATAACCTCCCACATGGAGATCTTGAGAGAACTGCTCTCTCAACAGCATCAGCTCTTGCTTTCAGCATGTGCCAAGTGGTGAAAATAGCCCTATGTTGTGCTCAGGTGAGGAGCCAAGAGAAGTTGGGTGTGATGTTAGAGGCCTCCCAATGAAATGTCAGCACACACATAACAGACCAGCCACCATAAAAACGTGTTGATGAGCTTCCACATCACCAGCAGTGACAGCAAATGTATACTGGGTTATTTTTGCTTAAAGGTCAATTAAAAAAAAAAAAAGCATGAGAATCCATATTGATGATCATGACTGTATATGGACACTGGGAGGAAAACCACATGCCTGCATAGGCAGCACTAATTCTACAATAAACTCCCATTTGGGAGCATTCTAAAGTAGGAGCTTAACAGACCTCTTTGGGAGGGTATTTCACAACCAAGGAGCTACTGTTGAAAAAGCCCTCTCTCTTAAAACCACCCACCATATCTCAGTTGGTACTGGCCATTGGAGAAGGCGTCTGACAATTATCTCAATACACACAGATGGATACATGTGAGAAGAGGCAATACTTTCAGATGCCAAGGTCAAGATCTAGCATAGTAGGGAGCCAAAGCTATTTGGTGCTTTCATTTTCCATTTTCATTAGCTGCGTTTTTGTTGGCAATGTGTCCTACTTTGCAGAGGATAGTTCTCTGTTTGAAGGACTGTCTGGTCCAAGTCTAGTTTAAAGTTAAACTGCAAACATAAAGTGTGTGGTGGGGTCTGAGTTAGGGGGTGGGAGGATGAGGAAGGAAAAAAATGTTTCCCCTCACCTAACAAGCACTGTTCTTAAATCTCCCACTAGCCTACCAAGGAAATAATCTCAGCACAGACTTTTAAGTGCAGCAGTGGCAGGAATACCAGAGACCTGTGGAGATGTTTAAAGAAACATCTGTGCCACTTCAAGGCTTTGAGGGGCCTTTAGGCAAGATGTCCTCACTGGGGTCCTGTCCCTTCTTGCCACTGTCACTGCTGTCCATTCAGTGATGCTCCCTCTCTGGACCCTCTCAGTGGCACTGCCAGAGGGGAACAAAGGGCTAGTTGAAGGTGCTGCCCCATCTCCTCACTCCTGGGGAAGGCACGTGAGCAGGCAGCAACAGCAAGGAGGAGGGTAGGTGTCCTATTTGACAGAGGGCAGCCCTCCAGGTGACAGACTGTCAGAGGAGAATCTTCTGTTTGAAGGATTGTCTGGTTTACAGACAAAAAGCCCTAAGAAGGGAGAGGAGGGCCCTTGAACCTGCCCACCTCCATTTAGCATCTGGACCACACTCGGCAAGCCCAAGGTCACCTGGTCACCGTCTTCCTACTCTGTGGTGAGATGTATCATATTTTTATTTAAATTATACTAATTATTTCTAAATATGCATCTATGCATATAAATTAACATGTACACATTTTATGTAAATGTGCATCCTCTTTGGTCCTCTCTTTGGTGATGCCTTGTTTCTTTGTTTTTCTTTTTTTTTTTATAATATTTTTTATTAAACAATTTTTATATTAACACAAACAAAACATACAAAAACAAACAACAAACAATAACAGAACAAAAAACAAGTACCATTTCATATCCTAATTTCTTAAACCTTACTTCCTCGACTTCCTCTTGCTTCCCGTTTCTGTATTCCAAGTTCTTACAATTATTCAGCGAATCTTCCCTTATTTTACTATAAATTTATGTTAATCATCCTTATTCTCTTTGTCTTAACCAATACTAATAGTAACCATTTATTTTAATCCAACATCATTTTAACTGTCATTAATTTTGTAATATTTCTTTAAATAGTCCTTGAACTTTTTCCATTCTTCTTCCGCCGCTTCTCTTCCCTGGTTTCGGATTCTGCTCGTCATTTCTGCCAAGCCCATGTAGTCCATCACCTTCATCTGCCATTCTTCCAGTGTGGGTAGATCCTGTGTCTTCCAGTACTTTGCAATAAGTATTCTAGCTGCTGTTGTAGCATACATAAAAAAAGTTGTATCTGTCTTTAACACCCCCTGGCCGACAATACCCAAGAGAAAGGCCTCTGGTTTCTTGGGGAAAGTATATTTAAATACCTTTTTCAGTTCATTGTAAATCATTTCCCAGAATGCCTTAATCTTCGGGCACGTCCACCAGAGGTGAAAAAATGTACCTTCCTTTTCTTTACATTTCCAACATGTATTGTCAGGCACATGGTAGATCTTTGCAAGCTTGACTGGGGTTATGTACCACCTATAAATCATTTTCATTATATTTTCTCTTAAGGCATTACACGCCGTAAACTTCAACCCGGTGGTCCACAACTTTTCCCAATCAGCAAACATGATATTATGACCAATGTCCTGAGCCCATTTAATCATACTTGATTTTACCATTTCATCTTGTGTATTCCATTTCAGCAGCAGATCATACATTTTTGACAAATTCTTAGTACTGGATTCTAACAGTTCAGTCTCTAATTTTGATTTTTCCACCTGGAAGCCTATTTTACTGTCTAATTTAAACACTTCGTTTATTTGATGATAATGTAACCAATCTCTCACCTTCCCTTTTAGTTTTTCAAAACTCTGCAATCTCAATTTGTCCCCTTCCTTTTCCAAGATTTCCCAATATCTTGGCCATTTCGACTCCATATTTAGCTTTTTAACTGCCTTAGCTTCCATTGGTGATAGCCATCTTGGAGTCTTGTTTCTTTGTTTTTCAGCAGTATGTAAAGTGGCCACCCTGAGGAAGAGGAAGAAGAAGGAGGCCTGGAGTCCCTGCAGGGTCCCTGTAAGAGCGAGGGAGGGGTCCCACCAGATTCCCAGCCATGCTGCCTCCTGACGACAGCCTGTTTAGCATTATGTTGTGCAGTGTGCTCTCTTGGACTCCCCATATTCCATCTGGCCTGCATGAGGAGTAGGGCTGCCAGACCTCCAGGGCTGACCTGAAAGGGTGAGGTAGGGTATATTTTTGATATACACAATAAAGGGCTAAGGGACTTTGTGGTAGCAATACCTCTCCGGCAGTGACTGGCTGACCTGCTGTGATATCCGGGCAGTAAATTGTTTTATGTGGTATCTGTTGTAGGGAAGGGTTGTTGTTGTTGTTGTTTTTCCTTGGCTTTTATTGCTGTTGTTTTAGATTGGTAATAGTTTCTTGCAGTAAGCCACCTGGGGAATATTTACTGGTGGTCAGCTACATAACTTTCACAGAATCACAGAATCATAGAGTTGGAAGAGACCACAAGGGCCATCGAGTCCAACCCCCTGCCAAGCAGGAAACACCATCAGAGCACTCCTGACATATGGTTGTCAAGCCTCTGCTTAAAGACCTCCAAAGAAGGAGACTCCACCACACTCCTTGGCAGCAAATTCCACTGTCAAACAGCTCTTACTGTCAGGAAGTTCTTCCTAATGTTTAGGTGGAATCTTCTTTCTTGTAGTTTGGATCCATTGCTCCGTGTCCGCTTCTCTGGAGCAGCAGAAAACAACCTTTCTCCCTCCTCTATGTGACATCCTTTTATATATTTGAACATGGCTATCATATCACCCCTTAACCTCCTTTTCTCCAGGCTAAACATGCCCAGCTCCCTTAGCCGTTCCTCATAAGGCATCGTTTCCAGGCCTTTGACCATTTTGGTTGGCCTCCTCTGGACACGTTCCAGTTTGTCAGTGTCCTTCTTGAACTGTGGTGCCCAGAACTGGACACAGTACTCCAGGTGAGGTCTGACCAGAGCAGAATACAGTGGCACTATTACTTTAAAGAAGAAGAATATATTTGATGAACATAACTATTGAAGGCCATTCTGCAGGCCTGACTTGACATTGCAAGGGGCAGAGAGGCATTGATGTAAAGGGAGGGAGGGAGAGAAAATAGGAATGTGTCAAAATGGACTTGAATCAAAAAGGTAAACAGGGCCTGTACAATTTGTGACAACACTGCAGTGTATTCTGGCCTGCTTGGTGGTTGATAACTTTCATCTCTGTTGTTTTGCAGTTCCAAACAGGCTGTGGCTATCATTGCATCCAGAATTGCCATATTCAAGTTCTCCAACTCTGGGCAGCCTAATTTGGGGTAAATGTATGAAAGGTGTGTGTTAATAATGCAAACCAACCACCTTACTATTGGGTGGGTGGGTGTTCTTAGCGCTTGCTCCTGGCAAAGAGCATGGAAAAGATGACTGACCATTGCTTGTGCCAGTTCCATACCCTCCAACATTTCTCTGATGAAAATAGGGATGCCCTATTCCATAATGATGATGATGATGATGATAATAATAATAATAATAATAATTTTATTATTTATATCTCACCCATCTGATTGGGTTACCCCAACCACTCTGGGTGACTTCCAACATATATAAATACATAATAAAATATTAAAGAACTTCCCTATGCAGCGCTGCCTTCAGATGTTTTCTAAAAGTTGTATAGTTATTTATCTCCATGGCTCAGGGGTCGCATAACTCCATACCCTCCAACATTTCTCCAATGGAAATTGGGATGTCCTAAGGAAAAGCGGGACATTCAAATCAGAAACCAAGACAGCTTCTGTATATCTAGGACTGTCCCTGGAAAATAGGGGCACTTGGAGGGTCTGCAGTTCTGCCTGCCTTTTGTCTCTGACTGGGGCAAGATGTGCCCTCCTAACATGAAACCTGCCTCCCCCAACATAAATTCTGGCTATGCCCATGGAAAGGGTAGATGGGGTGAGCCTCATGCCGCTTTGGGTTCAGCCAGATAAAAGGGGGTTGTTTTGCCAAGCTCCGCCTCCTCTGAGATGACCGCTTCCCTCTCTGACCATGATGACCAGAGGTAAAAAACAAAACAATGATTAGGTGGAAAGGAAATGAGGGCATCCTTTATTCCCAATATGTTTGAGAAAGAGTTTATCTTGAAAGGCAGTTCTCTGTACAATTAAGTAAGTCTGCCAATGCGGATCTTTTTTAAAAAAACACACCTATATTGCTAACAGGATAAACTACACATTGCACTCAAGCCCCCCACCCCCACCCCGCTGCTTTAAGAACTGAGTGGCTGCAGTTGTCACTAGAGGAAGGAAAGGGTTCTCAGACTTCTTTCCACAGGCAATTTTTCCTACTCATTGTCCACCCCCAGCCCCACCTGCTTTCCCCATGGGATTTCAGGTGCATATTTATAATTACATTTTTACATGCCAGGTTCGCAATTGGTACCAACCAGTCCAAAGCTTCCCATGTTTACAAAGACAAAAACAAATTAAGGCAGCCTTTGGAAACAAATCGTGCACCGTTTAAATGGCTTTTTAAAAAGAATTAAGATGTGTCCATTAAAGACCATTAGCCAGGTGAAACTTCCTTGTGCAAAGGCTGGTTGCCTTTGAAAGCCAGGACCAATCAAGAGAGGGAGAAACATCTGCCTGCTTTGGAAACAGAAGGCTTGACAAGAGATGGACTTATGGCCTTTAATAACAACCAACCCCAACGGCCACTCCGTACATATTCCTTTCCTTCCCAGACTCCTCCCCAAACCGTTTTCCTCCAAATATTTATTGCTCCTAGAATCCCCTCAAATAAATTTTCCTCTCTGCTTCCCACCCCCATCAAATTATTTGCTCCCAAAGTACAAAAAGAAGAGAAGCTGAAATATGCATGGAGTCGTGTAGTGATTTCATGCTCTTTATGGCAGCTCATACAACAGTGAATCTTATTTCCCCGCAGACCTCAGGCTTATATCCATTATTTACACAATGGGTTCCGTCTGATTGGCTGATTCTGCTTCCCTCCTGGAGCCTGATTGGGCTGCTCCTGCAGGCCAATCAGTTGTCGCATTCTAGGATCCTACCTGCATATTGTTCTAGGATCCAAGCTTAGCACATAACAGAAGCTCGTCTCCCTCTCCGCCCCTCATAAACTATTAAGGGAACATGCCATTGCCACCCACTCCAGCTCATGCTGGCTCTGTTCCTGCTTACATCTTTAACTTGAATGCAGCCCAGTTGTATGCGTGCTTGCTCAAAATGCCTCTGTTCTGCTGCCTCCAGTATTATTTTACAGTTCAATCAAATTAACAACCCACATTTATACCAGGGCTCACTAGTTCTGGAGCTTGTGTTCAATACCAGGGCATGGCTCTGAAATATGTAAGTAATGATGGAGCATGTCAAAAGTGCCTTTCCTCCTCTGATCTTCCCCTGCTTTGCATAGATACAGGAGATGAATGGATGTGTTCCAGGGCACATGCTTAATTAATCAAGGGCAGTGATGAGGACACCAAATTTTGGCAGGTACCGGTACTCAGCATAAACTGAATGTGCACCCTCCCTAGAACATGATTCAGAATTTCCTACACTGCACAGAGGTTCTGCAGGAGAAAATGGGAAAGGTTCCCTGAAGGCAAAGATTGAGAGCCATTCTTCTAATAGACATATGAGACCCGTTTTCAGTCTGCTTCATTTATTTTCCCTTCAGAGATAATCTCAGTACACGGAGATGCACCCTGGCATGTATGTTGTCCCTTGTGAAATATCATGCTACCCACAAGTATGTCAGGAGAAAAGTCACATTATACATTTAAGTGTAGGAAGGTCATGTGTGAATTGACCCTGAGACAGTTTAAATTGTGTCACTGAATCAGGAGTGCCTAGCAAAGCATGTCCACATGTTTGAATAGGATGTCTCTGGGTTATATAGCTGCTCCCTGCCCCCCACTACAAGGTTTTGAACGAATTGGCACTTACTTAGTGCGATAATCGGGGGGGGGGGAGTATTTTCTGATAGAACTTCTTCATTCAAAGCTTTTAGAAATAATATAAGAAATTAATGGTTTACAGTAATAATTTTAAACACTTGAAAGGAAGAAAGCTAACCTAGAGACTTCTGCTGTTCCATGAATAACTTTTGCCTATGCCTAAATTTGGTATTTGATTTTTATTTAAACTCTGAATGTCTGATGTTCTTAAATGATATTTGAAGGGGGGGAATCAGCCCCCAACATCTGCAGATTATGATTAGCATTTTGAAATAGACTGCTTGAATTGAACAAGGATGAATGCTGCCAGTCTCCTTTTATTCACTCAGTTTATTTAATGAAATGCTAGAGGTCAACCCTTTGTCCTTAAATTAGTTACTATAAAAATCTTTTTGTACTTTCCTACTTGTTATGATGTCTTATAAGCGGAAGAAAAGGTTGCCATTAATTATGCCTTTGTTGAATATGGATAGCTATTCAGAGTTAGTTAGACAGTTTCAAACAAAATTAGCATTGAACAACTCTTAGGCCGGCGTTAGGTTGGTTATCAAGAATTTTTTTTTCCTAAGAGAATGCTCTTCTGCAAGTGTGCATTATCTAATATATTCAGCTTTCAGCTGCTAATTTTTTTTCCAGATGAAGATGAGCTTAATTGAGGTTGTGCTTTTAAGTTTGTAGAGCTCTTCAACGCCTTATACAAAAGCATCTAGAGGCTTTTCATTTGTCTTGAGTATGTTTCAGATGTACAAATATTATTTACTTTAAACTCTAAATCAAAAGGCATACTGTAACTATTTTAAATAAAACATTACTCTTGCCTGAATATCTGAATATATATGTATACACAGACATATGCATGGGTACATGCAAAATTATCTCTCAATATGTTTGGAAGGACACCTTAGAAATTATAGTGAGTAATATTTGGGCAGCTAGCTTTTATTTGGCATTAAATACTGTACTTTTTGAATGCTAAAACTAAGATGAACCTGCAATCAAGGCTTCTGTGACGTGCCGTTTTGAGTATGGATTTGAATATGTATCTGTTTCGGGACCTTTCCAGGAGGTCCCATTGTGAGTACAGTGAAATAGCAATGATCATTCGCTCATTGTGCTAATTTACACTGGTGTTTTTTATATATAAAATTGGACTCCCAGCCACTATTCCAAACTCATTTCCTTTTTCATCATTCTGTCTGAGTTCGGTATCAGACTGGAGCCTCCCAGCTAGTTGGGCTGTTGTCCCTGTGCCTAAAGAAGGGAGTATCAGTCCATCCTTTCAGCACATTTCTGAGGAACAAAATTGCATGGTTAGTAATGACTTGTTGTGCAGTGTTAAAGTCAGATAATAAAGGACTTGATACTTTTTTAAAAAGCATAGAGTAGAGAAAAAAGCAAAAGCTACTAGGCAGGCAACTTAGAAGATAATTAGGAAAAATAATATGAAAGCCCTGTGCTAGCAGAGGATTAATCCTGGCCATTGTGTATGTAAATGAGCATTTTAAAATATAAAGTGTATATCTAATTCCCCCCTTTCAATCTCCTTCCAAAGCTTCTCTTGGATTAGCTTCTTTTCTCAATCAACATTCCATATTCTTGGAGATGAGACTGTAACCTTGTAATGCTTTTAGGTATAATGCACATTTCACTCCTGCCCCCCTATAAGTACACATATTTTTTAAAGGCTAGGTTCTAAAGACCTTGTGGGGAGGGGATTCCAAGTCACTCTTATTATAGTGGTGTCTACTTGAGCAGAACCTCAGAAATATGTGTGAGTGAGACCTTTTGAAATGTACAAATCATTTAGTTATATGTATTTTTTTTATTAAGACTGAGCAGACGCACAGAGCATGAGAAGAAGGGAGGCGAAATCACTCTTAATGAAGCTGTTAAAAACATCATAAGGAAATATTTTATAAATCACCCATATGCATTTCTTTCATTAGATATGTATCTAAAGAATGTAACATCCACGTTGGATTTAGCAGTGAGACAGGTATAATAAAGAGGTATTCTGATAAAATTGGGCAAAGAGGTTTGTGAACAAAGCAAAACTTACTCTTACAACAGCCCTGTTCCCACTGCCCCCTTTTTCTTATGCTTTTCCACCAAAATATTAAAATAAAGTTAGAGCTCATAAAAAGATCTCATAAAAAGGCAGAGGGTCCTATGGGTGGTGATGCATTTGATAAGTAAAACTTTGGCATTGTTTTATAATGGTGCACATTCATTGTTGCAAACTGATTTTGTTTTGTTACTTAAAAAGCCCTCTCTCACATCCCATTTCTATATATTGTGGGGGGATGGTAGCACAGGGGATGCAGCCTTCGCCCTATTTGCTGGAACAAATTATAAATTTAGTAGACCATTTAAAAAAAATCTTCAGAGGTCAATTCTCCACTTGTGCCTTGTCTCTTCAGCAAGTGCTTTTATGGTTTCCTCTAATATATAGGATTTATCTTCAGCCATGTGAAGAGCTTTTAAATTTAATCCAGCACTGGAGTAGCAATTTGTTGCCACAGCTTTAAAATAAGATTTTCTTTTAACTTTCTCAAGATGCAGACACTTTTGTCTAGGCAGTTTGAAAATGAAGTGTTAGTTTCGGGGGGCGGGGTGTGTTGTGTCTCACTCTGTAACTCATAAAATATGGGTTTACATTGTTACAAGGATGATATATAATTGTTTAAGATGTGATACTCTAAAGTAAAAAAGAATTCTTCTGATTGGTTTAGACACACAGTTTTCTTAACTCCATCAAAACACTAAAAATCAGAAGTCTAAAAAAGATGTTAAAATCTTTTTTCACAATTTTACCTTCACATTTGCGCACGGTAAAGATTGGTATCTACCTTTTTAAAATTAAGCTTTCCTGTGTCTGCTCTGACTTGTAGCTAGATCTGTAAGCACAATTACTAATCTCTACTGAAATCTAGAGGAGTGTTTGGCTCGCACTAAAAAAATTGCAAGACTGTCTTACTTGATCAAATATTTATGAATCTCTAACATAAATGTACATTTTGCGTAAGAGTTTGGCGGCACAGAAGGTCAAAATGATGAGTATGAAAGAGGAAAATCATAACAATTGAAAATGACCTCTTAAAAACTAAAACCTTAGTGTAAGTGATTTACAAAAAATAATAATAATCAAGGAAAGGCTTTGGTAAAAAAAAAAAAGGCTTTTGCTAAAACAAAACAAACAAACACCTAGTCTCAAATGTAAGAAAATATACCTTTGGCAGAATATTAATAGCATTTTTTGTTCAAAATGCCAAATCATAGCTGGATTTTTTAAAAAGACACACAGGATTTTTGAGCCAGCTTTATAAAATAACTTTTCAGAAATAAAGTTGCCAAACCCCAAATATTAAAGGGAATAACAGAGGCAGATTTTATGTTTTATTGATATATTAATCTTCACTAGGGTGTATTATTGCAGTGAACATTTCTGTAGCAAGATCTGGGGATCTTATAGCATTTACTTACCCAATTAGCATTGTAGAACACCATATATAAATATATGGTTCATATATATATATATATATATATATATATATATATATATATATATATGAATGAACATTCACATGTTCATATGTTCTCACAGGCTAATTGCTATTTTTTGCACAAGCTGAGAAATGTACTAAAGGGGCAAAATAACAATCTGGAAGATAATACGGTTGCAAGATGTCCCCATATTTTTTCATGGGGGAAAATAACTGTTCTCAGACATGTCTGTTTTTCTGCTTACCACACTTTTTTGTTGAGCAAAATCATTAAAGTATCACTGGCAAAAACTATGAGGGGAAATATGGGCCCAATGTTTGATATAACTAAATGAACCCTGTGCTATAGCAGAGGTATAAATTGCAAATGAAAGGGGGAGGAAACACCACCCAACCTCAACAGTCAAAGGAATGCTAAGTGAACATTTTAACTCTATTGTTTAAACTCAGGAACACACAAAAATCTTCCACATCTATTTGTCATGTAGTTATTTTAATGTAAACATTTGCCCGTTTAGATGAAGTGTTTTCATTATTAAGCTAATTTCAACATGTTTCAGATAGACTGATGAGTAAGAAGCAAAGCACTTGCTGATGAGAAACGAAATCCTGTCTTGGCTCGGCCTGCTGTCAGATACATCTTCATTAGTTTTTGTCATTCACCGATGGCAAATGCTGTATAAATGAGATGACGATCAGGTCCGCCTTGATAACTTGCCTTATCTCATTAGTTTTCACATCAAAGTTAATCAGCAATGTGAATTGTAATTGCTGGAAGAGACAATGCAGTAGATCACTGGCCCTGCTCTCTCTCCCTCCCCCAGCCCGGTATGGCATCTTGAAACATCAGCAGGCTGGTGAGCGGAGATAGGCTCAGAAAGAAAATGATGTGGAAAGCATAATAAGCAAGCTGCTCAGAATTAATGAGCTTAGCCAATAAGAAAAGAATAACCAATCAATGTGAGCTGGGCAAATATAATTTAGGAATAATAGCTTGATTGGTTGTCTATAGTAGACT
Source organism: Podarcis raffonei (assembly GCF_027172205.1). Lineage (NCBI taxonomy): Eukaryota > Metazoa > Chordata > Lepidosauria > Squamata > Lacertidae > Podarcis > Podarcis raffonei. The sequence continues at coordinate 90,018,805 of NC_070608.1, forward strand.
GATTTGACCACACACAAGGATTAAGAATTAAGATGTCAAGGCAAAAAAAAAAAAAAAAAATGGCAACGAAGGGCTTGTAATTTTTGTTTCTTTTTCCTTTACAGCTGAAGAAGACGGGTGTTTGATATGTTATTCCCCAAGAATGAAAACATTAGCTAGATACACGCTGTCTCTCTCCTTTATGGGTCCCATATAATTAAGGGTTTTTTTTCAAACCCCACCAGTGATATTTCTCTATGGGACATTTCAAATAAATAGGTTGTTTTAAAGAGGGGAATAGTTCTAAATTTGTTAATGTAGAAGCCATGATTTAAATATCTGTAGCTGTGTCAGACAGAACACATTTTATTTTCTTTAGAAATTACAGCAACTGCCGTGTGAAACCAGAAAGCAATTCTTGTTGTACCTTGTCCTTTTGGTATAATTTCCCCTACAGCCTTCACCAATTACTATTAAATGCAACCCTTATATGCTACTGTCTAAACTATTGGGAAGGTTCCACCAGAAGGTAAATTTGCTTTGATCTACATTACACCTAATTGAGTCACCACCGATGTCTCTATCCTAACATCAAGAAATGTGAAAATGTTAGATTATTTCACTGGGGATTAAACCTAATTTTCGCGTGTTCTGCATTAACCTATTAGGCTGACTCATCTGCATTGCTAATGTAGCTCAGGCAGCTGTCACTGCTAAAGAAAAACATGATCATGCAATCCTTGAATGAATGATTTCAGCTCTGATTAGTGTTACTGAAGTTAGCTGAGCCCTAGTGATAAGGAAAGAAAATTCCCAGGTTGCCAATAGCTTTGAAAATTATCAGACTGTAGGCAAAAAAAAATGCACCTCCTGACTCACAGGCTCAAGTCCAAATGGAGAGATGAGTGACATTATTTAAGGCTGCAGCCTATTAAGGCTAACAAAAAAAATGCCCTGAATAAATGTGTTTGTTTCTTTTAAGGAGAACTAATGCAAAAGATACATATTAAAATGCTAATAGAAAACAACCCAAAATAAAAAAATGAAACTGTTTACCTTTACTCTATTAGCATTTTTAAATGGTTAGAAAGCACAGCATTGCTTGTATATAATATGTTTCCATGTAATTTACATATTCACTGTTACTTTAAGTCCCCCACCCTTTTGTATTCTATTATTAACAATGAAGAAAACAAGACAGGAAAATAGGATTAACATATCTTGTATTATCTTTTAACATTTAGTTTAATTGCAATGTGTATATCAATATATTTTACTATGTTACAAACACTCTTGTAACTTTGAGCCTTCCTTTATATCTTCCTATCAGATTTAAATAGTAAGAAAACAATAACAAGACATCTCCTTGAGATGTGAACATTTTTTGGGAATGAGTTCGCCTCCTAGCAATGGAACCAGGAGCCAATTTAATCCGATTAGCACCTCCTAACAATAGATGTTCCTCACCCATTGTGGACAAAGGCTTTTACTTTATTTGTTTCTATTAACCACGCAATCTCCACCATCAGAAAAGTGGAATTTCACCCACAACAGATTGCTCAAGCAATCAACAAAAAAACAAATTTGAGAAAATAGTCTAATATGTCAATATTTATCTTTTGCCCCTAATTGTCTGTAAAGAGGACTTGTTGAGTGTGCAAAGTTTGCTGCCCTGGTTTATCTGTGCGCTATTGAGTCTCCCTATTGTTTGGCTTCAGTGGTAGCTGTTTGCTGTGTATTAGGAAGGGCAGCAGCAATAGCAGAGGCATAATAGGCACATTTTAAAGGAAAAGCACTTGGACTTGTAGACCAAACCATAATCCTAGAAAGAAATATATAGAGAGAGAAGTTTAAATAGAAACCTCCATCTCATTCAGAATGAATCTGTGAAGCTGCATATCTATGTAACTTTTTAAACGGCATGGATTCTTGCAGTAGCTTTCGTGTTAACCATTTAACTTCTGCCGAGTCCTTGCCCACTAGCCTTTTCACCTCTTTTCCTTTGGTTTGCGTCATGTTCTGAGAAAATTAAGTGTTGTCGTCATCCCATGCTTTCTTGCAACCTGAAATGAGTTTCTGTTCTGTTTCTGTTCCAGAGGAAGCTGTTACTGTGAATCTCAGGACAACCTCTACTTTCCCTACTTGGAGGAAAGACAGTGGGCGCAATCTGGTGCATTTTGCATACAGCTAACCAAGCCAGACAAGGACTGGCTCTGGAGTCCAAGTGGAGCTGTGCAGCCTCCTTTGCACCAAAAAGCCACGTCCAAACAGATTCATTGAGGCCCAGATGACTGTTGCAATGTAGATCTGAATGCCCATCTAGAGGCAAATCAGCATCTTCACTGAACATACACACAGAAACCTGTTTCCACATGTGGATCTATCTTCCTGAAATGGAGTGACATCTTTCAATGAAACATGCTTGCAAGTCTGTATGTAATTGGAAACCCAAACTAATTTAACATTTAACCACTAGTGAGGAGGCTCCCTGTCCTTCCTTTCTGCTTATGTGCATGGAGTGCTTGCATCTCATTTCCCCCCCCCCACAGGTGAAATACAAGACACCTCTGCACCAGGAGACTGCTTAGCACCCACTGGTGAAAATGCAAGTGCTGCGTTTCTGACGTGACATAGTTGCATAAGAGTAGGCAGTATGGCAAGTGGGCATGTTATCCACAGCCTCTTTTAGAATGGCATTTCTTCCAATGTAGATTCCAGCTACAAATAAGCAGTGAATGCGACAATCAAATTTGCCTTATATTCTTGTAGAATATTTGGAGAAATTTCATAATGGTTCAGGTCATAGCACTTTTTACCTTTTTTGGCATAATGCATAGTTTGGTTCACTTTACTGAAGCACCTGCAGTGATCTCATGTGCAACGCATCTTGTGCAGCTCCTTTCTGTTCATGGCATCCTGCAGTCTGGATTATGCAGGTTAATCTGAAGGGCACAGATATGATGATGTGAGGGCATTTGCAAGGTTCATTAAGATTTGATGGCCTCTTTCTTCCACCATACAGCAATGCATCAAACAGCAGTATTTCTCAAGAAGCTACAGGATACATATGGGTTCTAGCTAACACTCTGTTTACTGAACTTTAAACATGTTGTACTGGAGCTGCAATAGGCAGTAATATGTACACAGCTTCAGATTTGGTGCTGTTTTTTACCCTCTCCCATATGGGTGCTACTTCTTGCCTGAGTGATATCACCTCCTGTATAAAGTTTCCAAACTGACACTTTTCCTCACCTGGATCTGACACCTGCCAGCTGGGACCATTGCTCCTGATGGATAGTTGGATAGTTATAACATGGTTTATAGCTAGTTTCCACCTTGAAGGGCATCTAGAAGGAAGGCATGCTTGTCCCAGGTTGCATTCTGCATTCTTGTCAGGAAAGACAAGGCTGGATAATCATTCACAACATGATCTTTAGAACTTTCTTTGCATTTAAAAAAAAGAAAAAAGTTTGTGTAGCAGCAGTGTAAAGGGCTGCTGGTGGCACAGTGGTCTAAACTACTGAGCCTCTTGGGCTTGCCTATCGGAAGGTCAGCGGTTCGAATCCCCGCGACAGGGTGAGCTCCTGTTGCTCGGTCCCTGCTCCTGCCAACCTAGCAGTTCAAAAGCACGTCAAAGTGCAAGTAGATAAATAGGTACCGCTCCGGCAAGAATGTTAATGGTGTTTCCGTGCGCTGCTCTGGTTTTGCCAGAAGCGGCTTAGTCATGCTGGTCACATGACCTGGAAAAACTGTCTGCGGACAAACGCCAGCTCCCTCAGCCAGTAAAGCGAGATGAGTGCCACAACCCCAGAGTCGTTCGCGACTCGACTTAACTGTCACGGATCCTTTTTAGCTTAAACTTAAGCTGCACCTCCTGCCTCCCCCAGCTGAAGGCCTTGTATCAAAGAAAGTGACTGAGTGTTGCTGGGATGACATGAAAGATCAATGTGTGGGAAAGTGAAGGTCATGCGGAGATGCATATGAAGCATCACTTTAGAAAGGAGTAGCACTGCCCATTCTGACCAGCACTTGACCTGAAAGGTGGTGCTAACTTCTGGTCCTGGTGCTGCAGTCTTTCAAATGTCTACATCATTGTCAAAAGTCTGTATGAAAGGCAGTGTCAACACCAGCCTGTTCATGCTACAACAGAAATAAAAATATGGGATCAAAGAATGCTAGGTCCTCACACAAAATGGTAGCTGGAGGTGCCTCCCTGCTCTGTACCATAAATGAGGCCATTCTGCAGCCAAGAGCCTTTCTGGACAAACAGCTCATCATGTCTTCCTCAACCAGACACTTTAGGCTGCAGGTGGAGTTTATATACACACATATATAGGAGTGCTTATTCAGTCATGTGAACTCTCCCACCTGCAGTCTGGAATTGTGCTGTCGAGAAAGAGCTTTATCGTGTGGTCAGCTGTGTCCTCTCAGGAATCTTTGCTTCCTTGAAAGTTGGAGCTGGTGAGAATTTTCACCCCTGGCACCATTTTTATCTAATTTTTTGTTTCATATAATAGGTGCCTGGGGGCTGTTGCTTTCATTTTCCAACACTGTGTTTCCAACAGCTACAATCAGAAAAAAGTTAAGGGGAGAAAAGCAAAACAGAAAACGGAGAAATGGTCCTTCTGCTTTGGATGGTGAATAAGAGGTTAGCTAAGAAACAGCTGCCACCCATCCAATAATCTTCTGCAAAAATTGGAGGAAGTGGAAAATGCATGTTATATCAGTCTAATTAAGGGATGGAATTAAGAGGAATTTGAATCTTACTTCTTTATGGGAGAACCACTAATTATTTACAGATTTAAAATCTCAACAGGAAAAAAACATCACAAAGTACTCTGTATGAGTCAATCACATACTGACACAAAAGTGAAATAATGGAGTGTGGACTTTTCATTGCTACAGATTTTCTTTTTTGTCTCAAAAAACAAGTAATAGGAAATAGAATGATCTTTGAGCCCCTGCTTTCTCCAATCTTTATACTGTTCCCTACAGCCAACCATTTATTAAACAACATACATATTAAATACATTTTTTTTGGTTCTAGAATTTTGCTTAATACACCTGGGAGATCTGGATTCAAATCCAGCCTCTTTGTATAACATTGACCACGCTACTTCATTGCTCTGACCTCTTTTCCTTGTCTCTACAGTAAGGGTAATCGCCTCTCATCTCCTGCTCCCAAGCTCAGAGTTCTCCAGGTAGAAGAAGCACCTAACTCTTTGTTCATATGGCATATAATATAATGTGTTTTGAATCTTGATAAGATTTTACAATTATTCCTGAGAATACCACAATGGACCAGAAAATCTACTTGGATATTTCTAACCTTGTTTTTAATGTAGTTCAAGTAAAACTGGGATTTACTATTTTAGAAAAAATGAAGAATAGGAAGGGATGCAATCATTAAAAGTGAGGTGTAGAGAATACAAGATGTTCAGCATAGTTGTAAAAGTTACATTACAAATGCAACTATAGAGGACATGCATCAAAAATATCGCGCTACTAACCCTACCCCACAAGCACAGAAGAAAACCATGAAGAAGACTAGGAGAAATAACAAAGAGGAGTGTGTAGCTCAGCTGGTGAGAGTGTGGTGCTGACCATGCCAAGGTTGCAGGTTTGATTCCCCATAAGGGACAGCTGCATATTCCTCCATTGCAGGGGGTTGGACTAGATGATCCTCAGGGTCCCAACCAACTCTGTGATTCTATGAGATAAAGCTTCTGGATTTTTCTTCTCCTCTAGCCTTATATTTGAACTAGTCTTATTGGCTGCCATGCATCCGTATATATACACGCAGCCTTGGGTATGTAACAAGTTTGCCCCCTCCCTCTTCTGGGCCTGAGAATGTGGCCCTCAGGCAGGAAAAGATTCTCCCCTCCCTGCCCCAGGCAGGATTCCCCCCATTGGTTTATGACTGCTGTGGTGGCAAACTGATCAGTTCCTGGCACATGTTCCTGGTTTGGGCATAGCAGGAAACCCTGCTTGATGCAAATCCATTTTCCACATCAAAGCCCGCACATGAGTGGCGAAGGGGTGCGAGAAGAGGATGCAGCCGCCATGGTTTTATGAAGCCACAGAAGAACGTGCAGATGCAGCCTTAATCTTAAGTGATGCCCAGTACAAAATAAGGTAACAATGCAATCAAAAAAACAAGCAAAACACTGGTCTGCATTGCATCACTGGTGAAAATGGGGAAGCCTGCACTTGAGGAAGGAGTTAGCGCATGCATAAAAATATAAGGAGAGCTATGTTTGATCAGACCATCAAGGGCTTGTCTTGCCCAGCATCTGTTTCCAGCAATGGCCAGTGATTTGTAAACTAGTTCATAAGCAACAGTCCTCTACCATCCGTCCCGCCCCCACCCCCCACAATCTGGTACTGTAACATATGCTGCCTCTGGTCATGGAGGCTCCATTGAGTGTCTGGTAGTTGTTAAATAGACCTGTCCTCCATTAACTTGTCATTGTAGCGCCAACAGAGCTACAACGGTTGATGGTTGTCCCCAAGTGACTTAGAAGCTCTCTCCTAGGGAACCACTCTCCTACCTCTCCTCCTCCTCTCTCTCTGAGAGCCAGTGTGGTGTAGTGGTTGAGAGTGGTAGATTTGTTTTTTGTTTTTTTTAAAATATTTATTGAAGTTTAACAATTACAAAAAAAAGAAAAACAAACAGTAATAATAATAAAAAAGATTACAATACTTCAAAAATACAGGAAAATACAATGCTAAAAAAGAAAAAAGGAGAAAAAAAGAAAAAAGAGAAAACCCAAAAACAATACAGCTAAGCAATAACATTTAAAAACAATAAAATCCAGTATTTTCATATCTTTATCTTTCATTTACTTATTTCCATGACTTCCTCACACCTCCCTTTTTGTATTCTTAATTCATAATTGTTTCAGCAAGTCCTTTGCCTCTTTCTCAAATTTTATTCCATAGTTTATCTTAACGCAATTTAACCTTAAATTTTACACTTTAACCCATCAACAATCCATTTTAACTTAATTCTTTATAACCTTTCTGCTAAGACCATGTAGGTTCATTCCAGCATCTTTCTAACATTCATTAATTTTACAATACTTTTTAAAATATACTTTAAATTTTTTCCAATCTTCTTCCATCGACTCTTCTCCCTGGTCTTGTATTCTGCCAGTCATTTCCGCCATTTCCATGGAGAGCGGTAGTCTCGTAATCTGGGGAACCGGGTTCGTGTCTCCGCTCCTCTGCCTGCAGCTGCTGGGTGACCTTGGGCCAGTCCCACTTCTCTGAAGTCTCTCAGCCCCACTCACCTCACAGAGGTTTGTTGTGGGGGAGGAAGGGGAAGGAGAATGTTAGCCGCTTGGAGACTCCTTAAAGGGAGTGAAAGGCGGGATATCAAATCCAAACTCTTCTTCTTCTTCTTCAAACCTTTATTAAATACAATAATGTTTAAAGTAGGGAATTTTAGTCTCATTAACTCATTCCTGCTACGTGGCCATTCAGATTGTTTTCCTGTTTCAGTGGTTACTTATATTTGTAGTCAATCTCTTTGGATTTGAATATAATATTAAGTAATCTCATCACACTTAGTTCACATTATCTCAACAAGCCTCACAAACAATCCTGTGAGGTAGGTCAGCATAACGACCCTCATAATGCAGACTGAAAGACCTAGAAGCATAGTTTGCCGAGGGTTACTTAGTAAGTTCAAGGCACAAACAAGATCTGAACCAGATAAAATTCTGGTTCACCCAGCACATCTTGTAGCCACAATGCTTATACGAAAAAGATGAAAAATCGTATCTCCAAAAAAAGAGACTGAAATGGCTCCTAAAATACCACCCTGTTATTCTATCAAAAAGAATTTGTCTGCAGCTTCGCTGAAGCACACACCAGCCAAGTCATCTGGTTCTGGTGCTGAAGAGAGTGATGGCTGAACAGTGTTGCCAAACAGATGGTAATTTATTGTCCTAGCCATTGCTTTGATTTACTGGCACGCTGACAGCACTGTATTTCCTTGAATGGATGTCTCGGTCTTTATTTCTTTGTTTTCAGCTGTGCAATGTGGGTGGTGTTGATTTGCAGTGGGACAGCAAATTGTAAGAGCAAGAGCTGCATTCCACTACTTTCTCTGTGCTCTTGCCTGAAACAGATTTCCTTGAAATTTGGAATTTGACAAGATTCCTAACTCTAAAATATTTGAATTCTCATTTTGGCTTTCTAAAAAGCTTATAACCTTTGCACTTTTAAGCACACATTTAAGCACTGAACCCAAAATTTAATGTTGATGATGCTCACGTTTCCTCAAACACAATTTGTTACAGGTTTGTGTTCAATCTCATGTTCTGAAATTTGGATTCTCTGCTTCAGGGGCACTCATGGCCTTACAGAAGTTGTTGACCCCAAACTTCCTTCAGGCCCCACCAGCAGAGACAGAGATGAGGAAGTTGCCATCCAACAGCACCTGAAGGGCCACCTCTGATCTACTTTATTTTCTCCTGTTCTGGGGAACAATTGATGATAGCTTTTAAAGCTGTGACCAGTTTTTAAATGTGGCCGCAAGCCAACCAAAGTGAAGTCTTTTTATTGGTAGCAGAGAGTAGGTTGTGGTGCTGCCACTCACCTGACCAGCAGGAGGTTGCATCACTGCTGCTTACAGGGAGGAACAAGACCCTTTTGGGGTGTTAATTCTGTGAACCCCTCTCTTCGTAGGCTTAGGTTGTATTTATGTGAAAATAAGCCATATATCATAAAGACACCACTGTCTGCTGTGCCTCATTCCCAAAGGAAACACAAACCCTGGGCAAATGCCTGGAGCCCCTGGAAGCTCTCATCGCTTGGAGATTGGGGTGGCATGCAACAATATGTTTCCGATCAGCCTGCTAAAGAGAGAGAAGTCTCAAATAAACAGCTTTCTCAAAGCTTTAACTTGCTGGAGCATGTTGCTAGTATATACTGCCATGAATTTCAGACTGCAGAAGATTCTGGTATACCCTCTATGGTGCACTCTCCATTTGCATAGGGCAAACACCAGGCCTCGTATGCACCCAAGTCTCCCCAGAGGCTACATATTGTAAGGGAAAGTGGATAATGGCAGACAAGCTGTCTTTCATGGAAGCTTATCCACTATTACAGATCTTTTAATTGAGGAAGCCCTGATAAGCTTCTAAGGAACCACACGGAATATCACTGGTACTGCATGCTGTGTTGAATTATCAATGGACTGGGAAGGTGCCATGGGGCTTTTTTTAAGAACACACACAAAACAACACAATTTCAGTCAGACACAGAGCCAAACATTTATTATCATCTAATCCTGTTAAGAATTTGTACACCATATGTCAAAACGACAGGACATGTGATGTGTGTACTAATAACTGCAGCCTGTGTCATGTGTGTACATTTTTTATACTGTCCCTGACCTTTTAGTTAATGACTTCACATTATATTCATTGACCTGAAAGAAATTGAATTCAGTTGCAGTCACTCAAGAACTGAATTACAGAGTCATCTTAATTGGTCTATTACGTAAATGTAATAAGAGTTTACCAACTGGATTCCACCCCCCTCTCCCCCCAAGACATTCCTTAGGTCTGTGTGCATGGGTTAATAATAGTCATACTAGCTACTAAAGCTGTAGTATTGGCAAAATATATACTAATGAGGGGGAGGGGGAGCAGCAAGTCAAAGAAACAGAAAGCACTTCCATGAGTGCCTGAACATTTCCAAGATTGCAACTGCCCTTCCAGCAGACAAGGTGCTTCCAGAGACCCTGGTTCACGAGGCAGAGAGAGGGAAGCCTGCGCTCTCCATCTCTCGGTGTGGAGAATTTCTAGTATGGCTCTTCAGAGCTTTCAGATGCGATTTAAGCAAGGCTGTTAAAACAGACGTGTGGCCAGGCACTCTCCCCTTTAGTCAGCTCCCCATTAGGCACAGAATATTTGGGGAGTCAGAGATGTTGCTGCAGATTGGGCAGGCGTCATTCCAGAAGCTCTCTCTGTTATTATTTCTGTAGGCAACGGGGAAGGTGGCGATGGATTGACTGATTTCTGACAAGGATCATATCTGAATAATTCCAATGGAACATTAATTGCCAAAACTGCAGAGAAGATTCTTTACTTCCTGTGTTGAAGTTAAAAATGCAAATGTTATTAGTGCCCCGATCGTTGATAGGAGTGCTTTTTTGTGCAGTGCTTTAACCTCCATTAGGGGGGATTAGGAGGACACAACCGCATTGGCATTTTGTAAGTGTCGCTATGACAGCACTTGCTGCACAAATGCCTGGCTGTCACACTGAGGTTTATCGCAGTTTTTCCCCCTCCGAATGCAGACTAATAAACCCAGAAATTACAATTGCCTCCCTGCCGAATCTGTGATAGGCGGAAATAATGATATCAGTGGCCCGCTAATCTCCTTGCCTCCACGCTTGGCACTAGCCTATTGAGGCACCTGTCACCCTCCGCTTTGATGAGGCGAATTCAATCTCAGCACTGTAATGACAATGGAGCCATTTTCATGTTGGGAAATGATTAGGGGAAGGGTGTGCCTGCTCTGGCATGGGGAGCGCAACTGGGCACTTTGCTCTGTGAGGGGGACATGTGCCAGCCTTCTCCAGGGAAACAGGGGACAAAGCTGCAGCCAGAAGCTGTTCCCTTTCACTCTCTTAGGTTTTTATACCTCTGACTGCTAGTTACTGGTGACAAACAATGGGGCCTGGTTGTTGCCTCATGCCCTGCAGTCTGTCAGCTTCTGAAAGCATCTCTTTGGCTACTCTAGGATACACAATGCTGGAACAGAATGATCCTTGGTCTGGGCCAGCAAGGCAATTCTCATCTTTGCTTTCAAGCAGCCTCCTGTTCTCTCTCACATTCACCCTCAGTATCACCATAGCCAGCAGACATCTGAGGAAATATTCATCCCACTGCACCTCAGGCACCCAAACATTTATGCACATACCCCTTTCCCTCTGCACACTTGCAGGGCACGTCCAGCACAGCATATAACTGCACTAGTTAAGCACACACCCTAGTAATAGGGACAACAGTGACACTCTTGACAGAGTCCTCTGTAGTAAGGATGCTCTGTTTTCATGAATCGGACCCAGACCTATAATGCCTTTCCCTCTAAGGTCTGCCAAAGTCTGAATTTGGGAATGCATCGTAATCTATAGATAACCAATTTATTCATTGATGTCTGGTTGGTTGACATTCTGCTCAATCTGAAAGGTTCTGAGAGGCTTACATGTTTTAACATCTAAATTTCTTAAAAGGGGAAAAGACACAAATAAATTTAATTTTCCCTGAACACCTCCAAAATAGCTTTTCCCCTCAGTGATTCTGAGAGTAGCTTGTATCTGTTGCATGTATCTGGAATTAGAAGGGTATTAATGCATAAATTAGGATGTGAATTCATTGAACAGAGGCCATTGTTACATTTTCTGCATAGGACTACGCAAATAACATGACACAATTAATAAATGTTATTGAAAATATTATTACGCTTGGAGATGACTGGCTGGTGCCTGAGGCCAGATTATCTTCATGTTCCCTTCTGCAGCCATGGGGCAACTGAGGTCTTCCAGGAAAAGAGGAAAGAAGGAGAAGCAGACCCCCCAAATAGTTGTTGGTCCTCTGGGTGATCTCCCCCTTACTGGGGTTCTTGCTGAGAGGGAGAAAGCACATAAAGATCACCAGGGTTTCAGAAAGGAATAATTCCCAGCCATATCTAGAAATGTCAGATTTGCATCTTGGACCTTCTGTGTGTGTTGTGTCACTACACTGTCTAGGCCCACTCAGAAGTTATTCCTTTTGCAGCTGGTGCCTGGGGCCTAGTCATTCCCCCCTCACTTCAACCAGAGGGTAAAATCATTTTTGGAGCAAGGATTCAGTGGTGAAGTGTGGGGAATGCATGAGGATATTTTGGCTGTTTGATATGTATTTTAACACATGAGTTTAACGTATATGTGTATATTGAACTAATTATTCATGAGAGCATAATTAACTCTTTGGATCACTTTCCCCTCTACTGCATTCTAAAAGGCTTCTTGTTACTGCAGCTCATTCGATAGAGCATGCAACTCTGAATCTCAGGGTAGTGGGTTTGAGTCCCACATTGGGCAAAAGATTCCCGCATTGCAGGGGGTTGGACTAGATGACCCTCACAGTCCCTTCCAATTTTACAAGTCTATGATTCAGCTTTGATGGGGGATTTTTCTTTTGCAAACTCAGATCTCGCGACCGTGTCAGCCCTTCCAATAAGGGACCAGCTGCAGCTTAAGTCTGCACTTTTGGAAATTAAATTAAATATTTAATTCAATGTAATTCCTTGTCAGCCTGTTTTTTTATTTCTTTTGATTAATTGCATTGACTTGTGCAACAGCCCCACTTCCTTAAAAGACCAGATTTGGTGCAATAAGAAAAGTAATGGGAAAATGCAGTTGAAAGTGTAGCATAACACTTGCTTTGATGTTGTTGTTTAGTCGCTTAGTCGTGCCTGACTCTTCGTGACCCCATGGACCAGAGCACGCCAGGCCCTCCTGTCTTCCACTGCCTCCCGCAGTTTGGTCAAACTCATGCTGGTAGCTTCGAGAACACTGTCCAACCATCTCGTCCTCTATTGTCCCCTTCTCCTTGTGCCCTCCATCTTTCCCAACATCAGGGTCTTTTCCAGGGAGTCTTCTCTTCTCATGAGGTGGCCAAAGTATTGGAGCCTCAGCTTCACAATCTGTCCTTCCAGTGAGCACTCAGGGCTGATTTCCTTCAGAATGGATAGGTTGGATCTTCTTGCAGTCCATGGGACTCTCAAGAGTCTCCTCCAGCACCATAATTCAAAAGCATCAATTCTTCGGCGATCAGCGTTCTTTATGGTCCAGCTCTCACTTCCTTTTTTTTTAAAAAATTTTTTATTAAGATTTTACAAAAAACAAAGGTTTACAGAATAGAAAGAAAGCATATAAAAAGAAAGAAATAAGAAAAACATACAAAAATACATAAAAAAGGAAAAATAAAAAATAAAAATAAAAATGCAAAATGCAAAAAGCAAATAGATAAGAAAAAATTAAAAACAAATCCATTTTTTGATATCTTTAAACTCATTTGCTTGTTTCCTTGACCTCCTCACACCTCCCCTTTTTGTATTCCCATTTACATAATCAAATCAGCAAATCCTTACCCTCTTTCATTTATCTTAACTCTATATCTTAACATATTATAACTATATATTTTCATCCATTATCAATCCATTTTTGCATATTCTTATTAACTTTGTTGCTAATACCTCTTATTTTCAATCCAACATCATTTTTAACATTCATTAATTTTACAGTGTTTCTGAAGATAGTCTTTAAATTTCTTCCAATCTTCTTCCACCAACTCTTCTCCCAGGTCTCGGATTCTGCCAGTCATTTCCGCCAATTCCATATAGTCCATCACCTTCATCTGCCACTCTTCCAGGGTGGGTAAATCTTGTGTCTTTCAATACTTTGCAATGAGTATTCTTGCTGCTGTTGTTGCATACATGAAGAAAGTTCTATCCTTCTTTGGCACCAATTGGCCGACTATGCCCAGGAGAAAGGCCTCTGGTTTCTTCAGGAAGGTATATTTAAATACCTTTTTCATTTCATTATAGATCATCTCCCAGAAAGCCTTAATCTTTGGGCACGTCCACCAAAGGTGAAAGAATGTACCTTCATTTTCTTTACATTTCCAACATTTATTATCGGGCAGATGATATATTTTTGCAAGCTTGACTGGTGTCATGTACCACCTGTATATCATTTTCATAATATTCTCTCTTAAGGCACTTCCATACATCACTACTGGGAAAGCCATGGCTTTAACTATACGGACCTTTGTTGGCAAGGTGATGTCTCTGCTTTTTAAGATGCTGTCTAGGTTTGTGATTGCTTTTCTCCCAAGGAGCAGGCGTCTTTTAATTTCGTGACTGCTGTCACCATCTGCAGTGATCATGGAGCCCAAAAAAGTAAAATCTCTCACTGCCTCCATTTCTTCCCCTTCTATTTGCCAGGAGGTGATGGGACCAGTGGCCATGATCTTTGTTTTTTTGATGTTGAGCTTCAGACCATATTTTGCGCTCTCCTCTTTCACCCTCATTAAAAGGTTCTTTAATTCCTCCTCACTTTCTGCCATCAAGGTTGTGTCATCTGCATATCTGAGGTTGTTGATATTTCTTCCGGTAATCTTAATTCCGGCTTGGGATTCATCCAGCCCAGCCTTTCGCATGATGAATTCTGCATATAAGTTAAATAATCAGGGAGACAATATACAGCCTTGCCGTACTCCTTTCCCAATTTTGAACCAATCAGTTGTTCCTTGCTTTGATACCTCCCCCCAAACAAATCAGAGCAAATGCTCAATGAACAGCCAATGTTGTCTAATCTCTCTGCAAATAAATCAATATAAATGCTCAATAAACAGACTGTCTGGAACCTCCCCTAGACAGCATTCCCACCCCATCTCTTAATACAGAAGTTGCTTTCCCATCTCCAGTCTTTATTAAACTTGTTGCATTAATTTCAGTGGAACTTAGTGATGAGCAAGACTACTCAGTTAGTCTGGGACCCAAGTATATAATCTCCGATAAATCATTCTTCTCTAAAAGACACACACAAAGAATTGTAAAGAGATAAGGCTTCTCTTTGCAAAAGCCATGCTGATTCATCTTAAGCAAGACTTGCTCTTCCATATGTTTAACCATTCCAGCCTTAGCTATGCTTTCTATCAATTTATGTGACACAGATTTCCCTGGATCCCTTAAACTGGGCACCTTCCATTCAATCCAGTAAGTGGACTGATGTAACTGGGAAGATCTAATTTCAAATTTGAAATCCTGGCAACTCACAGCTTGCCCTTTAAAATTTTTAAATTTCAACCAACCCATTTAAGAACTTCACCCTTTGTCAACCCATTTGATAGAGCACTTTATATATACTACCAGAAAGTAATTGATAAAGGTATCTCTTCAGCATTTCTACACTGAAAACTGAAAGGAAAAATAATTCATTTTCACATCAATTTCCTTGCCCCATGGTGCCCCTTGTCCAGCTTTTGTCATCTAATAGCCTTACTTCAAGTAGAGGAAATCAGCCCGAGAGAAAATATTTAAATCAAAGTGTATTACTAGGTTTGCTTAAGATACTTTTAAAAAGGCACCTTGATTACCTATTTTGTTCGCTTTTTAATATTTACATTTGTTTTGTCATACTGTATGCTCTTTTAAAATTCCCACCTGTTGGATGAGACAGTTAGGATGAGCAGCTGCAGGCATAGTCAGTGTTTGCCAAAGTAAATATATTTCAAAAATAAAAAGCTAACTAATGAGGTGTATTCAGTAATGTCAGCTACATAAGATTCCTCCAAGCTATAAATCTACTTCCTTAAGGGAATGTGATCCAATGAAGAAATTTCCTCAACTAACTGTTCCATTAAGTCGTCCCCCCCCAATAAATTCTGTCTTATATGGATTGGCCTTTTTTTGTGGGATGTAATATAAGCAGTCAAGTACAACGCTTCCTGTTTGCCCAGAGTGGACACGCAGGGGGGTGTTACTCCAGCCAGGAGGACTTCCTGTCACACCTGGTCTAGAGTTTCCTCCCCCGGCATGTGACCAGGTAGATGGGCTTGACTCTGGGAGACCCCATAAAAGCGCCTAGTCACACAGCCATATTCCCCCCCCTTCTTGTTGTTTTTCTTCTTCTTTTGGTGCTGATACTGATGTATTTTGCTGTCTGCTGGCTCTCAGACAGCAGCACATGGGCTCAATCTCCATATGGGATGAACTCAAACGGTTTTCTGTAACTACAAGCTAAAGCCTGCCTTCAGGGATCCAACTGTGAACTAGATGTGAGTAAACTTCTTATTACTTTTCAAAGAAGATGGTTGTGGTTTTATTCTTTTTAGGAGGGATAAAAGGGGACTTGCCAGGAACAAAACCCAATCTGGACAAAGCCAGATTGGATTGCTTAAGTAAAGAGATTCAAACGAATCTACCAACTAGCTTCCTGCTATATACTGGGGAATGTCGTTCTGCTGCTGACTCACAAGTGTGAGTGAGGCAGGATACTATTAAATCATTATATCCTCTCCTAGTATCTACAACATTCCCACATGTTTACACTCATCCAAGCTTCTAGATGCAGATACTTATTTTGGAAAGCAGCTGGCTCACCTGAACTGGATGAAAAGAAGAAGCTGGGTGTTGGCAGCATATTGGTACCATCTTGCTACATAAATCCAGATGATCCCTCCTAGCATGTAGATGTTAAATAGGGTGGAGGACAATACCGAACCTTAAAAATGCAGAATGGTAGCAGTTGGAGAGAAGTAACAGTACCTCAATACTTGTATCTCAAGAATCAGAGCCTCTACAGAGCAATGCATCCCAAGTCCTGTATAAGCAATCCCAACTGCGGACAGCCCCTGCTGCTGTATCCCTGTCAGTCTAGCCACCCTGCCATTCATGAGTTTGGGGGTGGGTAGGTAATCCATAGGGAGGAGCCTGTAGACTCCCTTGTGATGTGGAAACCTGACTGAACATCACAAGAGGAGTCTATGGATGCAGATCAGGTTCACCTTTACAGACATTGCCTCCCAAAGTGTAAACAGTGGAGGAGGGAATTTGAGACTACCAGGCAGGGCCCCCAAGGTGAATCTAGGGGAGCACAACCAGTTCAGTCACACCAGGTGTGGAGCTTCTGTCACACTGCAACAGGCTTCATAACAATGGTGTCCAATGGAAGGTGAGAGGCGGTGTGGGGGCACTGGATTTTGGCGTCACACAGGGAACTGCTGAAAATTGAGACACAAAGTCTGTCCCTGGTGGCCCCCTCTCCTGCTCATAAAATTGTGGAGCGGCTAATGTCTCAATGCAATGCAATGGATCAGAAGGGTACCATGATAGACTGCTGACAGCTCCAGAAGAATTGACAGGGCCAGGCCCCCCACCTTTTACTCTTGGAGCATCTCATCAACCAGCGTGATCTCAGAACCCAGACCAGGCTTAAAAGCAGATTGAAATGGATCCAGATAATCAGCTTAATTTGATTCTTGGGTGTTCCCTGTGTCACATGTGTTACTGTCCCTTTAAGATAGCCATCTATCAGTTGTTGTTTTCCACTTAAGAGAAAAGAAAGTTGTAGGAAATGTCACTTATGTCACTCCCAAGCAAGCTGTTTATTGAACATTCATTCCAATTTGTCTGCAGGGACCTTATATGATGTTGCATCAAGAAATTGTTTGCCCACGTTTTCCAGTGCTCTTCCCCATCACTTTTCTTACTGCAAAAAGACTGGAAGTGATAGAAACAAGTTTATTGTGCAAGAGCATCAAATCCTTAGATTGTGAAGGAGCATCTTAGGGGGACAGAACTGTCCCCATTTAGAAGAACTCCAATATGCCCCTCTGAGTTATGGGAGATAGCATGATATACCGGTACATCAATTCACAAAAACAATCTGTCTGGGTCAATTCAGTACTGTATAGATTGAATTGCATAGTGACAATAAAGCTTGCCAAATCAATAGAAAACTTCTCAAGCTGGGCTAGAAACTTACTGGAATACAAGATATGCTGAGTTGGGGGGGTGAATTTTATTGGGGAGAATTTCTGTTATAAAAAGGAATGTGTTGCCTAAGATGTCATTTTTATTCCAAACAGTACTGATAATATGTAATATTGGGTGTTTAAAACAATGACAAAAAGAGCTGTAAAAGTTTATCGGGCAAGAGAAGAAACCAATGATTAAATTTAAAATTTTAACAGATGCTAAAGAAAGAGGTGGATTCTCCCTTCCAAATCTAAAATTATATTATAATGCAGCATGTTTGACATAGATAAAGGAATGGATGGTATTTAAAAATACTAGATTGTTGGATCTGGAAGGATCTGGTATGGCAAGCATATCTGTAGTATGAAAAAGTAAAGGTCCATAAAGACTTTTAAAACTGTAAGGATAAGTTTATTTGGAGTATGGGCCAGGCATTAGAATCCACTAGAAAGGAAAACACCACTGTGGTTATCCCCCTACAGAGGCTTGTGCCCAAAAAGAAATAAATATGAAATAAAATAGAATTGGGGGAGTTATAGAGATATATTAAGTTATACTGAAAGCACAAAAAATTAGAAATAATCTAAGACCTGGTAGCAGGTTGGTTTCCATATCATCAAGTAAATGAGCTATTTAAGAAAGATCTGATTTTGAAATGGGGTTGCTTAAGAGTAATGAATAACTGATTTTTAAAATCAGTATAAAATGTTATTAGAATGGGACACTGAAGATGAATTAGTTAAGACAACAATGATACAGTGGCCCAGGCAGGCCCAGGTCATAAGATTGATATGGCTTCTTGGGAGAAGTTATGGGAAAAGGATACAAAATTTACTGCTTGTTATACATTAACTATCTTAAAATGATGTAAAATGTATAACGCCCATAAACTGGCCAAGGTGTATAAAAATGTGTCAAGTAAATGCTGGAAATGTAAGCAGATAAATGGTTCATTGTTTCGTATGTGGTGGACATGTAAAAAAGCTAATAAAATGAAGAAAATATTAAAATCGGTTATTCCCAAAAGACCAGAAGTCTTTCTTATAGGTATAATAGGGACAGATGTTCTAAAGAAGATTTCCAAACTATTTATGTATTTGACAACAGCAGCTAGAATATTATATGCTCAGAAATGGAAAAAGGAGGTTCCATTGAAGGAGGAGTGGCTTTTGAAAGTAATGGAATATGCAGAAATTGCAAAGCTGACAGCAAAATTAAGAGATCAAAACAACACACTTGCCTTTTGTGGGCTATTTAAAAATATATCAGTCAGATGAAATTCCCAACTCTGCTGTTTATTCTGCTAACACACACACACACAGCTGCCGGGGCAGACAGCACCTGCATGGTCAGGTACTGTCAGGAAGCCAGTCAGCAATAAATGACAAGGAGTCCGTGGAAGTTAACTCTTTATTAGAAGAAACAAGGCCTGTTCTTAATGGCATCGCTATCAAGGATCTCCTCAGAGGTGGTGTTAGGGTAGTGTGACAGGTTCAGCTACAGCGAGCGCGGCAACAATGATGTAGAATGGAGCACAGGAAGAGAAAACTGGTTCACCCTGTGTTTTAAATCTAATGTCTCTGGCATCTTCCCTTCAATATTCCAAATATCAGCTAATTTCTACCCCTTTGCTAGTTTCTAATATTCAATGACTCTTGCAGTTGTGGGTGCCCCTGCACCCCCAAACTGTGTTACCCCAGATCTGTCACAGGCTCTTAGATTTGCTGCTAATGGATGTGATCGTTTTCAGTTCCAGCTAAACTTCCTGTATGATCAGGCATTTGTAAACAAATGAATCCAGTTTGGCTGTCATTTTCACTCTGTTTTGCAGCTTTGTTTCTGCTTATTGGTTTTTCTTTCTTTTGTGTGCATTTACTGTTCCTGCTGCAGGACCAGAAGCCTAACCTGCCCCTCCCATGTGCAGATGCAACAAAGGTGTATGTAGAATAGAGGTAATGTTCATGTCATTTTTAATGTCTGACGCCATTCATTTCCTAATTATGCCCATTGATTAATACAACATTAATTTTCTGAAATCTTGCCTAACTCTTTGATAGGAGATGAATAGAGAGGTGGAATTTCAGGTGTCAAGCTTCTTATTAAGGAGAGTGTTCAAGGCCACCTCTAGATGGATATTACAAACTGCATTTACTCTGCTCTCTAGTTTGTGAAAAGCAATTGTTTAGCTGTATAGGCAGTACAGAACAGAATTAAATTGACCTGCATCATACAGAAAGTAGCACTGAGCCCATTTACCTAAGAGTCTTTTGAAAGAATTCTTTTTCTTTTTCTTGTAGATGAGTGCTGACATGATTTCAAGGAAGTGATTATCTGTGTAATAGTTTTAAATGGATGAATTATTTCAGTGTATGAACATTAAGGTCAGCTTGAGGTATCATGTTCTTAGCTTATGCTTAAAATGTGAAAAGCTATCCAGCTATGTTGATGTTGCTGGGGTTTTTTAAAGGTGGTTTGGGAGAGAATTATTTCTGGCAATAACAGAGGGTCAGGAAACCAAGGCATGTTGTGGAAGGAGCCCATGTGCTTTGGCAACCTTTGGCTCAAATCAAATAATAGTAATAAAAAAATCCACCACTGTTTTTAAGAGCACAGATCTGTGGTTCTTTGGAAGCGGGTATTCATAGAATTGCAGAGTTGGAAGAGACCAGTCATCTAGTCCAACCCTGCACTGCAGGACTCATTTGCCCAACATGGGGTTTGAACCCACAACCCGGAGATTAAGAGTCTCAAGCTCTACTAACTGAGCTATCCCAGGCTTCTCAGAATGGTGAGTTTTAAGTGATTTGCAAACCAGTTAGTTGGACCAGTGTGACATAGGCAGCCCTTAGCCCAGACTCTTTATTTGTGCAGTGTGCAAGTTTCTTTGGAGTGTGACTTCTTTATATATTCATGATGTAAATGCACTGATCATACTCTTCCTACACCATCTTTTGTGCTGGAAATTAACCATGGGTTAGTTTTAAATGTTTATAACTGGTAGGAAAAACAGTCAATGTTTGCTGCTAGCCCAGCTAGGCAGTCTCTCTGCCACTGTGGGCTTCTCCGCTTAAAGAGAGGCTAAAGTAGATTTATTAATAGGCAGGAACAATCATCAGTCACAAGGGGCGTGTGGGCCAGTTCACCCAGATCCAAAGGACGCTATTCACACTTCTTTCCAACAAAGCCCCATTGAGAGCCTCGTGTTTGGTCAATGGTCCCATTGAGAGTGTGGTATGTTTTTCACAGCAGACTTTCAAGAGGGGACAAATAGATTACTAATGGAGGGGGGCAGGCAAGCACACACAGCGGGCTATGGGAGAAGGTGGGGACTTTTATTATTGCAAAATTGGAATCTTGAAAGGTTGCCAAAGATGGGGGTTTCTTAATAAAGCAAAGTGATGCCCATTAAATGAGTGCCTATTTTTGGCAATCGACCCTGGACAGGAGCCTAAAAGCACTGTGTGGAAGTGAGTCCCATTCTGGACACAAGGAACTCTTCGGGGTTGGTGGCCTTACATTCTGCTTTCTAGCTTTTCTGGGGAGAGCTATGGGCCATTACAGCTTGACCACTGTTATGGTACACTTCCCATAGCAGGGGGGAGGAATCAAAAGTGGGGAAGAGGTTGGATATGGTTTTAAAGAAACACAGGCTGAAATTTTCTCCTGAGGGCACACATTAATTTGGTGACTGAATTCAGCTTGATGTTAACTGTAGATCAGGATTTCATAAAAACAGTGAAGACTATGGCCCACTAGCCTGCTTTTCATTAGTGCTGCAGGATGCGTGCAGGGGACTGGTTCTTGTAACATAAATGAATTGGAGGACAAAGGGTCTTTAGCTGCCAGGTACACTGATCCAGCCCAGTGGACACCTATCGGACTGTACCAGTGCAGTTCCCAAATGATACACCAGGGAATAGAAAGATATTTGTGGGTTTTGAAGTCCAAAACAGCAACTCTAATGCAATTTCTCTCATTCTACTTTTCACTCACTGTGTTTGTGCACACACACTATTTGCATCTGTTCCTTGCAGGGTCTTTTCCCTGCCATTAACAGGAAAAAACACCCATGGGACAAGGTCTAACTTTGGCAGGGACTTGCTTTTACACTGATTCCAGATGATTACTGCAGAATTACTGAATTCAAGCAGTCACCCCATGTATGCAGCTGCAATACACTCAAAGTGACGCAAGGGATCCAGACGGGGTGAGGAATCTGTGGCTTCCAGTTTGCTTGTTTATAGCACCCAGAGCCTGTAACAAAAATCAGTAGTATGCCATTCCTTGCCCTCAGGTTTATAATCCGAAAGCATGTCGTATGAAGAAAAGGGAAGGGGTGAGAAGCAAGGCCAGGCACCCGTTCTGAAAGTTATAGTTCTTACGATGCAGTTATATAGTTCTAAATTTGCAGATTCTGCTGTCTAGCAGAGCAGCCCCTCCCCCCAAAAAGCCCCTCTCCCTGTTCACCAACCACAATCAGATCCAGAAGCAGAGAAGGGACAATGTTCCAAGTCAGGAGGACAAGGCACCTTCTCTCAGAGAGCTGACTTGATGGCATTTGGTATTCCCATAGGAGAGAACTTGATGGAGCTCCCTTTCTCCTCTCCTGACGCCTGTGGCACTTCTGACAAAGAGCAACCTCACCAGTGGCATAGTGTGGGTGGGCAGAGGGGGGCTTTCGCCCCAGGAACATTTTGGGAGGGGCACAACCAGATGCCCTCACAAGCTCCCACTGGAGCCTGGCTCTGGTGTGCGAGGGAGCTGCCAAGGAAGGTTCCTTGCCCCCAGCCACAGTTCCACTCCCAGGTCAGGGCAGAGTGAAGGAGAGTCAGGGGCAGCACTGCCACCCCGCTGCTCCACTGGGTTACGGTGAGCCGCAGTGGGCTCCCTCCATGCCCCTGGCGGTGGAAGCATACGCTCTGCCCCTGAACCACGCCCTGGAAATATCACCCCTCACAATCAGGTATGGGAGCAGAAAAGAATGACCACAACATTAAGCCATGGCTTATTAAATGATGGTTTGGTTCTCTGAATACTACACAGCTTAACTATCATTTTGTTTACTGAAAGCTATGGTTTGTTGTTGGCTTTCAAAGTTTGGTTTTTTAAAACTATCACGCGGTTGCATGTTAACCCAACATAGGTTGTTTGGTCACCATGCCCCAGATGTATATCAAGGCACAAATGCAAGGGCAGCTGGAAAACAAACCACACTTTGGAGTAACATGCCATGGTTTGTCTGTGGACCACTCATGGTTAAACAAACCATTGCTTAGTGTTTTATACAACTACAAACCAGTCAATTACAAGGTCAGGACATTGGCTCCCAGTACGTTTCCGAGCACAATTCAAAGTGTTGGTGCTGACCTTTAAAGCCCTAAACGGCCTCGGTCCAGTATATCTGAAGGAGCGTCTCCTCCCCCATCGTTCTGCCCGGACACTGAGGTCCAGCTCCGAGGGCCTTCTGGCGGTTCCCTCACTGCGAGAGGCCAAGTTACAGGGAACCAGGCAGAGGGCCTTCTCGGTAGTGGTGCCCGCCCTGTGGAACGCCCTCCCATCAGATGTCAAAGCGATAAACAGAAGCGACATTCAGAAGACATCTGAAGGCAGCCCTGTTCAGGGAAGTTTTTAATATGTGACATTTTAGTGTATCTTTCATCTTTGTTGGAAGCCGCTCAGAGTGGCTGGGGAAACCCAGCCAGATGGGCAGGGTACAAATAATAAATTATTATTATTATTATTATTATTATTATTATTATTATTATTACTCCTACCACAGTTCTTGTTGGTGGCCAATGGCAGCTGTTGTTGGACTCACTTTCCCATCAGCCCCTACCAGTGGTCAGAGATGATGGGAGTTGTAGTGGGAACACCTTAGAACTATGTGTGGGGTAACTGACACTCTTGAGAGCCAGTGTGGTGTAATGGTTAAGAGCGGTAGACTCGTAATCTGGGGAACCGGGTTGGCGTCTCCGCTCTTCCACATACAGCTGCTGGGTGACCTTGAGCCAGTCACACTTCTCTGAAGTCTCTCAGCCCCACTCACCTCACAGAGTGTTTGTTGTGGGGGAGGAAGGGAAAGGAGAATGTTAGCCGCTTGGAGACTCCTTAAAGGGAGTGAAAGGCGGGATATCAAATCCAAACTCTTCTTCTCTTCTTCTTCTTGATACTAATCTTACATATATGAACAAGTGGTTGGCATAGATAAAATCAGGAGAGACTTCTGATCTTCTCACTTTATAAACATACTGACTATAGCATAGGGGAAAGAGATATGTAAGATAGAGAGAAATAACAAGGGATAAATGAAAGCAAATATAGGTACACATACTTGGGCTTCATTTCAGTTGGAGATACAGGCTAAGGAGTTAATCCACTGGCTTTATAGAAAATACTGTTTTTGAGCTAAGGTTTGAAAGGAGGGATCTGCTACCACAGTTGTTCTAGGAGTCCCAAGAACAGGGGACAGCAACAACAACAAAAAATGTTTTACAGCATAAGCCTATTCATGTTTACTCAGAAGTAAGCCCACTGAATCCCAGGTAAGCATGCATAGGATTGCAGCCTTAGAGGGCAGCATATGGTGGTAGAACGAGCAGAATAAAGATCACGAGTAGATATATTTTATAAGGAAGGGCTGCAGAGAGTCTTAAATGTAAGGACAATGTGCATTTTGGTATAAGAGAAATGTGTTCTTGCTCTAGTCGAGAGAGACTGCATGGCGGGGCAGTGGGGGGGCAGGGGAAGTTTTTTTAATGGGGGGATATTCCAAATTGCATGGGTTGGTGATGTGTGTGTGTGCTTCTTGATGTAAAGCTCTGGTGTGACTCGGGGTGAAGTCACTGGTACCATCCAATAGCTACCCATGAGAAGTATTTTCATGCCATATTAGCACAAGGACATCTTGAGGCAAAAATAATTGATTTAGTGCTTGGGGTGCTGAAGAACTGTGATTCCCCCACAACGGAAGCACTTGTTGGGACAATGTTGTCTAGGCCTATTAATGACAGCTGTACAGTCCCCCGTCTGAAAACAACAGTGTCTTTTTCTCCTCCTGCCCCCCCCAACTTGTTTTTGTGTGAAAGGAAGCATGGAGCTGGAAACCTCTGCCCAGGGCTTGAATACAAGGAGTTTGTTTGCATGTCCATTGTTCACTGCTGTCCTTTTGCTCACTGCTGCTGTCCTTGGCATTTCAAACTATTTGTGCATGGGGTGGGGGTGGGAGCCAATTGTGCATGCGCCGTTTTCAAGCAAGGCCAGGAAAGCTCATTCTACTGCATTTGGTGAACAGTTCCCCTCTTCCACCCACCCTCACATAACCCACTTCATTACAAGTTTTGTGCAGGAGGATGTTGTGTCTGGTGCAGATTATGGCAGACTAATAAAAGTGTCCCCTTCAGATTGTCCTGACGCCCTAGAAGTAGGCATTGTGACAGAAAATGCACACACCCCATGTGTACAATATTTTCTTTTCCTTTAGTAGCTCCACCTGAAAGTCCACCGTGTATCTACCACATGGACAACTCCAGCGTAGTGCTCAGTCTTTAAATCAATGCTGGAACTCGAAGCTGGGGCTCAAAATAACCAGGCCTAAAATTCCATATTCCCAATCAGAGCTGACTGGCAGCTGTCTGTGAGGATTCTGTGTTGTAGAAAAGGCATTCTGCACATGCTCAGAGGCATGTTCATACATCTGACTCTTGAAAATCTTGACAGTTCAAATAATTAAACATTTGCACAGCTTGGTTTGCTCCTTCCATGTGCCTTTAAAAACAGTTTTGCCTTGAGAAGCTTCACCCGACAATTTCTTTCCAACTCATATTATATGCAATAAGTTCTTTATATGTGGGTACATTTAAAACTATGCCTGCCCCCCACCTGACCAGGGAAAAATAAAAGCAAGCAAGCCCAGTAGAAAGTCTGGTGGGTGCAGGGCCACAGTGTTGCTCCACTCTCCAATTCAAGAGACGCTTTTTGATCAGTCTCCAAGAGCCAATCATAATCATCGAGAGTCCTGTGAATGATCTGAATAATCACCATCATTTGTTCTGGCTGCAGCTTTGTCCTAGTAAGCTTTGGTGCAACCTGGAATCTTTGGTACCTAATCCGTCTACAAGGGAAATCCTGCATCTGAACGGCCATCGCACATGCATCAGATGGGCTTCCTTTATGCCCTCTGCAGGCATCCCCCCCTTCCACTTTTGCTCTGACACCCGGGGGGGGGGGGCATGGGCGTAGCCAGGGGGCAGGAACCCCACTAAATCAAGGAAGAAAATAGAAATGCTTAACTCCCTGATCAATTGCCTCACAGATATCTTGGTTCTGCCCCCCAACATAAGGCCTGGTTACGCCCACGGGTGGGGAGCCTCAGGCCGAGGGGGTGCAAAGGCAGCCTCCCCCCCCCTCCTCGCTCGGCGGGGGCGGCGGGGCGCCGATGCCTGGATGCTGGATCGGGGCCGCGGAGGGGGAGGCGGAGGCTGGCTCGCTGGTCCCGGCGCCTCGTCCCCTCGCGCTGCCTGGGAGGCTCCGCCGCGAGAGGCCTCCTTCATTTGCTCGGCTGCCTGCTAGAAAACCAGGCGGACGCAATTAGCCGAAGTTCAGACAACATCCCTGTAATTAGCAAGCCAGCTCCGAGCACAAGAAATGGAAATTAGTCACAGGATGCTAAATTAGCCCGTGCATCCATTAGGCGGCGCCGGGCCCCTCGGGGCCTTCCCTTCGCAGGCTTCGGCGCGGAGCCTCGGCGCATCGCAATAAAGCGGGCCGTCCCTGGCGATTAGGAGGCAGCGAGGAAGGAAGCGTTGCAAACCAGCACATTACAAACGGGGCAGAATTTGGATTTGGTTCCTTGGGTGGGGGGAGGTTGGAAGCCCACTCCCGCCCCGGTCTGCCTGCCTGCCTGCCTGCTTGCTTGGCGCTGCTCTTTCTCTCCGTATATAGGAGATAAATAATTCCTTTCTGTGCGTTTCAAGGTTTTTCAAGATCCCTGCCTTGTTTTTTTCCCTTAATTAGAAGCAGGAGTTGAAGAACTTATTTCCATCACCCCAATTTTTGCACTATTTTCCTGTCTGTGCAAGAGAGGAGAAGAGGAGGGGCGCTGGTTGAGGCAAGGCAGGAAATTGGACTGGAGCAACACATAACATAACATTTGCATCAAAATAATACGGCGGGCAAGAGAAAAATCACAATCGCATCACTCGGAAGGAAGGAACGGAATACAAATTAAAGGGAAGAATGTAAATGTTGTGCCATTAAGCTTCAATGGCCATTGGAAATGGTGCAAAAGCACAAAGGGGTTTCTTTTTTTATATGAGCATCATCCACTTTGATTATTCATACTTGTGTTTCTGCTTGAATTAAAGCAGGAGTGCTAGAGCCTGTTAAAGCAAAAATATTTGAATTGATAGTGAACTCTCACCTTTGCTTGCATCCATTTACTTTTCAAATGAATACCAGATAAGTTAGTGCATTTTCTAATCGGCCTGTTTTTCCAGTGAGTGCTGCCATTACATACCAATTTCTTTGAGAAGTGCCTCCTAAGAAACATTAAATACTTACAAATAAGGATGTGTCCATCACTTTCAGCCAGGCTGCAGGAGCTGCTTGAGCTCCAAGACTCAGGCTTCTTTGCCCCCTTCTTTGATGGCCTTGCTTCAGCCTCATTTGCATCTTCTTTCTGAGGAGGGGACAGACATAAGGACAATTGCTTCCTTTGGGGGGGGGGTTGGTTGGTTTTGTTTCTTTTCTCTGGCCCTGTGACCCAAACCGTAGCCTGGCATTCAGAATTGATTTGGGGAATCTTTTCCTGCTTAGAAAGAGCATTGCTATCTCTATGCTAGGAAAAGCTTAATCTGCTCAATTTCAGTGTGCCAAACTGCTGGTAAAATAATAACAGTCAGGGATCGGGGTCTGAGAGGGTGTCGAAATGGTAACCCTTCTGCATGGGTCTGTCTTCAGAGCGGGGCAAGTTCAAAGTAGTTGGCGCTCACATTAACATGGCAAAATCCAGTAAGGAGGAGAGAAGCCATGGCTCAGTGGCAGAGCCCGTGACAAAGGATCTTGGGTCGCAGGTGGACTGAAGAAGACTCCTACCTGAAGCCCTGGACAGCTCTGCCAGCTAGAGATGAAAACACTGGGCTGGATGGACCAATGATCTGAATAAGTATTAGAGAGGTTTGTTTCTTTCCTGTGAAAGCCTTGGGTGAACAGGAGTATGGCGCTTATACGGGATAACTTAAGGGTAGATTGCATTCCTGACTATCTCCTACTTTGCCACTTGTGCAGACTGATCCTGTGTGTGTTTGTGCAATTACTCAAAAAAAATTCCAACTATTTTGTAACAGAAGGGGCAGGGAGCCCTTTAGCTCCCTTTCATGACTCTCAGCCTGGGTAAACCAGTGGTGCCACAGGCTCTCAGGCCGGCTGCCACAACCCCTTGGAGAGGCTCAGTAACAGTAGTAGCTTCTTGAGGCTCCAAAGCATATTGTTGTACACCACCCCAATCTCAGAGCGGTATGAGATTCCAGGGGTTCCAGGCACTTACCTAGGATTCGTGTTTCCTTTGGGAATGAGAGATAGTGGAGACTATGGTGTGTCTTTATGATATATTTACACACACACACACACACACACACAGAGAGAGAGAGAGAGAGAGAGAGAGAGCCTGAGCCTGAGCCTGTGATGGAGGGGTTCACAGCATCAATACCCCCAAAGGGTCTTGTTTCTCCCGTAGCTGCAGCCTTGGATTCAAACAGAAATCAAATGTTGCTCTGACTCTCTCTCAAGCTTGCTGCTTTACTTCTAGCTTACATCACTGCAACTCTCCCAACTCCCAGCTCTGGTCTTTCTAACAAATAGTGCGTTGGCCAGGCACCCATTTGCCATCTCGCACAGAGGCCACTTTCCTTTGTAGCCCTTCATGACCCATCACATCAACAGGAAGCCAGCCTGGCTTATATTTTAACACTTGCTGGATCCAGGGGTTAGGAGGGTCTCTGCATACAGCCCCCCAACTCATAATAATAGTCTTAGGGGAAGCAGAGGGTGCATCCAACTTACCCCCCTCTCTCAAAACCAAGATAGCTTGCCTTGCTCTGTCAAACCCCTCGCTCTGTTAAATTTTGTGTGAGGACAAAATTTCCTTTGCATCTGGCAGTAAAGCACCCAAGACTCCAACAGCCAAATTTTAGGAAGTTTATTAAGAATAAAAAAGATACTAAAGATAAACAAAGCAAAATGTTGCTTGAAGAAAATAATAACAAACCGTTTAGTTCAAGTCTATACGATAACAGCTATAGTTACGTTCTGGACTCCGTGTGCACTGCTGGAGCGTGGGTAAGCCCGCTCCACTCCTCCCAGCACCTGTTCCTCCCCCTTCCATCCCTTTTCAGGATGTCTTCACGATGTTTTGGGGCTACTTCCAGGCGCGATGCCATGCATGCCTGTGCGACTGTTTGTCATTCAGACATGCCTGAATCAGTTGTTGCCTGTATAAACCATATTTATATTTATTATGTTAGGGATCAGTAATGAGAGCCAATAAACAAGCTCAACCCTGACAAGATGGAGCTAATACTGTTGTAGGTTTTCTGCAGTGCAGCTAACCCTACATAACTGGGAAACTGATGGATCCTCCTTTATCACTGGGTGCCCAAGTAGCCTCCATATTCCACCAGCTGATAACCACCCTTCCTGGACAGAAATAGAGCTGTCATAGTTATCCATGCATGAGAAAAACAATAACCCTTTTTGATTTTTGCAATATGTTATATTAGTGGGAAGTGTCCTGCCTGTTCTTTCTTTGAGGAAAGAAAAACATATAGTGATTTTTTAATTGGATGGTGCAATGTGTGAGTTGTCGGGCTGCATGCACCCACCCACCCACCCCAACCTAGGATTCTGACCTGGGGAAGACCTGATCCATCCCTGAATCAATTTGGTTTTTGTGGGAGCTAATATTGGGGTTAATTTGGTCTGCCATCTTAATTCAACAAGGCACCAAGTGACCAAATGTACGTAGAAGAACACTGCCTCTACTTTGGGAACCCTTGAAACAATATCTCAAGAGACATCCAAATTGGCACAAGTTAGAACTATTTTGCCAAACTGGGCAACAACCCCTTGAGAACCATCCAATTTGGCGCAGTTTGGACCATCTGGTTTGTTCTGCCATCTTGATTCAACATGCTGGCCAGCATCCAAACATAAATGGAGATTGCTGCTTCCCCCTTGGTAACCCGCATACAGAGTTGGGTGATAATATCTAAATTGGTGTTGGATGGAGCTGTCCTGCCAAATGGGCAACACTATCTTAAGAGAAATCCAAATTAGCAAGATTGGACCTGCCACATCCAAAATCAGGTGAAGTCACACCAAAGTCATGTTTCTGTCTGCCACCTTGATTCAAAATGGCAGCCCAGTGTTGACAAAAACCACTGCCCCCACCTTGGGAACCCTCATGCCACTTAGCGATGATACCTTTAGAGGCAGCCAAACCTACTGTATAGAGAACAGATGGACAGGCAGACAGACAAATCACTTTCCAAAACATATAGCAGATGCTGGGCTGCTTTTGAAGACTACTCAGAAACTTCAGCTAGTACAAAATACAGCAGAACTGAGCTCATAAAACAAATCCTACCACTCTTAAAATAATTGCACTGTCTCCTAGTCAGTTTCAGGCATAATTCAGAGTACTGGTTTTAACAAATGGTTTGGGACCAGGATGTGTCACGGTTGAGACTTCTACCACAGGTTCCTGCCCGCATGCTCAGATCATCAAAAGAAGCCATTCCGTGTACCTTTGCCATGGGGCTAATGATGAGGTGGATTGTTTTGATAGCCAGAGGTCTTTTCAGTTGTAGCACCCAAGCTTTGAAAAGCTCACCTTAAAGAGCTTGCCTGGCACCAGATCACTTGTCTTTTCAGGAGCAGGTGATGACCTTTTTAGGTGGCTAGGTTGCTGTTTCTATCTGAAATGCAACAGACATGTTTCTGAAGCTCTTCTGTTTATATTGTATTAATCTAACTGATGCTCTGTTATTCTTAAATTATGTTAGCCACTCGGAATGTCTTCAGGCTGAAGAGTAAGATAGAAACTTCCCAAATAAATTAATTTTGAAATGGAGTTGCCAGTTTTTATTCTGCCTTTGCATCTGTACCTTTCATTATTAATATTTTGCTCCCTAGGGAAGGGAGGAAAGTACAAAAGGGATGGATAGGTTTTTTATTAAAAAAAATGGAAATGGGGTGGGAGGGGGAAACAACTAAAGGGGTATTATTGTGGCCTTCACTATGCCTTTAGCAGCTGTGTGACATACTGAAATTAAGCAGATGGATTTCCCCCCATCCATTTATCTGTATGCTCAGAAAAGATTCACCTGCTTAAATTTCTACGTGTCAGGCTACTGCTTGTAGCTTAAAAACAATTCTAGCTCACAATTTAATTGTGAAAAGCCAGACTGCTTGAGGATGGTCTTGCTGTTGGAGGAATTCATCAAAACAGCTCTTTTTGAAACAAAAAAGCAAAACAAATAAGCAATGAAAGGGAGAAAGAGAGGGAGACATAAGGAAATGAAGTTTCTGCTGCAGTTGGTGGTTCACATGAATCTTTGGCTGGCCCGTTCCTTTTCTTGTTTCTGTTATTGAAGAAATAATAGAAGTGTGTATTCCTAAGCATGCAGATGAGAACTTTGAGAATAATGCATATTCATCTAGAAAAATAAATAAATAGAAAATAATTGTAACAATGGTTTGATTTAAAATGCACCTGTGTTAAAGTAGTTTTTGCCACAGTTCATTCCTTCTGGGCTGCAAAAGAAGTTGGTCTAATGAATAGTATCCCTGTATGTGTCCAATGGGTTCTTTCATTCATTCTTTTAAGCTCAAAAATCAGTATCTCTTTTCTTAATTTTTTTGGTTAATTGTATTGCTTTACTGTTTTTCTTGAGTGCTGAATTGAAGCTGGTCTCTATTTGAAATTTCATAGAGAGTGTGGTGTTGTTGTCTTTTACAGATGGCATTTACAGACTTAGATGACTTTTAAACTTCTGCAGTACTAACAGTGGCGTAGCGTGGGTTGTCAGCACCCGGGGCAAGGCAAGTAATTTGCGCCCCCTAACCCGTGGATTTGCGCCCCCTAACCCGTGGATTTGCCCTAACCCCAGATGTTGCGCCTGGTGCGGCCGGCCACCGCTGCACCCCCCACGCTACGCCACTGAGTACTAATAACCCCTTTCCCTTCCCTGGGCACAAGAGAGAGCAGAGAAAGGAGAGCCATGGCTGACTTTTCAGTCATAATAAATTTGGTAGCATTTAATGTGCCACAGAACAGTTTGCTTTCCCTACTTCACTGCTAGTGTTTTAACTATTATTGTTGTTCGGTTTGAGGAAGGCTCCGCCTCTGATTTATTTTAATTTTCAAAATACTGTAAAGGTTACACACACTGCAATATCCTCTTCTTTGAGCAATCTTTATGCAGAAGAAGAATATACAGGTACGCTACTAACTGATTTCTGTGAGATCAGACAGCCTGGCTGCTCACACCTTTCAGTGTTTTTTAGCCACTGAGTGAAGTCAGAGTTGTGATTGCCAAGTGAGTTGTTTGACACCTGTAGTAGGAATCTGTGGGGTCCTTTAGACTTGCTGCTTTTCACTCAGTGGTAGCACACTTTCCCAGCTTCTGACTTGTTTTCTAGTATTTAAAGCCGCTGTAGCTTTCCCTTCCTCCCCCACCCCCCCCCAACAAGGATGCAAGCCTTCAGGATTCTAGCCTAAACTTTAGGTAATAGTTGGCATTGGGTGAAAGCAAGGTTGCAGTACCTTTAACAGCTATGGGGGAGGCAGAAATTCAACAGGTTAAACTGTTTCTAGTATGGAAATGCAATCATGTGGAAAGCTTTGCCTATTCACATTCTGTCTGTCAGAGACTGTATAACACGTGTGGCCACTAATTTGTTTTTGGGCCCTCCACTCCACCTGCAAAGGAGGACGCAAATTTCCATGTGACACAGAACATTTGCATTTTAAAAATGCAAATCATTGTCCTCTTTCATTACCACAGGATGCCTGAATTAACTCTGCGGGAAAGTGTAGCCTATAGCTTAGATTGCTGAAAAGTAGTCGCCAGTTGTCAAAATACTATAAAACAAGAATTAGGTTCATGTACAATTCTGCTTGTCCCATGCCTAGAAAGCACAGGTCTGAGCAGTTTTCCCCATGCCCACCTCCATTACCAGGGAAAACTTGCTCTTTAGCTTTAAATTGGAGCAAATGGCAATCCATGGAAACCCCAATTGCTGTTTGCTCTGATAGAGCACTAGAGAGCGGTTTTCCTCCCAAAGGGATAAGACGAAGTGTGAATGAGCCCTTACTGATCCTCATACAGCAGATGTAACACTCTCACACGGACTTACCCTTGTACTTTTTGGCCCCAAACCAATTAATGGCACTGAGGTTTTAGAGGGGAAAGGATGGGAACTTATAATATAATAATAATAATTTATTCTTTATACCCCGCCCATCTGGCTGGGTTTCCCCAGCTACTCTGGGCGGCTCCCAACTGAATATCTGAATAGATCAAATGTACTGAATGCAAAATGTCTGTACATTTCAAGAGATTTAGCAAATATTCTTGTATGAGTGGCAGTGTGATATGTTTTGCTTCAAGAATATCTGAAACTATAAAATTCTTTGTTTTTAGTACCTGTTCGTTTTGGTACTTGAGAAAGAAGTGGGATTGTCATCTTCTATTACTGACCTCAGACCAGAAGTACTGTGTTCAAGAGAAGAGCCTTTTAGATTTCACTCCATAGCAGAAGTTTTAGCAATATGACACTGTAATACCCAATATGAAAGTTTGTAGAGTATTTATATTATCTTGGGGAAAACTGATGAACCTGCCTGGTATTTGCTGGGAGTGCATTTTGGTACAACTTAGAGCTGATCTTTTAAATGCTAGTACAGTATCAACTGGAACTCCATTCTGCTTTACTTGGTAAAAAGAAAAAAGGCAACCCTACTGGATCAGGCCAATGGCCCAGCTAGGCCAGCACCCTGTTCTCACAGCAGCCACCCGGATGTCTGCAGGAAGCCTGCAAGCTGCTCATGACTGCTACAGTCCTCTGCCCACCTGCAATTCCGAGCAGCTGGTGTTAAAGGCATAATGCCTCTGCACTTTTTATTACAAGGTACTAATTTTGCAGGCAAGAATACCACTTGCTTTCCTCAGCAGTATATCTCCCTGGGTCATGCTGATGGTATCCAAACCTGCTGATGTTTTAATGGTAGCTGCTCTTGTAATAAGCTCAGACATGTGACACAGTTAGGACAAATTTTGTACTCCGTGGTATTTCTTTGTTGTTACAACTTGTGGTGTAATCAGTTACTGACCCTGCTATCATGCCTTTAAACCACAGCTTGGTGGTCTTGAAATTTGGCAATGATATGAGTCCATTCAAGTGTATTTACTTTCCCAAAAGTATGATATACAGAATTCTACAAGGATAAGTCTGTGATCTTACACTGATGTACACATGGACCACAGAACTGGAAATCTTCAGGTCAAATAATACTTCCTTAGCTCTCAAAGCATGCCATATATACTATATACTTACTTATTCAAACCTTTATTAGGCATTATACAAATAAAACGATAAAAGAGAAAGTAACATATAAAAGCCTTGAGATATATACAGAAAGGCAGCAGTTGGCTACATACATATATATATATATACATATAAAATCAGTGGTTTTCCTTGCTAACCCGCTCCTTGGAGGGCTACTACCAAAAACTCGGCTACCCCCGCCGTTACCCTTTGGTCAACGTCGGATAGGCAGAATCCCACACATTCACCTTGTTGGGGCTCCAGACCACCCAAAAGAGGGGACAGCACGCGTTGACGTAGCGTACTGTACAATGGGCACTGAAAGAGAATGTGCTCTACCGTGTCCGGGACATTCATAAAACATCTGCAGAATCTCTTGTTTCTGGGGATGTTTTGATATCTTCCCCTGACAAATGCTGAGGGAAAAACATTCAGACGGGCCAGCATAAAGGCCCTACGTTGGGCTGGAATTATTAATTTGGTGACGTAATTGGCTCTGCTATCTAAGATATTTAAATCATAGAATATGGGCGAACAAATTTTGTTTACAGCTGCCATAATATTTTGCCTCTCGACATCCTTTAGTCTAGTTAGGATATTATGGAAAATGTATTGCTCATTAGAATTGTACAGGGGCTCCAGCTCGATGCCTAAAGATTCAATCTTTTTTTCGAGGTACTGATACCATCTTGATTTGTAGGAGTCTTTGAGCAAATCAGCGAGCAGACTTGATGGAGGGCAGCGAAAATGGCAGCGTAACCAGTACTTTATTGAGGTGGACCAGGCCCAATATTCCATTGTGTGTATGCCTATTTCTGCACACATTGTTTCATATTTGATCACAGTTGGGAGTCCAAGAATACGTCTCAGAAAGCTGGAGTGAATCTTTTTTAGATCACTATTATATGCTTGGACCCATAGCGGGATTCCATAGAATATCTGGGATTGCACTTTTGTTTGGAATATCTGATTGGCCGCAGGAATAAATTGATTGCCTTTCTGATAATAAAAACGGGCAACAGCTGATGAGGTGCACTTTGGTATACTATATCTCAGGAATCTTAACCAATGTCTGTGTTGCTCTTCTCCCTATGTTGTGTGATGCAGAGATGAATAGACAGTGACTTGCCTGGGGAAACCTGCAGCTCAAGTTCACTGAGACTTACTCCCAAATAAGTGTGTATCAGTGCAGCTCTTGCAAGTTGGTTGCTGAAGTGAGATTTGAATTGGGCACTTTCCAGCTTATACTCTTAGCATTCTGCTATGCCAGCTTTGGAAGGCACCACCCCTTATAGCAGGGGTGCAGGCTGCTTATCCCAGATCAACCTTCAGAACAGTGCTTAGAGTAAGTAGCTCTTAATGCATACCCTCTGACATTTCACAGAGAGACATTCTTTTGTGTTTTATAATACATTTATTCTGAAACCCAGGATCACTGCCTGAGCTCTCCCATCCCACTAGACATTAAGACTCTTTTCTGGCTGCTGTATTCTGTATTCATATCCTCTGCAATAGTTTGTCCTCCAGTGGCTTCTAAACCAAGTTGTGTTAATAAACTGACCATTAAAAGAGCCCTTTTAGCTTCAGAATGTTGAATGGAACGCTTTAAGATTCCACACTGGAACTAGTTACTCTTATTAAATAAGTTACACATTAAAGAACAGTTACAACTCTTAATCTCTTCAAAAACATTAGTGTCTGGAAAGAGGTTCTACTCAGAGTTGACCCACTGAGATTAATGGTTGGTCATGCTTATTAACTTCACTGGGTTTACGCTGAATGAATACCACCCATAGTTACAGAGGGGGTGGAAGGAGAATGATACACAAGTTTTTAATGTCTGTGTGCGTATACTTATTTGTATTATTTTTCATTTTATAATGTATATAAATTTGTTGTTGGCATCAGTCTGTCTCAGGAGACAATGGAAGAGTATGCCTTTGGGGTTAAAGTAAAACTGTTGGAAAGTTACAGCTCCTGCTGTGGCTGTGGAGACATGTTTTATTACAGGTGGGGCAGAGGAAGGTGTCCAATTTTGCTGCTCCAGGTGCGCCTGGTGTTTCTTCTATCTGCACTCCTCCCAGTGATAATTTAGTATAGAAAACAGAGATAACAATTATAACACCAGACAAAAGATCCCAGGTTCACTTCCAGGTTGTCTCTAGGTAGCGTTATAAGGAAAAAAAACACTGCTCCTTTTCCCTGGTGGGGTATCCAAGAGCCCGTATGGAGTCCTTAAGTGGGTCCCTGTCGGTAGGAGAAAATAACAGAGGCCAACCAGAGTATATTGAAAAGCAAAGTAGCTAGTAAGCCTGATCTTTATTAACTGTTGCAACACGGTCCCCACTCACCACATACAGGAGGGAGGAGAAATCCCTGGGCAATGGTGTGCAAGCCCTTATATAGACTTTTGAAATTGCCCACCCTGTAGCCCAAGACCACCCCCCTGAAACATCATACATATATCACAGAAGGAGGTGGTCTACAGCAGAGGAGGTGGTCTACAGCAGAAATCCTGTTTGCCAGGATACCTGATAATGGTCACTGATTGCATTACCTAGGCAGTCTGGCCATACTTTTGTGATGGTTAATAGTTAGTTCCTGAATCCAGGTCACAGGCTCACCCTATTCATACCCAAATGTGGCCTAATGACAGGGTTTGCAAGCAAAAGACAACATTTAGGGAAGTTTTTAATGTCTGGTGTTTTATTGTATTTTTAATATTTTGTTGGGAGCTGCCCAGAGTGGCTGGGGAAACCCAACCAGATGGGCGGGCTATAAATAATAAATTGTTGTTGTTGTTGTTGTTGTTATTCCCTTTCTGAAGAGGAAAATTTGAGGCCATTGGGAGAGTCAAAATGGCTTCAGGATTGCTCTCCTGTACTAATTCAGACACGAAGTTTATATACTTATGTATGTGTTTGCGTTGTACATTTATGAACATTTAATTTATATTTGAGACCTTAGAATTCTTATAACAATAGGGATGGGTATGATCCTTCTGGAAACCCCGGAGAGCTGCTGCTGACATGGGGACTGACACAGAACAGCAAGTGACAGAATGGAGCTTACCCTCTTAACTCTCCTCTTTCTTCTGTGTTGCAAAATGGCAATGGAAGAGTACATTTTGAAGCAAAGAAATGGTGCTCTGGAAAAAAGTGCTTAATCCTTTCACTTACCACATTTGCCAACGCTGCACAACACCACCTAGCACATTTTATCCCCCCAAGCACCCAATGGCTGACTTTGGGCTTTAAAGTTTCAGCGGTGCGTGCCCTGTGCAGCACCAAAGTCCTGTGCCCCCAGCCTCTTGCACGCCATGGTTTGCCACTGTTGCTGCGTCCCCTGTGGCGGCAAAATGGTCATTCTCCCCTAAATCTGCCTCTGAAGCAGCTCAGGTTCACAAGCAGCCCCATGTGTCGTGTGGGATGCCTGTTGGTGGAACTCGCAACATGGCAGTGAATGGATATTTTTCAGGTTGCAGTTACAAACCTGAATAAGGCAGGTGAACTCTCATGTCATTCTGCCTTATTGCAGTGCCACAAAAAACCCTCTGGGGTGAGCCAGTGTAAGGATGATGGGTACCAGAAGAGAGCTCACTCTAACTCTTCATCCTGAGGGTGTGGAAGTTTTTTCGCCTGCAGGGCCACATTCCCATCCCGCCCCCGCCCTCCCCCCTTTGCCAGTCATTTGCAAACCAGCTGCCCTGTGCTCAGCTCTTCCTGAGCACCAAGCATATGGCCAGCAAAGTGCCTTGCACAGCAGTTCCCAAGTGCCCAACAACTAGCTGGTTGTTGGGTGTATGGGGAAAGTTGCCCAAGGGATTTTGGCAGCTGTCAATCACCTGTGCAAGGGGCTTTGCTACTGTTTTGCATATTTTTCCATTTCATTGCTTTCTAACTTTCTGTCCTATCCACTTCCATAAGCTGGCAATTCTAGTTTCTTATTTGGTCTTTGTATACGTCAGTGCCTCCGAATCATTTAACAACAAAGGCTCTCAAATTGCTTTTGTTAAATTGGAAATGTTCTGATTGGGAAACATAAGGCAGAAAGCTGAGCACACTTCTTCTGCCACAAACAATTGCCTTCCGGAATTATTCCACTTGACCAGCTATAAGACAAACTGATCTTATAGAAACTATTTTATAATAGTTGGAAACTTTTATAACAGTGCAGTACAGTTGGAGCTTATTTATTCTAATATGCCAGTGTGGAGAATTGTTATTCACTAAAGCAGAAAATGGAGCTGGTTTTTGAGAGTGTTTAAAATCAAGCAGCTCTGAAGTCACAAGCTGATTATTTGGGTAATCGTTTGGTGGTAAAGGCAATCAGCTTTCATTATTGAGTGGTGCTCTTCTCCAAAGTAATGAGAAACCAAGATGGAGTGTGCACATGCACACACATACTGGCCTGGTTAATAAATTGCAATGCACATTCTTTAAGATGTGGTCAGTTAAGCTGCATTACAGTCCATTCAGTAGATGCTCAACCGCTGGGATGTGCAACTGGTAGCTTACGGCCTCATCTGACCCCCAGGAGGCTGCAGCATGGTCACCTCAATTCCCACCCGCTTTCCTGCACTGCTTTCTCCTGTGCAAACTCCAACATAGGCAAAGCCTCTTTAATTCCCTCCTCTCCAGTAAGAATAGCAACAAAATGATTGTCCAAGTTTTTCCTTCTATGCATCTTAGTTGCTCACTCCATGACATAAATAGGTCCCTTGCTCCACCAGTGTCAACAGAGGCTCTGCCGGAATTCTCCCACTATGCACCTTAGGTGGCTGGTCCCACTGACCCATCTCTTAGTTCATTATTTCGTAATCTTTTTTTATCTGTGCATCAGAGTGGGCAGCCAAAGTGTGGAAGGGGAGAATTCTGTCATAATCTCTGTTGCTCTTTAGAATGTGGGGAAATAGGTTAAAGAGCTATTTATATTTAGAGTGAGTGACTAAGGAGGCATAATGGACTGTGCCAAAACCTCTGCTGCTGTTCAGTGGAGAGAAGGGGTGAATGAATAAAGAGCCTTTCTCCACCAAGTGGGAGCAGGATAAGAGCCAATATTCCTGACCTTTTAGCCCTTGTTCAACTCAAAACATGACTGCTATTTTGAGCCCTGCTGGGTAAGACCAACAGCGGTCAGTCAGATGTTCATGGGAAGCTCAGAAACACAGCAACCATAGTAACATCCAGCCTAGACTACTGCAATGTGCTGCATGTGGAGCTTCCTTTAAAGACAATTCAGAAACTTCAGCTAACCTTAAGAGTGAAGGTGGTCCTTCAGATAAGATGGCCAGAGTTTTTTTAGGGCTGTAAAGATCATTACCATCAAATTAGGCCCATAAACACACTGGCAACTGGTACAAGTATTGTGTGTTCCAACCACTTTGCCTCTATTCAATAACTGGGCAGCTGCATCTTGCACCAGTGACATTCCAAAATCATCTCTAAAGGCAGCTCCACACGCAACATATTGCCTCAGTCTAATCTGGATGTCATCACTACACAGGTAACAAACGTAAGGTAAGGTCCACCTTCTAGACAGGTCACACTGGTGTACAAGCCTGAGCTGGTAAAAGGCACTCCTGGCCATCACGACCTGTGCTTTTCCAGGCAGCTCCAGATCCAGGATAACTGTCTTGACAAATGTGCATCTGGAGGAGCAAAGCCTCCCCACACCTGCTGTAAAATAAAGGCCATGGGCTGGAACAGAAGTGCCCCAGCACCACTTTCTGGGGTTTACCTTTAATCCAGGAAGGATTAAAGCTACTATGTCCCTGGGTCGCCTGGGCCCAACACAGCTGGGCTGTCCAGAAGGAAACCAAGGCCAGAAGGTGGTGAAGAGAGCCAAGATGGTTGCATTCCTTCTGTCCATTCCCCAGCATATCACCCACCAGGGCAACCGAAGCTGCTTCCTTCCCAAATCCAGTCATGAAACTGGACTGGAATGAATTCAAATGATCAGTATACTCCAAAAGCACTTGGAGTTGAAAGACTGTCACCTACTCCAACAGGTAGCTTAAACTTTTATTTAACGCACTTGTCTATTATATATTTTAATTACACATAGCTGCATTTTCATAACTTTTTATTCTTTTTATTTTACTGCTAGTTTTTAATTGTTTCTGAACTGCCTTGGTATTTCATATAGAAATGAAAGGCAGTTTATGAATTCTAATCATCATCATTATCAAAATAATATATCAGTATTGACATCTTCATGATTCTCTGCATGTGCTTAATACATTTTTTAAGATTCTCTTGTATATAAAAAAAAACCCCTGCTAAGCATAGAGAAACATCCCTGTGCCGACCTTCTCTGTCCATATGACACCTGCAGATCTGTCTTTACACAGTAGGTGAGATTGTTTGCTTCATGGATCAATAAACTTGTAAGTCCTTTGGTTGTGCAGCTAATGGAACTTATGGACCATTTAAGCTTGAGATGATTAGAATTCAGCCTGTATCTAGGTGAAATAAGGATTTGTTCGTCCATAATTCCTTTAATACATTAACTTGTTCCCAGCTTTGTAATCTCTGTTATAACAGCAGGCGTGTGGCCACAAAATAAGAGCCTGAGAGCTGATTCAGAAAGTGAGAGTCTCAGCTGCGTGAGTGTCGTGCGCTTCCGATTCCCCAGTTCTACTCTTAATAGGAAAAGCCAAAGTTTGGGTAACTTTTGGGGTCACCATTTAGGTATGAATGTTCTCAGCACTGAAATATGAGGGTCCCTTTTGGTATTGACATTCTGCCTGCTTTTGGCACGCATTCCCCTGATCTCCTCCTTGACCCTCCTGCTTAAATTGTATTAATTGCTGTTTAACTGTCTTAAAGGTTGTGCTGTTTTATTGGGCTTGTTTATCGAACATTTTAATTATGGGTGTTTATTTTAATGTTTTGATGACATTGTTTAATTGTGTATTTTTAATCATGTGTGATTATATTTTGATAATTGGTTTTATGCAAGTAAACTACTTAGAAGCCATTTTGGCAAGTAAGTAATATATAAATTAATAAAGCCTCTCCTCCTCAGGGAGGGGAGGAGTCGTGAGCAGGAGCCATTTCCTGCTTTGGCGGGGGGTGCCGCCCCCTGCCCATCGCCTGGAGGCTTGGGGGCAGGGTTTAGCGGCCTGGCAGCATTTCTCAGCCATTGTGCTGCTGGCGTGGTTCCCATAGCCCTATGGCCGCTGAAAAATCCAGGAGACTTTTAAACCGTGTGGTGGCGCCCAAATTGCCATATATGAATGGCCAAGTGATTCAGCATGCTGACATCCGGTTCAGCGAATAGTCTTTATTTCATGATGACGGAGTTCACCTTTCAGACCTCGGCAATGATGTTTGGCTGGGCGACATCATCAGAAGCCTTAGGGATGGTTGCAGCTGTGAGGGTATTGGCGGCGAGCCTCTTTGGCTCAGGTGGCGGTTAGGCATTGGAATATGGTTGTGTGTTGGAGGGCAGGGTGTGGCCATCGCCTACCCCTCCATTTTATGGGTATTCTGGTAAAAGAATCCAGCGGTCATGGATCCTGTCCGACACCCTTGCTGGTGGCCAGGGCCATGGCACGACCCCCGCTGACATCAGGGGGAGCTTTCAGTTGTATTTGCATCAACAGGCTCCTCCCACTGGTGGTTAACCCTTGATAGACTCACCCCTCCCCGAGGGGGTGGAGTCACGCTCTGATGCCTAAGCCAATACCTCTCACATGCTGTAATCAACAAAGTTGTGGCCTTTTCTAGCCCATTAACCTGATATACCGTGTCCATGTGTCTTTCTTATCCTCAAGCGGGTGGCGGGTCCTTGAATCACAATATATTATGGTTAATCTGCAGGAGCAACATCTGTGGCTCACTCAGTTCACCGGCTCTATACACTGAGTGCCTATAGTTTCTAAGCAATAAAGTGAACATATGCACTATGAATTCATACAAAAGACATAAATCCTTTTGCTTTAAAATAATAAAAATTGGAGGGGTCACTATCCTGTTTTAATAAAATTACTACAGCTATTACGAGAGAGATGAACTGTGTCAATTTACCTTATTTCCTGTTTTGAAAGTTAACTATGATCATTGCTTTTTTCAGCCGGAGCACATTTCCAGCTCCTCTCAGGTAGGCCCCATT
Organism: Podarcis raffonei; assembly: GCF_027172205.1. NCBI lineage: Eukaryota > Metazoa > Chordata > Lepidosauria > Squamata > Lacertidae > Podarcis > Podarcis raffonei. The sequence goes on from NC_070608.1 coordinate 90,061,051, forward strand.
GCGGGCTGGCACTCTCCCTGCCCGCTTCTTGCCTTTAGGTACTTCTGAGAAGCCCAAAACAAACATCTCAAGTCAAAATGGAAGCTGGCCAGTGTGTGTGTCTACACTTTTTTTAGACCTATGACTCCACCTGCTCCTAGCCACTCTAGGTCAATGTACAGCAGGGGCCAGCAACCTTTTTCACCTGTGGGCTGGTCCACCATCCTTCAGACCATGTGGTGGGCCGGACTATATTCTGGGGGTGGGGAAATGAACGAATTCCTATGCCCTACAAATAACCCAGAGATGCATTTTAAATAAAAGCACACATTCTACTCATGTAAAAACATGCTGATTCCCGGACCATCCGCGGGTCGGATTCAGAAGGCGATTGGGCCACATCCAGCCCCTGGGCCTTAGGTTGCCTACCCCTGATCTACAGGGCAGAGCCAATTCCTTTTTCCTTTTCTTCTATCTGTCTTCTGTGTAGTGGAAGCAGGCTTTATGTTTCCAGCCCTGCACACGTTTGCGCAAGGGCCCTAGCCATCTGCCTAAATCGAGGAGAGGGAGGGAGGCGGGGGCGCATTTATTTGACCTGCGCCAGAACTAGGGGCAACCCTAAAGCAGCTAGGGAGACAGCTTGCCATAGTTTTTAGCACCTCCGTGGGCAGTGAACGCAGCTGTTGTTCAGGGCTTCCCCTTTTTGTGTGGTGACTTGCTGTAACAACTTCATGGTGAGTTCTGGAACCTATTTTTCTTGGGGGGGGGAGCACTAGTCGTGATAATATATAAGAGAGAACTTGATTGATTTTGCTTCTCCCTCACCCCCAATCCGAAATGCGGACTTTACCAATTCAGTAGTGCTTCGTTAGAGTGCCACTCCATTTGCTTGTAGCTGGGGGCTCTACTCCACTGCCAGGGCCACGTACTTTGTCCCAGAGAATGATAGGCTCCTTTCCATCTGAAGCATCCATCCATGGTTGGAGAATTGGCATCTGGACAGCTCAGACTTTTTGATCCTCTCCATTAAGCTCGCTAGTCATGCTGAGAAAGCTGGTTGGTGGCAGAGTGAAAGAACACAGTGGTTAGGAGTGAGCCCCACCTAAAGTTGAGGAGGAGAGATGTCAACAAATGTAGGGCTTTGTACATGGGAGGTTTTTTTTTCCATAATACACATTGACAGTTTTGAAATTGGTGCTGTGTTACCCAACAATGAGGGACACTGCAGCTTACATAGCAGAAAATCCATAGTCTCTAGACACTTGTTTACTGCAGAAGAGTCACTAGATGTTGACCTTCAGTTCTGTCTACACTATGAGCTGATTCAGAGAGATAAGAAGCACTAATCGGTCAGTCTTCTTTGACTTTTTATTGACTAGCTGACACACTGTTATTTCAGTGTCAATGTCAGCTGTGCCATGGTGTTGGGGGGGGGAAATATGATTCATACATCCATTGGGCATTTATTGGACCCAAGATTGAAATCCAAAACACGCCCCCCCCCTTTTTAATGGTGGGATTATTTTGGGAGAAAAAGAGTTTGCTGTGTTAGTTAAATTTCCCCCAGAAAATATTCATCAGGTTAAAGTTTTAAGAGTACATTTTAAAAATACAATTGCACTACAGCTGTACAATTTGTGTTTATTTGTGTGTTTGTGTGTGTGTTTTTAAAAAAACTTTTTAAAAAAACTGCATGCTGGTAGTTCACACGTTGTAAAATAGTTCCACCAGGGCAGTGTTTCATGGCAAGGTAAATATTCTATTGTAAATCAACTTATAGTGAAATTTCAACATAATGTTGGGTTTCAAACCCCCCCCCCCGACAAATAAAAATGAAAGTGATGGAACATCAGGAATCCTTATGGAACTTCCCAGCAAAAATGTATTGATGGAGCCATATCCATGAAAAGTCTTTTATGTACTTTTTACAGTATCTCAGTTGGGTGCCATGTTACAGAGCGATGGTTTACAAACAATTATTTGAACACTGATTCACCAAGACACTAAAAAGCAATTATTTCATAGTTTTTGTTGCTCCATCTCACCACCATCCAGCACACTTCGCACAGCTCAAGTTGGTTTATACGATAAATTGACAAAGTTGAAAAATGTGACTCCTCTGAACTTTTTAACCTTCTATGAAAGGGAAGAATTCTAAGAGCAATGGATAAAATTCAATTAACTGAGATGACAGAAAATAATCTACTGAGCAAATACATCAGGCAATTGGATGCTTTCAAAAAGGAAATATCCCATTTCTTTTCTTGTTATCTAATGATACAGGAGTTTATTTCTCTGGCAGCAGTTAGAAATCGACGTAATGTCCCCTAAATGCTTTGGCAAGCAATTAAGGCCTTTATTGTGTGACTAATCTATTATTTCATTTCCCACATTAGCAATTAGAATACAGCATTTGTCCTGTCTGTGTCCTTGTGTGTTCATATACATGTGTGTTTAATAAGAGCATAAGAAGGGCCTACTAGGACAGGCCAATGGCCCACCTAGTCTACCATATTTTTTCACAGTGGCCAACCAGATGCCTTTGGGAAGTTTGCAAGCAGAACCTGAATGCAACTGCATTTCCCCATCCTGCAGTTTCCAGCAACTGATATTCAAAAGCATACTGCCTCCAAACCATGGAGGAAGAGCTTAGTGACCATTGATAGCCTCAGTGAATTTGCCTAATCCCTTTTGATAGCCATCCAAGCTGGTGGCCACATCTGCCTTCAACGAAATGGAATGGACTGTGGGAATAAGTAGATTCTTTTGTCTAGCCTGAATTCTTCAATGTTCAGGTTCACTAGATGCCCACAAGTTCCAGTGTTATAAGAGGGAGAGAAAATCTTTTCTCTATTTTCTCCATGCCACAAATTATTTTATTTGCTTATATTTCTACAGGTACCAGCATAATGGTTGTTTATGTATCTACATGTACATATTTGCTGTGCTTAGTGTGCATGCACCATGCAAACACTACTTTGGAGCAGTTGAGAAATGGGAGGAAGGAGTGTTCTGGGCACATCTATGGTGCCTGCCATTGATAGGGGTTCCTGTGGTACTTGGGGTCCATCCCGTATTGACCACCACACTGTCCAAACACTACTATTTTAGCCCTTTAACAAATTTTAGTCCATTATTTACATATTTTTATGCAGACTTCAGGGCAAGAAGTCCTCTCCAGACAGTTCACAAATGAAACTAGAACAGATTAATGAAGCAAAGTTTCCACATACCCACCCAAATGGCCTTGCAGTGCCATTTCTTTCCCAATGCTGACTGCTGATCTGTCCCCCATGTAATATTGGCAGGACAAAATTAGTATGAGAGCTTGAGTCATTGCATGCTTAGGGATCTGGAGGCCCTTGTCAGGGAACTGTATCACAGGTAATCAATCAAGCTGTTCCTTCTTACTTACCTCTTGTGTGCGCCTGATCCCAGGGCCAGGTCATGGCTGATAAATCCGCTTTCCTTTCTACCGTTTCATTAATGCCAAATTATGAATTAAATTTATGGCTTGAGTCTAGAAGCGATCTAATTCCATACATGACTGGAGCTGTTACAGGGAGATTTTTTTAGCAGTTGTCTATCCAGTTACTGCTAGACAGTGGATACAGCAGCTTATGTTGAATTCTATGAATTGCACAGTTGCAAATTTGGGGGATACGTATCTTGTAATCTGATGTATGTAGACATAAATTGGAGCTGTTCCACCTAAATGTTGGTAATAGTGTTATAAGTGGAACTGCCACTGCTGTTTCAGATATAAGATTGTGTGTCCTCTTCAGCAGGAGTTTGAAACTCAATTCCCTTTGGACCTTAACAGGTAACCTATTGGTCGTAATGCACTTCAGTGTCTTGGTAATCGGTTGGCAGCTGCCTGCTGTCCCCATCTGTACACTCCAGCATCACAATATAATTGGAACTTGGTAATGTGTTGTGGGGGAGGGGAGATGGTTGGCTGCCAAAATGTGGCCACCTTGATGGTGGCACCCTGGTTGGCATGCCCTCCTCAGAAAGGCTCACTTGGTGCCTTCTTTTATCATTTCAGTACTAGGGAAATATTTCCTTTAAAAAAAAAATCTCCCAGGCATTTTAAAATCAATTTTTCAATATTTTGAATTGCAACTAAGTCTTTGCATGCCATGTATGTTTTGCCATGCTATGAAACTGGTTTTACCTCTGTCTCAACTGACAGTGTTAATGCTGAAATAGTTCTTTCAAAAGACATTATTTTACTCTTCATATCTGAGAGTTGCCCGGTGAACAATATTATTCGGTGGCATATATATATATATATATATATATATATATATATATATATATATATAAAAGCTCAGAAGGTAACATTCTGCATGTGGAATGGGCTTTCTTGTCCTTTACCTCAGGCTGAAAAATGTCTTGGGCCCTTCCTGGTCTTGATGTGGATCAAAACAGGAGCTTCTTGTGGCTTAATAATATTTGTGCACTACCTCAGGGAGCCAGTGTACATCCAGACTCCTCCCCACATTTTATAATTGCTTGATTGATGTTGCAATCAGACTCGCTAAAGGAAGATCCCAAACAGCGTAATTGTGAGCCTGGTCCTGCATTGGTTTCAGTTCATTAATGAAAGCATCACCCATAATTATTATGCCTAAAAAAGCTTTTTATATGCACAGTGACACACTTTAGGGTGTGTGATCACTGTGTCATAGGCACACTTCTCAGGTGCAGGAAGCACTTGAACTTTGACCTTGCTCCTCACCATTTCATCTCAGGCGTGCTTCGATGGCATTATAGGCTTATGCTGCCTGCTGATGGCTGCTCACTGAGCTCTCTGAAGTAGCCCCCTAGGCTTGGGGCGTCACTCACAAATAAGGGGTGTAGGAGCTATTTAGATGTGTCACGCTTGCCTTTCCCAAAGGGTCTGAATGGGTGGTAGATTTATGGAACTATGAAAAAGGTCTGAGGTGAAAGTTCAAACCCAAAACAGACAAAGGGAAATGAAAGTACAAAAAAGGAAGGAAACAAAAAGTATAAGGCTGAAAATACCCATAAATAAGACTGTTTAGGGAGGGCGGGGTGAAGAGTCACCAGTTTCACCCCACCCCAGGTTATTCTTCTGGGAAAACCCCATATCTTTGGCTGGCTCAGGGACTTGTTATAATTATAAAGTCCTAGGTACTTTGGAGGAAAGAAAGTACAGTCACAAGCCATCACAGTTATTATTGGCACTTCTGGTCTGGAATTTTCCATACTAGCATCCAGTGCAAAGAATAAGGTAGAGAGGCCAAGGCCTAAGGCAGGGATGGCCAATGTGTTGACCTCCGGATGTTGTTGGACTACAACCGCCATGGTCCCTGATCACTGGCTGTAGTAACTGGGATTGATGGTGTCAAGCGCCCTGTGTGGATATGTCATCAAGACAGTGGTCAGGTGATGGTGCAGAATGGGAGGGGCTCAGAGAGATGGAGGAGGCTGGCCTTGGGGAAGGTTCTAGTGTGTTAGGGGATGACAGCCTAGGACTCCAGGATGGGACTGGTCCAGACAGAGGCAGAGCTAACTGCTCCAGCACCTGGAGCGGCACACATGATGTGCACCCGGGGGCGGAGGCAGCAGCGTCCCAGGGGGCACCGCCCATGGCGAGCAGCAAGCATCCCGGGGGGGGGCCGATGTCACCCCCACTCAGGGATGACACCCGGGGCGGACCGCACGCACCGCACCCCCCCTCCTCCCCCAGTGTTTCCAGGGAAGTGTCCCAGCAGGTTGAGAGGTGGGGATCTGGAGCCAGGAGAAGAGCCTAGTGATCTGTACGAAGAACAGCCACATCTGTGATACCAAACACTGCAAGCACTCAATCACCAGCTGTTGAAGCGGTCCAGTGCCTTCCCCTTCAGGGGAGGCATCTAAGAGTAAGTCCAGCTGTGAGTTGGCTCCTCTGACTCCATCTCCAAGGACATGGTGGTTACACAGCCAGAGCAAGCAAAAGCTCTATATGCCCAACCTCAACAAAGGAGTACCCTTTTGCTAGCCCAGTCTGATGTAGCACACATGAATAGTTGTGCCTTCCAGCATTTCAACAGGAAAGTATAGTCAAATGTTGGATCAGCATCTTAGCTAAGCCTAGCCATGTTTCATAATGCTCTGCCAAACTTTGCCTGTGTATAACCTGTAGACCTGCGTGGGAATGTTGTTTTCATTTTGTCAATAAAGCTTTCAAAACTTCCACTCCTGGTAGCAGTTTGAGTTCTGAGCCTGAAATGGAGAACCAGGACAGATGGGAGTCCTAGAGCCAGTTCAGTCATTAGGTAGGGTGAGGCTGCTGTTTCAGACTGCAGAAGCCCCCAAGGGGTCAGATCTCACCCAAAATCAACACAGTCTTGTCCCAAATCAGTGCTGATGGTAGTGCTGCTTCTCTGCCAGTGACAGATGTGTCAGCGGCAGCAGAGGAGGTGGCAGCAGCGGGAGCAGGCAGGTGGTGGGGGGAGCTGCAGCAGGGGCAGGGCATAGCAGCACTTCCCATTTTGCCTCAAGCAGCAAAATGGAATGTGCCAACCCCGGTCCTAATATATATGGGGAGCTACCATGTTGGCTCATTCTGGCCTGCTTTACACACACTCTGCTGGCCAAGGGCAATTTTCACTCTGTGTGTGTGTGTGTGTGTGTGCGCGCGCGCTAGTTATGGATACCAAAGACAGAGCCCTTTTGCCTCAGGGTAAATTTTGTATTTTGGACCTGCATTTATAATGTATCATAACCTATTATTATGTGAAGCAAAAAAAGTAATGATAGGAACTGCTCTGAAAATATCACTCTCCTTTTTTGCACTTTAATATTGAATATATTTATAGGTGAGACTCTTGAAATATTGACCCTTCCAAACTTTCTGAGAATTCCAAATTCACAAAGTGAAGTGCGAGGCCAGCTCTGATAAAGTGAAGAACCTTGTTTTGTTGAGTAATTGTGAAAGTGTATGACTGTTTTTAAGATTTGCAGAGGGCAAATAGTGACTAATAAAGGACATTTTTTAAAGAGAGACAAAAGATACCATACAATTTAAAATGTAAGCAACCTTGCTTACATTTTAAATTGCGTGGCATCATTTGTCTCGTTACATACTTAGTTGATGGACATCCTGACCCGCTACTACTTCAGTAAGAAACTGCCTTGATTTTGTTGGGGCTTAAGGATATACAGTAAATCTGAAGATGACATTACTCTTTGCAAATAAATGGAAGAAAACTTGGGAGTTGAACCTGTCTTCAGCATTTGGGCTCCAGGGTCATGGAGGAACTGAGCTACCCAAAAGCTTTCTCCCTCAGGCTTCCCATTCTTTGCTACAGCACTCAGCAATGGGTAACATAAAGGGGCAGAGGCTGGAGACGGGGTGTGTCGATGGGTGTGCATATGCGCCCATGTACACTGATTTTAAAGTGAATAGTAGAGCTTTGTCATTATTGGCTGGGGAGGTGGATTCAGTGTCCATGTTAGAGGATGTGTGCATGAAGTGCTTGTGTGCTGCAATGCACAGGAGCATTTTTGTTTTGTGCTATGTGAGTGTGCCACTCTGTGTGAATTTGGGCGTCCGTGCTGGGATTGAGGGCTGACTATCTACCTGTCTCTTTATTTTAATGTGTAGCTCCTGGGTTGGAGATGGGGCCCATTCCCTCCACCATAGTATCCCTAGATCTAGAATCTGTGCTGCATGTTCTCCATAAGCTTTACATTTTGCTGCTTAAATCCTCCTAATGTCTATCTACTGCTTTTCAGCAATGTCTAGTAATCTCGGCCTTATTGGCCGTGACTGCAATCTCATTCAGATTTGCAAGTGCCATTTTAATATGAGGTTACTCTTTTCTAAAACAGTAGATGTGCATCATCAGAAGTGCAATCACTTCCTTATGTGAGAAACTTTACAGCATCATTTAGAGGCTGCTGCAGTTTCAGTCCCATCCTGAGAGGGCTGTTATCATCTTCTAGGTCTCCACCTTTATCATGTTCACTCTTTAGATTTAGGGATGGGAGTTCCTTGTTTATCCAGTTTGTATTGACCCAAGCTAAGGATGTGTCTGCTGATTTTGTTGATTTTAAATCCGACAAAGAAGGAGAGCTCTGGAGTTGTGCCACAGCCTTGGCTGGATATCTACATATCCCCCCTGTTGCATGATGTGACTCCTTTCCATTAAGATAATCTTTAGTTAAACAATACACATTTGGTGATGATGGCTTCTTCCTGAAAAAAATATATGCTTAGGAACTGAAGTGTAATGTACCATGGTGCAAAGCACTTCTGGAGAGCATGGTGTTCCAGCATTGTGCAGTTAGTGTTTCATAAGAGTAGATCCTAATCAGGACTTGTTATGAATAATCAATTTTCAGTATGGCTTTCCTATCTGGGCAATTTGTGCGTGCATAGATTGCAAATATTCTGCGTAAGGTCTAGATCAGCACTAGAGAATGCTGGTTTCCTCCCAGATCCCTTCAGCCCATCTGCCAGTTGGGGGCATGCGGAGACAATGGAAAAGCTTTTTACTGATCAGTGCAGGCTCCCTGTCCAGCCAAAGGGAGCAATTTCTTTTTCCAGCGTTCCCGCACCCTGCACCCCAGATGATTAATTTCAGCATTTTTCAAAGCATTTATTTTGAAACAAATGTTTTGAAAACAGGCATTGCTTTGGAATTTCCTCTAGGTAAATCAAGAATTATATTAAGTTAAGCTGGTGCAAAAGGCCAACGGAAGCTCCTATTTTGGTTTAAGCCAGTCAGGCTTTGCGTTTCATTCATGGGTGGATTAGGACAAGATGAAACAGGAGATGTTTACCCAGATGGTACTACATTTGAATCAAGATATACATCAGAGGTCACTGGAGTTTGCACACTCTGTTGGTGCAAATTGCATGATGTACCTTATAAGATTTCCAGTGGAACTCCAGACATTTGCTCCAGCTGGTTAGCTGGCTCTTTTTGTCTGCACCATCACAGAGGAACCATGCAAAGTAAAGGAAAAGAAATTAATGTGAGTTGTCTGTTGGTTGTGATATGCTATTTGTTGCCCCCTTTCCTCCTGAAGCTAGCTCCTGTTTCATTTTTGGTTTGGGAAGAAAGCACTGGAAGTATAATCCTTTCTCTGGGCTGCCTTCAGGATGCAAAGGAGGGATAATGCCCCTTCCGTGGGATCTCCAGCTGAGGTAGATGGACCATTTGGTGTCAATTGTGTTCAGCAGTTTCCTCAGCACACAGAGCTGTCTTCAGGTGCAAGTGCTTTAGCAGTAAGAATGAATGAGATGCACTTCAGGACATCACTTGTGAACCTGCCATTTCCCAGACTGAAGCCTATAGATTTGGTTCTATAGCAGGCATCCCCAAGCTCAGCCCTCCAGCTGTTTTGGGACTACAGCTCCCATCATCCCTGACCACTGGTCCTGTTAGCTAGGGGTGATGGGAGTTGTAGTCCCAAATTAGCTGGAGGGCTGAGTTTGGGGGTGCCTGTTCTATAGGATGCAATGGGATCAAGTATGGTGTAGTGGTTAGAGTGTTGGACTAGGACCTGGGAGACCAGGGTTCAAAGCCATCGTCAGCCAGGAAGCTCACTGCCTGACCTTGGCCCAGTCACCATCTCTCAGCCTAACCTACCTCACAGGGTTGCCGTGAGGAGAAAGATGTGGTGAGAGGAGAGCTCCTTGGTGGTATATAAAAGCATTAATAATAATTCAGAATACTGAGCCAGTTTCTGTATTAATGGTACCATTACACCTGCTTAGTCCTGCCTTGCCCTTAATCCCTAGTTTTAAAAAACTGTTCAAGTTTGATGAGAAGCAGAGAAGTAAAGGAATGGATTAGTCCACTCTTAGTCTGACTTACCACCAGACACTCTCCCAAGCATGGGAGGGAACCTTTTCCCTCACTCACTACAGTAGCAATGGGAATTTCTTTATCAGTGACAAGTGGAATGGTGAGATGACAGTGGCAAATTTTTCTCTCCTACATCCCCTGATTTCCTATTCACAATTAAAGTCATTGCAACAGGAAGAGCATCCGGAATACTTTTCCGAAGGGCATGTGTGTGGCCTTGGTGCTCTTTATGTCCAAATCAAGGATGGCCTCTAGGCCCTAAAAGGAGGTAAGGGTCATTTCCACCAGGAGTGGTGCTAAAGATGGAGTAGAGGAGTTAATGCTACAGCATTTGGAAGACAGGTCAGAGGTGGAGACACCAGTATCTCCCACACTAATAACATGCACAGAGAGCCTGCAATGGATTGTTGGGCGCAGAGGATAAAATGTGGAGGCAGGGAAGAAACTGAGATAGGTATAAGTGAACCACTTCGTGATCTCTTGAATGAGCAACGTTTCATCTGCGTTTCTGGAATTATAACATTCCACTCTTCCACTGAGCAGGTAATTGTAGAACACCAGAATGTTTCTTGGAGACCCTTCTTCAAGTGAGCATGCATTTGCAAGGTCAGGTTCTAGATTATTTACAATGCTGATTGAATGGATATGGTCTTTATTTAGGAATCTAGTTCCTTCAAGTGCAATGGCTTCTTTTTGAAAAGTCATAAAACAGGGGCAGTTAAATCCAAGGATTATGTTGTTGTCACTCACGCATACTGAATTGACTTATAATTAATATTTTTTGAAATTTGTATTAAAATATGAATGCAAAATCCATTGCATATGTGACCTTTGATGGACCTCAGCCAGCCCACCTCCCATTGGTGTCAGAGAAATTATTTCAGATGACCTTGTTGAGCTTGCAGGGTACCAATAAATCTGTTACCCTGCAAATTTACATCCTTGTAATCTATCAAACATGGATAAAGTTAGCAGAAAGCGGACAAAGACTTTTGCAAATAAATCCTGATCATGTTTATTTGCTAAAATCAGTAGGACATACCTCTATGGGGGGAAATGAAATACGGGTCAGGTTTTAAGAGTTAGTGTTAGTAGACAAGTAGGCCCTTATGAAACGACCCGGGGGAAAGGCATGTGCAATGCAGAGGCTAAGAACTAAGTGTTTAGTTTTGCTCTGAGTAAACTTAATGGTCCTAACTTAAGGGAGGACCATTAAGTGGATCTGCTTGGAGTAAAACCACCCTAAGACTGTAACCCCTGAAGTCCCTGGTTCAAATCACACCTCAGTCAAGAAGGTACTAGGTTGTTTTATGCGAGTCACTATCTCAATCCCCATCTGCAATATCAAGATAATGACACTGACCTATCTTACAGGGTTGCTGTAAGGTTTACTAAGAAAATGTGCACAAATTAGTTAGAACTATTTAAATGGACTATATAAATAAGGGGCATGAAACATGGTTGGAACTCCCCAATCAGCAAGCAGCCAAGAGCTGCACCCGTAACTGGCTTGGGACAACATCACCGGGACCAGGAGCTGAAGCCAGTGCACTGCTCCACCTGCCCCTTTCCCTCTCTCTCTGCTTATCGTGGAGGACTGTGGGTGGGGAGTCCCTTGATGTGTAGTACTGGTGGCAGGCGCCAGCTGAAGTAGACAGTGATAGTGGCTGTGAGGGGGATGGCGGAGGAGCCTCCACAATAAGGAGGGCTTGGGAAGAGGCCTGATGGAATGGGCATGCGGGGGGCGGGGAGAGAGATTGAGGCTGCAGCTTGGAGGGAGGGAAGTGACAACCATCTTCCACGGGTAAGGGCAGCTGGGAGGGAGGCAGGTGGCTCAAGTGGGGGATTGGGAGCTTGGTAAGGGAGGGAGGCCGGTGCGTGAGCGTGAGCATTCACCAGAGGTGGGAAGTGAAGAATGGAGGATTGTGGGAGGTAGTTGGGGCTGGAGCCAAGTGGGGACCTTGGCATCTGGGATAGGGGAGGAAGCGAGTGGGCAAAGGAGACTTGACATGGGGGGCATGCAGCCCTGCAAAGGTGAGTGCAGAGGAGAAGGGTGAAAATGAGGTGAGAGTGGTGGTCCGGATTGGGGAGGGTGAGTGTGTGCATTGGGGATGACAACACACAAATCTGCCCCTTCAAGGGGAAAATCTGATGGGGAGGGGGACCAAAAAAAAATGTGTCCAAATTTTCATCACCCGGATGTTGGAGGGTATGGAACCATATGGACATAGAGGAAAAGACACTGTAAGAGCAAAGTCACAACAGGGAGTACTGGCTGGTTACTCAGTAGGAGAGCAGCTTTCAGTGGGCAACGGAAGATTTTGTTTTGATTTCCATACCTGACAGGTGCTCTTGTCAGTAGGGCACCCCTATTGTATGTCTGGGCTGCCCTACTGGTAACAACATTTTTGGGTGGAAAAGAGGAGTGTCAACAGGTCTAGAACCCAAGTCTTTTATACCAGATACCCATAAATTCAGAAGAACATGACACAGATACTTCTTTGTCATGCATACAATTGAGGGTTCCCTGCTGAAATTTAGCCCAGTACCAAAGGAAGCATTTTGAGTGTGTGGCTGGACACAGTCATGCCATACAGCAGGTCTTAAGTTGGGTTTCAAGCTATGAACTCCTAGGGTAAGGACTGGGAAGCACCAGCAACATCACCTGTAGGCAGAGACCAAGTATATTCAGTTGCCCACTGCTCCCACCACTATCTTGTGACATCCACATGGGTGTGGGCCCCAACTTTCACTTAGTAGCCACTAAGCAAAGATAATTGGGGACAATATTTAATTCCCTTTGTGTAAGAATACCAACTGCATTTTGGTAAAGATGCAGAGGTTAACAAAAATGGGCTGATGATGCATGAAAAAGACTAAATTCCAGAGGTGAATTATTAAAATGAAATAAACTATTATTCTTTACTGACTGTAGAAATCCATATTTTTTGTAATGTTGCCTGTGTACTAAATTGAACCCTGGCAGTCGCTAGGCCATTCTTGGTGCATTGCTGGATGAACTTGGTGGGTAGAAGCAGAGCTGATGAGAAAAAGCTCTGGCCTTTGTTGACATGACCAGTTTCTCATCCATTTATGCAGTTTAGTAGAATACTTATCACCTGCAATATATTCCTGACATTCCAAGAACCCTTGGAATCTCATCTTTAGCTGCAAACATTAAATCTGCCCAACATAAATTATAGCTTTTGTTTATTTCATACCTTATTTCTCCTTCACTCTCTCTCGACCCCACTCCCCATCTTCTGAAAGGATTATAATTTTGTGGAAGTCGGTTTGTATATCTTCCCTTAATTTCAATGGCGCTTGCGCAAGAGAACTTCCCCATGGATTGTGTTCTTTGTTTGCTATTTTTTCCCCAGGATAAAAGAATGGTAGGCATCGCATTATGCTGTTAATTTTCATTCAGTGTATTTGTTACTGTGACTTATTTTGTGCCTGCTGTAGGAGTTGCCCAATTGTGTATGATGATTTTTAAATATGTTATTAGGAAAACACTTTTTATAGCCTGTGCATCTTTTGATTATGAATGAGTGCCGTGTGATACATGCAGGAGTGTTTATTATTTATACAAAATATATAAGCAGGAAGAGTTGTCATAAATCACAAGCTGGTATTATCCTAGGGGTTCATGACAGCCATATCTTTTTTATATGGAAAAGCAGAATACATTAAATAATGTAGGCACTAGGAAAAGATGTAAAAAAACTGGATGATTGTTGCATTTCCTCCATTCATTTGGTAGCATTTAAAAATCTAACTGACTCTCATATAAATTAATCTTATTTTTAAGAAAAGGAAAAAGGAAAAAACAGAAAAAATTATGCAGAAGCTTATTCTATCTTTATGCATTAGCTCTCTATTTTGTAATACAGCACAGGAAGAACAATTGGCATCAAACGTGCGAGGCTTACTCATCTGCGCCTCATTTGAGGGAGAGCTTGGGAAATGTCTGCTGTGTAGCACCAGAGACTGAGAAGAAGCAGGCCTCTCTGCACCCAAACGGAATGGAGAGAACACATTTCTATGCTTAACCAGAGCCTAACAATATCGGTTACAGAAGAGGCTTACTTAGGTTGCAGTAGCCAATAGTCCGGCCTTAGCATTTACTAAACCATTTAATTAACTACATTTACCTTTTTAAAGGAAAATTCATTGCATGCAATTTAGATGGTGGTGGGCTGCATTTTTTTTCCCTTGAGGTGACTAGTGCTTTTAACCACTGGCTAAAGTGCACCCAGTGTTAATTAGCATATTTATGATTAAGTAGATTTAGCATGCCGTAATCATTCTCTAATTCAGTAAGAAGTATCTCTGGTGAATAGTGGACATTAATGACAGTTGCAAGAGCTTAGATATTACATAATCACTAATTACATTCTGCACAATTAGTGGCGACTCCTCCATGTGCATCGCTAATGGCTGATTCATGTCATCAGCCTGTTCTGCCTGTAAAGAAATATAAACAGTCTGCATAATTTTCTGATTGTATTAGCATAGAGAAGGACATTATTAATGAAGTTTGGGGACCATGAAGAGGTTTTCCTGTATGTGATGGACAAAAGCAAAAAGACTCTTCTCATTCTCATACAGATTTTTCCTTGATATGCATGTCGTTCATTACAAACCTCAAAGCCACACCAATTCATATACTTTTTTTCTGATGCAGGTCTCAAATGCATTTGGCCTCCACCTACAATATGCATATGGCAAAAAGAAAACAGGAAGCTGATAACCTAAACAGTATAAAATTACAGTATAAAATTACAGGGGGAAGTGGGGAATTAGACAATGCCTAGTTTTAAGGAAAATAAATAACAGAACAAATGTTGTTAACAGTGACTGCATTTAATCACTTGTAAACTGTGGCCTTTAAGCAAATCTGAATGAGGAACTATTAAATATGAGTCTATTCTGTTTTTAAAAGTATTTTTGTCCTTTAACCTATAACTTCTACTGTGCAATCCTCAGTGTGTTTACTCAGAAGGAAGTCCCCACAAGCTCACTAGCACTTGCTACTTCGTGTGTGCAAAGGATCACAGCCACCCACCCAGAAGAAGGCCAGGATGTGTAGCCAAGCGCCTCAGGGCACCAGGCTCACTCCTGAATGGTGGGGCATGTGTGTGTGTGTGTGTACCCTTTATGTATATAATAAATAACTCTATTACAGCTGCTCTACAATCACAATAGGAACACCAAAATAAACTGAGAATCACTTATGTGCATTATTTCAAACTGCAGGATGTGGCAGGTGTAGGTATACTCCAGAGGTTGCAAACTCATATTCATATGAATAATTCTTAAGCACTGAAGATACACTATTTTGGCCACAAATGTGTTAAAATGTCCTCAAAATTCTTGTTGGGGTTAGTAAAGATATTACTGGATTTTGGAACAAGCTCTATGTATATATACAGTGAAAAAGCAGCTCCTGAAATCATTATTATTAAAATAAATGGAACATCATTTTACATATTTTTTTGCGTATGATAAATTTAATGTTTTACGAGAACTATTCTGGAGGGGGGGAGGTCACTCGTGATGCTTAATAGGAAAGTAAAGTGATTTTTAAATTCTATCTCTCCAACGCAGTTCTAGTCCTACAGAAATCAGTAGCAACCTCCCATTGATTTTAATAGATCAGGTTTACAATCCTTGTCAACTATTTCCCAAAGTGACTGTCACTGCTTCCTCTTTAATAAATCACCGTCTTCATGAATGGATCGATGTTCATTTCACTGCATGATATTCAATTAAATAATAAACATCCTCAAAAATTGGGTAAATATATTTTCTATGCAAGAGGGGAGAATGCTATTTTGGACCAGTGATTTCCATTTAGAGAAACTAGGTTCCATTCATACTCTGGAAATGTCTGGATTCATGGTAAACAAAGAAAGCTAGTTCAATGAAAGTATTTCACAATCAGTATTTCAGATAAAATGTGGGGATGGGGTTACTAAATGCAGTTGAGATCAACATTTTCTTTCTTGAGTATAGTGGTACCTTGGTTTACGAACTTAATCCATTTTGGAAGTCCGTTCTTAAACCGAAACCGTTCTTAAACCGAGGCGTGCTTTCCCTAATGAGGCCTCCCGCCACTGGTGCCCTTCCACCATTCGGCTTCCGTTCTTAGGCTGAGGTAAAGTTTGCAAACTGGGACATTACGTACTTCTGGTTTTGCAGAGTTCGTAAACTGAATAGTTCATTAACAGGGTTGTTCATAAACAGAGGTACCACTGTATTAAGGAACTCTTTTAACTAATATGTCGGAACATAGGAATCCATTGTGTACCAAATCAAACTATTGGTCCTTCTAACTCACTGTATTGTGTGTTCTACATTGACTAGAAGCAAGTTTTCAGGCAGGGAACTTTTCCTGGAGATGCTATGTTAGTAATAATTATTTTTAGAACCTAGAAGCGAATTTGCATATTAAAAGCTATAGGACAGTAACTCCAGTTTAGCAGAAGAATTAAAGTTATAACAGAGCATCCTTTAAACAATAAGAAACCACTGAAATGAGATTGTTTCAATTCTTGTCAATTTGTTTTTCTTTTTAATAAAAAAAGTCATTTGATTACTCTACTACTAACAAGAAAGATCAAGAATATGTGGCCTTTTGAAGAACCATTCACTGCCGCATTCTCTGAACTTACGGTATATATAGAGCCACCAATGTGTAATAAGAACACTTTGGGGGTAAGGAGATAATGAGACAGCTCAAGTTCAAACAGAATTCAGGAAAGAAGGAAGTAATTTGAACATTCAGCTATTGGGGCAACATCTTAACAAGATAAAAAAGGCTGCCTTCATAAGGCCTTGTATTTGCTTACTTCCAGATAAATATTTATGGACTACTAAGATGTAAAGGGACGCAGGTGGCGCTGTGGGTAAAACCTCAGCGCCTAGGACTTGCCGATCGCATGGTCGGCGGTTCGAATCCCCGCGGCGGGGTGCGCTCCCGTCGTTTGGTCCCAGCGCCTGCCAACCTAGCCGTTCGAAAGCACCCCTAAGTGCAAGTAGATAAATAGGGACTGCTTACCAGCGGGAAGGTAAACGGCGTTCCGTGTGCTGCGCTGGCTCGCCAGATGCAGCTTGTCACGCTGGCTACGTGACCCAGAAATGTCTGCGGACAGCGCTGGCTCCCGGCCTATAGAGTGAGATGAGCGCACAACCCTAGAGTCTGGCAAGACTGGCCCGTACGGGCAGAGGTACCTTTACCTTTACCTTAAGATGTAAAACCTTGGTCTACAAACCTCTTTTAAGCTGTACAATTATGCCCATAGCATTGAACTGTCATAACATGCAAGTATTAAACCCAATGTGTTTTGTTCAATTGGATGAACATCCTTTAATTCTTAGAATATTACTTAGAAGCAACTCCCATTGATTTTCTTTTGATATCTATGTGATGTGTTTTAACTGCCAGTAAACATCCTGATCATTCCAAATTATTTATTACATTTCTGTACCATCCTTCCAGGTATCTCAGAAAAGCACACATGGGCCCCCCCTCCCCATCTCAATCCTGTAAGGGAGATTATAGCAAATGTGACAAGACAAATTGTGTAGCTTTTTGGTGGCCTTTCTGGCAGCAGTGGTTCATCTTATTGGGCAGGAGAGTGTTTTTTATTTTTTTAGATGGACAAATACACCAAAAGTCGATCCACAAAACACCCCACACAAATATTATAGCTGTTTGTCACTTTGGGACTTTGTGTAGGCAGTGATGCACAGATAAAATAAATGAACAACTGAGATCAGCCAATGTGTGCTATGGCTGAGTGAGAAGTTGAACCCAGATCTCCCCAGTGAAGTCCAGCATGCTGCCCATTATAGCTCACAGACATCCCATCATACTTACATCATTCCATACTGGCACCCTTATCTCAGTGAAGCAGGTTCTGAAGATCTGAACCGAATCTGCCCCTAAGTGTGTTAAGAATGGAAACTGCATCTTGACCCTAAATACATTGGGTCAACCCAGAGAAAGTCAACCCTGCCTCAGTACTGCTGCAGAAAGGGGGGACTGCAGGAGAGAATGAGCTCAGGTGCAACGTCTTAGGCTGAAATATGCCCTGTGAGAATCATTGCATTCTAAACCCTGACTGGGCTAGCAAGCACTTAATGTGTTCTAAGAGACAGGCCGACGACACCAGTGGGTACACATAGATGTAGCAGTAAAAGTACATATAACAATTAATCCCTTGTTCTTTTTGTCTTGCTCATAGTTATGCCTTGTAATCTTTGCCTTTTCCATTGCTCTCTACTTGCTCCACTGTCAAACCTTAGGTTGTAAGCTCCTTCGGACAGAGGACTGTATCATTTCTTTTTTTAAAGTAGACAGTGTCATTAATGGCAGTGCATGTATCAATATAAATTCAAAGTAAAGTTTCAATACTAATTTTGAGAAATTTGTTTTACAGTGGTACCTCGGGTTACAGGCGCTTCAGGTTCCAGACTCCGCTAACCCAGAAATAGTACCTCGGGTTAAGAACTTTGTTTCAGGATGAGAACAGAAATCACGTGGCAGCAGCAGGAGGCCCCATTAGCTAAAGTGGTGCTTCAGGTTAAGAACAGTTTCAGGTTAAGAATGGACCTCCGGAACGAATTAAGTACTTAACCTGAGGTACCACTGTATTTACAATGTTCATATGCTGCCAGATAGCAGCTTACTCTGTTACTGCAAGACCACAGAGAAAGTGCTGTGACCTTTGTGGTTCCTCTCAATATAGTGCTTGAAAATTGTATGCTGACAGAACCTGGAATCTTCACTAGCCCCATCACAAGCAGCAACCAAAAAAGTTGGATTTTAAATTAGAATAATATAGTTTACCATGGAGTAGAATTTGCAAAGTTGGCAAGTTGGGCAAATTGGTGGTTAAGGAATAACCACACTTGTGTTAGGATGTCTTCATCCAGCAATCTCTTATTAGTGCTTTGCAAACCACAGAGATTTTCCCCATTCTTTTCTGTGGAACTTCCCATAGAATAAAGCTACCATTCAGCACGCAATGTGCAGCAAACCGGGCTCTGTTCTAAGAGGACTAAATGCAAATGCCATGTTGACTTAAGCAGACTTATGTTGTTTTTCAGCGGGTTTATGTGACTGAACAGTGCTGGATCTTGGCCAAAATATTTATAATTATGAAATTCCCAAAATTTAAAGAAGGATACAATGGAGTAAATGACAATGCTATCCTCCAAACTTTCCTCTTAAATTAAATTCCTATTTCTTAAACCTCCAGTACATGGGAGCAATACATTTGTGCCCAATCCATCTTTCACTCTATAAGTATTTCACTGGTATTACAATTTATTTATTTTTACTGACTTTACTGGCTGGGTGTGCAGTTTCTTAAATGATGCCTCTTAGCCAGGCAACTATAGGCCTAATTCACCATGTAATCACTCTAATTTCATGCCCGTTAGATTCTATAGAAATCTGTGGTGTCACTCTCTTGTAAAACAAGAATTGCACAATGCCAACCCTGGACCCGCGTGTCAGCTGTGTTATCAGGAGCTGGCTTTTAACAGGTTCCGATCATGCAATTTCCTCTGTCAAGGGAAGCCTCGCACTTCTCTGGAGGCTGCCAAAAAACAGCTAATTGGCAATTATTCAAGTAGATAAATGCTTTCATACTAGTAAGTTCTTACAGAAGGGGGGAAAATCACTCATGAATAATAGTTACCTTGGAAGGAGAATATCCAAATCACTAATATAAATTGGGCTAGGATTACACTCTCTCTTTTTCTGCATAAAGGAGCAAGTCATTAGATTTAGTTTCACATGATCAGATAAGATTTAAAAACAGTTTATGACATTTCCAGTGTGCATTTTGAGACAGCTGACAGATAATATAATCCATTCCCTAGTCAGAGAGCACTAGGTTTTGAGGATCAAGAAACAGTCTTCAGAGATTAGTGTTCTGCTGTAGCCTTTAGGTTCAATGGCCTGATCCTCAGCTCATGCAAGTCCAAGCAGCTACATGGTAGATATGGCCCCAGATAGGCAGTCCTACCCATAAATCAGTGTGTGGAGTGTGTACGGAGCATAGATTTAAAAAGAAGCATTAAGAATTGTAATATAACATGTGACCCAACTGAAGAAGTGTTATCTCTCTCTCACACACAAAAACTATGCTTTGACTGTTTTCTGGGGTACAAAGACCACATTCTCTGTTGATGAAACGGCAAAAAACGTCCTGTTTTCTTTTGCTTCCAAGAAAGGATATTTAGAGGTCTCTCTTCTTCTAAAACAGTGCTCTCTTCTTGGGTGTGGATTAAATGCAGATCTTGGAATTGAAGGGAATTTACATAAGTGCTGTTTGTAAAAGCAGAAGCTATTCCTTGCATTATCACCCGAACATTTAAATCTTAATGACAGGCATTGTTGCCTAAAAGATGGCGATTTTCCTGCTGAGAAACTGCATTAGATTCAAGGGACACAGCTCATTTCCATTCACTCAGCAGTCTCTCTAGAAATGACATGCAGTGCTTGAAACTGTTTATTTCCAAATTCAGGCCTCCTCCGCATCAGTCATCAGCTTCAATTACCAGTTTTCCCGGAGCCGAGCCATCAGGCAGCCTGACATCAGGGCCCAACCTAATTCCCACCTTCTCCAAAGTCAAGAGCATAATGTGCAGATGAAAAGGTGGGAAATAGCCTGGACTTCATTAGCATGCAGAGCTTGCTTGTTCATTTGCTTGCTGCGAATGAAAGTTCTGACACTCTGGCGCTTTTCCTGCAATATGAGAAAAAGGCCTCTTCAGAGTATATGATGTCCTTACTGGCAAGGAAAGGTCATCAAACAGGCAGACACTGACCTTGCTCCCTGCTCTTCATGACTAGTTTATTGATTCCAGGAACACCTCATTACATGCTGGATCAACATATTATTGCCATGTTCAGTGACTGAATTGTTTACAAGTGTCTTTATCGCTGGCAAAAGCCATCCACATGATGCACGGCTGCACTCATTTGGATGTGACCTGCCAATTATGTGTTATCCGATATGTTGCTGGGTGTCTTGATCCTTGACCGGGTCTGCTGCCCTGCATCAGCGCAGTCCCATTTACTACTTCTTTCTAACCGCTCTTTGGGAAAGTATCCATTAGCCTGTCAGTGTGTAAATTTGTTTTCTTACCTCCGCTACTGGAAATCAGGACCGTTATTGCGCCGTCATTTGCTATGCATGAGGTTCATAATCAGTTGAGGAAAGGATTTTTTTTATGGCGTCTCATGATAACCTACACAATTTGCAGTCAGTATGCATGGCGCGAGAGTAATGGGACTTGTTACAGAGCCACACATATAGGCCCTACGAGAGACCTGTCATATTTTATTCAGGCACAGCTCCTGAAAAGCCAGGCAAGGCCAATGATTTACTGGCAGGGGAGAAACCAGAGAAACAATCTTCCACCACCGCCACCTCCACAAGCTGCTGGTTGCCTGGCTCTAAAGATTTGATAACTTGCCACACAGGGAATGGCTCCCCCCCCCCGCCCCGAGTCTGTGTCCCCTCACTTCTATTTTGCATTCTTATCAGCTAAATACATGCTTGGTTTTATTTCAACTCAAAGCCATAATTTATGGTTAGTATTATCAGAAGTCGTAGTGGGTATATAGTGCAATGCTTGAGGGCCTGGCTGGGGACACCTGGAGCCCCCCAGATGTTACTGGAAGGTAGTTCACATCTTCCCCTTGGGGCTGATGGGAGTCCAATAGCACCTGGAGGCGCACAGGTTCCCCTGCATTGCTTTACAGAGTAATATAAGCAAAGCTCCCTCCATGCCTTATTCTTTGTGAAAGGTGCCGTACAACAAAATGTGAACCGGGCTTCGCTGCTGGATGCCCCTTGCCTTCTTGTAACCACTTTCCGGGCTCAGCCCCCTCCCCATATCCTTGTATTGCAAGGAGGCTGAGGGGGGAGCTGGTTGGTCTGGTGAAGACTGCTCCATGTGATCCCGAGCTCTGTGTGATTGGGGCTCCCAGTCACATGGGAGAAGCCCCCACAAATATAACCAGATCCTCACTTCAGATCCACTTGCAGACAAACTGGTATAACATTGGGAGTGGGGCCAGCAGTCCAGCTCCATTACCCGTTGCTGTCATGGAGCCCTTCACCTGGAATAATCTGTGGAGAGGGCTTATTATTAGATCCATAATTTACAAGATCCATTTGGGGGCAACAAATTTTGGGCACGCACAATGCGCAATATTACAAAAAATGACCCCAGTCCGCCCCTGATAGTGGTAACATTAAAAAGCCTCAGGCCAAGCAGAAAGTGCCTATGGGGTGACTCCCCCCAAATGCCATGCAAAGCATTTGACAGGGAAAGCGCTGGAGCACAGGGGGAAGAGCAAAGAGATTCTGGGGCTGCACCCCTGACCATTGAGGAAGAGAGGTGGGGACAGCACAGGTCACGCTGCAGCAGGAAACAGCACACCCAGTCCTGTAGACCTGTGCGCAATCACAGTAACCTGTTTGTAGGGTTTTGTGAATACTAAAGGATTAAGCCCTTTTCGGCGTACTGTTTGACAGAAACAACACATATGTTTGGGAATGCTGTATCTAAAATCTGGGGTAGCATAGTGGCTATGTGTAATGTGTCTTGTGAGCTGGGAAATGGTTGGATGAGAACGTCCCCAAATCATTAATTTAATGGGGCCTTAGGCAAGCTACTCCCCTTCACTTCCAGCCCTTCTTCTACGGCAACATGGAGATAATGATGCTTACCTTGGATATGTTCAACCTGCTCCATGCACAATATTTCTGTAATTTTTACAACACCCCTGGAAGGTAAGCTACCAGCACTGAAAAGTGCTACAAAAATCTTTGCAATGCATCATTATTTCATTGTGCTCACATCTTGGAAAGCCACAGTTAAGAATGCATGCAGTGAATGGGCATAAGAATCCTGTTTGCCCGTGACTGCATCCTCTGTTGTTTTCCTCTCTGAACCCTTGTGTGGGAAACATTCCATGTGGCAGAGCCTGAGAGGCTTCCACAAACCTGGCTGCCGCAGCCTTGTTAGTAATGGAAGTCAGAACCCACTTAGACTTGTACTTCTGGATGTGTGTTCATCCTGTCATCAAACCCCCCCAGGGAGTGTGAATTTTGTACACGTTTGTACATGTGGTGCTGAGCACCACATATACAAGAAAACTGACTGCTGGTTGCTGTCTTTCTCCATATATGTATTAGAATATATGCAGATAGTATGGGTGGGGCTTTTGTGAATTGGAGCTTATTAACCTATACAGGAAACTCCCTTATGTCAGAACATTGGTCCATCGAGATCAGCGCTGCACATGTTGGCATTGACCCTGGGAGCTTTTCCATACACAGTATGTGCAGCGCCCCTGAGACCTGGTCTTTCCCCCAGGATCCCATTAAGGTCTATGGGACAAAGTAAACAGGTTGGACTCTAGGATGCTATTAAAGAGATGGGGATTGCTTGGCTCTAAACCCAGCCATGCACATCATCAGGATGTAGGTCGGGTTTCCTTTAGCCTCACTCCAGTATATCCTCAAGTGCACTTTGTTACTTTTCTCCATATAAATGAATATCTGCCATTCACTCAGTGGCTAAAGAGAGCACAGAGACATATTGAAATCCCCAGAGATCTGCAGTATACAAACCCACCCTCCTCCACACAAATCCTACCTATCAAAATGATGGTTCTTTTGCTGCTGCTCTTATGAAACCAAGCTACACACAGAAGCATGTAGTTCTCCTGAGTTGGGTCCCCGAAACCTTGCCAGAGGAAAATAAATACATGCCTTGAAACTTTCACCCACCTATGACACAGCTCAGCACATTTCCTCTCCATAACTTTATTATCCTGGTACATTCCCCAGTACTTCCTTCTGTTATCTCAAAAACTCTGTTGAGGTTTTGATAGTATGAAAAGCTATTGACAACTCTTTCTCTTATAACAATTATTGAATATAGTGCTGGTAAACTGAGGGTCAGAGGCACCAGCTTGCAAGGGTGATGAGAGGGGCGATGTCGTGTGTGTGACCAACATGCCTCCCTCCCTAAGCTGGGCAGAAGCATCCTGGGCTTTGGGAAGGAGACACCAAGCTTTAATACTTTAATATTTTAATTTACTGGGAACATCTAGGGGACTAGCCTAGTCCCCCTAGTCCACTGACCACACACCACTGGTAAGGGGGTGTCTAGGTCCTGATCTCAGGCTGAACGCATCTTTCAACCTATAAACTTAGAATCATAGAATCATAGAATCATAGAGTTGGAAGAGACCACAAGGGCCATCGAGTCCAACCCCCTGCCAAGCAGGAAACACCATCAGAGCACTCCTGACATATGGTTGTCAAGCCTCTGCTTAAAGACCTCTAAAGAAGGAGACTCCACCACACTCCTTGGCAGCAAATTCCACTGTCGAACAGCTCTTACTGTCAGGAAGTTCTTCCTAATGTTTAGGTGGAATCTTCTTTCTACTTTGCTTCTGACTCACTAGTATGCATGTGGAAGGATTATATTTAATCAATATATCCTCTCCTACTATCCACAGCATTCCCACAGGAAATAGAGGAGTTCATAAACATAAAGCTGAAAATGGTTGCATTTAATTTTCCATGTTTCTTATTGAAGGATCATAAATGAAAATCTGATCTTAGAGTATCTACAGTTATGTTAAAGGTAAAGGTAAAGGGACCCCTGACCATTAGGTCCAATCGTGACCAACTCTGGGGTTGCGGCGCTCATCTCACTTTATTGGCCAAGGGAGCCGGCGTACAGCTTCCGGATCATGTGGCCAGCATGACTAAGCCGCTTCTGGCAAACCTGAGCAGCGCATGGAAACGCTGTTTACCTTCCCGCTGGAGCGCTACCTATCTATCTACTAGCACTTTGACGTGCTTTCGATCTGCTAGGTTGGCAGGAGTATAGAAATTAGGAGACAATATATTTGTTAGATATTATTCTTCCTTACTCATGTTTGTGAGTTCAGCAGAGTACACCCCTTTGTCAGCAAAAATAAGGAAGCTGCTGATAAGCTAATATTAGCCTTTAAGTAATCCAGAGGCTTTATTGCAGACTGGATTTTCTGGTATTTCCCCCTTTTCTTCCTTAAAAACAATAAACCCCCCCAAACATAAAGATTTACTCACTCAGTTTCACAATAGCAATCTTGAGGCAGGCTTAAAATGTAGTTACAGACATATATTGTAGTTTAGATCAGAACTGGAGTCTGAGCTGTGACTCAGACTCAGCACATGGCCTTCTACATCACCGATGAGGCATTGAAGAGAAGAGATGAGAGAGAGATCAGGAATCAGGAAGAGCACGCCAGGGATGTGACCAGCTTTATAGGCTGTGCCCCTTTACCTGGTTGGCTGGACAAAGTAGGAGTGGCTTTCACAGGGAGGATTTCCTGTAGATCTGAGATCCAACTTTCCTTGTGTGTGCCTTTCTTTTTTAATTCCTTTTTATTAGGTTTTTTTCCTCTTATAACAATGTCTGTAATCATTACATTACATTCAACTTTTGCTTTCCCCCTTTCCTACTGACTTCCCTCAACTTCCGTCCCTGGTTTATTACATCTCATATTACAATCTGCTATTTGTATATACTTCCATATTGTCATATTATTATGTTTCTTGTTGTTTGTAAAGAAAATTATTTATTTATTTTATTAAATCTTAATTAAATTTAATTTTAATCTTGTGTGTGCCTTTCGAGTGATATAGAAAAATAGGGATGGCTGGCTTTTGCTGCCCAACTCCTCAAGGGACCGAGTCTCCCAAGTCTATGACTGGTCAGAGATGACTGGATGGAGAAAGGATGCAGTGAAAGCAATGCAGATCTTTATTTTTCTGTTGCAACAGAGTTCCCTCCCTCCTAGCAAGGAGGGAAGAGAGACCCCAAACCAAGAAAAAACATCTCTTTTAAGCGGTTGCATTTTGGCTGGAGTCAGAATTACATCACACATATGGTGAGGTTACTGTGGCTCAAACAGGCCAAGGTGTGATATTCCCAAGGATTTAGCAAGTTTTATAGTTCCAGACACAATTTACACAAAACATTAGCATATGATAAGACACTCAGGATGCCCGTCAGACATCCCTCAGTGCAGAGCATCTGGGCAATCAATGACAATTAATACAAAGGAGGTTCATAGATATGGGAGAGGAATCCCCTTCAGGAACTTCCCCTGATTGCTGCCTGCCTCCCTGTTCTCAGATTAAGGAGGCAGAGGAAATATTGAGAGCCTTTAGGAGAGCCAAGATGGCTTTTGCATTGCTCTCCTGTACTATTTTAGACATGTGGTTTATATACTTATGTATGTTTACCTTGTGCAATTATCAACATTTATTCCATATTTGAGACCTTATAATTCTAATAACACTAGCAAACACACATTGTTGGTTTGACTGTATGAAAAATATCCCACATAAAAGACTTGAAAAATCGCTGCAACTCCCATAATAGGACCTAATATTTAGTATGTTTGGTGGAGCTAGCAAACACAATGTAGAATTCAAATTATGTTTCAAGTCTTTTAAAAGTCTTTATGAATCTACCAACATTGGACTAAGCTTCAGATTCTATAAAGCAACATTGAAAAATCACTGTAACTGTAACACCTGCTAGAAAACCTAAATTTAGCTTTCTACTGTTGCGAAATATAGATAACATCTATGAGTTAGTGAGCGAGTAAAGACCCAAAGATCTTCATATGAAATTATTTCACCTGGTGCATGTCATGCTTTGGGGTCCCAACTGGCTCTCGTGCTACAATTAATAAATTGAAGAGTGATGTAAATCCAGCATGTAATTCATTCTTTTGAGAAATGCCTTTAGTGTCTCCAATGGCTGTATCCATACTGGGCTCATAGTTATGGACTGCCTGGTCCATAACTTCCCCCCCTAACCACTTTCACTACCTTTTAATTGAGATTTTGCTACTTTAAGATCTATCACTGTTATATCACTTTCTTGGTTTGTCCTTCCCCATGACCTTAAACTAAAAATTGAACCCTGAGTAATTAAACTCTCATTTATATTCTGTTTAATCACTCTGCTGGCTTGCTCATTATACTTGTCCCACCTCCCATCCTGTTTTATAAATTTTTCATTCCTAACCCATCTTTGATAGCTTATTTTAACGACTATAATGCCATTTAGTATTTTGAAGAATTTAGAGCCTTAAAAATATTGTGACTATATTTTTGTTTAAAAAGCACCTTACTGTGAAACATATCCTTAAACTACACCGCAGTACTGTAGTTTATTAGTGGCATATTTTTCTTCCTCTGTCAACTTTAACATCCAATGCATAAAAATTAGAAAAAGTAAGATATTCACTCACCAGAAAGAACCTAATCATGATTGTACTGTCAAGTGTTTTTGAATACATCTGCCAGGACCACAAACTAAGGAAATGCTCAGCTGTATCCATGGAAACTTAACCCATCTTGGGAAACATTCACTGTAGTCATTATTCCATTGGGGAAATTATATGGATGTAATTAAAAGTTTTCATATTTGTGTAATGGATGGAGTATACATTGGACTTTGTCAAAAATTTGGCTGTGATTAGATGTTTCCCACTATGTAAACAATTACAAATACCTCACTTGGGAAATCCCGTGCTCTGCAGCGTCCCTTTGATTAATTAAGCGTTTCCAGTTTGTATACCACTGAGAAGCAAAGAGCAGCAACAGAGGCAGAGTTTCTATCTGGGCATGTAGGGGTGGGAGTATGGAAGAATTAGCCATGGTCCATCTCTGCAGTTATTTTAAAAAATGCATCTCTGACATTGCACTAGTTGGCTCTGAGACTACCTCTTGGGTCTAAGGGGCTATTACAAACCTTGTCCCTTCTTCTTGCTCTTATTAAAATATGGCTATCTAGCTATGCTCATTAATTGAGTAGAGGTATTAAGTCTTGAGCAGGCTCACGGGGAGACCTCATGCCAGGTCAAGGGAAGCTTTCTGGGCTGCCACCCAAAGCGTGTCTCTCTCCCCTCCTGGGGCCAACTAACTGCAATCACTTCTCCAGCAACTGCCCTCTGTGCTTGGTCCTTTGGCTCGTCTTTCTCCCACCTGTAATGGATCTCACTGCTGCATCTAGAGGCCTTGGAACATGGAAAGAACTTTGATATTTGATAACACAACAGGTTTTAGGCTTCATCAAAAAATTCACACAAGGGAGAAACCATTTAAATATTTAGAATATGGAAAGAACTTCACTGTCATGGACTGGCTGGATGCAGAGAAATGGTGGGAGGAACCAGCTGGGGAGCCACCAAGAGAAGAAGGCTCAGAGCCCAGGGAGTGGGAGTGGGACAACAATGAGTGGGCCAAGGAAGAAGACCAGGGAGAGGAGGTGTTAGAAGCTGAAGAGGTGACAAGGCTGAGTGAGCTGGAAGAGTCTGTGGCAGAGAGAAGTCCAGAATCAGACGTAGTAATTCAAGCAGGTGAGTGGGTGAGACCAAGAGACAGAGATGAGTCCAGCTGATGAAGAGTCATCAGTGTCTCCCCCTCCTGCTGCAACAAGCACCCCTCCTGCCTTGTCTCCCAGAACCAGAAGAGAGCTGAAATGGACAGAGCAGGGGCAGGCTGTGAGCAGGCACACTCTCGGATTCCTTGGGGAAAGCCCTGGAGAGGAGGGGACTCAGACAACTGTGGGGAGGTGGGACCTTTAGTCTTGGCAACTAATTCATGGGGAGAAGACCTCCCAGGGATGAGCTGCTGCACCTGCAACTCTGTATTTTTGCTAATAAATAGTTAACTCCAACTTGGAGTGGTGTGATTTACTGCTGACTTGTTCTTTGACATTCACAGACACCACAAATTTCAGTACACATAAAATGAAATACTTTCACCCTGATTTGGGGATCTGTATTCTTGGGTGGTGTCCCCTGCGGGGGCTACTCTGCTGCCCACAGTGGCATCTTTTTTTTATCCCCGACCTAAATGCCAGCCAGTCTTCTTCCAAGAAAGTGCTAAGAGCTGGCTCAGGGGGTGCTAATCAGGAAACCATGGGTTAATATCCACTCTCTTCACCTGCACTCCTGAGCTGTAGCTTTTGAATGTGGGATTGACATTGTATTTCATATACGGATTGGTTCCTTGTGTTTAGGATATGAAAACTGCACTGAAATTTCTACTGAAACAAACTAAATAATATTATGACACTATATGACAGAATTTAATACAAATTATTGAAGCCAAGATGCTATATATTGCATGTAACTTACGTAAAGCTGAGTTAGGACACTGGTGGAATAACACTGGGCACATATTAGGGGGGCTGGAGTGGGATCTGCCATCTATGAATCTGTCTTCTAAAATCTGTAGAGACTCCTGCAATTTGCTTCCACAATGTGACAGACAGCTATGACCTTGTACAGGACACTCCATTCCAGTACTCTTTCCAGGATTTTCTTATTTCCTCAAGATTTCCACCCCTGCTGTCGCCATTGAGCAGTCTGTTCTAATTGGGGGTTTTTTGTTTTGTTTTTGAAAAGGTGTTTGCACCCTTAGAATTTTTGTACTTCTGCTAACCTTGGAGTTCCCTCAAGCCAACTGATATGTCTTCTTCTGTGGGTTTGGTGTCACATTGTTTTCATAAGGATCACTATTCAGAGAATGTGTTTTCTGTTTTTTTAAAAAATGATATTTATTGGAAAAAAGGTGTTTGTTTTTTTTTTAAAAAATTAAAAAATTCACACACACAAAGAAAAAACAAGACAGAAAAATAAAAATAAAAAATAAAACCATCATTCTCAGATTCCCCACTTTCAATACCTTCTTTCTTTGACCTCCTCCTCCTCCCTTTTCTTGTATCCTGATTAATAATAATCGCAGCAAATCCTTTCCTTAATTCATAATATTCTGTCATTACATTACCTTAATTCTATTTTCATCTTATCATATAGAAACCTTAAAGTTTAAAGCTTAAATCTTATTTCTACCAACTTCTCCTATCCATAACATTCTTACCTAATTCTTTAGACATTTTTACAAGAGCCAAGTAATTTCATTTCAACATTTTTCTAACATTCATTAATTTTATAGAACAAACTTAATTATATATAAAAAAAGAGAAAAACAATCCAATCTTCATCCAGCGTCCCTTCCTCCTGGTCCCGGGCTTTGTCAGTCCTTTTTAACCTATTAATCTAGCACATTAACCTGGTAACCTTATATCCGAGGCCCTCAAGTCTCTTCCATGTCCCTTCCGCAGCTCTTCTTCATATTTTCCTTTGATTCTCGGGAACTCCAGCTTGGTAATGTTTTGGACCCTTTTCAACAAATCAGCCCCTTTTCCATAGACCAGACTGGACTCCATATGGTATTTAAAAACATGTTCCAGATTCCCTCCAAAATTGAGAGCCCCCACAGCTCCAATACTCTGGTTTCTCTTCAGATCGTATAAATCTTTTGCCTTTTACTACAGAGAATGTGTTTTCTGTTGGTATAAAGCATTGCATACCCTCCAACATTTCTCCTGTGAAAATAGGGATATCAACAACAACAACAACAACAACAACAATAATAATAATAATAATAATAATAAATATTTATACCATGCCCATCTTCCTGGGTTGCCCCAACCACTCTGGGAAGCTTCCTTCAGATGTCTTCTAAAGGTTGTATAGTTCCTTATTTCTGTGGCTCAGAGGTTACATAACTCTATACTCTCTGATGAAAATAGGGACGTCCTTTACCTTTTTACCATACCCTCCAGGACATGGGTGGTACCGTGGGTTAAACTACAGAGCCAAGGACTTTCCGATCAGAAGGTCGGCGATTCGAATCCCCGTGACGGGGTGAGCTCCCATTGCTCAGTCCCTGCTCCTCCCAACCTAGCAGTTTGAAAGCACGTCAAAGTGCAAGTAGCTCTGGCGCTCTGGAAGGTAAACGGTGTTTCCATGCCTTGCTCTGGTTCGCCAGAAGCGGCTTTGTCATGCTGGCCACATGACCCGGAAGCTGTACGCCGGCTCCCTCGGCCAGTAAAGCGAGATGAGCGCCGCAACCCCAGAGTCGGCCATGACTGGACCTGATAGTCCCTTTACCTTTACCTTACCATACCCTCCAACATTTCTCTGAAGCAAATAGGGACATCGTAAGGAAAAGCAAGACAAATGCGAAACTGGGATGGCTTCTGTAAATCTGGAACTCTCCCTGGAAAATGGAGACACTTGGAGGGCCTGGTACTCTGGGTTTCAACTAGTGTGCTGTGGCACCCTTGGGTGACATGAGGAATGTTCAGGGAAGCCCCAGGGGCCATCCTTCCATTAACCTGCAGCCCATATCTGTGGAGTGTATAGATAGAGCAGTTAAATCCAACATTTCCTATTTGCTAGAATGGGCGCACAGAGGAATGTGACTCCAACAGGGAAGACTTCCTGCCAAACCTGTGGGAGCCATCTCCCTTCTGGGTGTAGCCAGGTAGGTGGGTGTGACCCAAATAGAAGGGCTGGGCTCACAGCCATCTCTCTCTTGGCTCATCTCTTTTGACCTTCTCCTGAGCTCCTGCTCACCTCCTTCCTGAGATGCCTCATCCATAACAAAGGATGTAGGCCCATTTGTAAGTCTGAGACTAAGCTCAGACTTCTCTTCACTTCGCTTCTTGATTTTAAACTAAAAATGGTCCTGTAACTACAACTTAAGCGTGCCTTAAGTCAAAATCCAGCATTGCTTGAGCTCTGTGATTGTGGCTTTCTCCTGATTGAAGTGCAGAGTGTTTGAGGACCAGGACATTCGCAAGGAAATCAAAATGCTTGTTTACAAAGCTATTGTACAGTACTACCAACCTTACTGTATGCTTGTGAAACATGGACCACTTACAAACGCCATCTCCAACTTCTCGAAAGATTCCATGAACGGTGTCTCCAAAAAATCCTACACATCACTTGGGAAGACAGGAGAACTTATATCAATGTACTGGATGAAGCAAAGATCACCAGTGTTGAAGCAATGATTCTTCAACATCAGCTTCATTGGACTGGTCATGTTGCGCAGATGCCTAATTATTGTCTTCCAAAGCAACTACTCTATTCCAAACTTAAAAATGGAAAGCATAATGCTGGTGGTCAACAAAAGAGGTTTGAAGACTGTCTCAAGGCAAATCTAAAAAATGTAGTAGAAACACTGACAACTAGGAAACACTGGCCTGCGAGCGCTCCAGTTGGAGAACAGCCTTGACCAAAGGTGTCATGGGCTTTGAAGACACTCGAACTCAGGACGCAAGGGAGAAATGTGCTAAGAGGAAGACACGCTTGGCAAACCCTTACTGTGATCAACTCCCGCCCGGGAACCAATGTCCCCACTGTGGAAGGACGTGTGGGTCCAGAATTGGCCTCCACAGTCACTTACGGACTCATTATTAAAACCGTGTTTATGGAAGACAATCTTACTCAGCTACGAGTGATCGCAAAAGAAGAAGAAGCTTGTGAGTAAACTTTATTCTTATTTAAGAAGACTGTTTTGTGTTGTTATTTTTTTAAGAGGGAAATTAAAGGGAAAATACTAGGAAGAATCCAGTCTGCACTAAGGCATCCTGGATTGCTTCATTAAAAGGCTGAAACCAGCTGTCCACAGCTTCCTACTATTTGCTGCAAAGGAATGTGCTCTGCTCTATGCCCACTAACGTGAGTGAGGATGAACCTTATCTAAATATTTCCTTTCCTATGTTCATATACATTCCTACAGTATCTTCTTGCATTATTTCTCCTTTTGATCTTAATCTCATTTTGCCCTCTCCAGCCCCCCCCCAATCATGTGCACACTAGTTGCAGGAAACGCAGGCTGGGGTTGCCATGTGGCGTTGTGGCAGCTCAGCCCTGCAGAGCAGTGGCATTGCTTCAGTTCCTGTCAGCACATGCGGAGCATTCCCCCTTGCATGTGCGTCAAAAATGGTGCTGAAAAGGGGCAGGGCAGAATGGGTAAATCCCCACTTAGGAATGTCCTGTAACAGAACCCCAGTGTAAGTGGCTTCCATGCGGGAGCCGCAGAAAGAATGTGGTTGGTCAAGGGAACCGTGGACTCAGAAAGGTTGAAAACCCCTGGTATAAGGATTAGGATTCAGTAGTGGTAGTGCTGATCTCAGTGGCTGAGTCCTGGTAATAACTGTTGCTGGAAGCACTGGATAGATTCCATTATGGTGTAACAGGCTTAAAATGGTTCACCAATTCTTCCCTCTCCTGTAAGTTCTTTCAGGAGAGCTAGGACTCACATACAAAGAGTTATCAACTTTCTCACCAAACTATATACTGTGGTTCCTGGCATTCTTTTGAAAGAGATAGTGACTATTGTGAAACAGTGTTTGTGATATAAATATTTCCTTTCAGCCCAGTTCTAATCAAGGCTATATAGAAATCTGATTTATTTCTGTGTGGGACACTTCCATGTAAGGAAGCTTTGGTTTGCATCATAAATTCTCCAAAGCCACTTCCAGGCCTCCCAGAACATTGGAGGTGCTGCTGTACACCTGCTGTGCCTACCCAAGTCATTTTTCAAAGCTTGGTGGCCTTGGGGAAAATTCATATTTCTAGGAACAATAGTTACTAAGGACAATTGAATAACAAAACAATGGAGCATATGCCTTTTAAGCTTAGCTAGAATGACATTAACCCCTAGAATAGCTTCAGAAACCTTGAGATCTAGTTTTATAATACCATTGTAATAATATAATATAATATAATATAATATAATAATATAATATAATAATTAATATAATATAAATTGTTCAGCAAAGCTTTGGGTGAGGGTGCCAGTCCTGGAAGCTGACAAAGGCAAGTAAGAGAAGGAGCACCTGTTTTCGCAAAATAACATGTTGCTAAGTACAATACTGGGTGTGTACAAAACGTGAAGTATGAAGGATACTTAATCAGGAACACCTCTTCCAAACAGAATAGGGCAGAGACTGGGAAGAGGAGGAAATCTAAGAGGGAGCAGTGTGAGATGCAGTGAGGAAGCAGATTTTGGGTGCTATGGTGAAAGTATGAGACCTTGAGGTAGATGGAAAGATAACACAGGAACTGCTTTTAAAGGAATGGTTCTATTTAAAGGGATTAATGCTATATTTATCATCATCATCATCATCATCATCATCATCATCATCAATATACTGCCTTTCTCCCAGAACTGGAATTCAAGGTATCTCACAAAAATTAAAACAAACATATAAAAGCATACTCTCCAACATTTCTCCGATGAAAATAGGGACGTCCCATTTCATAATGATAATTTTACAATTTATACCCAGCACATCTTACTGGGCTGCCCCAGCCACTCTGGGCAGCTTCCAACGTATATAAAAACATGATAAAACATTAAATGCTAAAAAACCTTCCCTATACAGGATTGCCTTCAGACGACTTGGGGATTGGGCAACACCATACCCTCCAACATTTCTCCAATGAAAATAGAGACATTCTAAGGAAAAGGGGGGCATTCTGGGATCAAATCAGAAACCATGACGGCTTCTCTAAATCAAGGGTGTCCCTGGAAAATAGGGACCCTTGGAGGGTCTGTAAAAGTTTATGGTTACAAAGTAATTGATCTATAGAATTAAAAGAACATAATAACATTTTGAATGGTTTTAAACAATGTATTTGAAATTGTTGTCACCTACCCAGAGGGTGGGTGGTGGCAAATATTATTTTATTTTATTAAGTCAGTGATCTTATACAGCATGGGCAGTGACATGGGGGCAGCTGCCCCCCTAAATAAGTAAAAATCAATACAAATCAATACAAATCTGAGGTTCTGCCCCCCCCAACAAAAGCCTGTCCCCCCAACAAATCCTGGCCACACCCATGTTAAACAGATTGTGTTAAACAGAAGAGGGTGAACTGTTTCTCCTCCTTGACACTTAGGCCAGATAGGACAGGGAACAAGTCATTGCTGGTATTAATTTGTTATCCTATGGTGACAGCAAAATATGAGCATGATCCTGCATTTTAGGGCCGAGAAATTTCAATTGGAGACTCAAGCATATGCTGGACATCTTGCATTAAAAATAAAAAGGGATATAATACGTATTACTTTGGTTGCTTGGTGGCCTCAGATTGTGTGTGGGTTGTTTTTTTTTTAAATAGACCCACTTTCAACAACAACAGAAAACCTCATGGAGAGCCTTTCAGAAATCCAGTCATGACAATATTCCACCTTTGCAGCCACCACTTACATACTCAGTCCAGGCGCAAAACTTCACGGGTCTTTTTGATGCCATTATGCTCTAGTGTTTTGTTGTTTTTGCCAAGGTTGCCAACATTTGAATTGTTTCGGTATTTTCATCACCAGCCTGTGAATATACATCTTTAAGTGATAAATTCACAAAAACACTTTAAATAGAGCAGGTCTGTCCAACTGTTTGCCCAAGGACATTCTAATCTGCTGGGCCTACCAAATTTGAGAAAATGTATGTAAAAAGAAAATTCCCACGGTTGTAACTCATAAGGAAAAAAAACACATTTTCAAGTTTTAATAAATAAATGCTTTGACTTTTCAATTGTGCACATAATATTGGTGGTATGATAAAGTGAATGTGGATTTTAAAAATCACTGTATTAGAAGTGCCATATTAAAAATTAGGAATAAATACAAGCCCAGGTTGTGGCAAAAGACACCTTTATGAATTTCACCACAAGAAGCTTTTGCCAAAAAAGAGATGACAGGCAAAGGGAAATGGATAACATACCAAGAATTAATAGAACCGCATCAAGGAGATTACAAAATTAAAACAAGGGAGCAATTAATAATGGAAGGTTACAATCTCCATTGGTTCCCTTATATGCAGTTAGTTGAGAGATTCAAGCTGGAAATAATTTTCCCGTAGAGCAAGAAAAGACAGACTTTGAAAATCAACTGTGCACAGATGATGAACATGAATTTTGCAGAAATTTGAAACTGAAGAACAGGTTAAAGAATACATGATTAAATGGGGAGGGGAAATTCATTCATTCATTCACATACATACATACATACATACATGGCCACCCAACGGACTGGGTGACCCCGGCCATTTGGGCAGCTTCCAATACATTAAAACACAATGTACATATAGAACAGTGGGAACATACGTGGACTAAGGGGTTAAATTTTACATTGTGTTATGATCTTAAAGAGATTTTTTAAAAATAAAATGATGTTTTGCTTGTATTTAACTCTTGAGAAACTATTCAGAATGTATAAAGATGTTTCAAATGTTTGCTGGAAATCAGTGGCGGAGGAAGAGGAGTGGGGCAGCGCGGTCCTGGGGGGGTGCCATTGTGGCTGCCCCCCCTGCACTGGGCGCCATGCCCCCGCAGGCAGTGTCCCACGCCCCCAGGACATGCGCCAGCCACCCTGCCTGCTCTCCGCCCCCCGGTGCAGGAGCATGAAGCTCTGTCACTGCTGGAAATGCCAAGAACATGAAGGGACGTTCTGTCATGCTTGGTGGACTTGTAAAAAGGCTAAAGAATATTGGACACAAATAGATGCATTAATACAGCAGATTTTAAAGCTTAATATTCAGTTGAAGCCATAACTCTTTCCTTTAGGGTTAAATATAAACAGCTGGAAAAGGATTGTGGAAGTTTACTCCAAAATGTGATTACAGTGGTGAGATTGCTATATGCACCAAGATCAAAAGATACAGCCTTACCCACTATAGAAGAATGCTGATAAAACTATTGGACTTGGCTGATATGGCAAAGTTAACATGCTTAATTAGAGAAAAAACATTACTGACATTGATTAGGGATTGGAAGTTTCTTATGAATTTTTTTCGTTAAAGAGCAAATGGACTTGAATAGCTGGATTTTGAAGACTGAAAAAAAATACTGATTTATAGAAGATAGAATGTTTGGCTCTTATGGAGTGAATACTATATTTAGCTGCAGAACAGAGAGTCAGAAATCCCTTTATTCTTTTTTATCTTTCTGTAATTTTTTCTCTCTCTTTCTCTTCTCTCGCTTCTCTTTCTTTAGATTTTCCTTTTTCTTGTGTTTTCTTCTTTCTGCCTTCATTCTTTTTTAGACTAAGTAGCTGTTTTATATCAGTATATTATAAAATATACTTTGTAATTGGTAAGTATTTTTGGTATATCTCTGAATAAGTATCAATAAATACAATTTATTTATTTATTTAAAAGAACAAATTTCTTTGTCTGTGCCTGCTCCATAACTGGGCAGATCTGTGAATCCTGCACCACCACCCCAAAAAAGAGACATTCCCACAGAACCAAAAAGTGGCCAAAAGGCTAGTCAGAGGGATTCAGGATGGAGAATCTCCATGTGGAAAGTCTCCTGTTTACAGAGAAAAGAGCATTGCCTGGAAACTAGGCAGGGTTGCCACCTGTCCTGTATAATACAAGAATGTCCCTTATTTCAATGTAAAATGTTGTGTCCTGTGTTTATTCAATACAGAATGCAGCTTGTCCTGTATTCACCTCTTTCCGCTATACTCCTGTAGGCTCTCTCTCCCCCACCTGGAGCCCCTCATCGTCCACCAGCCACCTTCATGGGTATCTCCTCATTAATCCAGGACAGAGGACCTAAAATTTAAAAACAGCTAAGTTAAGGAGGGAACGGAAAATAAAAAGAGTGGGCCTCCAATTCAGTATCTGCCAATTGTATATATAGTGATCATTCAAATTATTCAAAACCTATACTATAGGTTAACATCTATCAGGATTCAAAATGACCTTAACTGATTGGAGACTTGGGCTGAAACTCACAAAATGAATTTCTGTGGGGACAAATGTAAGGTTCTGCACTTAGGCAGGAAGAACTAGATGCACAAATATAAGACGGAGGACACCTGGTTTGCTAGCAATACATGTGAAAAGGATCCAGGGGTCTTAGTGGTCCACAAGTTTGACATGAGTCAACAGTGTGATGCAGCAGCAGCAGCAAAAAAAAGCTAATGCTATTCTAGGCTGCATCAACAGCAGTGTAGTGTCCAGATCAAGGGAAGTAATAGTACCCCTCTATTCTGCCTTGGTCAGATCACACCTGGAATACTGTAACCAAATCTGGGCACCGCAGTTTAAGAAGCATACAGTATTGACAAGCTGGAACTTGTGCAGAGGAGGGCAACCAAAATGATCAGGGGGGTGGAAGCCAGGCCTTATGAGGAAAGGTTGAAGGAGCTGGGTATAGTTAGCCTGCAAAAAATGGAGACAGAGAAGATATGATAGCCATCTTCGGATATCTAAAGGGCTGTCACATGGGAGATGAAGCAAGCTTGCTTTTTCCTGCCCCAGAGGGCAGGCTTCTAACCAATGGCTTCAAATTACAAGAAAGGAGATTCTGACTAAACATCAGGAAGAAGTTTCTGACAATAAGAGCTGCTTGACAGTAGAACGGTCTCCATCGGAGGTGGTCGACTCTCCTGCCTTGGAGATTTCTAAACAGAGACTGGATGGCCATCTGTCAGGGATGCTTTAGCTGAGATTCCTGCATTGCAGGGGGTTGGACTAGATGACCCTCAGGGTCCATTCCAACTACACAATTCTATAATTCTATGATTCTATGATCTAGGTATATCATATTATATAGCTGCTTATCATTCTGCCAGGCATAATTTTTCTCAGGCATCACCTACCCATCTTTTTCCAATCCAGAAATCCAAAAGTGGTTCTTAAATTTTTATGGAGATAATCACATACTCATGAGCTGAAAGTGCTGTTTAATTCCTAGCTTGTCTGTTTCATATGGTTTCTTTTTTAATACAGAAACTTCCAAATAAGCTGACACAAGAGAAGGGTGAGTATCCTCAAGATACTGTAATCCAGTTCCACTTTGTGGTCTGGAAGTAGTTAACTATAAAACGTGGAGTGTTAGTATTATCTGACTTGACTCCTAGAGCAAAACAAAAAAGTTCTTATGAGAACTTTGTTATTACTAGAGAAGGCCCATTGTAATATCTGCTATATCAGTTCAGATCTCACATAGAACTAGTTACCTACCACTTGTTACATTCAGACAAAGCAACTGAATTAAAACCGTCAGAAGGTGGGTCAAGGCCTTTCCACTCCTTTTTTAATTGCCTGTGTACTGAGCCTTTGGAAAAGGACTTTTGGGAAATGGATCCCACTGCTGGGTCATGCTGGGTCCCATTCTCTATACAATCTGTTGCATCCAGCCCAAATACAGCACTTAAGCTAAAGAGCTCAAATTTTGCTTTCCACAAGAGTTGCATGATGAGAACTTTATTTCCCCTGTGTCTGCAGTGAGAAAATACAAAAGAGATGGAGGACATCATCCTGTATTCAAGTGAACACTCCTGGCAATTTTTTTGTTTTGTGATACTCACCCAGCTCTAATAAGCGAGGTTTCTCTCATTCAGCCACATGCCTGGCAGTATGATCTTTTAAAAGAGGTCTGGGAAGTGGATTGTTATTAGGGTCTTGAAGATTGTTTGCCGGTATTTAAGGATCAGCAGTGCCATGTTCTCATTAAAGTGCAAGGACATCCAGTGTATTTACTTCTTATTCAGAACTCCTCTGAACTGTTGGGTGTAGTTTTCAATGACTTCAAGTGTCCATCCAGCCAATGCCATATTTAAGAGGGAAAGAACACTCTTCTCTTATGTACAGCTGACTCAGCTACAGAGTTAAACAAACAAATATTAAAAAGGCAAACTTAAGTGATGATCTTGCCAAGTTAAACACTTTGAACTTTGTTGGTTTCATGAAAGAGTTAAGCACATGCTTAACTTTCTCTTATTACAATGATAGGGTTTAAAAGTAGCTGGATCTTAGCTGGATTGCTCACAATTTACTATGAAAACATACTTTAAAGGATGCCTTTATTATGTGAAGATTTGAGAGGGTAGCAGTATTAGTTTCAACAAAAAAGCAGATAGTTTTGTGGCAATCAGATAGTTGATTTATTGTGGCACAAGTTTTCATGACTTTGAGCCAGATTCCAGATTTCTTGAATGTGTAACTAACTGGGCTCTGGTTCACAAAAGCTTATGCCAAATAACTCCATCTTTAAAATTGCTGCAAGACTGTGCTGTGCTTACTATGAAAAATAATCTCTGTAGCAATATATTAAGTTTACTATTATAATAGGACCCATTCACACAGGCATGTACATCACTTGATTAATCTGAGAATATTCACATGCATACAGTAATGTGTGAACTGACTCCAGTGGAATGCACTGTATCTGAGGTGAACACCTGCTTAAAGTCCCATCTGTGTTGTTAGACCTGTGATAACACATTCACACACACAGATCTTCACCATGTTGCTGCAGTCATCAAGCAATGAGCATGAATGTGTGAAACAGTCATGAGTTCCTCTTCTAAACTTCATTACAGTTTTTGATGAACAAGGAATGGGAGGAAAGTGGAGAAACTGAACTGAGAGCTGCTGCTTCCCTGTATTATCAACCTTGAAAAATATTAAAGCTCTACATGAGGCAGCTTATTGGGGACAGGGGCTGCTTCATCTAAGTGGGACCAGTTCACACATGAGTTCATTTCTATTCACTTGATTACTCATCTCTTAATGGCTCACAACTGAATGCTAATTCTGTCCTTTTTGATGTCTGGTTTCGGAAGTGATAGCCAAATTCTGCCTGTGGCTCCTCCACGCATGCAATTTCCAGAGTAATAGTCATGTTAGCCCTTTGCTTATTTATATATTTCATAAAAATTATATACTGCTTGATTGTAAAAAAAATCAAAGCAGTAGCAAGAATCATTGTGGCACCTTAAAAACAAAAGGTGCTGTTGTGGTATAAGATTCTGTGGTACTGAAGTCCACTTTATCAAATGCTTGAACCACTATCCACTGCTGGAAGATAATATCTAATATTAGCTGAAAGCGATATGGCGTGGGATCCAATGCACTCCCTCCATTAGCATAAGGATATCACTCCTTCCCTGTGCACACCCCTCACCCTTCCAAAAGGAAAACCCCAGAACAGATTTAGGGTGTGGGTTGTATACAAGGAGAGGAAGTTCCCATGGCACAGCCCATAGTCCTTGCACTGATGGAACAAACTCGTTGAAATAGATACATGGCAACAGAAATGGGGAACGGCTGTTAAAAAATGAGTCCAAGAAGTCGGTCCAAAAGGCCCTATCATGCAAAGCATAACAGAATAGACTTGTACTTGCTGATAAAGCCTATTTAACCTATTTCAGCCTAGAGCAGGCATCCCCAACCTGCAGCCCTCCAGATGTTTTGGCCTACAACTCCCATGATCCCTAGCTAACAGTACCAGTGGTCAGGGATGATGGGAATTATAGTCCAAAACATCTGGAGAGCTGAAGGTTGGGGGTGCCTGGGCTAGAGCCTTCCTGCTCTTGTATACCTACAGCAGGACTGGGGAACCTGAGAGCCAACTCATTCTAGTTTTGTCCCCATCCTCCCTGCTGAATTCCACCAGAGGCAACCCTGAGGAGACTGATAGGCAGTCCAGGATGCCAAGGACTGAATGTTGGGCTCCTCCAATTCCCATCATCATTGTCCATGGCTTTTGGGGTTGATAGGACCCACGCTGCAGGTCCCCCAGGACAGTGGCAGCCCTCCATTGCAGTGGGCAAGGACATTAAGTACTTGTGAGGGCCTCTCCTTCACACATTCAAGCCATCACCAGATGTTCAGCAGCTGATGAACACATGAGCTAGTGCAAGGACCCCTTCCAGTGACAGGGCCTGCTGCAGACCAGGATGTTTGCAGTCAGTTCAGTGCTTGTCCAGAGGCAGCTTCCCCTACTTGTCTGAGGAGCATTTTAGACCCCCATCTCCTTCTCCTGCCCAGGTTGACCTGCCTACCCCACCCCACCATGGGTGCAGCCAGGATTTATTTTGGGGAGAGCAGAACCGAGTTATCTGTGGCACAATTGGTCAGTTAGTTAAGTTAGTTAAGTATTTTATTTATTTACGTGATTTGGGGGGCAGCTGCCCTCCTGCGCCCCCTGGCTATGCCCCTGCCCATGCACCCCACCTTCCCCTGGAAGCATAGGGGCCAGCTCCTAGGGGCCGAGGGGCCTTCACCCCCCAAAAAATATTTGAAGGAGTTAGGCTCCCCAAAGTTGATGGACATTCAACTGTTGTGTGTGCACTGAGTCATGTGATTATGCGGGGCAGGGCTTACCTGGGCTCCCACAATATTTTTTCGGCTGGAAGCATCTTGAATCAGCCCTCCCCAGCAGCCTCACAGCCCGCCCTTGCTGTTAATTGCTGGTCGTGTCCCCCCCCCGCCCCCCAGCGCGGCCTTTATTGAAAGGCGCTGGTTCTGCCGCGGAGCAGGCGCCGCCCGGGCAACTGGGGCGCCCCAGGATGGGAGGCTGCCCAGCGGCGGCGAGGCGAGCCTTGGCGCGGGAGGCCCTGCCAAACGTTTCAACCCTGAATAGTCCCGGCTTGGCAGATAATTCAGAAACTATTTGTATGAGCTATTTATCAAATTATTAACTGCACAGATGTTGTTTGGCTGAAGAGCAGCTGAACCTTCTCGCTGCCAGCCGCGGAGACAAAGGTCTGGAGGAATAATTGAAGATGTGCATGGAATATTAAATTAATTTACTGCTCTTAATTCTTATGCTAATCCTGACCTCTCCTAGAGCCTATCAATTACCCTACACAGAGGAAGAAGAAAGAAGGAAAAACAGTTTCTTCTCGCGTCGTCTTCTCCTCCTCCCCTTTTTTTTTGAAGGGAAATATTTGCAATGAAGCCAGAAGCAAAGACTGGGATTGTTTAATTGAAGCGCCGCGTTGCAATTACGTGGTGTGGGAAGCAAGGTTTACTCAGTAGTCTAAAGGCGGCGGCGGGGATCTGGGGAGAAGGGAGGAGAGCCAAGGCGAGAATCTTCTGAAATAGCTACGCATCTGCGAGGACTATTTTTTCAATAAAGGAGGGGGGCAGTCTTAGTGCTGGGATAAAGGAAACCGGGCTGGTATCTCGCATCCTTAAACAGAAAATACAAGCTTTTGGGTAACCACCGGGTTTTTTGTGTATGTCTGAATGACCAAGACGCGTGTATTTGCTTCTACTGGAAGGGAAAAATCCCAAACCCCAAAAGAGTTCGTTGTCGACCTCCTTCTGAAGCCACACAGCTGAGCGAAGGAGGACGCGCTCTTGCACAGCTCCAGCTCCTTGCGGAGGAGAACTTCCTGCTGAAGCAAACCAATTTTTTTTGCATTCGAGTTGTTAGCTAAGGACGGCTGCGTATTCCGGGCCTTTGGGCGTCTCTCCCTTTCGCGTCCCTTTTCTCACTGCCTTATTCCACAAAGGGCGATGGCAGGAGGCGGCAATGGAGTGCGCGGGAAAGGTTTCCGTCCCGCCGGCCCCCACCGGCCCGCGAATATTTGCTTGGCCCTTTTTCAAAAGAAGAAAAACAAAGCAGACCTCTTACATGTTGTGATGTAACATGGCAGGCGGGATTAAATCAAATTGTCTTTGGGAAAGGGCTATTTTTCTAATAAGCAAAGGGGAAGGGGAGAAATAGGGCGGGGAGGGGGCTGTTTTTGGGCAGTGCGCGGCCCCGCCCGGCGCGCTCCGCAGCAGCATTTCTTCAGCAAAAGGCTCCTGGCTTCCCCCCGCTTTCGTCGCTTTTTCTATTAAGAGGTAAATAAATAGGAGCAAATAAGCGCGATCCGTCTCGTCCCTCCTCCCCCCGGGACGACCTTTGCGGGACCTCGGCGGCGCAAAGGCGGTCTCTGCCGCGCCTGGGCTGGGGCTCCTGCGCTGCGCTGCCTTTCCAGCCCCCCTCCTCCTCCGGCCCCCGCTCTAGCACAATATCAATTAATCATGCGGCAGGCAAACAAGGAGATTTATTCCACTACAAATAGCCTCAAAGAGAGCTGCTGAATGGAGGTGATTAGCATGAGAAAAGCGGAGCAAAACTCCACAGTTCAACAGCTAAAGAGCAATTTGATGGGGCTGGGATGGGGAAATTACTTGATTAGCGTCTGTTGGAAAAGGATCACGCTGAAAGAGCCCCGCAGTCGCGAAGCCGGAGAGGCGCGGATCAAAACGCTGCGGCCGAGGAAACCGAGGCAGCGAGAGCCCTGTGCGCTCCTCGGGGCAGAGGCCTTTCTGCCGCTTGCTTGCTTTTTTGTCCGCACCTTGTACGTCCTGAGCGTTCTAACAATATAAGCGCTGTAGAGTCGAATGGCAAGTTCTGTTTTGGGTTTTTTGTCGCTCCGTCTGAAGGAGCCAGAAATCACACGGAAGAAATGGCACCTTGTTCTGCTGGGAAGCCGGAGCCTG
This sequence comes from Podarcis raffonei, assembly GCF_027172205.1. Lineage (NCBI taxonomy): Eukaryota > Metazoa > Chordata > Lepidosauria > Squamata > Lacertidae > Podarcis > Podarcis raffonei. The sequence continues at coordinate 90,105,081 of NC_070608.1, forward strand.
CGCGTCCTAAACGCTGACCTGAATTCTGGGTTTCAGTGGGACTTGCTCCCAAATAAGCGAGTGCGCGGGAGCAGTTCTAAATATCTGCGTTCATTTAAAAGGCAATTACTCCCAAGTAAGCGTATACAGTGGGTCAGAGTGTTGGACACGATCCTGGCAGAGTTAAACATCATTTAATGCACTTCATTTCAATGGGAGAGATTTAAGCACTTGCTTAAATCGCGCGGGTGCAGAAGGCAGCAGACACAGAAAGGACAACAGTGTCAATTCAACAGAGGATTTCATTCCTCTCACCTGGAAGCGGCCCCGTTGGATACGGTGTGATCTCCTAACGAGCAAATATGCATAAGATTGCGTTGTAAGGCTGCTATATATGTATACTTGAGTAAACATGGACTGGATTGCAGTTTTGGCTTTACCGTGTCCTTTAGCGTAGCCAATGAGACAATGGCGGCTTTGAATCCACACACTTCAGGTCGATAGGGTGGGATAAAAGTTAATTCGACGTTGCCGCCAACCTCTCTCTTTTTATTAGCTGTAAGAATCACACGCCACTTTTCCTGGAATTAGATGGGGACCGGTCTTCCGATGCCTCCTTCCTAAACCGCTGCGTAGCATGTGCCAAGAGCACGTCAGGTGCTGCAGTCCTGAGAAAAAAGAGCATAACAGTGGAGCCAAGTCATCTATCCCAAAAGGGAGGCCGAAGGTGGTGTTTCTTTGGAAGCAGAAGTGGGTACCTGGAGTCCAGAGAGGGAGAGAAAGAGAGAAAGAGAGAGAGCGAAACCAAAAGTTTGAGCGATGCAAAAAAGAGCAGTAGGCAAGTTACGGTACTAAATATGCTGGGTTTCTCTTATATACGGAGAATCGCTTTCTCTCTGTGCAGAGAATCACATCATTATAGAAGGGACGTTGGCTCTGCACAGGAGATCCCAGAAGATCTACAAGGAAGGAAGCGTGCAGCTGCAGCTTCGCTCACAGGTGGCGCTATAGCGTCTGCTTTCAAGTCTCCAGCGATGGAGAACCCAACCACCTCCAGAGGCTGGCTGTTCCAGAGGCCGCAGCTGTTGCCCTTAGAAGGTTCCTCACTGTGTTTTGGCTGAGCGCTTCTTCCCTGCCGCTTCCACCCGTTTCTGGAGCAAACAGGGAACAAGTCTCCTCCTTTTCTGTATTACAGCCCTCTACATGAAGATAATTTGATTTATTTCGTATATCTTTCTAGGTAACATATATGAAATGTGACTTCTTCTTGGCTGCATCTTATAGTAACCAAACTATTCTGGATTATAACGGATGCCTTTCACAAGCCCCTGTATCCGAAATCTTGAAATCCAACCAGATATGTCATCTGGGTGAAGAATGTCCGCAGCATCAAAGCATATCCTATGGATTTCAGTGGAAACTATTTCCAGGTCCTAGCCTGCTCATCATGTAGGCACGCTTTCAACGATAAGGGCTGCAGCAGAGCCAAAGATCATGACTATGGATGTGCATTTTAAACTACTGCTTGGCAAAGCCAGTGGAAATGGGCAAACCCACCCAAACTTCGGCAGTAGCAAATGTTTCCCAATTCAGCTTTGCTTTTGGAGTTTAGAGACATAGGACCCTGTGCAAAGGCGCCCAGTCTAGCTTTCTCCCTGATGTGTTACTTTTCAACACGCGGAGAGGATCCCATTGGGTGGAGCATTGGGAAATCTTCAAATATTCCGTTCTCCATTAGAATTCGGAAACGCGACTTTTAAAAACTCCTAGAATAATGGAAGTGCAATCCTATTCAGGCCTTTCCCGAAATATACTCCCACTGAGCAGAGTGGGATATTTCCTGATAAACATACATAACCTCGGACTGCGTGGCTGAAATCCAAAACAGGCATAGTTAGAAGCAGACCTATGAAAAGCAACACGGTACCAGATTGCTTCAAAAGCAAGTAACAAAGTTATCACAGACCTAATAATACAGCCATAAAGTGCATAGCTCTCCCAGTCAGCTCAAACTCAGTGCTTTTCAACTGGAACCAATTTACATACTCATCTGGAAGTCATCCCGTGTGCAGAGAAAATAAGATAATCAGGGCACGTGGGAGCCGGCTCTTTATCCCATGTTAACAGGTATAGGATCTGTTGATTTCGCTTTCAGGAAGATCGAAGCAAAAAACGTTTCTTTACATTATGGTTTGGCAGAAGCTCGCTCTGCTTTTCTTAGAGACACGGGTGTAACCTGGTCGTGGGTGGTAGTAAAGAGGCGACGTCTGGCCTCTGTAAAGACGCCTATTGTGGTCATCGCAAAGCCTGAGCACCTTGCAAAGGATCTTAGAGGTCCTTATCCGGGGGAAAGCTGTGAATGGAATAAATGGCTCATCACCTGCCATGAACAGCTATCTCGAAAAACAAAATCAACATCTCAAGTCGTCCACAAACCTCAATGGTAATTCGGTATTTCCTTTTCCTTTAGATTGTTTCAGTGCTACAAGGATTGCCTTTGTTCTTCCAGGAGGCTTAAAGAAGCGCGGTCTTTGGTCAAAGAACGGAATGATCTCGCGCTTCTGTCTGTGAAGAATTCTGGCTCTCAACCTGGCTTTTCAAATTAAAAGCAAGGAACACGATGCGGCTTGCAGAACTGTCTCCAGAGAAACAAGAACTGCCCTTCAGCCGGGGTATCTGCTTCCTGCCGACCCAGACCATAAAAATATATGTTTACCCCATCCTGAAGAGATTGGTGTCACTTAGCGGCGAGAGAAACAAACCTAAAAAGTCCTGAAAACTCCGGTTTAGCATCTCCGCTCGTCAATAAACTCACCTTCGGAAGGGCCTTATTCTCTCAGCCTCCGTCCTCCATCTGCAACAGGGGGGGAATAACCCTAACCTACCTTTGCTACGGACGTAGCTGTATTATAGGAATTACAAGAAGATAACGCCTTGGACCGTAAGATCTATAGCCGGGAGGCGGAGAAGTTATAGGAGACCGGAAACCTACGCCCCTGATTTAGCCTTAGGCTACCGTCCTTAGTATAATTTACTTAGGAGTAAGGCCTGTTAAGTTCAATGGGACCGTTCCGAGCAAACAATGCACAAACAGTATAAAGGGTTCGGCTTGCCTTTGTTCACTTTCCATGTGCTGGGTTTTGTTTTTTAAAATATGTTTTTAAATTTATTTTCAGAAGCGGATCAGTCAAACACTAGGTTGCAACGGAGTTCTGATCACACACTTTCTTGATCTGAAACAGATCCATTTGGGAAGAGCTGGTGTCCTGGGCAGGCACGTGCTGACGTTACATCCTCGCCCCTGCGGGGGTTTCTTTGTCCACTGCAGACAGGGGAGCTCGGGTGGGAGACGCATCGGCCATTCCTCAGCGGGCTCTGCGCGAAGCCCGAGAGCCGGTGTGCGCAGGGCAGAAGGAAGCAACGCCTAAGGGCCGAGGGGGCTTCGTGGCCCAAATAAAACATTTTGATGGGCATTGCCATTCGTGCGTGCACCGCGTCATGTGATCGATTGTGTGGGGCGGGGCTGACCTGCCCCCCGCAATATTCTTGGCCCCCCTGCTCTGACCAAGTGGCTCCGGCAGTTCTTGGTTCTCGCTCAGCAAGGCGCTTGCGCCCTTAAGGCGGAGAGTAGCGCTGTGTTCGGGTGCGGACTTCGCGCAAGCCTTGGCCCCGAGTCGCCTAGGTTCAAAACCTCACTCGGCCACGGAGTCATTGTCTTGGAGCCTAAACCACCGAAGGGGGTTGTCCCTAGGATAAAGAATATATATTAGTTCTACGTGGTTATTTTGCTGTGCCATTGTATTGTTTTTGTTTCTTTAAAGTAAAATTTATCACTACGTTTAATATCTGAAAACAACACCACCCTATTAAAATTTCCAGTCTTCAAAATGGTGTTTGGGTACATATAATGATAAAAACAGTAATATCATAATGATATTTAATGACAATAATTTATAAGCAATGTAAAATGTAGTCTTCGGTAAATTATTCGAAAACACAAAGCTGATGAAAAATAGTTGCTTCAAGAACTGAGAAACCGAGTTAACTACCCATCCTCGGGATAGAATTTTTAGCGGGCCCGATCCTGGCTGAACTTCTCCTGCGCGTGACCCACTGCAGTGAGTGGGACCTGCACAGGAGCAGGAAATGGCATTTCGTATTGAGCGCGAAATATGGGGAATTGTGCACGACTTTTGTTTTGCTGCGTCTCAAATTACGCTGAGGCTGTATCCCGATAATTCAGCGTTGGATCGGACGCACAGCATTTTCTACGTGCTTCCATATTTGCATTGGAACCCACCGCAAGAGTGGAGACGCCCATCTTGTACACAACTCGTTCCCTCAGGCGCGTATTGACTCCGGACATTTCCGCAGTTCACACGGTTCATTAGGCGGAAAAGCTTCACGCATTGTGGGAGACCATGCACTCCAGAGGACCAGCTTCACACCAAAGGTGTAAAACAGAATACCCTAAAATAGTTAATAACACGTTTTACTTGTTTTTAACTTTTATTGTAAGCCGCTTTGGGCAGCGTATAACTACCATAAATAAAGATAAGTAAATACCGCTGTTCATCAAATCACAGCTGTTTACAAACTACGGGGAAAGCAAGGCTGTAGTCCGAACACACTTATTGTGGAGTAAGCTCCACACGTGAATGGGCTCGCACTGCAAATCAGATATCCTCATTCATCACAATAGCTATGGGGTTCTCCGGCTTGGGCACTGATGAAGGGAAAGTAGGAAAATCATGTGGTTTTCTGCAAGAGAGTTGATTATTTTAGTGGTGGTGGGTTGAAGTGCAAGAAGACAACTAGTCTAGGATGGACCAGCGAGATGGTTCAAAACAAAGGAGGAGAGCGGGAGTTAACAGGTAGGGCTGGTGGCGCCACTTTTTCGTGATTTCTCAAATGCCTCGTCTCCACAGTCACATCCTGTAAGCGAGAGGTTTTCAACCTTTTTGAGTCCACGGCTCCCTTGACCCAAGAGCTCCCCTGGGGGGCTCAGGAGCCCAGTTATGTCTCCCCTTGCCTGCAGAGCTGGCAGCCTCTCACCCTTTTTCGAGGGAGGGAGGAAAGAGGGACAGAGAGGCCAGTGTTGCCCACGGCATCCCTGACCATCAGTCAAGGCACCCCAGGGTGCCACGGCACACTGGTTGAAAACCACTGCTGTAAGCCATCAATCTTCCTTTCTCAGGCTGTCCATTCATCGTACTTCCTTTATGCTTTTGTTGTAGCTGGAAAACTTTTCATTAAAAGCTATGTTTTAGAAATGCACTTCTTTTACTAATTCGACAATTGGGTGATCAAGGGGCGGTTAATTTGTGCTTTGTGAACTCTTCAGCCTTGGTCCCAGCCCGCATATTCTTAACCTCTCCCTTTAATAGCCAGTGACGACGGTGCTGCTTGGAAGCTGCTCCAACTCCGGTTGAAAGCAAGAAACGCGCTAAGAGGAAGGCACGCTCACCACCACCAACTCTCGCCCAGAAACCTATCTTCCCACTGTGGAAGGACGTGTGGATCCAGAACTGGCCTCCACAGTCTCTTACGGACACACTTTGTGGAAGACACTCTTACTAGGCTACGAGTGACTGCCAAAGAAGAAGAGGCTTGGTGGGAACAGGCCTGCTGCAGTTGAAAGGAAGAAAGCCAGGGAGCAAGAGAAAGCCAATCCAGTTTCTCTCTGGATAGCTGAGATTTATTCCCATCCAAGCTGAGTTGCGCCTGCTTCCAAACGCAAGCTTGGGGAAGACGTAGCAGAAATAAAGTACTTACAGATTTTCGCCTTTGGTTAGACAGTTGTTAATTAAGTGGGGCGGGGAGTTAAACAACTGCGATCCTGAACATAAGTGCAGCACAATCCTGTGCATGCTTACACAAAAGCAAGTCCTCTTGGACTCAGTTAGATTCAAGTGCGCATGGAATTGTAGTTTTTCTAAGAAATAAGTCTAACTGATTTAAAAATCCTTATTTTTGGCTGGATCCAGCCCAGTGGATGTAAGAAACGTGCGTGATCATATCTAAGTCCTCCGAAGGCTGTAATCTCAAACCTGCCAATTAAGAAATAGATTTCATTCCATGGGTTTTTCTTATGTTCAGGACAAAAACAGCAAAGGGTCTTGTGGCTCCTGGAAAGCGAAGCAAAGCATCTCGGCAGCAGCTTCCGTGGGATCGCCTTCGAGGCGCCACGAGGCTGTGCTTCTGCTGAAACTCCATGGGGCCGAGGTCCCTTCGGCCCCCCAGTAAAATATTTGAGGGGTCCCCCTCGCTGAGGGGCATCGGGATTCCAAGGGTGTGGGGGCGTCCCCTCATGTGACCGAGGGTGCGGGGCGCGGCTTCCCGTCCCCCCAATATTTCCTTCCCTCGGGAAGGGGCCTCCCTCGCTGCCCCTCCAAAGGGCCTCCCTTCGGCCCGCGGGGGAACCGAGCGGCTCAGCCCAGGCCCCTTTCCCCAGCCGGATCGGGCCCCGGACGGGGGTCTCAGGCCAGCCCCAGTCCCGCCCCCGAGCCCGCCGTGGGCGCGTCCGCGCGCCAGGCCAGCTCGCCTCCCGGCTCCCGGCTCCCGGCTCCCTCGCCGGCCTCCTGGCTCTGGCTCCTCGCCTTGGGAATCCGGGGCTGAGATGCAGACAAAGGGGGCGGGCGAGCGAGAGGCGCCGCGGAGGAAGCTGCCGGGCCGCGCGGGGAGGGAAGAAGGCGCAGCCCGGAGGCGAGAGGCCGGGCCGGGAGAGGAGACGCGCGGCAGCAGGACGCCGCTTTCCTGGGCCGCGAAGCCGCCCGCCCCTTCTGCGGCGACCGCGAGTGGCGGCAGCTCCTGGCCGGGCCCCCTCCGCCCCCTCGGCGCGGCCTGGAGCCCGGCGCCCCTCGCCGCCTCGCCCGCCCGCCTCCCGCCGGGCCGCCTTTCTGAGGCGAGCAGCCCGCCAGGCTCGGCCATTGCGCGCGAGGGCCGCCTTGGAGATCTGGCAAGTGGAGGCGGCCGGGTCTTATTTAGTGCAATATGAAATCAAATGATCCTATTTCTGAAATGACAGAGTCTGTGAGGAGAAGTGAAGACTCTGAAAGGGGTAATTGTCTCCTGGTGCTTCGGCCATTATCCCCAATCTGGGCCTCGGCGGCGGCGGCGGCGCGGGAAAGGGGCGCGAGGGAGCGGCGGGCGGGCGGGAGGCCGAGGAAGGCGGCGCGGGAGGCGAGCGAGGCGCGGGCGGGCGGGCCTGGCCCCGGGCGGGAGTGCCGGCCTTCTCTCCCCGCCCGGGGCGCCTTCGCTCGGGGCTCCTCCACTCCAAGCGAGTTGGGAAAGCCAACTTCCCCTCCCCGCCCCTGAGGCCGCTTTGCTCCCGAAGGTGCCCCGCCACCCGCCGCTCTCTGCTCCGCAGCCGGCGAAGACCGCGCTGGCGAGGCGACGAGCCGCCTTGGGGACGCTGCAAACCGGCCTCATCCTGATATTGTTTAGCGGCCTTTCTTAAACCAGTACATAATTTGTGCTTCCGGGTTGGAGAAAGTTTAAGGTAGATTACTTTTATATTATTTGCTTCACACACGACTCCAGCCTTTTTATTATCTTGCACTAGAAAATAAACGCTCCTGTAGCCGACATCTCATTTATTTCGCTTTACTCTGCTGATAATGCAGCCCCCTCTCCTCCTAAGAGGCACGCACAACACTCAGATGAATTTATAAAGGGCAGTTAAATAATTCAATAATTCTAAATGTATTACAAGTAAACTATTAAGTAACATCACTCGGACCAGGGCTTTCGCAAGTAGAGATACCTGGCACATACTTTCACAGTGGTTATTTCTTTCACTTTTGCCTTGCTTTTTTGGGGGGGGGATATATTTATTTACAACTTCAGTGACAATCCGGTTGCATCGTGGTCTGTAGACGTATTTTTTCCGGTTTGATTAGAATACAGTATAGATCAGACTGTTCTAATTATTTTCTCCTGCAGGCGGCACTTTGAAATCTGGACTATGGAGAGCAGCGGACCAAGGCGATTGGCGAGGAGCTGTCCACTATTTCAGCAACCCGTTAGTTTTATTACTACGCTTAATTCGCAATTTTTCCTAAAACTGCTCATACATCCTGTCAGTATACTTAACAGGGCGAATTACAGAATAATTGGGCTTTGTTTTGCTTTTTAAAAGTCTGAACTTTTGAGGACTTTCTTCTTCCTTGGGCAGAATTGCCCGTTTCTTTTTCCCCATGGAAACCACTTCATTGCAGTAGTTTCGGCATACTTCGGAATATTTTGAGTGATCTGAACGCATGTTTGGGAAAATATGCACAATGTTTCTCTTTATGAGTATATATGCTTGTGGATCGCGTGTGTATTATACACTATTTATATTGCAGTGCTGATTCTCTTCCTCTTTGTTTGTAAATGTCCGAAAATCCTTACATCCAAATCTCGGTTTTTAAACGTAACATCGGTGACTGCTGACAGTTACGTTAGGTGAAGGAGAGCATTAATCTGTGTCTGTGTCCTCCTTTTCGAAGTGTACAAAAAGGGACCACCAAAATTGCCGGCATTCCCATGTGGTCAAGGGACCCTGCATTTCTGACGTTCAGTGTAACATAATTGCTCTCTTCCAAGTAATATCAGGGTGTTTGGTTTGTGTTTTTTTAACCAAAACAAAGCCCCTGATATACAATATATTCTTAATATCCTTAAGGGCGTTATGTGGGAGGGTACATAAATTCGCTGAATAAATTATGCTTTTCAAAATCCCAGTGATCAGTGTAGTAAGTTGGTGCACTGTCTAAGCAGGGGAAGTCTTCCTGTGCCAGCTCCATTCAAACAAATGGGAGCTGCTTTTGCGTTTTACAGGTCATTAGTTCCATTGAGGGTTGTGCAGGAGACATTCCTGTCGGGTGATGGCCTTAGATTTACGTGCATATATTTTTGCGTCACTTCTGTCTATTTTCCTATTAGAATTCCACACCAGGATGCTAACAACTGAAAAGTAAAGGACTGCATCTAGTGGCACGATCCCACCACCGATTCGCCTTTCCTTTAAGGGCGCTGCGATGCCCCCCCCCTCGGTTTTTATATCTCTTTAGGTTCAGGAATGGCAGCTTTCTGGTACAAGTGCAACACTAATTGTTCTCTTGTCTCAGGTTTCATACCTTCCCCCCAATACTTGGAAGCAACCCCCTCCTCTAACTTTAACGGAATTTACTTACAGTGCATAAGCACAAAGCCCGCTGGAATAAATTATTTTGTCCTCCTGAGCATCATTCGACAAAGAATTGCTTGTTGCTTATTGTTCTAGCTTTTTATTTTTTAATACCTGATCGCAAACAAAGGAACTTGAAATTAGTTTTTAATTGATTTTCACTGGGATTTTCGATACCAATGAAAGGGAAAGAAAGTGCAAACTGTGGAGTATGTGCGTAATGAAAAGGTGGGTAATGCCTTTGCCCGCAGGATATTAATTTCTTAAACGCAGCTCTTCCAAATGGAGGCGAACTGCTCGCTCTCAGACCGATCCACAGCGCTGACCGCCTGCATTAAAAGCAGCACGTAGAAAATGGAAATATTGCTGCAATTGAAATAAGGCTTGGAGCTGAAGCACACGCTTATTTACATGGGAGCATATCGTCACACTAAATAAAATGGGCTTAAATTCCACGAAGTGGTTTAGGATTGGTACGTATCGGTTTACTCCCGAGGTGCTTTGTTTCACTGGATTGGCTGATTTCCTTATTCCTTCTTATTGTCCTGCCAATGTGCGCGGCGCTTTTAACAGGGCTTAAGTCGCCGTCATGGTATTACTATACTTAAAAAAAAGAAGCAGCAGTCCAGAGAGAAGCAAACAAACCAATACAGAGAAGCTCCAAAAAGCAAAGGAGACCTACCTGAATCCACTAACACCTGAACGAGTAACCTCAGCCCAGCAAAGTAGATTTTAAGGTGTGATGGAGATGGGGAGACGGAGAGATCTGGCACTCTAAGCAATTTAGTCACCCGTTTAACAGAAACCCAGCACTATCAACGGACTAAAGGCTAGCTTTCACTCCCCGCCCTCCCCAGTAAACATAATTTTGACAGGAAGGATTAAACCGTGAGCCTTTTCCCGTGTCCAATAGTCCCTGAAAAGAATGGGCACCAAAGCGGGAAGAGACGGGAATCGGCTTTACCTGCGGAAGGCAAAAGCTGCAAATTTAACTTTCCACGTTTCTGCTCCCGGAGCAGCTTTCTTCCGCTTTTAAAGAAAATGTATACTTAAGAAAAGGAGAAAGGAAAAGGAATTAACAACGATTCACTGGAGTACGCATGCACTCGTTAATATACAGATACGAGGTCTGTATAGGAAAGATCTCCGCAGAAAGTCAGCCAGAGATTGACCTGATATTGGAGACCACACTGGCGATCTCTTTGGGAGCAGGATAGCGGCCCTCCAGGGCGACCCCGGCGGGAGCGGAGACCGGGAAGGAGAGGGAGGGGGCAAAAGTCCATGTCCCCTCTCTGGGGACAATCTCCGCCGGTGACAGCATGCAAAAAGAGGGAGAGGCCGCGTACCTACCTCTCTTGTGGAGTCTTTGGCTTAACTCCTTAGTCCTAAGAGAACCAAAGAGAGCTCGCGTTTGCGCATAACCACCCGCTGTTATCTTTGCCTCTCCGCCCTCTCAAGTCTGCCGAAAGTTAGATTGTAAGCTGCTGGGAGCAGGGACCTGTCTTCTCTCCACATATTACACCGCAAAAGGCCCAGCCGTGAAACAAAAACAGCAACAATAAATATTTGAAATAGCTCATCCTTCCCCACAACCAATCGTAATCTTGAACCTCTTCTCTCCTCTTCACAGACGCAGACACGTACTTCGGAACTCTTCTAGGGGTCCTGGCGCTGCTTTTCCAGGGATGTTCAGACGGTGCATTTCAGGGGCTGGATGTCTCAGTGCAACCCTTGGGTGGAAAACTCGGAGATGCCCAGAATAGCCTCAGGCTCGGTGGCGACGCTGCCTGCCTTCCTCCCTTTCGTGCCCATGCACAACCTCTCGAAGGCTACAGCCCCAGGTTCCCCCACTCTTTGCACTGGCAGGCAAGATTGGCTAAGGGGGTCTCACCAACCAGAAGGTCCAGGTACCCTAAAGCATAATCGATGCAGTGTGCCCCCCACCCAGTCCAGATGTGCCCCTCTGGAAGACACGGGAGTTTCTCGCTTTCCAAAAAGGACAGATCCAAGATCTCCATCTGCTTGCAACTGAATTATGATTGGAGTTAAAATTATCAGCGAGTTAATCATACCGTTGTTAAATTTTAATACACAAAACAGGGTGGGCTCTTTCCAGTTCTTCTTCAGTTTCCCATACTGAAATTATTGTTGACTTCTTAAGAACTTAAGAGTGACATCCTTTACAACTAGTAAATTAGGGATCCTCTTTTTGCCACTTTCCTCACAGGCGCCTTTGAATTTGTTGATATTTTTGTGGGGGCAGGGGAACACCACCACAAACTCTATCCAGTGTATGGATTTGTATAAATGTTTCAATTATAGCCCTAGTAACAATAACAATACTAGACATTTATTTAGAGCTTGTGTAAGTCCAAAACAGTTCACACACATTATTCCAGAGGTCCTTGAACAACTTTGATATGTAAATGGGACTGTTATCCCATATTGCAGATACGTCTGCGTTTGGAGAAAGTGGTGGTGCAAAGCTTGAAGTTGATACTTAGTTTGTTCATTTCCTTTTAAAAACTGAATTAATATTTAATTAATCTTTCCTCTATTAAAAGTGCAGAAACAGTGTACAACACTTCCTATAATGCCTGTTTGGAATTTGATGTGAAGACGGTTCACCAGAGGAGGGTTGTTGGAGAATAGGCTGTGCCGGCAACAGCAACCCTTTCCTTGGGATTGTAATGACTGCAGGACACCCATGGCAAGTCTGGACACAGTGAAGCATCCAAACAAAATTGTGCAGTCGCTAAATGTAGTGAGCAACATATCTAAAAACAGTCAAGAACCAATCCCATTTCAGCCATGCACTCCTTAGGCCTCCTTAGGCAATTCTGTACCCTCTTCTCAGAGTCCCACCCTTTAGGAAGATTGCTGTGAGACCAGCCTATTGCTTAAAACTTGAAATGCACCTCTATAAAAATGAAAAATATTAATAATTTCTTATATATCTTCTTCCTATTCCTACTGCACTAGTGTTAGATTAGAATTTTGGAAAGCTTACTTTCAATTCAAAAGAGGGAGGCATTAATGATGTTTATTCAACAATATTCAGTTGGGCTCCTCCAACCTGTAAGCGAGTCTCCAAGTTTGTTCTTGGAAAGTATCATTTATCTTGCAGACTAACACATGCCAATTAAAGTTATGGGTAGGTAGGTGAAAATGAACAGCCAAAAATAAGCATTCAAATGTCCCAGTGATATTTTAGGGAGAATCAAAACATCTGCTGAATTTAGGCTGAAGATTTCAATCCTTTTTCTTTTTTTTGTAATGCACTCTGCTTATGAAGGTGGCCACACTCTTTCTCAGTGATTCACTTACACCTCTAATGCACACCCAGTCATAGGTACCACTTCTTGTAGCTGCTGACTGTTGTGCTCTATTATCCCTTATCTCTCCACAGACAGCCATCCAGTACTTCCAGGATGTTCCCCACTTGTTGCTTTGAAGGTCACAAAAGATACTGACAAGCAGCAACCAATGGGAAGCTAGTCCTTTCTATAGGGTTGCCACCTTTCCCCTTAATAGAGCTCAAGTGCTGTTCAAAAGTGCAGGCAGAAAAGAAACAGGTGCCGGTGTTCTCAGCATGGGGATGCAGTGACAGCAGAAGCTGTATCTCCTCTGTCAATCAAGTAGCTTTCAAAAGATGCAGGATTGTTAACCCTATACTTACGTGATGCTGCCACAATTCACTCTACAACCAATGATATTCAATAAAAGCTCTGTTTCCATATTGTCTCTGTTCCTGTCAAGTTAGCAGACAGGCTGTCCATCTTCTATCTCAACTCAGATGTGACCAACACATTGGACACACAACGTGAGCAGCAGGCAATGGGGATTCTACCATGACACTACCAATCCACCAGCCTTAGGATGGAAGGTCTGGGTTTCTTTTTGCCTATTGCAAGCCATGAACACTGGAAAAGGGGACTGGTTAGGCCCCAAGAGCTCACAGTCCTTTTGACTCCCCTCATGGTAACTGCTGGCATGATAAATCTGAACTGAAACTCCAAAAGGTGAAAAAATTGAATTAAATATGTGAGAAAGGAAACGAGCAGGATTTTTATTTTTATTTTAAAGGAGGGAGGGAATGATCAACCAAGCAACAATGTTGCTATGCAATGATACAATGATGCTCAAGGCATGACAGCAGATTCACCAGTGAGGTGTTCCTGGAATCAAAAACATTGGTTAGGTGTTGCTGATTTTTAAGGTGAAAGAAAACACAGGTTTTTGGATGGAGGAAGACTTTACCTAAATAAAGTAGGAAATTGCTGGAGTGAGGTCATTACAGTGGTACCTCGGGTTAAGTACTTAATTCGTTCCGGAGGTCCATTCTTAACCTGAAACTGTTCTTAACCTGAAGCACCACTTTAGCTAATGGGGTCTCCTGCTGGTGCTGCACCGCCGGAGCACGATTTCTGTTCTCATCCTGAAGCAAAGTTCTTAACCCGAGGTACTATTTTGGGTTAGTGGAGTTTGTAACCTGAAGCGTATGTAACCCGAGGTACCACTGTAGTCCATTTGCCAGCCATTCCATGTTCTATGACTGGTAAGGACGTGTGTGGCTCCTTCCCAACCCTTTCCCCTAGGAACCAGTAGTCAGTATCAAACCTGCCATTTCTTGTATGCTGAGCCAGTCAGGTTCCATTCACCTATAGTTTCATGTAGTGGGTCCAACAGCTAAGAAGGTGGTTTTTGTCCATGCTGTAGAGGGAAAGGTAGCCCATCTAGAAGAAAACTCTGATCCTAATCCTCCACTGCCCTGCAGGATATCTTCTGGAAAAGAAAAGGCTAAGGAGTAAAACCCTATACAAATCTGGAGTGGAACCTCCTTCCAGCAACTCCTGTAAGGTAAAGGTAAAGGGACCCCTAACCATTAGGTCCGGTCATGGCCGACTCTGGGGTTGTGGCGCTCATCTCGCTTTATCGGCCGAGGGAGCCGGCGTACAGCTTCCGGGTCATGTGGCCAGCATGACTAAGCCGCTTCTGGTGAACCAGAACAGTGCACGGAAACGCTGTTTACCTTCCCACCAGAGCAGTACCTATTTATCTACTTGCACTTTGGCGTGCTTTCAAACTGCTAGGTTGGCAGGAGCAGGTACCGAACAACGGGAGCTCACCCCGTCGCGGGGATTCGAACCGCCGACCATCCGATCAGCAAGTCCTAGGCTCTGTGGTTTAACCCACAGCGCCACCCGCGTCCCATAGCAACTCCTGTAGCTAGTGCCAAACTTATTGCTCTGCTTTTCTTTGGACCATATCAGCAAGGCCAAAAAGGGGGAGGTCTTGTCTTGTCACCCAGGACCTCCACACGCACTACTCAGGCTTATACTCTGGTGAGGTCACTTTGGTGCTGCTAACACAGTGGTTTGACTTCAACCCCAGGGGCAAACTCCATTGTCTCGCAAGACGGTGCCAATGCAACAATCCTTCCTGCTACTCATGTCTGTGAGTGAAACATTCAAAGCGATTGGCTTATTGTTTAGAATTAAAACACTCGGCTAGCAGAGTTTAGATCACCATCCTTTGCAGCATTAAGTGGAAACTCCAAGGAGTTAGGCTGTTTAGCATTCTTACCCTCTTAATAAAACAATCAGGCAACAGACTGTAGAATAAACATAAAAAGTATTTACCGTAGTTACATAAAGTACTTCACTTGATATGAGATGTAGCAGCAACCAAAATAAGGCAGTTAAAAACTACTTCTAAGTTACAAAATACAAAATTAGCTTCTAAAATGGAGTCCAGGCTCAGATGGAGCACAGACATGTCTGGCCGATCTCACATCCTGGGAAGAATGAGGAGGGAGGCTAATATACCTTTAATCCTTCCCACCATGGGAAAGACATCACACAGACCCCTTTCTACCAATTACATTCTATGGTCTGAATCCAATTGTCTAGAAATTTGAACTTTTAATTTCTTACCCCTACAGTTATGATTCGTGGGTTCCCACTTAATTTTAATTTGATTTTAAATGTGACTCGAATTGTATTTTGAATTAATTGTTTGATTTTGTGTTTTTAATGTATTATATATTTGGTGTTAGCCACCCCGAGCCCGGTCTCGGCCAGGGTAATAATAATAATAATAATAATAATAACTAAATTTGTAGCTCTGTGGTTGTTAGACCCTAGATGCAGTTATCACCAAAAGTATGCACTGTTAATTTTGGATGCAAATCTCCCACAAACCCCTTCTCAGACAAATAGAACAATTGCATGTACAATTTTTTATTAAGCCACCCGGAGTCCCATCATGACTTGAAGGTTCTCAAAGCTATCTCTATGTAGAGGTTTGGTGAGAATATCATCTGTCATCTCTTTGGTATGGCAAATAGGTCAACTGGACAAGTCCATCTTGCATCACCTCACACACAAAGTGATACTTCACTCCAATATGCTTGGTTCTTGTATGGAACTTCTTGATCTGTGTTAGCTTCAAACAGTTCTTGTTATCCCCCACCAGCTGAATGGGCTTCTCCTACACCAGTTGGTTGAGCTAAGCTAGCTCTTTGCATGCCTCAGTAGCAGCTACATACTCAGATTCTGTAGAAGATAAAGCTACACAATTTTGTTTATAACTGTCCCAAGAAATGGAACCATTTCCAAATAACATAACCACCTATTTACTTATAGTCTTTAGTGAGCCCAGTCCATCAGCGTCCAAGTAACCTACCAGTTCAAGATTACTGTCTGCTGGCAGCTTAAGTTTTCAGTTCTTTGTTCCCATCAGATATCTGCACAACTCTTTTGATAGCTTACTCCACTGCATTTTGCAATGTCTTCTCTACTTGTTGTGGTCAAGTACAGTGGTACCTTGGTTCTCAAACTTAATCCGTTCTGGAAGCCCATTCCAAAACCAAAGCGTTCCAAAACCAAGGAGCACTTTCCCATAGAAAGTAATGCAAAACGGATTAATCCGTTCCATACTTTTAAAAACAACCCCTAAAACAGCAACATGAATTTTACTAACAAGACCATTGATCCACAAAATGAAAGCAATAATCAATGTTCTGCACTATAAAATAAATAAGACAGTATTGTAGATGATAAAAATTAAAATACTTTTTTTTCTTACCTGCACCGATAGTAATTGTTTGGATAGGGGGCTTTTATCCATTTCTACAGTCACACAATCAATCAATCAATCAATCAATCATAAAACGAAAAGCAAGCCACAGATACAAAAATAAAAAAGGCACACAAGAACATAAAAAATAGCAAAAACAAAAGACCAAATATCACCTCAGAACACTGCAATCAGAAATGGAAGGCTTTAATTACGATGGGGGGGGGGAGACTTAAATTTGCTGCTTAAGGGTAAAAATAGGATGAAAAAAGCCTTCTTTACGATGGGGGGGGGACCATAAATTTGCTGCTTAAGGGTAAAAATAGGACAAAGGAAACCTTATTTACGATGGTGGGGAACTTAAATTTGCAGCTTGAGGGTAAAAGCGGGATGGAAAAAGTCTTTTATGATGGGGCGTACTTAACTTTGCTGCTTAAGGGGAAAACGAGAGGGGGAAGGCTTTAATTACTATGTGGGGGACTCAAATTTGCTGTGCAACAGTAAAACCGGAAGCTCAGGAGCACGTTCGGCTACCTGGGCAAAGTTCGAAAACTGGAACACCTTCTTCCGGGTTTGCAGTATTCGGGTTCTGAGTTGTTCAGGAACTAAGATGTTTGGAAACCGAGGTACCACTGTACAAAAGTTTTCCTATCACTGACCTGTACTGATTTCTGTCAGTTAAGAGTTTAGATTCATATTGGCTCTTTAGAAAATCAGAGGCCATAGGTATGGTTACAGCTTCAGGCTGCCAAGCAATTCAACAACTTGTTTTTGGCTTGGAAGATCGGATTCATCCTCTGATCCTCCTCTTTCAATTTAGACTCCTAGGTAGTAGGAGACTTTTCCTGATTCTCTGATTGACACATCCTTTGCCACATCCTTTATTACTTAATCTCAGTCACTCTTAGTTGCAATGATCAGGTCATCCACAAATGATAGAACATAAGGACATCGTCCATTTTTGTGTTTTGTGTACAAACACTTGTCTGTGTGACCTTGTGTGTGAACTGTGTCAGCTGTATGAACATGCTATGCAACTTCTCATCCAATAGCAGCTAAATTAGATTTATTTGGTTTGACAAAACCATTCGGCTGCTTCATGTAAATCTCTAAAGGTGTTCTAAAGTAGTGTATCTGAATACTGAAGCAAAAGTTTCATCAGTCCTCTCCAAACTTTGGAAGGAAGTCTTTCCCCACAAGCCTTGCTTTGCAGCACTGAACTTTGCCTTCTGCCCCCTGCTTTATCTGGAGTACCCACTTACTTCCAATTGCCTTCTTCCCAGGAGGCAGCTTGGTGAGGATCCAGGTCTTGTTCTGGTGCAGTGCATCAAACTCCTCCTGCATAGCATCTTTCCACAGAGGAGCTTCAGCGACTGGCATCTGCTCTATCTCTTCCCAGGTGGAAGGTTCTAGGGGCTGCACCAACCCTGCAATGCAGGATAGTCGCAGAGGTGGAACACTTCTGTTGAGTCTGTCAGACCTCTGGTTCTGGAACTGCATCAACATCCTCATATTCACCCTCCAGTGGTAGTATCTTGACATCACTCTCCATCTCATCCCCTCTGGTGGTGCTATTTGGAGTCTGGTCTTCTGCTGCTTCTTTCTGTTCATCATCTGTGCTAGAAGGTATGAAAGTAAAAACTAGATCTGGACTGCTACGTATTGTGAAAAGTACAAAGGGTCTTGTGTTTCTTTCACTGACTGCTGAGAATAATCTATCACAGTTCCTCTTTTATCAGCTTTATTGTGCTCATCAAAATGAACCATGTCTTACGCTGACCTTTCCTGTTTTTAAGTTCATAACTTTTATCATTTTTGCCCCCAGAAGCATATCCTACCATAATTCCTTGTTCTGCCCTGGAGTCTGGGTTGTGCCTGCTCTCTTTGTGTACAAAAACATAAGCAATACTGCCAAATATAGTTATGTGTGACAAGTTAGGTATTCTTCCATGCCAAAGTTCAAAAGGTGTGTGTAACTCCCTTGATTGGCAGTCAGTTTTGCAGATACACAGCAGTGGCTACTGCATCTCCCCACATGTACTTAGGAAGGCCTGCATCAGTCAGCATGCATCTTGTCATTTCCAAAGAGACCTAAACCTTCTCTCTGCATCTGAGTTCTGTTCAGTGTTTGAATTTTTTTGGGAATAAATGTGCTTTATTGATTAAGCTCAAAAATAAACATTACATAAAGTGTGCATTACAACTTGAGAAAAAAGAACAGAAAAAACCACAAGAAAAAACAGTAAAAACTTTTAAATAGGCCAAAATAGCAATCATCTTCTATTCTGTTATTCTGTATTTTATAGCTTTATACATGACTTCCTGTCAACACCCAATGTGTTTACCTTTTATGCAAAACATTTTAGATTTCATAATTCAATCAAATTTATCATACACCTTACATCTTTTTCACTAATCCTTTTCTCTAATTTTACTTCAAACACTGTATTGTTTACAGAGATCATTCAAATGCTGCCATAGTTGCCACACCCTGATTATAGTTCTGTAAATATTTTTTAAACATGTCCCATTTCTGAATAAAGCATTGATTTGAATTGCCTCTCTTGTCATCGATATTTATTAAAGTTTTCAATTTTTTATGCAAACAAAAAACAAACAAAAAAATAAAAAAAACATATAGTTCATAATACATACTTTTCAATAACATATTTCTCTGACCTCCTCATACTTCCCCTTCTTGTATTCCATTTCAAATTATTTGTTCAGCAAATCCTTAACTTAAAGCATTACAGCTTATAATAACACCTTGTTTTCTATCCAATCCTTTTTTTCATATTCCTTTATATCATTACAGCTAGAAACCACTCAATTTCAATTCAGCATCATTCAACATTCCTTAATTTTACAATATTTCTGTAAGTAGTCCTTAGATTTTTTTCCAATCTTCTTCTGCCGACTCTTCTCCCTGGTCACGGATTCTGCCAGTCATTTCTGCCAATCCCATACAGTCAATCAGTTTCATCTGCCATTCTTCCAGAGTGGGTAAATCTTGCGTCTTCCAATACTTTGCGATGAGTATTCTTGCTGCTGTTGTAGCATACATAAAAAACGTTCTGTCCTTCTTTGGCACCACTTGGCCGACCATGCCCAAGAGAAAGGCCTCTGGTTTCTTCAAGAAGGTATATTTAAATACCTTTTTCAATTCATTATATATCATTTCCCACCTCAGATATGCAGATGACACAACCTTGATGGCAGAAAGTGAGGAGGAATTAAAGAACCTTTTAATGAGGGTGAAAGAGGAGAGTGCAAAATATGGTCTGAAGCTCAACATCAAAAAAACAAAGATCATGGCCACTGGTCCCATCACCTCCTGGCAAATAGAAGGGGAAGAAATGGAGGCAGTGAGAGATTTTACTTTCTTGGGCTCCATGATCACTGCAGATGGTGACAGCAGCCACGAAATTAAAAGACGCCTGCTTCTTGGGAGAAGGGCAATGACAGGCCTAGACAGCATCTTGAGAAGTAGAGACGTCACCTTGCCAACAAAGGTCCGTATAGTTAAAGCCATGGTTTTCCCAGTAGTGATGTATGGAAGTGAGAGCTGGACCATAAAGAAGGCTGATCGCCGAAGAATTGATGCTTTTGAATTATGGTGCTGGAGAAGACTCTTGAGAGTCCCATGGACTGCAAGAAGATCAAATGCATCCATTCTTAATGAAATCAGCCCTGAGTGCTCACTGGAAGGACAGATCCTGAAGCTGAGGCTCCAGTACTTTGGCCACCTCATGAGAAGAGAAGACTCCCTGGAGAAGACACTGATGCTGGGAAAGATGGAGGGCACAAGGAGAAGGGGGCGACAGAGGATGAGATGGTTGGATAGTGTTTTCGAGGTTACCAGCATGAATTTGACCAAACTGCGGGAGGTAGTGGAGGACAGAGGTGCCTGGCGTGCTCTGGTCCATGGGGTCACGAAGAGTCGGACACGACTAAACGACTAAACAACAACAACAACATATCATTTCCCAGAAAGCCTTAATCCTAGGGCACGTCCACCAAAGGTGAAAGAATGTACCTTCAGTTTCCTTACATTCCCAACATTTATTATCGGGCAAATGATAGATTTTTGCAAGCTTGACTGGGGTCATGTACCACCTGTATATCATTTTCATAATATTCTCTCTTAAGGCATTACACGCCGTAAATTTCATACCTGTGGTCCACAACTGTTCCCAGTCAGCCATCATAATATTATGTCCAAAGTCTTGTGCCCATTTAATCATTACAGATTTAACCGTCTCATCCTGAGTATTCCATTTCAGCAGCAAGTTATACATTTTTGACAAAGTCTTAGTTTTGGGTTCTAACAATTCTGTTTCCAGTTTAGATTTTTCCATCTGGAAACCAACTTTCTTATCCGAATTGTAAACCTCCATTATCTGATAATAATGAAGCCAATCTCGCACTTTATCTTTTAATTTCTCAAAACTCTGCAATTTCAGTCTGTCCCCTTCTTGCTCCAAAATTTCCCAATATTTTGGCCATTTGGCCTCCATGTTAAGTTTTCTCTGAGCCTTAGCCTCCATTGGTGACAACCACCTTGGAGTTTTATTTTCCAATAGATCCTTATATCTAATCCAAACATTAAACAGTGCTCTCCTGACAATATGGTTTTTGAAAGCTTTGTGTGCTTTAACCTTGTCGTACCACAAATATGCATGCCACCCAAATACATTGTTAAAACCTTCAAGATCCAAAATGTCTGTATTCTCAAGAAGCAGCCAGTCTTTCAACCAGCAGAATGCTGCTGATTCATAATAAAGTTTGAAGTCTGGCAGGGCAAATCCACCTCTTTCCTTTACATCAGTTAATATCTTAAATTTTATTCTAGGCTTCTTGCCCTGCCAGACAAATTTAGAAATGTCTTTCTGCCACTTCTTGAAACAGTCCATTTTGTCCAAAATTTGCAGTGTTTGAAACAAAAACAACATTCTAGGCAATACATTCATCTTTATAGCTGCAATTCGACCCAACAAGGAAAGCTTCAAGTTTGACCAAATTTCTAAATCTTTTTTCACTTCAGCCCAACATTTTTCATAATTATCTTTAAACAAATTCCCATTTTTAGTTGTCATATTAATCCCCAGGTATTTCACTTTCTTAACCACAGTCAGTCCTGTTTCATTCTGAAACTTCTCCCTTTCAATCGGTGTTAAATTTTTCTCAAGAACCTTGGTTTTTAGCTTGTTCAATTTGAACCCTGCCACCTGACCAAATTCTTGAATTAATTCTAAAACTCTTTTAGTACTAGATTCTGGCTCCTGTAGTGTCAAAACTAGATCATCTGCAAATGCTCTCAATCTATACTGTTTAGCTCCGACTGTATACCTTTAACCATCCAGTCCCTTCTAATCGTATTCAGCAAAACCTCCAGGACCGATATAAAGAGCAATGGGGAAATTGGGCATCCCTGTCGTGTCCCTTTTTCTATCTTGAATTGTTCTGTAACCACATTATTTACAATTAATTTGGCCTTTTGTTCTGAATATATTGCACCTATACCATTCTCAAAACCATGGCCTACCCCCATACCCTGTAGGTTCTTTTTCATAAAACTCCAAGAAATATTGTCAAAGGCTTTCTCGGCATCCACAAATATCAAAACTGCTTTAGTATTTATGTTCACTTCTAGCTTTTCCAAAATGTCAATTATATTCCTCAAGTTGTCAGAAAGATGTCTTCCCGGAAGAAAGCCCACTTGGTCCTTATGAATCTCCTCAATCAGTACTTTTTTCAGTCTCTTAGCCAAAATATCAGCAAAGATTTTGTAATCCACATTTAATAAGGATATGGGACGGTAGTTCCTAAGTTGAGTCTTTTCAGTCTCTGTTTTTGGTATTAGTGTAATATAAGCTTCTTTCCACGATTCTGGTGCCCTTTTCCCTTCCAAAATTTCATTACAGACTTCCTTCAATGGTTGTAATAGCCACTCTTTCAGGGATCTGTAATAACTGGAAGTCAACCCATCCGGTCCTGGAGACTTGCCTACTTGCATATTTTGAATGGCACCTTCTATCTCCTGGTCAGATATTTTACAATTCAACATTAATTTACTTTCTTGTGAATTTTTTTGTAATCCATTTATCTTCAAAAATCAGTCTATGTCCATTTCGTTCTGTGGCCCTTGTGCATATAATTGTTTAAAATACTTCTGGAAGCAGTTTCTAATCTCAATTGGGTTATGTATATCTTTTCCTTCTACTTCTAAATTTGTAATAGTGTTTAATTTTTGTCTTTTTTTCAGTTGCCAAGCTAGTAGTTTCCCACATTTATTCGCTGATTCAAATGTCTTCTGTCTCATTTGTTTAATTTTCCATTCTATTTCCTGATTCATCAATTCCATGTATTGTACTTGAAATAACTTTATTTCTTTCAAGATCTCCTGTGACTTTGGCTTTACTCTCAGTTTTTTCTCTCCTTCTTTTATTTTCTCCAGAATTTTATCCTTTTTCTCATTTCGGCTTCTCTTCTTTATTGCATTCTGTTGAATCAGGAACCCTCTCATCACAGCTTTACTTGCATCCCAGATTACTCTTTTTTCCACATTGGTAGTCATATTTATTTCAAAGTAATCTCTCAAAGTTTTTTGGGCCTTTTTGTATACTTCTTCATCTCTAAATAGAGTGTCATTCATCCTCCATCTAAAGGAACCGGGTGTTATTTGCTTCATCTCCATCTTTACAGCATTATGGTCTGAGCAAGTTTTAGGGCAGATTTCCACTTTTTTTATCTTTGGTGCCATTCCTCTAGTAATCCAGATTTGGTCAATTCTAGTCCAAGTCATCTTAGCTTTGGAGAAGAAAGTTCCCTCTCTCCCTAGGGGGTTCTTAGTTCTCCAAATGTCGATCAAGTCCATATTGTCAGTCAATTCAAAAAAAGTCTTTGATAATCTACCATCTTTGGTGACTACCTGTTTTTGTGCCTTGTCCATATTTGTGGAGACAACTCCATTCATGTCCCCCATCAAGATTATATTATAGTCCATATAGTCCAGAAGAACCTCATGCAACTTCTTAAAGAATTCAGATTTCCCCTCGTTTGGTGCATACACCCCTACAATCAGAAATTTCTCTCCTTGATGTTGAATTTCAATAGCCAAATATCTTCCTTGTTCATCCTTAAAGATTTGTTTCGGTGAAAGTTTCTCCTTTGCATATATCACCACTCCTCTCTTTTTGACCTTGTCAGACGAAATAAATTCTTGTCCCAATCTCTTATTAATAAGTATTTTCCTGTGTAGCCTTATTACATGTGTTTCCTGTAAACAAATCAGGTCCAATTGTTCTTTTCTTAATATATGAAAGACACTTTTTCTCTTTCGAGGGGAATTACAATTCCAACTTAGAAGTTGCAGAGCCATGGTGAGTTACTTATTCTTCCCTCCGACTGCACCAAGTTGTTGTTGTTCTTCTGTCGGTGGTGTGTCTTTCCCTGGTTCAGCAAGTCCAAATGATAAGTTTGCTATGTCCACAATTCCTTTTCCTGATGCAGTTGGTTCCTCTCCAGCTTCCACTTCCTTCTGTAAGTCCTCCTCGTGGTCGTTCAAAAATTTGTCTTTATCATTCACTGTCCTTATTCTTATTTTCCTTCCTTTGTATTTGAAAGATAGGCCTTGGGGAAATTCCCATCTAAAAAGAATTCTGTTTCTTCTCAACAAACCCACAAGATCTCTGTAGTGGGCCCTTACATCCAGTATAAGTTTGGGTATGTCCTTGAAGATCTCCACAAAAGAATCTTCAATTTCCAGGGTTCTTTGATATTGTAGATTTAAGATTTTGTCTCTTTCTTCCTTTGTTCTTAAAGTAATCAAACAGTCTCTTGCTCTGTTCTTTCTTTGTCTTCTACCAATCCTAAATGCACTCACTATCTTAAATTCTTCCTTCCCCAGGTCCTTTTGCCAAAAGTCTGTAAATTCCTTTGTGAGGAAGTCTACCAGGTTGTCTTTCTCACTTTCCGGTACTGCCCTGAGTCTTAAATTCCTCTCTTTCCCTTGTAATTCAATCATAGACAATGTCAAATCATGGTCCTAAAGTTTCTTATATACCGGTGGTATCTTCTCCTGGGCAGCAGTTGCAATCTCCTTAGCTTCCTCAGCTAACTTCCGAGACGAGGCCGATTCCTCCAATAATTTTTCAATGGTCTGTGTATTAGAGTTGACTTTCTTTCCCAGTTCATTTATACTTGTGGTGTTCAAATCAATTTTTACTGAGGCCTCAGCTACTTGTTTATTTGTCTCTGCAACCTGTTTATTTGTCTCTGCAACCTGTTTAGCTAAATTTTCCAGAGATGCATTAATTTTACTAAGTGCCTGAGCCAGTAGGTCTTGTGATGACATAGCCTTTGGCTTTACTTGCGAAGCCGCAGCTCCCGCTGTGCCTACTGCTCCGGATGTTGAGGCCCTTCTCTGCTGAGCAATGTCTGTTTTGTATTGTCTACCAGACCTGAGAATTTTTTCCTGCGTCGGCTCTATCTTCCCTTTCTCATCTGCCATAGCACTTCCATACACAGTCCAAGGTCAGTCTCACGCCTAGTAACTTTGTTTTGAAAAGGAATTTTCCAGGCTCAGTTGCTTGGTGGCTTAGTACTTGCTACCACATAATCTCCTCTAGGGGGACACACTTCCAACTTCAGTTGCAACAAATATAGTCCTTATAGATCCCCTTTGTCCCTTAAAAAACCACAGTTTCAGTTAAAAGTTACTTTTTAGTCCAAATCCATTCAGAAAGCAATTGTATCCTTTCACAGAATATCAGTATTCTTTACCCTTAACGTGTTGACAGCTGTCAAAAGCAGTCCGTTCCCAGGTTTTAGAGGCAGCAGGTATAACTTTACTTCTCTCTATCCTTGCAGGTAATTAATGTTCAAAATTCTCCCCTCCACCCCTGCAAACAGGAGGGGGATACTTCTTTTTTGGCGGTGAATTTGGAATCTTTAAAAGACGTCTTTCAGGGTTACAGCTTTACAATCTCTTTGCTTTGCTCTATTTACAAGCCGGGAGAAGCAGACTTCCTGTTTATACTTCTCCCGTTTTGGGACCTAATTAAGTCACTTTTTCTTTAATTTTAATTTCTTGCTCCTACTCACGGGTAGTTGCTTTAAATCCCAATTGTCCAGAAAGGAATCAGCGCTCTCCGACCATGGCTTGCGGCTTCACTCCGCGAAGAGGGTAGACGACTCTCAGCTCCGCGCCGCTCACCCCCGTTCCGTTCAGAAGCCTTTAAAAAGGCTCCTTTGCAGTCGGGGGGGTGCAAATGGAGCCCGCCGAGTCTCTGCACTCACAGGCTTCACCGCCTGTGATTTCTTCAGGTCTCCGCTTCACCACAGCGGCCAGACCCAGACTTCGCAGAGCCGGTTCCCTCCGGAGCTCAGAGGGAACCCGCCATTAGTCGCTGGCGCTGACCGGAAGTCCTGGTTCCCTGTACTTCTTGCAGGGAGGGAACGACCAGAAGGCCTTTGTAGGTGGACCTCAGTGTCCGAACTGAATGATGGGGGTGGAGACTATATATCCCCTTCAGGTGTACTGGGCCAGGGTTGTTTAGGACTTTAAAGGTCAGCACCAGCACTTTGAATTGTGCTCGGAAACATACTGGGAGCCTTTAGGACCAGTGTTGTATGGTTCCAGTGCCAAGTTTGGTGCCTAACATCTCCATCTGGCTGGCTGGCGTGGCTGCAATGCTGCACCATTCACCTGGACTTTGGGGCAGCAGGGCACAAAAAGATATGCCTATTTTGCTGCTGCACAAATCACCTGGTCAACAGGGTAGCATGGCACCAGAAGATGCACGTCCTTTGGTGCCGCAGTGCCCTATGGATTTCCTGGCTCACGCAGCACTGAAAGAAAAATGTATTTTGGTATTTTGTGATTTGCCACAGATGGCCAGTCACTCCAGCTTGTTGGGCTTCAGTGGTTCCACTTCCTCCATGAGGCTGGCATTCTCCCCGGCTCTCCCTGTTGCCAAAACATCTGCCGGTGCCAGGCCACTTCCTCCTTTTTCTTGCTAGGCGGAGGCCACCTGGGCCCAGCTTTGCTGGGGCTGAGGCAGTGACTCTCGAGTTCCAGGAGCAGAGGGCTGCTCCTGGCGGTGGCAGGGGAAGGTCAAAGGTAACAGCGGGCTGGCAACGGCTGCGGCAAGAGGCATAGCTGGATGCATGCAGGTGACCAACCCCTCACTGCTCTGGCTGCTGCCAAAGAGCTGCTTGGGGCTGCTGCCTGAAGCCCCGCCAGCATTGCAAATGTGGAGCTGCTCGTTCTGCTTTTCCAGCTTCTTCAGCAGCTCCCACAGCTTCTGCACTTCAGTGTTCACTTTGGATTTAATTTCCTTCATGTCACCCTGCAGACCCAAACAACCCTACGACCCTACTGCCACATAAGACAGCAGCAGGACTGCTCCTGCTGCCTCCACCTTCTCTTCCTCCTATTCTCCCTCCCTCTGTCAGGTGAGCCTCCCCCCCCCCAGCTCAGAAGATTGGACTGGGCCGAGTCAGCTGCACACACAGGAGCTGCAGGGCGGCAGCAAGAGTAGCCAAGAGAGGTGCGCCTTCACTTCCCGTCCAGCCATGTAGGGGGCCCTGCCTTCCTTAGGCCTGCTCAGGAGACAGCTGGCTGCCTCAGCATTGATGGAAAGGAGAGGTTCTGTGCCAAATTTCTGGATCTGCTTCATCCTTCTGGCATTAGTGTGCCACATTTGCAGACTGGGGTCCTGAAAGATTGGTCTCATATACACCATTAGTTAAGTGTGCCCCCATCTCTGGTCACTTGGCACTTCCCATATTTAAACAGCCTATCAAAACCTTTTCAGTCCAAAGCAGACACACTAAGCATGACATATTTCAATTGTGGGACATACAGGACCTGCTGCACAATATTCTCTCTCAGTTCATTGCTTAGCTTGCAATTTAAGGTTCATGAACCTGTGCCACATACCTTTATGGTTTTGTGCTCTGCAATTTGGATATTACCATCTACTGATTGTTAATGCCTCCAAAGAAATTTTTATCATAACTTATGTGTGAAGGACACCCAGAATCAATCAACCATTTGTTTCATTTCTCATCATTAAAATTTGCAGCTAGATTCATCTGTTGTTCCCTTTATTTTGTCTTGGTTGCTTGTTTTCAGGGAATTTCTTTGACTTCTGTGCTTTATAAAATTTGGCTAGGTATCCCTCTTTGTAGAAACTGTAGCAAACAACTTTTCTGGATATGGCCTTGACTCTCTTCTGGGATTGGGACACATAAATTGTGTCACTTCCATTCCTGATTCAAGAGTGTTCGCTCCTCTTCACATTTTCCTCTTAGGTGTCCAGCTGCATCACCAAGTGGTAAGTCTGGAATGTTATAGCCATGTGAGCTATAAACATAACAAATTTGTATCCTAGTGACCCCAGGAAATAACTAATTTTGCATTCCTCATCCATTTTGTATTAGGAAACTTATATCTTTTCAATAATGGTTAGGAACTGTGTTTCATGATTTTTACAGTCCTCCTTGGATTCATGCCCTAAATGAATCTCTCATGATGTGAGTGCTTGCTTGTAAATCCAAATGCCTTTTCCAAGTTCTGAAGCATCTGAGCAGCTGTTTTTCTTTCCTTTGTGTGAATCATTTGGGCATCTGTGGGATTTTCCTAGATAATAGGCACTGCTAATTTATCTTGCTCCTCCCATAACTTTAAGGCTTCAGCCTCACCAGGTTTGGCTCTCTTGATACAATCTAAAATACCCACTCTATCAAATCTGGTTTTCAGTCATCTCCTCCACTGCATGAAACTTCCTTCTGTTGACTTGGGTAACTTGGGGCTTTCTTCCTCAACTAAATTCTTCCTATTCATGTGCACATTTGTTTTTTCAGACAGCCTGCTTGTCCGTTCTGTGTGAAATAGAGTTAACAGGTTGGGTAACATTGTCAGCCAGTGTTCCTGATGTTCCAGGTTTATTTTGGCACTATTGGTGCTTTTCATGCACGTCTGGTGGGGAGAAGCATTGCTAGTCAGTCATTGTGACAGGCAGTTTCCAAGGATGGTGTATGAGTTAACTGTAAATGTTGTGACATGCAAGCCTTGATTCACAAAAGGAAGGAACTCATACAGAATAGTGACATTTAGATTGCCTGGAAGAAGGAAGGAGAAATGGTTAATGGAGCAGGCCTCTTCTTCAAGGAAGCTGTGTAGGGTCAATACTGGAACTTGAATTGGGCCTAGAAGCTAACAGTCAAAATGGGCCAACATGCTGGGTCTCGGCATTCTGCACTGGTAGAAGCGTTTAGACCATTTTAAAAGGCAACCATAACACGTTACAATAATCCAAAATAAAGTTGATCAGAGCTTAAATGAGAGCTGCTGAATCCCACTTCCAAAGGCTTTTGCAGCTGGGAAGTTCTATTAAATACCTTGATAAGAGAGACTTTTCTCACTTTTAGCAGCCCTCCAAGGGATTACTTTTCTAACTCTGTTTTGGATCATCCTCTGGAAAATCAGCCAAGAGGCTCCTGGCTGCATGAAGAGTACACAAGGTCAAACTAGGAAAGACCAAGAAAGTATGATACAGCTGTTACTGAATCCACACCTTCCTTTTCCCTAGACAAGGAAATGCAAATTGTGAACACCTACGATAGGATGGAACCAATATTTCTGAATTTACCCTCCCCATTGTAGCCCTCCCCCACTGCCTTCAACCTTGTTCTGGAAGGTCCCTCAATTCTCTGGAGCCCATTTCTGGGAGGGGATGAAGCTGGCAAATACTTCCCTTTTTCCATTAGTGGAAGCACCCACTGGATCACTCCATGAACACAAGGCCATCAATGGGATTACACCCATATAAAGGAAAAATACATTATTAAGCTGTCCGTCCCCCCCGTACTATGCAATGTCTGCTATCAGTAGACGCTTATAATTTAATGTTGAACTTAGGTAATTTTCTAAAAAAGCAGTTATAATTTTCATGCATAAGGTAGATCAGGAAGTTTATGTTTCAGTGTTGGCATAAGTCTAAAACATTGGAGTGGGAGTGCTGAGCAGCATAATTCACATACTTTTAAAAATGGTACACCTGGAACATAATCCAGCCAAAATTAAATCAGTTTTAGATTGATTTCAATAGGAACAGCTGCTTAACTGGTAACATTAGTTAGCCTAATATTGTGCCTTCATTGATGCTTAGCTCTTCCCACAAGATCAGTTTAACCTAAAATTCCTTACCTTTTTATTAGATTGCACCTCATGTTAGCTGTTTGTTGGGTTATCAAGTTGCAAACATAAATTGATTCACCAACAGATTGTTACCACTTTGCCTCTGATCAGAAGGCAAGGTGAATAGAAAGCATTGCAACTGATCAAGATTGATCAAAGATATATTTAATGATGTAATGCACACAGGAGGAAGTGTCTCTGCAGACCTTTAATTCTGCATCTTCTAATAACCACTGCAAATTTTCTGCACTCTGGAAGTGGGGCATTCGGGACTGAGGTCTTCTTTGTCTTGGGCAAAGCTCAAAACAATGGACAGCAGATGTTTCAATCATTTGCCCACCACCCTCTGGTTACCTACCTCTTGTGGGGAATGTTTGCAGCAGCTTTAAACAAGGTAGAAGCCCATGATGCAGTAGTGTCAACCTGAAAGCTACAGTTGGGAAACTGAATAGGCTTTTGGGTTCCAGCCAGCAAGTGGAATGGGGTGGGGTGGGGAAAAACAAGGTGGCAATTCAACTGGCTGGTAGCAGAAAGCTATCAGTTACTCTACACACCGTCACTGCACTTCCTGGCTGGCTAGCAGCTGCTCTCTTTTACATCAACAATGGAACAACCCAAGGGTAGACCGAACACTTCTTTTATTTCAAACTCTGTTAAGCTTTGTGTACTTGTTCAACCGGCTGAGAAGGGTATCCAAGTGGCAGATAATTATAGATATCATAAACAAATTTAACTTGAAACACTTCACATTTTACAGGATAATCCCGTCCTATGTGCGGTAATTTATTGATGCTGTTATCATATTGACTATTATTCATAGCCCTCTTAGTCTTATGGTACTAGAGCATTCCATAGAAAATGTATTATCCTACTATATAAAGGATCCATTAATCAGAAAAGTCAAATCTGATTTTGGGGGGGGGGGGTTGAGGGGGGGGTTTCTTTTTTTTTCCCTTTTGCAAATCAACCTTTCCTATGATAGCTCATTTCTGTCAGCAGAGAAATTAATTTTGGGGGCAGGGTGATGGTAGAATCAAACAAAATGCCATGTAACTTTCTTACTCAGAAGTAGATTAAAATATATTAAGTTTTTTGTAGCTATATGTAGATATAGGACATAATTCAAGTAGAAGGTCAGTTTATGTAATCCTAAACCATGGTTTGGTGTTATGAGAACAAGCCTTGTGCTCATGTGCTTTGATTAGTTATGCTGTAGTTTGTGGAAAACCATAGTTTGCTGTGACATTTGGGGGGGAAAGCAAACTATGGTTTACATTCTCCCTCTAAACTATTACTTAAACTGGTCTGAAATTCTGGTTTGGAGGGCAAACATAAGTTTGCGGATTTGGATGAACAGTAAATTATGGTTTCTCAGCAACAAACTAGGAAATGACTAATCAGAGTGTGAAATCACTGACTGTTTGCCTCCACTTTGTGATGTACACAATTTGTCACCTGAAGCAGCTTTTTTCATTCATATAACTTGTTATGCACCAATTCAGCCCACTGGATCTGAATAGTGAGTCAAACTAGAGATTAAACAGGAGATCCAAAATCAAGGTTTCCTAGGAGCTAAAAGCAGCCACAGGAGAAGGAACTGAACTGAGGAAGGGATCGTGCACAAGAGGTTTTAACTGCTTGCTCCTATTCCATTTGCTTCAAACAGGGATTCCTTCTCATACTATGCCTCAGAATACCTGCTGCTGAGAACATGAGTGGGAGTGCGCTGCTGCATCGATGCCTTGCTTGTGGACTTCCACAGGCATTTGGATAGCCAGTGTGAGAACAGAGCTGGACTGTGTAGGATTTGGTCTGATCTATAAGTGCCCTTCCTATATCTAGTATCTATCTGCCTGTCTGTATAGCAATATCATAAATATATTAAAAATTAACTATAATATTTAAAGTATAGAATATGTGACATCATAATTCATATGAAGTCACAAATTCTTTATATATTCTGCTCTCATACATCTCCGCTTCATATTATCTACAACAAGGAGACACTCACTATTTTACTTTTCCAGGAATCTCCTGTCCTTTACATAAAGTTAATTTTACCAATTAATGGTAGTTTTAACAATTTCTAATTGTATTATGCTTGCATTTCAATATTTTGTATATAGTAGCTTGACTGCTGCTAGAGATTTAAGACTACATCTTGATTCTCACTCCCCTCCCTGACTACACAATCCTTCGTGTAATAGCAGGCCAGAAGAACCTTTGGAATAAAAATCCTAGTATTGCTCTGATGATTTCAAGGATATTTCCCACAGACTTCTTAGCTTTTATATTCTCTCCACAGATGCATGAAATCTCATTACAGTACTAACAGCTGTGTTCAATCATTCCATAAATACTGTTTAACTTCCAAGGTATTAGGTGCCATTGTGATGCAAAGAAAATACTGCTTTGAGATGGTGAGACATGAAGTGTAGAACTCCCCCTCCATTGTCTTAGATTGTTTACAGCACAATCCCCTGCAAGTTTACCCAGAAGTAAGTTCCACCAGCTCAGTGGGGATTACTTCTGGGGAAGAGTGGTAAGATTGCAACTGTATACACACTTTCCTGGGACTGAGTCTGAGGAAACAAAGTGGTATGTATTTCTGCGTAGGCATGCAAAGGATTGCACTGTACAGTGGTACCTCAGGTTACATACGCTTCAGGTTACATATGTTTCAGGTTACAGACTCCGCTAACCCAGAAATAATGCTTCAGGTTAAGAACTTTGCTTCAGGATAAGAACAGAAATTGGGCTCCGGAAGCGCGGCAGCAGCAGGAGATCCATTAGCTAAAGTGGTGCTTCAGGTTAAGAACAGTTTCAGGTTAAGTACGGACCTCCGGAACGAATTAAGTACTTAACCTGAGGTACCACTGTATAGGACTTAATATAGGACTTAATTCTAGTGCAATCTCTCCCAAGTAGTATGTTATCTAGAAACTGCCTTTTTCTTTAAACTATGAAAACTGAATTTAATAAGTTCTTACTCATCTTGCTTGCCATTGTTAAGAAGTGTTGGATTTGAAGATACTGAAAGAATAAAAACAAAGAAAGATATGCTCCAGAGAAGCGTACACAGAGCAATGGATCCAAACTACAAGAAAGAAGATTCCATCTAAACATTAGGAAGAACTTCCTGACATTAAGAGCTGTTCGACAGTGGAATTTGGTGCCAAGGAGTGTGGTGGAGTCTCCTTCTTTGGAGGTCTTTAAGCAGAGGCTTGACAACCATATGTCAGGAGTGCTCTGATGGTGTTTCCTGCTTGGCAGGGGGTTGGACTAGATGGCCCTTGTTGTCTCTTCCAACTCTATGATTCTATGATTCTATATGTTGGTCCATAAGAAAAAGCTTCAAAATCCGGAGTTTGGCAAATATACCTATTAGGAGTAATCAAAATGTCAAATATAGGGAACAAGCTTTTGAGTTCTCCATATAACCCTCAAAATGCAGGCCACCTTCAGGATAGAAATATTTCCTTTGGCTTTAGATTCTTCCCCAAGCAGTTATGTTTGGTATTCTCCAAGGCACAAAAAAGACCAAGGCAGTCAATCGAATTCACACACACACCAACTAGGAATGCCCTGAGAAATTTCACTAATCTTATATAATCACCTTCCTTCCCACAAAAATTCTGAGTTGTTTCTCCTAGACAAATTCTCCAAATTTACGAGGGACAAAGTCAATCACAGCTCTCATCTCAGGCAATATTAGCTTTCTCTACTTCCTCAAATCTTTTTGTTGGGCAGGAACCACCAAATTTTCTTAAAATGTTGCCTTGCAAGCAATGCAGTGCAACTGTGGTAGCAACATATAAGTAAGTTCCCATCTGCCTACAAACCCAAGAACAGTCAATGTGGTGTATTGGCTAGCATGTTGAAATGTGTCCTGTGCGATCTGGATTCAAATCCCTAGCCAGTCTGGAGATCTTAGGCAAATTATTGTCCCTCAATACAAGGTGGTTCTGAAGATAAAATGTGATGACTTTATGTTCCTAATCTCCTTGGAGGAAGAGCAAGGTACAAATACAATGGATAGAATTATTCTAGCAACACGAAGGATCCAGGCCTCCATGTGCAGTGAAGAAATGACTCTGAAAACATAGGTATTTGAGCAGCTTGATTATATCTAGGTTCTACACACTTCAGTAAGTATTCCTGAACATGAACCATCTTTGGTTCCTAAGCAGCATGTGCAAACTTATTCTAAAATGGATGATGACATCTTCATTGAGAGATTCCTTTGGCCCAGCCCTAAGATTCTTACAAAACATCTGAAGATTTAAACCAATACAGTCTTGTTATTCAAGTTTTAACACTTTTAGCACAAGCTTCTTCTGAACTGAGAACTGTCAGAGCTCATTTGACTGATACTGCAGTATGCAAAATGCCTATTTTTTTCAACAAAACAATATATTTGTACATCAGAGAAAAGCAATTATTCATTTCAAGGAACTGTAGGCCTGAATGAAAGCGTTTCATTGCATATAAATTTATTAAAATTTAAACATTAAATTCAACATGTTAATTAGGACTGTGTGCCATGCACTGACACTGACAGTAAGAAATGGATCTCAACAACTGCTCTGCAGAGATATGTTCACTGGTATTATTTGCTCTTTGATTACTAATATATTTATAGCACTCTTAATTTAAGACTTTTCATTAAAAAAAGGTCTTATATGGGCATTATGTAAATTTGCTGTATGTCTTTTACATCAGGACAAGTGCTACCAATTTAAAGGGGGATGGTAAATAAAATGCATTTATATGTATGCCAAATGGTGCATAAGACTGCACAGTTAAATCAAATAAAGAAACACAATTTCATTTTAAAATATATAGATTACAGTTGAATTTATGCAAATCCATGATTTGCAAAACTGCAGAGTAACAGAATTGGTGCAATTTACCAGAAGCAAAGGAGTTTTGATACAACAGAGAACATCATTTTCAGATTTCCCCCCCTTCCCTGCCACTTGCATATAGTCTGTTGTTTTACTGCTCCTACTTTTAAAAGTTCATTTTGCATTGATGCAACCCCAAAGCAAGGCAAGGAGAGGTGGTTGCCTCAAGAGATCTATTTTTAAGGCAGCAGACAGCAGGAGAGGAGAAGACAAACAGACTTGAGAAACTGAGTCTGCTAATCCACCAGCAAGTTCCGCTGGGGAAGCTGGCTGAGCCTTAAAAGAGAAGGGAGACACTGAGACCCCCTTCATGTTCTTGGCTCGGACAAACTGTCATTTAGCTCCTCCCCTCCTAGAATAATCCCCACAGCAAGCTTCCACCTGGTCCTTATGTAACAGTACTGTGTTGTGTTAGGTAAGAAAGAGTTGCCACTTGGATTTGCTGGTCTTCCTGTTTCATCTCGATTCCTTTTAAAAGTATGTCTCTTAAGATTATAAACTGTTCTTATAAAATGTAAACTACTGTGAGTGCTTTGGCATAACGGTGGCATGAAAATATCAAAACCAATAAGTGAAATGAACATCACATTCCTCTCTCTCACAAAGATATATCAAATTGATATTTCAAGGCAAAGCAGGTCTTCCACACCAATATTGTACTTGAAAGTAGTACTGGGTATTGATAAGCAGGTTAATACTTCTCATTGAGAAACTAGATTGAAGTGCACTTCCACAATTTGCTTCAGCAGCATGGATAAACAGCACATCATAGTTACTGAATATCAGCATTGATACTTAAAAGTCCAGTCTGGACTTTGGAATAAAGATAATGATATCTAACTGCGTGGTTATCTACTCTGTACTCCTTGCTTAGACCTGAACCTTATATTTCCCTTGTAAAGCAATTAGAAGCTGCAATAAATTATATGCCAGGACAAAAAAGGCAAGCAATGTGAAAAAACAGACAAGTATAAAAAACAACAGGGAGCTTGTTGTGGGGAATTCTGTAGACAGTGTATCAATCAGAACATATGTAAGCTGTTATTTGTAAAGAAATGCTCAAAGAATAGCTAAGTCTGTATTCTGTAGTTTGGTAGGCTCCAATAAGAAACTCCTGCATGGGAGCGATTGATTTTTTTACTGTGGAAATCAAGGCAGAAGCAGGTCTTTTCTGTCTGAATACAAACAGGGGGTTTGGGGTTGGGTAGTACCTCTGGTGGGGGACATGTTGTGCTCCTTCTGGCTTAGTTTGTCCATCTTCGGTTCCCACCCTACACTCAGCTCTCACCTGTGGCTCCTAGGCTGTCAGCATGTGACAGCAACCACACCCCGGGAAACAGCTTCGACTGGCAAGCTGATGGGTCTCAAAACCTCAATGAATTAGGGACTTCCCCTGCATGCGAGGACAGGCTTCAGCAGATTGAGTGGACGAGACCAATAGTGGGTCCAATGGAGCAAAACGGCAGTTTCTGCATGTGCTGTAGAGGGAAATGAGGGGCAGATGGGGCTCATCAATCTGGGAAGGGAGCCCATCTAAGAGAAGGAAAACTCTGATCCTAATTCCCCACTGCCTTGCGGCTATGCTCATTTATGAGAAAGGAGTAAACCCTGAGCAAAAATCTGCACCCACTGCCTTGTGGGACACCATTGGCTAAGGCTAAGGAATAAACCATACACAAATCCAGAGTGGAGTCGCTAAAACAGCTGGATGGTGCCTTGTACGCCTCCTTCTGGCAAGTCCCGTAGCTAAGCTGGTGCCAAATGTATTGCTCTGCTTTCCTTTGGACGACACCAGCAAGGCACAGAGGGGGTTCTTGTCACCTGCATAGCCCAGGAACTCCATACACACTAACCAGGCTTCCACCCTGGAGAGGTCACCTGGCTGCTGCTAATGCAGAAAAAACCATGCAGCAGGCAGCAGTTATGAGTTACCAGTCCTTGCAGTCACTGTGTTTCTCCAGTAATTTAACTTCATTCCTGGAGTTAACTTCATTCCTGTCTCTCAAGACAGAGGCATTACAACAGGTGCCCCTTTCCAAAGGAAAAGCAGAAAGACATCCAGTAGACAGTTATGATTTTCCCACGAAGAAGCAGAGAATGCTAGATTTTTTCTCCTTTCCTGCTGGACTAAACTTGATGCTGAATCTATTAGGCTAAAGTAGACATGTGGAAAATGTGGTGAATTCACTCCATTGTCTTGCTGGTTTCTCAGCTTTCTTCCTGTCCTGTGGCTTTATGGTAAACCCATCTTTGTGTCCACGGGGTACATAATCTAAGTATTGATTCTGAGTGCGGATTAAGTAAATAAAAGGATCCACTAAAAATATTAAATGCATTATACTTACTAACATTCTCATGGTGCTGTTACTTCCCTTATCCCAAAATAAAGTTCTCTTAAACATATTTTGTTCTACTTCTGTTTCCCTCCATATCACCATTCTTATCCCAAACTAAAAGAAAACAAACACAAATATTAATCATACAGATCCCAATTTATTTTTAGATCTCAATTATACCACAATTCAGAGAACAACATTATCAAGGTATAGTAGTGCAAACGGGCAGTAGTTGGCTACTGCTCCTATCTGCCTAGGTTATCTTCACTCAACAGCTGACCAAGGACGTATCCAAAGGATTGTCAATATGACTAAGTACTCTTATACATTGTGGTTTTTTGATTACTGCTCCTTAGTATATAATCTCATGTGCATTTGCTCAGCCTTTATGTAGATAGCTCTCTGCAGTAGCTGTTGCCTTGTATTGTGCAACAGGATTTGGTGAAGTGGAAAGTGATTTCACACAAGAAGGGTCTATAGTTTTGAGAGATAGATGGATTGAGGACATTGTTCAACAAGCCATTTTATTGTACTACTTCATTATAAGGGTTATATCCAATTGTTTTCTCAGAATAGACCCACCAAAATTAATGAACCAAATTTAGTCATGTCTATTAATTCCAGCGGGCCTACTTTGAGTGGAACTAACATTGGACAAAACCCTTAAAACACAGTAATAAAAAAGAACAAACCGCAGAAGTGTGCTGACAGTAGAATCCTGCTACGCAATGCAGGTTTGCAGTGATAATAAATTAGTTCAAGCCACTTCACAGAATTAGAACTGCAGAGTTGGAAGGGACCCCTGAGGGGCATTTAGTCCAAGGTGTTTGGACACTGAGTTTGAACTCCATTTGGTTCCTCTCCTAACACGATTTTATTTGGGAGGCACTGTGGGCAAATGCTGCGACCTCCACAAAACAACAGCTCTGAAATACACCAAGCAAAGATTTCATGGCACAAACTGTTCACACCAAATAGGAAGGAATGTCCCTTGACACACACCTACCTGGGACCAAACCCCTTTCGATGTGACTTACTCGCGGGAAACAAGGCACGTGATCCGGCAGCACGCTTGCAAATCCAAGGTTAAGCAATCCAATTGAAGCACTTAAAAAACAAGAAGAAGAAATCCAGTTGATTTTATCCGGTAGGAAACTTACGCAGGAGCTCTGCTCTGCACTTACTACGGAGGTAGTCCAACTGGACTCGGCAGGGCTTACTTCTGAGTAACTGCACACAGAAGCAGGCCGCAGCCGGGGCGGAGCAGGGGGGCAGTTGCCCCCACCAAATAAATACAAATACAGTGGTACCTCGGGTTAAGAACTTAATTCGTTCCGGAGGTCCGTTCTTAACCTGAAACTGTTCTTAACCTGATGCACCACGTCAGCTAATGGGGCCTCCTGCTGCTGCTGCTGCTGCCGCCACGCCGCTGGAGCACCATTTCTGTTCTCATCCTGAAGCAAAGTTCTTGACCTGAGGTACTATTTCTGGGCTAGCGGAGTCTGTAACCTGAAGCGCCTGTAACCTGAGGTACCACTGTACTGAGCTGACCTCGCAGTTAGTTCGGCTCTGCCCCCCCCCAGCCCCGCTCACCTGCCCGGCGCCCCTCCAGGGCTTCCTTCCGAGTCGGGACCAGCCGGGACGCCCCTCCCCCGCCCCGCAATCCGAAGGAAGAGAAAGGGGCGGGGCCTCTTCTCGGCCTGGCCGCGACTGGCTGGCTGTGGGAGGAGGCGGGGCTAGCCGCGGTGCACCTCGGGAGCGCGGCCTCGTCTCGCAGGAGACGCCCCCAAAACAACCGCGGCTGACAGGCCCCCTTGCCGCGCTCGCCCCATGGCCGGCAGCGCCCGTGGGACCCCCGGCCCTCCCGCGGCCGCTTGCGGAGGGCAGCTCCGCCGCCTCCGGGAGAGTCTCCGGGACAGGTGAGGTCGCCCCCCGCCCTCGTGGGGAAACGGGGTCCCCGGGGCTCCAGTCCGGAGCTCCCGCTCCCCTCGGGCGTTGCTGGGCGCCGGGGCGGCTGAGGGCGGGCCGCGCGAGGGTCCCGGGCTCCGCGGAGGCGCCGGGGCGGCTTCTGTCGGGGATGTTGGGGCCGAAGGGGCGGAGTTTGCGCGGAGCTCCCGATAGACTCGCTCGTGTCCTTGTTATTTACATACTTTACTTGCTGGGCGCAGCCGGGCTTTATTTTAGTAGGACGCCCACCTGTCACCCCCCTCTGTGGGGCAATGAAATGTCTCAGCAACCGTTGTTTTAAATTACTTTCTTTTCACCCCAAGTGCTCCGAAAAATACAGTATGTCTAAATAGTTCTACAATTTCTACATTTAGTTAAGTATTTTTATTTATTGATGGGGGGCAGGCAGCTGCCCCTCTGGCTATGCCAATACTTTATTTAAATATCAACTATTCAAATGTGTTTTCCTGTGCAATGTCCCGCGGCAGCTGCCACAAGAGGTACAGGCTTGCTTGTAGGAGGGCAGAGTGTACAGAGGCTACAAAAGCGCTGGTGCCAGGCTATTTTGTGCCATAGGCAAAGCTAACTACTTGCATGCACACGCCCCCCCCCATAAAATTGCTAGCTTCAGTTTTCAAAAACAGATGCTTTGTAGGAAAAACAAAAAGCCGCAAAACTTTAAACAGCTCAGTTTCTTTTAAATGGCAAAACTAAGTAATGCAACTGTATTTTATCGCCTTTCTCAAATACAAAAGAAAATGCTTGCATCCGCAAATCATTTTGAATAAGCTTGCAGATTGCAATGTTAAAGTTTAAGTCTCTCAGAAGTTTCATTTCCTGGCACATCAACATCTCATTTTCTCTTTACAAGTTTTCCTTCAGGTCAAGTGCTAGTGCTTGGGCATATGCTATTGACATAGTTGCCAAGCCCGCAACATTGTAAGTTTTTTTAAGCTTGACCTTCAAGAAACTGCGTTCAAAATATAAAATAAAAGTAAAATATTATCAGGAATCTATAAGATATAGCAACAGCTAATTGTATGAAACTGGCCCTCTGCGGTCTCTTCTGTAGGCAGCAGCCTGGTTGGCCTAATAATAGTGACCCTGGGTGTCTGCATATGCATTTTAATGTCCTGCTCCTGCTGCCCAAACAATCCTCCCTGGAAGCAGAAAACTTGCACATATATGGAAGCAGAAAACTTGCGCATGCGCGCACACACACACACACACATATATGGCTGTCTTACAGTCTGGTGTGCAGGGGAGTTTTTTTTTTTTAACGTGTAGCGATTTTTGTGTGTTTTCTGGAGTGCTCAAAAGCAGAAGCTCACCAGGTTAAGTCTTACATTTACTGATTCTGCCATCTCATTCTGGGATTCGCGTGCTTACCTGAGTTATGGTGGCTAGGTCTTAGAGCTGTTCTATGCATTATGCTGAATGAGATGGAATAAAGTGATAGAATTCTGGACTGAAGCACTCCAGGTGTGAGAGTCATATTTTTGAATGCGCCACCATGTGAAAAAGTTTCCTACCAGTGTTAGAAACTCATGTATATGAGCTAGGCACCAAATGGCTCCTTAAACCAGGGTTATAGTTGCAAAAATGGAATACCTAGCTGCCATTTTGGGGCCAGACAGCTCGAAAGTTGTATTTTTCTATAAAACTTTTTGGTTCCTGAAATTCATTCTAATTGTGCAGATAAAATATAATGGATAGCATTCTACAGCATATTGCTGGTGTCTCCCCCTCTCTCTCTCTCTGCATGTATATCCCTGCCACCTTCCTTTTGTTTATTTTTCTGGAGGAGCCTGGATGGCTGTCTCTGTTGCCGCAGCCTCTCAGGTTGCAGCTTATCTCCAGGATAAAACAACTTCAAAGAAGGGCCTGGTGGCAGGAGTCACATCCCTAGTGGTGCTCTCCCTCTCCCTCTTGTTTTCCGGAACCTGCCCAGCTTTTGTGGAGCCCTGACAGGGGTGGCAACAGCCGAAGGAGGCAGGCACTGCCTGAGGTGTGCATGTGCTTCCATCACTCTTCTTGGAATTTAGCCGCCACCTGAAGGGCTCGCTCAACGTTTGTGGTCATGGCATGGAAAGCGAGGCAGATCCTTTTGCCGTGCCCTGTAAACCTGGCTGCAGGCTGAAGCAAGGCGCAGCTCCTGCCCCTCACAGCCCTCCCCTCACTCACCTGCGCCATCTCCCTCCCTCAGCATGCTTTCCTACTTGCCCCAGAATGGAGCTTTTCCAAGCCAAGGACCATTACTTCTTGCAGCAGAGTGAGCAGGAGCTGTGATGCAGATGGCAGAGCCAGGCAGGCTGGGCAAGAAAGGAGTGCACTGCTGCCGCCACTACCCGAGTGGCTTCAGTCGCTCTGGCAGTCGCTCTCCTCAGATGAAAAGACTGGAGGTCAGCTGGTTGGTGCTGTGTGAGGGAGCTTTGAGTCCGGTTCATCCAGTGCCCCCCCAATGCCGCTGAGGCGGTCTGACCCCCTCACTACAATAGTGCAGCTGGCTGAAGTGTAATTATTGAACTGGCATGATATTGGCACATGTGTTTAAAAATATAGTAATACAATTTTTTCTTAACCATTTTGATGATTCCTGTTTGTTGACATAGGTCGTCAGATTCATGTCAAAGAAGGTTGAATATTAATATCTTAAGTGGATAGATACAGTTATGGAATATTGAGGTTCTTAATATCCTATTCTTAAATAATCCTCTTGTATTGAAGTCACTTCCACTGTCTAACAGTAAAAACTGCAAGAAAATTCTGTTAAAGGGACTGTTTTAAACTTTCATCTAGACTTGGTTGCCAGTTTACCTGGAGCTTTCTTCTGAGTAGGCAAAAGATTTCTTCTGGTGCTGTAAATCTCCTGTTAAACATACTCCAAATTTCCATCAGCAACATCCAGGAGATACCATACTCACCAGAATAAACTCCTCAGTGTACCTGGGTAATCTTATACCATCCAACTACTGGTATATATTTTATACCATCCATCCTGGGCACGTTCAAGTCTTACTCAAGTGGTTGCCTTGTTCCTGCTTCCATGCCCCTTCCTTTCCCAGGAAGACATTAGTGAGACTTGAACCACCCATATCCTTCCCTGTCTTTGGGGCTAAGCTGAGATTGACCCATTCACATGGATTCTATGGGCACGTGTCCAAACTTAGCTAGGTCTACCTCAAGGTGACTAGCAGTTAAGTGCATGGAGGATGAGCACTTGAGCGTATACATTACTGCACATGAAACGTATTTCATATAAGAGTACAGTATGTTTAAAAATTAATTAGAAAATAAGGGGGGGAGTCAGAAGAGATTCACTTCATTCTGTCATTGCAGCAAATGGGAATATAGCAAATGCATATCAACTGTGACTGAATTTATTCTTAACAGGGTCAAACAGGCACCATGAATGGGGAGATAAAGCAGGTAGGTTACTCATAAGGAAAATTAAAATGCTTTCATTGAGCAATGTAATAATGTAATTTCTTGCCTATTACTGGGAGATGGAAATTCCACTCTTGAAGTAGGAGAGATCAACAATCAGGTTAAAAATTATGGGTCTCTGTATTCTTCACTTTGTGATTGACAGACTGATCCTACAGTCCTGCTGTGCCAGTCAGGGCTAATGTTTGTGGAATGTCATTGAGAGCTTATACATACCCAGCAGCAGATGTGAAAAATACATCTGGACTACAGCATTATGATACAATATCCATGCATACATATATACATTTATTTAAATCAAATAATACTTCTAAATAGCAAAAAAGTTGTCCATAGACTCTCCTTTTGAAAGGTAAAGTTTTAAAATGAAGAATTTCTTAAACTTATTACCAATTGACAGTAATATTTACGGCAGAGATGACGAGCAGA
Source organism: Podarcis raffonei (assembly GCF_027172205.1). Taxonomy (NCBI): domain Eukaryota; kingdom Metazoa; phylum Chordata; class Lepidosauria; order Squamata; family Lacertidae; genus Podarcis; species Podarcis raffonei. The sequence continues at coordinate 90,147,585 of NC_070608.1, forward strand.
ATCCGAGACCAGGGAAGAGAAGCGGTGGAAGAAGAATGGAAAAAGTTCAAGGACTACTTAAAGAAATATTATAAAATTGGAGACAGTTAGAATGATGTTGGATTAAAACAAATGGTTACTATCAGTAACGGTTACGACAAAGAGAATAAGGGTGATTAGCATAAATTTATAATAAAATAAGGCAAGATTTCGCTGAATAACTGTAAGAATTTGGAATACAGAAACGGGAAGTAAGAGGAGGTCGAGGAAGTAAGGTTTAGAAATTGGGTTATGAAATGGTACTTGTTTTATGTTTTATTATTGTTGAATGTTTGTTCATGTATGTTTTGTTTCTGTTATATAAAAAATTGTTCAATAAAAATATTATATAAAAAAAAAGACAGTAATATTTACTAATAGATCATTTTACAGTTAACAAGAAAGCATACAAAGGTGGTATAAATGTGAAAGATGGAGATTTCAAGAATGTACACTTAATCACATAAATTGTCGTCCTGTTCATGTATTCTTAAATTTGTGCAAGGGCAGAGAGGCAATTGCAGGGTTCCTGATTGTGGGGAGCATTGCAATTGCCTTCAGCCCAACTTGCTTACCCCGCCCCGCCCCCCTCAGTCACAGACCTTCCTGTTCAACATGTGGACCCTCTGTCCTGCTACAGACACAAATTAAGATTACCTGAATAGGGGCAGCCAGATCCATCTGTATCTAGAGGGTTTAAGGTATAAAGTTTTACATATATCCTTTATAAAGCTTCTTATCTAAGTGCCAATGTGAATGACTGCAAACCTGAACCCTTTGAGAATGCTGGAGGAGTCAGATTGCTATAATTTGCATCCAGGCCACTGGAGAATGCCATAAGGTCAGAATGCTTTTGGCAATTTGGATTTTAGTCTATAGTGATGCCAATGTTGAGGGCTTTAACAGCAGTAGGCTTAGAAAACTATATTGGCTTTGAAATTTTAGCTCTTGAACAGTCTTTGTACAACTTGCTTTTATTGTTTTGGTGATTTTGAAATATGTTATTAATGTTTTAAATATAGTTATATGGGTAACTTATAATATAGCCTTTACTTACTTTTTTTGTTTATTAGTTGCTGTTAGGGACAGTGTCTCTTTTTCCTGTTTGTGCTCAGTGGCAATACGACTTAGGTCATATTGACACCATATATTTAAAGCACATAGCTCCGCCCCCTGCCCCCCCCAAATCCTGAGCTACAATTCCCAGCATTCTTAACAACTTACAGTTCCCATGATTCTGCGGAAGGGAACTATGTGCTTTAAAGGTGATTGGTTTGGTATGGTATGGTATGGTATGGTATGGTATGGATGTATGGTGTGGCCATACACTCATGGCCATGTATCTGAAATACTGCAGACTGGCTTCTAGTCAGTCTGACTGGCACCTTGACCAATCAGATAAATAAGCTGATATAACTGTTCAATCCATTCATGCCACAGGGTATGTTTCATCTTGCCCTGCCCCTTTCAGCCAAGCCACCCAGCCACCCCACAACCCTCTTCATTTGTTGATTACCAGTATCTGCTAAGACGCCAGTTATCTTCGTCTTCTCACTGCTTCCAATTTATGCTTCTTAATGCTGAGTTGATTAGTTGGGGTGGAATAAAAAGAGAATAAGCTACTGGAATAGAAGGAGAGTAAGCTGTTGGTGTATGGTGTCGCTTGGATTGAGTCTCTCCCCGTGTTACTTAATATAAACATAAACGTGGAGTCAAGGTTTGAAGTATGCTGTGATCGGGGACTTCCGGGTTAGCGCCATCGGCTAATGGCGGATTCCCTCCGAGCTCCGGAGGGAATCGGCTCCGCAGGATCCGGGTCTTGCCGCTGCGGCGATGTGGGGACCCTCAGAAATCACAGGCGCTGAAGCCTGTGAACCTGGTGACTCGGCGGGCACCATTTGCGCCCCCGACCCGCGAAGGAGCCTTTTTAAAGGCTTCGGAACGGGGGACGGGGTAAGCGGCGCGGTGCTGAGAGTCGACTGCTTCTCCTGCGGAGTGAAGCCGCATGCCATGGTCGGAGAGCGCTGACTTCTTCTTGTGAACAAGAATTGTTTTGAATTGAAGATTGAAGAATGGAGAGATCTCCTTATGTGGAGATCTGAAGACCTACGGATTACAAATTTGATTAAGGTGAAAGCTGGAGCTTTTGGGACATTTGGACTTAAAAGGAGTAAGAAACAAGATTCAGGCTCCATTTTTAAGTATGGAGGTCTGGCTGGAAGAAATATGGACCCTATCGGGATAGAGCTTCTCCGAGATCTGGTGTTTAATATTAAGGACTATCAAAAAAACCGGCAGAGAGGAATTGAGAGAGAATTAAGAGCCTCGGACGTGAGGTCTCCAGGCTGATAGTAGACTAAGACTGATGGACATTTGTTGGGGATTGAAACCGGGAAAGGGGTGGGGTGGGGTTTGGGAATCCAAAGGGTGCAGAATAATCATCTGTTTTTTTATTTTGTTTTGTTATTAGTATGAAAATTGGGGAATTCGTGGAAGGGAAGTTGGGTCGACTTTAGAAAAAAGTTTTAAGAATGAGCACTGATGTTTAAATACTGATGTTTATAAGTTAAAATTGTTTTTTTTTAAAATGAATTAAATATAAAAAGGTCAAAAATTGGGGACAAGAACTTGTTGAATTAACAATTTGAATTGGAATATAAGAAGGGGAGGTGTGGGGAAGTCAGGGAAATATGTTATTGAAAATAAGGATTGTAAACCTTATGTGTTTTTAACCTTTTGTTTTTTCTTTTTGAATTTTTAATGTATAAAGGTGGAAAAACTCAATAAATATCTTTAAAAAAAAGGAAAAAAAAGAAGTATGCTGTGATCAATATGACAAGCTGTTCTTATACTTAGGAAACTTTTGGGGTTCTGAACCAGTGTCTGGAGATGATAGTAGGCTGGGAAGCTGAATCCACATGTGAGAGATATGTTCCTCCTCAGGTGGGAGGGAAACTCTGGAATTGAGATCCAGTTTTGGATGGAATTTTATTCCCCTTGAAAAATCAGCTTTGTAGTTTAGGAGCTTTACATCTGAATGATGGGGTGGCTTTGTCCAGTTTAGATTGGAACACCGCTGGGCTAATTCCTAAGGAAATCAGACCTGGCTATGGTAACACGTGGCTTTAGTTACAAGATTGGATTATAGTAATATGCTTTATTTCTTTACTCATTCATCTTTTTATGCTGCATAACCGTATAAATATATCCAGTATAGAAAATGTGAAACTAATACAAAATAAAACAAATAAATACAGAAAACATACTACATTTATGTTTGCATAAATCCAGAGGAGTAATATATGGGCCAGCTTCAAGAGAAGGCGGATGACTCTGGGGTTGCAGCGCTCATCTCGCTATATTGGCCGAGGGAGCTGGCGTACAGCTTCCGGATCCTGTGGCCAGCAGGACTAAGCCGCTTCTGGTGAACCAGAGCAGCGCACGGAAACGGCGTTTACCTTCCCGCCAGAGCGGTACCTCTTTATCTACTTGCACTTTGACATGCTTTCGAACTGCTAGGCTGGCAGGAGCAGGGACCGAGCAACGGGAGCTCACCCCGTCGCGGGGATTCGAACCGTCAACCTTCTGATCGGCAAGTCCTAGGCTCTGTGGTTTAACCCACAGTGCCACCCGCTGGTGCCTAAAACCCATTACAGGTGGTGCCAGCCTAATCTTAGTGAACAAAGAGTTGTATATATGGAGCTACCTTTTGAAGTATCTTCAGAAGCTACAGTTGGCCCAGAATGTACAGATGTGAGTTTTCTGGAAAAAGTTCCTTTACAAATTAGGCTAATTTGTGATGAAAAACTTTCAGTTTCCATTGGAACGTTTTCTGAAGCCTGGAGATTGATCTGATTTAGCATGTTTATTTTGCTGTTTTTTAAAAAATACCCAGGAAACTTTTGACATGCCATTAAATATTTCTACATACCGTCTGTAATATTTACTCATACAAAAAATATTTAAGCATTTTCATAATACAATACAAGAAACAAACTAAATGAAAAGAAAGAAAGAGGGGGGGGGAATGAAAAGTCCCCTCTCCGAGGTAGAGCTTGTCTCCCTTGTCTCACACAGGAGGAGACCGACCTTGCCAGCTCTCACCCAGGAGCTTCCTTTTCTTCTCCGAGTCTCCCCCCACGTTGGGAGCTCTTCCTTTCTGTGCCTTTCATGCAGGGCACTTCAGCCAGCCGTTCTCTTCATGTGTGTATAATCCCAACATTGACCCAGAGTCCTTGTGTCTGCTGCAAGTAAAATCAAAACTGATCACCATTTTAGTTTCGTTTGTGCTTTCACTTGCAGTCTGAGATTATATAAGAATTTTAGCTTCGGTTTTTGTTTGACCTGCACAGTCAATGAGGAAGAAGTTGACACTTGGTTTGGATTTATTTTAGAATTTATAAATACTGTCTCTCTAAATATGTTCATGTGCATTATATACCGGTAATCATTCCTGAGGAATGGTTGTAAAGTTATGGAATTGTCATGTTTAACATACCCTTTTAAATATAGATAAATGAGTTAAATAGTGACTATCCTCTGGGAGTTTTCTTCCCTTGGCCTCAGAAATGGAGAAGAGAATGTTAACATGTCATTTCTTCCTCCTGCTCAGTCTTATCTCCCAGCATTGGGACCTAAGCTGCCTCCTTAGCATCCTGCCCACACTTGCCATATATAATGCTGCAACCAGTACAATCTCATGAGAGTTTCTTGGCTTCTCATGAGGGAAGATGGGTTTGCATCCCAGCTGCCAGGCAACATGACTGCATGATCCCAGATACCTAAGAATGGGAGATATGAAACTGGGTGGTAGGTTTGTTAAAATTAATCTTCCCGTCCTTTCTTTTTGTTCTCCCTAGCTGTTGAGCGTGCAAAAAGCCACATCACTGAAGTTCCCATTATCAGAGCCCTCACTATGTGCTCATAGCACACTAGATATGGGAGCAGAGATTTGTAGCTCTATGTTGTGTGCCTTTGTATTGCATTTATGTTCCATGGGTGGTTTTATAACCTTGTGTTGTGCTGTGATTGGCTGCAGGGTTCGTTGAAATCCTACCTTTTGTAGCTATGGTGGCAAAGAGGAAGGGTGGGAGGTAATTCAGCACTCTGCATTTACTCTAATGAGAATACTTAAACTTATGTCATCTCTTTTGCAGGTATAACATTGCACCTGTGTTGGGAGGGGACAGTAGGATCACTGATTGAACTAGGATTCTAGCAATGGCCTGTTTATCCCTAATGATGCTCCAAACTCTCCCCAGTTTTCCTCTTTTGCTGGCTGTCTTGATGATATAAAAGTTATCTTACCAGTGGCTTCTAATTGGGGCAAGGGTATTACTAGATGGGTTTAGTATTTTTCCACTAACATAACGTTATAGTTTGCCAATGCAGGGTTTTTTTGGAGTGATGCTGTTCCTACATATTGGATATAATTTATGGGCAGAATTGCTCTAATAGATTACTGTATGATTTCTTTGAGATGTTTGGGGAAGGGTCACCTTTAAATATGCTGACAGCACCATTGGTTGAATATATCGAAGAAAATACGTCCATATAAAAGATTAAAGAAGCAATTGAACCAATTGCTTCACAGAAACCTTCAAGGGAGGTAGATTTTTCAGGCTTATAAAAAACTGTGTTCTATAAGGTTGTCAGGAATCTACTAGTGCCAATCTTCACATCTAAGAACAGTGAAATACTTGTTTAAATGTGTTTGTCCTAAGATAAGTGTTGAGGTGGGTTTTATTTGATAAGTGTATATTTACTGCTATTAACCATGACAGCAGATGGGGAGACACCCTCAACATGTTTTTAATTTATTTCTTAGTATTTCTAATGTTGTCAATTTACATTCTACTTTTCTGAAGCTCAAAGGAGATTACAATTAACAGCATTAACAATACAATACAATTACAGCATTAACATGAATGAACCCAGATTTACCACCAAGTGTTCCATTGTTGTTGTTGTTAACATTTATTCATATCCTCCTGCTCCTCCAGGGAGGTCAGGGTGGACTACATACTTCTCTCCCCTCCTGTGTCATCGTCACAACAACCGTGTCAGGGAAGCAAGGCTGAGAGATGGTGACTGGCCCAAAGGGAGCCTTTGTGGCTAGGTGGGGATTTGAACCTTGGTCTCCCAGGTTCTAGTCAAGCACTTTTACCACTATGCCACATTGTTAGTGAGCCACAGCCAGTATCTACTCTCAGTGTGTTAAAGATATTTTGTAAGAGGAGGAGAATGGGATGGAGGCTGTGTTAGAATCCTATGTGTGGTGCATGCATGGGAAGCCAGTTGTCTTAGCCATGTAGTAGGGAGTACTTTAACCATATGTCTGTTTCTGCATCCTTGTAAGCATTAGATGATGTTATTCCTCCTGCCATGTGGCCAAATGTTACAAATGACTGATTTCCTACATCATTTTAAGGTGTGCTTTCTAAGAGTTAGTAATCCTGTATCTACCTCCAGAAGAGGCAAGTTGTTCCGGTGATAGCTGCTACCTCAGATAGATTAGGATCAAAGCAGTTTGATTAATAATGATAATGATTCTTGATGGCTTGGAATTCACAGTGAAAAAATAATGTTCCTTGGGTGTCTAGCTCTTCTGAAACCTGTAAAATATCTTCCTTTTCTTTACTGAAAAGTGATTTGTAGTGTACCATTTGTACAATAACTTCATCACTCTGTACTTTTAGTGAAACAAAGAGGTTGGAGTTGGAAAGAAAAGTGCTTGAATACACCACATGTGATACCCGCACGTAAGTCTGCTTAAGCAGATTTTGCATTGTTTTATTTTTTATTGATAATTTATTTTAATGGATCTGTGACTACATAGTATTGACACGATATCATGCCTCTGCTGAGGGAGCTGCACTGGCTGCCAGTAAGTACTACCAGGCCCATTCAAGATTGTGCTTTTAGTATTTAAAATCAGCTTGGGACCAGGTTACCTCTTTCCCCCCATATATCTCTGCCTGGCAACTGCACTCTTCAGATGGGGCTCTGCTGAGAGTACCACATGCACCAGATGTGCATTTAGTTTGTACCAGAAACCAGAGTTTTAGTGTTGTAGCTCTAGCCCTCTGTAATCAGTTACCAACTGAAATAAGGCATGCACATAACTTCATGATGTCTGGGTGGGTACCTAAGATGTTTTTGTTTAAGCAAGCTTTTCCTGAAGTGTGACTCAGTCATTTATGGAATATTAATTGTACGTCTGTAGAAATGCTTTTATTGCTTTTAGTTTGTAGAAATGGTTTTATTACTTTTAGAGCTTGTATTTTTTTCTCAATTTCTGATGACTTCAGCTTGTGAAGTGGTTTATACAAGTAAAACTTGGTTGATTCACAACTAATTCTTGTTATTACAATTTTTGGAAATCCTAATTTATTATAATTTTATATTTGAAAAACTTTATAATTGGTTAAAATTAATATTCACATAACAATGCTGATTGGCATCTGTCAGCAAAGGTTGATACTGCATCCTCTTGCTTTTCGCATTGGGGCCCTCTGGCTGGCATTTCCCTGTTCTGTCTTCCCTTTTGCCTCCGCTTGTTCTGCTCTAATGCTGGAAGTGCCAGAATAACCTCACTTCGCTAGAGGCAGCAGAAGAAAACCCAGCCTGGTCCCTGCCCTTACCCCACGGCCTGCCCATCTTCCTTTCATGGTGAATGACAGCCAGCTGCCCAGTTCCCTCACTTCCCTCCTTGGAATGAATACAAAGAGAGAGAGAGAGAGAGAGAGAGAGAGAGAGAGAGAGAAGGGATTGATAGAATCGTTGCTGCAGTGATTTTGTGAATTACTGAAGGAGGAATAAAATATGCACAAAAAGGAATAACTTAATTGAAGCCAGAGGATCTGGAAAGGGCAAGTTTGGGGGGAAGGGCAAATTGATTTGCTGTGATACCTGGGTTCAGTATATACAGTGCTATTTTTCTAGAAAATGAGATGCCGGAACTCATCATGAGCGCCTCCCTTGTTCTCTTATAACGGCAATGGCACCCACATGAGAGGTGTTGGAACTGGGTTTTTGCTGAGTTTCGTCTGAAAAAAAATGCCCTGAATGTATATGTGTGTATATACGCTAGCTACAAGCTGTAGCCAAGACAATTTAACCATGAGCCTGGTTTCAGACCTTGGAAGTACAGAAGCAGAAAGGATTGAGGAGCAAAAGAGCTGCAAGCTGCTCTCTGGGAGCCCACACTGTTGTTTGGCTTACAGTGTCATGCAAACTGGAGGGAGAGGGAGAGAGGTGGCTTTGCCCCCCCACTTTTTGGGTATGCTGCCGCTGACAGATTACCCCAGGGATAAAGTGGTCTTGGGAGGAATAGTTTTGTATGCGCCCCGGTGAGGGTGGATCTTCACTTTAATTGATTTGAATTAAAGAGTGATTTGAAACACCATTAACAAATGTTAGGATCTCAGTGTAGTTCATTTGTGGGTGTGCTCCCTTTGTGCACCATCAAGGTACAGTGGTATCTCGGGTTACGAACAGCCTAGTTAACGAACTTTCTGGATTATGAACACTTCAAACCTGGAAATGAATGTTCCAGGTGGTGTATTTTTTTTTAAATTTTAATTTTTTGGTATATGAACGTACTCCGTTTGGGGGTGCACTTCCATTTTGTCGGCACGGCCTTCTGTCACTCAGCGCCGGCCATGGCAGCGTCACCCAGAAGCGGAGAAGGGGGATGTTGATGCTGCAGTGATAGCGGCAGCAGAGGGACCCAGCGCTGGGGAAGACAGAGGGAGAGAGAGAGACGCACAAGGGACGCCAGCTGCTTTGGAGAGACCCCTGTTGGGACTTGGAGAGGGACACGCGGTGGCCAGGGTGATTATTCGGGCGAGGCGGGAGGGGGTCACTTGCCCTTAGGATCCCACGGCAGATAGAGACGGGGGGAGGGTGAAGGGAGGGGAGTCCGTGGTTGAGTTTCCTTTTGCTTTGCACACGCCTCCCTCTCCGGGGAGTGGAGATTATCGGTTCGCCTTGGGCCTCCTTCTCCCCCGAGGTGTGCTGCCTTTAGGGACCTCCTCATGAATCGGCCTGGCGGCTCCACCGAGCGCACTGTTACTGACGTGGACCGGCAGTGGCTCCCCGGGGTTTCAGGCAAGGAATGGGCTCCCTCTTTCCTCCCCACCAGCCCTTCCTGGAGGTGCTGTCCTCCAGAACAAGATGCCATTCCTCAAGGATCTGGGCTAAGGGTTGAAGCGGAAAAGGGGAACGTTGCCCTGCCATGCCGAGCAGGGATGTCGCTGCTTCTCCCCGGCAATGAAGCACAGAAGGGGGACGTTGGCATCTAGTCCCTCTGCTGCCACCATCACAGCAGCATCGAAGGCTGTGCTGCTGCAGCAACCACCCCTCCCCCAGTACTGGATGTTGCCCTCGCAGCCGCTGCTCCGGGCCCCAGAGCAACGGCAAACGGCTCGGTCCCAGAAGTGACTGCCATGGCATTCCCTCACAGGGCACAGGACGGCGTGGGCAGGATGCTGGCGCCGCTGCTGCAGTAAGGGTTTTTATACTGGGTAGTAGATTGTAGCCTGGTCCTTTGCTTTCATTTTATGAATCAATGGCCTTGTTAGATAGTAAATTTCATGTCTACTTGCTGTTTTAGGGGTTGCTTTTCATTGTCTGGAACGGATTAATCCGTTTTCCATTACTTTCTATGGGAAAGCACGCCTTGGTTTAAGAACGGACTTCCAGAATGTTCTTAACCCGAGGTACTGCTGTACTTGTTTCCTGGAGCAGCAGAATTTGAATGGCCCAGAGATGGAGGACTACATGGGGCTATGGAAGGCATGCGTGGATCTCTCAGTCTCTGTAAAGGCAGCTTGCACTCGCCATGCACATGAGTACGTGGAACGGAAAGGGTTGTACTGAGCCCTTTATAAATCCTCTGGGCACTCCACTTGAAGTGGATCAGTCCCTTACTTTTAAAATAGGAACTTTAATTTCATAATTGTAGCTTTGGACATTTTGTTGAGGAAATTGATATGAGTGTTTAAAATGAAAAGGAGCAAAATGTAAATATCGTATTGGAATTCTTCCCTCGTGGATTTTTCTATGAATGATGGCTTTTGGCAGGATTCCTGTCAGAATCCTAGGTAAATATTTCTCTTCCAAGAATAAGCTCATATGCACAACATGGAACTGTTTCTCTTTTTGTTTCCCACTCCTTGTGTAGAACTAAAATGAAATACAGGAAGTTAAAAAAATACCTAGAAGAAATATGTGAGCGTCAGAAAAAGTCTTTGCTCCGAAACCAAGACTTGTTGAAGGAATTTGATTGCATTGAAGCTCAAATTCAGAAGTTTGCTTCAAGATCAGAGTGCCTTCAGAGGCTGAAGGTATTATATACTGTACTTTAATAACTATAAATGATTTTGATGAAAACAGATTGGGTGTACCCACACTTTGATATAAATCAGCCCTAAAACCTTTTTTAGAATAAATTGCTTGCTGTGTGAAAAATGCAGACCTGCTGTATAAGTAAAGCGGTGAACCAAAGTGGAAATGAGGGAGGGTTGAGGGTACAGAGAACCTTGAATACTCTATATACTATTGAGGCTCTGTGCTCATGTTCCTATTTGCTAAATATATGGTGTTTTGGTTCCCTGACCCATGTAACTAGATCCAAAAGAATAGAGGAAACACCTCCCAGCATTTTATTACAATTTCTTATGATCTTGCTTTTTCTTAAGTAGTATGTGATTTTTATTTTTACTGGCTATTGAAGCATTCTGGAATAGCTGCAGTGGATTCTGACCCTGTTGTGGTCTTTATGAGAAGCTTGTTTGACAGATTGAACTGTGCTGTTTTGGAGTTAACCACATTACCATTCCATTTTGGTTTCTCTTCCATCAGCACTCACTTTTTGTTGGGATTTATTTTGATATCAGAGTTACCATTATTTTCTTTTTGCCATACAATCTGTACAATACTAGCTTTTTCCATATATGCCACCTGGAACACAGAACTCTTGTGACATATGAGTTGTGTATCCATGGTAGACTACAAAGATAGTATAACAAATGTTACAAAATGAATTAGAAGATAATACAGTAATATTGCAATGTGTTGAAATGCATTGTCAGTTCATTTGTATTTTGAATTGAATGAAGTGTCATACGTAAAGGTTTTACATTTTAAAACATGCCTTTCATCTAGTTCAGATTTCATATTGGTGCAGTTTATCATCAGACAAATACAACAGTAAATAGATAAAATGTTTCAACTACATTAAAACTTTAATCAGGTAAACTGCTAGGGTAAATAAGTAATGTTTTGAGAATTCTGTTCAGAATGCTTAATATATATGTTTAATATTTGTTTCACTGCCTACTGTATATTTATTACAATCTGATTGCAGTGGAAAACTATAGGTTTTACCTTTCCTCAGTGAAATCAGTAGAGCATACTTAGGTTTGGCTGGATCACAGCCTGAATCTTAATTTATGATGCCTTTTTTATATATTAGGCAGAGTATGAAGGAGGATTTAAGAGAGAGCAGATTCCTGAGAGAAAAAATATTTCAAAAAGCAATAAGAGTGATGTTATGAAACACCAGGTAAGTAAAAATATTCTAAAAGGTTCTAACCAGAACTAAACACTTTGGGCAAAGCAATCCAAACTGGGACTGTGGACAAGTGGGTTGGAGCAGAGCAATGGACCCATCACTGCATCCCAAGCACTGCCTCCTTGTGTGACCAGAGCAGAAGGCAAGGGGAGCCATTGAAAAGAATTCCCCCCCCTGAATGTGTTTTCTGTGCTTTGACTCCAGCAAGTCCAAAGCCACCAGTACCCTATCCTGTTTGAAAGCTATTTTGCTGGCTACCAACTGGGTGATGCTGAGGCCTTTGTTGCGGCAGAGCCACCCAGCTGGTGGCACTCCTTTCCACAGACGTTGGCAGAGAGGCAACTATGCACCAACCAAATACTGGCCCCACAAGTCATCAGTGTAGCTGGGTTGTGATCTAAATTCATTTCAATGGTGGAGTTAAAAAGGCATGTTTAAGTCTCTCCCTCTGAAATCAATGGGACTGGGAAGTAGCTCTGGCTGGAACAGATCTGTAGTCTATTAATTGGGGAGCTGTTAGAGGCTTTTATTTTATTCAGGTAAAAAATATATTTTGCAAACCTCTTGTGTAATTACTTCCGCCATGCAGTTTAAATCGTGCCATAGTGCTGGAAAAGAAACAAATGTTCATTGTGAAATTTAAAAATACTATCACCCCCCCCATGTATGCCAAATATTTAAATTTAAGCCCCCCAAAATTAGCATTTATAATTTTGACTTTTCCCTTCCAAAAGACGCCAAAAAAGAAGAAAAACAACAACAACAGTCACAGACAAAGCCAGACGAGAAATACTCAAATATATTCTGCTATATATCTGCAGTAGTGCAGCCTTCTAATCCCTCCTCCTATCTCCATATAAATGATACAGTTCAAGACCAGAGCTGTTTTTCTTCCCTAAAAGCAGGAAAGCTCTTTTAGATGAAATGTCTAAAAACATCTTGTAATAACTTGGAGCATGCTGGCAAGAGTAGTCACTTGTGACTATGTGTGAAACCCCCTCAGCTAGTCGATATTGTAATAAGCCAAAATGGGTAGCATCACTCCATTATTCAGAAAAGCCAACAGCATGCTTGTCCCTTAGGCTACAGCATTCATTAAGGAAAGCTTACTGGGCTGAAAGCTGGAAACAGATGATAACAGGATATGATTTTCATATTTAATGCATTCCTTGGAAGAGTATGTGTGCTGCAGATTGATAGAAGAATCAACTGCTACTTTGCTAAAAGACTTTCTAGTTTGCCCTATAGCTACCGATGGAATCATTCAGCCAAGAAATTAACTTTTTCTCCTTTTACCTGCTTTATGTATCAGCTAAGCAGGCTGTCTTGCTGCCAGTAAATGTTATTATGCATTTAACTGTTTGGTATTTAAGACTCTTATCAGGAAAGAAACAGAGGCAACACTATTTTGTGTTTGTGTGTGTGTGTGTTTAATAGTATCAGGAAGGTTTTCATTTTTCTTTCTTCATTGCGTTAGCAGACGTTAATCTGAGTTTATAGATGTTTTTCCTTCACAGTAGATTAAAAAGGTGGAAAAACCTTGAATTTAGGCCCTTCTTAAAATATACATGGAGCAATGAACCTCACCAGCCTTGACCTATATAAGTATGCCTTCTACAATGTTCAGATATTTAGGAAGCGATAGTGATAGAGTTCTGAAATACTAATTTTCCTGTGTTGTTTTTAAAATATTTGTCCTTGAAGTTTTTGATCTTAAATAAATCTATATTTCATTGCAGACCTACTTACATAAATATCTGTATATCAGAACTACTAGAACCCTTATAATACCATGGTACTTTAGTACCCCGTGTCATAAATTATTGCAATGGGTACCTCTTCATTTCTTTACTTACCTTCTGGAAGTAAATTAAAAAATAAACAGGCAACTATAACAACAGTTTATAATATGGGGCACTATAGTACTGCAGTCATAAGGTGTTCATTTATTTTATTTTTAAAAATTCTGTCCCACCTATTTCTCCAAAGGAACTAAAGGCAGCCACTAAATATTAATGAAAACAGAAAACAAACATAACCCCTAAGAAGGCCCAATATACACCCAGAGTATCAAATCCATTAAAAAAATTCCAGCAGCACAAAAATGACAAGGAACAACCGTGATGTTTCTATATAGAAGTGGCTGAGAGCCAAACTGGCCCATGTGCAAGTGGAATGAGCCTGCACACATGCATCGGACTGCAGATAGAGAGTTGGTGATTCCACTTCCAAGCTGCGTTTCCCTATTCTGGAGAATCCCTGATTCCCAGGAGCAATTTTTCTAGGGGTGCCAGAGGTTGCAAGTTAACTGGAAAATTCTTACAAATAATATAACTTTTTAAAAGATGTGGGGAAGTAAAATCATCAGCATTTCCCCTATTAATTCCACACACAATCTCAAAATAGCCAGAGCAACCCAGAGAACAACTGACAGTTCACATGGAGCATGTGCTGTGAGGGTGATGTCAACTCTCTACAGCTGACAGTCCTCTAGCCCAGTGGGTTGGGAATCATACTATCTTTGCCTATCCTTTTGATGGACTGCTTACCGGAAGGGCCTTGATGGACTTCTTAGTAGCCATTGGGCCATGGGTTGGTGGATTATGCCATCTTGTGCATTTTCATATAAATTAAATTGTGCAGGGCCATCCTCCCAGTAGTAAACCTGAAAGCAGAACCTTGGTTTCAGAATGTTGCAGAAGCTCATGTATTACTTGATTGCCTTTGTGACTCAGAACTAGGGAACAGATAGATATCTGCCAGTACTGTAGTTATCTGTATAGTGGTAGATGGTGGGTATAATTCACTGGAAGTTCTGCATAGGTCCCATTGAAATGAATAGAACTGTATAGATTCTGTTTATTTCAATTGAATTAACTAGTTGTGCCCATAAGTCCTTTGTCCTGACCTCAAAGCCTCTACTTCAGAATCTACTGAATGTGCTGAAAGACACAACAACTTTGGTTCAAAAAGATTCAGAGAGCCCTATGCCTGCAGTTGGTTCTAGTTTTCTCTGCCCATAACCACCACACTTACATACTTGACTTTGTCTATCTGGTTCTCTCTTGGAAATAGTTAATGCTTGTTCCTGGTGAGCAGGTGATTGCCAGCTTACATGTTTGGGGGGAGAGAGAGAAAAACCTGCATATACAAATGCAAGTTTTCTGATATTCTGTCACCTTCTCCCACTGTTCCTTCTTACTTTAGTGTGACCAATTAACTATTTGTAACACAGTTGAGAATATGGTCAAAACTGTCAGCCAAATGGTAGAGCAGCCGCTTTGCATGCAGAAGATCCAAGATTCAAAGTACTTGGCAATGTGTAGAACTGTACACAGTACTTGCATTTAGAAAAGAGTGGGATACAATTCACTGGGATGTTTTCTTGTGCTCTCCAACTCATTTCAGCGGGGTTTACATAAGAGACCATCTGGTTTGATTGTGCCTATAAGAGAGCCTTGCAGGTGTGTGCATATATTTTAAATGGATAACACCTTGTTCATTTTAAAATCCCCATCCGCAACAACAAAAATTACTCTGGTTTCAAACTGTGTTTTTCAGATGGTGCCAGAAGTAAGACAGACAGGAATGAACAGCAGGACAGCCATGTCAAGGGGACTGTATCATACAGCAACAATCTTTATGGGACGCCAAATGTCAGCTGTCTCAAGCGTTGAAGATTTCAGTGTGCCGCCAAAATCTTCTGAGCTCACAAAGAGCTTTTCAATTTCTGACCCACATTCACATAGACAACCATCACAGAGCAGTTATGTGACAGACAGCTGTGTAGTACGAACTAATAGTGATCTACAGCGCTCAAATAAGTCTGACAAAATAGATGGAAAGACATATCTGCTGATGGGCAAGGAAACGCCAGTCACATCCAGTGTATCATATGAGAATGAAAGAACTTGCTGTTTAACAGTAGAAAGCAAGACAAATAATTGCAGTAGTAATTTTGTGGAAAGCAAAATGTCTCCTGAACTTAACTCCCTGTTACATGGAAGATTAAGTCCAGAGAACAGAACCACCGATTTAAAAAGTGACAGTTCCTGCAAATCGTTGGAAGAAATACTGACACATGAGTACTCTGTACGAAATGAACAAGGATCTAAACGGCCGATCTTATTGGTGTGTCGCCCTGAGCAGCTTGTTTCTGGAAATGAGCACTCAAGAGCAAAATTCCCAGGTATAGTGATGATGTGTGTAATGGAAATAGCTCTCCTCCTGCCTAGTTGGATTTTTACAATGGTATCCATCACTGCATTATCTGCAGGTGCAAAGGAACTGCATTTTTATATACTAACAATGGCAGGGACACATTGAGGGCTATCTATTGCTTGCATTAAGTTTTGTTTACTGCCTGAGCTACTGTAGTGAGAGTCCATGCAAGAGACCTATGTCCTTTATTTACTTTTTGGGTGCAGCTTTCTAGATCTCTTTCATGTTCTTGAATGGAAATATTTGTCCTGTTGTCTTCATTACTTTCTGAGGAACACAATACTGTAGTGGAAAAGAATTTAACTTGACAGTCCTTTCAAGGGGCTTTCAGCAGGAGCACACAGTTACCTGGCCTCTCTAAACACCCAGTTCCACTACTGTTGATCTTGCTGTTCAGGAATGGAAGTCAGACTTGTTTTTGTCTGTCTGCTTACTCCATGATTTTTAAATTGGATTTTCATTGAACGTTTCAGTGCTATAACTGATTTCTCTCTCTCTGTAGGTTCTTGATTGTAGTTTCTTCTTCATTAGTTTCTGTGGTAGAGATATCTAGCCTGTTTTTTTGAAAGAAAAACTCAAAGTGGCTAACATAAGAAGTATAAAGTATACAAGAGGCCTTGTGGTCTTATTCGATTGTTCTATAGGAAAACTAATCATTGGTGAAATATGCTGGTGGAATTGACTCCAGCAGACAAACAGAAGACAATCTCCTTTGGTCTCTACTTTTCCATTGATTGAGTTTTTCAGTACAGTTTTTAAAAATTGTATATATTTCTAAAACTTTCTTCTTTAGACAGACTGTGAGATGGGTTTGTTTTTATTATTTACTTTTGTACTTGGTGATGAAGATTTTGAATGGCTTTGACATTACAGTATATTTATGTATTTTACTATATATTGCTTTCAACCTTTCCTTTTTTGAAAACACAGGATTTAACATTTTTTAAGTAGCCAGTTATGACCTATGTTTGGGGATGTATTTTTAACTGAAAGATATATACAACTTATCAAATTTGAATTAATATTTTCATTGTAATTTATTTGTATTTGTAATTATTTTTAATGTTAAGTTTCTGTTACAGCTCCTGAGGATAGTCTGATGATGGACAAAAATGCACAGGAGAAAGAAGGTGGAAGTTCAGGTGGAAGTAGTGACCTTACTGTTTCTTTCAGTGAAGAGGATGAAGAAGGGAAACCATTAAAACTACAGGATTTAGGCTGCAGCACACCATATAATGAGGAAGAACATCCATGTTCACAAGCATTATGTCATTATAGCTCAAGTGGAGGCTCATCTGCTAGTCTCACAATAAGGTAAAACCAAGCCATTGATTTCTTCATTCCTTTCAGTTGAAACACCATTTGGAACATTTTTTCTAATGATATTTTAGCGCAGGTGTGCACGACATCATTGGAAGGTTTTGCCACTTTGCCTTCTTTCTCACTGATCCTCAAGCTGTTTAACCTCCCCCTAAACCTTGTTCACTTCCAGCAATAAAACTGTGCTTGATGTCACAGTTTTACGCTTCCAGCAAACATGGTACTATTGAGAGAAAGTGATCTGTTGTTTCACTGCCCCTTGTGGCAAGTCATTCAAGGTTGCAGAGATGTGGCTGAAACTATTATGTTACCCTTTTCTGGGCAACAGACAGATTCTCTCCTTTTGGTTTGGGTCTCCAAGTAGCTGCAAGCTTTCTTGCTTAGTTCTGGTCACTCTACATGCCTTTTCCATCCTGCCTAGTCCCCCTGCATGTGTTACCACAATATAACTGTCTGAACTCTGTCTTGTTTCTTCTTAAGCAACCAGAAATGCTCATTTTCTGACTAAGTGCTAAAACTGAGGAATTTCCAATGGTATTTGTGATGCATCATAGTCTTTGTGCGGTTCTATTTGTGCGCGGGCAGCGCAACGTTACACAGGAGGAGCATGGCGATTGAAGTAATATCCTCCGTCTGCACCTTTAACATCAACTAAACATCGCGCCTTGCGCTCCTCCTGTGTAACGTTGCTCCGTCCACACACAAATGGAGCCGCATGAAGACACCACACGGCAAAAACGGACTTCCTACAGCCTCCCTCCCAGCAGTAGGGCGGGCAGAGTGGGAGGAGGCAAGCAGAATACTGTACGCAGGCTCCACGGGAAAGGCGAGAAGTGGTAAAAGTAATTGAAAAAAAAAGCTTCACCACTCTTCCCCCCCCCCAAAGCTCATATCTGCACCCCCCCCCCAAAGCTCAGCGATTGCCGGCAAAGGAACAGCTGATAGGCGGCCTGTTAGACACATGGGGCTGTTAGCCTCTGGGCAATCCTCCCCTCCTAAAATTTCAACAAGTCAGGGCAATTTCCTCCCATTTTCTTAATTTGGGGTCCCCAAAAATAGGGGGCGTCCTATACATGGGGGCGTCCAATACATGGAAATATATGGTAAATGTAATTAGTCATCTTTACACATAGCATAATTTTGTACCTTATTTGAAAATAACCTCTTTGTGAAGAAAATGGCATAATCAGCCTTTATTGTAAGTGAAGATTCTGTGTTCAGTTCAAGTGGTATGTTGCTACAGATAATGGATTCACTTTGTATTTTAGACCTAGACTAGCTCCCCTTCCCCAAAAAATAAATAAAATGATTTTAAGCTTTATTCACAGCACATTTCTTTTATGTTTCACCATTTGTTTTAGTACATAACAGTACATCCAGATTTCCAACCTCCCCCAATCACAAATTGAAGTTTTGTGCTCTGAGCTTCCTACAAGATGTCTAAATAGTGCCTTCTGGTAGTTATCAATCTGTTTCTATTAAGGTCTCCACCATCCACCATAAGAAATCAGAAAGAAATTTGATAGTTCAGGGAGTTGTGAAATTTGCTACATGTCAGTATTGTCAAACTCTTAAATGAAAGTCTTGTCCAGCACTTTGCCAGTTCCCATAACTAACCTGTGCTTCATTTAGAGCCTTAAAAACTTCAGCCTCTTGGATTTAGCACTTAGAAAGATAATGAGTATTTCAAGCTCATGTTTAAGAAGGAACAAGGCAGAGACCTTTTGCTTGTGCTGCTTCAGCTGCATTCAAGAGGACTTAGCACAGATGGATTGTGCATTACAAAATGTAACACATAATTCAAGCTGTCAGCTTAATCAGACTGTTTCCAGGAAGCAACCTGTAAAAGAGAAAGACCCCTTGTTTGCTGACCCCTGATCCATAGCCTGCTGCATCATGTCATCCATTTTGCTTTTCTTTATTTATGTGTCCCTTCCTTCCCCTCCTTTTTATTAATGTATTCCCTTCAAGTGGCACCCTGGAAAGACCACCCAGAGGGAGGAGCACAATAGGGAGCGAGCTAGCTGAAATAGAGATTTTGTAAGACTTCAGTGCAATGAAAAGCCCTGTTGAACTGCCTGTGTGTTCTCACTGCCTCAATGTGTGTTAAGTCTAAACTTGAAAATGTCACTCCCGCACCATCTTCATTTTCCACTGTTCTTAGTCACTGTTGTGGAATTGCATTGCAGTAGAGTTTAGCAATTTGGGAGAATATTTTACAATTTCGTGTGTGTATTTTGCAATATATATTAAAGTTACAGATTTTTCAAAAACCTTGATAAGGCTAATGAATGTTGCTGCTGCTGTTGTTGAACAGTTTATAGGCTAGCTGTGTGTTTTGCTTTGTGGAGTTCTGCTGTTGAATGTGGAAACAAAACAGGCAGTCTGAAATAAAAACCTGAATAGCTATTTACACCTCTGTAAAAGGATTAGCAATTCCCCATTGTTAAAAAGCTTAAACTTCAATTTGCATCATTATAGAGGTATCACTTACTCCAATCTCTCCAGTAATATTTTATACCTGTAGGGAACCACTAGCTTTGTCCATTTATATAGGTGTAAGATTTATAAAAATACAATCATGCTTGGGTACTGTTAAATTAGAAAGGGCTAAATGCTAAGTTGTTTGAGCTATCATTTGCAGCTCACTGCCTCATTGTTAAAACTTACATTTGAGATGTATTCAGTGCCTGATCTGAACATGAGGTAAGTTTTCTATTTTTAAAGAAGACAAAGCAATACACTAATGTATTATAGCTCTGGAGGTTAGGACTCGAATCAATGGCTTCAAGATACAAGAAAGGAGATTCTGACTTAAACCTCAGGAAAAACTATTCGAGCTGACCTTGGGAGATCGAGAGCTCTCCTTCCTTGGAGGTTTTTAAGCAGAGGTTGGATGGCCATCTGCCATGGATGCTTTAATTGAGATTCCTGCATTGCAGGGGGTTGGGATAGATGACCCTTGGGGTCCCTTCCAACTCTACACTTCTAATATTCTAAAAGGGTCACAATTTCTAATAATAAAATCAGGACAGTGTTTGCTGTCAGATACAGAAACCTGAGGGCTGATGGGAATTGTAGTCTAAATCATCTCAAGGTTCAGGAAGACTGCTTTAATACCTAGGTCCTGTTTGTGGGCGCCCCACAGGCATTTTGTTGCCTACTAGGAAAACAGGATCCTGCCCTAGATCAACTTTTGGTCTGATCCAGTAAGGCTGCCTTATGTTCTTAGGTGGGGATACCCAGTGTGCATGATGACATCTTGACACTGTGTCTCTGCCTCTGCTCTGCTTCATGGGCTGGAAGCTCACAACGTGATAATGCCCTATAGTTTAGAAACAAGAGCTGGGCCAGTCCTCATGCACACATGAATCTAAAGGTACTGTAGAAGATTGGGGGTGTGTGCTAGAAATGAAGTGATCCATTCCAACTTTCCTGCTCTTTATCAAAAGTGCTAGCTCCATTCAAAAATATGAATATATGGAAGATAGAATAAGTTATCCCATTGTCATTTTATACAACACATTCATTACCATGAGCACACAGTGCATATTGTAATTATTATTTTTTAAAGTGTTCATACTGTTTCATGAAGTTTTCAAAATCTTTTTATTTATGTGAAAAATTAGATATGACAGATTTGTGTACACCCCATTCATGTATAAAGTGGAAAATGGAGACTGTTCTGTTTTATTATACCAAAGGAGGAGAAGGAAGATTCACCTGATTTTAAGTGGAAGATCCCACCTTCTTCTTTATATGCAAATACGTCATACACATGAATAAGCAAATATGACTCCCTCCCCATTTACAGTTGTGTGCCCATTTTGGTTTTATATGTGAATATTTTAATAGGTTGTAATAGCATTTGTTTATTTCTGCAGAAAATCTTTGACATTTGAAGGATTTGCTCATGTCTTGACATTCATAGAGCAGTTTGTGGCCACAGCAGATCAAGAACACCTGATGTTATACCAGAGGAAAGCTGTGAATACAGTAGAGCTGGAGACCCTTATAAGGTTCAAATATTATTTTCTTTTAATTGGGAGACAGTAATAGTGTTTGTCTATGTATCAAATCAAATCTTTATTATGGTCATAGACCAGCATAAGTAGGGCGGGGTACAATCATTTAAAAATCTGTAAAACGTTTTGGAAAGCTGAAATTATTAAAACAGAAGGTATATATATTAAAACTATAAGAAGCTAAAAGAAGGGTTAAGAGCATTAATCGGCTGTGGAAGAGCATACAAGGTTAGTATATAAAAGGATATGGCTATCAATTTACAAAGCACTCCAATATGAGTGTTCATTAAATCTAGTTTGTGGCACAGGTCATCATTCGACAAATTTTGAGCACTGCTATGCAGAACCTGGCAACTTGTATGTTGTAGCAGGGTTGATACCTGAAAGCAGCAGGGAGGTATAGAATTGCCCTGTGCACCCTGGGTACTTATGGGGAGATGAGTGGGTATATGAGGCTAATACGAATGTCTCTGTAATGCAGGCACTGGAGAAGCACATGCTCTATTGTTTCTGTTTGTCCAGAATTACAGGGGCATTGTCTCTCGGAGTAAGCAATCTTCCTGGCGTGACATCGTGCCAGGGTAAAGGCCCTCCGATGCTTAGGGACTTTAGTTAGATATGCCATGGGGGAGGCAGAGTATCTGATGGATTCATTGGCAATAAAAGTTGGGGTACTGGCTAGATCCAATTGGCTGTGTGTCTGCTACACATTGCTTAATGAGTGGTTTCACCTGATCATATCCCATGCTGAGTAGAAGACCTGGAGAGAAGCCCAGGGATGAGATTTTAGTTGCCACTGCCTGTTTCCATGTGGATTGAAAATCATCACTCATAGTTAGTGGGGCAAGGCCAAGGGGAAATAGAGATAGTCTGAGCCAATAGTTGAGTATAGTCACCCACACTCTAGCCTCCACTTTTGTGAAGCTTGTCTAGTCTCAGAGTGACATTAAAGACACATTTTGGGACTTGAAGGACTGATCTTAGAAATTTGGATTGTACAGGTTCTAGTGTAGTGAGAGCCAGTGTGGTGTAGTGATTAAGAGCGATAGACTCGTAATCTGGTGAACTGGTTTGATTCCCCGCTCCTCCACATGCAGCTGCTGGGTGAACTTGGGCTTGTCACACTTCTCTGAAGTCTCTCAGCCCCACTCAACCTCAGAGTGTTTGTTTTGGGGGAGGAAGGGAAAGGAGATTGTGAGCCGCTTTGAGACTCCTTAAAGGTACCCCTGCCCGTACGGACCAGTCGTGTCTGACTCTAGGGTTGTTCGCCCATCTCACTTAAGAGGCCGGGGGCCAGCGCTGTCCGCAGACACTTCCGTGTCACGTGGCCAGCGTGACGAAGCTGCTCTGGCGAGCTGGCACCAGCGCAGCACACGGAAACGCCGTTTACCTTCCCGCTATAAAGCAGTACCTATTTATCTACTTGCACTTAAGGGTGCTTTCGAACTGCTAGGTGGGCAGGAGCTGGGACTGAAAGACGGGAGCTCACCCCGCCGCGGGGATTTGAACCGCTGACCATGCGATCGGCAAGCCCTAGGCGCTGAGGTTTTACCCACAGCGCCACCCGCGTCCCTTGAGACTCCTTAGGGTAGTGATAAAGCGGAATATCAAATCCAAACTCTCTTCTAGTCGTACAAAATTGGAGAAGGGGCCCAGCCGGGCACCATAGAGAAGTTGTGCTATTGGCTTGGCTTCAAATAATTTGAGTGCTGCAGGTATATAGTGGCCACCTCTTGTTTTAAAAAAATTAAGGATTGAAGATGCGTTCTTCTGAGCAATAACACCAACATAGTCTCCATGAGTTTTCCTACTGCCAGCAGAATGAAAAACTACCCCCAGATATTTGAAACAGGAGACCTGCTCAATCTTATAGCCATCTATGCTCCAGGAGTGGCTCATAGGCCTTTTGGCAAATGCCATGATCTTAGTTTTCTGATAGCTGAGTTCTAGCTGGTCCTCCTTGCAGTACTGTGTTAGTGCTCTCAGCGCTCTTTTGAGGCCAATAGGTGTTCTTGAAAATATTGCTGCATTGTCTGCATAGAGCAGAACAGGGATGTGTCTTCCAGCAAGTTTTGGGAAGTGAAAGTTTGTGCTATGGAGGTGGCTCACCATTGAGTTGATGTAGAAATTAAATAAGAGTGGGGGCCATATGCAGCCTTGCTTGACACCTTTCTTGGTTCCAGTGGCATTGGTGAGATGGCCCCAGGGGTTACATTTTACATTAAGTGAGGTCCCTGCATGTAGCATACAAATTAGATGGAGTAGACGTCTATCTATTAAGGTGGCCTCCAGTTTTTTCCACAGTTTAGCTCTGGGTATGGAATCAAATGCTGCTTTGAAATCTATAAAAGCAGCATAAAGGGAGGTTGTGTTGTGGGAGGAGTACTTCTCAATGAGATGATGGAATACTAGGCATTGGTCAATAGTGGATCGGCCTTCCCTAAAGCCAGCTTGCTCCTCTCAAAGTATATTTTCTTGTTCCATCCAGTTGTGGAATTTCCATTGTTAGGTGTCTTGTGTAAAGTTTGCTACACCAGTGTGGGGTAGTGGTTAAGAGCGGTAGTCTCGTAATCTGGGGAACCGGGTTCGCGTCTCTGCTCCTCCACATGCAGCTGCTGGGTGACCTTGGGCCAGTCACACTTCTTTGAAGTCTCTCAGCCCCACTCACCTCACAGAGTGTTTGTTGTGGGGGAGGAAGGGAAAGGAGATTGTTAGCCGCTTTGAGACTCCTTAGGGTAGTGATAAAGCGGGATATCAAATCCAAACTCTTCTTCTTCTTCTAATCGGTTTGTAGTTTGCAGTATCTTTTTTTTTTAAAGAATATTTATTAAGTTTTCCATTTTTTAAACAAACAAACAAAAACAGAACAAACAAAAACATTAAAAAAAACATGCAGTTCATAAATCATACTTTTCAATAACAAATTTCTCAGACCTCCTCATACTTCTCCCCCTCGTATCCCAATTAAAATTGTTTGTTCAGCAAATCCTTCACTTAAAGCATTACAGCTTATAATAATACCTTATTTTTCAAACACTTTTTTCCCATCTATATTCCTTTATATCATTACAGCTAGAAACCACTCAATTTCTTTTTTTTAAAATTAAATATTTATTAGTTTTTCACAAATTATAAAAACACAAATCACAGCAAAAACATACACACACACAAAACACAAAAGAACACCACATGTATAATTTCAAACCCTATTTTCATAAAAGATTTTCCCGACCTCCTCATACCTCCCCTTACTGCATTCCAATCTCTAATTAATTTTGATCAACAAATCCTTCCCTAATTTCTAATAAATAAATTTTAACCTTTCTTTTCATATTACATAATGGTTACAGCATTCAACCTCATATTTTCCAGATCCACAACGTCTCAACATTCCACAATTTTACAATGTATCTTAAGATAGTCTTTAAATTTCCTCCATTCTTCTTCCGCTGTCTCTTTTCCCTGGTCTCGGATTCTGCCAGTCATCTCTGCCAGTCTCATATAGTCTATAACTTTCATCTGCCATTCTTCCACGGTGGGTAGTTCTTCCATCTTCCAATACTTCGCGATCAGTATTCTTGCTGCTGATGTAGCATACATAAAGAATATCCTATCCTTCTTTAACACCATCTGATCGACCATCCCCAAGAGACAGGCCTCTGGTTTCTTCGGAAAGGTATATTTAAATACCTTTTTTATTTCATTATAAATCTTCTCCCAGAAAGCCTTAATCTTTGGGCACGTCCACCAGAGGTGAAAGAATGTACCTTCATTCTCTTTACATTTCCAACACTTATTGTCAGACAAGTGGTAGATCTTAGCAAGTTTGACTGGGGTCATGTACCACCTATAAATCATTTTCATAATATTTTCTTTTAGGGCGTTGCACGCCGTGAACTTTATACCGGTGGTCCACAACCGTTCCCAGTCTTCAAACATAATGTTATGACCAATGTCTTGTGCCCACTTGATCATAGCTGATTTAACTGTTTCATCCTGTGTATTCCATCTCAGCAGCAAGTTCTTAGTTTTGGACTCTAACAATTCTGTCTCAAGTTTTGATTTTTCCACCTGAAAGCCGTTTTTCCTGTCTGACTTAAAGACCTCCATTATTTGATAATAATGAAGCCAGTCACGCACTTTATCTTTTAGTTTCTCATAACTCTGCAATTTCCATTTGTCCCCCTCTCGTTCCACAATTTCCCAATATTTCGGCCATTTCAGCCCCATATTAAGCTTTTTCACGGCCTTCGCCTCCATTGGCGATAACCACCTAGGAGTTTTATTTTCCAACAAATCCTTATATTTTGTCCAGACGTTATATAATGCTTTCCTGACAATATGGTTTTTAAAAGCTTTGTGAGCTTTAACCTTGTCGTACCACAAATATGCATGCCACCCAAAAATATTATTAAACCCTTCTAAATCCAAAATATCTGTGTTCTCAAGTAGTAGCCATTCCTTCAACCAACAGAAAGCTGCTGATTCATAATAAAGTTTTAAATCTGGCAGGGCAAATCCCCCCCTTTCTTTTGCATCAGTTAATATATTAAATTTTATTCTGGGCTTTTTGCCCTGCCAGACAAATTTGGAAATATCTCTTTGCCACTTCTTGAAACAATCCATCTTATCCACAATCTGCAAAGTTTGAAACAAAAATAACATTCTAGGCAATACATTCATCTTTATAACTGCAATTCGACCCAACAAGGAAAGCTTCAGTTTCGTCCAAATTTCCAAGTCTTTTTTCACTTCTATCCAGCATTTTTCGTAATTATCTTTAAACAAATTCAATTTTTTTGTTGTCATATTTATCCCCAAATATTTCACTTTCTTAGCCACCGTTAAACCTGTCTCGTTCTGAAACCTTTCCCTTTCCATAGGTGTTAAGTTTTTCAAACTTGCTTTCTCTTCAAATTTCCCCTTCTCTCTATCCATAACACTCTCATTCAAAGCCAAGGTCACTTCCCAGGCTTCTACTTTCGTTTCTTAAGGGAAATTTCCACTCAGCTTTACTGTATTGGCTCAATTAGAAGTGTAACAAGAACGTCCACTAGGGGGTATAACAATTTATTTTTGTATCTTGTTAAAGTCCCTTTTCCAGTTTGCCACAATTTCAAACTGTTTAAAATGTTATTTTGTATTTAAAGTCTCTCCTGAAGTAATGTATCTTATGCAGAGTTAATGTAACAACTTTTCCTAGTGCGTTGACAGCCCTTCATTAATTCCCTTGTCCAGGCAGTCCGACTCCAGAAAATCAAAACAGCAGTAGCTTTTCCCCTTTAGGGTCGTACCTTTCTTGCAGGCACACAAAAGTTCAGTTTCCCCTCCCCTTCGCACCTGCCCGACGGGGGGGGGTAGTCTTCAAACGGTAGATTTTCAATTTTATAAAAGATCTTATCTTTAGTTGCTGCTTACAGTTCCTTTGTTTAAAATCTTTACAGCAGGGAGAGGCAGACTTCCTTTTTGTACCTTTCCCGTGATAGATCCGATTTTTTACTAATACAGTTTTAATAAATCCAATCTGTTCATCCTACTCACGAGTAGTTGCTTTTAGTCCGAATTCCATAGAAGAAATTAGCGCTCTCCGATCATGGCGATGCGGCTTCACTCCACGGGCTGTATCCGACCCTCAGCACCGCGCCGCTCTCCCGTCGCCGCTCCGAAGCCTTTAAAAAGGCTCTTTTGCGGTTCGGGGGGGGCGCAAAAGGTGCCCGCCGGGTCTTCTAGCTCACAGGAATCCGCTCCTGTGATTTTTAAGGGTCCCCGCTTCGCCGTAGCGGCAGGACCCGAACCCGCGGAGCAGACCTCCCTCGGAGCTCCGAGGGAAATCCGCCATTAATCGCTGGCGCTAACCGGAAGTCCGAAACCACTCAATTTCAATCCAACACCATTTAACTTTCCTTAATTTTGCAATATTTCTGTAAATAGTCCTTAAATTTCTCCCAATCTTCTTCAGCTGACTCTTCTCTCTGGTCACGGATCCTGCTCGTCATTTCTGCCAATCCCATACAGTCAATCAGTTTCATCTGCCATTCTTCCAGAGTGGGTAGATCTTGCGTCTTCCAATACTTTGCGATGAGTATTCTTGCTGCTGTTGTAGCATACATAAAAAAAGTTCTGTCCTTCTTTGGCACCACTTGGCCAGCCATGCCCAAGAGAAAGGCCTCTGGTTTCTTCAAGAAGGTATATTTAAATACCTTTTTCAATTCATTATATATCATTTCCCAGAAAGCCTTAATCCTGGGGCACGTCCACCAAAGGTGAAAGAATGTACCTTCATTTTCCTTACATTTCCAACATTTGTTGTCGGGCAAATGATAGATTTTTGCAAGCTTGACTGGGGTCATGTACCACCTGTATATCATTTTCATAATATTCTCTCTTAAGGCATTACATGCCGTAAATTTAATCCCGGTGGTCCACAACTGTTCCCAGTCAGCAAACATGATATTATGTCCAACATCTTGTGCCCATTTAATCATTACAGATTTAACCGTCTCATCCTGAGTATTCCATTTCAGCAGCAAGTTATAAATTTTTGACAAAGTCTTAATTTTGGATTCTAGCAATTCTGTTTCCAATTTAGATTTTTCCACCTGGAAACCAACTTTCTTGTCCAAATTGTAAACCTCCATTATCTAGTAATAATGAAGCCAATCTCGCACTTTATCTTTCAATTTCTCAAAACTCTGCAATTTCAATCTGTCCCCTTCTTGTTCCAAAATTTCCCAGTATTTTGGCCATTTGGCCTCCATGTTAAGTTTTCTCTGAGCCTTAGCCTCCATTGGTGACAACCACCTTGGAATTTTATTTTCCAATAGATCTTTATATCTAGTCCAAACATTAAACAGTGCTCTCCTGACAATATGATTTTTAAAAACTTTGTGTGCTTTCACCTTGTCGTACCACAAATATGCATGCCACCCAAATACATTGTTAAAACCTTCAAGATCCAAAATGTTTGTGCCCTCAAGAAGCAGCCAGTCTTTCAACCAGCAAAATGCTGCTGATTCATAGTAGAGTTTGAAGTCTGGCAGGGCAAATCCACCCCTTTCCTTTACATCAGTTAATATCTTAAATTTTATTCTAGGCTTCTTGCCCTGCCAGACAAATTTAGAAATGTCTTTCTGCCACTTCTTGAAACAATCCATTTTGTCCAAAATTTGCAAAGTTTGAAACAAAAACAACATTTTAGGCAGTATCATCCCTTTTTCCTTTTTTATATATGGGGGCAATGATTACAAGCCCCCAGTCCTTGGGGGCTCGGCCATAGGTGTCAATGCAGGTGAAGAGTGAGGCCAGAATAGAGGCCCAGAAGTCCATATTGTTTTTAATGGCCTCTGGAGGAATTAGGTCTTCCCCTGGGGCCTTCCCCAGTCTTAGCTGAGATACCAGGTTGTTAATCTATTGGTACCATCACTGGTGCCCACATAGGCAGATTCTCTATAGTTTGACTAGAGTCTCCACTTTTAGCAGAGGTGTCCGAGTAGAGTTCCTGAAAGTGAGCCTCCCAGGTCTCTGAGGGGATGTGAAAGTCCACCATGGTTGGGCCATTGCTTTGTGGGCTAGATGTAATATGCCAAAATGTGGCTGAATCATTGGATTTGGCTGCCAGGATAAGTCGTGTCCAGGTGTTCTTCATGGCATCCCTTTTCTTTTGTGCCAGCA
This sequence comes from Podarcis raffonei, assembly GCF_027172205.1. NCBI lineage: Eukaryota > Metazoa > Chordata > Lepidosauria > Squamata > Lacertidae > Podarcis > Podarcis raffonei. The sequence goes on from NC_070608.1 coordinate 90,176,418, forward strand.
GATGCTTATAGTATCTCTTCTGCTGCAGCTGTTGGTTTGCTCTTGGATACATAAGCCTTGGAAGTGGCAGCAAGAACTTTTTTGGCATTAACACAGTCCTTGTCAAAGCATGGCTTGGAGTGGTGCTGTTGTTGTCTCAAGCGTGTGCTATTATTCCAGATTAGGAGCTGGTGGAGCTCTTGCATAAGGGTGTTATAGTTTTCCAAGAGTGCATCAGGAGACTCAGCAGATATCAGGGCACTGCAGGCGATCTGAGGCCAGTACTTCAGTTATCATTTGGCTTAGATGAGGTCGATGGTAAGTTCTTCCTGCTGGCATTAGGAAAGGCTGGTAGCAGTCCTCAGTATGTACAGGTATCTCTTGAGTGAAGGCTTTTAGCTGAAGGAGAATTGGGAAGTGATCACTGCCAAATTTGGGCATAACTTTTAGCGTCTTAACATAAGGAAGGAGGTCCCTAGAAACAGTTATATAGTCCATAGCACTCATTCCGGAGCCCGATAGGTAGGTGAATTCAGCTGGGTAGTCGCTTTCAAGGGCACCATTTAAAATGTAGATGTTTAGCCTAAATGCTTCTTGAGACAAGCAGAGGCCTGCAAAGTTTGATTTCTGATCTTTTGAGCAGCGGGTGAGGAGGAATCCATCGGCTTCACGGCTGAGAGGAGGACATTTGTGCTGTTCAGAGAGAATGTGGTCATTAGGGCCCAATCTGGTGTTGAGGTCCCCTCCCAGAACTACAAATGCATTTGGGTTGAGCAGGATAAGGTCACTGATTTAGTTTCCAGTTCAGTCCACGAGACTCTCATCTGTTGTCTGTGTAGTTTGCTTGTTTTGGTAACTGTGGTTGAATTTAATAAGTGGGAAAGGTTTCCTTGGGTGGCTCTCAGCCAGGTCAAGTCTGCAGAGAAGAAGAATGTAAAGGTGGAAACTCTTAACAATGATATTTGTTTTGTGCGCTAAGCATGCTCTTTTGGGGAGCAGCCACATAGCTCTTGTAGGGAGAAGGGGGGCCATCACAAAGTTGGCAGCAGCCATGTATGTTGGGGTACATATAAAAGAGAATTAAGTCCTTGGAACTTTATACACAGCTGTTTCAGAGTGTGCAAAGTGGCTTTGTTTGCTTTTCTTTTTGTTTGTTGTTTGGGGGTGGGTAAGAGTCTTTGTTGTTGTTTTTAAGCTGGAGCAGGGTGGGGGCGGGGACTGTGTGTGGCACCCCCACCCTGCCCCTCAGTTGTGGGGCCTGAGGCATTTTGAGTGACTTTTACTATTTAAGATGAGCAATACAACTAAATGTTCTCTTCCTCTCTTCTTCCCCTGATTCTCTGGCTACTGGCAGTGTCACTGTCCATGCAGAGCTCTTTTGGAGTTTGCTCCCTGAGGGGTGTGAGCAAAACAAAACAAGCATTAATGCATCTGAATCTGAAAAAAGAATTTATAGGACTGTTTTTGCAGAGGGGACACACCCAGCTCTAACCCTTATTCTTCATGTGCCTGCTAGCCAGCAATGTGGACTGTGTTTTTACCACATGCATGACTTAGTCCAGGGGTAGTCAACCTTTTTATACTTACCGCGCACTAATGCATCTTTCTTGATGGTAAAATTTCCTTATTGCCCACCAGTGCTCAATGGAAGGAGGATTGCGCCGTACAACTCCCTACCGCCCACCTAGAATCTTGAAACGCCCACTAGTGGGCAGTAGGGACCAGGTTGATAACCCCTGGCTTAGTCAGTAGCAAAAAGGAACATTGGACCTACCTGAGTTCTTCCTCCTGATCACTCTAGAAGCCAGGACATATACCTGTTGCGCCCTGTGTGTGAGAGAGTGTCTCTCCCACAGGTTCAGGATGTAATACAGCTTCACACTGATGTTGGGACCACTGTTCACTGGGCTGGGATCTGGCTCTGCTCTGATTCTCTGCCTTCTTGGCCCTAAAACCACTGCCTAAAGAGATGAGAGGAACTATTCCCAATCTGCTTTTTTCTTCTTTGGATCACCTTATTTTTATCCTCCTCAAGAGCCTTGCCAAATAGCCTGCCCCCTTTTAAATGGAGTGGTCGGCAGATTAATCTTGGATTAATCCAGCCAGGAACCTGGGAGTAAACTGCAAAGAGTCTTAAACCAACATCCACTATAAAGGCATCAGTCTCAGTTAGCTTCTTAATATCCTGTTTGATCTTAAGATTGGTTTTGGGACCTCTCTGTGTAGTTTCTTCATCCAAAGGAGAGAAGGCCTGACAAATATTAAAATAAAAGCTGCAGTCCTGACAGCTGGAGCAAATGCCTCATAGGACTTAAGCAAAATGTATCACTTTTACGGTGTTTTAAAACCTCATTTCCACTACTGGATACTACTGTCCCAGACACTACTACTGCCACAGGAGCATTCGTGAGGGCTTTCTTCAGGTTTTTCTTAGGCAACATGTAGGATTTCATTGAAACAGTCTCACTTGGCTTGGATGACTTTGAGTTTAGCTCACTCACCGTCTGCAATACGCCCTCAGGAGGGGAACAGTCCTGCCACTTGAGTACACTTCCCCACCCCCCAGTTTGTGGCGCTAATAGTTCTAAGCCCTAGCAATGCCTCTCTGAATGGTCCTCAGAACAGTCCTGAAAGAGAACTGGGTATCCCCTGTGTGAGGGTCCAAAGACATACTCTCATAACTAGACTCTTCCCATAAGTCTCAGGCTTTGTTTATGTGTTGTTTAGAGAACAGTAAAAGGGCAGAGCTATAAGGAGAAAGGACATAAGATGAGGGAGAAGTGAACAAATTGAGAAAAATAACGGGGGGAGGGGATCAACTATAGAACAGCATTGCCTGAGCCTGTTGATGAGGCTGGACAGAAACAGGGAGATGGATGCTGTGTCCCAAACAGTTGTCTGATTTGTATAGGTTCTGCCTTCTGGAGTAAGTGGAACGACCCAGACACCCATGGGAAAATTATTCTCTGATATTACTAGAAGCTGAAACTACCTTTTGCAAACACTCTTGGCTCAATAAAATACTTAAGGAAGGCTAAATGTAGTCCCTGATTCATGTGTCTTCTAGCCTAAAGAGAGAACTAAAAGGGGACCAGCTATATCAGTAAGGAAGCCTCTTTTCACTAACAGTTCATAGCAGGTTGTGTGATACTCTCTGACCTCTATAGAGATTTCTGGATCGAGCTCGGCAGCAACTTCTCTTGCTGGCTGTGAATTGCATTCACTGCCACACTGAATTGCCCTGCACTAAACTCAAGTACTGTGTCTGAATCCCAAACTAAAAGTTAATCTAAATGCATATAACAGCACCCCAATTAAAATATGAAAACACCATTTCCTGTGGGAATTAGGAATAGGCGGAGGTTTTAGATCTTTTTCAACCTTCCATTTCCATGTTGCAAATCTTCCCAAGTAGCTCTCCCACTGCCTGGGGTTTCTAATTCACGTTTCATCACATTTTAAATCTTGCCTGCAAATAAGCTATCAAAGAGGTCGTGATGATTCAGAACAGGAAGTGTGTATGTTCTCCCTTCACCCTGCCATTTCTGTATTCTGATTTTCCCACCTCTCCTGCCCTTTAGAAAGTTTCCCCTATACTTCAGGGCCCATTACATCCTGTTACATATACTTTTAAGGTAGGTGTAGTTTGTGCTTGACTTCTGCTTTCCTTTAGGAACAGTGAGTTTGTTTGTTTATCCCACTCTTCAGCTAAAAAAGGTTCCTAGAGTGGCTTACAAATCACTACAAAGAAGTGTTAGTGATCACCATACATGAGCAGTCTGCTTGAGAGAATCCATGTGTGGCACAGATAATTTGGTTGCTTCAGAGACATGGATTCCTCATGAATGTTCAAAATTACCGTATTTTACGTTCTATAGGGCGCACCGGCCCATAGGACGCACCTCGTTTTTTTGGGGGGGGAAATGAATAAAAAAAATTTATTCCCCCCCCCCAGCCGCGGCTGCCGCCCCAAGCCTTGCGCACACCTGCCCGAAGCAGGGGGAGCCCTCCGGAGGCCTCCCCGTGCTTCGGGCGACAGGCTGCCGCCCCAAGCCTCACGCACTCGGCGGGACCTCCCGCCGGGCGCGCAAGGCTTGCAGACACTCGCCCGAAGCAGGGGGAGCCCTCCGGAGGGCTCCCCGTGCTTCGGGCGACAGGCTGCCGCCCCAAGCCTCGCGCGCCCGTCGGGACCTCCCGCCGGGCTTGCAAGGCTTGCAGACACTCGCCCGAAGCACGGGGAGCCCTCCGGAGGCCTCCCCGTGCTTCGGGCGACAGGCTGCCGCCCCAAGCCTCGCGCGCCCGTCGGGACCTCCCGCCGGGCGCGCAAGGCTTGCAGACACTCTCCCGAAGCACGGAGAGCCCTCCAGAGGGCTCCCCGTGCTTCGGGCGACAGGCTGCCGCCCCAAGCCTCGCGCGCTCCCGCCGGCGCGCAAGGCTTGCGGACACTTGCCGGGGCTGCAGGCTGTTGCCCGCAAGCCTTGTGAGCCCGCGGGAACTCCCGCCGGGCTTGCAAGGCTTGCGGATAGCTTCCTGAAGCCTGGAGAGCGAGAGGGGTCGGTGCGCACCGATGCCTCTCGCTCTCCAGGCTTCAGCGAAAGCCTGCATTCGCACCATAGGACGCACACACATTTCCCCTTCATTTTTGGAGGGGAAAAAGTGCGTCCTATGGTGCGAAAAATACGGTAGTTGAAATGCACAGTAAAACTAAACATTCATGACTCTGGTTAAGGTTAGTGATATGATGGTTATACCTGGACACTGTCCCATTGGGCAGACTCCAGTTCAGGCCCCTGCAGGCTGTGTTTCTCCATTCCATGCCAAAATAAGTGAAATAACTGTATGTGTGTTTTCCCCTTGAAAGGAGTACACTGTTGGAAATGACTGACTAGTCTCCTAATTTCCCTTGAACTCCAGTTCAAAACCCTCTGTGGGTTCAAGCCCTGAAATAAAAGAAAGAATCGTCCTTTCCAAATATCTCACCATATACTTCCTCAAAGGAGACTTCACTGGGGGAGTTACTCTACTGAATCACCATCATTATCATAATTTTCATTTATTACTTATACCCCACCCGTCTGGCCAGGCCTCCCCAGCCACTCTGGGCGGCTTCCAACAGGATATTAAAAACACAATAAAAGGTCAAACATTAAAAACTTCCCTAAACAGGGCTGCCTTCAGATGTCTTCTAAAAGTCAGATAGTTGTTTATTTCCTTGACATCTGATGGGAGGGTATTCCATGGGGCGGACGCCACTGCCGAGAAGGCCCTCTGCCTGGTTCCCTGTAACCTCACTTCTCACAGTGAGGGAAAGGAACTGAGAATCATGACATTAGTTGTGGTTATTCTTTTGGCATCAGAAGGGGAGAACACTAACTTTCAGGGAAATAACTTTTAAGGTAATAAAAGTACAGTGGATGCTCGGGTTGCGATCGTGATCCGTGCAGGAGGCACGTTAGCAACCTGCAGTGTTTGCAACCCGTGACCCATGCGTCTGTGCACGTGCGGATCGTGATTTGGCACTTCTGCACATGCGCAAGCACTGAAATCCGGAAGTAACCTATTCCGGTACTTTTGGGTTTGGTGCAGTGCGCAACCCAAAGCATCTGTAACCCGAGGTATGACTGTATCACAGAAGAAGAAGAGTTTGGATTTGATATCCTGCTTTATCACTCCCCTTCAGGAGTCTCCAAGCGGCTAACATTCTCCTTCCCCTTCCTCCCCCACAACAAACACTCTGTGAGGTGAGTGGGGCTGAGAGACTTCAGAGAAGTGTGACTGGCCCAAGGTCACCCAGCAGCTGCAGGTGGAGGAGCGGAGACGCGAACCCGGTTCCCCAGATTACGAGACTACCGCTCTTAACCACTACACCACACTGGCTCTCACAACTGAGGAGGTTTTATTTATTTATTTATGGCTATTAGCCCATAAAATATGTACAAACATAAAAACACAGAGACATAAAAACCGATATATCCGACAACAGAAGGTGAACACCACGATGCAAGGGTGGGTCATTGAGCAGAGCCAAATGACAGCTTGGGGCCAGGAGAGCTCCAGGGGACGGATCACAGGAAAAGGGAAACTGAAGACGAAATCCGACATGCACTCTCATCATAACAGTCCGATTAGTTTTGCTGCTGTTGTTGTTTTTTGGTGGTTTTTGAGTGTGAGATAACCGCATTCAGGAATCTCGCCACCTGCAGAGTTACAGAAGGATCTGTATCCTGCAAAAGCAGTGCGGCGTGTGACTCAACAGGCCTGCCAACCAAGCGCAGTAAAGCAGGACCCAGGAATTTAGTCCTGGCTATGCTATGTAGGGGACAGTTGAACATTATATGTTTAAGAGATTCAACAGTTTCCCCGTCACACACACATAGCGGAGACACCAAACCCTTGGAAAATCTGTGGCTCAGCTGATTCGATGGAAGGACATTGAACCTTGCACGAATAAATGCAAGTCGGTGTGGTACTGATGAAAGAGATGACATGTATGATGGAAGGCCAAGTGGTGGGGTTATTCCGTGATACCTGGGGGAGCAGACACCCCCACCCCTGGCGAGGTTGTGTTGATTTTCAATGTCCGCTAATCTTTGCTCAATAAGGCTTTTGGCTGAGCGTAAGTTCATCTTTAAGGAGTCCGCTGGGGAAATTCCGATGCTCAGAAGTTTGGCATGGATTTTTCCTACCCACGGATTGACAAAGAGGCACTGAAAAAGGTAATGGTCGGGAAGCCTATGCCAGCTGGACAGCCAATAGCCAAAGACTCGCTTCCAGATGACAGTCTCCAATGATGCAATCCTTAACTCCAGACGTATGGCTGCGTTGCTCACACACATGAGGAGGTTGTTCTAGATGATATTCAATATCTTCTAACTTTGCTGTTTACAGTCTATATTGAAGCCATTTGCTGTGGGAACTATTATAGATTACATGGATAAGAATGGTGCTTATAATTAATGGTTTTAAGCAAATACTTCATTAAGCACCTGTTATTGTTTTATAGTGTCTGTAATGAAATTGGCAGCTTAAAACCAGAAGGCCTTGAGGTATGTGAAGCACTTGTCCTTCATCATCTTGAGAGATTATTGAAATTTACAATTGATAGATGCCTTCTACCAGAGAAAACGCTTAAATACAAAAGTGGGACGCTGGATGAAAAGCATGATAGGTATGATCATTGTTAAGACTTACACAATTCACATTATTTTTGGTCATGCTATTGAAATCAGAGAATTTATAGGGAGGAACTTCATATACCTGAAATATCATGTGTATGATTTAACCATTCAAAATGTAGTGTTTAAAGATTTTACAGCTGAGATGGCTAACCTGTGGCTTTCCAGATATTCCTAGACTTCAGCTCCCATCATCCCTGCCTATCAGCCATGGTGACGGGCTGGTGAGAGTTGGAGTTCAACAGCATCTAAGAGGCCACAAGTTAGCCCTGCTGTAGATCAGGTGACAAAACACGAAGGGCCACAGGTTAGCCACCCCTGTTTTGCAGCATAATCTGAAGCGTGTCTCCTCTTGTGTTCAGTGGAACTTACATCCAGGTAAGTGTGTGTAGTATTGCCGCTTTGAAGGACATTCTGAACAATTGTTTTGTGTTTTATATGTAAAGCTTATGCCTTGTCTATAATCACTTAGGGTTCATGAAGCAAACTGATGCTATGTGCCAGGCCCAGAGGGGCGAATAGCTCTGGATCCTCAGAGGAGTGCTGCAGAGGGATGGGAAAGCAGGACTCCTCTTGTGCTGCTTGCTTGTTTTAGTCTTGTTTGCAGTTCCATGTTATTCTTGCTTTTTATCTTTTAATTTTTATTCAAGTTGAAGAGGTCTGCTTTTCACCAATGCTTGTAGATGACAGGGCTGTAACTCTGAGATAGGGATCTAGAAACAGTTACTCAAGCAATTCATAATCTTGAGTCTTAAACAATGATGTGTAAGCCATATTCAGGCATTATCCCTCACACCAGTTGCAGGGCGGGGGGCTGAATCACTGGTCCTGCCCCACACTTCACACAACCTAAGCTATCTCACCCACATTTGAACTTACCGGTGAGATAGCTTAGGTTGTGAGCTACATGGACATGTGAATATGAACCATAGTCTCCTTGGTCCAACTCTACAATCTCTGCTACTACCTATGCTATACTGACCACTAATATTTAGATACTAATTATACAGACCTTAATTTTAAGTTTTGCTTGGGATGAGTTAAAATACATGCAATTTCAATTCTTCTCTTAGTGTCTATTTGAGCAAATATGAATTTCAGAAAATAAGTTAATGGTGTTTTTATTAAATAAACAAATTTGTATTTCATTATTTGGCTAACAGTGAAGATTGATAGTCTTACATCTTTAGTGGTATGTTCTGTTTTGTCTACCATATTTGCTTTTATCTTTCCCTAGGTCTGAATTGACATCTTATTTTGCTAAGACATGGAAACGTTTAAGTGAACATATTTTATTGTTGAAGAAGTACAATGTTTTATTCGAACAAGAAGTGAAAGACATGCTTAGTACCATATTGACTTTGGAGAGCCACGAGCAACGTGGCCTGGTCAGTTCTTGTTTCATTTTCTTTTGTTCTTTCCAAAATATACCTTGAAGAAACAGATTGGTGACAGTAGAAGTTTGGTTTTCCAGAATGCCTACGAAGCAACAATACAATAAATTGTGTATGAGACACATTGACTAGTGTATATATTAAGGCAAAACCTGAATGAGATTAAGCTGTTCTTTTTCTTTTAAACATGTTATTTCTTGTTCTATTTACTGTTATAATGCTGCTAAATATTGTGACAACAGCAGTTTTTAAACATTTTCCTGTTTAACGGGTTACAAAAAGGAATAGTAATGTACTTATTGTTATTGTTATAATCATACAGTTTTATTTCTGTTTCTGTAGGCTACATCATTATTGAAAGGAAGCTTTTCAGTAGAATATGAAGCCAGCTCACTTGCTTGTAGCGATAAAACATCTTGTGATATGCAAACAAACAATAACACAATAAAGCAAGGAAGATATGAACAACAGCTTGGTAATAATGTTGAAAGGGAAAAGGGTAATTTTTGTTAAGGTTCATTCTTAGTCTAACATACTATAACACATTATAACATAATATAATACCTCAGGATATGCAGTAGTGAAAACTGCAGGATATATTTTCCCCACTCCCCACTGTGGACGTATAAGAGTCCTCGTGTGCTACCCTGCTCATAAATGCAGGATTAGGTGTATGAAGCTAAAACAAGGCAGCCCCAGTTCCTCTGAAGCTCCATGTGTGCAATTGAGTCCTGGCTATATGAAGTGAATAGAGAAGTATATTTGAACTTATCTTTGAGTAAGGTGTTTTTGTTTGTGGCTTATCTACAGTAGTAATTTCTGTGTTTCGGAAAATCGTGTGTTCTGTTTCTGGTGTGAATTAGAAATGGAATCATGTATAAACTCGTTAAAACATGTTATGAAAAGGAAACACCTATAGATTGTAAAATGCATTTCTCTACAAAACATTGAAGAACATATATACAGTATTAGGAACATGCTTATTAGTGCAAAGGAAGCATAGGCAAATTCCCCCCCCCCTTTTTAGAAGAAGCTTCATACTGAGAAAAACATGTATTGGCTTTAAAAAAAAATTAAATGAATGTTAGATGAATTTGTTTTGCTAAAGGAAGTAATTTGATTTAGGAGCGGGAGATGGTGACTCAATGTGTCCTTGCATCAAAGCCCCGAAAAGATGAGCAATTAGGACCCAGATGCCTTTACATGGCAAACATAAGCAATGCTGTTTAGGTTGCCTTCCTAGATTTTTATTGATAAAAGAGAGGGGCTATGATTTAAACTAATTTTCTGGGTAAAGTTGTTTTATGTATATCAAATATTGAAAATGGGTTAATAGCCAAAATGGTGAAGTAATCACAATTAAAAAGAAAAAAAGTCTCATGACCTAAACTATTCAAGGTATTTTGCCAGTTTACTGTTCTCTTTGGCAGTTGCACAGAGATACAGCAACAGCATATTTGGCTAAAGTTCACAGTAGGGTCCTTTTGTAAAGAACTGTAATAGACATTTTAGATCAATAAACAAGACATAACAAAAGTGGGGCTTAAAAGAAAGGGAATAGGGCTTAAAAAGAAAACAAACTGGTCTGATCACTGTGACTTTGAAATGTGCTTCATTATTGTGTGTGTTCACGTACAGAAGTCACAAGCTGGTGTGAAGATGAGAGCAAGGAAGAAAGCCTGGTGGAAAAGATTCCTATTACAGGTAAAAGTCATGGCTGCATAATAGCCTCAAATGCGGGGTTTGACTTTATTATATAATCAAAACATTGCATTTCAGCAGCTTGTGAATTCCCCTAATAGTGAGTAAATTCAGCTACTACATACTGAGCACAGAGATTAAACGCAAGATCATAAAGTCCACGCTTATGTTAACATAAACCAAGATGGAAAATAACAGTGCCTATTTTAATTCCTTGTAATCATGTTATACGTTTTAAACCTTGTGAATATCCTGTTATTTTAGCCTTTCAGGTCTTGGTATCGGTGTTACAAAGGTCAGTCTCCATGGGGAAGAATCAGTAATTAGATGGCAAACTACAGATGTTTCTGATTTGACTCTTTTCTTTTCTGTAGTAATTGAATGTGTATCATTAGAATAAGAGAAGGGAGGAAAAATTGTGCCAGACAAAAAGCTGGGTTTGTGCCTCAGTTACAAAGGCATACTGATAATTTAAAAATATTTTGCAATAAGGTCTCATCAGGACCTGTTAAGACCTCTTTTTCTGGCAGCTAATTATGTTTGTTTATAAAGAATATCCAAGATATCATGGCAGTTTTGGTTTGTGGATAGTGTGCACATTAGCATCCTTGACAGATATCCATTTCTTGTAAATAAATGTAGAACTTCCTCCCTTATACAAAGAATAAACACCTTAATTGAAAATATAGATCCGGGGGGGGGGGGGGAAGCATGCTACTTTAAATAGCTGTTTTGGATTTTTAATGTGAAAGTGCTTACACTTATATATATATGGCATGAAATACGTGAGGAGAAGAATCGGAGAAGATTTACATCCTACTTGCATTACACCTACCGTGAAACACCCAGTTAGTGTTATGATCTGGGGTTGTATGACAGCAAAAGGTGTGGACAGAATTTGTCTCATTGATGGGAATAAAAGGTAAATGGACCCCTGACAGTTAAGTCCAGTCGCGAACGACTCTGGGGTTGCAGCGCTCATTTCGCTTTACAGGCTGAGGGAGCCGGCATTTGTCCACTTCCGCAGACAGTTTTTCTGGGTCATGTGATCCAGCATGACTAAGCCGCTTCTGGCGAAACCAGAGCAGCGCACGGAAATGCCGTTTACCTTCCCACCAGAGCAATACCTATTTATCTACTTTCACTGCATGGTTTTGAACTGCTAGGTTGGCAAGAGCTGGGACTGAGCAACAGGAGCTCACCCCGTCGCAGGGCCTCAAACTGCGACCTTCCGATCGGCAGGTCCAAGCGGCACAGTGGTTTAAACCACAGCGCCACCCACATCCCAATGGGAATATAAATGCCAAAAAATACATAGCCCAGACCTTAACCCAATCAAAAATCTATGGCGCTGACTAAAGAAACTTGTTAGTCAGAAGCAACCCAGCAGTAAAGCCCAATTAATAGAGACAATAATTCAATCTTGGTTTCACATTATTACAGCTGCAGAACTAAAAGAAACCTTGGTTTACTCCATGGGAAGGAGTTTTAAGGCTGTAATCAAAGCTAAAGGTTACCCAACTAGTATTAACTGGCACGAGAATGTTTGTATATCTGATTTTTTCTATGTGTTTCACGTTTCTTCTTAATGACTGCTGTTGTAATAAATAATCCTTCATAAAAGTTATTGCATTACATTCTTCATTAAATTATCTTTCCATTAATATATAATTTTAAGGTATTACTAAAAAAAAGGTGGTGTTATGTGCCATCAAACCTTGGAAATACACTTTCCCCCCAAAAGGTTTCCACAATTTTGGTCACTAGTGTAGGTTTTATTTCGCCCGGGTCAAAGATCCAGCTTGGCACACACACTGTGTGTACACATATGGGCTGGGACCCTCTGGAGGCTTAACTCAGCACAGAAAGCCCAGCTCTGCCTGGTGCTTCCTTGCTGCTGGGATTTTTCATGGGAGAAATTAGTGCTTCTGTAACTTCCCTATTACTACTACTACTAGGAGTAGTATACCACCCTATACCTGTAGATCTCACTTCCAGGTATATCTGTTCACTGTTGTTGAAACTTCTCTGCAGTTGGGTTGGAAGTATTTTTATTTAAGAAGTGTTGCCCTTACTTCTTTTGCCCTCAGTAATTCAGATGGGCTGCTTTCTGCATATCAGTCAGTATTCTAGGGAGGAGAAACTAGCCCTAACTCCAAACCAGCAATAGATAGGATAACAGTGGAATTTTAAAATTGTTGAATTATGATATATTTTCCCCATCCTCAATTAATTATTGCCTAAAATTAAAAGAGGGAAATGCTTAGCACACTATTACATTAAGCAGGGAAGTGACATGATGAGATGGCAGCTGCTTTCACCTCCTTTTTTTATTAACTCCAAATATATCCAGTGCTGACTCTCTCTCTGTGTTTTTTCCTTGTTTTAAAAATGGTCTGTGCCGACAGAGAGCCTGTAGAGACTAGCTTCAGAGCAAAGAGGGACAACCAAAAATTATAAATGCAGACAGCGACCATTGGTGTAGGCTCATATTGTTGGGATTACTTCAAATGTTATGCGTTTTGTTTGCACAAACTACTTCAGTGCAAGAAAAAACCTGTAGACCATGGGTCTGATTCAGCCACGCTTATGCCTATCTGTGACCAGCACCCAGGGCTGGAGCAGCAGCTGAGCTAGAAGCAGCTGGAGCAGGACTTGGAGTTCAGTAGGGAGCTATTGTCCCAACAAGAGCCCAGAAGAATCTGGCTTCTATTCTCACTGCCAGGCCCTTCCTTTCCATCTGCTGGCTTGCTGTTCTCAGCTGAATATTTTCCCTTCTCCTGAGAGACCCTCTTTAGGAGACAGTTGACAAGAAAGCCTCCTGGCAGACAAATGTGTACTCTTGTGCCAACTGGGCTTCCCCCTGGGTCTGCTATCATTTTCACTTTTCTGGTCTGGGGGTGAAGGGGGAGAAGTGGTAGCTGAGGCAGGAAATCCAGGACAAGCAATACAGAAAGGAAGGCATCATCAACCATGTCACCTTGTTACCTTCTCTCCTGCCAGGTGCATCAGTACTCAGTGCTGCTTTGCCAGTTCATCATGGACAGGAGAATTCTGCAATTGTGTTTCTCTGTCTAATGGCAGAGCTGTTGCCTTAGCTTCCTAGCAGATGGGTCACTTTTTACTACCAAGAGAGGGAGGGGTGGGGAGGTCAGTCTAATGCAGATGTGCCAGCAGAGCCAGCCCAGTGCTCCTGTTAATATGTTTGCATTGCTTCCTCTCATCTTCGCCCTCTTGGTAAGCAACAGTGACTCACCTGCCAGGAAGATAGTCACCTGGCAAGCCACTTCTATATTGTGGTGTAGACCACATTTCTTCTGAATTACAGGTGCTGGGCATGCAAAAACTGATTTAAGTGTCTTGTGGAAACAGCTATTTGAAGGAATACTTGGAATTTAGGAGATCTGAGATAACAGGAACTGAGAAGAGAATGGTGTGCTTAAGTTTGATATATTGTCATTCCTCTTTTTTGAGATTAGATCGTACAGCAATATTGAAAAAGGATGAAAGGGCAATTTTCAGTTAACCACACAATAGAGTTCTCATTTTTCATAATCTTGATTTCATAATGATGATAAGATTTTAAATTAGGGAATCTAAACTTACGTGCAACAATAGAAAAACTTGCATGTTGAAATAGAAATTTGGGATATTAATAGCTTTGTTTTCATACCATGTTCCCAACATAGACTAGGATTCAGGGAGGTTCGTGAGTGCAAAGTGCTTCTGTGTGTACATCTCTGCATATGCATGTAGGTACGTGTGTGTGTGTGTGTGTGTGAGAGAGAGAGAGAGAGAGAGAGAGAGAGAGAGAGAGACTGAAACAAAGACCAAGACCAAGACTGACTTTTCTTGCCAGTGTCCCCCTCTCTTGTGTCATAGGGTGCTACTACTTTGGAAGGCTCCTGACCTTCAAGGAGGCTTTTTAGGGAAGTGAGGGTCTGCCACTCTTGAATGTGCACTGATATCATTAAGTGCATGTTTTCAAATTATTTTCCACGTAGGGAAAGTAGAATTTTTCATCTCTCTTTACCATTTGATTATTATTCAGCAAGGTGGCTTAAGTTGTCTTTTTCAATGTAAAGTATTTGAAAGATCTGATGGCTTGATATTTCTCCTGCCATTTAAAGGAGCAATCACTTAATGCAGACCAGCTGCCCCTTAATGATACCCTTCTCTTCATCTCCGCCCAGGCAACATAGTACTTGAAATCAGTGTGGTTAAGAAGTGGTTTAATTCTTTTCCATGCATGCTTATTATTGGTAAAGCTCCAATTCTGATCTGTGCTAGTGATTTAAAACTTCAGAGGCTGGAGAGGGTTAACACAAGGCATTATTTGTCTGCATGTGTCCAAATGTGCATGCGACATAGCTTATTGCCATGTGGCTAGAGCTTTAGGTTTGACCCAGTTTGTCTTCCAGCACAAGAATTTGCCGGAAACTTAGGTTGCTTGTAATTATCTGGGGGGAAACTATAGTGGTAAGGGAGACCTTATGGTATTTGAGCATTTTAGATGTTAACAAGAATAGGATGCTGGGCTTCTGGTAGCTGAGTGTAGCTTTTAAGGGGGTGATGAGTAGGGATTTCCTTTAGATTGTTTTAGGAAGCCAAGAAGCTTGCATCCACTTCAACTGCAGCACCACCTAGTGTCCAATAACTGTGCTTTACTGTTTTGGAATGAAATGTGTGTAACTAGATTTTGATGGAAACGGTGTAGGGCAGAGCTTTCCAAACTGTGTCTCGCACAAACGCTCCCCACACTCTTCCTGAGGCTGGAAAGGGGTTAGTTTAACTTTTGGTTTACTAGTAAAACTGAATTACTGTGCCGTGAAATGATGCATGTCTAAACAGTGTGTCACTAACATGAAAAGTTTGGGAAAAAACTTTTCACTAACATGAAAAGTTTGGGGAACCGTGGGTAAGAAAATGAGATTCACTGCTAGCTAATATGTCCCTGCTTTGGTTTGGTGCATGTTTGGCTTACAGATTCTTGTAGAGATGGTGTTCACAAATCAACCTTCAGAAGAAGATAGCAGAGCCTAGCACATTCTTTGGCTGGTCTGTAGCTAGAAGAGTCCTACACTTTGGAAAGTGAAGAATTTTGATGTCAGTGACTAGTACAGAATTAACCATCCCTCATCTTTTTAATTCTATATATAGCTTTCATAATCTTTTGCATAGTTTTTGGTTTTGTTTTTGATTCCTGGGGGAACATTTTTTCAGCCCAAGGGTTATATTTTTTTATGGGCAATCCCGTGGGGTGGGGGCACATGCCAGTGGTGGAAGGAGCTATTGGGCAGAGCACTGAATGTAAGTTTTGCCCTTTGTCCAGTAGGCTAAATTCTAAACATACTCGCACACCCCTCTCTATGCTCCGCCCTCTCAAGCCAGAGTCATCATCAGAATTCAGGGATATATTCCAGCCAGGCAAAAACACTGAGGGGGTGTGTGAGCAAGTCCCAGGGAAGGATGTGGTCTGGAGAAAGAGGGAGAGGAGTGGGTGTGGCTTGGGGGAGGGCCCATAGGTTAGACAGAGAGGCCTGAAGAGCCACATTTGGTCCCTGGGCCTGATTTTCCCCTCCCCTCCCCTGTTCTGCATTATGCTTATTTAAATACGTGTGTTGTTTTGGTTCTATCTCAGCTTGCTTGGTGTTGCATCTATATTAAGAAATGTTAATTTTTGTATTATTTTAAATTAGATTATTAATATCCCATCCTCCCCACTCTGTGCACAGTGCTTGAGGTGGCTTTGTTGTTGTTGTTTAGTCGTGTCCGACTCTTCGTGACCCCCTGGACCAGAGCACGCCAGACACTCCTGTCTTCCACTGCCTCCCTCATGCTGGTAACCATCTCGTCCTCTGTCATCCCCTTCTCCTAGTGCCCTCAATCTTTCCCAGCATCAGGGTCTTTTCCAGGGAGTCTTCTCTTCTCATGAGGTGGCTTACAAAAATATAAAAACCAGAATCCTGAAGCAATACAGAAATAACAACACAAGCATTCTAAAAACAAGCACTACTACTGCTTAAACAATCAGGATGGCCTTCCTGAATAATAAAAATCTTGGTCTTGATGGAAGACAGAAAAAGAAGGACCCAAATGTATTTCCTGAGGTAGGAAGTTCTTTAACTAGATATAAAGTTCTCTTATACACAGCATCTAATCTTGCCTGAGACATTGTTGGGAGTTAAAGAAGAGCCTTTGCAACAGATCTTACGTAGCAAGCAGGCTGGTGTTGGAGTTGGGTTTTGTTTTTATGCCTGACAGCTTTTAGTGTTGTCGATGCAGCTTTGTGGAATCAGGCCTAGATTGAACTTAGGCAAGTGCCGAGCATTTTTGTTATTTGGTAGCTGTTGAATACATCTTTTAAAGAGTACTTTCCTTCAGGATTAACTCAGCCATTTTATATTACATACTATACGGAATCTGCATAATTTGATGTTTTTAAGATCTATTTTTTAGATAGTTATGGACTGGCAACTCACAAGATATGTGCTTTTAGCTTGCACATTCAGTTTTATGCACTTGCCTAAAAAATTAAAAAATAGAAAGGGTGTGTGTGTCTGAGGAAAAAGACTTTGGCAGTCCTACCTGCCATTGAACCCAATGTGTATTGACTATATGCAGTCTTGGCTTTGGCACTATTCCCAGAACATAACCCTAGTGTAAGTTAAGAATCGCCTGCATGTACATTTTTTTGATATTCCTGTTGTACACTGCTATGGAAACATTTGCTGGGAAGTAGTATATAAGTATTTAAATGAACATGCATCTAACTTTCCCACAGTTGCCCATGCCCAGAGTGACTCACAATAAAGCTAAAATGCAACATCTTATCTGAAAAACCAATTTGTCCCACAACATAACAGAAACAAAAAAGTCTTCAATAAACAAATTGTAGCATAAATTAAGTTTCACAGTAAAATCATATGAAATGCAAAAACAGCATTAACCTAACCCAACCCACACAGCTATTCCTGGTCTCCTTGCACCAAGACACCACAGCAGCCTAAATTTAAATAGAGAAAGGTCCCTATAGCTTAGTGGCTGAGCACATGCTTTGCATCCAAAAGCTCCAAATATATCTGAGAACCTCTCCTGTCTGAAACCCTGGAGAGCTCCTGCCAGTCAGCGCTGTGACTCTATAAGGCAACTTCACATACCAGGCTAGAATATGCATCTCTCCTCCAAGGAGGCCCTGGTAGCAGCCAAGGGGAAATGTTGGGGAGTGGTAATGATCTTAAGGCTTCCCGACCCAGCTTTCTAGTGATGGTCTTATTGAGAGAAGGCAGTCTTTTAAATAGCCTGAACCCAAGCCATTCACTGCAAAACATTTATGAAGATATTGAGAGCTGTTCAACAGTGGAAAAGACTCCCATGAGAGAAGGTGGCCTCTCCTTCCTTGGAGGTTTTAAAGCAAAAGTTGGATGGTCATCTGCCAGGGATGATCTAGTTGAGATTCCTTCATTGCAGGGGGCTGGACTCTCAGAATCCTTTCAAGCTCTACAATTCTATGAAACGAGCATATGTATAAAGGTGATCCAGTTCATTCTGAAACTTATACATAACTAGAAGTATAAGGCTGCATCCACCCCTAGTTCACTAATGGGTGAATTAAATGAACAGCTTTCAGCCCCAAGTAATGCTTAATGAAGAAGTCTTAATAAAACATGGGTCAAAGCACAGATATGAATATGTCTGTTAAGGATCTGAATACCTTTTGAGTTGACAATATTTAAAGATCTTAATTATTCCAGTGAAATTCCATATGACTACTTGGGGTATTTGCCCTCTTTCCCTTGACCTTTGCCCATCCCTTCTATCTACTGCTTCACTATTTCCCCCTTTATTTTCTTCTAAGGGTTCTTACATAAATACTGACATGGTAAGTCATAATCTTGAGTTTAAAAAAGGAAAATGACACACTGCTGCAGTTCATGTGGCACAAATCCTGTGTCTGCTCAGAAGTAAGCCCCACCTAATTAACTTGGGCTTACTCCCAGGAAAGTATGCATCTAGGATTGGAGCTTGTTCCTTGTGCATTAGTGTGTTTACTAGCTTACATTCTAAACTACCAAGTACAGCTGGATGAACATCGGGCTGTAAGATGGTGGTATATAAACGTCTACTAAAATACATATCATGACCAATCAAATAATATACAAATATTGGTTTCTGCCTTATAAAAGAGACAGAATAATAAAACATTAGTAAGCTCATCAGTCATACATGCCACAAAGTGCAATATCTAGAAACACTGGATCAGAAAACCAATGCAGCCTGATCCAAGAATCCACCTCCTCACCATAGCTGTCAACTTTCCCCATTTTTAAAGGGAAAATCCTATTCAGAATAAGGGAATTTCCCTTTAAAAAATGGGAAGCGTTGACAGCTATGCCCCCCCAACAAATCTCACTAAAGACAACCAACCAAACGCTAGGCCACCACCAACCTCTCTCCCCACCAAGGAAATATAACAAGCGAACAGAAAGAGAACCCACACAAGTGACGCTGACACAAACCCCCACACATACAGTAGAAGAGTAGAAGCATTGCCACCCCACTCACCATCCCCCCCTTTTTTCTTTCCAGCCTTATACTGCATGCAACACTAATGTCTCGCAATAGATGAAACTGATCTGTAGAAAACAAAGAAATCTTTAATAAAAATTATTTTTTTAAAAAGGAAAGAAAACCAATGCAGCCAACTGTTCCTAAACAACTGTTCTGGATAGAGAAATGTCCTTTAAAAAAGAGAACTACCGTAAGAACCTTTAATAAGTACCATTAAAATCCTGCATGGATGGCTTTGAGGAACTTTGTGCAGAACGCATGGTTTCTCCACTTTTATAGTCTGCCTATTTTAAGGTTCACTACTCTGTTTGCTCTCAAACTATTTATGCCAAAGTTTAGACTTTAGAGCTCTATGGGAGCTCAGGCTGATCAACTCTGTTTTAAAGGAGACTTCTTGATCATGAGCATTCAAATGATTGAAATACTAATTTTTAGCAGTAGAACCTAGGCTTGCATTTCTTAACATCAAATGCCTATATAAGTAATGATTGGAGGTTGGCTGTCTTTGCATGGTACAAAGAATAATCACATGGTTTCGCCCAGAAAAGTAACACATAACTTTACTTTCCTATTCATTAGTGAAGCAACACATAACCAAATGATTAATGCTTAGGACGATGTAAAATGCTTTCTTGTATGAGATATGTCAAATCAGTGATGATAGTGGGTTTGGGGAAATGTTTGCTCAAAGCAGTAACTGGGATGGAGATTTATATGATTGTAAAGATAAGCTGAACTGATCTTTTTTAAGTGTGGTTTGCTGAGCTGAAAGTGAGTCCATAGGCCTGGCTGACTCAGGGGCACACCTGTTGCATTAACATTTTTGCAGTTCCTTTGTTGCTTTTCCTTTAGAAAACTGGCATAAAAATGAATTTAAAATAGTGAAAACATTACAGACACTGGGATAGTTAAACTGTGACCATATGCAAAGCAAACACACATTTGAGTCTGTTAAGCTAGGTAACAGTGGTTCAGATGTTAGGTTCAGTGGAATAAAATCTACGTTCAGATGTAGCCGTTAGTACCATAGGGTTATCTTGGATGCTGTACTATATGTTCTAGAGATATTAATTGCCCTTGGGTGAATGAGGTAATTATTCTTATCTTCAGAATATATTGTTGAACTGGGGCAGAATTTAGCCTAAGTTCAGCATTTTTAGATCCCCCAATTCCAGTGGAGCTAAGTATGTAGTTAGCTGTCACCACTGAAATCAATGGGGCTTTAGCTTTGACTAAATTTTAGTCCTAACGTTTCTACTCAAACACTTTATGGCATTTGGACATGTTCTTGTATTGATTTGAAACACTCTAACCCCCTTTTTAGCCAAGAGGTTCCTAGAACAGCATACTAAAATGAGCAGTAAGACATTATAATGGCAGAACAGCCCAAACCTCCTTTGCTGAGGAAATGAATTGAGAGGAGGTTGCATCTGCCCAGCCCTACAGGCCTCCATCACCTCCTGCTAGACACCACCTTCAGAGTGATACATGGAGCTCCTCCTTCCACCCGCATCAGATCTCTAGCTTATGAAATCTCTTCCATCCATATGACTATGATATTATAAGCTGAATCTTCTCGTTGCTATGACATTAGCAGAGCTGGCCCGGTCATTAGGCAGGGTGAGGCTGCTGCCTCAGGTGACAGAAGCCCCTGCAGATGGCACACGCATTGGGTGCCTTGCCACTTCTGCCAGCGGTGCCAATTTTCAGCAAGATCATATCCATTTGGGGCAAGATCTCACCTGAAATTGTGTGAGCTCTTTTGGAGCGTACAAGATCTCACACAAATTTAAGCAAGATTTCACCCAAAATGGCATGAACTTGCCTGAAATAGGCACCGCTAGTGGCGTCTCTTTGCCAGCAGCAGATGTGTCAAGACAGGCGGAGGTTGCAGGAACAGGTAGGTGGTGGTGGGAGCGGTGGCAGTGGGAGGACAAGGTTGCACTTCCTGTTTACTCTCAAGCAGCGGAACGGGATGCACCACCCCGGAACATTAATCTTGTTCAACTGCAAATTCCAGTACTAATGTAACTGCAGCGTTAAACAACTAAAACCAGTCATTGCCTGAGTTCCACATTGAGCACCCCAGTCCTCACCATGCCATTATATATATTGGCAGCTCAATAACTGATCCATGCCAAGGATGAGAGGCATCTGAAGGCATGAAGGACACATTTCAATATGAAAGAAGAAACATTTTGGGGGCTGCCTCCCTGCTTATCATGTTAGAGCAACAGGAGAGCCATGAGCTTCTGAGACTATGTTTAGAGATGTTCTGGTGGCTAACGGTTGCAATCTTTTATTGGCAGGACCAAATTCCACTCTCTAGAGCTCTTGTTCAGTTATTGAGCTGGTTCACAAATAATATTAAACCACATTTGAAGCATGAGTGCCCTGCTCCTTCTCTGTCTCTGGTTGTGTGGCACAGGAGAATAAAGCTAGGAACAAGCCTGAATCTGATTTATTGTTATGTGTGAACCCAGGGTCACATAGGACCCGATTTGTTTCTTTCCAACCAAACCAGGAGCAGTAAGCCTTAAGGAACGTTGGTTACGGCTTGTGGTTTCCCATGTAGTGACAAGGTCTGGCTCATGGGTAGGCAAACTAAGGCCCGGGAGCCGGATCTGGCCCAATCGCATTCTAAATCCGGCCCGCGGATGGTCCAGGAATCAGCGTGTTTTTACATGAGTAGAATGTGTGCTTTTATTTAAAATGCATCTCTGGGTTATTTGTGGGGGATAGGAATTTGTTCTCCCCCCCCTTGAAATATAGTATGGCCCCCCACAAGGTCTGGGGGACAGTAGACCGGCCCCTGAAAAAGTTTGCTGACCCCTGGTCTGGCTTGTTGCTGCCTTATACCTTCCTTCATGTGGCACAGTCAGGAGCAGGGGCATGCAAAAGCGCTTGTGCATTTTAAACGGTAAACCAGGCCAAACTGAGGACACTTGCGCCAGAGCTTATGCTTCTAATTCTGCCTGGCTGAGCCCAGAACATACGTATAAGCAAGCCCAGCCATCATGGACTGGCTTGATGCAGAGGAGTGAGGGGAGGCATCAGCTAGGGAACCCCCAAGGAAAGAAGGCTCAGAGCCAGGGGCGTGGTGGTGGGATGATGCTGAGTGATCAGAGGGAGCAGACTGGAGGGAGGAGGTCACAGGAATTAGTGAGCAGGAAGAATTTCTGGCAATGAGCAGTCAAGAATCACAGGCAGAAGCAGAGGCTGGAGAGGAGGGGGTCAAGAGGCAGAAATGAGGCAAGCTGCTGAAGAAGCCTTCCTGTCCTGCTGCAGCCACTCCCCCCCCCCCGCCCCCGGTCTCCCAGAGCCCAAAGAGGTATGAAGAGGGCAGAGGAAAGACAGGCAAGATGAAGGCGCCTCTGGTTGCTTGGGAAGGAACCAGGGGAGGAGGAACCTTAGAAAGTGGTGGGAAGGTGGGGACCTTTAGCCTCTGGACAAGTTGCTGTGCTCACTGGACCTGAGCTGTTTTGCTTCTTTGAATAAAGAGTTAACTTCAGTGACACCTTGTGAGTTATTGCTGACATGTTCCTGATAGCCTCCTTGAGACCAGCCTTCGGAAGAGGATGAGAATTTGTTCAAGGCAGGCATGGGCGTAGCCAAGGGGGACAGGGGAGGCAGCTGCCTCCCATCAAGTAAAACTATAGAAATACTTAACTAACTGACCAAACACGTTGATTCTGCCCCCCAACAAAAATCCTGGCTGCGCCCATGGCCAGGGGGGTGCAGTGGGGGCAGCTGCCCCCCTAAAACGAGTAAATAAATAGAAATCCTTCTAACTGACCAGTTGCGTCACAGATAACTTGGGCCTGCCCCCCCCAATAAATCCTGGCTACGCCCATGAAGGCAGGCCCCACCTTTCTACAATGGATGGCAGTGGCCCTCAGTTAAGTTCTCAGTGGGTTTGCTCACTAATGTAGGGTATCAACCATTATATATACCGTTATTTGGCTGTATTTCTGGTATTGTAGGGTTGTTTTTTATGAAGCTCAATGCTATGCTTGTTGAATCAGAAGTAAGTTCCACACAGTTGGCACCTTAACAATTGTATTTAGGATTGCAGCCTTAAACTCTTCTTTACTGTTTGAGCCCTTGGTAAAAGGTGGGGAAGAAATTTAGGTCAACCTGTGAAGCTGCCCTATACTGAATCAGTCCAGCTGCTTCATCTAGCTCAGTATTTATCAACCTGGAAATGGATCTCAAGGTCTCAAGCAGACAATGACAAATTAATCCATTCCATGCATGATTTTATGTATACGGGGGTGGGGGTGGTGCTGTGCTGTGCTGTATGGAACAAGCAAAGCTAGACTTCCATGTGAGTATAGATGTTTGCATCAGACCAAAACAATAAAAGGGTGGAAAAAAGTATTTTAAATTTATTCTGTCCATTGGGTTGAATCTAGACTTGCCAGTTCATGAATGGAAGAGTCCTTCTATGAATGGAAATGAGTTTGATCCATTGGAGACTCCCACTTTTCAAATTTAACACTGCAACACCACTTCCCACTCTGTTCTGAAGGGTCTCCCAACCCCCCAGAGGAGGTTTGTAAAGACTGCAGGGTGAGGGAGAAGATGATGTTGGGAAACTGTGTACGTGCAGCTACTCACACAGAGTCAATTAAGGTTTGGCAGACAGCCAGAAGGTCATGTGAAGGAGTAAGTCTGCCTGGTGGTAACAGAGACATGGAGGCAGCTCCCTGATTGGTCAAGCTCTCTCAAGGGAATGATAATTAATGGCCTACTAACTGGGATGTGTTAGTTCAGTATTTCAGAGTTCAGGGGTTCAGAGTTCTGTGTGTCAGTGTAGGAGTTGTGAGTTGTGAGTCATGTCAGAGAGAGCCAGCTAAAGATTCGTGTTCTGTTCCTGTAAATAGTCCACTGTATATAATAAACACCTAACTCCAAGTTCCTGGTTCCTGCTTCGTCTATCCTGTCTGCAGCCAAGTCGCCAATTGCTTCCGTGGATTCTGCGTTTACTCTGCTAGGTCTGGCTAAGGTCCTGCAACTAGTCAGAATGTTGCGAAACACCAAATAGGTTTTGCCAATAGATGAATCTGGAAAACCTGCTTCCCCGCTTCCACCCATGGAGTTCATGGACTCCCACTCACTGCAACTCTGGATCCAACCCATTGTTCCATTAATTTGTATTTTGATTTGTGTGTGTGTTTTGATTATTTTGGTAAATTTTGTTTACTATAAACTGATTCTCAGAATGTTTGTTCCATAGTGAGTAGAGCGAGACTTGCTTCCTGGGATATTTGCCTAGGTTTATGATCTTCAGGTGTCTTCTCATTGGATGCTTGATAGTGTTTAATATTACAATAGTTGGAACAACAACATCATGATGTCCCCTAATTATCTGTCTGCTGTATGAAAAATTCTGTATAAATGATATTATTTATCATTCCCCTTCCCCCCCAAGAAAATTATATCCAGAAGCAGGTTCAGGATGGCCCAAGCACTTATTGCCTGTGTGCTGATCCAGATAGGAATGAGAAACCTTTGACCCTCCAGGTGTTGTTGCACTCGGTGGTCAGCGATGGGAGTTGCAGTTCAGCAAATGACATTTGTGCATTTTTACATGCCACACTAACAGCCCAGATCAGTAGCATATTTGTGCTTAGCCTTGTCACCTGAAAGTTATTTTAAAGAGAGTGATTGTGAGCTTGAGAAATTCACAGAATTGTAAAAAAAAGAAGAAGTTCATATTAAGACCAGGAGGTGGAGACAATTGTGAACTACAAACAGTATGGATAGAGCAAACTGCACTGAACAGAAGGACAGGAAGCATTCAGTGCAAGGGCAGGATAACTTGTCAGATGTTTGAAATTGTGATACAGTAGTTTTGTAGCAATAATTTGATGGAACTGAAGCCAAAAATGTCCTATAAGGTGTTTCGAGATATGAGTTGATGAAAGAGATGTTTTTGTTGTTCATGGAAAATTATTACTTATTTTGCAAAATATATAACACAAAATACATTTTCCTCTGTTGCCTATATAGTATCTGTTTCCACTAGCTTCTGCTAGAAACTAATTAAAGTTTTTTGCTATTTATCCCCCTTATAGCTTTGAAAATTGACAGCAGTAGTTTAAAGGAAC
The DNA here is from genome assembly GCF_027172205.1 of Podarcis raffonei. Lineage (NCBI taxonomy): Eukaryota > Metazoa > Chordata > Lepidosauria > Squamata > Lacertidae > Podarcis > Podarcis raffonei. The sequence continues at coordinate 90,201,351 of NC_070608.1, forward strand.
AGAAAAGCAATGGAACCAGTTCAGAACCCAGTGCTTCATCTCCGGAAAGAAGAAGCCCTTTGTCAAGGTAAAGTCATTAAAGGCTTTCCTTCCTGAATAGTTTCAACCTAGTGATAAATGCCTCTAGAAAGTTAATGACGCACTGGCAAGAATATTTTGATGGATATCCTATGTTTCAGATTTGTGTTTCACTACAACAACTTAAAATTTTGTATACCTTACAAAATATTTGCATTAAAGCCAGGTATTGTTTTGCAGCTGTTGTTTTCTCATTTTAAGACTCAATTGACATCTCAGTGAACCACAAATTAGTGTGTACAGCTGCTCTCAGTAGGACTACTTAGAGACCAAACAATGGAAGTTGTCAGGAAAAGGGCAGACATAAAACATAAAGTCTTGAAGAAATAAAGTGGTGTGTCATCTTCTGGGTGTTGCTGAGATGTAAATGAGCTTCAGCTCAAAACATATTTTTGTATCTTTGTAAAAGAAGTATTTGATACTAGATTATTTGTTACTTTCTTCTTTTGTATTTCCAAATTGAGAACATTTAATTAATGTCCTTGGGTGTTTTTTTCTAAAGAAATGCAATTTATCTTTTTTCAGTTCTTTAAGTAGTGTTTTGTTACTTTTTTCTGTTAGCATGACTCAAATGACTAGCATTCAAGCGATAATAGCAAATGAAGTATGGTAAACAATTGTGGAATTTTACATTGGCTTTAGATTGTTACGTGATTATTTGTTAAAACACTTCCATTGCTTGGTTCTCTTTGTTTCTCCCTTCTTGGAAACACCCGTTTACAATACCTGATATATATGTGTATGTTTGCAGACATAGGGTGAGAATGCTTTTCACTGCTTTAAAATATCCTTGAAGATATATTTTGTTTTATCTTTTAAGGTTCCTAGAATTTGAGAAGAACTGGCCTTGGAACAAAAGTAGTTGGCCAGTATAATGTATAAATAGCATTATAATACATTACAAAATGTAATAGAAAATGTATTTTATGTCTGATTTTCAGGAGTTGGGGTTGGAAAGTAGTACCTTTAAAATATATTTGTTGAGGTATATTTGTTAACATTTTCTTTTCCTAAGGTAATTGTTATTTGAGGTAATGATATTCTGCAAAAGTAATATCTGTTGCCCAAAAAATTAAAATAGTTTTCAATTAATATTTCTTGTGTAGAAAGAACAAGCAAATGTGTAAACAACACGAACGTTTTCAAGAAGGGATGTTTTCCATTATGATATATGTCAGCAGTTTCTAGCATTTCTGAAATGCTGCTCATACAGTGCAGACACTGGAGTATCAGTATTATCTCTGTAAATCTGTTTGCACGGCAGAAAGATTTTTGGGAAGCATTTATGGCATCATATGATTTTATATCTTTGATCTCAGGAGAAAATACCATTTCTAGTACAGTTTGAATTATTAGGGTTTCTTTTAATGAATAGTGTGCATTTTAGCCTCCTCAGTAACTTGGTAATAAAATACTTTTCAAAACCAAATCAGTTAGTAACACTTATAGCTTCACACTTGACATCTATCTTAGAAATATGTTTACAAACACAATGTAGGAATAAAGTGTGAAAGAATGGGAAATTGCTCAGGTGCTTATTTGCAGTTGGGACACAATGAAATTTCTTAGAGGCTGATGTCTAAGGATTCCACTTATTGTACTCACTTCTTGCGCTTTATTGCTTTTACAAGTGGTCTCGAAACTCAGTACTTGAAAATAAACATAACAGTCTAGTACCACTGTGGTACTCCCCCCCCCCCTCGCAGTGTTTAGTCACTGAGCTGATGAGTGGCCTCGAAAAATACCCTGATGGACCTAAATAATAATAAAAAAGGTTTCCTCTGATGTCCTACAGACAATAATTATGATGTGCTAGTTAAGCCCAAACTACAGCTGAGGGATTTTACTTTAAAGCAGAGGCTTGGGCGCAAAAATGCATTTATAGCTCTTTGTCTGGCACCTCATTATGCGTGGGCCTGATTCATTAAGTAATTGGTTTGCAGTTGTTTACATGAGTATTAAGGCTTTCTATTCAGTAGTCTTTGAGAGATACATTGTGCAAATGTTGCATGTTATGAATGCAGAATGAGGGGCAGCGGGCGAGCCCTATTGGCTAAACACTGCACTCTGTTGAAAAGCAGGAGAAAGAGATTGGGTGCTGCTTTGCATAGCAATGACTTTCTTAATAAGCTTTACAGATTAATACACACAAGCTATAAAAGATGCAAAGAGATACTCTTAGCACATTTATCCATGCTCATCTCACTATTATGGCACTGGAGATGGGAAGAATTGAGTGCTTTCATATTCGCTTTTCTTTTTTCAGTGCAACTTCGGTGCATGAGACTTAATAGAATCCAATGTTTATTGTATTATAAATCATGGGGGAAGTAGGCAGACCTGCAACAGTTTATTATTAAAGATTCTTTCAATGTAAATCTTTTTCCACCATTGTGTGTCCTACAGCAAAATCATTTTGTGGTTGAGTGGGGATGAAAGGCATAATGTACGAAGGAGTGAGTCTTAATAGGAAGCTGCTCTCCCATTGAAGGCCACTTGTTCCCTTTTGTCTGGAGGTGCATGCCGCAGCTTCCTCTTCTCCAGCAAATATTGCCCCTTGGATCCCAGCTTAAAATCGCTTTCTCACAAGGTTTCTGCAGCTTGATACAAGTACGTTTAAACTGAGGTGTGAATTTGTTAATTGATGGATTATATATTCTCAAAGGAATCAAAATAATTATTTTGCAGAATGGGTTTTCTTAGTGTTTTAATCTCTAAACCAAATGGCTGCAGGGCAATGTGTGTGGCATTTTGTAGTTCTGTAGCAATATAGTCAGCCAGCGGAGGTCAGTAGCATTCTATTGTTGCAGTTTTAAGCTAGATGCAATGCCTTTTTCCTTTGGCTTCTTCGCTTTGCAACATTTGATAGTTAAAGAGCTAAATTAGGGACCCAAATGCTGATATATTCCACTTGTAAAATAATGTGCACTGTTGACTTTAAGTTGGATTCCAGAAGTAAGCCATTAAGTTGGTTTTCAAATTTACTCCTTAAACAGAAGCTAATTTTAAAAACGTTTTTCTCTTGACTAAATCACTGGTTATCAGTGATGGTTGTTTGCGTTAATGACTTCAAATTGTAATGTTTAAGACATCTATGCAATGAATGTGCCTCTAATAAGCGCCTTGGCTCATTCTTTGCAGACAACCATAATGGCCATTGGGGGTCACTCTTTCTTTGCTAAATTTCAACAGCTTTAATTCTTAGTCTCTTTCTAAACCAGATGTAAATTGTTCAGTATAATCATTGTGGCACTTTATTTCATTCTTCCCTATTGTAATTGTTTGGATAGGGGAAGGAGTATTTTGTGCACAGATATACCAACAAAACTTAGGAATGTGCCTATTGAAATATTGTTTAATTTTATATATGATGCCCATTAGGCATTTCTTTCTTTTTTTAAATACAATTTTATTAAAGCTTTTTCATAATACAATAAGATAAAATAAACTCATCTAAATAAAAAACAAAAAGAGAGAAAGAGAGAGAGAAGAAAACACAGAACCTGCTCCCAAAGGTGGCTCTTAAGCCTTGTCACTCACAGAAAGTGGGGACCCTCCCAGCTCTCACCCGGGAGGTCTTCTCTGCCTTGCCTCTCACTCAGGGTCCTTCCACCACCTAACCATCACCTTCATGTGAGTATAATCCTTGGTCCCCAAGGGAGGAGACTGAAGAAAAAAAGAAAAGAAGAGGGGGAAAAGGAGAAAGAGAAATAAAAGGACTTCTGATTTTCTGTCTGTTAGCTACATAAAATAAATTATTCAAAACATTCACTCTGGGATAACATCCAACTGTTCTGCTTTCTGTTAAGCAATAATTTCCCAGTCTCCAGGCCCAGATGTCTCAGATTTGTTTATTTTCCTTTTTCACACAAAAAGTAAAAAAGTGGTTCTCTAATTATTAGTAGTATAACAAATGCCAGCAATGGTTTTTCTCTAATCAAACATATCAGCTTTGCCTACAATAACTTCAACAACCATTCCTCCATACTAAACAATAATAAATCTTTCTTATTTTGTCCATGTAAGAGTCTCACTGTGCTCATATATTAAAATGATATTCCATAGTTTTTTTCTTGTTATGTATCCATTAATTTGCACCCAGTTCTGTATATTCCATTCCCATTTCTAGTTGGGTTTACCGTGGTTTTCCATCCTTATCTAAAAAATTATCTCTTCCATTTATGCTTCTTCCATTCTTTTTCCAAGAAAAGCACCAGAAATTTTGTAGTTTTTTCCTCTGAGTTCACTCCAAGTCATACACAGAGCCCTTTCACTCTCAGCTCTATCAATGCCAAATCAAGATGTCTCTCCACATCTCCATCTCTCAATCCAGGGCTCATTCCGCTCCTCCAGAATCACAACTCCACCATTTGGCTGTTTCATTCCTCCAAACACCTCTGTGAAGGACTTTGCCATTTCACCATCTGTTCCCTCCAACTCCACCATTTCACCCTCCTGATCCGCCAATCTTTTATTCATATTATTCTCCAAAGTCTCTGTGTCTGTGTGATTTTGCTTTCCATTTCATTCGTCTCTGGTTTACTTGCATTCCCCATTCCATTTTCCGTTTAATCATTCTTAGTTCTAATCAATTTTATTTGCTCATCAAACATTTGCTAAAGGATGCTAACAGTCAGCAGAATGTCCAAAGGTATATTTGCCATACTGATTGTTTTTGATCTTATTAATAATTCAGTCTCATTACATCACCTGTCTCCACCTTAAGATTTTCACAGTCTTATCTCTTACTAAAATAAACACATTCCTTTCCCATGGAGGAAGTATCAAGTGGCAGAGTTACTTTCGATTTCTAAGCAACATTTTCATCAATAAAAAAAATCATAACATACAGAACTCTTCTGTTCATTTAAAACTTTCTTGACTCAAACCATTAAAGCAGGCCTTTTTTCTGCTTTCAGCCCTTTTACGATCGACTTCCCTTCTTATTGAAGTCAGAAAGTAGCTCATGCTCCAAATGTAAATTTCCACTGGCAGACAGATAAATCTCTCTCAGTTATAAATTATAACTGTCTCAGAAATAATTAAGAAAGGAAACCTTTGCAGATCCCATGCCCATCTCGTGGGTTTTGGGTGAGATGTTGATTCCTCAGCTCATAAGTTGCTTAACTCTGTTTCCAGGAGCTGACAGTTTCTTGGTCTCTTGACACAGAAAACTGCTTTTTCAGAGCATCAGAAGTTATTTCCCTGCTAACTCTTTTCTCTAAAGTGAATTTGATAGCCAAGACTTATGTCTGGCTATCATCAATCAGCACGTAATCATCTCCGTCAGCAGCTTGCCGACAAAAGATGCTTAATCTGCCATGATCCTCCCCCGGAAGTCAATAGGCGTTATGTCTGAGGTTCCACCCCTACCCCCCAAGTTTGTTGTTTTGTTGGCTAACTAATGCAAATAATTACTTTGGGTATCTTCCTGTTTCATCTCTTTGACCATATCTCTTGAAGTTCCTTCATCTGTCTTGTCCAAGGACAGGGAGACAGGGAAACTGTTGGACTACAGTTCTCATCAGCCTCAGCTGGCATGGTCAGTGGACAGGGTTTATGGGAGTTGTATTCCAGCAACATCTGGAGAAGCACAGATTCCTATCCCTAATCGAGTCCCTTTCTCCCACACCTCTCTTGGCCTCTGTGCCTCTCTCCCTCAGTCCTCCACTGATTCTTCTGTACAAGCTGTTGTACAAAAAGAGAGAATATAAATTGGGAAGTCCTATATGCAGCTGTAGTTTATTTCCTCCTCCCGATCATGGTCAATAGAAAAAAACACACAGCAAAAACAGGGAAGAAAATGCTGCTTTGAAGGCAGTTGAAGTCATCCATGCTGTATGCCTTCCTGATTCCACACACATACCCCCACATATTTCAAGACTGCACCTCTTCCACTTGAGTTTTGTTGCAGTATCTGTGATAGTATGTTCCTAACACTGTATGTGGAGGGCTTGCTTGGAATACTGAGGACCAAATAAAATATGATGGCAAAAGGGATGTGCAGCTGAGGGGTACTGAATGATTCCTTCCCTTATCTTCCTGAAGTTCCTTGCCCTCAGGCACTACTGACCAGTGCAGCTTACTTCCAGCATCTGACCAAAGCTGGAAAGAAAAAGGAGTTTTGTTGATGGGGAGGCAGAGTGTCAATAAAAGGTGACAAAAATGCAGAAATGTTGCCCTACTTAAACGAGGGGGGGCTATTAATCAACCTCACAATAGAAATGATCATGGGAGCAGGAAATTATGTGTAAGCTACACAAAATGGGTGCACTACTTCAGACACTGCTTTGAAAAAGCTGGGATACAATTCGCAGCATGAAAGGCAGATTGGGGAGGGTGGTACATAAAGTACACATTATGTGCAGTTGCATGCTTCTTTTCCTCACTGGTTCTCTCCACCCCACCACAAAAAGAGAACACATAGGAGATTAGAATTATGATCAGAGAACCTATAAGAATAGTTGCCTAACTCTTTCCCTGCTGGTTATTTGTCAAGCAGCCGCTTCCCCCGTCACTTTTCCCTCCTGGAAGTGCTTTTTGGGGGGTGGGAGGCAGAGAGAAGACTTATGCAACAACTTAGCCCTGAGGAATTGGACTTAGGTTCATCAAAGTTGAAGATAGATGTGTGAAAAAGAAAATCTTTGAATTGTGCTTCACAAATACGTTTTGTATTAAATCTGGAGTAAACTCACCTAGAAGATATTGTTCTGCAATATTATTCTCTCAATTTTAATTTGCCTTTTTCCATCTTCTTTCTGTGGAGAAATTATTTGTCTTTAATTATGAAACAAGCACAGTGTCAGATTGTGATGTTCTTGATTGTATTTGCTAGTTTCTAAATGTAAGCATTAGCTGTTAGCAGGCTTCTCACCTGTTTTCTCCGTCAACTACCGTATTTTTCGCTCTATAGGACACACCCGACCATAGGACGCACCTTGTTTTAGAGGGGGAAAACAAGAAAAAAATTCTCCCCCTCTCTGCTCAGCGCCCCTTCAGTGAAGCGGCAGGAGAAACAGAGCCCCTTCCATTTCTCCTCCCGCTTGGCTGAAGGGGCACTGCGCAGCTCTCCCTCTCTGCTGAAGCCAGGAGAGTCTTGCTCTCCCGGCTTCAGCAAAAGGAAGCCGAAGCCTCCGGAGCGCAGCTTGACCTCCCGCTGCGCTCCGGAGGCTTCAAGCGGCTATCCCTGAAGCCTTCGGAGCGCAGCGCGAGTTCGGCTTCCTTTGGTGGTGCGCACCAACCCCTCTCGCTCTCCAGGCTTCAGCGAAAGCAACGCGAAGCCTCCGGAGCGTGGAGGGAGCGCTCCCTCTGCGCTTCGGAGGCTTCGCGTTGCTATTGCTGAAGCCAAGGAGCCTGCATTCGCTCCATAGGACGAATGTGCGTCCTATAGAGCGAAAAATACAGTACAGTGGTACCTCGGGTTACATACGCTTCAGGTTACATATGCTTCAGGTTACAGACTCTGCTAACCCAGAAATAGTGCTTCAGGTTAAGAGCTTTGCTTCAGGTTGAGAACAGAAATTGTGCTCTGGCGGCACGGTGGCAGCGGGAGGCCCCATTAGCTAAAGTGGTGCTTCAGGTTAAGAACAGTTTCAGGCTAAGTACAGACCTCCGGAACGAATTAAGTACTTAACCCGAGGTACCACTGTACTTTTAATGTGCTTGAACATTTTGGAAAAACCTATATGCCCCTCCCTCTGCGGACATCCTCAGCCACAGGCTATGCATGGAAGATCTCTCTCTACCAAAAGGATGAGTAGTCCTGGAAACGTCAACACAGCACTGATCCCTTGTGGAAGGAAAGCAGCAGGGAAGAGAATAGCTGGAATTAGATTCCCCCAACTGGTGGTGGTGGAGTTGACAATGTTATCCATCCATTTGGCAGTGAGCATATAGGTCCAGGAGTCTGTGCATGGATTGCCAGTCATAGATTCAGGGGTTTTACATTGTGCTGACACCCGTTGGGGGGGGGGCTTTGTCAGATCAGCGTATATGGCTTTACAGAATTCCCAATTTTAATTTTAATTTTGTTAATTCTCACCTCTCCCTTCATTGCAGCCTGTCTCTTCCATTATTAATTAAAGCTTTTCCACAGAGAAGGCCTAGTGTGTTGCACTGGGGGCTGCAGTAGGAAGGGTGAATCTCTACAGATCAGGGGAAGCAGCTTGAGAGGGTCATGCATGAAGGTCAGAAGAATTCTCCAGTTCAGCTTTTAAAACAAAATTTATTAGAACGTGCTGTGAAGAAGTGCTACTGAGAAAGATCAAATTTGTTTGTCCTCCAATTCAAAGCAATTTTAATTTGAAACTTGATATTTACAGATTATTAATTTTGTGATGCAGGTTTGGTGACTAGACTGCGGTGAAAATATATAATGTTTGTATTCCCAGTTTAAGGAGGTTTTGTCAGAAAACGCCATCTTTCCTCTATTAGATCTCCCACAGTAAAATAGATTGGAGGTCCATTTTTTTGGTCCTTTATCACAAGACTCTTAATAGAATAGTTAATTCTCTAACATCATTGCCCCTTATGAGATTATTTCACAGCAACAGCAGCACAATATGCATGCAACACACAAAAGATCAAAATGATTCCAGCTTGTTTGGCAGATTCAAAAGGGTCTGTGATGCTCAAGATATGAGAGCATTCATTTAGCAGAACAGAATGGTGACTGTATTTGCATCAAGGTAGATCAAAAGCAGCTGAAAGCCTACATCATTTACATAGGAACGGGATGAGACTATGGGAACCCAACTGTTGAGTCCTAGCAATACATATTCAAGCTGGCGAATAAGAATATAGTGGATAAATTAAATTTTATTCTAATACCTTTTAGAATCCAGATTGTTGACTTTTTAAAAGCTCAGGTATCTTTAGCCAAGGACATTCCGTATAATAAATTGGCAACTGTGAATAAATTTTGAAGCCCTTTTATACTTACAGTGGAGCTAGCCTTCAGAGAAAATCTGTTTCCTACAAGATGAAGGCAGTTTCTGTGTAATATATGTTTTAAAACTTATTTACAGGTTTGGGCTTCCCATGGATATTAGAGTGAAGATACATAACATTTTAATATTGCCACTAGTGAGTCCTGTTTCTGAGCTTTGAAGCTGACTTCTCAATTTGCCTTAGCATTTATCAGCTTGTGTCACATGGTGTGTTTGTATTTTATTGTTTTATATATATTTATGGCAAATATATGTTTAGATATCTGTATATTATTAAATCACAAACAATTGCAAAACTACTCTGGGTTTGAAGAAGGAAGATGTGTTGCTAATGTTACAAGCTGCAGCCAATAAACATCCTTCATGGTTTCTGTCCTTCATTGAAAGTGAACCATGCTGAAAACTTGCAGAAATAGTTTTTCAGAGCTAATGCTTGTATAGAAAAAGGTAAATATGTACAGAACATGATGAAGATGCTTTCAAGGTGGCCACTCCTCTTAAAAGGATCCATGTGTTCTTGCCCTGTTCATGTTCAGTTTCACAACTGTGTCCAAGTATGTTTGGGTATAGTCACAGAAGCACTGATGTCAATGTATTTCCTAACCCATTTAAAATATCTTTTATAGGGATGAAAACCAAAGGGGAATGGTATCAACAATAAAATCCAAAGGTAAGTATAGAGTTTGTAATAAGATAAACAATTGGGGTTGCCTTCCACCTTGGTTTGTAAGAACATGGGAAGATTCAAGACGGTTTAACAAATGGTTCATCTAGTCCATCCAGCAACTTGTTTCTAACAGTAGCCAGCCAGTGATCTGAGAAGTTTATAAGCAGGACCTGAAGGCAACAGCCCTCCAACATTTGTTTGCCCAGAGCGGTTGGTATACAGAAATCATAGATAATAGCTGCATATAAACCCCCCACTTTTGAATGCAGCCAGTGGCAATCATCACTTGTAGCAATTAATTCTATAAGACTAAAACTCCTGTCATCCTTGATCATGGGCCACTTTTGCTGAAGCTGATGACAACTGTAGTTGAAAACATCTGGAGGGCAGCAGGTTGGGGAAAGGCTAGCTTACTGGGATATTTGACCAGGCATCAGAAGAAATTTCCACCATGACAGCAATATCCCTTTCCCATCAGCCCAAGATCATTCTTGTTCTATAGGATATATACACACACAATACACCAGCACCGGAATAGTAGGATATTCTTTGCCCCAGTAGTCATAACATGCTGGAAAGGCAAGAAGTATGCATAGCATTTTTGTGGGTCACCCAACAACAGCTATGTTGAGAAGCTAACAGATAACTTAAAGTCCTTAATAGACCATATAGGAGTAAGAATTTAGAGTTAGGGTAGAGTTCTGTGAGTGTAAGCCATCCATACCAGCAGATCCCAACTGGAAAATGTTAATGAAAATGAAATAATTTATTCTTCAATTGATTATAAGCAGCTCCCCATCCCACAGTTTCTGCACCAAAAATCTTTTTCATGAAATCAGTTATTATTACCAGGGTTTCCCCCAAGAAATCTGAGACTGTGCCTGTGTGAAGCCAACCTCTCCTCTGCACTTTTCATGCTTCTCCTGGTTGTGGGAGACCAGCAGGGAGCTTGTTGCAGCAGGAGGGGGAGACACCTGTCTGACTCATCTCTGTGTCTTGGCCTTCCTCATCTCACTCTCCTGCTCCAGCCTCTGATTCTGGACTTCTCTCTGCCACAGGCTCTCCCAGCTCACTAAACCCTGTTACCTCCTCAGCTTCCAAGACCACCTCTTCCTACTCTTCTCACTCTGACCACTTATCGTTGTCCCACCACCACTTTCTCCTTCTTCTGTCCCACCACCACCTTCTTCCCTTGGGGGTTCCCCAGGTGGTGGTTCTTCTCATCATTCCTCTGTGTCATGACAGTTGCCTGTTGAAAACCGGATATTGCCATTTTTGTTATATGCTATATTTTGTTTTCCTAATGCAGCCTTCTGGGGTGATTCTGACGACAGTAACTCTGAGATTGAAGAAGCACTGCGTCCTCAAGTGCATTCCTCACAAAAAGATGAATTTGATGACTTCTATGATTGAGGACCAACATTTCCCCCACATACATGTTCTAAAAAGCTCAAAGGAAGTTTTTCCTAGGGGGTGATTTAGAACCAAGGTGAATGTAATGCTTTTCCTTGTTTGAAATTCACAAAACTTGGGCAGAGGGCGCACAAATCAATTTGAAACAGGAAAACTGAGGGTAGGGTACTGTTTTCCTTCCCTCTTTGTTGCTGATTGCTCCACTAAAAGCAGGGGGTGTTTTCTTCAAAAAAAACTCTAACAGACTACAGTTATATGCACTTACCTATAATGTGCAGTTGGGCCAAATTTAGGGGGGAAACAGATTTGTTGTTATTCACAAAATTACTAATTGTGTGATGTTTAAGTGATTAGCAGTCATAGGAAGGTGTATGTGATCCAGACCGAAACCATGCCCTGCTGCAGTACAGATCCAGATTTCTATTCCTTTCTGTCCTGATGCCCCCCTGCAATTTTGTCTTTTTCCATTGGGATGTAGGAATAAACCATATTATTTCAGAAATCAAAGTTTCAGATGTGTGATTCAGCCACATAATGTTTTCTTTTGTATTTACTTTGTCTTGTTCTAATAAAATGCACTCTTGACAATGTACTTAAAGAAACTCTTATTACTGTTGTGTATTTAAAGTATTGACCTGTGTGATTTTTGTTTCATATACTGAAATCTATAAAGACTATAGTTAAGTATTGTTCAATAGAATATTGGGCTGCTTGCAACTGCCCAGAACATGATGATGTCACACCTCCTCCTCCTCAAGAATACATAATGGGATCCAGAAATGTACAACTGTTGCCCAGTCACTAATATTTTCTTCTTGGGTAAGGTGATCAACAAACCACTTCTGATGCTGCTCCTCAACAGCTCCCCCCACCCTGCCGCTGCAATGAATGCAAATAACCACCCCAAGATTCTTAGCAACTAGTTAGTAGTATTCTTCGGTCACTTATGGCTTACTCTGTGGCTTACTCCACTTATATGGATCAGGAGAGGCTGTAGCCTGCTCACCAGCTGCAGCCATGGCAGTCAGGATGGGTCCAAAGGACTTCCTGTGGACATTAAATAATTACAGTGCTACCTTGGTTCTCAAACTTAATCCGTTCCGGAAGTCTGTTCCAAAACCAAAGCGTTCCAAAACCAAGGCGTGCTTTCCCATGGAAAGTAATGCAAAATGTATTAATCCGTTCCAGACAATTAAAAACAACCCCTAAAACAGCAGTTTAATATGAATGTTACTATCTAAGGAGACCATAAAATGAAAGCCATAAATCAGGCTGCAATCTACTTTTTGTTGTTGTTTAGTCGTTTCCGACTCTTCGTGACCCCATGGACCAGAGCACGCCAGGCACTCCTGTCTTCCACTGCCTCCCGCAGTTTGGTCAGACTCATGTTTGTGGCTTCGAGAACACCATCTCGTCCTCTGTCGTCCCCTTCTCCTTGTGCCCTCCATCTTGCCCAACATCAGGGTCTTTTCCAGGGAGTCTTCTCTTCTCATGAGGTGGCCAAAGTCTTGGAGCCTCAGCTTCACGATCTGTCCTTCCAGTGAGCACTCAGGACTGATTTCCTTAAGAATGGATAGGTTTGATCTTCTTGCAGTCCATGGGACTCTCAAGAGTCTCCTCCAGCACCATAATTCAAAAGCACCAATTCTTCGGCGATCAGCCTTCTTTATGGTCCAGCTCTCACTTCCATACATCACTACTGGGAAAACCATAGCTTGAACCATACGGACCTTGCAATCTACTACCCAGTATCAAAAACTGGCAGTGATCTACCCATTGCCATTTGAGGGACGAGGCGGAGGGAGGAGTTTAAGTGGAGGGGACGAGAGGATGGGGTGCGTGTGGGGAAGGAGGTGGCCAACTGGATGCGGGAGGGGAAGTTTAAGTGGGGAGGAAGGAAAGGGAGGCAAAAGTTTTCTCCCCACACCCAAGTCAGCCTTCTCTCCCCCCCTTGCATGTTTTCCGGCATCTTCCACGTTCCCCACTATGGGCAGCATGACTTTGGGCACTGCCTGGCATGGCGGCACCCAGACACAGCAGCAGCACTGGAGCATGAAGAGGAGGCAGTGGCGGCTGCTCTTGGCTGCGCTCCTAGCTGCTGGACGCTGAGCCGGGTGGGCTGGAGCCTGCACGCAGTGTGAGCACCCCGATCCCCCGCTCAAGAATGTGGTGCCCACACTGCCTTGCCTGGGGTCGGGCTTAGGATGGGGGGGGGAGGCGAGGTGGCAGGAATGTCAACCTGCCCAGCATAGTTCCCCCACCACACACTCCTCCCCCGCAAACACTGTCTCTCTGCGCGCTGGGGGAGAGTTGCCAACTTCCAAGTCTCCCTACGCCAGTCACTTACATTCCGAGGAGCCGCCCAACTCCACTTCATACCGAGGAAATAGGCACTTCCCAGCAGAGGGAAGGGAAGGAAGTGGCGGCTGTCATTGCTGGAGCCAAGCCGCTCGCTCAGAACAGAAGTGTGCACGCAAATCGGAGCACGTTCGGCTTCCGAAAAAAGTTCGGAAACCGGAACACTCATTTCTGGGTTTGAAGTGTTTGGGTTCCAAGTAGTTCGAGAACCAAGCTGTTCAAAAACCGAGGTACCACTGTATAAAGCTTCGTACAGAGTCCAAACCATCACACTTCTGCGCCCCGCCCCCCCCCCGCCCCGCTTTAGAAGCAATATGCCCAGTCCCTTGTCCTTTGCCTTTCACGTGCAGGTCTTAGCAAACAAGCGATACCTTGAGTGCAAGGCTGGTATGGGGTAGTAAGGAATGCTGCTTCTCACTGCCAGCTAGCCAAGCTGAACAGTGAATCCTCTCAAATAGCCAGCACATTTCCCTCATAGTAGGTCTGCGCTGTAAAGCAAGAGTAAAAGGCTTTGGTGGGGAGCGGGGGGGGGGGAATGAAGATCGCTACAGACATCAACAGCATCCAGCAGCCTTGACTCTCAAATGCTGGACAGCTCCCATGGCACCTTGTCAAGGCAGGGAACTGTCCGACATGCTGAAGGTTGAACACTGGCCCAGGCTTGGTGCTCACTGAGTTGGCAGCAGCAGCAGCAGGCAGCCTGGGCGTGGGGCCAAGAGCACACCCAGTGCAGGTTCTCTTCTACAGAGCCTTGCAGCATGCCCCTCAACACCTGTACTTGGCACCATTGTGGTTCTGCTGCACTGCTAATGTGGTGCTGTCCTGAGCCAAGTTGGTGTGGCAGCTGCCATTAATGTCAAGCTGGGCAGAGGCCGCTGGGACCAAGGATGGGATGAAGGTGACCTCTGCATGGGAAGATTTGCGTGGCACGAAGGCACATGACTGTGTTGCCATGGAGTTATTTGGGCTGTGATGCAGCACCCTCTGCACAGCCCCAGCATCCCAATGGCATCCTCTGGTGAGCCCCATGGCCCTGGGCCCCCTCAATCAGGCATGCAGAATATCAGTAGGCTGTGTTGACAGCTCATGCTACTTTCTGCTGATGTTTCCCTCCACGCTCCTTCCAGCTTCCCCCCTAGTTGCATCTGCTCTGCTAGAGGTAGTCCTTTTCCACTTGGGAAATGGGCCAAGTGTGGCAAGAAGCAGATGGTTAAAAAGATTATAAAACTGTTCCATAGGAAGGAAGAGAAGTGCAAGGGAGGGAAGCAGAGATAATGGCAGATGGCTTCTCCAGCTGTAGTGTTCCGCCCCTCCCCCAGGTATCAACAGATTTATAAACGTGCAGGTGGAAATTTATAAAGTAAAATGTGCAGGCACCCCACTAAACGATTTCCTTGAAGTCAGCCTGGCTGCTCCCAAAGTTCAATATTTTTAGCAAATGAATGAGGTCAGAACTGTGAATGAGTGAATTCTTTGGACTGGGGTGCTGACGAGGGGCTGTTTTGGCCTCCTTTATAGTGCACATTTCTTTCCTGCTTCTAGTCCTTGGAACAACCATAGTTCTGAAGACCTGCTGGATTTCTGCTTTGGCTTTTCTGTCCTCCAACCTCAATGTTGTTTTCTGCAAATGCTAAAAATACACAATAAGCTGACACCCAAGCAGTCATTAAAAAAATTCATTGTATAGTTAACTTACCATGCAAAGGCCTATATATATACTCAGAAGTCTCCTTGTGTCAATGGGGCTTACGCCCAAGTTGGTCCTTGGTTTTCTTGTGCAGAAGGATCAGATCTTAAATACAGGCAACCCACTATGTGTAATGTTATTTTACCTTGTTCCTGACTAGATAACACCTCGCATTTTAGTATCAAATGCAAAATATGTCAAATTTGGAAGTATGAAGGAAGCAATAATTTAGTTCTTGGTATAAAAACTGATCATGAACAAATATGAGGCACTGACAGCCATTTCACATAATATATCTGAATCTATTTGAGCGTTGTTTTTAATTTAAAAAACGTCATGAACTAAATAGATATGTTATTAACTGAGTTATAGCGCTTGGTATTGACATACCTAAATATTTAACAGATTTGGAACAAATGTGGAATTGATATTCCTTAAATGTATGGGTGAGGGACGCAGGTGGCACTGTGGGTTAAACCACAGAGCCTAGGACTTGCCGATAAGAAGGTCAGCGGTTCAAATCCCTGTGACGGGGTGAGCTCCTGTTGCTCGGTCCCTGCTCCTGCCAACCTAGCAGTTTGAAAGCACCTCAAAGTGCAAGTAGATAAATAGGCACCGCTCTGGCGGGAAGGTAAACGGCGTTTCAGAGCGCTGCTCTGGTTCGCCAGAAGTGGCTTAGTCTTGCTGGTCACATGACCTGGAAGCTGTACACCGGCTCCCTCGGCCAATAAAGTGAGATGAGCGCTGCAACTCCAGAGGCAGCCACGACTGGACCTAATGGTCAGGGGTCCCTTTACCTTTAAATATGCGGGTATGCAAATTTTCACCTATTGGCTTCAATTTCCTTTTTGTACCAGCTAATGGAGCACAAAATAGGGTCTGAAGCTCAACATCAAAAAAACAAAGATCATGGCCACTGGTCCCATCACCTCCTGGCAAATAGAAGGGGAAGAAATGGAGGCAGTGAGAGATTTTACTTTCATGGGTTCCATGATCACTGCAGATGGTGACAACAGTCACAAAATTAAAAGACGCCTGCTTCCTGGGAGAAAAGCAATGACAAACCTACACAGCATCTTAAAAAGCAGAGACATCACCTTGCCGACAAAGGTCCGTATAGTTAAAGCCATGGTTTTCCCAGTAGTGATGTATGGAAGTGAGAGCTGGACCATAAAGAAAGCTGATCACCGAAGAATTGATTCTTTTGAATTATGGTGTTGGAGGAGACTCTTGAGAGTCCCATGGACTGCAAGAAGATCAAACCTCTCCATTCTTAAGGAAATCTGCCCTGAGAGCTCACTGGAAGGACAGATCCTGAAGCTGAGGCTCTAATACTTTGGCCACCTCATGAGAAGAGAAGACTCCCTGGAAAAGACCCTGATGTTGGGAAAGATCAAGGAGAAGGGGACAACAGAGGACAAGATGGTTGGACAGTGTTCTCGAAGCTACAAACATGAGTCTGACCAAACTGTGGGAGGTAGTGGAAGATAGGAGTGCCTGGCTTGCTCTGGTCCAGGGGGTCACGAAGAGGCGGACACGACTAAACAACAACAAATGGAATAACTTGATATTTTACCAAAGGCATCTATCATTTGCATCAACACAGGAATAATAGAACAGAACTGTAGAGTTGGAAGGGATTCTGAGGGTCATCTAGTCCAACCCCCTGCCATGAAGGTGTGGGGGTCAAACCTTGGTGTTATCAGCACCACACTCTAACCAAGTGAGCTAGCCACAGGGAACAGTAATATGACGCTTAGAAATAAACTGAAGAATATCATCTGCAAATAAAACCAATATATATTCAGCTGAATTATAGATTGCTCCGTAGATCTGTTCAGTTTCTGTTAATTGATTCTCATGAAAACTTACAGATTCTGGCTTCACACAATTAACTTAAGGCAGTGTCAATTTACTCTTGGCAGAAAGCCAAGGTCTGCTTGACCTAGAAACTACTTACTCTGATTGGTTAACGACCAGCACTCAACTCTGTTATCTAGGAATGCTAGCACAGTTTGGGTTAGGTGTGTTAGGAGTAGGAGTGCTGTGTATGGTTAAGAGAGAGAGAGAGAGAGAGAGAGAGAGAGAGAGAAAGAAAGGATTTAGTTTGCTTTGTTTTGTATGCAGAAACTCTGCTGGTTTCATTTTTCCTTTTAATAAATCCTGTAAATAGTTATTCTGAGTCTAGCTGACTAGTCATTTCCACCTCAACTAGCTTCTTCGCTGTGCAGGAAAACTCTGCTACGTTTGGGCTAAAGCCATTAGAGCTATGCCTGACGCTTCAAAGTTCCATGAAGATCTCCCTGTGTTCTCCAATAGCACAAGCTAAAGGGTTCCGAGCAAATATTCAAAAGCAAGGGTGAATCATATACTGTAATACCTTAATCCATTTTATTAATTCCAACGGAAATCCGAATTTCTATAATGCAACTACCATATACCGTTTAGAAGCTGAAAAAACCTTTGATAAAATATATAATGTTAAAATTATAAACTGATTTTTTACATGTCTGTTAAGCCCACAACTATCCTGATATTGTTATACAAATAAATAGGAATGAATAGGAATTCCAGCTCCCCGCCTTCCCCTCTCCCTCCAGCGTCTCTCTCACGTGGCTCCCGGGAAGCCGCGCGCCCTGGCAAAGCATTCAGGCGATGCTCCCACGGCCGCGCGCTCCGAACCTTCGCTTTCTCCTTGTGCGCATGTTCCCGCCAGGTTCCAAGATGGAGGCGTCAAGCGAGGTCGCCGGTCACGTGGGCAGGAATTTCAAGGCGCCCCTCCTCCCCCCCCCGCATCACGGCAGCCCTGACCCGGTGACCCGGAAGCGCTCCTCGGCCTGCGCCGGTTTCCTGCCTCTCGCTGCCTCGCGGTGCTGCCGGGCTGCGCGCAGCGCGAGAGGCGTCCGATGGGGGTTCCGGCTTTTTTCCGCTGGCTGAGCCGCAAGTACCCGGCCATCATCGTGTCCTGCGTCGAGGAGAAGGTGAGGCGGGCGGGCGGGCGGGGAGGGGCCCTGGCTGTGCGGCCTTGTCGGGCCCGAGGCCCAGCCTGAGGGAGGCGGGGAGGGCCGGCGCCAGGGGCCGCGGAGCATCTGGCCAGCCCGCCGCCGCCGCCTCCCCGCAACGCCCCTCGGGCTTCTCCCGGTCCGCGGCGCCGATGCTCAGAACTTAGCCCGGGAGCAGCCCCTTCGGCAGGGGGAGCGCGCTCGGGGGCGATGCAGCCCTTTTGAGCCTGAAGATGCGTCGTGCAAAGACGGTGCCTTCAAACCCGTGATGGCTTTGCCCTAGAAGGGACGGGGGGAGGTGGCGGCCTCGATGGGGTTACACTCCCGCTGAAGTAGCGGGTACGGAGCTTGTGAGTCTTCCGGATCCTCGGCTGCTGCTTGAGGCTCAGGAGTGCCTTCCCTCAGCTTCTGCTGGCGGCCCACCTTCACCCCTATCTGGACAGGGATACTTAACTGCTGTCATCTGGGCCCTGGTAACCTCTAGGTTCGGTTACTTCAATGCATTGTATGTGGGGCTGCCTCTGAAGACGGTTTGGAAACTTCAGCTGGTGCAGAATTCAGCGGCCAGCTTGCTCACTGGGGCAAGATGGTTTGAGCATATTACTGCAATCCTGGCCAACAAGCCTGTGTTGCTTTGAATGTTCCCCATGCACTGAATACATAAGTTTTTTTGGTTTTAATTTATGGTTTTTGTACCATACATGATCACCCCTGAGCACTCTCTCCCACTTTGTGGAGCCCAATTGGCTCCTTGGTATATTCCAGAACTTAGGGAGAGGCAACAAGCTGGAAGGTTGCTTGAATGGGAGTGGAGGAAAACTCCGGTCAAATGCAATCGAAAACTGTGAGGACTCATCATCAAGCATATCTAGTGGCACAGAAGGCAGCAAAAAAGGCATACTTTGCTGCCTCCATTACATCCTCATTGTGTCACCTGGCAGAGTTTTTCAGGTAGTTTGGGGCCTGTCACGGTCTGGCCTGAAGGAAGTGGTATCTCACCGAGACTTGTTTGTGGAGCACTTTGAGGAAAAAATCACTTTCTTTTACCAGAATCTTGACTCGTCTATTACAACAGATGAAGCACGATTCGTGTCCAGAGCAGTGTTCGAAATTAGCCAGGCACCAGGCACATTTTACACCTGACTATCTGCCACTTGCGACCAAGTGAAAATGGCGTCTGGCATCATCTCCATCTGGAAATGTGTGCCTGGGGATCCTTGGATCTTGACTGTTTTCACACACTAAGACCACATTCTGTAGAATTCTCTCACTTATATTTTATCTGCACTATCAGAATGAATTTCAAGAACCAAAATGCTTTTTCTGTGCAGCCTGAGCAGGAGCACTGAATGACATTATAGTTAATTGTTACCGGTAGATCACTGGATGTCTGTGGTAGATAGATGGTAGATCTCGTCAATAACAATGGGTAGATCACAGCCAGTATTTTTATAATGTGAGTAGATCACAGTCTCTTGGAAGTTGGATGTACCTGGTCTAGTCCTATTGTGTTGGATGAGTTTCATTTGGTAAGACTTGAGGACATGGACAAGCTGACAGGTGAAAATGTTTCATTTAGTCAGGCCTTTGAGTATTCTGTGGTCCTTTAAATGTTTGTGGGAGGGGGGTTATTGGGTTTATAAATGTATTTTGTGTTCTCATTTTATATTTTTATGTTGTTACTGCTCTATGATCTTTGTATAAAGGATGGTATACAGATTTAATTAACAATAACAATAGCCCTGAGCCTAGGGTCCCAGGTTTTAGCAGTAGCCAGAAGTGCATTAGCACATTCAAAACTAGTGCATCAGCTGCATCCATCTCTGGAGCTGTCTGTTCACATGGCCAGATTGCTCACTGGATCCAGTTAATTAATTTAATTTATAAATTTCTATACAGCTTTATATTTTTAAGAAAAATCTCAAAGCGGTTCACAGCATATTAAACATCAATAAAACAATCCAGAATCAAACTTTTCTGAAGAAAATAAAATATAAAGTACACACTCAAAGCAACATAATCAACAGGAAACCAAAATACCATCTCAGAGATTTCAAAATAAAACACTACAAAGGTGGCCAACTACAGAATACATATTTAACACAAAGTAAGTTAACAAAAAACAAACAAACAATCTTAAACATTAAAAAAAGTTGCTAAGTGAAGTCAATTATAAAATGCACATTTAAAACAGCATAATTAACAAGAGAATAAAATATTACAATAAGCATGACATGGCTGTTTGACAGGCACAAAAAGATGGGGCAAAAGAATCCAATAATTAGGATTTGTTGTCAGGCATAGTGATGTCCCTCCGGTCTCACCAGGAGCTCTTTAGTAGACCTGGGTGAGTCTGGGCTCCGCCCCCTAAGCCAGGTGGGAGTGGCCTTCATGAATCACAGCCAGGCAATGTTACAGGGAGAATGGAAATCCCTTGATACACCAGCTTACTGGCTTTCTATCTATTTCTGGGCACAAATCAAAAGTGCTGGTTATGACCCACAAAGCCCTATGTGGTTTGGGTTCAGGCTATCTGAAGGATGATATCTTCCTATATGAGCCTGCTAAGACTTTGACGTCTTTTGGGGAGGTCTTTCTCTTGGTCCCACCACCTCCACAGACACGACTGAGGAGGATCAAAGAGAGAATCTTCCTTTTGCTGGCAGGCAAGTGCTCCCCCCACCCCCGGTCTTTGGCCACTAACAGGCTATTGTGGCAGGGTCTTCTGAGGGTGGATGTTGTACTTGCCAGCCAGCTGGCACATACGGTGGCAATTTTATTCTCAAGTTGTGCAGCAGTGCCAGCCAGCTGACTCGCACTGTGGCACGCACCTAGATGGTGGAGATGTCAGTTGCATTACCTGCAACAAGACATCTCAAATTGGTTGCAAGCAAACCATCCCCAGTTGTGAAATGTGCCTGGCGACCAGGAAATTCTGAACCCTACTTGTTTGTGTGTTGCATTTGTGTGTGTACATGCACACTCTTAAATGGTTTTAAGTGTTTTCAGCACTGTTTTTAATAGGATTACTTATTTTACTTTTTAAAATGTTTATATTGCATGGCTTTAGTTGTATCTGTTTTAATTTTTGCTATAAGCCAATTTGCATCATGCATTGGGAGAAAGGTGGGATATAAATAGAGTAATCAACGCATCTTGTACTTTGCTCTCTGGAGAACTTGAGACTGGAGCTATGTTGGTCTTAGTAACTTTAATCTTTTGCTTAGAGTTTCTAACTTTTCCTTGCTGATTTCCCCCCCTGCTGTTCTGTTGAGTTCTTTGCTGAAAGCAGTTTGAGTGTCTTTGCCATGCTGGATTTATGCCAGAACATGATTAGTATCTATCAGCTATAATGATGTGTGTCCTACATGTGGTGAATAACTTTGTGGTCCTATGCAGTGTCTGAAACTCTCTATGTGCTAGGTGCGTTTTGCAACTTGGCATGGTCCAGTTGTGACCAGTTTTAGATCTATGGAGGTGATGTATGGTGCCTAAGACTCAAGAGTAAAACACCTGCCTCCCATGTGCTGCAATGTGAATCACCTTGGTAGTGTGAGAGTAAAAATGCCGCCCTGCGCAACTTACAAGTATCATTGCTTCCACTGAGTGAAACTGCCCCTGCCTGTGCCACAGCACAAGTAAAAATGGTGCTGCAGGTGGTGCAAGACTCAAAGTGCTGCCCTGCCTGACCCACAGGTAAAATTGCTGATGCTGAATGAAACTGCCCTACACGCTGCATAAGTCACCTGGGTAGCGCTGTGGGCAGCACATCAGTCAAAATGCTATCCCGTGTGACTCCACGATTTCTACTCTCATGCTGAAGCAAAGTTCTTAACCCAAGGTAATATTTCTGGGTTAGTGGAGTCTATAACCTGAAGCGTATGTAACCCGAGGTACCACTGTACATACATTGGAATAGGTCTTAGTGTTTTCTGTTGCATTACTTCCAATAAATGCATATGGGATTGCAATCCTTGAGAGATGAAAGACTCACAAAATGACAGGTAGTTGCTTATCTGCTTTATAAAATTGGGGGACATTCTGCAAACATAAACTATATTGTTGTTTTTCTTCGTACTATATATTATTGCCTCTGCCCCCTGCAAAGTGTTTTATTTTTAAGAACAATTCCTCTTGCTTGTGAAAAGTTTCCAGTTGCATGATTTGACAGAGTTCTTCTACAAGGACTTGCAAATGTTCAAGAAAATGGCCAGAGTTTAATGTCTGGTATAATTTTATTTGTTGGCTCACTTTTAAGGTTGTTCTGTTCTTGATCAAGTATTTAGTTCCTGCACATTCTGTTTGTTGCTTATTGCAGATGTAATAGCAGTAATTTAAGATGCACGTAAGCTCCTTTGGGGAAAATGTGAGCATTTGGGATTCTGAACAAAGTCTGGAGGAAACTGATTTGTGGTGGGAGTCTTAAGCAATAAGTAACAAATATTAAAGTCGCTAAGCAATAAGTAGCAGGTATCCAGGTTGCTAAGGCTGAGTCATATGCAGAAGAATGGGAACAGCTTCCAGTGTGAATCCCTAGGAGAGAAGAACAAAGGTCTGAACACCTATATAGCCATTGCATAGCTGAGAGTTAGAAGAAGAACTTAAAGAGGCATTACCTTACCCCGAGCTTGGCTCTCTAGCATTGCTAAGTGGCTAAGATACACCCTCTGCCAGATGTCTCCAGAAGAGCTTCAGGCCCTTGGATGGCTGCAGGCATAATACGTCTGTAGATCTGGGTTTTCACCTTAAGAATCTGATCCCACGGTTTCAAGTGAATAGTTGACTTTTTGGTGGGGGTGGGGCGTTCCAGTGTTAGAGTGTCTGCTTTGCATATGAAAGATCCCAGATTCAGCCTCTAGCACAGGGGTTGGCAAGGTTTACCTCACCTGGGCCAGTTCACTCTAGTGGAGGTCCTTCCATGGGCCGGATTGCGTGCACACGCCTGCGATTTCCGGCATCTGCACATGTGCAGGCACGATTTCCGGCGTCGCAGAAGCGAGTCCCCGCACCGCGCTGCGCTGGTTTAGCGCAGCGTGCGGGGACTCGCCAAGGGGGCAGCTCAGTTTGGGGGCAGCTCATGGGCCGGTTAAACGACCCCCGTGGGCCACTTGTGGCCCATGGGCCTTAGGTTGCCAACCCCTGCTCTAGCATCTTCAAGTAGAGTTGAGAAATACTCCTGTCTGAATTCCTAGTTACTGCTAGTCATTATTTACAACACCACTCTCACTATCATACCACCATCCTTTTGCTCAGAAGAGAGACCTTAAATTGGGAGTGTCCTACCACATGCATGGGACAATGACATTTTGGGACAGCCTTATAGTTGTCATGGTGGCCATGAAGTCTTGCAGCACCCCAGTTGAAGTGAGCTTGGCATAAATATTGAGATCCCCCAATGCTGCTGTTCTGGGATTCTCAAAACCAAATCCAAGACCATCTTCATCAACATATGTAGTGAAATAATAGAATTGTAGAGTTGGAAGGGATCCCTGAGGGTCATCAAGTCCACCCCCTGCAATGCAGGAATCTCAACTAAAGCATACATGGCAGAAAGCCATCCAAACTCTGCTTTAGAACCTCCAAGGAAGGAGAGTCCACCACCACTCTTGGGAGTCTGTTCCACTGTCAAACAGCTCTTACTGTTTGAAAGTTATTCCTGAGGTTTTAGTCAGAATCTACTTCCTTGTAAATTGAAGCCATTTGTTAGAGTCCTATCCACCGGAGCAGGAGAAAACAAGCTGGAGAGTTTTAAATTGTAGGGGCAAGCAGAATGTGATGTTTGAATGGCTCTCTAAACTATGCCTGTAGTGTTCCTTTACAATCTGATCATAGCATATGTGCTCAGTTTCATAGAAATGGTAGAGGGAGTCTATCCTAATACTCAGTTGGCCTGGGATTCTGCATTATGACATATGAGGGCTTTGCTTACACTCAGTTATGTCCTCTTAACTCGACTCCCACAGCACAATCCCCTGAAGACTTTTTACACCTTCAGCCTTTTAAAATATTGCCTACTTTTAAATTGGCCTCTGGCAAATTGGCATTCTTGACAAGAACAGTTCAGGTGCTTAGTTGCATAGATAGTGAAATTTGATTTAGGTGCCTGGGCACCAGGATGGTGTCTGGCATCATCGGGCTCCTTGGATCTTGACTGTTTTCACACACTAAGACCACATTCTGTAGAATTCTCTCGGTTATATTTTATCTGCACTATCAGAATGAATTTCAAGAACCAAAATGCTTTTTCTGTGCAGCCTGAGCAGGAGCACTGAATGACATTATAGTTAATTGTTGTAGCTTGTCTTCACTTACCCCACCCCACTGCGCTGCTCACAGTTAGGAAGAATATACTTATGTTATGAATGGTCCGTGTCACCATTAAGACAAAGAGGTAGGAATAGGCCAATATATATGTGAACTGTCACTGAATCAAGTGACTTTTCTTCTTTAAGTTCTCAAATTTCTTAACCTTTTTTTGTTTAATTTATTATAACATATAAAACGCTTACATTTACACAATACATATATGCAATACACTACCTTATTTTCATAGCATAAAACATACCTACAGTACTCTGTATAATACCTACTTATACTATACATATCAACATACCTACACACCTACCCCACACGGACACCCACCAAGTGACTTGACTTCCAGCCATTCTTGTTACGCTACTTTATTTTTCCAACTAGCTTAAACACATTTCATTGTTTCTTTGATCTCTTCTTCTATCTTAACTTTACTCTCCTTTCACTCTAATCATTTTCTGGATTCACTCAGTATCTGTCAAAAATTCTACTTTTTCCATATAGATTTTGATGTATTCCTTAAAGATAGCCCACTCCTTATTCACTTTTTGTAGCATATCTCCCCTTATCCTCCCTGTTAATTCGGCAGTATGGAAGTATTCCATCATTTTAGATAGCCAGCCTGTTTTAGTTGGGATGCTGCTGCTTTTCCAATTTTTGGCAGTTAATAACCTTGCCGCCGTAGTTGCATACATAAATATTGGTCTGACCGTTCTTTTTATTTCCTCTGACATGATACCTAGGAGAAAGGATTCTGGTTTTTCCCCCCAAATGATAATCTAAACATCTTTTTCAATTCATTATAAATATTTTCCCAGAATCCCACTATCTCTTTGCACTCCCACCACATGTGTAGAAAGGTTCCTGCCCCATTTTTGCATCTCCAACAGATATCACTACAGTTTTTATACATTTTTGCCAGTCTAACCGGACTTCAAAGTTCTTAACCTAGCTCAAGGTTGTCATCTGAACCAGCCAGATGTTTAACTGATAATCGACCACAGTGACTTCATCATTTGAAAAATAAGACTTTAGAGCCATCTTGCAAAAAATTGGATATTAGACATTCCATTTTTGTGACTGTAAACTTGGTTTAAGGAGCCATTTTGCACCTAGCTTATGTATCTGAGTTTCTAACGCTGGCTTAAAGTACTTGTAAGAGAGAAGAGGAGTAAGAGAGAAAAGATTCCCATAGGCATGTGGTGAGATAGCTTAGCTACCTTTCATAAATCATAGCCTGCCTTTCGAATTTCCTTTCCATTTCCACCATGTTTCCTTGATTGTGTTTTTCTTTCAGATTTCTATGTGATGCATACATCTAAAAATCTTTTGCTATTCATTGTTTGCAGCCTAAAGAATGTAATGGTATCAAAATTCCCATTGACTCCAGCAAACCAAACCCCAATGAAGTGGAATTTGATAATCTGTATTTGGATATGAATGGCATCATCCACCCTTGTACACATCCTGAGGACAAGTGAGTCACATTTGTACATTAAATAGGTAGCTTGCATTAAACATTTTTTGGATATTGACACAATGTCTTACATTGCAGACCAGCACCCAAAAATGAAGATGAAATGATGGTGGCCATATTTGAGTATATTGACAGGCTTTTTAATATTGTGAGACCGAGGCGGCTTCTCTACATGGCAATAGATGGAGTGGTAAGTACTTAAGTGGTTGCCATTGATGTATTTGGGTCAGGGTTGATAAAAATTGTGTCTGAATCGTTTGAAGTGCTATTTTCTGCTGTAGTTTAATTTACACTTTATTTACAATGCTGTTGGACACAATGACTAAATTCCATTCCTGCATCTGTTTTGCCAGTTGGTGAACAAAGTCAAAATTAAAGTAACTGCATTTATATATGAGATGATTTTATTTTTAACACTTTGTGAGTGTGATCATTACTTATGCCACCTAAGATAGACTGTGAATGGTGGCTTCATTTAAGGTTCATTAAGGAAGCTGCTCTGGCGGGAAGGTAAACGGTGTTTCCGTGCGCTGCTCTGGTTTGCCAGAAGCAACTTAGTCATGCTGGCCACATGACCCGGAAGCTGTACGCTGGCTCCCTCGGCCAATAAAGCGAGATGAGCGCCCCAACCCCAGAGTCGGTCACGACTGGATAGTCAGGGGTCCCTTTACCTTTAAGGAAGCCACTGGTATGTGATCTCAGTTTGTTGATGATCTTATAGCCCATCCCAGTGCTTGTCATTGCTTAGTGTTGTGGCATACATGCACAGTCTATAAAGGTATTGCAGGATAAGATGAGTTTATCAACTCCCCTTCAATTTCTCTCTGAGTGCAGTCTGAACTCAAGAGTGGTATTCTTCAGGGAGGTCCTTTTAGAATGATGTATAACCTTATTGTTCAAGAAGAACTCCTTTTTATTTCTTAATCTTGTCTTTGCATTTATTTTGGCCTTAATCCTAACCCCTGAGTGACAGCCACAGGGCACGATGGAACGGCACAGCCAGAGCTATAGCTATAGCACTGGCACTCACACCAGGTCTCAGGCTGGTACTGCAAAGGGTCATAGATCAGACCTGTCACTGTCACATGATAGCAGCTGGGTCTGCACAGGTTCTAGCCAATCCTGTGCTGGCCCAGCCTTACCCCTCCCTGCCTCCATTTTGGGGTTTCCCTTGGCTACTGCTGGTGGGAATGCAACTGGCAGCAACTTCCATCCCTGTTTGCATCACACTTTGTCAGCAGAACTCCACCACTGACAGGGTGATACTTCTGCTCCATTCAGATGCATAGCTGTCAACTTTTCCCGTTTCTTGCGAGGAATCCTATTCGGAATAAGGGAATTTCCCTCTAAAAAATGGAAAAGTTGACAGCTATGTTCAGACGTGCTCCAGAAATGGTAGTAGATCAGGGGTTGGGATTGTTCTGCTTAAAATGATAATGTGTTATACCCTCTATCAGTTTGCATTGCATATACACATCTGAACTAGAATACATTAATTTGTAAAATTATAAGCCTTCTGTTTTTGATTGCAAAACTGAAACAACCCCAAACACCTATTTTCATGTTCACAAGTTACTAACGATATCTCAGTGCAGGGTCCCTTAACTGATAAGGATTAATGAATGAAAAGTATATTTACTCAGGGGCTATTCCAGATTGTTTTAACAACCACTTTAATCAGTTTAGCTGTAGACAGTGGCGTAGCGTGGGGGGTGCAGGGGGGGCCGGCCGCACCAGGCGCAACATCTGGGGGGGTGCTCGCACTCGCAGCTCTCTGCCCCCTGCTAAAATCCACGGGTTAGGGGGCACAAATTACTTGCCTTGCCCCAGGTGCTGACAACCCACGCTACGCCACTGGCTGTAGACAACAGCTTGTGAAACTGTTCTTGCACACAGGATGTTTTAGCTAACTTCCATTAACTGTTACTGGTCAGGAAGCCTCCTTGTTCTGAGATCAGTTCGAGAATGATGAAGCACTAATTTTCCAAAGTCGGATCCAGTCATCTGTCCTGGACTTAGTAATGTGTTTCAAGTTAGTTTTTAAAAACATGATTAATTAGTTTCTGTCACACACCAGTCTTTCCAGCTGGTAGACAAAGGGGAGAAGGCAAAAATGTCCCTGCCTATCCCAAAGCTTCCTTTGCTGTTGCTGTCTCCCTCCACCACTGCTACCAGACTCCACTGCAGTAAGAAAGAACAGGCAACTGTATATAGCACAACAGTAAAAAAACCAGTGTTAACTGCATCATAACAACATATATAAAGTAGCAATTGTCAGCGAGAAGGTTGATTACATTCCACAGGTAAACAAAAAGGCTTTCACCTTGCACTAAAATGAAGCCAATGTGAGGACAAAGAAATGTTGCAGCTGCTGCAGGATATGTGGCAAAAAAATGAGGCACAGCTGTATTACTGAACTGGAAGCATATTTAATTGTTGTAAAGTTTCTCATGGGTAATGGAAATCGCCCCATGTTTAAATAAAATAATAAACACAATTGCAGTTTCTCTTTTGAACATTGGCTTAAGCTCTTGAGTATGTATTTTAAAACATAAATGGAAAAAATATTGCTACCAGCAGATAAGGCTTCCTCAATTGCATATGTAAAGTAAGGTTCTCAAATTTAATACAGTATAGAAATTAAGTATAAAGGGTGAAATGATTAGTCATGGTAATTCTATTCTTCTAGGCTCCCCGTGCAAAAATGAACCAGCAAAGATCTAGAAGATTTAGAGCATCAAAAGAAGGAGTGGAGACTGCAGAAGAGAAGCAGAGAATCAGACAAGAAATTTTAGAGAAAGGTATATAGATTTGTTACCTATTCAGTTTAGTTCAGTAACAGGTAACTTGAAGAAGAGTGGCATCTTCTGAAGTATTTCTCTTGCGACAGGCTCCATATCACAGATATCACGTGACTGGCCTAGAGAAAAGACTGACATGCTCTTAGTTTTGTATTAAATTTTGCATTAGCAGTTGTTTGTGTTCTGTGATTTCTTGGGAGTGTAGGAAAGCTGTGCAATATGGAATTGAGCACAGAATTCAGGCATATTTAAAACCACATTTCTAACCCTTATTTTTACCATTTATTAAATTTCTATACCACCCTTCATCTGAGGATCAGTGGGAGGTTTACAATAGTTGTACAGATGTGCTTGAAATTGTATTAGCAATGCATTGTAAAAATTGAGGAGTTGCTGAATTAAAATTACCATTAGTAGAGAATATGTATAAAATTGTGGTTTTGATCACAACTAGTTGTGATTCCCATAACTGAGTGAAATGAGATATTACATGTTCAAAATAACAGAGGGAGTATGTCTGTCCCCCTCCCTCCTGCAGTTATCTGTCTCAAACTAGTTAAATTATGTTGCTTTTAAAGGTGGCTATCTTCCTCCAGAAGAAATAAAAGAAAGATTTGATAGCAATTGCATTACTCCAGTAAGTATTCTTATAATTCTAATTTGGGAGTTGTCACAGTACTGATCATGGTATTGTTGTGTGATTCTTGGCTAATTTCTGACTGGCTGTAGGTTTCTTCCTTCCTCCTATCTTCAGAATAGCTGTGTAAGGATAGACTAGGATCCAACAGCTTTTTCTATATGAAACAATACTGTTTGATGGCATTCACAGAGGAAGAATATTCTTCTCTTTGGCATCTCCTGCTGCCAAACAATGCTGCATTGTAAGAATGGTGAGGAGAAACTGAAAGGCAGCAGGAAAGATGGAGTGCTTTTTCAAATTCATGGTTTTTTTCCATGTGGAAAAACATAAATTTGTTGGCGTATTAAGAATTGCCCTGCCAATGACAGCACAGGTTTGGGAAGCTGTGACATACAGGGAGTTTTGGCAGTTCTATAGGGTAATCTGTTGTTGATACTGCAGGTCAAAGAGAGAGCCTGCACCATGTTTTGGCATTTGCCTAACAAGCAAGCTGTAGAGATGGAGGCATGGGCATGCATGCAAGATTTGCCTTGAAATGGTTTGGTATTTGAAGAGGGTTTTTAAATGTGTTCAACTGAACAAACTTAAACCCTCCTGTAAGTGGGAACCTTCTTTTACCAGATAGCTTTTTCTAAGTGCATTCTATCAAACATGCTTAAGAATCTTCTTCAAGCCTTTGTGCTAGTTGTGCAGAACTTTGCATTACAGTTCTTATGTTCCGTTAGATGCTGTAACATGACTTTAGGCTTATTTGGATTTCTAGCCAGAAACTTCCCATACAAAAAACCTTGGGCTACAACAGAGTTATCTCTTCCAGCCCTAATCCAGTGTTTAGTTTCATGCAGAAACCTTGTGTGAAGGTGTGTTCAGCACAGAAATCCTCACAGGCTTAAGAAAAATAAACCTTTTTTCACTAAGCAAGACCTGAGTGATGAAGAGCTCATTATGTGATGGATTTGGTGTAAGGGTTTCAAGTTTGGTTTCCTAGTAAACTTCAAACATAAAATGTTAACCTAATCATTAGCCAAGTTGTATGTTTCTGAACCTCTTTGCTTCCTAGTGGAAAAAATGTAAAATATAAATGAGGCATGGGGATTTCCTGTTGAGGAGAGTGTTCTCCACAGTGCTTCATCTCTCAAGGGCTGTCTGCAGTGGGCAGGACCAGAGCCAGTATAAATATAAAAGTGGGGGTTTTCCCTTTTCTAGTTTTGACACATTTTTTCTCTCCCTTCCTCTACATTCAGAGGGCTGCTGGGGACACTTTTACCTTGCCAAGGGGTTTGAACTGGTGACCAGGAGGTTCCCCACATATATCAATGCAGATGCAGATTGTAGTTGTGTAATAATAATATTTTTTTTTAAAAAAAATACTGTGTTGTAAATTTTGTGGCTGTTCTTGAGGTTAATCACTTAGTCTTGAAATTCTTTGCCTGTAAAATTGTAGTACAGTGGTACCTTGGTTGTTGAACTTAATCCGTTCCGGGAGTCCGTTCAACTCCCAGAACCATTTGAAAACCAAGGTGTGACTTCCAGTTGGCTGTAGGAGCTTCCTGCACTCTATTGGAAGCTGCGTCGGATGTTTGGTTTCTGAAAAATGTTCCCAAACCGGAACACTCACTTCCGGGTTTGTGGCGTTCGGGAGCCGATTTGTTCGGGAGCCAAGCCGTTTGACAACCAAGGTACCACTGTACTAATTGGAAGACTATGACTAGGCATTAGTATGCCTCTCCTGATGCATTTTAGGGCTTGAGCTGTATTAATGCAGCTGTGGATTTATACTTGTTTAGGCATAGCACTCTCTATATGGTTCAAGGAGTGTAGTAATTGGGGGCAACTGGCTCTGCCCCCAAGCTTTCATTTTGCTTCCTTTGCTTGCCCCTTCAATTGTTGGACTTTTGTGCTCTGCTTTTTTATTTTAAAAAAAGTAAGATGGCTCACATCTGCAATCTGCCCACCACAATCTAAATTTTGTATTATCCTGTTTTGTATTATTTCCCTGTTCTTTAGGGGACTGAGTTTATGGACAATCTTGCTAAATGCCTTCGCTATTATATTGCTGATCGTTTAAACAATGATCCAGGATGGAAAAACTTGGCAGTAAGTTTCATACCCATATTGTTCAATAAATGGAACTTGACTGATGCAAATGAGTTCCAGAAGATAGTTGTTTTAATTGAAGAAGATAAACCAACAGTTTAACATCCAGGTATAGTTTAGGCATTCCCAAGGTGTTTAGCTGTTTTATCTCAGATGTGGAAATTTTGAAAACCTATCATTAGATCACTTCCTCATTTAGCAGTTATAGACTAAGATCCATAGTTACTTTTGGAGTGTGTGAGCCCAGTGGCATTTTGACCCCACCTGTACCATATCAACTTTGAAACACACTTGGCTTAAAAAGTAGCTTTTCATGTGTGGTGTGGCAAGGCAAGATGCGGGGGGTGGGGGGCATGTGCCCGAATATACCTGTGTGCCGTAAGAGGGTCTGGTGTGCCTTGAAAAATTCACTACTAATAACATAAGAGCCCGACTGGACCAGGCCAAAGCTCTGTCTAGTTCTCTCAGTGACTAGCAGACTCCTATGGGAATCCTGCAAGCAGAACCTGAGCACAGCAGCACTCTCCACACTTGCAAGTCCCAGCTACTGCTATTCAGAGGCATAGAGTCTCCAACCATGGAGGTCGTGTATAGTCCTCATGGCTAGTAGACAAATTCATGGAGGAAAGGGCTAATAGCCTCTTAAAGCCATCCAAGTTAGTGACCTTCACTACATCTTGTGGAGCGAACTCCATAGTTGAACTTTTGGATGGTTGATGCCAATAAAAGGTTTGATGATTATGATGATAGTTGTACTGTGTGCTCTGTGAAGAGGCCCTCTATTGCCTTGAAGCGGAAAGGTTCCATGTGCTGGTGCCTCCGCCCCTCATACAGCCTGCTGTATAGCTGATAGGCATGGGAGGATCGCCTGGAAAGGCTTGGGAAAAATGGGGAGCAGGAGGCATTATTATCCAGACCATCTCATAGTTGTAAGGAGGATGTGTGAATGTTGTTTTGAAGAGTGATGTGTAACTTTGTGCATGAGTGCAATGCACTTCCAGTTTTGATTTATTTTTTTTAAATGTCCTAGGTCTTCAGGAACACTGTGCCAAATAACACAAATTAGTAGTAATTTTAATGGTGTTGCAAAGTATTGAGTGTTTCACTCTGCTTTTTATGTTTCCTCTTTCTGGTGATGTTTGTAGGTTATTTTATCTGATGCTAGTGCTCCGGGTGAAGGTGAACACAAAATCATGGATTACATACGAAGGCAAAGAGGTATTTTTTGCGGTTTCTACAGTAAAAGTTGTATCTACTGATATTAGTAAAAGTGGGCTGTTCAATGTGAATAGATCTACTTTTTCTGAATATTTTTATGCAAAAGTGCATAAGCAAAACAGATGTGAAAAAAGGTGTTTAGAACAGTAAAGAGAGGTGTGTTGTTTTTTTGATGAATCATAAATACTATAGTGGTTTTAGAACATTAGATACAGTACAGTATTAGAATTAAAAACATAGAGCAACTTGGAATGAAATATTGACCTTTAAAATGGGAAGGAAGGAGAGAGTGAGGAAGACTGGCAAAGACAACACCAGGGCCTGCTCCAGTTGGGCTTTGGGCTTAATCTTCATGAATTTGGAATCTGATTAAATGGCAAACAATCATTAAATATCCTGGAAGCTACAGCTATTCATATTATCTTGTAAACTGCCCTGAGATCTTTAGATGAAGGGCGGTACAGTCGTACCTTGGTTCTTGAAGAGAATGCATTCCGGGAGTCCCTTTGACTCCTGGAACCATTCAAAAACCAAGGTGTGGCTTCTGATTGGCTGCAGGAGCATCCTGGAGCCAATCAGAAGCCGTACCGAATGTTTGGCTTCCAAAAATCATTAGAAAACCAGAACAGTCACTTCTCGGTTTCGATTGTTTGGGACCAAGGCGTTTGAGATCCAAGGTACAACTATAAATAAATAGTATTCTGGTGAAAACGCCACTAGGTCTGCCAGTTTTATCAACTTTCTACTTCTGTATTGCCTTTCTGACCTCTTGAATGTCTATTGTGCTTTTGCAATTTATTTATTTATTTATTTATTTATTTATTTATTTATTTATTTATTTAATGCGCTACCCTTTCCTACCAAAAGAGCCAAGGGCAGCATATGTAATTTTATTCAGCCTTAGAGGTCATCAATGAGTCTTCAGTAATTAAATGTATCTAACATTTCTTTCTTTTTTGCTTTAGCTCAACCGAATCATGATCCAAACACTCATCACTGTTTGTGTGGTGCTGATGGTAAGTCCATTTCTTAGTTTTCTTCCATTAGTAATTATTCTAGCAGTTAAGTAGAGAATGATTTGTATGGGTCAGTACTGTGTATACTGAGTAAATCACATTTGTAAAATGTGGTAGTGCCATCTTGGGGTCTACAGTTATATTTTGGAGGTTACTAAGGTTGTTAAAAAACTTATGTCTACATAATTAACATATTTGTAATTGCTTAGAGCTTTTATTTACAATTAGTTGGTTGGCATCTGTCTGTTTTGGAAGACAATGGAGGAGTACACCTTTGGGTGTGAAGTCAAACTGTTGGAAGGTTACAGCGTCTGCTGTGGATCTAGAGACCAATACAGGAGAGACATGTTTTATTGCATCTGGGGCAGAAGAAACCATCCAGTTGTGCTGCTGCAGATGCACCAAGACATTTCTTCTGTCTGCGCTCCTCCCAGCAATCATTTCTCTGGGCACTGGTGTAGATGCATGACCTGACTCTGTTTTCAGGTACTGCGGTCATCTGTAGCGGATTCTCACATGGTGTGGTTGATATTGCCAGCCTTCATAGCATGTTTGCAAGCATCTTCGTAGCGCATGGCTTGCCAGTGGGTCTGGTGCCTGAATTTACAGTTAAGCAGTATACATATTCTGTTATGAAAAATAATAATGTTATACTGCTAATTGACATACTTTGTTTTGTTTGGAGGATCATCTGCATTGGCCATTATTGTAGTTATTGAATTTTGCTTTATTTCTTTTATAGCTGACCTAATTATGTTGGGATTGGCTACACATGAACCAAACTTTACTATAATTAGAGAAGAATTTAAGCCTAATAAACCAAAGCCATGTGCTCTTTGCAACCAGTTTGGACATGAAGTTAAGGACTGTCAGGGTCTGCCAAAAGAAAAACAAGGGGAGGTAGGTTGAACAGTTTGCTCACTTTCTCAAGAGCCAGCGTGTTGTGCGAGAGAATGAAGTGATAGGTTTGAATGAAGGAGATTCCTGTTCAGATCCTTCCTTAGCCAAGAAGTCATTGTGTGGCTTTGAGTAATCTCTGTCTCTCAGACTAACATTGCAGGTTGGCAACAAGGACATACTGAAACCCATTCTCAACTATTTGTAAAGGAAGGAACACAAAGCAGGATTCATTTCCTTGAAATAAATGTGGTCTAACAAATTATGGGACTTGTGGGGAAGGGCAAATCAATTCAGCAGAAATGCCAAAGTGTATTTAAATATTGTGCAGCAAAATGGGAATGGGATGACAGGTTAGAGTCAGCACTGCAAGTTTAGACTTTATCCCCTTGATTTCAGAAACAGTCCCAGATACTCTTACCTGAGAATAAAGCATGCACAGGAATTTTCAGTAATCTTAATTTATTATTGAAGTGGCATTCTGAAACACACCTTTCTAGAGCAAAGAACTTAGTGAATTTAGCAGGACTTAGTTCTGAATAAACATGCTTAGGCCTGTGCTGTGGGAGAAGGCACTCTAAACTAAAGCTTACATACAAATAGTATACCATTTTTCTCTTTTGTAGCACGATCAATTTGCAGATTGTCCTCCTGGTTCGGAACAAGAATTTATCTTCATTCGCTTATGTGTTTTGAGAGAAGTAAGTAATAATTGGATGTGTTTGAACTAAGGCTGTAACCCTACGCAGTGGGTCTCAGGACCTGTTAGATACAGCAAGACTAACTTCCAAGCCAATGTGCACAAGTTGCCATGGCAACCAAAAAATTAATTCTGGCAATTGGCCAGGAGAAGCCATGTGTCTTGCCCTTTGTTTTTTGTTAGCTACCAGCTTTTTCCCTGTTAAGCAGCAAAAGGTGGTTTCAGGACATGCTGCTGCTGAATTGTCTTACATTTAATCCTGCCCTGCCTACTCTTCTCTCATTCCTCCGACTAGGTTGGCATTTTGAAACATTACTTCTATTAGTCAGCTTTGTTCAGCTACCATACAAGGGTTTTGTGTCTTGCTTCTCCAGAGAGTCTTGTCTGCAAGGTCTTTCTCAGTTCCCAGCCTTCGCTCTCTTTCACGCACCCCACTTTCCATCTCAGAAAGGAGGGGGGAACTGCAGAAGTTTCACAAGGGCTCCCCACATTTTGTTCTTCAGAGGCTGATAAAGGAACAAAAAAGATGAACTGGTTGTGATGTAAGCTGCAGCAAAGGAAAAAACAAAAATCTGGAGTAGACTGTTTTGTGGCATGGAAAGATCACGTTCCTGGCCTTTTTAGCCATGACAAACAAGTTAGAGGGAAGGAGAACATTTTAATTTTGCCAAGCTGCCGGAGGTGAATTTGGAAAAAATCAGGACTGGGGGTTTTGGAGGATGAAATTGTTGGGGGAGGACATTATTTAATTTCAAGGAAGAGTTATGCAGGAATTCCAGTTTGTGGGGAAAGAGTGTCTTTGCTAGATTCTCACCTTAATTCTGTGGGAGAGACAGATTGCGCTTGCTTGATGGAAATGGCTACTTACCTGAATCTGTAATGAATGGAAAGAGATAAGCATTTTCCATATGCTCTGATAGCATAGCCATGGAGGTCTAGGCACTGGTAACCTCAAGCTGTATTACTGCAAGGCATTTTTTTGTGAGTCCAAGATTAAGGCTGGTTTGGAAGCTGCAGCTGCTGCAGAATGCTGGTTATTTACAGCAATTGACATCACTTTTGAAGAACTTGCACTGGTTTCCAATATGCTACTGGGCCACATTTAAGGTGCCCTAAGCAATTTCAAACCAGCCTACCTGAAGGGTCACCTTTCTCCTTACATTCTGCATATTCTTTGAGATGGTGGGTGTTATTGTTTTGTCTGTTATTAGAGTTTGCATTTTGTATTTTTATACTGTAAACTGCCCTGTGATCCTTGGATCGAGGGTGGTACAAAAATTTAATAAATAAAATATGCTTAAGTCACTTTAGACATCCATTTGGAATGGAAGTGGGACATTTAGCATAGCAGTACCTTTATTGTGGACTTGATGGCCTGTCAGGCAGGTTTTTCTGCCCCACTTTGAGAATTCCCTCGATTTAGTGGTATAGAACTTTATGTATAAGTAACTGCACACTAACATTTTACTTCTAGTAGCATCTGTAGAAATGTGTTCCATTTCTCTCTCTCTCTCTCTCTCTCTCTCTCTCTCTCTCTCTCAAATAATTCTAGTATTTGGAAAGAGAGCTAATGATGGCCAGTTTGCCTTTCACTTTTGATGTTGAAAGAAGTATCGATGACTGGGTTTTCATGTGTTTCTTTGTGGGAAATGACTTTCTTCCTCATTTACCTTCGTTAGAGATCAGGTATGGAAAGCAGCATTATATGCAAAGTTACTTGATGTGGTGGAAGGTTGTACAATGAATGTTATAAGAACGTGTTTAGGTGTCCAGAATACTTTGGGCTCTTCCTGTGCAATTTCCCTCTATTTTTCAGAACCAACAGCATACCATAACCTTGTTTTGAAAGTTCCTTCAGTTTCAAAAATGGTTTGCTATGTGGCATAGAGTGGGGCTGATATTTGAAAAGCAAAAGCCTAAAGCCCTCTTTGGTGTACAACATTTAGATTTTAGATTTAAGGCAACCCTTACCACAAACTGAATATGTGTGCTGTCTCTGTTTTCCTTAAAAACAAAACTGTTTTTATTTATTTTCATGGTACAGAAGAAAATTTTTGAGAAAACAATTGTTACAATAGTAAACAACAAATTACAAACTTTTATCATGCCATGTGTTAAAGTTTCATTTGATTCCTCTAGAGTTCACACCACGTTTTCCCATGAGTGCTGGGTAGATTCCTGCCAGCCTGAACAATTTATGTATTCAGTAAACATTTGCCATACATTATAAAAGGAATATGGATTGTGTTTGCCCTCTTCCGCTCTCACCTGGCATGTCAGTTTCTCAGCCAATTCTATTGACCATTCTCTGTTATACCAAAATTTGTAACAATAAAACTTGGTGGTTATGTAGCAATTCCGAGTCTTCAAGATGTGTCAAGTAATAATGTTGCCTTTTTCTAGGAACCTTACGGAACTCTTCTCAACCTTGGGTTCCCAGATGTTTCCGGACTACAGCTCCCAACATCCTCAGCTGGCCAAGGGTGATGGGAGTTGTAGTCCGGAAACGTCTGGAGATTGGAGGTTCCTGCCAATAGGAGCAGAACAAAAATAGTTTTAGACAAGGGAACGCTGAGATTCCTGTATTGCAGGGGGTTGGACTAGATGACCATGAGGGTCCCTTCCACATCTACAATTCTGTGGTTCGGTAATAGGGCTTTAGCTGTTCCAAACTTATTAACTACAATTGGTTATCAAGTGTGTGTGATTTGAGGCTTTTAAAATGCATGACTTCATATAAATAATTACCGTATTTTTCTGTGTATAAGACTAGGGTTTCCCCCTAAAATAATAATGTTAAAAATTAGGGGGTGTCTTATACTCTGGACCATTTCCCCCCCCCCATATTCTTAAATCTGAGTCCCCCAAAATAGGGGCATCTTATACATGGGGGCATCTTATAGACAGAAAAATACGGTACTTTGTATTGTTTATATTTATCCTGCACATTACATTGAGGCTTCTTGAACGTCTGATTCCTCTGTGCCATGGACTGGGCCTGGGCTCATTCGCTCCCAGTTTAGTAGCAGGCTTGCCCTGTCATGTGTGCAGGTGGTTGTTGGTGTTTTGCCTTTTTAGTACAGGTGATTCAGAAGTGCTTTCTCCTAAAGTTGAGTTTAGAGGTTTTTTCCAGACCCCTGCCCTTTCTAGTTTCCCATAAGATAATTATAACAGCTCTAATGAGTTAGGTCGCTGCCCAATTAAAACCTGTTTTCTAGTGAACTTGTGCTGCTTGCCCCAGCGAGTAAGGGTGGGATTCTCTCTGTCGCTGAAGGAAAGCATTCATGGGTTTGCCTTGTTCCCAGTGATATTCATTATGGGAAGGAAGGACAGCAGGCACTCTGTGAGATCAGCACTGCTTCACAGATTAGTAACTAAATGCTGGTTCAGACTGTGTGTGTACAACATCCTGTAAAATGGCTAAATGAATTCATTATATTTGTTTCACAGGGAAGGAGCAATTGATCGCCTAGTGAACATATATAAAAATGTTGTGCACAAAACTGGGGTAAGCCATCTCACCCGCCCACCCCAATTTAATCTCATGGAACTTTAGGAGAAGGAAAGATAGTTACAGTTCTGTTTTACAATTTACAGGGATACCTTACAGAAAATGGCTATGTCAACTTGCAAAGAGTGCAAATGATCATGTTATCTGTTGGAGAAGTTGAAGATAATATTTTTAAGAAGCGAAAAGATGATGAGGTAAAAGAGTTCCTGTGACATATTTATTGTGTATCTGTGTTTTATAGAGAATAGTTTAATTTAATTACATTATTGAAAACAGTGAGTGTGGTTTATTATTATCTTCGTGTTACTCTAGTATGCAATAAATTAAAAAATCATGTTTTAACCAGAGACATTAAAGGATAGTTTGCCTCTGTAAGCTGTCAATGAATGTGTGTTGTATCTGGGGTTTATTTGATGTTTTGAATGGCTGGTTTAATGTTTTTAAGTCAGTTCTGTGAGGAAAGGAAAAGAAACAGGAGCGGTGTTGGCCCATGAGAGAGAGACAGAGAGTGTAAGGACAGCAAAACAAACAATAACAATAACAATAGGATCGACAAAAATAATAAATAAGTATGCAAACCTTTGAGTTGAACAGAATACTTCTTTCACTTGAATGTGAGGGGGGAATGCAAAAACAGAAGAAGATTGTTGCCGGGCAGGGTGTTGCATAAGACATTCTTGGACAAAGAAGCAATGGGAAGCTGTCTTACAGCAGACCTCAACTTCAGCTTCCATTATGCTGAGCAACATTTTCCCATTCCCTCCACACCTTTTGATTTTTGCTCAGTGTCCAGTCTGTAGAAGACCTAGTAAACATGAAAGCTTGCACGTTGATTTGTGATTGACGGAGATATGTTGGGTGTGGAGTGTCTATGTGTGTTATGTGGTAGGAAAGCACCTGGAGATTTAAATAAACAAATGGATACTCCTAAACATTTTTATGAGTATTTTAGTTGGATTCCAGTTTTGTTTAGAACAACAGCATTTTTTGTAGCAGGAAGTAGGGAGTTCTGCATATGGCAAGTATGAGTAATTGTTTGAGCACCCCCCCCCAAGAAATGACCCTAATAAATATTTCTGATGTTTTTGGTTTTTTCCATGTAATTTGTATGGCACACAGTTCTAATATCTTCATTCTTCATTTTAGGAAAATTTCAGAAGAAGGCAGAAGGATAAAAGAAAAAGGATGAAAGTAAATATAGAGCTTGTAGCCCTGTTGTTTTTCCTTGCAACATCTGATTTAAGACAAATATATCAGTTTGGGTAAAAACAGCCCTAATATGGTTATTTGTTTATGTACGCCAACTTCTTGACCATTTTGAGTTAAAATGTAGGCTCAAAATAAATAAATAATGTTGCAGCTTTTTGCAATACCCATTCTATCCCAAATCACACACTACTACAGTGGTGCCTCGCAAGACGAAATTAATTCGTTCCGCGAGTCTTTTCGTCTTGCGCGGTTTTTCGTCTTGCAAAGCACGGTCTGTCGCAACTGCACCTCTTCAAGCGGCTTTAAGAAAAAAGGAAACAAGCCCATAGGGAAAATCGTCTTGCGAAGCAACTCAAAAAACGAAAAACTCTTTCGTCTTGCGAGTTTTTCGTCTTGCGAGGCATTCGTCTTGCGAGGTACCACTGTATTGAAGTTTCTCTTGGACACGTAACATGGGGGCCTTTGAGAAACATGCTTAGTGCTTCATTAGGCTCATGGAACTAGCTGAACAATTATTTATATCTCAGCTATAGCAAATGATCCAGACTCCAAATAACATCTATGTGCATGCCCAAGAACTCATCTGCCCCCATTAGATCTTTGACTTTTTTCCCTATCTTAGTACAAAAGCTCACACACTGCGTCTGGACCTACTTTCAGTTAGGAAAGTGTCTTGCTGAGCAGCATGGAATGCTGCTTGGGTACATAAACCCCTTAGCTATAGGTTCCTTAGATGCTAGACTAAATTCAAGGCATACAGAACAATCTTATGCCTGTTTTTCAGAAGTAAATCCCATTGAATTAAATGAGGCTTTCCACAGGATTGCAATAATATAAAAAGATCATGTTTTTTCTTGTGCCATTTTTACACTTCCTCACCCTCCCCCCAAAACTTTATCTGGTAACTTTTATACAACACTTGAAACACCATGTTTTCCACTGCTCCCAAGGCAGGGGGTGTTGATTGAACTCCTCTAAGTGTAGTCTTTACGGTAGATTTGTCTTCCCATCACTCTCATATCTCTGCTTTAATGCCACCACCTTCCTCACATATGTCACTTGGATTAATAGCAGCTTATTCTAAGGCCAGGTCTCATATTTGATGTGAAACTTCTCAGAATTGTCTAGGAACACTGATGTTCATGACTTAAATGTCTTCTTATATACATAAAAATGTAAGAATGTTGCCATGCTGAAGTTTGGCTGGCTTCTGACAGGTGGCATGATGAACTACGGCTTGACTGCCTTTCTCCTTTGCCGCTGGACTGGTGAAAGGGAAAGTCCAAATCTTTTGCCCCTTCAATTCCCACTCCCCTACTTTTGCCACTGCTGGAAGGGAGGCAGAGAATGAATGAGAGAAAGTGTTTCCACCCTTGCATCCTGCTGTGTTTCCTCCCCTCATCCTCCCCCACCCTCCCACCTCGCTCCTGCTGCCGCTCCTGAGAAAGAAGCCTCAGGCTTCCCTCAGTGGCAAGGAGGTCTGAGGGAGGTTGGCAGCCTATGGAGGGGGGACAGGGTGTTGGGGTGAAGTGAGCAGGGGCGGCAGCCCCATTTATGCTTAGGATTGTACTCTCCTGGTTAGATTTGGAAATGCAGCCAGTGACAGATGGCTAGCACATGTTTAGATTTTGGTTCTAATCTTATTTCATAGTTGTAACACTTGTTCTGTTCTTTACAACTGTTTTAGTAATGGAGATAACATAGTGACAAAACTGAAGCACTTTAACCAATCTACTAAAACAATCTAAATCCAAGTGGAAGCATTGGATAAAATGTATACTGCTACTTACTTATTTTATCAGTCTCAGCATTCAAGAAATATTTCATTCTTGCCTGGAAAATTATGATAAACATTTCTGCTAATGTATGTCTGCTCATCTAGAGGGAACAGCATTCTATGCCTGGTGGCCAGTTCACCCCACAACCTTTGGGGAGGGGAAATAGAGGAAGTCATCAACCAATCAATAATCCAAGACATGCAGCCTTTGAAATGAGAATGCAAGACAGACAGAGCACTGTAAGTGATTGATCTGAACTTTGTCACAAGCATAGAAGTAATGACTAAGTGAGTTTATAGACTTGTGGCTTACTAGTGGCTCAATTTTATTTCTGCAAGTGAATCTCTTTTAAGTACAACTTCAAGTTCTTTTAAATAGCTGTAGGTAAGCAACTGTTTTCTTGAACTTCACTATACATGTCACACCTTTATTTATTTATTTATTTATTTATTTATTTATTTATTTAAAATAAAGGGTTCCTTTGAGAGGAAGGACTGGATAGAAATTTAATCAATCAGTCAAATTAATGAACTCTTGAGACATACACATACACACCCCAGTTTCATGTACAAGGAAGTTTGCTCCATATGTGTGGAGCCAAGACTGGCATTTTCCAGTACAAATTCCCACTGTTTACATGAAGTTAAAACAACATATATGCACTTTTAATGGTTTTAACTGATAGATGCACCTAATAAAATTGTAACACATAAAGTAGTCTTCAGCTATGTTGAGTTGGGGGAGCAGGATCTCTAGTGGTATGTTTTCCTTCTTTAAACACAGCGACTCTCCCTGCCTGCCATATCACAATCTGCTTTTGAACCGCACCCCCCGTGGCTTTTTACGTGGAATGGAATGCTACTTGCTCAAAGCCACTTGGGTGCCTGGAACTAGCTTGCACATGTTTCTTTTGGATCCCAGCTTCTGCACCTCAATAAAATAGATGGCTCTCTTTTTATTTCTTTATGACAAAGCCATTCATTTTATAAGTGTAATGAAACCTTTTTCCAACTATCTGCCTGACAACTACATCCCCAGACTCCTTCAGCGTCTCCTAATACGAGTTTCACCTCTGATGGTTCACCATCCCCAGCAGGAGGAATTAAGAGGAAAGTAGAGGACAGTGACAGTGAACCTGAGCCTGAAGATAATATCAGGTGATACATTTGGTACTTTGTTAGTGAATTGTCAAAAGGGAAATCGCCTCATTAATACTGTTTACCCTTTATCTATAGCACCTTCTAATGCTTTTCCATGATCTTTTTATCCACCAATAATTAATGTGGAGGGTTGGGATACTCAGGAAATTCCAGTGAGATGTGTAGGCTATAGCTGTTAAATTTTAAGTGTCTCCATTAGTATGCATGAAGGTTTTCGTCCTAAAAGCTACTACTCCCTTTGAGACTCAGCACCAGATTGGCTAGAGGTTCAATATTCAGCTCAGCAACTGTGAGCAGAATGTCATTGTTTTACAGCATAAATGAAACTGTTTAACTCTTAAAGTTCTACAACCAAATCTCTTTACTTAAGGCTTAATTTCAGCTTCTTTGGGGAATTGGATTATTGCTAAAGGATATACTTTTTACTCTCAAAATTCCAGGCTAAAAACCCAGCAGCTCCAGTTTAAAAAGCCTCAAGTTGGAAGCCTCTGCCTGTCAGGGTAGACAATATTTGGCTAAGTTGACCAGTGATTTGATTCTGTATAAGACAGCCTCATGAGTTCATATATTCTTCCGTATACTCTTAAATATGTAAGAAATTGTGGCATGGATCCAAAGTAGCACAGAGTCACTGCTGCTTGTATATGGGCACCTCTTACAGCAAATCCCCTCTAAAATGCTTTCCAAAAGCTCGGGGATTCTCCATAATAGCTTTTAATGGGGAGCCTGTAGTTTTTTGGAGGACTGGTGTACTCTTTTGTGCTTGTTCACAGGGTTGAGGGGGTTGGATTCAGAAAATGTATTTTAATATACATGCTTCACTGTTAGGTTAACTGCTCCCAAGAGAAAGGATATTAGTTCCTCAAGCAAAACTTGGAGCTCCTATTTCCTTCAAATAGCACACAGTTGTACTTCATGCTCACAACAAACGGTGTGGTAGCTTAGGCTGAGAGATGATGAGTTGTCCAAGCTCTCCACCTGCCACACAAATGTCATGGTCGAGCAAGGCCTGGTGACTGAGATCCAAAGAAGCTTCTTGGCACATGTCTCTATGTGTGTACAGAGACACGCGCTGGGGGAGGAGTGGTTTCCCTTCTAGCTGAATCTGTTTCTTCTACCGTGTGCCAGAAGGACCTCTGTGAACCTCTATAAAAGCTTCTTAGATGAAGTGAAGGGGGCTGCAGAAGGAAGAGGGGCCTGAAAAGCCTCTCTTTGAATCCCAGTCTATGTGCACTCATATGTTTGGCTAACAGGAAGGGAACGAAGGAAAGAATGAGAAAGGTAGCTATGTTACTTACCTCTTAAGAGTTTTCTGGGGTCAACAAAGGCATGTGATGCTGTTATACTACTTAATCTTGTATTAAAACAATTTTAAAAATTGAATTGTGTGTTATTTCAAGTCATGTTATACAAAAAATAATAACAAAGCTTGAATTGTTGTATAGGTTATGGGAAGCTGGCTGGAAACAGCGCTACTACAAGAACAAAT
Organism: Podarcis raffonei; assembly: GCF_027172205.1. Taxonomy (NCBI): domain Eukaryota; kingdom Metazoa; phylum Chordata; class Lepidosauria; order Squamata; family Lacertidae; genus Podarcis; species Podarcis raffonei. The sequence goes on from NC_070608.1 coordinate 90,245,809, forward strand.
TTGATGTTGATGTCTCTGATAAAAATTTCCGTCGTAAAGTTGTACAGTCTTATGTAGAAGGGCTTTGCTGGGTTCTCCGGTACTATTATCAGGTACTTACTATCTTTCATTAAAATTTATATAATTTCAAAAAACTTCATTTGCTTGTCTCCCAAATAATGTAATAAGACTCAGCGATGGCATAATTAGAGGTACATCTAGCATCATTGCTGGTATAGAATTGACAGGAGTATGCAAAGACCGGAGCAGGTTTTCATTGTAAATCTGGATATTTAGACACAGAGGAGACCCTGTGACATTTTCATTACTTGCTTGAAGCTGTCTTCATGAAATTGATTTTAGTAGCCATCTTTTTTTCTTTTTTTTTAAAGTATTACAATGGTTTAATTCTGTTAGCTATATTGAGCTCTTTAAAGCTTAATAAAGCAAATCATGGTGTAGTGTTGTAATGATGTTTTACAGCAACTTTATTTTGGTAAAAACCTGATACCACGAATGATCAGTCGGGAGTGCAATTATTATGTTATCTTTCTACAGAAGCGTATTGAAAAGTTTAGATTGAGATTTGGAGCAATTATAATGTACTGTTATTGTGTGTGTGTGATGGTCAGAAATGTTTCATTCAATTGGAGTCTGAAGAAATGTTTAACAATAGATAATGAAGGATAGTTATTATAAAGATAAATAAAACAGGTCTGTTGTGCAGATTCAGAAACTTCTGGATTAGTTAAAGCCAGTAGACATTAACCACATTTAAATAAGATGCCCTCACACCCTGGCCTTCTCTCTTTGCCATAGGGTTATGTTGAGGTAGTAGATTTGGTTTAAATCCAGGCATGTGTTTTGGAAGTTACTGGTGTTTGCTTTGAATTAGCACTTCGTGTTACCTTTGTCTGTATGATTTCTCAAGTCACATGTAATGCCATTGTTTTTTGTAACTTCAAACTTCCTTAATATAAAAGGAACATGTTCTATGATTTCATAGGGACATCACTTTAAACCATGCAGTATAAATGAGCTGAACCTCTTCTGAGGTTTATGTGCTCCTGCTTCCCTGCACAACCTTGCCTATTGTTTGGTGTGGGAGACATCCACTGTGGGTTGTGCCTTTTCCAGCCACCCAGAAAGCAAGGATGTGGTCTAGATTTTTCCCCCTTTATCCTTTCTCCTGCTGGTGGCTCCTCAGTTCATTTCTACCCTTTCCAGCATAGAAGTTGTGTTCCTTTCCCCATTATTCTTAGCTCAGGCCTCTGTTTTTGGTATGCATCTCCTCTTCTTAAAAAATGTTCCTACCTTTCGTCTTCCTCCTCCTCCTCTTCTTCTTCTTCTTCGGCTTATTACAGCTATCTCTCTGTAGTGCTTTTGATTCCACAATAAATAAATAAAGCCTTTTTGCCTCTGTTAGTTTTCTGTCTGGCTTTTGCCTTCTGCTCAACAATGGCTCCGACAACAAAACAGTCTTCTGGCAAACTAGCTGCAAAAAGTAAAAGTGCATTAGGATTGTTAGGAAGCAAACTATTGTCAGCTATAATTGCAACAGTCAGTGAGTCAGGATTCTGTGAGCTTGAAAAGTCTGAACTGTTTACTGACTGAAGGATTCAGCAGAAATGCACTCAGCCTGGCTTTATCTAGAACCTATAAGCCAGCTGTTCTTGCTCTTTAGATGACTTCTACCTCTTCTATCTTTGCTAGTCTCCTTACTGTAGCTGGAGGATCTTATTCAAAACCATAACCTGGACTGCAGTGTAATGCAGCAGCAAATAAAGCTAAAGCTAATCTAGGCTTCATCAACAGAAGTCTGGTGTCCCAATCAAAGGAAGTCAGAGTCCTGCTCATTTAAACCCTGGTCAGACCAAACCCGGAATACTGTGCCCAGTTCTGGGCACCACAGGTTAAGAAGGATATTGACAAGCTAGAATGTGCATAGAGGAGACTTTGGCTAAACATTAGGAAGAACTTCTGTATAGTAAGAGCTGTTCCACAGTGGAACAGACTCACATGAGAGATGATAGACTCTCCTTTGGAGGTTTTTAAGCAGAGGTTGAGTGACCATCTGTCATGTATAATTTAGTTGAGATTCATGCATTTCAGGCGGTTGGACTACATGACCCTCAAGGTCCCTTCAGACTCTACAATTCTATGTCATTGACCCAAGGCATGTGACAGGCCACATGCTGGATCTGGTTTTCTCAACTGGGCAGCAAAGCACTCTGTATATATATACAAAATGATGGCATCATATGCACGGTTGAAAGCAAGCTAGTTGAAGTCCCACAAATTAATTGCACACAAAGCAAAGAGCTTAAAAGCTCCTTTTGCAGTGGGTTTTCCTGGTGCAGAAATAGCTTTTAAGCTCTCTGTCTTGCTTACAGGCTCAGGGAGGCTCTTGCAGGAACTCAGACGGCCCTGTGAGAGCTTCCCAGAGCCTGGATAGCAAGGGTGGGTGTTGGCGCAAGGGTGTTTTGAGTATATGTAGTTTTGCCATTTCTGGAACATAACCCCCACACAAGATACAGTTGTGCTGCAGGCATATAGATATAATTGTATAGGCATATGCTTCCTTGACACACTCCTGAAAAATGATAATTAGAATTTTGAATCTGTTGAGTTTAATTAATATGGTATCCATTATTAAAAGCAATTTTTGAGAAGCAATGCTTTTATAAAAACTGAAATGTTTTTGTTATGGAAAATGTTCTGCCCCATGCTGCTGACCGTTGGTGAATTGTATTATAGATGTTACAATCACTTGATTTCTTTTTCAGTGAGTAAGTTTGGTATGCCATCTTTGCAGTATATTGCAAGAAGTTTTCAGTATGTAAAGCAGTGGCAACTGAGTTAGTAGTAATGTAAAATGACATTGCCACTGGAAAAGAGATTTGGAGTCACTGTTTCATTTGTTGAATTGGTATGTTGGTCCCATATCTTAGGTTGGTGTACCAAAAAATAATAATCAATATTTTGGCAAATACTTATGTTGCGTTAGGAATTGATTTGGATTAGTCACCAGATGGCTTTCAGTCTTGCCTGTCTCCCTACAGGAGAGTTACTGGGTCTTCTAGCTGTGACTTGGTTTCTTCTTACATTTTCCAAACTAGGGGTGTGCCTCCTGGAAATGGTATTATCCATTCCATTATGCGCCATTTGCTTCAGATTTTGAAGGAATTGCAGACATGCCCTCAGACTTTGAAAAAGGAACCAAACCGGTAAGATTACTGTTCATCTTTATAATAATTAATTGGAAGTCACTAATATTGTAATGGGGGTGATCAAAGTAGTTATTGCTGTTGACTTTTGTTTTTGGCAGTTCAGACCTCTTGAACAACTTATGGGAGTCTTTCCTGCAGCTAGTGGTAACTTTCTCCCACCAACTTGGCGGAATCTTATGACTGATCCGGTAAGAATTTTGCTTTTGTTTATTCACCTTTTCATCTATTCAAAATTGAAATGTTTGTTTTGATATTCTATTAATAGCTTCAGTATCTGTCTGAATAATATGCCTGTTTTACTCTGTTTACTGGAGACAGAAACTTGGAAAACCATACTGGCTTGAGGTCAGGGTACACCTCTTCCAGTTGGAGCCCAATTTGTTCTTTGCTAGCTGTAGTAAACTGAGGAACAGTTAGAGCTAGGACAGTGTTTCTCAAACTGGGGCCTCCAGCTGTTGTACTGCAGCTCCCATCATCCCTAACCACTGGTCCTGCCAGCTAGGGATGATGGGAGTTGTAGTCCAACAACAGCTGGGGGACCTAAGTTTGAGAAACACTGAGATAGGATGACCTCAAATGGCCCCTCCAGCTGTCCCAATTCTGGTCAAGCCACATTGTGGAGCATGTACCCAAGATAAGCAATGAGAACTACAACTGGCAAGAGAGATTAAGGCTACTGTCTGAAGTGTTAACATTTAGAAAATGTCCAGAACTTGCAGTTTGAAATTTCAAACTTTAGAAGTGGTTATTGCACCAGAGCTTGAAAATTGTCAACAAAGTACTGTTCACTTTGACCTGTTCTTCATACAGTGGTACCTCAGGTTATGAACAGCCTAGCCAATGAACTTTTTGGGTTGCAACCACTTCAAACCCGGAAATGAGTGTTCCGGGTTGTGTGGTGTTTTTTTTTGGGGGGGGGATATATGAACATACTCCGGAGGTGCACTTCTCTTTTGAGTGCCACACTTCCATTGTCCGGCAGCGGAGAAGGGGGTCATCACGGCGTTTCCCGTAGCAGCAAGGGAGCGAAGCTGCGCGCCCGCCAGCCAGCTGGCTCTTGTCTCGGGAAACCGTGCGGCCTTTCCATGCACCTCTGTCTCCCAAGCGGCTCGGCAGCAAGAAAAAGTTCCCTCCGCCTGGCCGGGCTGTGGGAGGAAGGCGCTCTGCTTGCACAATGGCGATGGCCGCTGCCATTGCATGAGCAGAGCGCCTTCCTCTCACAGCCCAGCCGGGCAGGGGAAATTTTTTTTGCTGCCAAGCTGCTTGGGAGATGGAGGTGCATGGAAAGGCTTCCCAAGACAAGAGCCAGCTGGCTGGCAGGTGCGCAACTCCCCACCCCCACCCCATGCCGCTGCGGGAGGCGCGCGCTCGAGGGAGCATTTCCCACAGCAGCATGGGGGGGGATCTGTTTGGATCCCAGTTCAACTGCTGATTGATTGACTGATTGATTGATTGTGTGACTGTGGAAATGGATAAAAGCGCCCCCCCCATCCAAACAATGACTATCATTAGTACAGGTAAGAAAAAAATTTAATTTTCATTTTTATCATCTACAATACTGTTTTATTTATTGTATAGTATAGTATAGTATAGTATAGTATAGTATAGTATAGTATAGTATAATACATTGATTATTGTTTTCATTTTATGGATCAATGGCCTTGTTAGATAGTAAAATTCATGTGAAATTGCTGTTTCAGGGGTTGCTTTTCATCGTATGGAACGGATTAATCCGTTTCCATTACTTTCTGTGGGAAAGCATGCCTTGGTTTAAGAACGCTTTGGTTTAAGAACGGACTTCCAGAATGGATTAAGTTCGTAAACCAAGGTACCACTGTACTGAGTTTGAAAAGAAGAAAGGAAATAGCTTATATGTATTATTATTTTTAATTCAGAAAACTTTATAGACCACTTCATCAAAAAAGATGATGAGTCAGTGTGGTGTAGTGGTTAGAGTGCCAGACTTGGACCTGGGAGATCAGGGTTCAAATCCCCCATTCGGCCATGAAGCTCACTGGGCGACTTTGGATCCGTCACTGCCTCTCACCCTAATTTACCTCACGGGGTTGTTGGGATTAAATGAGGATGGACTGTGTCCACCACCTTGCACTCCTCAGAGAAAAGGGGTGGGGTGTAAATGCAATAATAACTAAATAGGGTCTCTAAGCTTGTACAAGATTAATCTGATTCTTCATCTGTTACTGCACAAATCTCTGAATCACTGTAATGATCTTGTTTTTTAAAAAACAGGAATCAAGTATAATTGATTTTTACCCCGAAGACTTTGCTATTGATTTGAATGGAAAGAAATATGCTTGGCAAGGTAATATTTAAGATCACGAAATTAATACTTGTTCATCAATATGTCTTTGGAGTCATTTGAGCAAAACAGGAAAGAATTTATTCTGTAAGTCATGTTTGCAACCACTTACCAAAATGATTTATGTGTCTGTTATCAGATAACATTATTTTGGCTTGAAATTAACTAAAATACAATTCATTATTGATGTAGCATATTTTGTTTTGGAGTATTTTAATTATTTAGCTGCTTTGAGTTACTTTTATAACAGAAAGCCAGATAGAAATACTTGAAAATAAATTTTGGGGTCTTGCATTCTTCAGTAATTTTATTAGGATTCTGAGAACCTTTATAACTTGGAATGTAGAACTTCAGTGTTCTGAAATAGCAAAAAACTAAAAGCTAATACCATAATGAACTGAAGAAAAGTTACATATTTTCAAGTATACTTTGACACAGTTCATTGGTACAGTCTAACCAAAGTTAATTTTAAATCTTCTAGTCTTCAGTTTAAAGAGTGTGTTTATTGACTAGGCTGTGCTTTATACTTTTGCAGCAATTTTATTTCTGTTGACTAAAGAGAGTTGAAATGTGACTGTGCCCATAAGGAATATATACATGATTTCATGTATGCCTTGGAACGTAACCCCCCCCCCCCCGCGTAAACAGGAGGTTGCCTGTTCCATTAAGTCTCACTAATTTCTGTGAGAGAGCTAAACCATATGCTTAGCTTGGCTTGATTTGGTGAGCCACTGTAAGAACAGGATGTTGAACTAGGTAAGACTAGGGTCTGATCCATTAAGGATCTTTTTATGATTTGGGGACAATTTGGCTTGATCTTGCCAAAGTTTCTTCTACCCTTTTGTACTATTTTGTAACCTTACGTTTTGTACTATTAAAAAGAAAATATGAACTCTAATGAGTTGTTTTCTGTAGGAGTTGCACTGTTGCCTTTTGTTGACGAACGCCGTCTGAGAGCTGCTCTAGCAGAGGTGTATCCTGACCTCACCCCTGAAGAAAGTAAGAGTTGCAGGATTAAATAATCTTTCTGAGTACCAAGGCTTTTGGCAGTGGTACTTTTGTGCAATGCTACTTTTTCCTACTATAAAACCCGCATCTGCCTTTCCACACCATAAATCAGTTTGCTTTTATTTTGATCTCAGGTGCCAAGAACTGTTACCATTCTCTGTGCTCAGCCTTAGTAGCCTGTAGAGAATGAACATGCAGCCTCTGCATTAGTCCTGATGTTTCACAGTTTAAGCTGAATCTCCCTTTTTGCAGTATTCTGACTCCTATTTTGACCAAATATGTCAAAATGCTCCACCCAAAGGCTAAGAAGGGTTGAACTGTTGCTTTCTGCCTCTGTTATGATACGGACTGCTCTTCATCAAGGGCAAGACAACCAGAACCACATTCACATTGATTATAACTTCAAGAATTGTGCTTGAGCTTGCTTTTCCTTCCTCTCATTCTTCCTTCCTTGTGTGTCATGCCTTTTTAGAAGTCATCTAAAGGCAGCCCTGATTAGGGAAGCTTTTTAATGTTTTTATATCTGTTGGATGCTGCACAGAATGGCTGGGGCAACCCAGTCAGATGGGCAGGGTACAAATAATAAAATGATGGTGTAGGAGAAGAACCCGAAGGGGGGGGGGGAGCATCCTCAGAACTGATTTTTCCTAAGTTACTCTGAGAGCCTTTTTGGTTAAAGGTTTTTTTTTCATTCATTTATTATTATCTGCCAAAAGGCCTATGCAGTTGTTTAAATTTTTATTGAGTATCCCATCATTTTAATTACTGTTTTCTACAGCTTTACATTGGTTTGTACATTTACAGGTTTTTACATTGCTGTGCCCCCTGTTTTATGAGAGGGCAGTATATAAATACTTTCAGAAAGACATCTGGTGCCAGACTCCTAGAATTCCTGGCTTGATCCCCATGGTGCATGACACCTTGTAAGCAAATGGTTAAGTGTGTACCAAATGGACAGAAACTTCATTGTGGTCCCACACTAGTACACTGATAAATCAATGGAAGGTTGTCCAGTTACATTAAGCACTAGTCTAAGACAAATGGATGCTCTCCTCTCCCCCATTACTCAGAGTAAACTTGGATGCTCATCAAAGCAAACATCCCTGTACAATGTCAAATTAATGATAAATCTAGAGAGGACTTTTTTAGTTTATGGTGCCGGTAGTAAGCAACATGAGCCTGTTTTGTAAGTATTACAATTAGGTTGCTCTTAATGAAGAATTATCACCCCCTTCTTTTTTCAGTCAGAAGAAATAGTCTTGGTGGTGATGTTCTCTTTGTTGGGAAACAGCATCAACTTCATGACTTCATTCTCGAACAGTACAAGTCTGGTGAAAAAGAGGTGTGTCAAATTTGTTCTAATGGATATTACATTTAATTCATTCTTGTCTGGCTCATCTGATCAGGATTTTATTATTCCCCAATAGGCAGTAGGCCTTCCCCCTGAACTGTGTCATGGTATTCAAGGAAAATTAGCCAGGAATGACAATCCAGTTCTTCCTGATGAGTAAGTATAACTTACAGCAGGGTTTATTTGCTGATTAAGAATCCCTCCTTGTTCAATGTTCTTCAGACAAAATAAAATTAGTTTGTAGTTTATTTGCCTCCTTCACAATGAAGAGCAAAAGCTGCTTAATGCATGCCACTAGTTTTCAGTTATTGAATAGACACACATAGATGGGTCATGCCCCAATTGAAGATGGTTTGATAAAGTTTTAAAAAGAAGGAGGGAGATCTGGTAGAGGAAATTTGCTAGAGTGAAGAATAAGATAATAAAAGGCTAACAGAAAGTAGGTCCCATGTTGGAGGGATGGGATCAAAGGTGAGTCTGAAAACACTGAGAAGTGTTATGGACACCAAAGGGATAGTTAACATGAGCTGATGTAAGCATGGCAAAATTTAAAAAGTTTTTGGTTTTGAAAATGGACAATCAATTTTGATTAAATTTTGCTATATTGTATTCTATTAGTGCAGTATTGATTATTCAACTTTCTGTACTGTTTGAAGACATATTACGTGTGGTCATTTTGAAATGTTAATATGCCGCCCTTCCCATTTCTTTACCATTTAGCTTGGATTAAAGCAAATTGCCTTAGCTTCTTTTAGTCTTCCATTTCAAGCCTTGTTATTTGAGGTTTTTGTCTTCAAAATATTTAGCATGCAAAATACTTGTGCAGCTCTCTTGTCAAGAATTTGATCCCTTCAGTCAGTTAAATGTCATTTGGTATTAAGTGACCATTGCCTGCTTACATCAGATACATTTTCCATTTTTCTCTACAGCCAAGAGAGTTTTTCTTCTAAATGAATAGTTGTTCCATTTTTCCATATCCATTAGGACATTGCACTCTCCTGTGCCCATGCTGCGTGACCTGACACAGAATTCTGCAATAAGGTAAAATGTGTATGAATGAAGTTACCCAAATGACTTCCTCTAGGTCATGATGTGAAGTCCTCAATAGTTGAGGTGTTCACCAGTACCTGGTTGGCTTCTCCTCTTGAGACTAATGGGGTAGATGAAAGGGAGGGGGAACCAAATTAATGAAGTTAGACATTTCCTCATTTCTCAGGCTCTTGCTTATGTGGGCTTGAAGGCAACTAAGCTGCTAAATCTTGGAAAATACGAGCCCTTCCGTAGAATGATGGATCAAATATTTTTTATTCTAAACTGTATTCCAATTATGAATATAACTGCTGGTTTCCCTTTCCTTACTGCAGAGGGATCTAGTGACTCCTCCCAGCTGTTATCTTAGCAATAGTGATGGTCTCTGTCTTAATTAACTCCTTTTTCTGAGTCATCCACATAATAATAATAATAATAATAATAATTATTATTATTATTATTATTATTATTTATTTGTACCCCGCCCATCTGGCTGGGTTTCCCCAGCCACTCTGGGCGGCTTCCATAGAAACCAAAAATACACTAAAATATCACAGATTAAAAACTCAGGAGTGCTCTGATGGTGTTTCCTGCTTGGCACTTGTGGTCTCTTCCAACTCTATGATTCTATGATTCTAACTTCCCTGAACAGGGCTGCCTTAAGATGTCTTCTGAATGTCAGGTAGTTATTTATCGCTTTGACATCTGATGGGAGGACGTTCCACAGGGCGGGCGCCACTACCGAGAAGGCCCTCTGCCTGGTTCCCTGTAGCTTTGCTTCTCGCAATGAGGGAACCGCCAGAATGCCTTCGGCACTGGACCTCAGCGTCCGGGCAGAACGATGGGGGTGGAGACGCTCCTTCAGGTATACTGGGCCGAGGCCTTTTAGGGCTTTAAAGGTCAACACCAGCACTTTGATTTGTGCTCGGAAACGTACTGGGAGCCAATGTAGGTCTTTCAAGACCAGTGTTATGTGGTCTCGGCGGCCGCCCCCAGTCACCAGTCTAGCTGCCGCATTCTGGATTAGTTGTAGTTTCCGAGTCACCTTCAAAGGTAGCCCCACGTAGAGCGCATTGCAGTAGTCCAAGCGGGAGATAACTAGAGCATGCACCACTCTGGCGAGACAGTCCGCGGGCAGGTAGGGTCTCAGCCTGTGTACCAGGTGGAGTTGGTAGACAGCTGCCCTGGATACAGAATTGACCTGCGCCTCCATGGACAGCTGTGAGTCCAAAATGACTCCCAGGCTGCACACCTGGTCCTTCAGGGGCACAGTTACCCCATTCAGGACCAGGGAGTCCTCCACACCCTCTCCCCCAAAAACAGTACTTCTGTCTTGTCAGGATTCAACCTCAATCCATTAGCCGCCATCCATCCTCGAACCGCCTCCAGGCACTCACACAGGACCTTCACTGTCTTCACTGGTTCTGATTTGAAAGAGAGGTAGAGCTGGGTATCATCTGCATATTGATGGACACCCAGTCCAAACCCCCTGATGATCTCTCCCAGCGGCTTCATATAGATGTTAAAAAGCATGGGGGAGAGGACGGAACCCTGAGGCACCCCACAAGTGAGGGCCCAGGGGTCTGAACACTCATCCCCCACCACCACTTTCTGAACACGGCCCAGGAGGAAGGAGCGAAACCACTGTATAACAGTGCCCCCAGCTCCCAGCCCCTCTAGACGGTCCAGAAGGATGTTATGGTCGATTATATCAAAGGCCGCTGAGAGATCCAGCAGAACTAGGAAACCACTCTCACCTTTGTCCCTAGCTTGCCGGAGATCATCAACCAGCACAACCAAGGCAGTTTCAGTCCCATGATGAGGCCTGAATCCCGATTGGAAGGGATCCAAATGGTCCGCATCCTCCAGGCGTGCCTGGAGTTGTTCAGCAACCACGCGCTCAATCACCTTGCCCAATAATGGAAGATTTGAGACTGGGCGATAGTTGGCCATACTGGCCGGGTCTAAAGGTGGTTTTTTAAGAAGCGGTTTAATGACCGCCTCTTTCAGCGGATCTGGGAATGTTCCCTCACAGAGGGAAGCATTCACCACCCCGCAGAGCCCATCGCTCAGCCCTTCCCGGCTTGCTTTTATTAGCCAGGATGGGCAAGGATCAAGGAGACAGGTGGTTGGTTTCATGCGTCCAAGCAGCCTGTCCACATCCTTGGGGGTAATGCATGAATAAATGCATCTGACTAGGGCTGAAAAAGAGAGAATTTTGCCTACACAAGTGTTGGGGGGACCACATGATTGGCCTTATCAAATAGTGACCAGCCTTTCACAGACCACATTTGACAGGCCATTATGATGTCAGGTGGAATTGATCCTGCCCCCAAGATGTGCTGGTTGCACTTGGCACCAAATTTAAGCCTTCCTCAACTAGATGTTGTTGGACTCCAACTCTCATCAGCCCCAGTCAGTATGACTATTGGTCAGGGATGATGAGAATTTTAATCCAAAGCATCAGGAAGGGTGGGAATCAGGTTGGGGGAGCCTGGCTTAGAGTGTACACATAATTGCTCCTGTACAGCCCCAGTTTACAATTGGCACTGAATGCAAGTCATATAGCGGATGGGCAGAATCCAAGCTCTCAAGAGGAACCCATCCTGCCTTAAAGCAGTGGATCTTGTATTCAGTGCCAGGTGTAAATGACTGAATGCAACTCTGGGTTGCAAAGGAACAATTCAGAGCGCTCTGTAAGTGGCTTTTCCTGTCCTGCCCATGACACCCTGTGATATTAGGTGAGTGACAAGTGGCTGTGGCCATTTCAAAACAGATCAAATCAAGAGGCCTGGTGAGCTCTTTTTTCATCTTTGGGCCTGAGTTGCTCTCTACTGATCCTTGCTGTATTCTGAAGTTACCAACTTTGATGTCACATAACAGGCAACGTGTTAATTCTTCATAATTGTTTCAAATATTTTCATTCTTAGTATCAACTTTAAAGACCCACAATTCCAAGAAGACTTTATTTTTAAGGCAGAGGTGTTATCTGGAGCAAAGTAAGTAACCCTTCTTCTGAACCACTTGCAGCGCTGTAGAATGGGTGAGATGGATTTTGTGGGGGGTCCGATGTCTTGTTTCAGACAATTGAACTTGATGGCCTTCAGGTCTTCCAACTCTGTGCCTCTAGTGCCTATTAGATTAAACTTCCTTGTCTTATTATTTAGAAAGCCTCCACCAGTTCTGAAGCCAGGTGACTGGGAGAAAACTAACAATGATGGCAGACCTTGGAGGCCACAGCTTGGCTTTAACCGCGACAGGAGGCAGGTTCACTTGGACCAGTCATCATTCAGAACTTTGGGGTAGGCAACTGATTTAACTACTGTTCATCTAATGTTCTTTGTTCATCTAGATTTATGCACTCAATTTTAAGTGAGGAAGACATGGAGCTGGAACTCAATAAACTATCCCTGGTTTTTGGCACAGAAACTGATTTGGTTGTTCTGCATGATGACATCTGTCAGAAGAGAGTCAGGGAAAATGTGTCCCTGTTAATTCTCCTCAACCTCTCAACAGCTTTCAATACCATCAACCATGGTATTCTTCTGGAGTGGCTGTCTGAGTTAAGGGTGGGTGGCACCACTTTGCGGTGGTTCCGATCCTACTTGGATGGTAGTTTCCAGAGGGTGATTCTTTGGCCCTGTGGAACCTTCAGTGTGGGGTTCCACAGGGTTCAATTTTATCCCCTATTAGTGATGTGAGGTGAGAATATTCTCTGCTAGAAAATTCTCCGGAAAATATTCTCCACAAACTGTAAATTCTAATGTAAGAACCAGTTTTACAACCCACATTTTAAAAAAATCTAGTAAATAATAAGTCAAGCTGTGATATTGCCAGTGTAAGTAATGAATAATGATTGTTTTTGATCCAGTTACATTACTGGGGATTGTGTTATTCACCATTGGCAGTTCTGAAATGTGAGCTGCAGAAAACATTTTTGGGGTTTTTTGTTTTTAAAATGCTATTCATTTAATTTGATGAACATTTGAATTCATATGAGTTTCAAACTATATGTAATAGCCTTTTTCCCCATTTTGGTGTGACCTTATTCTTAGCAGTTCTATACCCTTGGCCATACATTGTGGGTTTTTTTACAGAAAGTAGTTTTAATGCTTTATACACTTAAAGTACCTAGGCCTATACAGTTATATGAAACAGCATGCGAGGTGACCTTGATTTAAACAGTTGACGTTTCTATATTTTTATTTAGTGCCAGTAACTAGTTTTCTGCAGTCCTCTGATTGTCAGTTCCCCTTTACCAAATCAAAGAATGTGAATTCACTGCATTGCCCCATTGAATAAAAGTATCTGTATGGTTTTTGGTTGCCATCTGAACAAGTTTACTCATGAATAAACATGTATATTAACTAATTATATAATTTTCAATGCATTAAAATTAATATTTTCCTATTTTAAATGAAAATTCTCTAATATTCTCATTAATCGAGAATATTCTCCAAACGATTATTCTTGAGAATTTAACATCTCTACCCACTATGCTATTTAAGATTACTTGAAATTACTGAGTGGGGTTATCCGGAGGTTTGGAATACGCTTTCAGCATTATGCTGATGACACACAGCTCTACTTCTCCTTTACATCTGCAAGTGGGGCAGTGGATGTGCTGGACTGCTGTCTTGCATCAGTTATGAACTGGCTGAGAGCCAACAATCTGAAGCTCAATGCAGATAGGACTGAGGTCCTGTGAGTGGGCAGTTCCTCAGACCAGATGGCTGGGAGGTGGCCTGCTCTTGATGGGGTTACACTCCTCTGGATCCTTGGCTGTTGCTTGAGGCTCAGGGGGCATCTGGTGAAGTATGCCTTCCATCAGCTTTGGCTGTTTCGCCCCTATCTGGACAGGGATAGGCCAGCTACTCTTGTCTGTACTCTGGTAACCTCTAGGTTAGATTACTGCAGAGGGCTGCCTCTGAAGACAGTTTTTGTAAACCAAGCTGTTCACCAGGGCAAGATGGTTTGTACATATTACGCTGACCCTTGGCCTGTCTACACTGGCTATCAATTAGTTCCCAGGCCCAATTCAAAGTGCTAGTTTTGCCCTATAAAGCCTTAAACGGCTCAGGACCACAGCACCTCAAGGACCACCTTTCTCCATATGAAGTGACCCAGATTCTGAAATCATCTGAGGCCTTTCTTTGTGTGCCTCCTCCATGAGAGGTCTGGAGGGTGGCAACAGGCCTTCTCTGCAGTGGCTCCCTGTTTGGTGGAATGCTCTCCCCAGGGAAGTTTGCCTGACGCTTTCATTATACACCTTTAGGCACCAGGTGAAAACATTCCTTTTCAATCAGGCCTTTGGCTGATTAACATCTGATACCCTTTTAAACATGTTTGTGGTGGAGAGAAGGGGGGTTATTGGTTTGTTATGTTCTTTTTGTTTTTATTATGTATTTTGAATTTTTTACCTTGTATTTTTGTGTTGTGAACCCCTCTGAGATCTACAGATGAAGGGCAACATACAAATTTCATAAACAACAATAATAAACTGAACCAGGCATATATTAAGTGTTGATTAAGGATAAATGCAACATTCTTCTTATTTTAATTAGATTAAGGGAATTGCTAACAACAGCAATTAAATGTCTTGTTTCCAGATGGGGAAGTTCTGTGAACTTCTGAAATACTGTTCATATTTGTATTATCTTGGAACAAACTGTGTCCTTCCATGTCAAGTGACTAGGGGACTTTTTAATGCCTACTAAACTTTAGAACCACAGTGCCTGATGTCTGAGCATCCCAAAGCAATCCCTGATCTGCACTGTTAGGAGAAGCCAAGGGGAGAAAAAACCCCAGCTGTCTGAGGAATCTGGTTCAGTTGTCCAATTATGTGATCATAATTGAATAAATCACCTAAGAGACACCACTTTTTAAAATGTTACAATTCTGTTTTTCCATAAGTTGGGCCAATGGAAGAGAGAGTGAGAACTGTTTCAGATGTTAATGCTACTGGGCCGTTGTTATGTGCGTTCTGCTTGACGGTGGTGAGCTCCCGTTGCTCTGTCCCAGCTTCTGCCAACCTAGCAGTTCGAAAGCATACCAGTGCAAGTAGAAAATTGGTATCGCTGCAGCAGGAAGATAAATGCTGTTTCCATGTGCTCTGGCTTCCATCACAGCGTCCCGTTGCGCCAGAAGCGGTTTAATCCTGCTGGCCACATGACCTAGAAAGCTATCTATGGACAAAGGCCTGCTCCCTTGGTCTGAAAGTGAGATCGAGTGCCACACCCCATAGCCATCTTTGACTGAACTTAACTATCCAGGGGTCCTTTACCTTTACCTTTTTTTACCTTCACGTAACTTAAATGCTCTTTCTGTTTCTGGAGAAGAAAGAATTGAAGAAATCAGTCAGTGTATGTACAGATGCCCTGGGCACACAACTCTTGCTTTGTACAGCAGTGGATGTGCCTAACGTCGGCTGTGTATCCCATCATTCATAGAAGATTTGCCGACCTATTAATGTCTCGCCTTGCCTAGAGTTGAAGGAATTTACCATTGTTCAGGTGTGAAATGTAACACTGTTGCCATGTGTGTAATGCCTTTTTCCATGGATACCTTCATTTCTCTTCCCTTCCGTATTACAGTCATGCAATGTCAAGAAACAGAGGACATTCTGGAAGTGGAGTTTACAGCAATATTGCTCCCCCTGGAGCTTACAATCAGGGAAATACTTACAGACCACTGCTGGGAAGACCACAGCAGATTCCAAAATTGCTTTCAAGTAAGTTTTTCCCCCCTTTCTATTTTAATTTTTAAAAATGGAACTCAAGGTTCTATTTAATCATTTGGCCAGTTGGAAGCATATGATACTTGGTTTGCTATTGCCATCTAGTACTTACGTTTAAGTTACTAGTACTTATGTCCTGTTAGTGAAACTTCACAGTCCTACATCATTGTTGCTGGGCCTTCACAATCGTACATCGTTTTATCATTGTTTGAACGTGTCCTTACAGTACGAGTTGAGAACTGGTGTAGTGAGTGGCTAAGAAGATGATCCAGGAATTCCTCAGTGCAGATTTTATAAGAAGAACAAACCCACTTGTAGCCTTAGGAATGACTCTCTCTCCCTTTATCAGGCCCTCCCCTCTGCAAAGCAAGGACGGTTGTCATACAAGCCTACTTTAGAGTGCTCTTATGGGGTGTCTAAAGCATTATACAGTGGTATCTCGGGTTACAGACACTTTGGGTTACAGGCTCCGCTAACCTGGAAGTAGTACCTCGGGTTAAGAACTTTGCCCCAGGAGGAGAACAGAAATCACACAGCAGCGGGAAGCCCCATTAGCTAAAGTGGTACCTCAGGTTAAGAACAGTTTCAGGTTAAGAATGGACCTCTAGAACGAATTAAGTTTGTAACCAGAGGTACCACTGTAAATGCCTTTTCTTACTCATGAAAACTTGGGAAAATACAAAAAATGTCTAGGAGTTTGAGTTTCGTTGCTCTATTTAGGTAGTTTTTAAAAATAACAAGACAGGTGCCTTAATTTATGTAGGAAATTTAATAAATATAAATTCACTTCTGCATTGCAGGAAAAATGTTTTTGAATGATATTACAATGATATCAAACCTCAGTAATAAATACAAAAACGACTAAAACCAGCTGACTGGTAGTAGAGGAAAAAGAAAGGGGAGATTTTGTCCAGTGTTTATGGTCTTGTATTTATACCCAGTTTTGAAGATGATTTCTGAATTTGAGCTTCTGGTCTTCCACAACCATGGTCAGCAACAGAAAGGCCCTGCTAAAGGGAGATGAGGAGAAATCATTCCATTTTGTGGCCTCCTCCTGACCACTCAACCATAGTTTTACATACTAGTAGGTCTGCCAGGACTCCAGGATTTCTAGAAATGTGGTTGGTTAGCACTTGTATAAGTATCATTATGTGTTCATGTATCATTGCATTTGGTAGGAGTGTTGGTCTGAGAAATAAGGGTGAAGATATTTGTCAATATATTGGTTTGTCAAGATCTTACTCCATCTGTGTGATAAAATTATTCAAATCCACTTCACTTTTGTTTCCTTAAATCTCATCATATTCTAAGAACATTAACTTGTGAACTTAGCATACTAAGCTTTTTATTTTCCAGGACATCTTTTTGTAAGTGAATGAAAATTAGAGTATAGCAGGGTAATACAGTCAATCCAATCTAAGCTCTCTCAGAGCTAGCTGTGGGGGTTAGTGGTGTTCCCTGATTTCACATTGATGTGCCAATTTTCAGCTGATGAATAATTGTATGCTGATAGCTTGCAGGAGTCAAGTGGAGTCTGCTAGTACTATGCGGATACAGGCTTGGATTTTGCTGTCAGAGTGTCTGATTTTATTATTTTCATTTCAGTCAGTAAACTTGTCAATTAGCTGACTTTCCACTAATCAAAAAGAAGAAAGGGGGGGGGGAGCATTTTTCAATCAGTAAACATGAAGTCTTGGCTTTGATTGCCATGCTGATTACATAAGTTATCACTTCAGTTGCTACTGGAGAGGGCAACTTAAATCGTTGCAACGGTTCTAGGAATTGCTTGCATTTTCAAGACCAATGAAATATTAACTGTCATTTCTCTCGTTTTCTGTACCTTTTTGAAATGTCAACCTCTTGTTTTTATGTTTCCTCACTTACCTATTTTCTTACATTGCCATGATGAAAGGTAGAAACTTGGCATTGCAACTCTTTCTGTTACGGTATTTAGGTGTGTGCTGTGTACCTTGAGTAAGAAGAACTATTTTCAGTGTTGTCTCTTTGTGTGGAATTCTGCTGTTTATACAGATATTTGGATAACAGTGTCAGCGCTGTTAGAGAAGTGTCCAAACCAGTAGTTTTTGAGCTAACTGCCCTTAGCAATTATGAAAGCAGATATCAGAATGCATCCAGATTATTATTTACTCTCATTTAGCACTTCACTTCTATGTTATTCTTTTTGAAATCCTGAGTTTTACCCTCTTTTTGTGAGTGAGGCAGAGGTGGTGGGGATAATGGAATGGAGAGGGGCTAGAATGCTTCTTCTCCCTTGACCCTTCAAAAATACCATCCCAGCTCTGCCCATCGGAATAGGAGATGAAATGAGCCGGGTCCCTGCCCATGTAGTGTGCTTTTTGCTAGTTTTCCAGAAATGTAATAAAGATATATGAAATGGTTTTGTATAGGAAAGGTTGCCAAATCCTTTATAAACCATTTAAGTTGTATATTTCTCAGAACCGGCTGACTGTTCAATATTAAGATAATTTAATAAGTCTTGATATGGACTTGAATTTAATACGTACATCTCACATGAATATTTGAATTTTTAAAGATTAAACTACCATTACAATAGCAGTTGCTTCCTAAAGTAAATCCAAGATTTGTACTGTCTTGTACTGCCACAAATGTATTTATATGTTGAGGTTGGTATAGGGATGTCCCTAATTTAGCCTGACCAGTTAGGAACATAGTGCAAAAAGCTTTGTTCATTGGCCTCTATGAATTACTCTGCTCCAACAGCAGCCAAAGCAGGAATTGCCAGTGTTGAAAATTAGGCTGGATTTCCACCAGCAAAGTTACATTGGTGTCAATCAGACATGCCTGCACTGTACATGGTTCGTTCAGCTGCTACTATAAAAGGTTTTTGTTCAGGTCAGACCATTAAAGTATAAGCCATCCAGTCTGAATGTGCCTGGAGAGGGGCTCAGGTTTCCTTCCAGCCGTGCCTTTTTAAATGCTCGGATTCACAAAGGCAGTGTGGCATTCCAGTAAATTATTGCAAGCCCCTGGTGTTCTTGAATATTAACCCATTATCAGGGACGTTACTGTCCTGTCATAGTAAATCCATTGGACAACTTCTGGATCCAGCTGTTATAATTAGGTGGCACTTAAACATCATTGAGGATAATCAAAGATGTCACTGAAACGGAAGCTTTTGATTGATAAATGATGTAAGTGTTTTGAACTCACCAGGGATCTATTGATTAGATATTTCTTTCTGTTTACTGGTCCATTTATTTAAAAGAACAGAAGCCATTTAATTGCATGGCTTGTTAAATGATGTTGTTGCTGGTACATCTTTGTAGTATGTTGTACTTTTGAGCTAAGAAAAGACGTAAGTGGGTGGTCTTTTAGTAGCAGGGGATGGTTGCAATTCCTGGTGTCCTTAGCCACAGTTCACCTAGTGTGTAGCTTTCTAATACAAATTATACTAAAAGTACTTAGTTTCTCAGATTTATAGCTGCCTCATCTGGAAAGCTTGGTGATGGGTAACAAACATGCCTGGAAGTTGGCCTTTCTTGCTATCTTCTGAGTAAAAAGAATGAGATTGCCAATCAATTAATGATTTGGTTTATTTTCATGGGGGCAAATTTTAATTGATGGGGCTACAGTTGTTGGGCTTTGGAAGGGAAGGGTTTAAAAAGATAATATATTAAAGTGGTCTTTCTAAGAATGAGTGGTTGTTTTGTTTTGCAGTTGAAAGTTATCTCACATTTCTCCATGTCACAGAAGGCCACCTGAGATTTTAATAATATTACTGGAGTTAAATTTAATTGGCAATATGCCTTTTAACTGATCAGTGACAGCAATAAAGAGGTTAATTCTCCCCTCACAGCTGCCATGCCAAAGTGTGTTTCAATAGAATTTTGGAAATTAAGCCATTCTTACACATCATAGGAGGGGCAGCTTGCTTTCTCCCTTTACCAAAATTTTTGCTAAATACTAACTTTTTGTCACTGTGTTCTTTGTAATTCTTAAAACTAAAAGTTCTAGAATTCTTATCTGTGTAAGGATTTAAAACTACTTGTTTTTGTAATAAGTCTTAAAATACACCTATTTGTGGTTCACTGTGATATGTTACATCTGTGTTTATATTTTATTTTGCTTTAATTTCACAGATATTGGTCCCCAAGACTCATGGCAAGGTCCTACACCTCTCTTTCAGCACCCACCACAAAGATTTGACAGGTATTTGTTTAAAATTTCCTTTTAATTACATATGTTAGTGTCTCAATGGAAACCAACTCCTAGAATTTCTATAACTGTTATTTTTGTTAGAAAGATCTCTCTAAATATCTCTCTAAACCCATCTTTGGGTGGTTTCTGTAAGACCTTTCCTTTAATAATCAGAAACTTCAAAATTAACTTTGCTGTTGATGCTTCTGCTGTAGCATTCTTGGTTCTTTGGCCTCTCTCTCTTTGAAGCACTATGAATTTCAACACAGACAGCTTAAAATTGCATTAGGTTTTGGACAGGCTAAACAAATTTCTTTTTAGGAGAGTCGTGGAGCTTAATGAGGCATAACTAATGGTGGTCCACTTTTATCATCACTGTGCAGGAACCACAGCATTAGTACAGACCAGCCATTGATTCTTGCTACAAACCTCTTGAAGTCCTAATCAGCTTCTTTGGTGCAGCTTTTTCAGGCCTGACAAGTCTATTGTAGGCCAGTGTCACTGTAGGTCAGTAGTTATTAGTTGCCACTGAAAACAGTTTCTTTAACTACTTAAGACTGAACTGAATTAAATGCAGGAGGGACTCTGAGGAGGATTAAGGAATCTGCAGTCCAATAAGTACCATGGAACAGAGAGAATGTGACATGGTTTGATAATAAGGGATGTTTTATATGTGTTTCCCTTCATTGAGAAGCTGATTGTATGCCCTTAAAACCAGATATCCTGGGGTTTGGAAAGTGTATCTGTGAATAATTCTGTTATATCTGTAGAGCAAAGATAATACAAATAAAATAGTTGCTAAATTGAGCATGTTTTCTTTGTATGTATTGTTCCTTGCTATAAGAGAACACCTAATAACAAAAAATTGAGTAAATCGCCTTCTAATTTTGCTATCACAGTTCCAAGAGTATATGGGAATTCTGATTTGAGGGGAATTCTGATTAATTATTTAACTTGAAGTGCTTTCCTTTCCTTATATTTGTAGGCCATTTTAAAAAAAAAAGAGTTCAAGAACATTGTGACTTGTCTTTTTATAGTCATAATCAAGAATACTCATTAATGTGCTTTCATTGATTTTTGTACTGCTATTAAATTAAATCAGTTAAATTATAAGTACAGCATAATATGCTGTGCTTTCATTATGACCCCCCTCCCCCCTGTCAAGAGTAAATAAACCTTTCTGAGCCCCCCTGCATTTAACTGAGACCAAAAGCAAGCAGTTTGCTTAGCTGTAGTCGTTCTTGTTCCAAGTTAAATGGGAAGGCAGGTCAGATTTTTAAAAAGGAGATTACACATTTAAGATTCCTGCAATATTTTACAAAAAGGCTAGAGTGCTGCCTTCTCTCCCACCCCTGGCACTTGCCCAGTTAATCTCGGTGGGCAGTTAATGTCTGCAACCTGTGTCGGTATTCTGGTCTGCTTTTCAGTTAAGATGGGCTCACCACAATGGCAGGTCAAGGAGGACTACATCATTCATTTTGGAGAAGCCTCCACCCCGCCTTTAAGAACCATTTATGTAAATGTGGTATTCTCAAAGGACCACCTGCTTGCTATATCATGAACTTGATCAGCTCCCTGAAACAATTTTATCTCACTGTGGCAGACCTATCAAAGTTTAATCAAGATGGGCTAGAAGATACATCCACTGTTTCACTTGTTAGAAGGAGGAAATAATTCTCAAGTGTCAAAACAGCTGGGCCCATTTCAGATATTTCATTTCATTATAGGACCTGACTACCTGTGAGGTTGTATGATGAAACACATTTCTACCCCCCACCGCTGAGATGTCTGAGACTAAGAATGCAAAAGCTTGATTTTTCTTTGTATTATCAATTTCACACAATGCTGTGTTGGTATCAGGTGACCCGGAGCATGTTCAGAAGGTACATGCTGTAGCAACTTTGCTGAAGTTAAATAGGTCTGAGTCTGGTCAATAACTGGGGGGGGGGGGGAGACTGCCTGCGAATCTCCTATATTCTGCCTTGAGTTCCATGATGGAATAAAGGTTGGGGTATAAATAGACATTGGTGGTTCTTGGTTCTTTGTTTCAGGCAAAGTAATTTGCATGAATGGATTTACATGAAAGTGCCATCCCTGTCTGTAAGATAGGATTTCAGCTTTTCAACTTCTGATTTACTTGCTAGGTTAATTTTGAAAGTTGAAGCTTTTTGTGGCTTAATCTTGCATCTGTGAGAATTAGGTATTGGGGTCAAGCACCATTTTGCTTTGTTTTCAAGTGCTTGAAATATTTCAAGATATTCTACTTGGCTGCTGCTGGAAGCAGAATTTGGGGCTAGGTGGATCTTTTCTTAATCCAGTAGGGCAGTTGTTCCATTCTTATAGAATGTTGCAGAAAAACATTTTTTTATCTTTCATGGACCAGAAACACCACACATATAGCCAGGTTCACCTCAGAGTATAAGCCATTTCATAGTGGACAACCAGGAATCCCTGACTTCTCACCACATTAGTGACTTACGAAGAGTGCTGGTTGTCAAAAGTAGTGCTCTGCTATCCTCTGCTAAGTGGCAACTCAAGGGGAAGAAGGGCCCTATTATTTTACTGGTGGGTATTGGTGCAGGAGGGATGCGGGTGGCGCTGGGGGTTAAACCACAGAGCCTAGGACTTGCCGATCAGAAGGTCAGCGGTTCGAATCCCCGCGACGGGGTGAGCTCCCATTGCTCGGTCCCTGCTCCTGCCCACCTAGTAGTTCGAAAGCACGTCAAAGTGCAAGTATATAAATAGGCACCGCTCCGGCGGGAAGGTAAACGGCGTTTCCGTGCGCTGCTCTGGTTCGCCAGAAGCGGCTTAGTTATGCTGGCCACATGACTCGGAAGCTGTATGCCGGCTCCCTCAGCCAATAAAGCGAGATGAGCGCCGCAACCCCAGAGTCATCTGTGACTGGACCTAATGGTCAGGGGTCCCTTTACCTTTACCTTTATTGGTGCAGGGGTGTCAACTTAAATAAAATATTGTGGGGGCCCAGGAAAGCCCCACCCCACAAAATTGATCACATGACACAGTGCACACACACTATTTGAATGGGAATGCCCATCAACATTGCAGGGACCTGGCCATCTCAAATATTTTATTGTGGGGGCCAAAGCTCCCACAGCCCCTAGGAATTGACTTCTATGTATTGGTGGGAGGCTGGAGTTACTGAATAGCCTTCCATTCACATAGACTTCCTCTCTTGGTAGGAGGTAGCAGCCATGAAAGCAGCAGTTTCAATAGAGGTTTGCTGGTGCTTAAGCGAAGCAAGTCTAAAATTCTATTGGATTTGCAGAACAAGAAAAGTGCATCTTTGAATCCTAGCCTACTAGCTTTGGTAGAGTTCCACTAGGAACACTTGAGAAATGTTAACTCTGGCTTATACAACAACACTAGGCACTTGATGACTGTTGCTCAAAGTACATGAAATGGTATTTCCAGTACTTTCCCCAAGATACTGATCATGTAACTAGCCAGATGATACATTTTAGCTACTCTATATTATTTGGTCCTGCTAATGATACATCATTTTGCTCAAATGTATCTGTCTTCAAATGGATTTTAAATTTTTGGTTAAGACAGATGAAATCCTGTGGGTGACAGGGCTTAGGTCTTAACTATAACTAAAACAAACTACATTTTCCTGTATATATTCATGTGTATATGACCTCTTGCTATATACTGGTACAGTTAAAACAGTACTTGTTGGTAATCTGGGATGGCATTCTTGGTGATAATAAGACATTGCATTTGTGTTCCCATATAAACAGTATGCCAAATGTTGGTTGGTCCATGCCAATTAGTGCTTACGTTGCTAGGTCACTGTGGTCAATTGAAAACGGCATCAATAGAACTTGAAAAGGTTTCCTCCTGATCAGACCTTCTGACATATTGAGTAGAATAATGGATGGGGGGGAGATAACGCTTAAAGCCCTTACCCTGGATTCAAACTACTCTGCAGTAAGAATTCATTTGCAACCTGCAATTAACCAGAAAGAATGGACTCCCAGATTAGCCTGGATGTCCACAAAATAAAGCCTCACTCTGGCGCTTGTTTACTCTTGAGATAATGTTACATTTTGCTGACGTGATTTTTTTCTTTATACTTCAAATCCCTGCACAGAGGCAGGTTGGGGAGGCAGCAATACCAAATGGACCATATTCTTTCAGGACATCTTTAAAACCTGAATCTGAATTTGACAAAGATTTTTAAATCCTTAGGTTTGTTCCCAGTGAGCATACGGGAGTGAAAAGACAAACAGAAAGTTTTGTTTTTAGTTTAGTTTTTGTTTAATGTTCCACTACCAGGAAAGAAGCAAAATTGTTCTAATATAACAGTAAGTTTGGTTTTTAAGACGTGCTTAATATTTCTGTAAATAAGCTGAGGTGTGCCATATCCAATGCCACTTACTATAGCTTTTAGACAGATGGTAAGAAAACTTGTACATATGATATACATGGGTTTTTTTCCCCCAGAAATTCAGGGGCCACTCCGCTTCTTGCATGGAACCGCATGCCTCATTCGCAAGGACAACCCTACCAGCAGAATCAGTACCAACGCCCAGGTGGACCAATGAACTACCCACAAAGGCCCAATGATCGGAGGGAAAGGGGAAGACAGGTAACAAAGTGCTGTGTGGTTGTTCTTTGTGATCCTCTAGCAAGCTAGAAGAAAGTGGGGTATAATGTAATCTCAGTCCTGAAAGCTAACAGGATGTTCTTTGGCTAAAGAAAAAAATCATATGTATAGTCATTGAATGTATGGGATATATTAAATACAAGCAACTCCCAAGGAGTGTTCCAAGGCACTGTGTATTTAAGTGAAATCGTGTATATTTGAAACACCATTGAAAAAGCCTACAACACACACACACCCGTTCTGCCCCTGCCCCTTTTTGTGACGTTTTTGGGTCACTTGCAGGTTCTGCGCGATGTGCACGTGTATGGTTGCGCACATATCAGACATACCTAAAACAGTGGCTTCCTGTAAATTAATCATTTAGCAAAGAGTACAGTTTCACAGTAAGGTACTTGAACACCCAGTGAGTTTTTCTGTGGATCTAACTGTGGTTAAGACTCATTATAATTAATGTTGTCCTGTTAATTTTAATGGGATATAAGGATGAATAATTTTATCTGGACTGTGGCTGATATCTGGACTTGTAACAATTTTCACACATCGTATGCTGAAAATATCTGCCACCACAAAATGTCAAAGGATTGTCATTACCAGAAGAAGATGTTTGGTGACAGGGTCCTTTTGCTGCCTACATTCTCTTCATGGGGAGGAGGAACTGGAGCAGGTCCTGCCCCTGCCAGCTAGATAGGAGCTCTGTCGTGTTCTTCTTTTATTAGCCATACATATTTTGCCTAAAATCAAAATGATATTTTTATCTCAAGGCCTGAATTAAATATTGCTACTAATCTTTCTTTTTTAACATGCAATAAAGAATCCAGTCAATATAAGTAGGCATACAACATGCTAACCAGTTGAAAACTGTGTACATAGGCAAACGATAAGTAAAAACATTAAACTAAACAATGTGGAAATTATTGAGCCACCTTCTGGGACTGATCTTAGCTTTTGAAATAATATAAGAATCAAATTTTAGCCTTACATTCTCTTTCAAGAGTAACTGAATGGTTTTAAACTGGCAGCCAGCCAGAAACAGGTAGCATGCTGAAGAGGTTTCACTTCTCTCTAATGCTATCATTCTGCTTTAAAAACTTGTTTCCTGTGTAATTTTCCCCTGTGGTAGGTCTGCATAGTCCCTTTTTCAAAAATAAATTCTTACCTGGCATAATTTTGGATAATCTAATATCCCTCTTATAAGACTGCACACAATCTGAAAGACAGATCTTGCATTCCAGATCTTGATTCTCTCCCCAGCCCACCCCCTCAAGTTCCCTTGATGCAATGACATTTCACTGCTGGCACCAAAACACAGTAATCCATTGATATCTCAGGTCTGCACTTGTGCCTTTACTGGGATGATTGCATGAGAGTATAAGTGTTTTCGCAATTCTTACCTTAAACACCTGATACTGAGAGCTCTATTGAAATTGCATCAAACTGTTGATAAGCTGTCCTGAGCATTTGGTGGATGCTTCTTACCACAGTTGCGAGGGGGGTGGAGCTGTCCAAACATTCACACAACCATCACTTGGATGTACATCCTGGTCTTCTTCAAAAGCCATTCATCGGGGAAGGCTATTGAAAATGAAAAACTGAAGTTCTCCACATCTGGACATGTCTCACAGTTGCAAATAAAAAGTGCATCATGCTAGCCACTTCTAGTTACCAGAACAGCTGAAAATGTGTTTCTGATTGGCATTAGCAGCTGCTGCAAGCTATGGGGATGGAGTGAAGAATGCAGAGTTTTCTGTAAGGCACTTTGCAAGTTGCAAATCTTAGGATTGGTTGCTGATTATTACTTTGATCTTTTGTCTTTCAAAAGATAGCCTAAATAGGACCCCAGAATTGGATTCAGGTTTGGGTTTCATTTGTAAAATTTTCCCCAAAATATACCTGCCATACTCAAGGACAGCATTAGATTCCTTTTTGTCTCTAACACTTCCCAATAGATCTGTGGGCAGCCCATCAAATGCTTTGTTCACCTGTCACAGGATTGCCACAGACACACTAGGTTGCCTATGGAATAGCAGTTGTTGGGGCATCAGATAGAAGTCTGGAGATTGGATTTTGGCCACAGGCCTCTTTGCTAACCCTTTGCATAGATGCAAGTACTGTTTATTAAGCATAGCATGAAATAGTTACCCTAAGTTCCCTTTCAGAGAAACTATAAGGTTATTTACTACTTTGTACCCTATGTCAAAATGTATTTTATTGAAATATTGTATATATTTGCAAAAGAGTCCTCTTTTACAATTGCTGACTTTTGAATTAACTCTTAGTATTCTGTTGTTCACATAGCTGAGTGACCCTTTTGCAGGCTGCATAATGTAGTGCAAATAAAAGAATGTGAACAATAATTTCATGTTACTGGTCAAGAGTAACTGGTCAGTTCAAGTCTCAAGCAGTTAATTTAATAGGGTTAATGTTAAACTTAAACTTCCATGTAAATATGTTTTGTAATATGTTTTGTAATGTTAATTTACCAAGTTTCCGTTTTAGGTTCCCCTTATACTTTTAAAGTCCAGTTTTACTCAAAGAAAAAAAATGGCAACTTTAATAGTAATAGTAATAAAAATAGCTATAATGGAGTTCAAGGATTGGTGGCAATTGAGGGTTATGATCCAAGCCAAAGTTAAGACCTACTGATTTAGAGAGAAAGATAAGCACATCCTTAATTCTCTCTGGGTTTGATGAGGCATAAAATTGCTTAACTTTGGGCTGGATTGTGCCTCCATTTGCATGTCATTTTATTTTTATTGTACCACTTTTCTTGTAATCTCTTCTTTCTGTTTTGTACTACCTTATGACTGGAAAAAGTAGAGTAATACTATCTTTCTCTTTTGCAGGGTTATGGAAGGCCTTACCCATTGCCACCATCTTCTGGAAGATACAACTGGAATTAGGCTTTCGGCATTTCCACCATTTAAAATAATCCTTTTTTAAATACCATCTTTATCATCTGAGTAATTTCTAGGTGATAAACTTTCTTTTTAAACTGTGTACATTTTTACTGATAAGATTTGATATGATACATATGTTACTTTACAACTGTACTGCAGAATACAAGTGAAATTAGCACTTATTTTGCTTGTGTGAAAAGTCTAATGAAGCAGGAGTCCTGTTCTGTCTTTACTGTGTGGTTTTTATTGCATTACTACATTGTTGATGCCTTTCGTATTCACATAAGAATATCCCTTTGGTGCCCAGCTAGGAAAAGGTTTGTCCTATGAAGAATAGCATTGAAAACACACAGAGAAATTGTGTTTTAATTGTGGAAGTTAGCTTAGAGGCTATCTACAAGCACAATGTTTTAAAGACTTTTGGTCCGCATTCCTTCTAAAGTGCTTCATTGTTGATGTATTTGTCCCTTTAAAAAAAAGTTGATGAAGTTTTGAAGTAAAAGTTTCATCTTTTACAACATCAATGTATCTTTGTTATGCAGTTTGTTTCATATTATTAGACAAGAATTAGAAGTTCTCAAGTTTGGCTGAGTCATTCCTTTGCTACTTCATCCACAGGACCCACTTATGCTGCCTGCCTGCTAAAGCAAACTGTGTGAGAGAGAGAGAGAGAGACAGAGAAAGAGAGAAAAAAATACTCTTCTTTCCTTCAGTAACTTCTTAAAGCTTGACGTTGAGATATTAAAAATAAATGGTCTAAAATAAATGCCTCTTCCTCCTGAAGCACTTTCCCAACCATTAAATTAGATAAATTAGCAATGCTTTCCCCACTTCTTTTACAAATACACTAAAGGGAAAACCTATAGTTCACCCCTTACCACATCACTAGGTGTATACTACTTTCCCGCAATCCCAGCTCTCTGCTCTCAGGAGGTTTGCAGCAGGAAACTCCCACATCAGCCGTGGCAGGAAGGGGAGTTGAACTGGGTCCCAAAACATTTAATTTAGAAAACGTTAATAGAATTGTCATCTTCCTGTATGCAGGGTTTTTCTTTTTCTAGGAACTTGTTCATTTGTTTTCTGTGTTTATATGCCTCCTTTTGGGCAAGGCATTCAGAACAGGTCACAGTTTATAATAATAAAATGTCCAAAGCTAGGATAAGACATGACTAGTTCACATGTATGTTCATCGCTTGATGGCTGCTACATCAACGGATGAATTGCATATGTGAATGAGGCGTTGGAGGACTAATGCCACAAATAAGAGCTTTAATGTGCACTAGATGTCACTCTAAAATGCAATGGATTTCTTTCTTTTTAAAAAAAATATTTTTATTGGTTTTTCCATGAATACATCCTCTAACAATATTTCTCTAACAATTTTCCATATTTCCCCCCTCCTCCTCTGGACTTCCCTCACATTCCCATTTTGTTTTATTTCCATATTACTCACCCTGCGTGTTGTTTCCCAAAATTTTCCCAATACATATAGTCTTACTTTTTGTTATATACAATTGTGTTTGTTTATTCAAACCCTGCCAATGAGTCCAATTCTTTATGCTGCCTCTTCATATATGTTGTAAATCAGGGGTCAGCAAACTTTTTCAGCAGGGGGCCGGTCCACTGTTCCTCAGACCTTGTGGGGGGCCAGTCTATATTTGGGGGGGGGATGAACAAATTGCTATGCCCTACAAATAACCCAAAGATGCATTTTAAATAAAAGGGCACATTCTACTCATGTAACAACACCAGGCAGGCCCCACAAATAACCCAGAGATGCATTTTAAATAAAAGGACACATTCTACTCCTGTAAAAACACACTGCTTCCCGGACCGTCCACAGGCTGGATTGAGAAGGGGATTGGGCCGCATCCAGCCCCTGGGCCTTAGGTTGTCTACCCCTGTTGTAATTGGTTCCCATTCTCTTTTAAAGTCTTTGTTATCCTTTTCATGTAGTTTATCTGTTAATTTTGCGAGTTCTGCATATTCCATAAGTTTCCCTTGCCATTGTTCTTTCGTTGGTATTTCTTCTGTCTTCCAAGCTTGTGCTAATTCTTGCAGCTGTTGCTGCATACATAAATAATTTCCAATTTTCTTTTTTTAAATCTTGATCTAAAATTCCTAGGAGGAATGCTTCTGGTTTCTTAACAAAAGTCTTTTTAAACATTTTTTCCAATTCATTATATACCATTTCCCAATAATTTCTAACCCTTTTGCATTCCCACCACATATGTTAAAATGTACCATCTTTTTCTTTACATTTCCAACAGATTTTAGATCCTTTTTATACATTATTACCACTTTCTCTGGCGTAATATACCATCTATACATCATTATCATATAATTCTCTTTCAACAAAATACAATCTGTAAATTTTAAATTCACCTTCCACATCTTTCCCCAATTTTCAAGTTGTATAATGTGACCTAAATCATGAGCCCACTTTATTTGTGTTGACTTTACCGTTTCCCCATATAACAGCGTTTCCCCATATAACAGGAGATTATACATTTTTTGAGTAATTTTGTATCACTCTCAGTTATCTCTTTTTGAAAGTTTGACACTGTGTAGCTGAAACCTTTCTTATTGTCTCCCTTAAACTGTTCATTTAATTGTCTATGATGTAAGCAACTTTGAAAAAAAAACTTTAGTTGCTCATATTCTTTCAGCTTTAACCCTTTTCCCACCTCTATTAATAATTCTCTGTATGTCGGCCAATTTCCTCTCTTACTAAGAGGTTTTAATGCCAATGCTTCCACCTGTGAAAGGCACCGTGCATTTCAACATTGTGTTCAGATATTCACCTACTAATAATCTATTGTTGAAAAACTGAAGCTACAATCTTGCATATGCTTACTTGGGAGTAAACTGCATTGAATTTAGGCATTTCAACTCAGAATTCAGTTTAGGATTGCACTCTAATGTAATGGACATGGCACTCACCCCATTAATTATTACTTTTAAAATTAGGCGTATTTTTCACTATTGATTTGAGGATTGGTTCTGGTTCCTCAGCAGGAATGTTAAGAAATTGACTTCATTTTCAACTATGGTTTTATTATCTAATGTTAGTCGTACTCTTGAGTAGAAACACTGAAAACAATGGATTGAGGTCAGTTGATTTCAGTGAGTTTACTTTGAGTATGACTAACACTGGGTATAACCCCATGTTTTTTTGTGCCTAAACTTTAGCTAATCTTTAGCTTATGCTCGTACCTGGATCCAATATGTTTACTATGAGCTAATTCAAGTTAGACTTGGTATAAATAGACATGCAGCAGAATGAGGTGACGGCGCAGACTGGACTACCATTGCTTGCTCCCTTCCTCCTTTTTTATTTTTACTTGCATGGAATTTGTTTAGGGGAGTACCAGCAATCTGTAGTCTGAAGTAGTATAGTCTGCTCTATCATATCAGTTTCATTCCTCCTCCTCCTCCTCCTTCAGTAGATCAGAATGTGGGATGGAATGCTTGAAACAAGCCCTGGGCCTCTTTTGAAGTAAGGGTGGCCCCGCTAGAAAAGAGAACAAGCCGCCTGCATTTTTGTGTGGAAGAGAATTTCAGCATTTTTGTTTGTCATGGATCATGGAGGAGCCCTGTTCCCTTTTGCAGGATAGGACAAAAAGTGCAGTGGACAAAAATTAAAGCTGGTGTGGGAAGCGAGGGACCAAGCTGTGAAACAGGCAGGTCTCCGAGACACCTAGACATGCCGGGGAGAGAGTTGCGGTATTGTTTGCCCATGAATGGAGGGGTAGACCAGAGCATTCATGGGGGCTTCTTCATTGTTCACTGAGTGCCACAGTAAAGTGAAAGCTTGTGTGTGTAGGTAGGTAAACAATGCCCAACCTGAAGAATTTGGAGCAAAGGATTCAGCAGAGGAAATACAGCCCAGAATAACTAAGGAGATAGTACAAGAATACTTGGCTAGTCTAGATGTATTCAAGTCTCCAGGGCCAGATGAACTGCATCCAAGAGTATTAAAAGAACTGGCAGATGTGATCTCAGAACCACTGGCAGTCATCTTTGAGAATTCCTGGAGAACAGGCGAAGTCCCGGCAGACTGGAGGAGGGCAAATGTTGTCCCGATTTTCAAAAAGGGGAAAAGAGAGGACCCAAATAATTACCGCCCAGTCAGTCTGACATCAATACCAGGGAAGATTCTGGAGCAGATCATTAAGCAAACAGTCTGTGAGCACCTAGAAAGGAATGCTGTGATCACCAATAGTCAGCATGGATTTCTGAAAAATACCGTATTTTTTGCTCTATAAGACTCACTTTTTCCCTCCTAAAAAGTAAGGGGAAATGTGTGTGCGTCTTATGGAGCGAATGCAGGCTGCGCAGCTATCCCAGAAGCCAGAACAGCAAGAGGGATTGCTGCTTTCACTGCACAGCGATCCCTCTTGCTGTTCTGGCTTCTGAGATTCAGAATATTTTTTTTCTTGTTTTCCTCCTCCAAAAACTAGGTGCGTCTTGTGGTTGGGTGCGTCTTATAGAGTGAAAAATATGGTGAGTCGTGATCTCATTTTTTGACAGAATTACAAGCCTGGTAGATGAAGGGAATGCAGTGGATGTAGCCTACCTTGATTTCAGCAAGGCATTTGACAAGGTGCCCCATGATATTCTTGTAAAGAAGCTGGTAAAATGCTATCTTGACTATGCTACCACTCAGTGGATTTGTAACTGGCTGACTGACCGAACCCAAAGGGTGCTCATCAATGGTTCCTCTTCATCCTGGAGAAGAGTGACTAGTGGGGTGCCACAGGGTTCTGTCTTGGGCCCGGTCTTATTCAACATCTTTATCAACGACTTGGATGATGGACTCAAGGGCATCCTGATCAAATTTGCAGATGACACCCAACTGGGAGGGGTGGCTAACACCCCAGAGGACAGAATCACACTTCAAAACGACCTTGACAGATTAGAGAACTGGGCCAAAACAAACAAGATGAATTTTAACAGGGAGAAATGTAAAGTATTGCACTTGGGCAAAAAAAATGAGAGGCACAAATACAAGACGGGTGACACCTGGCTTGAGAGCACTACATGTGAAAAGGATCTAGGAGTCTTGGTTGACCACAAACTTGACATGAGCCAACAGTGTGACGCGGCAGCTAAAAAAGCCAATGCAATTCTGGGCTGCATCAATAGGAGTATAGCATCTAGATCAAGGGAAGTAATAGTGCCACTGTATTCTGCTCTGGTCAGACCTCACCTGGAGTACTGTGTCCAGTTCTGAGCGCCACAGTTCAAGAAGGACACTGACAAACTGGAACGTGTCCAGAGGAGGGCAACCAAAATGGTCAAAGGCCTGGAAACGATGCCTTATGAGGAACGGCTAAGGGAGCTGGGCATGTTTAGCCTGGAGAAGAGGAGGCTAAGGGGTGATATGATAGCCATGTTCAAATATATAAAAGGATGTCACATAGAGGAGGGAGAAAGGTTGTTTTCTGCTGCTCCAGAGAAGCGGACACAGAGCAATGGATCCAAACTGCAGGAAAGAAGATTCCACCTAAACATTAGGAAGAACTTCCTGACAGTAAGAGCTGTTTGACAGTGGAATTTGCTGCCAAGGAGTGTGGTGGAGTCTCCTTCTTTGGAGGTCTTTAAGCAGAGGCTTGACAACCATATGTCAGGAGTGCTCTGATGGTGTTTCCTGCTTGGCAGGGGGTTGGACTCGATGGCCCTTGTGGTCTCTTCCAACTCTGTGATTCTATGATTCTATAAAGGTAAAGGACCCCTGGACAGTTATGTCCAGTCAAAGGCGCCTATGGGGTTCAGCGCTCATTTCGCTTTCAGGCTGAAGGAGCTGGCGTTTGCCCACAGACAGCTTTCTGGGTCATGTGGCCAGCAGGAATAAATCGCTTCTGGTGCAATGGGACACCGTGATGGAAACCAGAGCGCACGGAAACGCCGTTTACCTTCCTGCTGCAGTGGTACCTGTTTATTTACTTGCACTGGCATGCTTTCGAACTGCTAGGTTGGCAGGAGCTAGGACAAAGCAATGGGAGCTCACTCCGTCACAGGAATTCAAACTGCTGACCTTCCGATCAGCAAGCCAAAGAAGCTCAGTGGTTTAGACCACAGCGCCACCTGCGTGGGTTTTTTTAACCTTTTTTGTGTGTGTAAATTAGCCATCTCACAGGTGTAGGCTTACATACGCACACACATATCCTGCAGCAGTAAACCTGAGCTTGATACAAGTGTATATTTGACTGAAAGCTGCAGCTAATCCTGACAATACAGAAGTCCTGTTTTTGGGGGACGGGACAGGCAGGTGTGGAGGACTCTCTGGTCCTGAATGGAGCAACTGTGCCCCTGAAGGACCAGGTACACAGCCTGGGAGTCATTTTTGGACTCACAGCTGTCCATGGAGGCACAGGTCAATCTGTGTCCAGGGCAGCGGTTTATCAGCTCCATCTGGTACGTAGGCTGAGACCCAACCTGCCCATGGACAGTCTCGCCAGAGTGGTGCATGCTCTGGTTATCTCTCGCTTGGACTACTGCAATGTGCTCTACGTGGGGCTACCTTTGAAGGTGACCCAGAAACTACAACTAATCCAGAATGTGGCAGCTAGACTGATGACTGTGAGCTGCCGCTGAGACCATATAACACCGGTCATGAAAGACCTTCATTGGCTCCCAGTATGTTTCTGAGCACAATTCAAAGTGTTGGTGCTGACCTTTAAAGCCCTAAACTTCAGTATACCTGAAGTCTACCTCCACCTCCATCGTTCTGCCCGGACACAGGTCCAGCGCCGAGGGCCTTCTGGCGGTTCCTTCACTGCAAGAAGTGAGGTTACAGAGAACCAGGCAGAGGGCCTTCTCGGTGGTGACGCCTGCCCTGTGGAATGCCCTCCCATCAGATGTCAAGGAAATAAACAACTATCTGACTTTTAGAAGACAGCTGAAGGCATCCCTGTTTAGGAAAGTTTTTAATGTTTGATTCTATGTTGGGAGCCGCCCAGAGTGGCTGAGGAAACCCAGCCAGATGGGTGGGGTATAAATAATTAAATTATTATTTTTATTTTATTTTATTTTTTATTATTGTAGCTTTCTGAGGAGTGTTTCTGTGTGAGGAACTGTTTGCAAATGCTTGTTGGTTGTGTTCACACTTCACATTTTAGGTTTATGCTTTACAAATCATGTGAAGCAATTACAATTTTCCCTGCTTAGAAAATGTCCTTGCCAGCCATTCAGAAAAGCTGCTGCCTTTATAGACACTTTCCTGCGACTCTTTCCCAGCACCTTTCCCTTCGGAAGGACCCTAGCAAAGATACACCTGTTCTTTATAGTTGAACAGTGCCCCAAATTTCTAGAGCTCTGAATAACAGGACGGAGAGGAATGATCCAGGAAAGGATTGATTTATTCTCTGTGGCTTCTTTGCCCCTAGCCAATGACTATACCAATTCAAAAATATTATCAATCTGATAGATTGTTTTGTGCTCCCAGCAAGATAGGCCTGTCAGCCTGTCACAGCAAAAGAACTTGCGCTATAACAAACATGTCTGTCTTTAGGGTGCCATAAGAATCTTTGTTATCAATTTGTGTCAGTTATTGTGGGGAAAGGCCCTGTCATTTCTGCCTCTGTACAGAGCCTGGTACACAGGGGAGAGGGGTTTTTTTTTGCAGGGATGGTTCTGGATGGTGGTTCTCATACACCCCTAAGTTGAAATTCCCCTAAGAGACCATGAAATAATCCCTGTTTGGCTGCAGAGTCGTAGCATGAGGAGCCCGTTCGTCCAGCCCCTTCTCCCCCATGCAGGTGCCTCTTTGCAGAGGTAAATGCGGGTCTCTCTCCTGGACAGTCTTGGCCGCCAATTAAAGGCCTGCAGGAGGGAGCCTCTCGAGGGCCCCCAACTCCAGGGGCTGGAGAGGGAGAGGGCTCCTCCAGCTGACTTTGCCCTCCACTGCACCAGAGAAACTTCGGGAGGTTCTTTGTTCCCACTTAAGACCCCTTCCTGGCCGGGCCGCACCAAAGACACTTATCCACCTCTTCAGATAATGAGCTTCACCCAAGTCTGCCTGGTTTGTCTTCGCCTTAAGGATCTCAGCAGCACTAATTGCAGGAGAAGCCCTTTCTTTCAGGCAGCCCGAAAAATGCTGCAGCTGAATGGAAAGGAAGGTTGCTCTGGGCCAAGGAAGACGGAGAAACCCTCGCTGCTCCCCAAAAAGAACCAGTTTGGCTTTTCAGTCATAAAGGGGTTTTAAGTTGGAGGGCAAATTAGCACCAGGAACCTTTTACAATATATTTATACAGGCACATGCAAAGACTGCTTTCAGTAGCTAGCATATATACTTTAGCTATGGATGGGCAGAGTAGTAAAGACTTGCAATGGTTATAATATTTGTTATTTTAAAAAATAGTTTTATTCTGCTGTTAGGAGCTGCACAGGGAACAAGTAGATATGTTCTGATGCATTATGGTGGAGAGTGCAAAATGCCCTTTTCAGTTTAGTAGTGTTGCTTAGTCATCACAATTCCTGAGCAAATCTTGCCAAGCTAAACTTAGTATGCTTTAGACATGCAGTTAAATAGTGATGTTTCCTTGCTTGGTGCCTTCCTTGCCAAGGTGTCAGGCATTCAAAAGACATCACTCAGGCTTCCCATTACAGCTTCAGAGAAGCCAAGAGCTCTCCTTGACTCACCGCGGGTGAGATACACATTTTAAAATAATATATGTGTGCATTCACACACAGAATTTCTAGGTTTAAAATGAAACTTTCCAAGACTTGCGCACACTGGAAAACTTGTACAGCCTTTGTGCAGGGACTAAGAAAACTGTTGCTGCCTTTGTGCAAGGACAAATTAAGAAACTCATTTATTTAGATTATTAAATTAAACATTTTTTTCTAGAGATAAAAGTTGAGAGCAAACACCCGATATTCAGGCCCCTTCCTTCCATTTATCTCTGGCTCTTTATTTACATTAAAAACTGCCAATGCCATCTCCTTTCCTCCACTTTATTATGGTGTGGAACAGGGCTTGCAAAAATGCTCTGATTGGATTTTAATCCCACACAAGAGTTAAGAAATGAATAATAACCCAACGAATAATTTGGCACAAATCACCGGGCAGTTTTGCAGCGCCAGCTCCGCTGGAGTGACCAGGAGAGCCTTTGCCCAGCGCCTGTTCCTTTCAAGTCCGCAGAAGTCCCAGGGGAGTCGGAGCGCGTGTATCTGCGTCGTCACCCTCAAGTTTAGGCGAGCTGGGGGAGCTCCTGGGCGCACGGGAAAGGCCTTTGTAGTTTGGGGGAAGTCCCTTCGTCTCTAAACTGAATTGCTGTAAATACCAAGAGAATCCTTTACCATTCCGGGGGGCCCAAGGCAATGTCGCTCACTTCACTCGCTCTCACTCTTTGGGCTCAGCCCCGCTGGTTCAGAGCCCAGAACAAGTTAGACCACCTGAGGCTCTTCACCTTGGTATACAAATATTTGCGCCTGGCGATGTCCCGGTCCACACGCGCTTTCCTCCGGCAGGAATGGCCTGCCCAAGCAACAGCTTTTTCCTGATCACCGCGTGTGGTCCGGTTCAGAAGTGCACATTCCTACCTCGCGTGTCTAAATGAACTGTGCCAGATCAAACCACGGAAGACAAAACTCTCGCGTGGCCCCAAACACATCATTTCCCCGCGGTCTCGGTTTCTATATTCGCTTTAGAATTTTGTGCAGCCCAATCCGACAGATGCTCACTTAGAAAAAACTCCCATTGGCTTCAGCGGGAACGATTTCCAGGTAGTTTACAGCCCCAGTGCTGCTCATAAACTTATGACTTTACCCATTTCCGCTTCTATCCTAGGAACATTTCTGGTGGGTGGGAGAGTACGTGCTAGTAATTTTAATCAGGTTTAGGCTGCGATCCTATTTCCACTTGCTTGGAGTAAGCCGCACTAAACTCAATGGATGTTACCTTTGAGTAGACGTGCATATAGGATTGTCGGGTCACAGTATGCACATTTACTCGAGAGTATTGCCACGTCCAATGGACTTTCGAGGCAATGCATTTAGTTTTACAGGTAAGTAAGCGTACATCTTAAAAACAGGCGAATAACTCACCAGTTCCCTAATAATTATGGAATTGTTTTTCTGTCTCCATCTCGCACGCTTTCCTTTTCCAAAAAGTTCTTTGTCGCTGATATTTCCCAGCCCCCGCCTTATTCTCTCTTACTTTAAGACAATTGGCTGTCACTGTCTTTTAAGTCCCAAAGAACAGTAACTTAAAAATGAATATTTATTGGTCCAAATAAAGTGATCCTAATCAAGATAACAGGGAAAATAAAACTGGTGTCTGCAAATGGCTAAAGTATGTTTTGTCCAAACGTTTATTTAGGATAGTAAATACAATAAGAGGTGGGAGGGAAGTGAGGGTGCAGCAGGATTGTAACATTTCATGCAACCCGGTCCTTTTACCTTTAAGTCCAAATACTTGGATTTAAGTACTTACAGTCCGATCCTGTGCATTTTTCCTGGGAAGCAAGTCCCAGTAAGTTCAGACTTACTCCCAGGTATTTGTGCCATCTCATAATTTTTATAGTTGAATCGCAAACGGATTTAATCGGAAAGAGGTGTGCCGTTTGTTATAGGTAGCATTCCGGGCCTCGGTCCGGAGCAGCGAAGAAGACGAAAATCCTGCATCAGCCAAACACCACAGAATATGCTAAGCCTATTTCGTCTCTCTGCGGTCTGAGCCTCTCTCTTCCTTCCCCATGCATTTTCTAACTGGCGTTCCCAAGTAAGACCCACTGAGTTCAATGGGACTGATTTCCTAGTATTTAGGATTGCAGCCTTAAGACGTTCGTTCACAACGTGGTTTTGCTTTGCTTTTCTTTTAACCCGACTTCTAAACACAACACGGTGTCTTAGTCCCTCTAAGACTAACCTGATACAGCTAAAGTAAATTCAGAGTCACTAACTTTTAAGTCCCATTGACTGCAATCACCTTAAATGCCACGTGCGGCAGAACATGCGCTTACATAAAAGAAAGTGCCATTGAACTAAATGTGGCTTAGGTAAGTGGCGAGTGCAGCCTAAATCCCTCTAAATTCAAATGGGCCTTCCATCGCAGTCTAACTTGCTCCGAATGGACAGGATCCAGCCCAAGTGTGGTACTTCAAAAACATACTGGTGTGAAACGAGAGACAGAGATTTAAACTAGAGCTTTCTCGTTTAAAAGACTTAAACAAGAGCCTAGCTTTGGTTAGATCGCGTCCTCTTGGTTCCGAGTTTATTTTAAATGACACATACTGTATTTCCAAAGATCTAGTGTTAACTTCAAAAAGAACTATCCATTTGTTTTAATGGAACTGACTTCCCACCTAAACTTAGCAGTAAATGTCACTTTGAGGAATACGGAGAAAATAGAGCAATGGAAAATGCCCAAATTTATCTTAATTGTGGAGACACGGAAATCCATCATGCCCAATAACGTGTTTACAAAATAATTACCTAAAATGCACTGAAAGCGTAGTCTTTCGCGTGTTTACTGGGAAATAAGTCCTACGGACTTCCTCCCAAGGAAATGTCTTTCTTCTTTCTGAGTAGACGTGCATAGGATCGCGCCATTCCAGGGCGGGAGGGGAATTCTGTGCGCTGGGCAAGAGTACTTGGGTTGTGCTCTGAGATCCTAAACAGAACTCTTTGCGCGGAAGAAACTTCAATTCAGCACCGGCCAGAAGCACTTAGAGCTGGGTGGTAGCAAAGCCCCATTCAGCTCGGTAAAGCGGGACCTTAAAGCCTCCTGGAAGTTCTCCTGCGCCATCTCCACGAATGTGAACCGGGAACTCCCTGGTTTCGCGTGGCTCCTGGTCCTGCCAGTGGGGTTTTGGCAGGTGAGCTTGTGCCCGCTTTAAAGCTAATGGCATAAATTATATAAATTAACTCCTATGTTATCAATTTTTTAAAAAAAGCAGCAGCAAACCGGGAACTTCCCTCCAATAGGCCTATAACAACCGCGGCACCACAAGCGTCTCTCTTCTCGGGCATCCTGTTTTATGAATTTCTGATATCCCCTTGCTTTGCGTAAAGTAGGCAGAATCGGCTCACTGACATGGTTGTGATCAGATTTCGATCCAGCCTTCACTTTATTCGTGTTATTTTCAATCTGAGGTTTTCAAACTGTACCCACTTATTTAAAAGTCACACGCACACACACACACACGGCCTCCGCCAAGCAGGACTTCGTGGGACATTATCTCTTTGCTTCTGATGACCATTTGAGGAAAAATGGTTACGAACAAACCTCGTGCTAGTTTTGAGAACGGCAGATCTATTTCAGACCCGGCGTGTTGGAAGGAATAATAATCCCATTCTTTAAGAACAGCAAACAACAGCAAACAGCAGCCAGCCAACTAAAACAACAGAATAAAGCCCCCCCCCCCCGCCGCCCAAAGAACAGACTTACAAAATTATGTAAAAGCGATTTTCCTGCCCACGCCAGAGACTACAAATTACTTTGGACGCAATCCTACACTGGGTCGAGACTGTTTAAAGCCCACTGCAATTTAAACTTTTCTGAGGATTTCAGCCTTCAAAGGCAAACATAATTTGTTTCCAGTTTCAGGGCCACCTTCTCCTGCCTGTGGATTTATTTCGATCCTTTGCTCCCAGTCTAATGGACAGAGGAATTCTGCCGTTTCTATCCGCCCCGTCCATGTTTACTGCTTCTTTTGGTCCTCTTAAGAGCCCAGCTCTTAATACAGTCCTAACCCTATTTTACCAACGTGGAGATTCCAATTCAGTGAGGCGCACGTTGCTCCCCGAGAAAGTTTATTGGAGCTCCTCCTCAGCTCGCATTGATTTCAGTGGGGTTTGCGCAGGAGAACTTCTCACGGAATTGGACCTGTTATGGGAACTAGGCAGGGAGCGGTGCGCGTCTTTCTCATCTGTTCATGTATCTTTCAGTGAAACGAGGCGCCCGTTTGTTTTGCCTGCTCTTTCTGCAATGGCTGGGTTTGTATGAGGTTTTGCCAGTAATACATTCGAACACATAGTAAATAACAATAATTAAAAACTTTTCTTTCTGTTTAAACCTGCGCGTCCGCGTCCAAAAAGTTGTATTGGAAATTACCCCTATGACGGGGTATCCCGAATGTCAGGGTCCCTCTCTCTCCCTCTCTCTCCCTTTCCCCGCCACCGTCCAGGCGACACTTGCGCCTTCCCTTTTGTAAAAATGGCGGATCATGCTGATAGTCGACCTCGAGTTCCAATTCAATCAGCTCTCAATCAATAATAACGAGATTGCACTTAAGGGACTCCCATATAAAATTATTATTAGTGTTAGTAACAGGATCTCTTCCCTTTTTTCCAGAGATAAACTGCACTTCATTGTTGATCTTGCTCGGTTGCCTTGATCGGATATGTACAAAACACCGATCCAGCCCAGTTCTGGAACCACCCAGGAACTGTCTTGATGAACATATTCAGATCAAGCTTTGCTGGGGCTGGGGGGCTTCTCTGCCCCGCTTTCCCGCCCACCACTGGAGCGGGTGACAAAATTACGCCAGAGAACAGCCTGCTCCCAACGGATAATCCCCAACTCCGTGTTAACAAATCGTTCCTTAATCCCCCTGTAGTCTTCAGCAAGTAGGCAGATACCTGGGCTTGTGGCCTGAGGATGATCTGGAGCCGAGGAGGACTTAGACGGCAGAGGGAGCTTGCCCCTGTCTCCCTAAGCCAACCGAGTCCAGTTGGTTGCCGTCGGAGCCCGCCAGCGCAGGAGAAGGTCGCTGCGTCCCGGGAGCGGGCATCTCTTGCGGGGGTCGGGGGAGGAAGAGCAACAGGGCGGTTCGGTTTATTTTGGGGTGTGTGTGCGGGGGTGGGTAGGTGTTTGTGGGGTTGTTACCATGTCCGGCCATAGAGCAAGCTGGCGTTGACCAGGCCGCCGTTATACTCGACGGCCGCCGCGTCCATCTGCGCCAGGGCGCCCACTTGGCTGTGCAGCGAAGGCGGGCTGGGGGACATCTCTTCTAGGTCCGGCGCCTGGCCCAGGGAGGTCACTTGCTGCTGCTGCTGCTGCTGGGGGTGCTGGGCAGCGCTGCCCCCGGCCCCGCTGGCGCTGGGAGCTTGTCCGACAGACTGACCGGAGGCGGCGGCGGCGCTGTGCGGGCAGGGCTTGCCGTCCTTGACCAGAACCGGCACGGCCACGCGCCTGGGAGACGCCGCCTGGGCTTGCTGCTGCTGCTGCTGCTGCTGCTGTGGCTGCTGCTGGCACAGGCCGGGCCCCTCGGGAGGCGTCTGCGTCTGCGGCTGGTGCTGGAGCTGCTGCGCGGCCTTGTCCTTGGCTTGCCTCTTCATCTTGTAGCGGTGGTTCTGGAACCAGATCTTGACCTGCGTGGGCGTGAGGTGGATCAGGCTGGCCAGGTGCTCCCGCTCGGGCGCCGACAGGTACTTCTGCTGCTTGAAGCGCCGCTCCAGCTCGTACACCTGCGCCTGCGAGAAGAGCACCCGGCGCTTCCTCCGCGGCGCAGCGTGCAGCCCGGGCGCCAGGGACTTGGCAGCCTCTGCGATGCCCGACAGAGCCCCCATGCCGGCCATGTTCATGCCCCCCGACGGGCCCATTAGCCTGGAAACTGAGCACACACACACACACAGACGGGAGAGTTAGGAGGCGGTTAGAGCAGAGGGCAATCTCGGGGAAAGGGACCTGGGGCCGAAAGCGTCACCCTCACCAAGTATGGAGAGCTCAGCTTTATTAAGCGCTTAAGGCGACTGAGTCCCAAAGAGCTGGGACTCTTATGCGCCCTGAGATGTCAAGAGTGTCCCTGAGCACGTCCAAAGTATTTTCCCCCTCCCCACTGCGGAATTCCAATTAGCTCCCCAAATTTAGGGGTAAGGGCGTCCAGATTTGGGGTGCGGCGCTGGAAGAGAAAACGCAGTCTGAGTACCCAGCCCCACCAGCCCCACCAGCCCTATCCCCTTCTAGCCCCTCCCCGCTTACTCGTGGGGTAGCGGGGATCCGCGTTGGCTCCGTACCAGCCCGAGGCGGCTGCGCTTCCGCGCACGCTGTCTGGATAAGGTGCCAGGTCGCCCACGTTGCCCAGCCCGCCATTGCAGTAGCCGGCCACGGGGCCGTGGGCGAACTGCGAGACGCCGGCGTGCGCCATGGAGTGGTAGGCGGCGGCGGCGTTGTGGGCGCCCATGGGGTGCTGCTGCGGTGGCGGAGGCAGGGCTGCGTTCTGGGGCTGCCGGTAGGCGGCGGCGCCCACGCCCAGGGGGGCGCCCAGGCTGCCGTCCATGGCGCCGAACTTCTTGTAGGTCTCGTCCATGGGGCTGAGGATGTCGGAGACGGAGAAGGGCGTCGTGTGCTTGGGGCTGAGCGACATGGCTCGCCGGGCGAATCTCCTGGGCTCCCTGCGCGCTCGCTCGCTCGCCCGGCCGACGCGGCTGCCCAGTCCGGACGAAAAGGGGGCTGAGCGCCGCCGCCGCCGCCCGCCGCCGCGGGAGCCCGGCCAAGGAGAGGAGGGGGCGGCAGCAGGAGGAGGCGGCGGCGGCGCGCCAGCCCTCCCGCAGCTCTCGCCTCCTAGCTGGGGTTTCTTTTAGTCCGGCGGCACCCGCTTTACGACAGACACCGGCGGGGGCGGAGCCACAAGGAAGGCTGCCCCCCCCAGCAGCCACTCGCTGCCTCTGCGGCTGGAGCCCCCTCCAGTGGAGAGGGGGGTCCCCCGCCAATTAGAGAGGCACCTCCAGCTGCTCCAAGGTAGGAAACCACTCCCCGCGTACAAGGAGCCCCCACCCCAAGCTCCTCAAAGGGAGCCCCTGCGAGGCACAGGGGACCCCGCCTCCCCGAGGCCCTCAGAGGCAGAGGGACCCCAACTCGGAGGGTTCCCTCAGCAACTATTCGGGACCCCGACCCCGCTCACTGGGAACCCCTGAGAGAGCCAGGCGGAGAACCCTCGACGCCGTCTCTACTTGCTC
Organism: Podarcis raffonei; assembly: GCF_027172205.1. Lineage (NCBI taxonomy): Eukaryota > Metazoa > Chordata > Lepidosauria > Squamata > Lacertidae > Podarcis > Podarcis raffonei. Next base: position 90,289,077 of record NC_070608.1, read on the forward strand.
CAAAAGCTGGGGGAGGCCGAGTCCTGCGAGGCCCGGGGCAAGCAAGGCCTGCCTTGGACACCATCCTAAAGGACATCCAAATGGATGGGTGGGCAGGCAGGCAGGCACGCCTCTGCCCTGGACGCCTCTTCAGGCTGCTGTACCGACTGCTCGAGGGGTGCGCTCCAGGCCCGTTCGGCACGACCCTCGGAGTCAGCGCACACCCGCCTGGCGCCTGAGAGCGCCCGCCGCTCTTGGACTGGGTCCCTTTTGCGCCCTCCAGCAAAACTGTGGCAGCAAAGTTGGCGAAAGAGGAAATGCCCCCCCCCGCTTGAAAGCAACACCTTGAGCGCGCGCGCGTGGATGAGAACGTTTCTCCTGCCTTACAGGGTTGTTGTAAAGATGACTGAGATAATAGAAGAGGAGCGCTTTGAGCATGGAAAAAGCGCGTTATAATTGCTAAGTAGGATATGATTTGAATTGAGGCTTGTTTGAAACACCTAGCCTGGAAGCAAGCTTTGAAGTCCTCCAGTTCTCTTCCTTCAATGTTGGGCATGGGAAAAGAAAGCGAGAAATCGAAAGTCTTGTCCAAGGAAAAGGGATGTCCAAGTAGTGTACAGGACAAATTGCGCCTACGAAATCTGCGGATACTGCAGTGTGGGGACTGCATGCCACATGCGCTTACTTCACTGGGCTAAAGAAAGAAAACAGCACTCCCCTCCACTCCCCCCGGTACCCAGGAAAGGATAGATTTCGGCTCCCTGCTACAACATTGCTTGAATTTTCCGGTCCAACCTAAGATATCGAGTGAAAATGAGCGTGCCGTCGGAGCACGGACTACAGAGAGTGGCACCGTTTGGGAAGCGTGTCCCGTGGAAACGAAAGCGGATTTGCTTCGGCCTTGTGCTTAAGGATGAGGATTGGAGCTTTCCCAGTTCTCTGTCCGTTTAAGAATCCGATTCTAAATGCATACCTCGGGAGAGAGTGCTTTTGTTCCAAGTCACGTCGGAGCCGGATGATGAAGAACAGCAGCTTCTCCTTAGCAGGACTTCTCGGGCAGAGACCACGTTCTCCTCTGGAAGCTAGAAGCCAGATCCTCCTGGCAGCTGGATTTACTAAAGCAGGTGTGTGTAGGTGTGTGTGTGTGTGTGTGTGTGTGTGTGTGTGTGTGTGTGTGTGTAACCACGGAGAGGAGAATCTGGGTTGACAGGATATCGTCGGGTCCCCTACCTTCGGATTCCTAACTAGGGCTGAGCCTGATTCTAGCCCTGGGTCTCCTTCAAGTGTTTTGGCGACGGCTCTTATCTTTAGAAGAAACGCAGAGGTAAAAAACAAGCGCCCTCCATTTACAACCAGCTAGAGACCGATCCCCTCCTCCCTCTCTGTGTGGCTTCACTCTTTTGCTTGAGAAGGACCGGCGCTCTACCGCTGTGGCCCTCGAAGAGTTCAGCGTCCCGCGCCTTTCCTGTCCTCTCTGAGTAGGACTGAACGCTGGCTGGGGAGGTGAGACTAGACGGTGCCGACTTCTCGTTGATCAAGATGGAGCGATCCCTGTGAGGATAAGAGCCGCCAGTGCTCCCGTTTTCTAGGAGCGGCCCTGAAAGCGATCGCCTTTGGCCTGGGAGAAAACGTGTGTGGAGACGAGGTCTAGCGGCAGTAAGAAAAAGTGAGCGACTATCGGGTCTAGTCCTGGCTCTACTGCAGAAGCTCTACGAGCTACAAAGTTGCTCGCTGAAGAAGGAAAATGAAACGCCTGCCGACTCTTGTCAGGGGCGATGCGGAGAGCGCTTCATTCGGGAAAGGAGAGGGGAAGGGGGAATTCTGCTCCCTGTGGACTGCCCGCTGGCAGTTGGAAGTCTATAAGGTTGTGGGCACTGTGGGCATCAGGGTGAAGAACTGACACTCTGCACGCGCCCAGAAGTACTTACCTGTGTAACACAATAGCTAACAATAGCATACGTTATTATGTGACTCTCCATGCGTCTTGGCCCAATAACACCAAAGGGTGGTGCTGAGCGGGCATCCCCAAAGGAGTTGTGCCTGCCACCACGCTAACAATACCTGCGATATCGAGGTACTTTGGACAAATGCTGGTGCAAAGTGGGCAGTGGCGAGTGGGCAGCAAACAGCAGCCGGAGCAGGCAAGTAGGTCACTAGCCTATGGCTTTCTTGGCTCCGATGCCAAGTCTCCTCCTCCAATGTTCTTTGCCCGCTCTTGGAAGAGGCTTGCTGTTGAGCTTACTTCGGAGAAGGGCACCAGGAGATGTCAACCTATGTCTGGCTGATGTCACTTCAGATGGCAGGCTCCACACCAATAGAAAACCATGCTCTCTTGACTTCCTTGATGACGCGCTTGTTTCCTGGGAGTAAGGATCCTTTTTGGGGGAAGCATGCCATCACATGTGTCATCTTCTGCAGTCTGAAGTGGCACTGCCAGCGCAGGCAAGGGTCCCTGTCTGCTGCTTGAAAGCACGGGCATCTCTTCCAGAGACCCCTGTGGGACAAAGGGGCACAGGAATCTAGTCAAGGTTCAGCACTTTGGAGGCCCATCGATTTCAGTGGGAGACTTCAGCTCTTGCTTAAACCTCTCCCGCTGAAATCAATACTTAATTTAGGCTGCAAGTCCTAGACCTACCTACATGGGTGTAAGTCCCACGGAACTTCTGCGCAGGCGCGCACAGGGCCTTGCTCTTAAGTGCTGGCTGTTGGCTGTATCAGACCTTTACAGCGTGAACTTATTTTATGTGAGGGTTGTGGTGGTGGTTTTGCTTTATTTATTTTTTTACTTGTGGTGCTTTTAACAAAACCTGTATTTCGGTCGAGAAGTTTAGGGGGGGGCTTCTGTTTTATACATATGTGGGGCGGTGTATATGTGGTAATGAATGGAGGAGCAATGAATTACTTTCAGCAATGAAAATGAGATCCACCTTGGAAGCATTTTGACTGCCTTAAACATCGGGGGAACCCCGCAAGGAAATCCCTACTCAGATTAAAGTTTTCTACTCTACGTGATCTGCTGTTCAGGGGAGAAGCTTGTTCTGGGTGCCTTTATAAAGATATCGGCAACAAAGACGGGGATCTTTCACGACTTGCTCCTCGCAGGAGTTAGTCTCAGTCTTAAATACGTGAAGACATCAAAAGGTTCCATGGAAGTTCCGTCCCAGCAAGAGCGCACTATAGTTATAAAAATTATCAGTCGCGTTTCTAAAACTGTTCAGATCCACTTAGAGAAACAGTTTTAAACGCCATGGTTTAAATCCCTTTAAACAAGTTCACGCTGTTTTGGGACGCTTATTGCAACCCACCAGAGAGTTATCCTCAGCAAACGCTCAATATAACTTTCTGATTAATCTTGCCAGTTTTCTATCCATTCTACTGCTACTTTATAGAGCTCAAAATTTGAAGATGATTTCAAGGCCTATAATATTTTCGGCTGCTGCAAACAGTCGCCTTTCCTAATCGAAACCTGGCCAAACACCATAAACCTGACGTGAAGCGTTTTTCGCATGTAAACTAATGGATGTTAAAAGTGTTGACTTTTGGTTTTTTTTGCGATTCCGACCGAAGCAACGTAGCTGTCTTGCTGGTACATTTGGAACTGTTGGCTGGGAATGTTTAGGACTGGCTTTTTCGAATGGGACGCCGGTAAACCGCCTCTCTCTCAATAGGTTACTGGGTTTTAAGAAAACTGGGGTCACCTCTTTACACCTCGCTGCTGTAACTCTCAGCACAAGTAACCCAGAAAGGAGTTTGTAGATCGCTGGCCTTTCCACGTTACTGGAGTGTGAGGGAAGGAGGAAACCTCGGTGAAACGTCGCCTCCTCGTTCGCCAGGGCACCGTTTGGAAGAGGCGCACGAAACTGCGACTGCCAAGTCCTTTCCTACAAGGAGTGCGATACCTCGATATAAGAACTACCTCCACCCACCCGCAGGTTCAAGATCAAAAACTCCCCACGTCTAGGAGAAAGTAAGAGCCTGAGAAGAAGAGTCCTGCAGGATCAGGCCACTTCTTTCCGAAGAGACCAAGCATTGCCTACGGGAAGCTCACAAGTGAGGACCTGAGTCGGGGATGGATGGGGCGCGAGGGCACCTTATCCAGCCATTGATCTACGCCAGGGAATTGCCCTCTTGGCTCTGGGGAGCCCCGTCTGGTGTCCCTGAGTCACCATTCTTCCTGTTGAAAACGGGCACCTCCTATTAGCCTAGACGTGTTTGGGTTCCGAGGCTCCATCCTCCCAACTGAAGCGGTTGCGGGCGGGTGTCCGGGCGGGCGGGCGCGGAGATGTGAAGGAAGCAGAAGAGATGAAGGTTCGGAGAGGTTTCCGATTTCGTGGCCCGTCGCGGCGGCGGCGGAAAATCCCCAGAGAAATCAAGGGCGTGAGGCAGGGGGAGCTGCTGAGGTTGGGGGCAGGGACGTGGGGTAGGACTCGTGGAGCGGCTCTGACCTGGGCTCTAAGCTCAGGCCTCCGGATGCATGAAATTCACATTTGTAGGCTCCTTTTTCTATTTTTCTTCTTTTATAGGCTGGCCTGCTGTTTCACTCAGAAATCTGTACAAGCCAGCGGGCAAAAGGTTGCATCCTGTTTGGGTGGCGATGCAAATGGCAAATCTGCACGAATAATCCTAACATAAATAGCCCATCGGGGACTCCAAGTGAAAATGATGACAGGAAACCCTACAGTCTCCTCCTCCTCCTCCTCCTCCTCCTCCTCCACCTCCTCCATGGCCACATTCCTCCATCCTTTCAGCATTCAATTGCTTTCATAGGAAGGCAAGTTCCCCAGGGGGGTTTCTTCCCCTCCTTACTGGAAAGTGTAGGTGAACTTTGTGGGAATGTTGTAGATCCTAGGAGATGATATATTGATTTAATAGTGTCCTTCCTCACTCACACTTGGGAGTCAGCAGCAGAACGACATTCCCCAGTATATAGCAGGAAGCTAGTTGGTAGATTCGTTTGAATATCTTTACTTAAGCAATCCAGTCTGGCTTTGTTCAGATTGGGTTCTGTTCCTGTTAAGTCCCCTTTTATCCCTCCCAATAATAATAAAGACACAAGAAGCTTCTTTTAAAAGTAATAAGAAGTTTACTCACATTCAGTTCACAGTTGGATCCCTGAAGGCGGGTTTTAGCTTAGAGTTACAGAAGAGAGTTTGAGTTCATCCCATATGGGAATGAGCCCATGTGCTGCTGGCTGAGAGCAAAATATATCCGTATCAAGAGAGCATGGCATCAGGAGGAAGAAGACGGAGGTGGCTGTGTGACCAGCCCCTTTTATGGGGTCTCCCAGGGTCACACCCATCTACCTGGTCACACACAGGGGGAGGAAGCTCCAGACCAGGTGTGACAGGAAGTCCTCCTGGCTGGAGTAACACCCCCCCTGCGTGTTCACTCTGGGCAAAGAGGAAGCGTATTTGACTGCTTATGTTACATCTCACAAACTTTATCATACAGAGAGTAACCGACTGCACCTTCCACTATGACACTGAAAGCCCCATTGCATAAAGAGCATGCAGATGCATGCAAAAATAGTGGCAGACACACCCACGTGTAAAAATATTCAGGAGAGGGAGAATTTCACTAGTAGTCAAACCACTTTATGCCCTCTGGAACAAGAGTACCTTGTGAATACTGCTAATGCAGAAAGAAAAGTGTGTGTATAGGTTCTTCAAAGAAAAAGAAGACATATAGGGTAGCTAAATCAGAAGGAAGGAAGGAAAGAAAGAGAGAGAGAGAGAGAGAGAGGGAAAGAAAGAAAGAAAGAATTCTTATAGCCTAGGAAGCCTATCTCATTGAAGGGATACTCTGAAAAGGAGAAGGTATGGGGAAATCTGAATTGACAAAGGATAAAATGTGGGAAGGCAATGATTTAGAGGAGAATGTCATATCGAAGTTGGAGAATCAATGGATGTACAAGAAATGTACTATCTACATTAAGTAACAGGATGGATGAGCACATTATCATAGAACCATGGAATTGTAGAGTTGGAAGGGAACCGCGAGGGTCATCTAGTTGACATTTCAGCCCAGCAAAAGAAGAGGGAATGCAGAGCAGGGCTGGTAAGAGGGTACATGGCCTGGGGAGACGCCTGGGGGATGCGATCTCGGGCCTTGTGTTCCCCACCTTGTCCTATTGGAAAAGAAAGGAAGCAGCCAATTGTTTATCCAGTATATGCACAGCGAACTTTGAGGGTTCAAGATTTGCAGTGCATAAACAAGATAAATAATTGGCTCTTGAGAACACACACTCTCAAAACAAGACAGGAATCAAAAGATGACCCAATTTATCAGCAGTTAAGGGTGGCTTGAGTTAAGGGTCATCTGGCCAGAGGCCGCCAGTAGCAGAAATACATGTTCCAATCATTCAGATCCCTCTTCTTAGTTGACATGCTTTAATCTTTCTTACTGTTATTTTATGTTTTAAATTGTTTTTAACCCTTTTTGTTGATAATTTTAATACTTCTTGTAAACCACTTAGCAGCTTTACTACCATCGAGTGATATATAAATTTTGTTTTAAAAAAGGAAACAAAACAAAACATTCATTTTCTATGTTGCACTTTTGCAGAAAAGGTAAAAGACAGTTTGTGGATAATATCCCCCCCCCCCGGTAAACAGAATAAGCTGGATGTTACAAGTCAAAGCAGTTAACATCATCCATTTTTGTCACAATGATATAAACAACACAGGAGTGCATAATTGCTAGTGTTGTAAAAGCATTTTTGTTTGTTTGTTTTTAGGAAACCTTTCCAGAATTGTCCATGTGTATTCAGAGCCTGACAGTCTTTTATTAACTTATGTAATAAAGCAAAACCAGATAACATACAAATTATATTCTGCCATTTATCCTCTGTGCATCCACACTTGTTTAGTTAATTTCCCCACACTTGGTGGAATCAGTTCTCAAAAACAAATATTTTCCAGTTCTAGCAACTGGAGGTCTAGTGGCCACAAATAAAAATGTCAGTGATTCCTTATGCATGAGATCTTTTGTATTCCCCATACAAAACGATAGTAAGAGAAACTAGGGTTTATATGGGATAATTTCCCACAATTTCATCTTTACCAAATGTCACAGACACCTCATACAGCTGCCTGTCTCTTGGACTAACTGTGCTATCCTAATTGCAGCCAGCATGGATGGGGTAGTGGTTCAAATCCCCACTCAGCCATGAAGCTCCCTGGTGACCTTGGGCCACTTGCCGTCCCTTAGCCTGACCAACCTCACAGGGTTGTTGTGAGGATAAAACGGGGAGGAGGAGAAGTATGCACGCCACCTTGTGCTCTTTGGAAGAAAGGTGGGATATAGAACCATAGAACTGTAGAGTTGGAAGGGACTATGAAGGTCATCTAGACCATCCTCCTGCAATGCAGGAATCTTTTGCCCAACACAAAATGACAACAATGTCTACTTAGAAGTAAGCCCTATTAAATTCAATTATGTTTACTCCCAGGTAAGTGCAGTTAGGACTGCAACCTTTGTTGTGAACTTACATAGGATCTAAGGAGAACCTTTGTACAACTTTCAAGGCATTTCTTTCTACAGTGGCTTTGTCAGCCATTCTGCTCCATAGGTCATTTCTAGGTCATTTCCCCACACTATATTGTTATAGGTTTTTGGGTACCAAAGTTTGTGCTTAGATTTAGTAAGTGTTAGAATTTAATCAATGCTTGGCTGAATTTAGCAGTGTCAAAATTGCCAAGCCAGTCTGAGAATGACAGAGATGTTAAGCAAACAAGGACAGGGTTATGATCCATCAAGAAAGCCATCAGCGAGGCAAATACTCGTGGGTAGTTAGCAAAATACAATGTCAGTGTTGGGAGGGGGGAGTTTCAGAATCACAGTGGGTAAGCAAGAGGAAAACTAGTTGTGTTCTGCAAGCAGTTTACAAGCTAGAGAAAAGGGGGGCAGAGCAGAATGGGGGCTGGAGTGTAACCCTGGGAACCCCTCCATCCTAGGCTCAGGTCCTATATATGTAGAAACCATGACAAACCTAGACAGCATCTTAAAAAGCAGAGACATCACCTTGCCAACAAAGGTCCGTATAGTTAAAGCCATGGTGATGTATGGAAGTGAGAGCTGGACCATAAAGAAGGCTGAACGCCGAAGAATGGATGCTTTTGAATCCTGGTGCTGGAGGAGACTCTTGAGAGTCCCATGGACTGCAAGAAGATCAAACCTCTCCATTCTTAAGGAAATCAGCCCTGAGTGCTCACTGGAAGGGCAGATCCTTAAGCTGAGGCTCCAATACTTTGGCCGCCTCATGAGAAGAGAAGACTCCCTGGAAAAGACCCTGATGTTGGGAAAGATGGAGGGCCCAAGGAGAAGGGGACGACAGAGGACGAGATGGTTGGACAGTGTTGTCGAAGCTACCAGCATGAGTTTGACCAAGCTGTGGGAGGCAGTGGAAGACAGGAGTGCCTGGCGTGCTCTGGTCCAGGGGGTCACGAAGAGTCGGACACAACTAAATGACTAAACAACAACATTCACTGTTTGAAACATGGCAACCCCAACCACAGTCCCATTTCCAAAGGAAAAACAGAGCGTGCTAAGTGCCTCCACCCCTGGAATCTCACACTACTGTGGAGATTGGGGTGGAGTGTAACAATATGATGTCCCTCTAAGACACCTGTCATCTCCTTTAACAAATGTAATACATTGTGCAGATACTTCATACGGGGAAATTTACAAAATCAAGTTTTCAAATGAGCTAAGCACTTGCATAGCCGTTCTATTGATTTTTGTTGTAATTAAAAAGTGAATGGTTTGGTGCAGCTGTAACCAATTATGCTGCAACCTCCTGGCCGTTCCCTAATTTGCTCACTTTTCAGAGGAACTTGAACAAATCCCCCTCCTTGTATGTTCCTGCTCCTTCACAATCCTTAAATTAAATGTAAAAGTACTGCTCCTGTCCACGCCTGTCTGAACAAGGAAGCATCATGGATGAAGGCCTCCAAGCTGAGGACACAGGTAAAGAGAGCTGCCCCCTCCACACTTTCCATCCCAGCTGACTTCTAACCAATCAGAATATTGATCTATGTTACTCAGTGATGTCTACAATGACTGGTTGTGGCTCTCCAGGCTTTCAGAAAGAATCTCTCCCAACCATATGTAGATATTCCAGGGACTGAACCTTCAGTGCGGGAAGGAGATGCTTTGTCACTAAACTATAACCCTTCTCTTTGCTCCTGATTTTTTTTTAGTTATTTACAGGATTTTGAGACTGCTTTTCACTAAAGACCTCAGAGTGGGTTTCCAAACAATAAAAATAATAGAGATTATGCAAACAAGTGAAATTTAAAATCAAAGCCAACTAATACAGACAATTCAGATAAGGGCATCTGGAACTCTAGGGCAGGGCCATGAGCCATGCAGCACAGAATTATTGGGGATGGATTGGCAGGCTCTGGAACAGGAGGAGGAGGAAGAAGAAATGGGGGGTGGCGGAGCTGATTGGGTTGGATTAGAGAGGATTGCTCCTTTCTGCCCTGACGCCAACCACTTTGGAAGACGTTCCTGAAGAGCTGTACTGCTTGCCAAATTGTGTTCTTGTGCTAATTCACAAAACCTTGAGGTCCACAATAGACAAAAGATTCCTGCATTGCAGGGGGTTGTACTAGGTGACCCTCATGGTCCCTTCCAACTCTACCGTTCTATGATTCTATGACTGCCTGATCCCTTATGCTCTGCCTTGATCACTGAGATCATCTGATGGCATACTTGTGGGAATGTTCAGGGTGGCAGGAGAGGATATACTGTTTATTAATATCCTTCCTAACTAACACTAGCAAGTTCCTTTACTTAGCAGAGTGCATTTACACAGCAGAAAACTAGTTGCAAACTCGTGTGAGTTTCTTAAGACAATATGCAATTCAATCTGGCTTGTCCAGATTTGTTGTTGTTGTTTAGTCGTTTAGTCGTGTCCGACTCTACATGACCCCATGGACCAGAGCACGCCAGGCACCTCTGTCCTCCACTACCTCCCGCAGTTTGGTCAAACTCATGCTGGTAACCTCGAAAACACTATCCAACCATCTCGTCCTCTGTTGCCCCCTTCTCCTTGTGCCCTCCATCTTTCCTAACATCAGGGTCTTCTCCAGGGAGTCTTCTCTTCTCATGAGGTGGCCAAAGTACTGGAGCCTCAGCTTCACAATCTGTCCTTCCAGTGAGCACTCAGGGCTGATTTCCTTAAGAATGGATGCGTTTGATCTTCTTGCAGTCCATGGGACTCTCAAGAGTCTCCTCCAGCACCATAATTCAAAAGCATCAATTCTTCGGCGATCAGCCTTCTTTATGGTCCAGCTCTCACTTCCATACATCACTACTGGGAAAACCATGGCTTTACTATACGGACCTTTGTTCTCAAGGTGACGTCTCTACTTCTCAAGATGCTATCTAGGCCTGTCATTGCCCTTCTCCCAAGAAGCAGGCGTCTTTTAATTTCGTGGCTGCTGTCACCATCTGCAGTGATCATGGAGCCCAAGAAAGTAAAATCTCTCACTGCCTCCATTTCTTCCCCTTCTATTTGCCAGGAGGTGATGGGACCAGTGGCCATGATCTTCGTTTTTTTGATGTTGAGCTTCAGACCATATTTTGCGCTCTCCTCTTTCACCCTCATTAAATGGTTCTTTAATTCCTCCTCACTTTCTGCCATCAAGGTTGTGTCATCTGCATATCTGAAGTTGTTGATATTTCTTCCGGCAATCTTAATTCCAGCTTGGGATTCATCCAGCCCAGCCTTTCGCATGATGTATTCTGCATATAAATTAAATAAGCAGGGAGATAAAATACAGCCTTGTCGTACTCCTTTCCCAATTTTGAACCAATCAGGTGTTCCATATCCAGTTCTAACTGTAGCTTCTTGTCCCACATAGAGATTTCTCAGGAGACAGATGAGGTGATCAGGCACTCCCATTTCTTTAAGAACTTGCCATAGTTTGCTGTGGTCGACACAGTCAAAGGCTTTTGCATAGTCAATGAAGTAGAAGTAGATGTCTTTCTGGAACTCTCTAGCTTTCTCCATAATCCAGCGCATGCTTGCAATTTGGTCTCTGGTTCCTCTGCCTCTTCTAAATCCAGCTTGCACTTCTGGGAGTTCTTGATCCACATACTGCTTGAGCCTTCCTTGTAGAATTTTAAGCATAACCTTGCTAGCGTGTGAAATGAGTGCAATTGTGCGGTAGTTGGAACATTCTTTGGCACTGCCCTTCTTTGGGATTGGGATGTAGACTGATCTTCTCCAATCTTCTGGCGACTGCTGAGTTTTCCAAATTTGCTGGCATATTGAGTGTAGCACCTTAACAGCATCATCTTTTAAAATTTTAAATAGTTCAGCTGGAATACCATCACTTCCACTGGCCTTGTTATTTGCAGTGCTTTCTAAGGCCCATTTGACTTCACTTTCCAGGATGTCTGGCTCAAGGTCAGCAACCACACTACCTGGGGTGCACGAGACATCCATATCTTTCTGGTATAATTCCTCTGTGTATTCTTGCCACCTCTTCTTGATGTCTTCTGCTTCTGTTAGGTCCTTACCACTTTTGTCCTTTATTATGGTAATCTTTGTACGAAATGTTCCTTTCATATCTCCAATTTTCTTGAACAGATCTCTGGTTCTTCCCATTCTGTTGTTTTCCTCTATTTGTTTGCATTGCTTGTTTAAGAAGGCCTTCTTGTCTCTCCTTGCTATTCTTTGGAAATCTGCATTCAGTTTCCTGTATCTTTCACTATCTCCCTCGCATTTTGCTTGCCTTCTCTCCCCCGATATTTGTAAGGCCTCGTTGGACAGCCACTTTGCTTTCTTGCATTTCCTTTTCATTGGGATGATTTTTGTTGCTGCCTCCTGTACAATGTTACGAGCCTCCATCCATAGTTCTTCAGGCACTCTGTCCACCAAATCTAAATCCTTAAACCTGTTCCTCACTTCCACTGTGTATTCATAAGGGATTTGACTTAGATTGTATCTTACCGGCCCAGTGGTTTTTCCTACTTTCTTCAGTTTAAGCTTGAGTTTTGCTATAAGAAGCTGATGATCTGAGCCACAGTCAGCTCCAGGTCTTGTTTTTGCTGACTGTATAGAGCTTCTCCATCTTTGGCTGCAGAGAATATAATCAATCTGATTTCGATGATGCCCATCTGGTGATGTCCATGTGTAGAGTCGTCTCTTGTGTTGTTGGAAAAGTGTGTTTGTGATGACCAGCTTGTTCTCTTGACAGAACTCTATTAGCCTTTGCCCTGCTTCATTTTGATCTCCAAGGCCAAACTTGCCAGTTGTTCCTTTTATCTCTTGCCTCCCTACTTTAGCATTCCAATCCCCTATAATGAGAAGAACATCCTTCTTTGGTGTCACTTCTATAAGGTGTTGTAAGTCTTCATAGAATTGGTCAATTTCAGTTTCTTCAGCACCAGTAGTTGGTGCATAAACTTGGATTACTGTGATGTTAAAAGGTCTGCCTTGGATTCGTATCGAGATCATTCTATCGTTTTTGAGATTGCATCCCAGTACAGCTTTCGCCACTCTTTTGTTGACTATGAGGGCCACTCCATTTCTTTTACGGGTTTCTTGCCCACAGTAGTAGATGTGATGGTCATCCGAACTGAATTCGCCCATTCCCGTCCATTTTAGTTCACTGATGCCCAGGATGTCAATATTTATTCTTGCCATCTCATTTTTGACCACCTCCAACTTACCCAGGTTCATGGTTCTTACATTCCAGGTTCCTATGCAATATTTTTCTTTACAGCATTGGACTTTCCTTTCGCTTCCAGGCATATCCGCAACTGAGCGTCCTTTCGGCTTTGGCCCAGCTGCTTCATCAGCTCTGGATCTACTTGTACTTGCCCTCCGCTCTTCCCCAGTAGTATGCTGGACGCCTTCTGACCTGAGGGGCTTATCTTCCAGCGTCATAACTTTTATATGCCTGTTGTCTTTGTCCATGGAGTTTTCTTGGCAAGGATACTGGAGTGGCTTGCTGGTTCCTCCTCCAGGTGGATCACGTTTGGTCAAAACTCTCCACTATGACCTATTCATCTTGTGTGCCCTGCTCGGCGTAGTTCATAGCTTCTCTGAGTTCTTCAAGCCCCTTCGCCATGGCAAGGCAGTGATCCATGAAGGGGTGTCCAGATTTAGATGTGTTCTAATATTTTCCTGGTAAGACCCCTTGAATCCCTCCTAAAAGAATAAAGACACCACAGTCTTATTCATAAGCAATAAAAATAAAGTTTACTCATGATCAGGCAGGGCACAGTGTTATCCCTGAAGGCAGGCTTAAGGCTTAAAGTTACAAACTTATACTAATAGGTTTATCCAGACAGAGGGAACCAGACAGAGGGCCTTCTCGGTAGTGGCGCCCGCCCTGTGGAACGCCCTCCCATCAGATGTCAAAGAGATAAATAATTACCTGACATTCAGAAGACATCTTAAGGCAGCCCTGTTCAGGGAAGTTTTTAATATGTAACGCTGTACTGTTTTTAACACTGATTGGGAGCCGCCCAGAGTGGCTGGGGAAACTCAGCCAGATGGGCGGGGTATAAATAATAAATTTATTATTATTATTATTATTATTATTATTATTCCATAAGGGAGGTGACCTGGGGGACTGCTTCATTCCACAAAGTCCGCAGGACAAAAAGAAGATGGAAAAGAGAGAGAGTGACAGCATGCCTTGTCCTTTTACCAGGTCTGGAAAGGTCACACCCACCCACTCGTTAATGCAAGTAAGGATGCCCCAGGCCAGGAGGAACAGGAAGTTCTGACTGGCTGATCCAAACATCCCCTTGCATGTCCACTCTAGGAAAACAAGGAATATTGTATTTGACTGCTCTCAGTGGATTACATCCCACAATACTTCTGGTGGTTCCCCATGTCTCTGAGATTTAGGATATGAGACTTCAGTGTAGCAGGCCCTGCCTTGCGGAGTTTCCTGCCAGAAGAAGAAGAAGAAGAAGGGGGGGGAGGAGTTTGGATTTGATATCCCGCCTTTCACTCCCTTTAAGGAGTCTCCAAGCGGCTAACATTCTCCTTTCCCTTCCTTCCCCACAACAAACACTCTGTGAGGTGAGTGAGGCTGAGAGACTTCAAAGAAGTGTGACTGGCCCAAGGTCACCCAGCAGCTGCATGTGGAGGAGCAGGGATGCGAACCTGGTTCCCCAGATTACGAGTCCGCTGTTCTTAACCACTACACCACACTGGCTCCAGTAGAGGCTCTGTGGGAATTATCCTTGCCTACTTGTAGGTGTTTCCCGAAAACTGATTATTTAGACAGACCTTTGAATGATTAATTTCTTTTCCATAATCAGTTTTTAAATTATGCTTTTATTTATGTTACTGTAATTTTGTAATCACTGTAATTTTATGAAAAGTGCTGCCTACAAATATTTAAATAAAATCTGGTCCTGTTGCATGGAATCAGTTTCAGTTGCTGTTGACCTGAGAATGTGCCCTGCCTGTCCGGGCTCTTGCCTAACCCAAGCAGACAAAGGCTCTTAACCAGGAAGCAAGAAAAAGATTGTTATTTAAGCACATAATGACACAGCCTCAGCAGCAGATACAGGGCTGAGGAGTCACAGTTCAGGCACTGAGGAGCAGGGCAAGAGGGTCAGGACTGGGTGGAAGCCAATGGGTTTTCCTGCCTGCCAAGCTTTAAAGACAAGGTGTGGCATGTTCACTCACGAGACTCACTCAGCTTGGCATGTCTGCTCACCAACCTCCCGCACCGCCAATGAAAACCAATACATGAATAGATTATGAACCTATTCACGTGATGCTGACACAAAACTCCACATGTACACAATGCAAAAGAAGGAAAGGGCACTATCCCCTTCTCTCCCCTGCCTCTTTCTCTCCTCCCAAAATTCACAATGCCTATGGCAGCAATGTCTCACACCAGATGTAACTGATCTCTAAAAAAGACTCTATGAACTGAAAACAGAGACACTATATTGTTATTCATGAAAATCTTTCAATAAAACCTTTGTGTTTTTCCAAAAACTTGGATTTTCAGGACTGTGCTTCACTGAAGCTGTTAGGTTCGCTCCCATCTGCAAAGCTGGGGCCAAAGGTGAGTCCTTCTCAGTGGCTGCTGCCAGACTATGGCACTCTCTCCTTAGAGAAGTTAGACTGGCTCCATCCTTTTTGTCTTTCTCCTGGCAGGTGAAGACCATCTTGCTCCAACAGGCTTTTGGGAACAGACAGCTTTTAATAAAAGGGCTGGTGCTGCACAGTATTTATTATAATTATTGCTATGGTTTTAATAGATTTTACATATGCATATAATTTTACTTTAAAAAATATTGAATTGCTTTTTAATGATGCGCCTTTTCTATGTTTTTAGCAGTTCTCATTTTTATATATAAGCTGGCTTGAGTACCTTCAGGAAAAAAGGTGATTTTGAACATGTTAATAATAATAATAACTATTATTATTATTATTATTATTATTATTATTATTATTATTATTCTGGGCAACAAGCTTACACCCTCCTGTTTGATCACTGCTGCCTCCTGTTCCACCACTTCCCTTGGCTGCATTGAGGAGTAGCAAGTTGCCATTAGCTTATTCCAGCTTCTGGGTCATATTCAAGGGCAGCCCCACACAAAGCGTATTACAGTAATCAAGTCTTGAGGTAGCTTCCCCTCCTGGGCTTGCTCCCTGCCTTCACTCATTCCACAAGTCTCTGTGGCTGAGAAGAATGACAATGGGACAATGTCAGAAGTCCTGCACAAATCCACTTGCACAGATTCCACTCATTTCAGTATGGCTTGCACCAGAGAACTTCACACTGGATCGTGCCCAAAGTCTTTGCCACGTTTAAGGCACCTGCTCTTCTTTGGCCTAACGCACAGAAAACTACCCTACCTAGAATATGATAACAAGCTGAAAGAAAAATGCTACACTCTTTGGGCAACGCTATTGAGCTTAACAAATATCGCTCTAACAAGCCCAAGGCAGCAGAATTATTGTTGTTGATGAATGGAGCAGCGTATAACTCAACACATACAACACAAAGCCTGGCAGCAATGATGAAGGTCGTTTTCTTGAAACATGCCTTTATTCGGCCTAGTGCAGTAATTACACATTAGAAAACAAAACACAGGATGGCTGCTATTTCAACAGCCATAGCTGTGAACACAGCAAAAGTGTCCAGACTCCACAGGTTAGCCTTAATAAAAGCCTCCATGAAAAAGTCAATGCTTTTATATAAAAAAATAAAAGTTAAATAACTTGGCTTCCATGGTACTTGTTTCACATGTTCAAGGCTTCACTCTTTCAGAAGGAGTTTGATACCTATTGTCACAAAGTAATTGGATTCTTTCTTCTCTGCTCTACAGATGCACCAGAGCACAACAAATAAAATTCATTGGGTCCTTAGCTGTAAGTCTAAAAATGGCACTGATGTGGTCATCACCATGGATGTATTTTCTACAGAATTATCTCCGCATTGAAATAAATAATGGCCTTTAACCCCAAACAGCAACACAAAACACCACAACAACCCACAAAGGAACCCAGCCAACTAAGGACTAATGGGAGAGGAATTTCTTTCTCATTGTGATCACTAGGTGGAAGCCAGCACAGGTCAGAGCTGATCAAGGCCAATATAAACCTACAAAGAAAGAAGCTGCTTGGGGAGGGGCAGAATGTGAGACAGGCTTACCTTTCCACTTCCACAGCTTTAGATCTGCAACAGGCGCACAAGTAGGAATATATGGCTATTGATTTCAAGAGGACAGCACACTTATACCCTAAAAATAGGATTACTGTACATGACTATTTCTGGAGAAAGGTGCTAGCACCCCCCACCCCCCGGTTGAGGCTGAGAGTGGCCTGAGCAAGTGCTTTGTCACATAGCACACATTCACTGCTCCAGTTTGTGATGATAATAATGACCAATCTCTATGGCTTTAAATGAGGATTAGATAGCACACTGAACCATCAATAGCTACTAAACGCAAAAGCCAAAATGGAACCTCTAGGTTCAGAGATGTTGTACCTTTGAACAGAAGATGATGGCAATACAGTGGTACCTTGGGTTAAGTACTTAATTCGTTCTGGAGGTCCGTTCTTAACCTGAAACTGTTCTTAACCTGAAGCACCACTTTAGCTAATGGGGCCTCCTGCTGCCGCTGTGCCACCAGAGCACGATTTCTGTTCTTATCCTGAAGCAAAGTTCTTAACCCGAGGTACTATTTCTGGGTTAGCAGAGTCTGTAACCTGAAGCGTATGTAACCTTAGGTACCACTGTAAACAACATTTGCTCCCATATCCTGATTGTGGATTTCTGGACATATCTGGCTGGCCACAATGGGATGCAGGATGGTGAAAGATAAATATTTGCTCTCGTCCAGTAGGACTACCTTTATGTTCTGAATCACTGTTGCTAATTACATGCATACTAATCCTACTATTTTCTTTAGAGACAGTGTTCTATGGTGTTTTTGAAAGAGTGCTGTCACCTTGCAGTCCCGAATACTGTGCTTATATCTTTAAATCCCTTGACAGAGCAAGAGACAAGGGGCAGATCCACACCATACAATCAAAGCACATGACTTCCCCAAAGAATCCTGGGAACTGTAGTTTGTGAAGGGTGCTGGGAATTGTAGCTCTGTGAGAGGTAAGCTACTATTCCCAGGATTTTTTGGGGGATATCATGTGTTTTGAATTAATATAAATAAATAAAAATTACATGTGTGTTGGGTGTGGATCTGTTCTTTGTGGTTACTTCCAGCTGTTCTCCAAAGGTGTGGGAGGAGATGTTGATGACAGAATTACAGTGGAATGAGTGGAAGGTTCCTCCACACAACATTTTGTGGCAGGCCCCACTTATGCTTTAACGAACTCTAAATAGTTTCTAAGCATTACTTCTAAATATCCAGTTCAGTCCTGTCCTTCCGTGTCCTCTGCCATTCTTCTCTCTTTCACAGGACATTCTTTCTGTTCTGAGATGAACTCCACTTTTCATGCCTTCAGTTTACCAATGTAAACCCTTTGCAGATTATGCTCTGTTGCTATAATGATGCTTCATACATTTCTCACAGCCTGTCTTATCCTTTCACAGCTTTGAACTTTTGTTTGGATTTAAAATATTCCCCCCTCTTAACCTTTAACTGATTCTGCATACTTTTCCTTCTTGTTCTCTTTCTCATCTTCTCCTAGATTCACCATCTAATCCTCTATGGTTCACTCAAAAATTATTTCACTTTCTTTCGTGTTCTTGCAGTTACTTTCTCAAATAATTTAAATTCTCTCATAAATCTCATTTTTCTTATTACCAGAGATGCTTCCTCCTCCTCTCTGTTCTGTTTCTTTCTTTCCTTTTATGGCATATGATAAAATAATTTTTCAGACTGAGAAAGTTCTGCACCAATCTGTTAAATATTTCACTCTTATGTTTCCATCTCTTATTCAGCATAGGATTTGGGTGTGGTTTTTTTAAACAAAAAATGTCCTGTGGCATCATGTTCTGTGCCATGGCAGTCTCCACCAGAGAGAAGATGGGGCCAGGAGGAGCCAGCAACCTGGAGCTGCCATGGGGCTCAACAGTTTAGGGTTCAAGACTGCAGGGATAGTGCTGACCTTCGCCAGTCCCTGTGCAGAGCCTCTGCTGAATGAAGCAGCAGGAGACTGGACAGAAGAAAGTGGTTGAGAGATGAGATGCTTTGTCACTCGGCTGTTTTTGGGAAAGTTCAGTGGGAGATCTGGGAGACTCTTCTAAACCCTTTCTTGCTGCTCACGAGGAACCCTTCCCGCGGGTTCTTCTGCTCTAGATGGTGCTGTGAGGTGGAAGCTGCTCTTGGCTGCTTGTTCAGGCTGCTTCTGCTATAAAGCGGCTCTGATATGCTGAACTGGGGAACGCCTGACTTCCTGCTCTTTTGTTCTCACTCTCTCCCTCCTCCATCTTCCAAGAAGAGGAAGGATGTTAATAATAATAATAATAATAATAATAATAATAATAATAATAATAATAATATATTTATTTATACCACATCCATCTGGCTGGGTTTCCCCAGCCACTCTGGGCAGCTCCCAACAGAATATTAAAAATAGAATCAAACATTAAAAACTTCCCTAAAGAGGGATGCCTTCAGATGTCTTCTAAAAGTCTGGTAGTTGTTTTTGACATCTGCTGGGAGGGTGTTCCACAGGGCAGGTGCCACCACCGAGAAGGCCCTCTGCCTGGTTCCCTGTAACTTGGCTTCTCGCAGCGAGGGAACTGCAGAAGGCCCTTGGCACTGGATCTCAGTGTCCGGCTCTTCCTTGATGAAGTGGTTTAATTCTGACAGCACTTTTCAAAGTTGTTCAGCAAGTTAACATTCCTTTTCAGATGTCCTCAATGCATTTATCAGCTTTTTCAATTTCCCTGTAACAGGAGCTGCCTGAAGTACACTTGGTGGGCCTCAGGCTCACATGACTCAAGCGGAAAACCACACAACCAAAGTTCTGGAGAGCTGGACACTGCTCTGCAGGAAAAGGAAGACATGACTTCAAGGCCTCAAATAGAAAATGGCAATTCACATCTAATTCTGCAAGCAGATTGAAAGTGCTATGTGGAAGAAGAGTGAAATATCAATGATAAGGATTTGACACTCATTGGTTATCAATTATTGTTGACCTGAGTGTCTGGGCTGAAAGATGGAGGTGGAGACTCCTTCAGGTGTATTGGGCCAAGGCCGTTTAGGGCTTTAAAGGTCAGCACCAACATTTTGAATTGTGCTCGGAAACGTACTGGGAGCCAATGTAGGTCTTTCTTTAGCAGCACTTGTGCAGAAATCCCTCCTCCTCCTCCTCTCACCTGCTCTGCCAAAGACAGTGGCTCTTTTGGATTTGGAGGCAATTAACACTCTTATGGACAAAGATTATGGGCTTTATTGGTTGCACAGCAAGTATAAAGCTACCAGGCTAGATCATATTAATGCACAACAAGAATAAAGCATAAGGCTACTATCAAGATAGTAATTCTTTTGCCCCTCCAGTTGCTAATAATTCCTTCCTAGGAATGACAACAGCTGGATCATAATAATAATAATAATAATAATAATAATAATTTATTATTTATACCCCGCCCATCTGGCTGGGCCTCCCCAGCCACTCTGGGCGGCTTCCATAAAAACCAAAAATACAGTAAAATATCACACGTTAAAAACTTCCCTGAACAGGGCTGCCTTAAGATGTCTTCTGAATGTCAGGTAGTTGTTTATCTCTTTGACATCAGCTGGAAGGGCGTTCCACAGGGCGGGCGCCACTACCGAGAAGGCCCTCTGCCTGGTTCCCTGTAGCTTTGCTTCTCGCAATGAGGGAACCGCCAGAAGGCCCTCGGCGCTGGACCTCAGCGTCCGGGCAGAATGATGGGGGTGGAGACGCTCCTTCAGGTATACTGGACCGAGGCCGTTTAGGGCTTTAAAGGTCAGCACCAACACTTTGAATTGTGCTCGGAAACGTACTGGGAGCCAATGTAGGTCTTTCAAGACCGGTGTTATATGGTCTCGGCGGCCGCCCCCAGTCACCAGTCTAGCTGCTGCATTCTGGATTAGTTGTAGTTTCCGAGTCACCTTCAAAGGTAGCCCCACGTAGAGCGCATTGCAGTAATCCAAGCGGGAGATAACCAGAGCATGCACCACTCTGGCGAGGCAGTCCGCAGGCAGATAGGGTCTCAGCCTACGTACCAGATGGAGCTGGTAAACAGCTGCCCTGGACACAGATTTGACCTGTGCCTCCATGGACAGCTGTGAGTCCAAAATGACTCCCAGGCTGCGCACCTGGTCCTTCAGGGGCACAGTTACCCCATTCAGGACCAGGGAATCCTCCACACCTGCCCGCCTCCTGTCCCCCAAAAACAGTACTTCTGTCTTGTCAGGATTCAACCTCAATCTGTTAGCCGCCATCCATCCTCCAACCGCCTCCAGACACTCACACAGGACCTTCACCGCCCTCACTGGTTCTGATTTAAAAGAGAGGTAGAGCTGGGTATCATCCGCATACTGATGAACACCCAGCCCAAACCTCCTGATGATCTCTCCCAGCGGCTGCATGTAAATGTTGAAAAGCATGGGGGAGAGGACAGAACCCTGAGGCACCCCACAAGTGAGAGCCCAGGGGTCTGAACACTCATCCCCCACCACCACTTTCTGAACACGGCCCAGGAGGAAGGAGCGGAACCACTGTATGACAGTGCCCCCAGCCCCCAGCCCCCCAAGACGGTGCAGAAGGATGTTATGGTCGATGGTATCAAACGCCGCTGAGAGATCCAGCAGAACTAGGAAACAGCTCTCACCTTTGTCTCTAGCCCGCCGGAGATCATCAACCAGTGCGACCAAGGCAGTTTCAGTCCCATGATGAGGCCTGAATCCCGACTGGAAGGGATCCAAATGGTCCGCTTCTTCCAGGTGTGCCTGGAGTTGTTCGGCAACCGCTCGCTCAATCACCTTGCCCAAGAATGGAAGATTTGAGACTGGGCGATAGTTGGCCATCGTGGCCGCATCTAAAGATGGTTTTTTAAGAAGCGGTTTAATAACCGCCTCTTTCAGCGGGTCTGGGAAGGCTCCCTCACGGAGGGAAGCATTCACCACCCCACGAAGCCCATCGCCCAGTCCTTCCCGGCTAGCTTTTATAAGCCAGGATGGGCAAGGATCCAGGAGACAGGTGGTTGGTTTCACTCGTCCAAGCAGCCTGTCCACATCCTCGGAGGTAACAGATTGGAATTGATCCCACTCAATTTGACTAGACAGAACTCTAGCACTCTCCCGCCCCGGCCCTGCTCCCACGGTGGAGTCTACTTCTTCCCGAATCTGAGCGATTTTATCTGCAAAAAACTTTGCAAAATCATTGCAGGAGAACATGTGGCCCATACTGGATCATAGAATTGCAGAGTTGCAAGGGACCATGAGGATCATCTAGTCCATCCCCTGCAATGCTGGAATCTTTTGCAACACAGGAATCTTTTGCCCTCTGTGGGGCTCAAACCCATGACCTTGAGATTAAGAGCCTCTTGCTCTACTGACTGAGCTATCCCTCAGGGTCTGGACCCACAGATAGCTGGAACTTTTGTCACATAGTACCAATCTGGACCTCTCCTCTGGGTCTCCTGCTCAGTGCTTCCAGCTCTCACATTAATAGCCTGCATCCTGCTGAGTGAGCTAACTGGTGCATTGCTCATGCCCACCTGAGTCCTAAGAGCATGGGTAGGCAAACTAAGGCCCAGGGGCCAAATCCGGCCCAATCGCCTTCTCAATCCAGCCCACGGACGGTCTGGGAATCAGCGTGTTTTTACATGAGTAGAATGTGTCCTTTTATTTAAAATGCATCTCTGGGTTATTTGTGGGGCATAGGAATTCGTTCATTCCTCCCCCCCCAATATAGTCCGGCCCACCACATGGTCTGAGGGATGGTGGACTGGCCCCTTGCTGAAAAACTTTGCTGACCCCTGCCTAAGAGCCTCCCATCAGGATCAAAGGGATGAGTCAGGAGACGGCAGCTGCCTCATGATCTCACCTCTCAAGGCCACACATCTCTAAGGGATAACACCTGTCATGCACAGGGCATACACTTTCCATTCTACTGATTCTGCATTTCTACAATATTTCTGGCTGGACAGAAACAGCTTCAACTCTTTCAGAACTCATGTGTACAAGCTTTCAAAATTATTCCTGCAAAGCATTCTAGTTCCATGTCTTCTTATATGGCCATAAAAAGGGGAATTGATAAGCATCGTTCTTAATGCCTCGTGATACAAAGTTCTTCTGGACATGCCCCCAGACACCTGCTTGGCTCTTTTTGCTGCCCTGCCCTCATTTTGGCAGCTGTGGTCTGTATTTTGCTTAAACTGTGGGATGGCTTGGCTACTATGGGTGAGGCTAGGATACCATGGAAAGTAAAAAGGGACGCGGCTGGCACTGTGGTCTAAACCACTGAGCCTCTTGGGCTTGCTGATCAGAAGGTCGGTGGTTCGAATTCCTGCAACAGAGTGAGCTCCCATCGCTCTGTCCCACCTCCTGCCAACCTAGCAGTTCAAAACGGCGTTTCCATGCACTCTGGTTTCCGTCACAGTGTTCTGCTGCACCAGAAGCGGTTAAATCATGCTGGCCACATGGCCTGGAAAGCTGTCTGCTCCCTCAGCCTGAAAGCAAGATGAGCGTTGGAATCCCATAGTCGCCTTTCACTGGAATTAACCATCCAGGGTCCTTTATCTTCCCTTGACTTGCCACGGGAAGTCCAGTCCTTGGTGAAGAGGCATGGAGGATTATTTTGGTGGTTGGCAGCAGTGGGGCATAGCCAGCTAGGGGCCAACTATAATCATAATCATATTAATTTTATTATTTATACCCCTCCCATCTGAATCATAGAAAAGTAAAGTTGGAAGGGATCCCAAGGTTCATCTAGTCCAACCCCCTACAGTGCAGGATTAATATTTATTTCATTCTCATATAGACAAGATGACAAACCTGTTTCACTAATCATTAGCTGCTTTCTTTCACTATTATCTAGCTGGGGAGCAACAGACTGGCTCGTTAATGCAGCTAACGAAAAAGGTTAGTTTAAGAATTCTGCCAAGTTTCTGATATTTTCACAAATAGCATAGCTAATTTCAAGGAAAAAATGTTCTGTGGACAAAAAAGATCAGCTTTTTTGTATGAAATGTGTTTGTGAATTTAAAACCTGATCTCTGCGTTTTCATAAACAAGGGGAAGGAGGAGGTGTGACAATTGCAGTATTCAGCAATGTACAGCTGCATACAGATGTTTGAAAGACAACACCCTTGTCCTAAAAATGTACCCAGGACAGTTGCACAACATCTGCTTGCACAACTGCCATGTTTGTTCTCTGCATTGTTTCAACTCATATAACAATTGTGTGGTGCTCATTCTAGTGTTAAACTTCTAATTAATTATGACATTTCTACGGTTCATATTTTGCTTTAAATTTGGGAACCTGAAAGAAAGTTAATTAGCTCTCTCTATGCAAAGGATAGAAAAACAGAATCTTGAGAAATCGCCATCTTGCCATTTCAAAAAGGTCTTGCCTGTCAGATGTCTTGAGCTCCTTTGAACTGGCATTTTCTCTGAGGCTGTTCCAATAGCTTTTTAATTGAATTTTGGTTTGTTAGTTTTAACACATTCTTAGTCTTATTGCATTGGGTCTCCTATACACTGCTTACGGACAACTGTGATAAAGCAGTATACAAATTGTTGAAATTGTTGAAATAAAAACAAACAAACAAACAAACTTGAACACAAAAGAAAATACCTTATTAGGCCATCTTCATATATTGTCTTTTGCATTGATGGATGAATTCACCCTCTGAAATGATTTAATTCATAAACCTCTGTAGCATGATGTTTCTCATATGTAGCCCATAGCTTGGATTATGTTCACAAGATAAATGTACAGTACTCTGTTTATTGTTGGAACTGTAGAAAGCCAAGCTACAAACAAATGTCCTACAGTTGGAGAGCAATTATATTTAAGCATTCATTTTCACAGTACATCAAAAAACAGTGCTCGAGACCTAATTATTTCAGGGTTTCTTTTCTTTTTTTGCCCAAAATACAGAGGCAGGAATTCTCATAAATACCTTTCCACTGAAAGTTTACACATAAAAGCATGCTAATGAATACCGTGATAACGCATTTTTTTCTTTTTGCGTCTGTGATAATCTGGAGAGCATAATCAGAGATATGAGCTGCAACTGAGAGTGTGACTCCATGGCTATTCTTTCAGCCGCAAAGATTTATGAACTGAATGAAGCCACTCATATACACTTATCATTACATTTGTGGTAGAATAGGGTTTTCCATACATTATGTTCCCAGGATACATTATGTTCCCAGGATTCTCACTTTAGTTCCTCGTATGTTCAGATGCCATGGATTGGAAAGAAACGTGACGACAGCCTTTCTCAGGAGGGCCTGCCACCTGCCACTCAGCTGTAGCCCCCCCAAGTACTCCTAATTTATACTGGCTGCTTTAGGAATCATTTAAAGTGGGAAAGCATTTCATAAATAAAAAACATAAAAAATACATTGATACAGTGGTTGTTGTGGTTGTTTAGTCATTTAGTCGTGTCCGACTCTTCGTGACTCCATGGACCAGAGCACGCCAGGCACTCCTGTCTTCAATACAGTGGTACCTTGGGTTAAGTACTTAATTCATTCCGGAGGTCCGTACTTAACCTGAAACTGTTCTTAACCTGAAGCACCACTTTAGCTAATGGGGCCTCCCACTGCTGTTGCCTCACCGCCGGAGCACTGTTCTCATCCTGAAGCAAAGTTCTTAACCTGAGGTACTATTTCTGGGTTAGCGGAGTCTGTAACCTGAAGCGTCTGTAACCTGAAGTGTCTGTAACCTGAGGTACCACTGTAGGATCATTTCAGAAACACACCCACCAAAACGACACATATCTGTTGTAATTTTGCAACTGGGACTTTTATAAAACACCGGAACTGCTTCCCACCCCACTCCTGAGGCAATAGCAGAATGCAACTGAGCACCAATCAGGCAATTCGCTGCCTGACAATCTTGCTCTGGGTCTTCATAATGGATGAAATCAGAGCATAAGAAGAGCCCTTCTTGATCAGGCAAGGGTCCCATCTAGTCCAGCCTCCTGTTCTCATAGCGGCCAACCAGAAGCCTGCCAGCAGGCCCTGAGGGCCACAGCGGCACTCTCCCTTCCTGAGTTTTCCAGCAAGAGATATTCAGAAGCATATTACCTCTGAGCATGGAGGCAAAGCACAACCATTGCTACTAGTAGCCACTAAAAGCCTTGTCTCCCACGAATCTGTCTTACCCTCTTTTTCAAAGTCCAGCTTAGTGGCCACCAATGCCTGTTGGGAGGGTGAATTCCATGGTTTTAAATATGTGCTGCATGAAAAAGTACTTTATTTTGTCTGTCCTGAATCTTCCAATCATAGGAACCAACTCCTAGAGGCCAAGGGGTCTTTGCCCCCTCAATAAAATATTTGAGGGGCCAGGCACCCCCAAAGTTAATGGGCATTGCTATTCAAATGATGTGTGTGTGCCGTGTCGTGTGATCAATTGTCAGGGCAGAGCTTACCCCCCCCCATATTTTATTCAAGTTGGTACCCCTGCTTCCAGTATTCAGCTTCATTGGGCTCTAGTGTTAGAATCATAGAAATAATAAAATTGTAGAGTTAGAAGGGACTCTGACGGTCACCTCTGAGGGTCACCCCAACATTGCTGGAATCTCAGCTAAATCACTCATGACAGATGGCCACCCAACCTCTGCTTAAAAACCTCCAAGGAAGGAGAGTCCACCACCACTCTTGGGAGTCTGTTCCACTGTTGAACAGCTCTTACTGTCTGAAAGTTCTTCCTGATGTTTAGTTGGAATCTCCTTTCTTGTAACTTGACGCCATTGGTTTAAGTCCTACCCTCCAGAGCAGGAAGAAACAAGCTTACTCCATCCTCCATGTGATAGCAGTTTAGATAATTGAAGATGGTAATCATATATCCTCTCAGTCTCCTCTTTCCCAGGCTAAACACCCCAACTCCCTCAACCATTCATCATAAGGCTTGGTTTGCAGACCCTTTCTCCACCTAATTTCTTCATGCTCTGCATAATTTTATTATTTTCTGCCATATTCCCATACTCACCCTTTCTCTGAAGCCATAAATGCTGTACCTTTCCCACCCCGTGGAGCTGCCTTTGATCAGTTTGGTTCCTTTTTCTGAAGCCTTTCATGTCATTTTTGAGGTAATGTGACCAGAATTCCACTCAGTATTCCAAATGAAGTTACACCATAGATTTGTATAATGGCATTAAGATATCAGCAGTTTTGTTTTAAATTTCTTTCTTAATGATCCCTAACATGGAATTTACCTTTTTCACAGCTGCTACACACTGGGTTGACATCTTCACCAAACTATCCACTACAACACCGTCATTCCTAGTCAGCCACTGCCAGTTTAACCCCATGAGTCTGACCCACATGTTAACTTAATTTTTTTCCCTTGCCTGTACATGCATCACTTTGTACTTGTTTACACTGAATTGCATTTTCCATTTTACTGCTCATTCACTCAGTTTGGAGAGGTCCCTTTGGAGCTCATTGCAATCTCTTTTTGTTTTAACAATTCAGAATCATTTGTGAATATAGCCAATAATTTGCTCACTCTAAACTTTAGGTTAAAATTTGTGGGAATGTTGTGGGTAGCAGGAGAGGATATATTGACTGAATATTATCCTTCCTAAATCATGCTAGTGAGTTTATTCATACGGCAGAGTACATCCCCCTCTTTACACAGCAGAAAGCTAGTTGCAGATTCGTTAGAATCTCTTAAGTTCTATTATTCCTGGTAAGACCCCTTTGATTCCCTCCTAAAAGAATAAAGACACAACAGTCTTGTTCATAAGAAACAATAAGAAGTTTACTCACATTCAGTTCACAGTTGGATCTCTGAAGGCAGGCTTTAGCTTAGAAGAGGGTTTGAGTTCATCCCACATGCTGCTGGCTGAGAGCCAGCAGTGCAGTCCAAGAGAAGAAAAGGCATCAAAAGAGAGGAAGGTGGCTGCGTGACTGGACCTTTTGTGGGGTCTGGAAGGGTCACGCCCACCACCTGGTCACATGCAAAGGAAGGATGCCAGGTATAAAAGGAAGTTCAACTGACTGGACCAACATTCCCCTGCATGTACACTCTAGGTAAACAGGAAATGTTGTATTTGACTGCTTATGTTACATCCTACAAAATTAAAGGTTTGATAGGCCAAGTGTCTGCTGAAAAGAAAATGTCATTGTACAATGCTGGAAGGACATAATCAGCAAAGAAACAGCTTCCCTTGACAGGAAGTCATAAGTCTGAGCTTAGACTTAGAGAGAAAGTCCTCAGAGAAAGTCCTCTCTAATGTATCAAGCATATGCAACTCAGATGTTGCTGAAATGCCTTAGTAAATCTCCATAGAACAGGAGTGTGGCGCTACACCCAGCCAATGGACTGGATCCTTACCTCTCCAAACGGCTAAGTTTGACAGCTTGGTGGCACCATCCAAACATCAGTCACCTGATGTCACAATGACCCCAGGTGACCCATCATCCTTTGCCCACACAGTTTGAAAAGAAACCACAAAGGAACTGTGCTTTCCAAACCTCTGAAAATCAGCTGTATGGTGTTGCTTGCAAACCTTTTTTTTTGGCAAAGTTGCATCTTTATCTGCCGCAAACCTGACATTATGCATGGCATCAGAAGTGGGGCAGTGTCAGAAGCAAGGCAGCAGTAAATCACACCATGCAAGTTGGAGTTAATTTTTATTAGCAAGAACACAATCTGCACAGACTTGACGAAGTGTCAGGCCTAATGAGCACAGCAGCTCACCCCCAGTATGTCTTGTCCCATGGATCAGTTGTCAAGACTGAAAGTATCTGCCTCCCTACAGCCATCTAAGTCCCCTCTGCTCCAGGGTTTTCCCCAAGCAATCAGGAACTGTACCTGCCTGAAGCCAACCTCTCCTTTGCTCTTTTCATGCCTCTTTTGGTTCTGTGAGACCAGGGGAGAGGGGAACTTGTCACTGCAGAAGTGGGAGTCACCCATGACTCTTCACCAGCCTGAGTCATCTCTGCCTCTTGGCCTCCCTCCTCCCCTGCTTCAGCTTCTGCGTCTGTTTCTGGTCTTCTCTCTGCCACATACTCCCCCCGCTCACTAAGCCCTGTTACCTCTTCAGCTTCCAACACCTCCTCTTGCCAGTCTGCTCCCTCTGACCACTCAGCATTGTCCCACCACTAGTCTCCTGGCTCTGAACCTTCTTTCCTTGGGGATTCTCCAGCTGGTTCCTCCCAGCAGTCCTCTGCATCCAACCAGTCCATGACAGGCAGGTGGGCATGGCTTGGCTGAGATGACCTTGCTGGCCAAATGGACAGGTCTGATGGGTTTAATTAGGCCTGTGGATAGTGGTTTCCATTTGCTGCACAGAAGAGCTTAATAGGTTGCAGGCTCCTGTGGTAGAAGATGGTCTTTAAATATTTATGTTTTAAAATTGGCAATTTACAATCTCTTGTTAAAACCATTCTTTCAGTCCTCCCCCTCCAGTCCTGGTCATAAGCATGGCTCTGTGTTGCTCCAAATCCCCACTCAAGCAGTGAGTTCACTGGGTGACTTTGGGCCAGTCACCATCTCTTAGCCTAACCCACCTCACAGAGTTGCCGTGAGGATGAAATGGGGAGGAGGAGAGCCAGCACACCACCTTGAGCTCCTTGGAAGGAAAAAGGTGGCAAATAAATAAATAAATAAATAAATAAATAACTTCTACTGATGAAATGACTGAGGAGGCTGGTATGTTTAATCTGAAGAAGAGGAGGCTTGTGGGATATTTAAATTCAGTGGATTTTTTTCTTAAATTTTCCTACTCATATTGAAATACTGCCCCTCAATGAGGCCAAACTTAGATTCACAAAATGTTCAGGGAAATGTGTCCCCCTGCGTCCCCCCCCAGAAAAAAGCACTGTTTAAATTGCAGTCAAACCAACAATTCATGTTTTGCCAGAGAGGCACAGGAAGGGCTGAGGCTCACAGAGCTTTCCTGCTAGAGAGAAGTCTGTGACGTCACTTCCCTTTTGTGCCCTGACAGGAAGAGGGCGTGTCTATATCTGCTCCTCCCTGCCTGGGCTTCCTCTATTTTTGCTCTTCTTCACCATGCCTACAACGTAAGAACATCCAGTTTAAAGCTAGACTTAGTATATTTTAGTAACGTAATTACCATTATAAGCCTGCCTGCATCGGGGCTCCGCTAGGGGCACCTTGGAAGATGGCCGACAATACCATCTCTCCAGCTCACACGAGGTAATTAAGGGGCTGAGATGGGAGTAAATCAGCCTCCCATTTTTCTTGCCGGGGAAGGGAAGATGCACCCTCGTCCGCGGTTGCCCATAAATCACCCCCGAGTTCGAAAGAAGGAGGGGGTGAGGGCAGTGGACGGAAAGCCCTCGAGCGAGCTTGGATCTCCCGGATGCTGTCTCCGAGAGCGACCCAAGTTGCATTTCTTAAGATAAAAAATTGGATATAAGAGTTATTGCACATGCTTCGAGCGAAGAAAAGGGTACGTTAGCTGCTTATTAAGCCTGCCACTGAGAAGTTAAGAGTAATGGATTGGACTGGAAAGAAGATAACATCTAAGACGGTATGTTGAAACGGAACAGAAAGGGGGGATAAAACTTCTTTTCTTAGTACGATATTACCTAACAACCCGCCCCCCAGAAGAACCGTCAATACAACCTATAGCAAGTGAGATTGGAAAATAAACTGGGGGGGGGGGAATATCAACTAAAGCCTTTGTTTTTTGAAATATCTGGAAAGAAAATAAAAGGCTGTCCTGTGACAAAGTTTTTAATCGGGATCCGCCATTATGAGACAGACTATGTTGCAGAGATTAACAGTCATAGGAGGAGGCGAGCCATTACTTTGTTATGTTTGTATTCTAAGTTCGACTTGGCAAATCTTCTCTGGAAAGGCTAATTTATGGTGCAACTTGTCTGGGAAAATTAATGAGCAAATGCCTAGATTTTATTTCATTGGAACTGAGAAAGATGACGTCTGCCACCCGAGGAGGACTTTTGGATGGATTCGGCATAAATAACAGCGTGTGAGGATTTACTGCAAACAAAAGACTTACCAGCTTTTTTAAAAAAGGGAGAGCCTTACAAAGTTCACCCAGAAGCATAATGTTGTTTGCTTTAACTCGCCTGTGGAAACAACTCAGAGGCTATTAAGAAGAAAAAGGATAACAACAAGAAGATTGAAAGATGGGACTGGTGAACACTAAAAGCAGCAGATATATGAGATGATTGGACCCTACTGAACTCAAAGCATGGGAACCCCCAACAAAAAATTATAATTTGGCAAAATATTTGGACTTTATGATATGTATTGGTATAATTTGGAATAATTAATGTTATATGATTGGATTGTTAAATGGAAAACTTAATAAAAATTATTATAAAAAAAATAAAAATAAGCCCGCCTGCATCAAGCTATTGTACCCGTTATTCTTCAAGACATATTCTGAGTGAGCAAATGTTATTTTTTACCTTTTACAAGACTATTTATATGTGATTATTATTTTAAGGTGGAGAAAAGGAGGAAATACCAGGGAAATACATGCCTGAAATGCCTTAAAGCATCCTGGATTACTAATACTAAAAGGTTAAAACTGGGCTATCTAAGCTTCCCTTTAAGCTGCGAAGGGATAGCACTTTGCTATTTTAAAGGGGCAAAGTTGTTGAGCTCCTTTTGGGGGGCAAAATCGCAAAAAGGCAATTTTTAGGGGAAATCGGAAAAAATGGGACTGCCGATATGGGCTGCCATATGTTCATATTTTCCCTGACATTTTTTTGCCAATTTCCACCCAGATACTGCTAGAGACAGCAGTATTCCAGATAAGTCCGGGAAATTCCAGATGTATGGCAACCCTAAATATACCCCCTCTAGCAGCTACTCACATCCCAACAAGACTGAGAGGTGATATGATAGCAATCTTCAAGTAACTGAAGGGCTGTCACAAGCTTGTTTTCTGCTGCTCTAGAGAATACCTGCCTGCCTGCCAACCTAGCAGTTCGAAAGCACCCCCGGGTGCAAGTAGATAAATAGGGACCGCTTACCAGCGGGAAGGTAAACGGCGTTTCCGTGTGCGGCTCTGGCTCGCCAGAGCAGCGATGTCACACTGGCCACGTGACCCGGAAGTGTCTCCGGACAGCGCTGGCCCCTGGCCTCTTGAGTGAGATGGGCGCACAACCCCAGAGTCTGTCAAGACTGGCCCGTACGGGCAGGGGTACCTTTACCTTTACCTTTAGAGAATACCGCTTACAGACGTAGACTTTGTTTGGATAAATATGACAACATTTGGAATGAGTTTATACAGAATGTACTAGGCTATTAACATCTATATATGTATTAGGATAATAACATATCAATTTATATAAGAATGTATGGGAGTATATCACATTGCATTTTTGTATATATATATTTTCTTTCTTATAAACATCTTTGCCCCCCCACTCCCCCCTTCCCCTCTTTGTGGCACTTTATTTCTTTATAACTGAAATCATTTAAATCATTTAAATCATTTAAAGAGCTGATTGACAGCGGAATGGACTACATTGGAAGGTGGTGGTTGATTATCCTTCATTGGAGATTTTTAAATAGAGGTTGGGTGTCAGGATGGGATTATTTAGCTGTGATTCCCTCATTGCAGAGGGTTGGACTAGATAACCCTGGGGATCCCTTCCAGCTGTAGAATTCCATTATTCAATGATAATCTAGTTAAAAAGCACAGGTCCCAATACCAATTCTTCCAGGACTCTACTTTCTATCTTCTATTCAGAGACCTGTTCACTCTCTGCTTCCTGTTACATAACCAGTTCATGATCCACAGGGTGACATCCCTTTATTCCTTGACCACTAAACTTCCTCAGGAGTTTTTGGTGAGGTACTTTGTTAAAAGCTTTTGGAATGTCCACGTACACTATGCCAACAAACTCACTTCTATCTATATGCTTGTTAACACACTCAACTCTGTTAGATTCATGAGACAGGACTTGTCCTTGCAGAAGCCATGCTGGCTCTGCTTCAGCAAGGCTTATTCTTCAATATCAGGGGTAGGCAACCTAAGGCCCGGGGGCCGGATGCGGCCCAATCGCCTTCTAAATCCAGCCTGCGGACGGTCTGGGAATCAGCGTGTTTTTACATGAGTAGAATGTGTCTGTTTATTTAAAATGCATCTCTGGGTTATTTGTGGGGCATAGGAATCCATTCATTCCCCCCCCCCAAAAAAAATATAGTCTGGCCCACCACATGGTCTGAGGGATGGTGGACTGGCCCGCGGCTGAAAAAGTTTGCTGACCCCTGTTCAATATGCTTGGTTATTTTATCTTTAACCATACTTTGCACCAGTTTTCCTGGGACAGACATTAAGCTAAACAGGATCCCTTTTTAAAAATTGTTGTTTCATTGGCCACTTTCTAATCCTCAGGTGTAGAACCTGATCTTAGGGGTGTTACATATTTTTGTTAGAAGATCAGGAATTTCACATTTGAGTTCTTTGAGAACTCTTAGGTGGGTGCCATCCAAACCTGGTGATTTGTCAGTTTTTATTTTGTCTATTAGGCTTAGAACTTTCTAAACACTACTATTTTTCTCAGTTCCTCAGACTCTCCACCTGCAATAATGACACTCCTGTTATACGGAGAACCCTAGTTGAGATACATATTCACCATGCTTCTCATAGTTGGGACTCATGGAATCAGGATCTACCCAGCAGCCTTTATCTGACCTACTCTGACTGCCTGGAAAAAAAATGAAAACTAACAAATTCTGAATGAAATAAAATAACATATCCAGTTCAATTAACATATCCATTCATGACTGTGGCATTCATTCCTTTGCTAGAAATGAAAAATGTGAATGAACCACATTTGTTCCAATTATTAATTTGTTTTAAAATGAATATGTCCTCCTAAAACCCACTACTTAAGGTGACTGCTTCACCTCATGATAAGGTTGCCCTTGCGTAGCATCTAGACAGGACGAGACGCCTGGCTTCTCCCAGCAGTTCTCCTTTTTAAGCATGTGTGACCAGGGAACATGGATTAGATTTACTGTGATTTAATAGTGAAGAAGTTGTTGCCTTGATTTCTGAATAAAGTTCAAGTATACAACTGATTTTTTTATTCCTACCACATTCCTGAAGCATTTACTGTTATATGAGTGTTTATTGTGTCGGCAACATGATGGCGAGGATGGGGATATATTAAGGAAAAACCCTCTTACATTTTTTTTCTTTCTTTCAGTAAAATGTCAACTCTATTACTGGTGTGTCAACCCCATTACTGCAACATCATGTATATAATCATAAACCTTTTCAGTGCAACAAACAAAACATTCACTTTAGGTCATTATAAGAAACAAGCAATAGGCAGAGCGGGAGATGCTCTAGGTGCCTTTCCCTATTAGCAAATTTCTTATGTCTTCTGTTCTGCTACAGTGGCAGTGGCTGATTTTGATGATGAAGAAAGAGTATGCAACAGCTGGAGTAAATTTTCTGATTCTTAGTATTTCCTTTAATTTAGATAACATATTTTTCATCTTATGATACACCAGCCCATTGACATTTATATTTCTAATATAATACTCAAATGGTAAAACACAGAGATTAACTTTGGATCAACACATTCAGTTCTTAAACCCTGAAAAAGTAATTATCTTTTCAGCACAATGAAATGAAAATATTATCATACTAACAGTCAGCAAATGTATCATCAGAAAAATCAGGTTTAGTCACAGTCTCCAACTTACCTACTTTTAAAAGATATTTACAATATGACTCTTTCCAGAAATACAGAACTTTCCCTGCCTTCAGCTTGTGGGTTTTGACTTAATTATAATTAGCACAGAAACAAATGTTTCCAACTACAGTTCTACCTCCTACCTCAGGTTACAAACACTTCGGGTTACAGACTCCACTAGCCCGGAAGTAGTACCTCGGGTTAAGAACTTTGCTTCAGGATGAGAACAGAAATCATGTGGTGGCAGCGGGGCGGCAGCAGGAGGCCCCATTAGCTAAAGTGGTACCTCAGGTTTTGAATGGTTTCAGGTTAAGAATGGACCTCTGGAATGAATTAAGTTCGTAACCAGTTCGTACCACTGTATTTTAAAAATCACCATAATGCTGTACTTCATCATCTGAATTCTGAAGGCATAATTTTGAATTTGCAAAGTAGAATTTTGAAAGTGATTTCCCCATCAAATATGGAATTTCAGTGCTTTAGAATTATTAACATCTTTTTCTTGTTTTAATATTGAGATATAAAAAATGAAACCACACGAGGTGTCACAAATACTGTCGATACTAAGTACTATTGCATGCTGAGTAGCACATGCTGTCAAATATTAAGTGCTGCTGCATGACAACTATCAAATTCCCTCAAGTATCACCTTTTAAATATTAAGACCAAGATTCTAAGAGAAAGATAAAATAATGAAATGAAATGCTGCTGGATGTAAAATAAAGATATCAAATATTCATCTAGTCTTTCAATATCCAGGGAATATCTGTCAATATTTAGTATTTGAATTCCAACATTTGCAGAGAAGAATTCATGAGAGAAAAATAAATTCAGGTCCAACTGCTTCCTCTGCACTGGGTACAAAGTGTGTGCTTATCCTCACAGACATGTGCTTGGAACCTCATGAAGCTCAACCGGGAGGATTTGGGGCAGCACAGGAACCAAGCACTGATTCTGTGGACAGCAAAGGGGCTGGTGAAGCATCCTCTTCCTTACCCTGCCTCTTCTCCAAATTGCCTCTCAGCTGAAGGAGGGGGGGTGTTTTGGGTGGTGGGGAGATATCCTAGGAAGTTGTGAAGTCTAGTTAAAATTACATGTGCTTAGGAACTAAGCTGTATGGACTTTGAATCCAACCTTTTGGTCTACCTTGTGTGATTACTTTTCACGATCGCTGTTCCATCTACGAAACAGATCCATAGTTTTGACTGCAAAAATCTCCCACAGAAGAGACTCAAAGCCCATATTTCACTTTGAAAATCTTGATGAATTTCTGCAGGAATTCAAACACTGGTTTATTCGTGCAGGAAATAAAGGTCCTGCAATAAAGTAGTAATTTGCCAGGTCAAAGGCGATATGCCACTTCAAAATATTAAGGCCATCAGTAACCAGAGGCCTTTTAAAAATGGAATATGAAATGATTACATTCTGTGGTTAACATGACACAACTATTTTGGTGCTGATTTTCTGTAACTGCAGAACTGCGGGGCAGAGAAGTTGTTAAGCATTTTGAGAGATCCTTGTTGTTTGTCTTGTATTCATGTACATGGTCACAGGCATCAATTTCTTCTGTTTAGAGTTCTCCAAGCTGTTGAGTCTGACTCTGTATTTCCCATTCAGGTTTATACCAGACTATAAAAAGCAAGCTCTGTGTTGATTTTAGGTTGCTGCACAAGTGCTTTAGACCTTACTGGGGCAACAGTGTAGAGTTCAAGTAGAGTTCATTTGCCCTTTCTTAAAGTCACTTTGAATAAGGAGAGCTGGTGCAGCCTTGCAATGTGCTACAAGCCAGGAAGTCTTCCATTTACATCTCATGAACTCACTAGGACCACAGGCACAGAGCCAAAAATATTTTGCTGCCTGAGGTAGAGCAGGAAATGGTGCCTATCTCCAAAGTCCAAGGTCAGTAAAGTTCTTTTGGCACCTGAAGCAGAACCCCCCCTCCCTAGTAGGCAAAAGACAGCAATAACATACGCGCGGGGGGGGGCATAACACGGGGTTGCCAGGGGTGCAAAACGTAAACCCCCAGTGCTGGTTCAATACAGCTGAGTGCTTCCTTCGCTGTCCTCCATGCGAACCACGAAGTGACCTCTCCAGACAATGGAACAACTCTCCTTATCTCTGTGCCTGCAATCTTCTGGGTGACGCAGGCGCCATTTGGCAGTTGAATGCACATGTGTACTCCATCCATTTCCCTCCCTCCCCACCCTTCGCATGGCCCTGGGCGCTGGCAAACCCAGACTACTACCAACCTGCTCTCCTTTTAAGCCTAACTCTGTCCAATAATAGGGCCAGCCTTCCACAGGCAAGCCACCAGTGCTATTTTTCTATAGAAAGAGGTGCCAGAACTCACCATGAACGCCTCCCTCATTTTCTTAGAATGGCAATGGTGCTCACATGAGAGGTGCCGGAACTGAGCCCCAGCTGAAAAAATTCCTGCAAGCACTATTTTTCAGACTCAGATGCTCCCAGTCTGCAATATGGGGCTAATACTTACTATCTAGACAGCAAACCTAGACAGCATCTTAAAAAGCAGAGACATCACCTTGCCAACAAAGGTCCGTATAGTTAAAGGCATGGTGATGTATGGAAGTGAGAGCTGGACCATAAAGGCTGATCGGCGAAGAATTGATGCTTTGATTGAGGGCACAAGGAGAAGGGGAAGACAGGACGAGATGGCTGGACAGTGTTCTCGAAGCTACCAGCATGAGTTTGACCAAGCTGTGGGAGGCAGTGGAAGACAGGAGTGCCTGGCGTGTTCTGGTCCAGGGGGTCACAAAGAGTCAGACACGACTAAACGACTAAACAACAACACTTACTATCTTACAAAGATACTGTGAAGGATTGCAAAATAATGAATGCGAACCATTTTGAACACTTTATAACAGTTGTGGTGGGGATTTGCGGCACTCCAGGCATGCTAGAGCACTATTCCTTGACCATTGGCAGGGCAGGTTGAGGCTGATAAGAGTTGGAAGGCCTGAGTGAGCCACCCCTGCTCTAAAAGAAACCCTATAGGAGAATGTGCTGAATGCCGTTCCATCTTGATTTTTTAGTTAAAAGTAATGTTTTAAGCAGGGACGCGGGTGGTGCTGTGGGTTAAACCACAGAGCCTAGGACTTGCCGATCAGAAGGTCGGTGGTTCGAATCCCCGTGACGGAGTGAGCTCCCATTGCTCGGTCCCTGCTCCTGCCAACCTAGCAGTTCGAAAGCACATCAAAAGTGCAAGTAGATAAATAGGTACCACTCCGGTGGGAAGGTAAACGGCATTTCCGTGCGCTGCTCTGGTTCGCCAGAAACGGCTTAGTCCTGCTGGCCACATGACCCAGAAGCTGTACGCCGGCTCCCTCAGCCAATAAAGCGAGATGAGCACCGCAACCCCAGAGTCGGTCACGACTGGACCTAATGGTCAGGGGTCCCTTTACCTTTACCTTTAATGTTTTAAGCAGGCAGCACAAATACTTCCTCAAAAATCTTTTAGTTGTGAGAATATGCAGGGCTGGCCCAAGACATTTGGGCAGCTGACAGTGGCAGAGCTTCATGCATGCTCGGGCACCGGGGTGTGCGTGTGGAGAGCAGGCGGGGGCATGGCTGGAGTGCGTCGCAGGGGCGTGGCACCCAGTGCAGGGGGGGCAGCCACGATGGCACCCCACCAGGATTGCTCTGCCAGGGCTGTGTGCTCCCCCTGCACTCCTCTTCCTCCGCCAGTGGCAGCTGAGATGAACCACAAAATGTTGTCCGCATCAGGGAAGAAGGGGCGAGTGAATATTTATATTTGGAATCAAATCAGCCTTATCTGACAGTTGAAGTGGGAATCAGAGGCCATCATTAGGGGGAAAGGGGCTTGCTCTGAATCATATCAGATGGGAGCTGAGCCCAGGAGACCTTGGAGGGCTGCATTGGCCATTTCCTTCCTAGAGGGAGGAGGAGACCAGCAACACCTCCTGTTCCCTAAGAGGCTATGGTAGAGGGGCTGCTACCCGGGCAGCACATTCGGCCTCCAAGGAGCACTGCAGCAGCAACAGGCAGTGCATTTCTTGGAGGACAGTTCTTCTGCCCCTGTTGATCCTGCCGCCTGAGACCGTTGCCTCATCTTGTCTCATGGGTGGGCCAGCCCTGCTGATTGCTCACATGGAAGGTTAAGGTTAAGAGGCAAGGAATAAGTTCAGTACCCTTAAACACCATTGACCAGGCATGTCCAAGTCCGTTTGGGGGGGGCCTAATCCAGCCCACTGGTCAGTTTAATCCGGCCCCTGTGGCAGTTTATTTTCTGGGGTAAAATCCTAAAAAAACTCAACAGCTTCAATCCTAAAAGAAGCTCAACAACTTGAATCCTAAAAAAAGGTCAACAACTTTGGTTGGCCCTTTGGTTGGCCCCCATGGCCCTTCACTTCATCAAATCTGGCCCTCTTTGAAAAAAGTTTGGACACCACTGCCTTTGAGGATGGCCGACGCTCCCTGAGTCTTGCAGCAGGACGTTGAATTCTCTCTACTCACTTGAATGGATGGAACTTAAGGGGCATGGCAGGGATAATTCACAGAGTTTTTCCTGGAATGTCACTGCCCTGCTCAATTAATAAAATGTGGCCCTATTCCTATCAAGCTACTTGTATTTTGCCTCGTTATTCCCACCCCAGTCTGCAAATAAATATATGCTCCAGAATCAACATCAACTCAAGTCCTGAAATCCTGGCCAAATAAATATCTGTCACTTTGGACTGAATAAAGTTAGTGTGGAGGACAGCAGAATAATATTCAGGAAGGAGTTCCATAAATCTGACTCACCTCACTGCCCTGCCATCAATGCTGGCTGAAAGGATCATAAGCAGAACATCCCCTGCTAGCTGTAGGGCTCTGCTGGGAAGCATTGGTGAAGGTGGTCCTTCAAATACCTGGGTCTCAAGTTGCTTAGAGTTTTATACAGGTTTTGGAATGCTATTGGGGAACTTGGTCTAAAGCAGGCATAGCTGACAGTCAGCCACCCCTCTGAGAGCCATGTGCCAGTGTATTCACAGATGCATAAACTAGACATAAACACTACACACAGAAATATACACATGACACATGCACATTAACCACACACTCGCCAGATATACAGCACACAACCACCAGACATCCAGCTTCGCATACATGCAGTCAAACCTACATGTATTTGCCCCCACACACTTGAGCCTTCCCCACAGTAGTGCTGGGAAGGATGCCTTAGCTACAGCAATGGCTCAGCTCTCCAAAAGGGTATGGGAGAATGTGAGCTTAACAACCAATACTAAGCTTGTGTGTTGAGCACATTGCTTTGTGGATGTGAGTCGTGGGATGCCTCAATGCCTTCCCTATGAGCTGTGCCCACATGTGGGCATCACATGGCAGGACAGCCTCAAACAAAGAAATGCTCTCCCAAGCAAGCATTCCCAGCGTGCTTGCACTTCTGCCTCAGCATCCCTAGCTCAGTCATGTCCACAGAATGGAACATGGCAGGACTCTCAAGGATGTGCTCTACAGAGAGCTGGCTTCGGGCCCTAGGCCTGTTGGCAGACCAACTCTGTGTTACAAAGATGTCTGCAAATGTGACATGAAGGCTGGCAACTTCAACCGTGCCATATGGGAATCCCTTGCAGACGACTGCAGAGCCTGGTTGTGTATCCACAGCAGTGACCAGGGGAGAAATGACCACTGGGAGAAGTGCAGAGAGAAGAAATGCCATGATGTATCTGTAACAGCCAAAACGGATGCCTTCATCTGCCCCAGCTGCAATAAAATATGTCTCTCCTGGTCTCTACAGCCATGAAATATACTCAGAGTCGCAAAGTGATTTCATGCTCTTTATTCAGCTCATAGTGGTGAGGAGGAATGAATGAATGTCCCCTCAAAGTATCTGCTTTATATACATTATTTACACAATGGGCTGCACATGATTGGCTAATTCCGGAATTCTACTGTAAGCCAATCAGGTTGTGGATTCACTTCTATCTGGAGCATGATTGGGTGGTTCCTGCCAACCAATCATACTGCTGCATTGTTCTAGGACCAATCAGACTGCTGCATTCTGAATCCTATTGTTCTAGGACCAATCAGACTGCTGCCTTTTGGATCCTATTGTTCTAGGACCAATCAGACTGCTGCAGTTTGGATCCTATTCAACTCAGTACTTAACACCCCTCCCCTCTAAGTTCCAGTCCTGCCCAGGAGGTCACATTCATAGTCCTCAAGGTATGCCGGCGGCCTACGTGTGCGTTGCAGCCTGGGGTGTTCCCTGGTCCGGGGTTCAGGCTCATGTTCCAAGGGTGCTGGCTGTGATAGGGCTGTTTGGTCTGGCGCAACCGGCTTGCTCAGTCGTGGTTCTGGTTCCGGTGTCCTTTCGGCCTCACAGGTCCCCTCTGTATTTACTGATTCTGCCTCTCCTGCTTGCCCCTGCTGCTCTATGGGCCTCACTGCCCCACTGTTCCCTGACCTGTCCTCCTCCTCCTGGTTTTCTCCCGGGAATCGTCACCGTATCTGGTCACAGTGGCGGCGCCAGCATTGCCCCCCATCTGTTAGCACCTCGTACGACACGGGGCCAGTGACCCTGGTGACTCTGGCGGGTACCCATGCAGGGCCTGCCCCAAAATTCTTTGCGTACACTGGGTCCTGGGCCTCGAAGGTCTGGGGGTTCCTGCCTTCCCCCACCACTACCTCATCCACCACTATGAAGAATGTTTTCCCCTGAAAGGGGCCAGCGAAGTCTACATGCAGGCGTGACCATGGTGCTCGGGCGGACTCCCAGGACTGGACTGGGGCCCTTGGGGGATCTGGGCGGGATTCTTGGCAGGCCTGGCAGTGTTTGACCCAGGCCTCTATCTCTCCGTCGATCCCCGGCCACCACACATAACTCCTGACAAGGGCCTTCATTCTTACTACCCCTGGGTGTGTCTCGTGTAGGGCTGTGAGGACCCTTTTGCGGAGGGGCTGGGGGACAACGACCCTGCTTCCCCATAACAGGCACCCCTTGTGGGCCGACAGTTCATGTTTGCGTGTTGTGTAGCCGGCGAATTCTGGCCCAGGGCTGCTGCTGGGCCATCCCCTCCACACCCAGTCCAGGACCCGGGAGATGACCCTATCTTTCTTGGAATGGTGTGCAACTTCTTGTGCCTGAATGGGGCGGTCGGGAAGCAGCTCCAGGCTCATAACCTCTTGTGCAGGTGCTGGGTCGGGGCCTGTTTCCGGTAGTGGTAGCCTGCTGAGGGCATCTGCATGGCCCATTGCCTTCCCCGGACGGTGAATCAGTGCATACTGGTAGCTGGCAAGGAAAATTGACCACCTGAGGACGCGAGGAGACAGCACTTGGGGGGTCTGCTTTTCGGGGGCAAACAAGCCAAGCAACGGCTTGTGGTCAGTCACCACGGTGAAGTGCCGCCCGTACAAGAAATCATGGAATTTTTTTACTCCCTTCACGATTGCCAGACCCTCCTTGTTGATTTGCGAGTAGTTCCGCTCGGTTGCGTTGAGTGTCTGGGAAAAGTATGCCACTGGTACCTCTCTTCCATCCGGGAGTTGGTGTCCCAGGACAGCGCCAATGCCATAGGGCGAGGCGTCGCATGCTAGCACCACCAGCAGCCTCTCGTCGAAGTGTGCCAAGACCGAGTTTGAGACAAGCAAGTCCTTGACTGCCTGGAATGCGGCCTCCTGGCGCTGGCCCCACACCCAAGGGGCCCGCTTGTCCAGAAGTCTGTGTAGGGGCTCCGCTACCGCCGCCATGTGGGGAAGGAAGGAATGGTAAAAGTTCAATAGTCCCAAGAAGGCCTGAAGTTCAGTCTTGTTCTTGGGCGCTGGGGCATCACAAATGGCCCGTACCTTGTCCCCAGTCGGGTGGACCCCTTCTGCGTCCACCATAAATCCCAGAAAGTCCACCTGAGGCACTCCTAGTAGACATTTTTCCCGCTTCACCTTGAGACCCGTCGTCTGGAAACGGTGCAGAACGGTGCGGAGGCGGTCCTCAAACTCCTCTGGTGTGGGCCCGGCAATCAACACATCATCGTAGAAGGGGGTGACGCCAGGAATCCCTTTAAGGAGAGAGTCCATTAGATTCTGGAATATGCCTGGTGCCACGCTGACACCGAATTGCAGCCACTTTACCCTGAACGCTCCTCTGTGCGTCACAATCATCTGTGCCTCTGCTGTGGCCTCATCTACTGGCAGCTGTTGATATGCTTGGGCCAAGTCCAGCTTGCCAAAAAATTTCGACCCAGCCAGGGTGGCAAGGACATGGCTGACCACTGGCACTGGGTATGCATGGGCCGTGAGGGCCTTGTTTATGGTACATTTGTAGTCTGCGCAGATGCGGACCGAACCATTAGGCTTGACGGGTGTGACAATTGGGGTTTCCCAGGGGGCATTAGGCACCGGCTCCAGCACTCCTTGCTCCACAAGTCGGTCCAATTCCTCGTCTATACGGGGTTTCAGAGCGAATGGGACCCGGTGGGCCTTGAGCCTGACCGGTCATACTCTGGGGTCAAGCTGTAGAGCAATGGGGGGCCCCGTATACTGTCCCAATTTCCCATTGAAAACCCCCGGAAATTCCTTGCATATGGCGTCCACGTCCACTTGTAAGCTAGTGTGGTTCACCCCGGTGACGGCTAGCCCCAGTAGTCCAAACCATGCCAATCCCAGTAAGCTAATGTAGGGGCCCTTGACCACAAGCAAGTCCAGTTGCCGCGTCCGCCCTCGGTATTGCACCCTGAAGGTCCCCACCCCCATTGTGGGGACCTTACATTTCTGGAAGTCCCGGAGGGTGAATGGGGCCAGCCTGAGTTTGGGACCCCCAGTAGGACACAGTTTCCTTAAGGTCCTTGCCGAGATTATGGATAGAGTTGAACCCATGTCAAGCTCCATGCGGCATGGGGCCCCCTCTATCTGTACCTCTACATAAATTTTCTCTACGTTGGGGTGGGGCAACTGGTATACCTGGAAGTCCATGAGTTCCGTCGAGTTGCCTTGGTGCGTTGGGCCCCGGGACCTGGGGCTCTTGGATTGGTCATCTGATGCCTGGCGTCGGGTGGGCTGAGCCCGACACACCCGGGCGATGTGTCCCAATTTTCTGCACTGCCTGCACTCTGCGTTGCGGAAACGGCAGGTCCTCCTCTCGTGACTTTCTCCACAGCTTGCGCAGTTCCCTCCTTCTCGTCGAGGCAGCTGTGGTATATGGGCTGCTTGAGTGCGCTGCTGTACTCAGTGCACCTCCTCCCTGTTGGATCCTGAGTCGTCGGTGAGTTCTTCGTGGTGGACCCTCGGTTGGGACGGCTGGCTCGGCCGTGCCTCTTGCGTCGACCTCTCGGCAGCTTCCGTTGCTAGGGCCTCCTCCAGAGCGACCTGGAACGTTAGGTCCTTCTTAGCGTAGAGGCGTCGTTGCAGCTTCTCATCCTTCAGGCCACCGACGAGGCGGTCCCGAAGCATGTTCTCCAGCTCTGAGAAGTTGCAGAACTGGGCAGCTTGGCGGAGAGAGGTCACAAACCCAGTTATGGTTTCCCCAGGGGCTTGCCGTTTTGCGTAGAAGGCATTTCGACGAGCCACCACTGAGGGCTGTGGCGAAAAGTGCCCCTTCAGCTGTTCCATTATTGTTTTGTATGGAACAGTAGCAACGTCTTCAGGCGCAAGGAGAGCCCGGGCGATTTCAAACGTCTCCTCTCCGCAGATGCTGAAGAATATCGCCCTCTTCTTGGCATCTTCTTCATCGGTGACCCCTTTGGCTTCTAGGAGGAAAGTGAAACGGGAGGCGTACGCTTCCCAGTCTCCAGATGCTGGGTTGAACGGCGAGAAGCTGCTGTCGGTTGCCATTCTGAGTTCCTTGTGTCCCGGAACTGAAGCCTGGATACACGGTGCGAGGCAGCGGTGCGGCAGGTGGCGGTGCTGCGGTGCTGTGTGTGGCAGTCAGCTCAGCGGGATCCCACCTTCGTCGCCAGTGAAATATACCGTATTTTTCGTTCTATAGGGCGCACCGGCCCATAGGACGCACCTCATTTTTTGGGGGGCAATGAATAAAAAAAAAATTATTCCCCCCCCA
The DNA here is from genome assembly GCF_027172205.1 of Podarcis raffonei. Lineage (NCBI taxonomy): Eukaryota > Metazoa > Chordata > Lepidosauria > Squamata > Lacertidae > Podarcis > Podarcis raffonei. The sequence goes on from NC_070608.1 coordinate 90,333,361, forward strand.
AGCCGCGGCTGCCGCCCCAAGCCTTGCGAACACTCGCCCGAAGCACGGGGAGTCCTCTGGAGGGCTCCCCGTGCTTCGGGTGACAGGCTGCCGCCCCAAGCCTCGCGCGCCCGTCGGGACCTCCCGCCGGGCGCGCAAGGCTTGCAGACACTCGCCCGAAGCACGGAGAGCCATCTGCAGGGCTCCCCGTGCTTCGGGTGACAGGCTGCCGCCCCAAGCCTCGCGCGCCCGTCGGGACCTCCCGCCGGGCGCGCAAGGCTTGCAGACACTCGCCCGAAGCACGGAGAGCCATCTGCAGGGCTCCCCGTGCTTCGGGTGACAGGCTGCCGCCCCAAGCCTCGCGCGCCCGTCGGGACCTCCCGCCGGGCGCGCAAGGCTTGCAGACACTCGCCCTAAGCACGGGGAGCCATCTGGAGGGCTCCCCGTGCTTCGGGTGACAGGCTGCCGCCCCAAGCCTCGCGCGCCCGTCGGGACCTCCCGCCGGGCGCGCAAGGCTTGCAGACACTCGCCCTAAGCACGGGGAGCCATCTGGAGGGCTCCCTGTGCTTCGGGTGACAGGCTGCCGCCCCAAGCCTCGCGCGCCCGTCGGGACCTCCCGCCGGGCGCGCAAGGCTTGCAGACACTCGCCCGAAGCACGGGGAGCCATCTGGAGGGCTCCCCGTGCTTCGGGTGACAGGCTGCCGCCCCAAGCCTCGCGCGCCCGTCGGGACCTCCCGCCGGGCGCGCAAGGCTTGCAGACACTCGCCCGAAGCACGGAGAACCCTCTGGAGGGCTCCCCGTGCTTCGGGTGACAGGCTGCCGCCCCAAGCCTCGCGCGCCCGTCGGGATCTCCCGCCGGGCGCGCAAGGCTTGCGGACACTCGCCGGGGCTGCAGGCTGTTGCCCGCAAGCCTTGTGAGCCCGCGGGAACTCCCGCCGGGCTTGCAAGGCTTGCGGATAGCTTCCTGAAGCCTGGAGAGCGAGAGGGGTCGGTGCGCACCGATGCCTCTCGCTCTCCAGGCTTCAGCGAAAGCCTGCATTCGCACCATAGGACGCACACACATTTCCCCTTCATTTTTGGAGGGGAAAAAGTGCGTCCTATGGTGCGAAAAATACGGTACTCAGAGTCGCAAAGTGATTTCATGCTCTTTATTCAGCTCATAGTGGTGAGGAGGAATGAATGAATGTCCCCTCAAAGTATCTGCTTTATATACATTATTTACACAATGGGCTGCACATGATTGGCTAATTCCGGAATTCTACTGTAAGCCAATCAGGTTGTGGATTCACTTCTATCTGGAGCATGATTGGGTGGTTCCTGCCAACCAATCATACTGCTGCATTGTTCTAGGACCAATCAGACTGCTGCATTCTGAATCCTATTGTTCTAGGACCAATCAGACTGCTGCCTTTTGGATCCTATTGTTCTAGGACCAATCAGACTGCTGCAGTTTGGATCCTATTCAACTCAGTACATAACAAGCCACTAACGGCACTGTATCTCTGTTATGATTTGACTTTACCCCTGAAGGTGCACTCTTTCATTTTCACTCAAGACAGATAGATGCCAATATCAACAACTTTCCACTGACTCCTTTTGCTCTGAAGGAGCAAGCAGTGGGTCTTAATCTCCTGTCTTAGTGTTGTGGATTGGTGCTTAAGATAAGAGAGAAATGATTCCTCTCACTGCTCTTTAGAAAACATCTCCCTGTATTCCTCCTTTCACCTTAAGAAATAATGATAATATAGAGCAAAATAATAATAAAAGTTAATAATACTGTATTACTATTATTGCTAGCAACTACTAACAATGAAATTTAACATTATGCCTAATATTATTAAGTGCCATGATTAATTCTTGCACATTTATTAATTATAAAATATAAAATATTTTAATTATTAATCAACAATAATTGATAACCAGAGTGTCAGATCCTTATCATTGATATTTCACTCTTCTTCCACACAGCACTTTCAATCTGCTTGCAGAATTAGATGTGAATTGCCATTTTCTATTTGAGGCCTTGAAGTCATGTCTTCCTTTTCCTGCAGAGCAGTGTCCAGCTCTCCAGAACTTTGGTTGTGTGGTTTTTATGCTTGAGTCATGTGAGCCTGAGGCCCACCAAGTGTACTTCAGGCAGCTCCTGATACAGGGAAATTGAAAAAGCTGATAAATGCATTGAGGACATCTGAAAAGGAATGTTAACTTGCTGAACAACTTTGAAAAGTGCTGTCAGAATTAAACCACTTCATCAGGGAAGAGCCAGACACTGAGATTCAGTGCCAGGGGCCTTCTGCAGTTCCCTCGCTGCGAGAAGCCAAGTTACAGGGAACCAGGCAGAGGGCCTTCTCGGTGGTGGCACCTGCCCTGTGGAACGCCCTCTCAGCAGATGTCAAAGAGAAAAACAACTACCAGACTTTTAGAAGACATCTGAAGGCATCCCTCTTTAGGGAAGCTTTTAATGTTTGACAGACTATTGTATTTTAATATTTTGTTGGAAGCCACCCAGAGTGGCTGGGGAAAACCAGCCAGATGGGCGGGGTATAAATAAAAAGTTGTTGTTGTTGTTGGCTTGAAGTACTAACTTAAGAAGTACAGATTCAGGAATATGCAAATGTCTGTGACAATTAAGACCCATTCTATTCAGGAACTCGTTTCACTCATTTTGTTTTGCTATTAAGGTGCTGGATTAACCAGTATATAAACCCCAGCAAAAATAATAATGCAAAGTCCTCCTTCTTCCTGAGTGCCAATTAACCAGGCAGGAAAACTTGATATGGGCGGTGGAGTGGGGTAGTGTAACTGGTAGTAGTGCCAAAGCTGCTTCCTTCATAGACCAAGTAGAAGTTTTGGAGGAAGGGATTGAGTCAGGATCATGTCCTGGAGGGAAAGCCCTTCTCTCTCTGCACTGTGGTCCCAGTCCTGATCATTGCTGTTCTCTTCAGCTGGTTTAGTGATACTTGGTTTGGAAATGAAGTATAAGGAAGTAGTTGCTATGTACACTGAACTATAGAAGTTTGTAAATTTGAAGAATTTGAATCCCTAAATTGTCAAAAGCTTTCAGAATGCTGATGGCAGCTGAGCTGAACGGGGTGGGGAGGAGTAGAGGTATAAAGAAACTAAAATGTAGAAGACTGAACAAAGGCCAAACTTCATGTGATGTTAACCCAGAGGTTTGCCCTTGATTTTTCCTGCAGAAATAGCCAGTGCACCCCAGTATGAATTGGGACCCTGTTGCTATTGAGCAGCATCAAACTGGGGGTTGTGAAACCAACTCATAACATTTATTTGACACTTTAGAATACTCAAAGCAGTTCACACACATTACCTTAGTAAACCTTACTAGCAACCATGCAAAGCAGATCGCTATTATTGTTCCTAAACTGCAGATAGGAAGAGGAGGAGGAAAGGAACTGAAACACAATAGGTTGCTGGGGTGTCACACAGTGTGTGTGTGTGTGTGTGTGTGTGTGTGTGTGTGTGCGTGCACGCGTGTGTGCGTTTGTGTGTATGTGTGTGTGTGTGTGTGAGAGAGAGAGAGAGAGATAGAGAGTGAGAGTGAGTGAGTGAGAGTTAGTTTTAGTTAGTTAGTTAGTTAGTTAGTTAGTTAGTTAGTTAGTTGTTAGTTAGTTAGTTAGTTAGTTAGTTAGTTAGTTAGTTAGTTCATGGTAGGTTGTCCTGGTATCCGGCTCAAGCTCAGCTGCTGTAGAGACTCTACTCACAACAGGATAGACCCAGGGATTGGCTAGACACCTTCATTTATTATCCCAGTAATTGAAAGAAGGCTCTCCTGTGGGAGAATCTGCAGCCAAAACCACAGATGCATGATTTCTAGAGAGCCATAAACGGGACTATATGATGTCACAACCTCTAAACTTTTGTGGTAGGAAGGAGAACAATAGAAAACTTCCTCTTCCTGCCACTGCACACTCTTCTTACCTATGATGGGATAAAGTTGTCTGTGGTCTCCTCAAAGAAGCACATCATTTTGAATTGAACTATGGACTACTGTAACTTTTAAGGATTATTGCCAGCCTGATTTTCATCACTGTATCTCTTTGAATCCTGGCAAGTATTTTAATGTGAGTAAATCTTGTTTCTTGTTTCTTTAAACAGTCTGAGAAGGAAACATAAAAGGGAGATGATCCAAGTCTGCCAAAGCATCATTGGATATCATAATTCTTCTAGGTTAAACAGCCTTAGAGCCAGTGTGGTGTAGTGGTTAAGAGCGGTAGTCACGTAATCTGGGGAACCGGGTTCGTGTCTCCGCTCCTCCACATGCAGCTGCTGGGTGACCTTGGGCCAGTCACACTTCTCTGAAGTCTCTCAGCCCCACTCACCTCACAGAGTGTTTGTTGTGGGGGAGGAAGGGAAAGGAGAATGTTAGCCGCTTTGAGACTCCTGAAGGGGAGTGAAAGGCGGGATATCAAATCCAAACTCTTCTTCTTCTTCTTCCTTCTCTCTAAAAGCTTCTAAAGATAAGCTGTGCAGGGATGGGATTTTTAACTCTGCTGAAATAGGTATTTGCATTCTTACACAAGTAAGAAGATGAAGGATAATTAATAAATAAAATATCCTCTCCTACTCATCTAAAACCATCCAACATCTGCAACCTGTAGGGGAGGTGAAGGTGACTTGATGGAAAGGAAGCCAGGACTCCTGTTCTGCAACATGGTGTGTAGCACTTTCTCTGCCTGCGCTCATCTATAAGCTGTGCCTGCCAAAACTCTCTTGCACAACCATGGTGCTATAGAATAAAGTAAACAGGTCACTGAAGTCTGGAAGATACAGAACCCTTTGTCCTACTGTGCATATGGAGATTCTGCTGTCATGCAGGCCTTTGCCTCCTGAGAGAAAATGTATTGGACTGGTTAGGTGAGGGGTGTGTGTGCAGAAATAAGGTTAGCTAGAGAGCAGTACCCTGTTTCCCAAAGATGCTCCTCTTGCTGAATTTCCTTAGAAAGACCAAGGCCAGGATTCTGCAGATAATTCATTCCCTAAATAGATTACATCTGCAGGATCGTGGTATGTGAACTTGGGTGGATGACTTCTCTGTTCCTGCCATCTGGGAGGAGTGTCCACAGTTCAGATGTGGAGATTTGTGCACAGAACAGTCCAATATTAAATTCTAGCTATTTTCAGTGAAAAGGATCTCAGGCAGTGAGGCTGAGAAATACCTTTTCTAGAGATGTTTGAAAGCTGAGCTAGAAGATCTGAAACAGCATAAGGAAGCCTCATATTTAGAGGAATCAAAAAGGCTTGTAGACGAAATCATAGAATTGCAGAATCATAGAATTGTAGAGTTGGAAAGAACCCACACAGATGCCAACTCCACCTGCTGTTTATATGGGGAAATCCAGCCAGAAAGCTTTCCCTGACCATGAGAGGTGTCCTATGCTTACTCTGCATCTGTTTACCCAGCGGGATGTTCCTGCCCCACCCCTGCCATTCAGATACAGCACAGTATTTCACAGTGAGCTACCTTTTGTCAATATTTTTTGTCTTCTCAGTGAGATTCTTTATTCCAAGGACCTGATTTGATGATTGCCATGTAACAATTCATTTACTAGGAATATGTGATACAGTCACATTATGCAACATTTCAAATAAACACCTCTCTGTATGACAGATGAGTTTTCAGATGAGTATCCTTAACCTTCAGTAGGACACAATTTCTGCAGAGGGAAGGAGCAAATCACAGCAATGCATTACTCACTGCTAAGGCATTGCTCTACAAGAAAAGGGCATTAGATTTTTTACAACAATTTGTTTTGGCTTTTTTTCTTTAAACAAAAGAAACATACAGAATTGTCAAGTATTTAGACAATAAAAGACAAAGACCACAAATTTAAAAAATCAAGTGTGTGTTCTGTGATACTGCAGGGTAGATAAATCAGATTGGGAAAGACTTTTATTGGCAGCCAATCTTTGTCACTGCTGGAGGAGGAAGCCAGAGAATGCATTTCTTCCAATACTTGGACCGTGCTCCATCTGAAAACTGGTACAGAGAGACAATGATTTGCTTATACCTGAAGCTGAATGGATAATTACAATTGCTGTTATCCCATTTAAATTTTGAAAGAAACACATCAGTTTTAAATTCAAATTAAAAATATGAATGTGAAATTCTCTATTCAGAATTCAAGATTTTACCTATTGGCAGCCTGGGACTGTTTTGGTATTGGCAGGTGCTGGGTATGAATTTTCAAAAACTGAACAATGCCAACAACTGTAAAATGTTAAATACCATTGAATACTATCAATCAAATAATGCCAGACACGGAATACCATCACATATAGCAAGCAAGTTTCCTCTTGCCCCCGTCTGGGCATGTGACCCCCTCCAAATCCCAGGCACATGCAGGAACTTCTCTGACTTTCACCACAGGGATGCTTTGATCCAATTCCAGGGTCCACCAGAGTAAAGAATGACCAAGCATGTCTGAAGGAGCCTCACAAATATTTCTGGGCTAACTTTAACGCAAGAGCCTTGTGCTTTTTGATGACAGTAGACTGTTGAGCATTTGAAGTTCAGTTAGATCACTGGCCCGTCTGTTGAAATGGGTCTCAAGGTCTGAGACTTTCCAAACCCTGGCACTTGAAATCCTTTTAACCAGAGATACCAGAAACTGAGACCTAGGGCCTTCTGGATTCAAAATATTACCTGTCCCATTCCCCATGCTGAGGAAATTGGTTCTCTTTGTAGAAATGTTGATGGATGAACCGTTGGGTCACTTTTGCATGCATATCTCAGTTTTTCTCCAAAGAAATTGTATCATCTCACATTTGGCTCCTCTCTGGGGAGGTTGAGCATAAGCAAAAGGCATTGACAAATCTTGCTCTCAGATGCATAGATGATAAATCCAACATTTAAGCAGCCAGTGCCTTTTCCCGCTTTGGTGAAGGGCTCTGAGGCAACTCAAGCAATCTTTGCCCACAGGAGGTCATTCAAAACCCCTGGTATACCCCTGGATAATACAACTTCATTTCACATAGGATACCAAATGGCACAAAAATCTGTCTCGGATGAGATGCTGCACTATTTTTGATGCCCTCTTCTTATCCAATAGCGCCTCTCTGTGGTTGGTTACAGTTTTGCTCCCTTTCCCCCTTTCAGATCATTTTAACAGATAAAAACAAAGCCACAGGCTCATGCATCATATTTCTTGATTCAGAACAAGAGGGGAATGGCATTTTTAAAAAGAGAGAAGTTAGTGTATTCTGTTGTACAAGTGGGGTGTAAGGAGACAACCTATTCCTTTACTCCTAGACCCGTGCTAAGCAGTGGTAGCACATAGAACATTCTAGGCCTCGCATGTGTATCTCAGTAACCCTTACTACAGTTTTGCAAGGTGAAGAGGCAGGCTAACATCATTATTTGAGTGTGGATCCTTATGCAATCAAAATGGGCAAAATCCCCAAGGAGATCCACAGCATCAGCATACTTAGGGGAAATTCATTGTGCCTGCTCAGTGGGCATGAAATGCTGGCAGTCAGAATGGTGGTGGAGGAGGAGGATGGAATGGAGTATTCGAGAAAAGGGTTTATCCTGTTGGCTGGAATCCTGAACAGGATTGCTGCTACAGGGGCAACACAAAGAAAAAAGAAAAGAGAGACCAGCTTTCTATGATAATCTCTCTCTACTCAAATTAATAATTTTTGTTCTGGGGACTTCTTTGCTTTATAAATGAGAAAGGACGTTGATTTAAAGTTAGGTGGTCTTAATGAGGGATGGAAAGGCAGGTACTCCTACTCTCCCCTGACCACTTGGGAACATATTAATCACTGCTCCGTCTATTAACCCTGAGTAATAACATCATGGAATAACTAAATCTGTTCTTGTTCATGGGGCAGTACTCAAGCATCACCCAGAAACTGACACACAGCCTCTTTGTAGTCTTCTGATTGAAAAGAGCTCACAGTTGTTCTCACAAAGAATGAGGAGATAGAGCGAGGTGGTAGAATTCTGGATTGCATTCTTTCAGACTACAGTTGGGGTGTGTGCATGCCATTTTTTTATTTAAAAAACCCCCAATCCTCACATTAAAAAACTCTTTGCATGCAGGAAGTTGGCACCTTAAGGAAACAGCTTTACTAAGAGAGGTTTTGTTTCAACACAGATGAGCATTGTAAAACATGACCCCCCTCCTGAAGCCTGAAGTGGTACATTCCAGAATCTCCCACCTCCTCAGTCTACTGCACCATTCCGTTTAGTGGGTAGAGTGGCTCTTACACATAAAATGCATGGATGATGACTATCTGTGCTACAGAGGTACATCTGGATGTTGCCTGACAGGGCTCAGATGACCCCCACTGGGTGCATCTGATTCAAACAATTATCTACATCTTCATCCAGGGCCACTGTCACCACCAAGATTCTGCTGTCCTCTCAACCTTGAGATTCATTTTATATGTACAACTCTGCAAAGTCCCCTTAGAAACCTGCGACAGTTTCTGCACACTGAAGCTCACAGGCAGAAATCTTTCAGGCATTGACTTTATGTGCAGCCTGGATGTGAGTTCACCACCACAAGCAAAAAATGCCTGGTTTGTGTGCTCTGAAGTCTGCTGGAGATAATTCACACAACCAATTGCTCCACACTTTCATAGATTCATGCTTTTGGTAAATGGATCATCCAAACAATGCTGGAGCATTATTTTATCCCCAAAGTTAGCCTGCATTTTGAATGCGGTTCTACACAAGTAAGAACAGCACCTGAAAAACCCCGCTCATGCTGTCGATTATCACACCAGTTGTCGCTTATCACATTTCGAAGTGAAGTAAGACACATTCTCATCTAAAGAGCCCCCACCTCCATAAGACAATTACGTTTAGAGACTGAAGCTGCCTGACTGCGCTGCACACAACCAAAAATAAAACTGACCCTCGGCATTCAATGTGATTCCAGCTGCCTCCTCCCCAAAGCAGGCAAGTGGTCTGGTCAGTCTATGTGAATAGATAGAATTTCATCACCGAGTGACGATGTTTCGCTTTCCAGCCAAGCCACGTTCTGGCCCTGCTTTGCCAGAGGGTCAGATAATGGACAGCGAGCTCGCCTCAAGCCCTGGGCGGACTATTATGCTTGCTTGTGAATTAAAGTGAAGAACGTATTTCGTTTGCTTTGTGGCGAAGGAAGTTGACAACCCCATTGCAGCGTTTTTATTTTATTTTATTTTATTCCGGAATTGCACTGAGTGAAACAAAAAAGCAGCCGCCCTCTTATTTGACAGGAGCAGATACATGGGCGTAGCCAGGAGGAGGCAGGCCTAGATTAAGCAAATAAATAAAACAATACTTAACTAACCAGTTGCATTGCAGATAACTTGGTTCTGCCACCCCAAAAATAAATCCTGGCTACGCCCCGGAGCAGATAACAGATCAGAAATTGAAGATTATACTTTTGAGTCGCTGCACCATTGTTAATCCAAATAAAATAGTTGGATTCAGACATAGCACGTCCCGGGCACTTAGAAACTTCGGACACCAACTTCGGCAGTGCTGAAACAAATAAAACAACAAACTCTTTCTATCCATCCCCTGTGATCAACATTTTAAATCCTAAAAGGTACATCTATGCCGGCTCTGGATTTCCAAGGGGGGTGGGGGTGGGGTGGAGAGTCAACGGTGCAGAAATGAAGGGCTCTAGTGACCCCTTGTGGCGAAAGCTTGTCAGCAAAAGGGAGAGACTCGTCCGGAGCCTGACGCTTGCTCCTCCCCGCGGCTCCCCCGCCTCCTCCTCGCCCGATTGTAAGCGATTAAAGCTCGCCTAGCTAGCTTTATTAATAACAGCGTTTATAATCGAAGAAGGCCTCCAAGAGGAAGAGAGGGAGGGAGGGAAGGAGAGAAATAAAGCAATAAAACTAAATTGTTTTCTTTTGATGGGGGAGATGAGAGAGAGTTTATTTGCAGATGCTGGGATAAAGCGAGTTGATTTATCGACAGAGCAAGAGTGTCGCTCTCAGGACGCCACAAGTACATATTTCCTGAAATATTGCTCAATACAATATCTAATACACACCAACACTTCACGAGTATCTGCTGCTACATCGCTCCGCGCGCGCGCTTCTTGAGCTGGGCCCCGCGCAGGAAGTTCGGGGTGGCGGGTGGAGGCTGGAGCGGGGGGGGGGGGCGTCGGTGAGGTCTCCAACCTGCTGCCACCAACCGAGAGTCTGCTTTCCTCCCCTCCTTTCTGCCTTCTCCTCTCCACCTCCTCCAAGTGATCGCACGGTGATCGGTCCTTCATAAATACAATTGAGAATTGTCTTTATACTTTGTAAATATTGGATTAGCTTCTCATTGACCAGGCCTCTTGAAAAGACCCTTTAAAAAAATCCCACGCCAGGTCTAAACTAAGCCTTACAGTCAATAGGTAATGAAAGTAGGTTATTTCCTGAGCTTAAAGGGGTTTTTGAGCTCATTATCAGGTTAGCTGATTCTCCCTAAATAGCTACTCCAGTGACGGGATGCGGGAGCGAAAGCGATGAGGCGGGGGGGGGGGGGAGTAGAAGAAAACGGCTCAGAGAGGAGGCGGCTTAGGTAGCTGTTGGGCGAGACTCTCCAGGCTCAGGAACCCGCGCGCGCAGAGACCTGCAGCTCCAGGAACAATCCATCAGTTTTCAAATGCACGGAACATTTTTTCATTGTCTTCTTTCTCTCCCTTCCCCCGCTGTAGTTCTTTCAAATTGCCTCCTGCTATTGTCTTCAAAAACCTATTGAGTAACAGCGACCGCTTAACCAATGAACACAAAGATTTCGCTCCGGCGTTTCTATTGAAATACCGAAAAATGCGCTTTCCTTCGAGGAGGCTGGGCTGGTGGGGCCCGATCGAGCCACGAAAACACACAGCCCCTTTTGAGGAACCGAGGAGGCGGGAAAGGGGCTTGTTTTGGTTTCGCAAACTGGCGTCCTTTGGAATGCGAGTCAATCGTTATTGTCAATATGGCATTACTTGTTATTCGGTCCCGTGGCTTTCAGTGGGAAAGTTAAGCAAGCGCTTAATCACCCCAGTTTAAGCAGTATTCGCACTCCGAGCCTAGTCAGATTTACCAGGAAACAAGGCCTGTTGGTCTCCATGGGATTTACTTCCCAATAGATATGATTGGATTGCCACCGTCAAACGGCGTAACTATGCGTGCTGCGTCCTGGCCGTTGGTGACTCGGAAGAAACTGACTGGCTAAGGAAGAACTGCAGGTTTGGAATAAAAGCGTATCGTCAGTGATTTTTGAGAATCACACCCCGGTATACCAAGGAGGAGGGTACTAAACCTAGATAGACAGAAAGACAGATGTTGGAATAACATAGTAAGAGGTACAACCCCAGGTGTACCGATTTTTCGCAATGGCCTGCTATATTAACCTAAGAGCTGTGATTAAAATGGTATGACTCAAGCACAAAATTAAGCACCTTTAAATCTTATCGATTTCCAAAGGGCAGATATAAGCAAATGCTTAACTTTCCCCGTGAAATCAGTGGGACTTACAAGCGCTTAAATTTGCCTGGATGATGTCCATCAGTCGTCCTCCAGAGAACTTCCTGTGGTCATTCTAGACAGCATGGGGCTGGTTTTCGATTTCTCTGGAGGAGGGCAGAGAACCACACACATATATCATCAGCCAGCAGCAGCCAGCAGCAACCGTATCCAGTTGTGATCTGAGGAGTCTCTGCATAACATCACATCTCATCGTGAATGAGATTCCTTGTTTTCTCGGCCCAGCTCAGCGAGCTAAACAGCCACCTAAACAGTTAGACAGGCAGCCAGAGGAACTACAATAAGGATGGACGGGAGGGGGGATAGGGAGGCATAAAACCAACGTTTTTTTTTAAAAAAAGTAATTTTATGGCTGAGTTTTTGTTTTAACCTCTGTGTAGATACAAGAACCTAATTGTCTGTGAAACTAGAGGCATATTTTCTGTAGACTCTAGAGAAAAAAGAGGCCATGTTTGCTTTCAAGAAGAGGGAGGGAAAGGACTCTTCTTCTTCTTCGAATAGATATAGCACGGATTTTTAATTCGTCTTCCTTTCACAGACAACAATACCGGTTTTGAAAGGCGGATACAATTTGGGTTTTGTGAAGGTCCCTTTCTGCCCTCTCCCGGCCCAGCTGTCCATATGGAATAGGGCATGTGCAACGTGGCTCACAATGGCACCAAGTGACAGGCGGAACAAAACCCGAGGTAGTTCCCCCTGACTCGGGGATGCTCTGCTCATTCCAGATACGCCAATTGATGAATTGCATTTAAACACACGCACACACCCACACCCCGAGAAGAACAAGGGAAAGAAGAAGAGAGAGGGAAGGGAAAGCGTTCTCTCCCCCCGCTCTGTCCCTTCCGTGGCTTTCTTTTCTTTCCCCCACCCCAACTTAATATGCACGCCTCTAACATCCTCAACTCCCAGCCTCCCTTATTGTGCCGTTTTGTGATGGGTACTGTATATTGTGCAAAGATAGACTACCCCAAACTCCCGCACCACCACCGGCGTGTGAAATGGAAGGCCACTGGGGGTTAGGGCCACACAAGACTTCGCCAGCTTGATAGACTTAGTAGAGACCGGAGAGACAGCGGCTCCCCGCACTCCACACGCACGCGCGCGCGAGCACAAACACACCGCTCCTGCTCTGGATGGAAGGTTTGCTTTTGGAAAGAGGGGAAAAGAGAGCATTTCACTGGGACGGTGCGCTTGAATGTGAACCACGATAGATCAGTTCTAAATATTGGGTTTCTAGGAGTCCAGTCTGAAATCGGGGCTTGAAGCAGGCCTGCAACTGGGTGCAAGCAAGTCGGACAGAAGGAGCAGGTGAGCTCCTATAAAGACCCTCCCTAGCAGGGGGAAAGGCTCCTTCCTCCCCCCCACCCCGAAAAGCAAACTCAGCTTCGAGGGACAAGCTGCCAGCCCACCGGAGGCAGTTTCGACGGCCCCAATCCCAAATAGGCTGCCCCACAGAGAAGGCTGCAGCTGGTCCACGGCCGGACTGCTCTTTTGCGAGAGACTAGCAGAGAAGCCACCCCAGAAAAGGAGGCAGATTTTCTGCTTTGGCCTCAGAGTTGGCGGCGGGCCCTCGAGTGCAGCAGTCGAAGGCTGGCTCGTTCAATCCCCAGCCTCTCCGAGAGGCGAGCGAAGGCTGCAGCAGAAAGAGATCTCGGCGCCAGATAATTGTGTTTGCTTTGGATGCGGAGTTGAAACGTGGCCAGCTCTGGCGGAAGCTCCACGGGGACTGCTTTCTGTGCCCAGGGTGCCCCTTCTATGGATCCACTTGTTTGCTGAGCTTCGGGAAAGAGCTACAGTCTCCGACATGGCGCAGCATTGACGTGTGAAAGTGCTTTCGACGGGCCTGATTTCAAATCGCATTCTTCGGGCAAAGCAGACAAGCGGCCCGGATAACCTGTCAGCTAACGCTTTTAGCTTGTATCAAGCACCACCCGATCCGAATTAAGTCCCCATCTCTCTTTCTTCCTTCCGGATACGAAATGGACGTGCTCGCGGTCTCCTCTTAAGAGGAAGGTCTTTGGGGGTCTTAAAACGTCTCCACCAGGCACGCTTCACCTCATTAAGCGGCTCCAAACAATTCCCACTGTCTAAAATGTCTTTCCCTGCCCAGGAGGGGAGCAGAAAAACCACACCTTAGTGAGGTTCAGATGACCCCAAAAACAAGACCCTGAAGCAGCCCGCGGTTTCGTCTGCGGGGACATGTGAACATTGGCCTCCCTCGCCAAAGTCGCAAAGACCTGGCGAGAAGTCGCGGAAGGGAACCTCGCGGCGGGACTTCCAGTTTCGAAGTAACCAACCTCAACCCAGCTGAGAAAGTAAACGCCATTGAATTGCTATTAGAATCAAAAGCTTCTCATCTTGAAGGAGCACTCTTACATTTAAATGAGGCTGCGGGAGGATGGGGGGAGGGGCAGAGGAGAGGCTGATTTTTCATTTCCACCCGTCACTTTATCTCCTTATTAGTATCTCAAGTAGATAAACTTGAGCAGGCAGAAGGCAAAGAGGACGAGATTATATTCAGCTTCAGATTGAAGAAAGTTTGGGCCGGGGGTGGGGAGGGAGGGAGGGAGGGAGGGAGGCCCCGTTCCTGTCTCTGTCCTCGTCCTCAAGAGTTTTAAGACTCCGAGTCCTCCTCCGGCTACGGCGCACAAGCCCTGGGCAAACTTCGCTCGCAAGGCGCTTAGGCCTCCTCCCACAGCCCCTTCCACGGATCCAAACCGGAGACCCACCCGCTTCCCTCTCTGCTGTGTCTTCCAGCAGGAGCCCCCTCCTCAGAGTTTGTTCCAGCGTTACTAACAAAAGAAAAAGAAAAACGAGAGAGGCTAACTTAATGTTTAACCACAACAAAAGCGTTCCGTTTAATGTGAATTTAAAACAAAACAAAACAAAACACAGCATTCTGATTAAAATTCTTATAAAAGTCTCAAAATCTCCTAGTTTTCTGTTCGGATTTGTACATGTATATTTATATGGATACTTTTTCATTCCGTATGTGTGTATACATACATATATACACACGCGCTCTCTCTCCCCCCCCCCCCGCCACGGGGAGGGAATTTCCTATCCAATCAGTAACAAACCAAAAATAAAGGCCGGCCTGAATTTATGTCAACAATCACTAAATAGGTTTACCGTTAAATAAAATAAAAGTAGAAGTGCTAATAGTGGCCAGAATTTTATACATGACCATAAATATCTCTGCATAAATGAGAAATAACGTTCTATTTTTAAATTACTCGCTCCTTGGTTAATATACAGCTGACAACAGCTTCTACGGCACACAAACATACTTTACAAAAACCACAAAAGCGTTCAGTTTTTAATCGTTTTTTATTATTTTTTTAAAATCTGTAGTTGTAGGTAGACAGGACCACTAGCAACGGCGTATTCCCCCCCTTGTAAACATGGCGCACAAAACGACCAAAATAATGAAAACTGACCCCCGCCCCCAAATAAGGAAACCCCCTCCCCACCCCAGCCTCGGAATCTCAGTCTTGACCCGTCCACGCGCGCGCGCGCGCGCACCCTCCTCCCCCAGCCGGACTGATTTGGAATCCTTCTCCTTGGAGTCTCTGTGGCTCTAGAGAGAGTTCACCAAGTCCATTGCTGGGCTTGTACCAAGTGGTGCGCTGAGGGGTACTGGGGGTTGCTGGCCGAGCTGTACTGGGCATTGTATTGCATGTGCTGGAGAGACTGGGCGCTGTAGGCTGAGAAGGGGATCCCCGCCTGGAAGGTGGCGGCAGCCAAGTCCTGTGCCTTGAGCGTGTGGCACGGCTTGCCGTCCCTGACTAAGACGGGCACGGCTACCCGGCGCGGGGAGGGGAGAGGAGTCACTTCCATACCTTTCTCGGCCCGGGCCCGCTTCATCTTGTAGCGGTGGTTCTGGAACCAGATCTTCACCTGCGTCGGGGTGAGGCGGATCAGGCTGGCCAGGTGCTCCCTCTCGGGCGCCGACAGGTACCGCTGCTGCCTGAAGCGCCTCTCCAGCTCGTAAGTCTGCGCCTTGGAGAAAAGCACCCGCCGTTTCCGTTTCTTGCCGGAGTCGCCGTTGCTCGAAGTTTCCTTGTCGTTGTCCGGAGACTCGTCCGCCGAAGGCTCCGGAGATTTGGACGCCGAGTCCTGTTGGGAGTTGCTGGATGCCAAGCCGTGCACTGAGGGGAAGCCACAAAAGAAGCAGATCAGAAGAAAGCCGGCCGGCCGGCCAGGCAGGCAGGCGAGCGGGATCGAGCAGGATCGCAGGATCCCCCCCCTCTGCAACCCCCTCGTTTTGGGACGCCCACCCTCATCCTCAATAAGAAATGAGCCTCTGGGTCTCCAAAGGGAGGTTCACCAAGACTAAACGTACAACAAATTGCAACGGGGAAACCCCAGTTTAGTTCTGCATATATGTGACAACTAAGTCCCTAACAGCCCTTTGGATCAAGTGTGTGTTGTTGGAAACATCTCTATCTGATGCGTGTTTGTCACAGCCACACATTCTCCTTCCCCTGTGAGGTATAGGCGACTGTGCGTTTTAATCTTCTTTCCCTCTCGGAAAATTACAAACACAAATAGAAAGCATAGAGGCAAAACAAGGTGACTATATATGCCATGTTAATAAATCTGTTAGGAAACACAGTACAGAAATAGTAAGAGATAAGGATTTGTAGATATAGACAGACCATGGTCACCATAAAAATCTTGGCGCAATCCACAGCGGTCTTGCGTAGCTCCCAATCATTTTAATGCAGTCTTGCGCAGGAGAATATCCCGCTGGAGCCCCCCGCCCCCGCTTTTTACAACGTTTGGACTTTGGTCTCTTCCTTTAACAAACAAACAAAACGGACTTCTTCTTTCTGGGCTACGTGGATTGATTTTTAAAGGATAATTCAACAAGCCATTCTTTGATCCAGCACAGCCAATGGGACGGTTTACAAACGTCTAAAGCAAAGCCATCCAAAATTTCCCCACAAAGCATACTCTGTTGGTTAGAGAAGTAGAAAGAAGGATTCAGGGGAAGCGGGTGTGTGTGTGTGTGTGTGTGTGTGTGTGTGTGTGTGTGAAGAAACACGGTTGGGTGGCTGGGAGAATTTTGGAAGGCACATTTTAAAATCTTTTCAGACTGGAGTTTTATTCTTTCTCAAACAAGGATTGAAAGCCATTATTTTGACTCGGTTCAGGTAATTAAAGAACCCAGATCTCCCATTTGTTCCCGTCATTTCCAAGAAGAAGTTAAAACACGCACGACACACCACAGCAAAAGGAGGAATTTGGCGAGGGGAGAGGAGCGGAGGAGAAGCCGCACGGCCTCATCCGGGCTCCTGGCGAGGGCGAGAGGCTCACAAAGAGAGGGCTCCCCCGTGTAAGTTTGGCTACTTACAGGAATACTGGATGCTCTCGGTGGTGGCGAGCCAACGCGTGTAGGGATTATCGGTATTGTCGTAAAAGGGGTTCTTCAGAGGTAGCGTCTGAACAGAGTCCAAGGCGGTTGTCCCCAAAACCCCGGGCTTTTTGGGGGGTTCCGGCCCCTCCGCCTCTTCGTCGCCCCCTTCCGCGATGGATCCGTCTTCGTCATTGGTGTCAGGCAAGTCCAAGATGTCCTTTACAGAAAAGCCGGTCTTTGTGTTGGTCAGAGACATATTCCGGGCAAATCTGAGGCAGGAAACTTTGAAGGACCAGATTGTCAATCCTCTTGCTTCGCCAAACATACACCGGTTGGGGGGGGGGAAGGTGGGGGGAGAGAAGAAGGAAGTGGGGGGTGTTGGGTTGGAATAAAAGAGGGGACGCGGTGGCAGCGGCGGAGGAGGCGGAGGAGGGTGGCGGTGGTGGGAGGAGGAGGGCAAAAATCAGCGGCGGTCTTTCAGCATCTAATATCTGCGCTTTTCGGGCTTGGCTGCTAAGAGCCGCGGAGCACAAGGGGGGCAACTGGCGGGGCTTCCGCAAGACTTTGTAACTCCAGGAAAAATGCCAACGTGCGTTTACTTGAGGGTCTGCTTTAAGCTCAGCGCGCTAACGGTGCCTCCTCGAAAAAAACAAGCCATTGCTGAGACTGGCAGTCCATATAAGGTTGGTCTCCGCACATGAACCTGCCGAGAGAAGGGAGAGAGAGAGAGAGAGAGAGAGAGAGAAAAGGGGGGGGGGGGAGAGAAATGCATTAAAAACGCAAAAGGTTGGCCACGTGTGGGCGGGTCTTAGGAGTCAAGTGGATGAAGACAGTGTTTGCAGATGTGAAATTGCGGGGTTTTTTTGGGAGGGGGGATGCGAGCCTCCACCATTGGTGCTGTAGCACATGATGAGTGGTATAACGTGTCAATTAATTACAAAGATGGGGAGGGCCTTTTCTCCACAGTATTTACATACAAAGGAGCTGCAAGTAGCCAGATATTCCACATACTTGAAAGTACATTTTAACAAATTGCCTCTGGTTTTGTTTTTTTTAACCCCCCCAACAACCATCACTACCATCTCTAACCCGATTTTGCATTCATTTCCCATTCTCGTTGCTGACATAAAGCTGCCTCTCTCTCTCTCTCTCTCTCTCTCTCTCTCTCTCTCTCTCTCTCTCTCTCTCTCTTCCTTCTTTCTTTCCAAGCAAGCTAGAAAATTGACTGTTTTACAGTGGCTTGAGCTAAATCCGCCACTTTTAGAAGAAGAAAGTGCAAAGAAAAGACAGAAATGGGGAATCTATTCAAATTAGTGGTTACCTAAACAAGATGTTGTTGGGATGGCAAGAGCCCAACTTATGTAAACCTCCTAGGTCAATATTTTGGTTGAGGCTTAAGGATGAGTGCTAGAAATTAAACAGCAAGTAATTGATTCCAGTTTGCTCCGAAATCAGCTAAACTGGCAATAAAGAGGGTAATTCAGCTCCTAGATAGAGTCGAACGATTTTTTTGTGTTTTCTTTTTTTATTTGCACATGACTAATTTATTTCACTCTTCCGTTTTCTGGAGAGATTACTTGTGCGTTTAACAAGGCATACCGCTGTAAAAGCCAGAGCTAGCCTTTTTTTAAAAAAACAAAGAAACAAAAACAAAACCAATTCTGTTTTAAACTGGAATTTTTGAGAACCCCCCCCCCCGCTGGAACACGCATTTCAAAGGCATTCTTAAAAAAGGGGAAACCAATGAATTTTACGTCTTTTAAAGTAGCACCTAAATTCTCTCATGTATGTGCCCAGAATACGATGCTACTGCTTATTCAGACAGTATTAAATAGCCTATCTTAGGGACACTGAAAGGACAATAAACCTTGTGGATGGGAAAATTCCCAGCATTTTCTGTCTTCACTTGAACCAAACTCCCCCCCCCCGCTGCTGACTCTCCCCTCCCCCTCCGTTCTCCCCCTCCCCCCCACTTGGTTTGGTCCCCAGAGGTTTACGGCTCGTAGCCTTTTCTTGGGACTCTCCCCCCCCTCTCCCCTCCTTTTAAAGAGTGAACTCTCTGTCCCTCGCTCTACGGCTGGAGGCGAAATACAGCAGCATTGTTTATCTCCGAGGGAATCTGGGTGGGGCTGCGGGGGCGGCGGCGATGCGGACGGCAACATTTCGGGCACAGCAGAACTCGGTGGATGGGATCCTCCTGGGGTCTTCAAAGCCGGCTTGGGGGAAGGATGGTTTTCAAAAGGGGAATCAAACAGGACTGCCCCCCACCCAGTAAAAACCGCTTCTCCCCAAAGCCCCCTGACACTTGCGGAGACGATCAAGATGCTATAGTTGTCAGAGTTTCTCAACCGCTTGGAACTGGGACTTGGAAACTGGGACGCGGTGGTCTGGGTGTGTTTGTGCTGGAGCGTGAGGTGGGCGATCCCCGAAGACCTTCCGAAGCAATTAATGGTGGTTTATCAGTTTATATCTCCCTGTCCCATCCCCCTATGCCTCCCATCTAGTATGTGATGTGGATGACAATGGTTCGGTTTCGGGGTTGTTTTTTTTAAAAAAGCTAGTCCCTGAGCGCATCCTGGGTGGTCGGACCGGGGCAAACACAAATACAAACCGATTGCTAAGCTGCGGACAATGGGCGAAATGTAGACAAATGTCCGGCTTCTGTTGGAAGCCTTTGTCCTAGACCAGGTTTTGCATTTATTTCACTGGCGAAATAATACATGATTGACGCCCTCTTTCAATGTGTTCTAACTGTTTGGAATAAATCTGAGGTTGTTCCTAGTTGTCATGGCATTCAACGTCTTTCAATGGACTATCTCTTCATTCATTTCGGAATCTTGCCACAATATTAAGGAAAGCCCCTTCATGTGGATGCGACCGACCTCCTCTCCTTTTTTCACTCGACTAAAAAATAAAAAATACACATTTTGTATATGTGCGTGCGTGTATCTCTCTGTGTGCGGGGGTCGATTCAAAGAAGCACTAAATTTTAAAATGATACGCATAGTTTTTTATTGCATATACTGAGAAGGGGGGAAAGCGATGAAAAGCCGGCATTTGACATGCATGCAGGAATTATTCAAGTTAATAGTAAACGTGTCTATAAAGTGACCCCCCCATTTTAAAACACATGAGCTAACTTGAGATAATGCACTCAAGTAATTTAAGGCAGCAAGGCAATCCAGTGATTATGAAGGGAAAGATTAAGCAGCAAATGTAGTAAATACATGAATTATAAATTTTACTTGGGGAGCGGTGAGATGAGGGGAACCTTGATTGTTCTTCCGGGTTGTTATGTAATTTTTTGAGGTTTGGGCGGGCGTGAGGGGGTGGGGAGTAACCCGTCTCTTTGGCTCCAGGCCAAGGCGGCAAGACCCGCAGTTAAAGAACAAGATTTTTCAAAAATGTTAGCAGCACAGTTAACAGCAACAAACCCCACCGAGGACAAGCGAAAGACAACTTCCCCTCCAGTCCCTGCTCCCTTCTCTTTAAGAGAAAGGTTGTGATGGGGTGCAGGAGACAGAGGAACTACTGCTGCCTTAGCTGCTGCTCTCCTCCTCCTACTATGGGCCCCTCCGGCCGTTGGGAAATGGCTCTTTCGTCCCGTGTCGTCCTTGTTCGTGCTTGCTTTTAGGTGAGGCTGGAAGTGCCCACCTGGACGTGCCCTTGCCGTGCTTGGGCAGTGAACAAAAAAGCAGCGTGTTTTCTTTAAAACCCGGATAAAAGTCTCACTTGTTGAATTGTATCAATAAAGACCTCCCGGCAGAGTTGCACTCTGGAGCACACGCTTCCCATGTGATGGGCTCGGGGCAGATTCGCTCCCTCCGGCCACCTGATAAGCAAATATTTTCCTAAGGGAAAATCAGGGCTCCTGCAGAACATTAATCAGCCGCCCTTCGAACGGCGATGACAATAGGCCATTGAGAAGCACACACGCACACACACACACTGAGCGACACAGCTGGACTGTGACCAGCTATTCTCCTTTGTACACAAAAGACCTGCAATAAGTCATAATTTCTATTCCCATCAGCACCACTTCGCCCTCCCTGTTCCGAAATCAATCTATAGAACTTACTTACAAGTTTGCCTTACATACGAAGTTCCCACAAGAACAAAGGAATCGCTTAGTAGGAAGGAAAACCTCCCCCCCTTTTGTTAAATATTTTCACCCCAAAACTTCTCTCTTTCTCCCCTCGGCCCCACGGAAACCTTCGAGTGGAGAGGGAACGTGAGGTGGGAGCGGGGGCGACAGGCCTTGGGGACTTCGCGGGGGGGGGGGTTCAATAAAACACAGGGGTTTCCACTCCTATATTTCCACTTCTATCTACTCTCTGGTAGGGATAGAGAGGAAATGCTACATTCCGGCCTAAACGGGTGAAATGCAGCCAGCGTCGCATGGAAAAATCTCTGCCCAGTCTGTCGCCGGTGGGAAAAGCCACTCGGAGAGACGGAGGCAGGCTAGGGGGGAAGCAGAGGAAAGACGTCCACGACCAGGGCGTCCCAGGTCAGGTCTGGTTGGGTTTGTCCTGAGGGTGCGACAGATTTTTAGCCGCTACGGTGAAAGGCCGCTAGACCTTCTGAAATAGGACTTCATATTCCTAGAGATTATTCTTCCCTTTCAAAAGGGGGCCTCGACTTTTTCTCTGACCTCCTTTTAGTGGGCCGTAAATGGCCCTCATCAGACCCCCTGCTTGGTCGTTTCCACCAGCCAGTTGCCCAGGCCTTCCTTGGCCTTCTTCTCGTGAGCTGGTTTGTCCCACAGATTGGCGTCCCAACCAAGCTATTGGCTTTCGTTATGCAGAAGGGCATTTAGCCTGTCTGTCTGTCTGTCTGTGCTGAGAAGCGGTGCTCTTAAACACCTGCCAGAGAAACCGATCTGGAACGTCAGAATATAGAGATTCTTCTCCAGGCTACATTCGCGTGTTTTGTTCTGTTTCCCTTCACGGTTCCTCGTATGCGAGGTCTAATGGACTCGGCCAGGGTGGTTCAGGGTGATGATGACATTAATCGACATTCCTAGGAAGAACTGCATGCAATGAACCGGGGCTCTTGGGACCTTCTTGAAATGCCTCTGCAGATATTACGGAGGGCTGAAATCTGGTTGTAGCATTGTCTCGTTGTTCGCTAGTCGAGAGAACTCCTACGGAATAGCGTGCCTCAGATGAGCGCTCACTTATTGAGCCTCCCTCAACGACAGCAATACAAATAAATCTGGCAACGGAGGTGGGGCAGACCCGCGGTCGTGGCTTCTGGGGACCCAGGGCGAATCGAGTAGCGATTCTGTCCGCCCATCAGTTTGAGAATCCTGGAAGGCTCCTCCATCCAGAGACTTCGGAACCCTAAGCCCTGGAATTAAAGGATGGAGGGGGTTATTTGAACAATTGAACAAGAGGCTGAAAAGGAGAGGTGCGTGTACACAGCGTAAGTGCTTGTACTTCAGCACAAGTGCCCTCTAGGAGCGAGGAAGTGTTTACCTGTTTACTTTTACAGGTAGCTCAAACACCAGGCAGCCGCCTGCTCACTGATTTCTGCAGAGGTCTTCACCACCCTTCGAGCTTAGAGGAAGTATTCAGCGTCCGAAAAGGGGATTTAAACAACAGCAACAACACAAGGGAGCCAACAGTTTGCAGGGCAGAAGAGCAGGGAAAGAGGGCCCTCTTAGCCACCCCACTCATGCAAATTGCTTGTGCACTTCTAACATCGAGAGCTTGCAGCTCAAGGAGGGCTTGCGGAAGGAAGCCGCACCACCGCCAGGAGAACTCAAGGTTCTTCAGCAGCGGGAGAATTACGGTGAATTCGGAGGCAGGACTCGAAGGTTTGCAATGCAGGTATTTGCTCTTAAAACCAGGAATCTGAAGACACGAAACTTATAACATACCATTCGATTTGTTAAAGTGGTTGGTCCTGAAGTTTAGTCCTCAATGAACACTGCACTTTAGGATCAATTCCTAGTCAAGATTTATAGCAACAGCGACGTGATGCTGTTTGGTATATACGTCTCTGCAACGATTACAGTTAAATTCCAGCCAGGGGTCACTATGCAGTCTAATAAGCCTCACACCCTGCAGGATGTGGGGAAAAGATGCTGCAGGCAGCCAGATGCGCCCCCCAGGGCTGCCAACGTGAATAAAATATGGGGGGGGGTAAGCCCCACCCCACATAATCGAGCCCATGACGCGGCAAACGTACACCATTTCAATGGCAATGTGCACCAATTTTGTGGGCCACGGTCCCCTCAAATATTTTATTGGGGGGGGGACAGAAGGGACCTCAGCCGCTAGGAGTTGGCTCCTATTGCTCCGCTTGGCCTTGATGCTAAAGAGCGAAAGGCATTATCTTGGTCTCCCCTTCTTCTGCTAGTGGACAGAAGCATTCCCAGCCATTAAAAAGTTCAAGGTCTTTCTATTCATCTTGAGGCATAGGATTGTTGGGCTTGATTTGTGTGCGTTTTTCTTTGACTGGAGGAGGAAAAGGAGTTCCCTCTTTGTGGGTGCGCGCGCGAAAGACAGAGAGAAAGAGAGCGCACTGTACAGTATATAGGATTGATCTTTCACCCATCACAAAATCCCATCTCAGATAACAGCCTTCAAGTGGATTAGTTTATTGTTTGATTAGAGCAAAGGTGCAAGCAAAATGTTTTTATTCGCTCTGTGCAGACAAAAACACACCACACCTTTAACGCTTCTTGTGAAGATTAGTTGGAGGCAGACACAAAGCCTTGGTTGTGGGAATGGCGTGTTTTATCTCAGGATAGGGTATAGTGTCAGGATAGGGTATACTTAAAATCAATAGGAAAATATACATAACAGGTAATATGTAAGTCAACCTACTTATGATTATTGTTCTCAAGTGATTCACTTCCGCAACACACCCTGAAAACAATGAAGTCGCGTAAGCCTTTGTTTGAAAAGTGTCTTGTAGGGACAGGGCTGGGGGAGAGATTGATAATTAATGAGTGCCATCTTTCGAAGCTGATAATAAAGCGTCATTTGACAAATGCAAGGCACAAGAAGCACCCCTAAGTAGACAACTTAAAATTGCATTTGACTGCAGACCCCCCCGTCCTTTTGCTGATGTGTGCGTGTTCGAACATTTTAAAAGGGCCAGATTTATCTCTTGACGAAAAAGCATTTTTTCTGGTTTTATTTGCCGAAAAGCAATGTGCAAAAGCTACTGACGTCAGAAAAGATGACAATAGCAAAAGTAGCATACTCTAAAAGAAATATTCTGAAAGTAGAAAGCTTGGATGGAATTGTTTTGGTAGTACAGAGGAGACTCCTGGAGTGAGGAATTTCTGGTTTTGGAATAAGCCACCAATTAAGCTCGCTTAACTCCGGTTGAGAAAGTTCTGAGCTGTCAGTGGGGTGGAATTGCCTTCACCTTACTAGAAGAACAACACAAATATTTCCACAGTTCTAGGAAGGGAGGAAAAGAGCCAGTAATCGCTACACTGTCAGGGTGGGTTATCCCCCGAACGCTCTGAAAAAGCAATCTGTTCCTTGTCATCCGCATAGTAGAGAAAAAGAAATAAAAAAGAAATTGTGTTCAGGATCTCTACATCTAAATGAGCTTTTTATTATGATGGTTATTATGAATTTTTCGCCCCCTGCAGCCCTCGCTTTGATAACAAGCTTTCCCCAATTCTTTCGGAAAATCTCCCAAGGTCATAAATTGTAATAGACGTCATGGATTTTTCTTTCCTGCAGGCTAATCGGTTATTTACGGGCTGAGAGAAAGCCAGAGGGCACGTGTTAGGACTTTGATAAAGCGACTTTAATGAGGTTTTCACAGAAATACCCAAATAATCTAATCTAATATAATAAATTAAGTTGTTCCACCAACTACTTAAGCAACCAAAGGAGAATCTTGGCGTTACCATATAATTCCACGGGGGCTGTAGAAATCGGACTCGTCTTTCCGCTGTAAATATTATTTTCTGCAAAAGCTAAGTCTAGCCTCCGGGCATCCTTTCGGTTCCAGACTATTATGAGCGTTTTATTTGTAAACTAAAAGCTTCCTTCCCTCCAGCCAATCCTTCAGCTTTATTCGTTCGCGTCTCTCTAATGATTAAGCGTGCCTCAATGAGATTAAACATTGTCAGCTTGCCTTCAGAGCTGTCTCTGCACAGATCCATCCCTTTCCTTTTGATAAGAACAATTTGAATAGAAGAGATTTCTCGTTCTTTAGGCAACACAGAACTGAAAGCACTTGGCTATCAGAATTAACTTTGTATGTCCTCTACATGTAGCTCGAATGCGGGTGAGTAGGGGGACAGGGGAAGCCAGTCACTCAAAATTCACTCATATTTGAAGCGATTTTACGAGCGATATTCAATTTATCACCTTAACGAGTTCTGTTAAGGTGAGCTCAAATAGGTAGGCATATGTGAAAATAATGATCACACCAAGTACACGAGCGAAAGTTGAAAGATGGGGAACTCTTGGATTACCACATTGCAGCACCGAAATGCATCCCCCCAACGGGGGAAATGAATGAAATGAAAGGCGAGGTTTCCTTTCAAATAATAAGAAACGGGAGAAAGTCAACTAACAGCCGGAGAGGGATTTCTAGCTCCGATCCCATCCGGCTGATTCTCAACTATTTCTATACTATGGCGAACTCTGCTGACTCCCTCGAGAAGTCTCTCTCCCCCCCCCCGCTCCTTTTCCCTAACAGTTCCTTTTTCGTTCCTAGTAAAACAATCTGCGTTTGAGAAAGGGACCGGAGCAGACGGTCTGTCCCAGCCAGGAAGGATCCCTGCGCTCAGCTCCCTAAGAGAAGCCAGGCGAAACCGACCAATAGAGCTCAACGTTGCTGCAGAGAGTAAACCGGCAGGGAGCTGAGCGGCGGCCAGACTTGTCAGGAAGCAGCGCGGAGGGCGCGCGCATCCGTCCGCAGGGGCGCGCGCACCCCAGGCAGGTAAACGTGGGTCTTGCTTCCCCGCGAGACTCTGCCGGAGGGGCGGAGAAAGGAGGGAGCTCTCCTCCACGCGAGCCCGCTCTCCCCTTCGCGGCCAGCCGGCTGGTAGAGAAAACGCACTCTTCTCGTAGACAGAGCATCTCCCTTCGGGCTGCAAGCCGCCTCTTGCCCCTCCCTCCCTTCCCTCGCAGCAGCTTTGAGGCCGCACCTGATCTTCCCTTGGCCAGGTGAGGAAGCCCTAGGGAGCCAAGAGCTTCTTTCGGGCCAGGCTCTCCGCTGGCTCAGCTCCTTCAGAGGCTCCGTCCGCACCACCTGCCCGTAAGCGAGGCCATGCCCCTTGGCTCCCCCCCCCACCGCCGCGTTGCCTCTCTTTCCTCCAAACCACAGCCGCCTTTCCGCGACCCCCGCGACCACTTCGCTTCAAAGGGTCGCTTGACTTTTCTTCCCAGAGGAAGCGCCTCCGTGGCCCCGAGGCGCGCCCAGGTCTCTTCACTTTCCGGCGCCAAAGTTGTTCGGCCAGGTAACAGACTTGCCCGCGCCCCGCTCCACACAAAACACCGCCCGGACCTCAGTCCTCCCCGTCCCGACTGGACTTGCTGCGTTCGGGCAGCTGCCGCGGCGCACAGGCCTCCCCTCCCCTCTCCCTTCCTTTCCAGAAAGCGGAGCGCCTCACCTGGTGGCGGGGTGTGCGCGCCTCTGCCCCGCGGTTTCCCTGCGCTGCTCGCCTGCCTGGCTGGCCAACCGGGCGCGAGAGATGGCTTGTATGTGCGGGAGAGAGGCGAGGCGGAGGTCAGGAAAGGCTCCGCCAGCCGAGGCGAGGAACTGCTGGGAGCGCGGGCTGGCTGGCGCGCGCGAGGAAGACGCAGATGCGAGTGACTGTGCGTGTGTGTGTGTGTCTCTGCGTGTGCGTGTTTGTCCAAGCGGAGGCTGCTGCTGGTGGGCTTTATATAGACACCCCAGAAGCCTGGACTCCTTCCTTCCTCCCTCTGCGCTCCCTCACATTGTCTCAAATCAGCCAGCAGCTCTTGACGAGCCGGGTTAGCTGGGGCCCCCCTGCTCTCTCTCTCTCTCTCTCTCTCTCTCTCTCTCTCTCTCCTCAGCGACGCGATCTTGTTTGCTTTGCTTCCCGCTCTATGACGTGGGACAAAATATTGGCCATATGTTCATCGGTAATAAATTGGTGCGAAGCGCAAACACAACTGTTCCTGGATGGCTCTCTCTCAGCTGCCTCCGCCCCGGCTCTGCTCCTGAGCAGATGGACCTGCACGCCGCGCCGCCAGCCCCGTCCAGCCCCGCTCTCGCACTCCCTCTCCGCCGCAGCCCCTCGCTCAGATCCCGCCGGATCTGAAGGTCTAGGAACCACAACTACCGCGGGACCCTTTCAGGCTTTCTCTGCCTCCTCCCCGCTTCTCTGGCGCAACCACCCCCTAAACTTGGAGGTTTTTCAGGCTTGTCCGCTGCTCACTGCCCAAATTCCACCCCCGCCGCCTCCATTTTTAACGAGCTCACCTCCCCATAAATCGCTGGGTAGCTAAGGCGCTATAAAACCTCCAGGGGCCAGATGTGGCACGTTATTTATGTGTGAAAGCTCGTTTACATTAGATATGCTGATTCAAGCTTTGATAGCGCGCTTTGCAAGAGATTAAGACTGGTTTTCCATCGGCGGCTCCAGCCGCAGCTCGCTCCCCTCCCCGAGGTAGTGGTGGAAAAGGAGCTGCGCGGGGAGAAGGCGGGGGTGGCCTCGGTTCCACAGTGCCTAACCTCAGACAGCAGGAGTCCACACGTTCTCCCACTCGCTTGATGCTGATAGCGGAAGCCTTGAAGAGGTAATCTGGGCTACAACTCACGGTTGCGCCTTTCCTCTTTTCCTTCAGGCATTAGGTCTCACAGGACGCGTTTCATTCCGTATTTACTACCTCGAAGAGAGCAAAAGAACACTAGCACTCCACCTACAGGAACACACCTCTGTGTGCTCCGTATTAATTAACCCGGAATTACTAGTCACGTCCCTGGTTCCTTAGCGATGCAGACGCCCCTACTCCGCCTCAAGCAGGCATCGGAAGGGTGAAAGATGTCCGGGGGTTTTTAGTCCAAAGATCAAAGACGGGTAAACAAGACTATAAAAACCACCCTCATTCCATTTGATAACTGTTGCAGGCCTGGTACATACAAAAGTGCGCGCAGGCGCGTGCACACTATTAAGATCAGAATTGGGACCGGTAACCCACATAGGAAAGAGCTCCTGAGGTTAACGCTAAGATTGCTGGAGATGGCAACCCAATAAAAAGTCAATTCAATTCGAAGAGTTATTAGCAAACGAGAAAATAGCAGCTGCGGCGAGGTTACATTTCGAAAATTGTGTGCAGTTTTGATAACTCAATCTAAACAAAACCCAGCAGCTCATGGAGCTCAAAGAAGTGTAGGAAAGGGCAGCCAGCGTGATCACGGACTTGGCTGGAGGATCTTCCAGAGGAGAAAAGGCATTCGAGGGGTTTTTGCTTAAACTTTAAAGGAAAAATGGCTATTGGGGGGGGGGAGTAGGCCAACCGAATGATGACGGAGAGGTACGACATTTCCATCCTCTCTTCCAACGCTAGAACTCGGGTGTGCACCGAAGGTGACTGGAGGGAGGTTCAGAACTTCGCCACAGAACTTCTTGCCACAGCATGTGACGATGTAAAATGTAAGCAGATGAAGACATCTGCAGGATTGCAATAACACTCCTCACGTAGCAAGTACTATGGAGATAATGGATCCATATAAAATATGGACTATTGAAAAAGATGCAGTAGAAAAAGTTTGATAACAGGACCCACGGAGGGGAAGGTGGGAAGTCCAAAGATTTGGAGGAATCTGTAAATATATACAGTATGGGTATGGCTGTATTGTTAGAATTTTATATTTTTAAAATCAAATAAAAATGTGAAGGCTTGTAGTGAGAAGGTCGCATTCTTAAAGACTAGTGCCAAATTGCACAATCTTAATCCAAGTCTGGAATTTTTAGTTCAGCGGCCAGGCACAAATGCAAGGTGCAATCCTGAACACACTAGCTGAATACATTGTGACCAAACTGGATAAAATTATATTATAATTAAAATTATAACTCTACCTTCAGCGTCCCTGTTCTCTTCTGTGGGATGTGTTATTACTAGAACTAGAACAGTCAAGTACAACACTTTCCTGTTGCCTAGAATGGACACATAGGGGAATGTGGCTCGACAGGAAGGACTTCCTGTCATACCTGCTCTGGAGCTTCTTCCCCCTGTGCATGACCAGGTAGATGGGTGTGACCCAAGATGACCAGATAAAAGGACTGGCCACACAACCATCTCTCTCTTGGACTCTTACTCTCAGTGCTTTCCCCCCTCAAAAAATGTTTAGGGGTACTCTCATTTTGACTCACGAAAATCACCATTTTATAGTTCAAATTGGGAAAAATACAGTAAATGGGCCAAAGTACAGATTCACAAAATGTTTAGGGGTATGTGTACCCCTGCGCCCCTCCAGAAAAAAAGCACTGCTCTCACTCTTGGACTCTCACTCTCCTGGCTCTTAGCCAGCGCATGGCTCAACATAGCTTCACACAGGATGGAGCCCACAAGCAGAAAGTCTGAGGTGTAGCTCAGGCTTCTTTTCACTGTAACCACAAGATAAAGCCTGCCTTCAGGTTACTGCTGTGAACTGAATGTGAGTAAAACTTTGTTCTTACTTTTAAAGAAAACTGTGTTGTGTTATTATTTTAAGAGGGAAATAAAGGGGAAACTTACCAGGAAGAAGCCAGACTGGATTGCTTAATTAAAGGATTCTAATGAATCATCAACTTGCTTCCAATAAGTTGCAAAGGGAGTGTGCTCTGCTGTTTACTCACTAGCGTGAGTGAGGAGGGATAATATCAAAACAATGTATCTTCTTCTACCTTCCTTAACATTCCCATAAAGGTCTATGGGGCCCAGAGTTGAGTATTTTTGGTAGATGGCACTGGATTGAGATCCTGAGCTGAAAAGTATTTTTCTTTGTCTACTTCCTGGTAAGCACATGGTCTAATTGTTCCATTGTGTGAGGGGATTAAGCCCCCCACCATTCCCTCAGAGTTCACAGTAGCTGAGGCATTGAAGAGTTATTTTTATTTTTGAGATTTAGATTTTGACAATTTTGACAATTTTTTTCAAATTTTAATTTTTTTCAACATTTTTTCAAATTTCTATTTTGAGATGGTGAGTGGAATTAATCTATGAGAAGATCAGACTGACCAAGGCAGAGCTACCATTTTAAGTGCAATTACAGATGTGCAAATGTCACATTAGATGCTGCTGCCAAGATCCTTAAAGATTTGGAAATTGTGTATGGAAGTACCAGCAAAAGGTCTCACAGAAAGTTGATGTGAAGCATCCTCAAATTAAAATTAGATTCAAAGACAGACTCTCTCAAACATGTGAATGAGTTTATAGCAGTCATTCAGAAACTTGAATCGACACAGTATAATTTGGTTGAAAAGCAAATAATTTGCTATTTCCTAGGGTCACTAGGACCCAAGTTTGATACTCTTGCAACCCTGATGGATGCTAAAGAAACGTTAACATTTAAAGAATTAATTTCATATTTAAAAGACAAATGTGAAGGAAGAGATGAGTGCAAGGGTAAATGACTTACCAGTAAACTATGTGGCTAGAGATCATGTGAAGGAAGTTATATTCATTGTCATTCATTGTGACAAGGAAGGCCACATTGCAAAGAACTGCAGAGCTCCAAAGTCACAGAAACCCTTCCTTTTAAGCAACAAAAGCAAAGAAGGGGAATGGTCAACGTACCTTACTATTGCAAGAAAAGAGCTTAACTGCTAATAATCATGAAAACAAATCAAACAAGTGGTTGATTGATAGTGGGGCAACATCACATTTTTCATATAATAATAATTTCTTTGAATATATTAATAATATTGATAAATCCCAAGGTGGTGATTTTGAAGTTGCAGATGGCTACATTGTAAAGGCTCATGGAGCCGGGTCAGGGGTTTTAAAATGTACAGTACAAAGAGAAATAAAATATGGTGGAGAGAGTTATTTATGTTCCAAAGCTAAACTGCAACATGCTCAGTGTGTCTACTTCGGACATAAAAGGTTTTGAAATAACATTTGAAAATTTAAAATGCAAGGTAACTAAGGATGGTGAGGTGTTTGTTCATTCTAAAAATGGTATTTATAATAGTAACCTTTCAGAACATCAGTCTGCTAAAGAGGCATGCTCAAATCAGAAGGATGAGGTGGACCTTGAACTCTAGCACAGAAACTTCGGCTCCCTAAAAAAACTCTAAAAGGTGCACCTCTAAAACAAAACAGGGCTCTCCTCCTCCTCAACAACTTTGGCCACACCTGACATAATATTGGATCTACAAAGGAAAGAGCTTGCAAGAGGACTTCAGGTAACAGAACAACTCAGCACCAACAAAATGTGTAAGTCGTGTCGCTGTTAAACCTTCATTTTCTCCTTGTACTGAACAGAGAAGCACCAAAGTGCTTGACATAGTATATACTAATTTTTCTCGATGATTTTTCCAAGTACTGCGTAGCATATTTTCTCTTTTTTTAATTTTTTAAATTAATTTTCCAAATTTATAACAAACAAATAGGAAAAAAACAACAAAAAACCCCCAAAGAAACATTTATCTTAACTGTAATAATTCCATTTTTGTTAACATTGTTAGGTGACTTCCTTGAATCCCCCCAGCTGAGTTTCTATATAAATCATTGTAGCAGTTTTCCAAAACTACTTTCACATAAAATTTACTCATTCAATTAACATCTTTCTTTCTTTTCATTTAAACTTTAGACATATTATTCTACAACATCACATATTTGAATCCTAGGCCTATCTGATATTCGCAAGTAGTTCTGTTTAAATTATCTCAACGTATTTAGCTAAATAATCTTTAAATTTCTTCCATTCCTCTTGGTACTCCTCATCCTTCTGGTCGTGGACTCTTCCGGTCAGGTCAGCTAGCTCCCAAAAGTCCATCATCTTCATCTGCCATTCCTCCACTGTTGGTACTTCTTGTGATTTCCAATTTTTGGCCAACAAAATTCTAGCTGCAGTTGTGGCATACAAAAACAATTTAACATCTTTCTTGGGTAATTCCAAATTTATTATTCCAAGTAGAAAGGCTTCTGGTTTCTTAGTAAATGTATATTTCAACATTTATCTTTTCCCAGAAGTCTTTCACCTTGGAACAGGTCTACCACATATGATAAAAGGTACCTTCCTTTTCTTTACATTTCCAACATAAATTATCACTCTTATGGTAGATCCTTGCTAGTTTTACCGGGGTTAAGTACCATCTGTACTGTACATCAATTTCATAACATTTTCCTTTAACACCGTACATACAGTGAACTTGAACCCCTTTCCTCCACAACCTTTCCCAGTCTTCAAACATTATATTATACCCAACATCTCTTGCCCAGTCTATCATCAGAGATTTAACTTGTTCATCCTTTGTATGCCACTCCAACAATAGGTTATACATTTTAGACAGATTTTGAACTTTAGAATCTAACAACTCTGTTTCCAATTTGGTTTTTTTCTGATGCAAAATCACTGCGTAGCATATTTTCTCAGAGAAAAGAGTGAAATGCTGGAAATGTTCAAGAAGTACCTTGCCACGGTGAGAAACAGATTCCAGAGAGCACAAGCTGTGTTAATGACTGATAATGGGGGTGAGTATTGCTCACGTGACATGCAATATCTCCTAGAAAAGGAAGGAATTGAGCATATAACCACTGTTCCTTATACCCCACAACAGAACTCAATAGCTGAAAGAAAGTTCAGATCCATTATGGAGGTGACAAGGTGCATGTTCAAGGAGGCAATTCTACCCCAACGCATGTGGGGAGACACAGCAGCAAATGCGGTATATCTCCAGAATAGACTGCCAACAAAGGGAGCTAACCTTAAACCTTTTGAATTTTGGCATGGGAGAACTCCCAACCTGTCACACGTTCATGAATTTGGAAGCCTATGTTTCTATCACGTTCCCAGAGAACATAGACATAAGCTTGATTCTACAGCGCAAGCAGGTATCCTTCTGGGATACGCCATTGGAGGAAAAGGTTACAAAGTAATGGACCTGGAAACAGGAGAAGTGTTGGAAATGTAAGGAAAAGGAAGGCACATTCTTTCACCTCTGGTGGACGTGCCCGAAGATTAAGGCATTCTGGGAAATGATCTATAATGAACTGAAAAAGGTATTTAAATATACTTTCCCTAAGAAACCAGAGGCCTTTCTCTTGGGTATTGTCGGCCAAGGGGTGTTAAAGACGGATATAACTTTTTTTATGTATGCTACAACAGCAGCAAGAATACTCATTGCGAAGTACTGGAAGACACAAGAGCTACCCACTCTGGAAGAATGGCAGATGAAGGTGATTGACTATATGGGCCTGGCAGAAATGACGAGCAGAATCCGAAACCAGGGAAGAGAAGCAGTGGAAGAAGAATGGAAAAAATTTAAGGACTATTTAAAGAAATATTATAAAATTAATGAAAGTTAGAATGATGTTGGACTAGAAAATAAATGGTTACTATCAATAATGGTTAAGACAAGGAGAATAAGGAAGATTAAACTAAATTAAAATAAGGGAAGATTTGCTGAATAATTGATTAGAAATTGGAATACAGAAAAGGGAGGCATGAGGAAGTCGGAGAAGAAAGGTATAAGAAATTAAGATCTGAAATTGTACGTGTTTTTGTTTTTGTTTTTGTTTGTGTATTTGTAGTGTTTATTGTACTGTATTGTTATGTTTTTGTGGTTATAAAAAATTCTTTAATAAAAATTATATTTTAAAAAAAAATGGAAACAGGAGAAGTGAGTGCACGACATGCAGTTTATTTTGATGAACACAACCAAACTGACACAAGAAATAGTTCTGTGGACTTTTCTGAGGAATCAGAAGAAACCAAGGATCTTGTATACTTCCCCTCACTAACTTTTCAGTGTCCAGATCTGCCTTCTAATGTCATAGCAATGTCTACAGGCAATGCACAAGAAGAAGACCCAGAGGACCAGACTCCTAGCAGCAGCACCAGAGATGAAGAGGAGCAGCTTTATATGCCTGCATTGGAGGAGGAGGAGGAGGAAGCTGATGTGGTTCCAGGACCACAGGTCAGACATGCATCCAGAACCAACAGAGGCGTTCCACCATTATGGCTGTCCTACTTTGCAGGGTCGGTGTTACATCGGGAACCTTCCACGTAGGATGAGAGAGAGGAGATGCCAGCTGCAGAAGCCTGTCTCTGGAGCAAGGCTGCAGAGGAGGAGATGGATGCACTGCATCAAAACAAGACAAGGACCCTTATTGACCTACCTCTTGGGAAGAAGGCCATAGGAAGTAAGGTTTTTTTTAAAAAAATAAATAAATAAACAAGGGGCAGAAGGGGAAGTGCAGCACTACGAAGGCAGATTTGTGGCTCAAGGTTTTAATCAAGGTTTTGGGGAGGACTACGATCTCGTTTTCACACCAACCATCAGATACAGAGTGGCTGGGGAGGCCCAGCCAGATGGGCGGGGTATAAATAATAAATTATTATTATTATTATTATTATTATTATTATTATTATTATTATTATTATTAGAATGCTTCTAAACATAGCAGCTAAATAGACATAAAGACTGCTTTCTTGCATGGATAAATTTCTGAGGAAAAATACATGAAGCAGCCTAAAGGTTTTGTTAAACCACATGTGGCACATTTAGTGTGCAAGCTGCAAAAATGACTTTATGGACTTAAAACAGGCTGCTAGAGCTTGGAATCAGAAGCTACATAAAATGCTAACACAACTTGGGCACAAGCAAAAGCACATAGACAAATGCTTGTACACCAAGTCTAACAATGGACAATTTTCTTATATTCTTGCCGTCGCTGACGATTTGACCATTGCTATAGTAAATGACAGAGACTACACACAGGTTGTGAAGCATTTAAGCAAAGATGTAGAAGTCAAGAAACTGGGAAAGATCCAGTACTAACTTGGAATTCAAGTGGAAAAAGAAAGCGGTTAATTTCTTCTTAGCCAAAAGCAAAAGATTTCTGAAGTGATCCAAAGCATGCAGATGCAAGAAGCGCACCCAGTTGCCACACCCATGACTACCGACTTTTTAAGGAATCAAGATGATTTTATAGTTCAAATTGGGAAAAATACAGTAAATGGACAAAAGTACAAAGATTCACAAATGTTTAGGGGTATGTGTACCCCTGCGCCCCTCCAGGAAAAAAGCACTGCTCTCACTCTTGGACTCTCGCTCTCCTGGCTCTTAGCCAGCGCATGGCTCAACATAGCTTCACACAGGATGGAGCCCACAAGCAGAAAGTCTGAGGTGTAGCTCAGACTTCTTTTCACTGTAACCACAAGATAAAGCCTGCCTTCAGGTTACTGCTGTGAACTGAATGTGAGTAAAACTTTGTTCTTACTTTTGAAGAAAACTGTGTTGTGCTGTTATTATTTTAAGAGGGAAACTTACCAGGAAGAAGCCAGACTGGATTGCTTAATTAAAGGATTCTAACGAATCATCAACTTGCTTCCAGTAAGTTGCAAAGGGAGTGTGCTCTGCTGCTTACTCACTAGTGTGAGTGAGGAGGGATAATATCAAAACAATATATCCTCTCCTCCCTTCCTTAACATTCCCACATCTTCTCCTCCCCTCCCCACCCCTTGAGCAGCAGCTACGGCACTAGAGATGCCTAACCGCCTCCAGGCTTGCTTGCCAGACATGGAAACTGTTTCGCATTGTCAGTCATTGGAAAAGGTGAAAAAATAACAATTCTTCCTTCATTGAATAGCTGTGGTTAGGTAACATATAGGAGGGGGTCGGGGGAGAAAATGAGTCTGAATGTGGGAAAGCAGACAATCCAGCAGGTGCAAATAGAGCTATAAAAAGGCACCTTTTAACCTGAAGTGCTGAACATCAACAATAGCTCTCTAACTGTGAGTTACCTCTTGGCTCTTCACAGGGCACTGAGAAATCTTTAATTACTGCTGTAAAATCTCAGGCCACGCTGATGCCAGCAGTAGCTGTTGATCTTGACATGGTTACTATTGTACTTCACACTTCCTCACGGAAATTAAGTCTTTATGGTTAAAAACGGGTTACACAGTTTTATCAAAGGGTTTATTTCACAGGTAGGTAGTGTGCTTATGTACACTCTTCATGGAAACATTATTCCTAGAATCCTAGAATTGGAAGGGACCAGAAATGACATCTAGTCCAATCCCTGGCAATGCAGGAATCTTTTTGCCCAAGGTGGGGCTTTGCCCAAGGGACCCTGAGTCTCATGCTCTACCAACTGAGCCATCCCAGGGATGTGAGAGGAAGGCCTGGATTTGAATTCCTCTTCCCCTCTAGACGAAAAGACCTTAATTACATCTCTCTCTCCATGAAACCTTGTTCTTTGCATCTCACCACCAGCACCACAGCCAAGAGGCATGTTGGAATGAATTCAGGTACTGGGGGGGGGGGGGGCAGACAGTAGGGGGTAGAGGGAATGAGGTCCTTGGCTACTCCAGGAACAGTCAACCACCTCGCTAGTCCTCAGGTTCGGGTGAGAGTTTAAGCTTTGATATATTGAAAATGAATAGTCATGTTTCAGTATGTGTGTATGGCAGAGAATGTTCTGGTGCAAAATATGAATTTAACTCCCAAGGGTGCCATCTAGCCAAAGTGAAGCACTTTTAAGTAGCATTCATTTGACTGGGAGAGTTAAATCTTTTTTGCTCTGAGGCTTAAAAGTGATTCACTCTGGATGCTGCACAATAGAATAATAGAATTGTAGAGTTGGAAGGGACCCCAACTGTAATGTAGTTCAATCCCCTGCAAATGCAGGAATCTCAACTAAAGCATCCATAGCAGATGGCCATCCAACCTCTGCTTAAAAACCTCCAAGGAAGGAGAGTCCACCAGTCCACCACCTCCTGAAGGAGACGATTCTATTCTTGAACAGTTCTTACTGTCAGAATTTTTTTCTCTGATGTTTATTTGGAATCTCCTTTCTTATAACTTGAAGCCATTGGTTCGAGTCCTACCCCCCAGAGTAGGAGAAAACAAGTTTGTTTTCTCTTCCATGTGACAGCCATTGAGATATTTGAAGATGGCTATCCTATCTCCTCTCAGTCTACTCTTTTCCAGGTTAAACATACCCAGCTCCTTCAACCGTTCCTCATAAGGCTTGGTTTCCAGACCCTTGACCATCTTGGTTGCCCTCCTCTGTACATGTTCCATCCTTCTTAAATTGTGTTTAAGAAGTTTTTGAAAGTTCTCCAGATTAAACAGCAAATATTTCCCAGACATCATGGTTGTGTAATACATGTTGAATTTTTTTTTGGTTCATTTTTGATAAACATTTTTGCTAGGTGTTCCAGTCCAAACAGGAACAAATAACGGAGAGGGGATTCTTGCTCAAGACCTAAATTTCTGACTTTATTTTTTTTAAAAAACACTCTAAAGTATTATTGCATACCTTGAATGTGCAGTACTATTAAACTCACATCTCAAACTTTAAGTCCTGAACTTTCAGAAATTGCCAGATTTTAATGCATAATTGGCAGGGGAGACACCTTGATCATGAAGTAGATTTTTCCAGGGTGAGCCTCATTCATTGCACCATGGGTGTACTGACCCCTGAGATGCCCCCACAGAAGAAAGAAAAGAAAAAAAGAAATGGACATATTTTAAAGGATTGTAAAGAATCATTCCAATGAGTGCTTTTTCAATGTTCATGTTTATTACAGGGCCCCAGCGTATGATTTGAAGGAAGATTAGCCCACCACTTTGCTGAAGCTAAGTAGGACTGAATCTGGTCTGTGCCACAATGGGTGGCCACCTGGGAACCCGCCGTGCTGCTTTGGGTTCCATGATGGAAGAAAGAGGAGATATAGATGTAGATAAAACCAACAAACCAACAAACCATTTACCTAAAATTATAAAATGAACCATGCTCATTGATTCCATGAACAAGAAAAAGAAAAAAAGGGAGGACATGTTCCCAAGGTACAGACTGCACTCTCACGCCATCTTGGAACACCAATACACGCCACAGTGAAAGAGAGAAGTGTTGAGGTTGCTTCAGCAAACAGTTAATAATAATGCAGTATGCTTATAATGTATTACAATATATTTTCTACAGCGCAGTATATTTTTCTACAACAGCATATGCACAAAACATAGATAGATAGATGAGATATTAATTTATTTTCCCCTTACATTGATAACGTTTTATTTTTTAAGATAAAATGTTGCATTTTAAACTCTTCATCAACATGCACTGAATTTGCATGGCTAAATCTATCCCTCTAAGTAGCTTTTCTGAGTATTTAAAGAATGTGAATAATCCTTACATCTGTAAGGTAGGCCTGTATTCTTGCCTCTTTATCACAGATGCTTGTATACAAAGGCTGAGGTTGATAGATGATAGCTTTCCTAAGGCACTTGGTGAATTTGAAGTTAGAAGATGTCCTGCACAACACTCCATGAAGGTCTTACATAGAGAGGTTGTCACCAAATTCAGCTGGCATCACTGGTACAGTGGAACAGAAGGATTTGAACTCACAATGCCACGTGCACACTATTGCCGAAAATATCACTCCTAACCTAGTGAGGCTGCATATGAAGGCTTCAAATAATTCAGAAACAGACAGCATGAGATGAAGAAGGAAGGTGGTTGCAATGGTAATCTAGAACATTTTTAAAAAGAACAACAGCAACAGGAAGAATGCTGGTCTTCCAACATCTTTTTCTTTCATTAAGGTTGGTCTACATGCTGCCTAGTCATCAAGGGATAATTTCTCTTTGTGAGTGAGCTACTTGCAAATTAATCATCAGAGAAAGTTCACATTGCACAGTATCAACTTGAACATAATATTATTTAATGGAGATGGTTCACCCATCTGGTTGTGAGTCCTCAACTGTTGAATAACCAAAGTGAAAAGAGACCAGTGCATGTGTCATGCAAGTGTAAACCAGCTATATGAAATAGTGACTACACGTATCAGCTGTGTGCAGGAACATTGGCGCAATAAGGAAAGTAAGAGGTTGGCATATAGACCTTGATAATTTGTGTGTCACCAAGCCAAACACAGCCTACTAAGCATGTTATGGCAGCCATCCAGGAAGTCAATAGGCCACCCTTTTTTTTTTTGCCTGTAGGTGCAAAAAGGGTGTGTGAAACACCTGAAATACTGTAATATGTGACTAGTGTGCTGCATTTGGCTTGGTAGGTCACAGGATGTGCATGACTGCCTCAGTCGGGTTCAGTTCTGACTCCCATGATGACAGATGTGAAAATACCAGCTCATATCGATAAAGCCAGAATGTTACACAATATTTATAAGTGTCATAAACCAGTTCTGATTAGAGCTCATTTTTGCTCCCACTTATTTCAATGACAAAGATCCTTCTGAAACACCTTTGTGCAATACTTCCAAACAGGTAATCCCTTCACCTCTGCATGCATGTTGGCGTCGGCTATCTCTATATTTGGGCAGCCAAGCATAACCATATCTCATCTAGTAGATACACACCTGTGATTAACAGATGGTCATTGCCTATGATGCCTTTTAAAAGCACACAAAACAATCTGGCAACAGCAAGCTGTAATTAGTTTCATATTTACCACTTTGTAGTTTATTATGACTCTGATGTAATGATAGCTACAAACATGGCTCTTGCTGTAGTTTATTTAAGACCCTTTTCACTTTTGATAGAATTCTAGTGAGATTTCCGAGAACAGAGAAATTCCAGTTGCTTTACAGTTTAATGCTGATAAACAATACTTGTGCAAAATAGTTCATTGTCATGATAGTAATAGCCACTGCCATGGTGTTGGTGTCTATCTAGCCACTGAGAATAGTTCTTTCAAAGCAATTGCTGTGGAAAACATGAACTAAATTAAGTGAGACTTGAGAACTTTTTTGACCTGGAGGGTTCAGGTAGCAGGGAAGTCCAGTTTTTAGGAGGATTAAGGAAAGTTACTGCCTCACGCATAAATAAAGGTGCCCTGAGAGAAATGCAGGAACAGTGGAATCTGAGCCCCTCCCCCCAATGCTTCTAGGATTTCTTTGGCTTCCTCTTTACAATTTGCTTCTGCTCTTATTGGCTCTTCCCCACACTTCCTTTGACATTCTTCAGATTTTTTTTTAACAGCAAAAATGGTTTTTCATTAAAGCAACAACCTGGCCTGGAATCCTCAGGTGCTTGAATGGCAATTGTGACATTATAACAACAACAACAACTACTACTGCTGCTGCTGCTGCTGCTACTTCTACAATTTTTGAATAATGATTATTCCTTGAAAAACAATGGGAGTCACATGTGAACACATGCCCATGAATGTTCACACATCCTTTTCCATGATATTCACCATGGTTGTGGGGCATCCTTTTGCTTAAGTTGTAGACACTCATGTGCAAACAGCATATGGTCCCCAAAGGGGGAGCATGTGCTTAAGTCAAATAAAACACACAAAGAACTAACACAAAAGACAAATAAGAGCTCTGTATGATACACATGCTTTTGCTTTTTATGTTAGCTCAGTCCCATGTGAGACTGGATCATGTTAGTAATGTTTACTTTGTGGTCTAATTACACAGAAGTGGCTGGCAGAATGATTTTGTCATGAAGTTTTTATGCAAATCACAGCTGATCAGCTGAAAATACACATGCCCTAGAAGGGTGCAGGTTTTATTCAGATTATTCCTGATAGCCTGATAATTGGAGAAAGGGAAGAAAAAGGGTTAGGGGAGATGTAGTGAAATAAATGATCCAAGCCTGAGCTCTGGAATTATCTGATATTTTAACAACACACCCTAGAACACTTATCTTTCACATGCATGACATCATGGGGATATGGCTATGCATTTTTTTGTCGAACACCATGTTGGGCTATATTCTTATAATCTCAAGATGATTTAGCAGCTTACAGTGCAAGCCCAACCATGTCTAGTTAGAAGTAAGTCCTATTAAATTAAATGGGATCTACTCCAAAGTAAGTGGGGTTATTATTGCAGCCTAAAACAGACAACCCAATACAAATATAATAAATAACATATACACCCGTACAATTATCAATTAAATCACTACAAGTGATCACACAGTGATCAAAACCACTTCCCCCCAGAAACTTAAGCATGGTCACCATTAGAATTAATCAGTAAAAAAATATCCTCACAACAGTAGTGATGTAGTGTTAACAACAGAATGCCAGAGAAAGGAGAAAAGAGTTTGCACTTTTCAGTCAGATTCTGATACAGGGTGGGTTCGCACAAACTTTCTGTGACAATGGTTTTTAACATTCCACCCTCCCAAAGAGGCACATGCGCTGTACACTTCTTACTTGCCTAAAACACAGCTAGGTCGTTATTTTTTCTCAGTTTGGATCAGCATTTCCTAAGAAGCAGCATGTTAGATACAGGATGGATATGGATGATGGCTAATGTTGTGTCTGCTCTGCTTCTGAATCCAGTGGTGGGAGTGCACTGGATCTGGATAGCAGTGTGTACATAGCCTTGGTCTTTTGAAAGGGATCAACACATGCTAAGCTTCTTGGATAAGTACAAACATCACTCAGCGCATCAGGCTGCTCCATTTTCAGACTTCCTCTTGAGTGCTAAGACCTACCTGTTGACCCTTGCTCTTCCAGGCCAGAGCTCCACATTGTACAAGCAACCACTGATAATAACCTTGCATGGCTCTGGTAAGGACCATCAGAGTGAAAACATGTGTTCTATGCTTCTTCAAGATTTCATTCAAATCCAGAAAGGAGTTTTGTCAGGGTTTTTTTTTTTATAAAATATTTATTAAAGTTTTACAAAATGAAAAAAGAAAAAGAAAAATACAAATAAAAAAAACCAGTTCCATCTTTCCATTACATTCTTTCATTTACTTAATTTTCTAGACCTCCTCTAACCTCCCTTTTTGTATTCCAGTTTAATTTATCAGTTCAGCAAATCCTTCCCCTCTTTACTTATCCTAATCTTTAATCTTAAAATAATGTAACATTAGATTTTTACTTATTAATAATCCATTTTTTCATACTCCTTATAGTATTATAACTAAAAACCACTTAACTTTCAATCCAACATCATTCTAACATTCATTAATTTTGCAATATTTCTGTAAATAGTCTTTAAATTTCTTCTAATCTTCTTCCACCGACTCTTCTCCCTGGTCTCGGATTCTGCCGGTCATTTCTGCCAATTCCATATAGTCTATCACCTTCAGCTGCCATTCTTCCAGGGTGGGTAGGTCTTGTATCTTCCAATACTTTGCGATAAGTATTCTTGCTGCTGTTGTGGCATACATAAAAAAAGTTCTGTCCTTCTTTAGCACCTGTTGGCCGACAATGCCCAGAAGAAAGGCCTCTGGTTTCTTCGAGAAGGTATATTTAAATACCTTTTTCAATTCATTATATATCATCTCCCAGAAAACCTTAATCCTTGGGCACGTCCACCAAAGGTGAAAGAATGTACCTTCTGTTTCTTTACATTTCCAACATTTGTTATCGGGCAAATGATAAATTTTTGCCAGCTTGACTGGGGTCATGTACCACCTGTATATCATTTTCATAATATTCTCTCTTAAGGCATTGCATGCCGTAAACTTCATACCTGTGGTCCATAACTGTTCCCAGTCAGCGAACATAATATTATGTCCAACATCTTGTGCCCACTTAATCATAGCAGATTTCACCGTTTCATCCTGAGTATTCCATTTCAACAGCAAGTTATACATCCTTGACAAAATCTTAGTTTTGGGCTCTAACAGTTCTGTTTCCAATTTTGATTTTTCCACCTGGAATCCATTTTTTTTGTCCTGATTATATGCCTCCATTATTTGATAATAATGAAGCCAATCTCGCACTTTATTCTTTAGTTTTTCATAACTCTGCAATTTCAATTTGTCTCCTACTTGTTCCAAAATTTCCCAATATTTCGGCCATTTGGCCTCCATATTGAGTTTTTTCAAAGCCTTTGCTTCCATTGGTGATAACCACCTTGGGGTTTTATTCTCAAATAAATCTTTATATCTTATCCAGACATTAAATAATGCTTTCCTAACAATATGATTTTTAAATGCTTTATGTGCTTTGACCTTATCATACCACAAATATGCATGCCAACCAAATACATTGTTAAAACCTTCCAAATCCAAAATGTCTGTATTCTCAAGGAGTAGCCATTCTTTCAGCCAGCAGGAAGCTGCTGATTCATAATACAATTTAAAGTCTGGCAGGGCAAATCCGCCTCTTTCCTTTGCGTCAGTTAGTATTTTAAATTTTATTCTGGGCTTCTTGCCCTGCCAGACAAATCTAGAAATATCTTTCTGCCACTTCTTGAAACAGTCCATCTTGTCCAAAATCTGTAATGATTGAAACAAAAATAACATTCTTGTCAATACATTCATCTTTATCGCAGCTATACGGCCTAGCAATGAAAGCTTCAAGTTTGACCAAATTTCTAAATCTTTTTTCACTTCCGCCCAACATTTTTCATAATTATCTTTAAATAAATTCACATTTTTGGCTGTCATATTAATCCCCAAGTATTTCACTTTTGTAACCACTGTTAAACCTGTCTCGTTCTGAAACCTCTCTCTTTCATTCTCTGTTAAATTTCCCCCCAAAACCTTTGTCTTTAGTTTGTTCAGTTTAAATCCAGCAACCTGACCAAAATCTTGAATCAGTTCCAAAACTCTTTTGGTACTAGATTCTGGCTCCTGTAATGTCAATACTAAATCGTCTGCAAATGCTCTCAATTTATACTGTTTAGCTCCGACTTGTATACCTTTCACCAACTGGTCTCTTCTAATCATATTCAGCAAAACCTCCAGGACTGATAAAAAAAGCAATGGGGAAATTGGGCAACCTTGTCGTGTCCCTTTCTCTATCTTAAATTCCTCCGTCACCTCATTATTAACAATTAACTTGGCCTTTTGTTCAGAGTAAATTGCACTTATACCGTTTCCAAAACCTTCTCCCACCCCCCATCCCTTGTAGATTTTTCTTCATAAAACTCCAAGAAATATTGTCAAAGGCTTTCTCCGCGTCCACAAATATTAGAACTGCTTTAGTATTAATATTCACTTCTAACTTTTCCAGAATGTTAATTATATTCCTCAAATTATCAGACAAATGTCTGCTCGGAAGAAAGCCTGTTTGGTCTTTATGAATCTCTTCCATCAACACTTTTTTTAATCTCTTAGCCAAAATATCTGCAAAGATTTTGTAATCCACATTAAGTAGTGATGTGGGGCGGTAGTTCTTAAGCTGAGTTTTTTCAGTTTCTGTTTTCGGTATAAGTGTAATATATGTTTCTTTCCACGATTCTGGTACCTTTCCCCCTTCCAGTATTTCATTACAGACTTCTTTTAAAGGTTGTACTAGCCATTGTTTTAAAGTTCTGTAATATCTTGAAGTCAGTCCATCTGGTCCTGGAGATTTGCCCAATTGCATGTTCTGAATGGCATCTTCTATTTCCTGTTCAGATATTTTACAGTTCAACATTATTTTACTTTCTTGAGGAATTTTTTGTAATCCATTTATCTTCAAAAATCGATCTATGTCAACTTCTTTCTGCGGCCCTTGTGTATATAGTTGTTTAAAATACCTCTGGAAACATCTTTTAATCTCGGCTGGGTTCTGTATGTTCCTTCCTTCCACTTCTAAATTTGTAATAGTTTTTAATTTTTGTCTTTTTTTCATTTGCCACGCTAGCAATTTCCCACATTTGTTAGCTGATTCAAATGTCTTTTGTCGCATTTGTTTAATTTTCCATTCTATTTCCTGGTTCATCATTTTCATATATTGTACTTGGTATAGCTTTATTTCTTTCAAAATCTCTTGCGACTTTGGTTTTGCTCTCAGTTTCTTCTCACTATCTTTTATTTTTTCCAATATTTTATCTTTCCTTTCATTTTGGCTTCTTTTCTTTATTGCATTTTGTTGTATCAAGAACCCTCTCATAACAGCTTTACTTGCGTCCCAGATAACTCTTTTTTCAACATCAGTGTTCATATTTATTTCAAAATAGTCTCTCAAGGTTTTTTGGGCCTTCTTAATCATGTTTTCATCTCTGAATAAGGTGTC
This sequence comes from Podarcis raffonei, assembly GCF_027172205.1. Taxonomy (NCBI): domain Eukaryota; kingdom Metazoa; phylum Chordata; class Lepidosauria; order Squamata; family Lacertidae; genus Podarcis; species Podarcis raffonei. The sequence continues at coordinate 90,378,238 of NC_070608.1, forward strand.
ATTCATCCTCCATCTAAAAGAACCAGTGGAAATCAGTTTCATCTCCATCTTAACAGGATTATGGTCAGAGCAAGTTCTTGGACAGATTTCTGCCTTCTTTATCTTTGGAGCCATTCCACTAGTTACCCATATTTGATCGATTCTAGTCCATGTCATTTTGGCTTCAGAAAAGAAAGTTCCCTCTCTAGCCAGGGGATTCTTTATTCTCCAAATATCAACTAAGTCCAAATTGTCTGTCATCTCGAAAAAGGTTTTCGGTAGTCTACCATCCTTGGTGATCACCTGTCTTTGTGCCTTATCCATGTTTGTTGATACTACTCCATTCATGTCTCCAATCAAGTTCAAATTATAGTCCATATAGTCCATTAAAGTCTCATGTAACTTTTTAAAGAATTCAGATTTCCCCTCGTTTGGTGCATAAATTCCTACTATCAGGAATTTTTCTCCTTGAATTTGAATTTCAATTGCCACATATCTTCCTTGGTCATCTTTAAAGATAAATTTCGGTGACAATCTCTCCTTTGCATAGATCACTACTCTTTTTTTAACTTTGTCAGATGAAATAAACTGTTGTCCCAATCTTTTATTAATCAGTACTTTTCTATGTAACCTAATCACATGTGTTTCCTGTAGGCAAATCAAGTCCAATTGTTCTCTTTTCAATAAATGAAAAACCTTTTTCCTTTTTTTGGGGGAATTTAGGCCATTACAATTCCAGCTTAGTAGTTGCAGAGCCATAGTGTAGTTACTTTGTTTTACCTCCAACAGCACCAAGTATTTGTTCTTGATCTGTCGGTGGTGTCACTTTCTCTGAACCAGGTAATCCAAAAGATAAGTTTTCTATGTCTAGTATTCCACTTTCCCGTGCTCTTGGCTCTTTCCCTGTTTCCGCTTCTTTCTGTAAATCTTCTCCACGGTCTCTCAAAAATCTATCTTTGTCGTCCAGTGATCTTATTTTTATCTTCCTTCCTTTGTATTTAAAGGACAAGCCTTGAGGGAACTCCCACCTAAAAAGGATTCTGTTACTTCTCAGCAAAGCGACCAGCTCTCTGTAGTTAGACCTGAGGTCCAAAAGATGTTTTGGAATGTCCTTGAAAATCTCCACACTTGACTGATAAATTTCCAATGTCTTTTGGTAGTGCAAATTCAACATTTTATCTCTCTCCTCCTTAGTTCAAAAAGTGATAAGACAGTCTCTCACTTTATTTTTCTTTCCTCCTTTTCCAAGCCTGAATGCACTTACTATCTTGAATTCTTCCTTTCCCGAATCTAGTTGCCAAAAGTCTATAAATTCCTTAGTAAGAAATTCAGCCAAATTGTCCTCAAGTTCAGGTACGGCTCTGATCCTCAAATTAGTTTGTTTCTCCTTCAGTTCCACCATAGAAAGCATCAAACCATGGTCGTCCAGTCGTCTGTGTATCGGTGGTATCTTCTCTTCAGTGGCAGTTGCTATCTCCTTTGCTTCCTCCGCAGTCTTTCGAATCTGAGTAGATTCTTGAAGCAATTTCTCAATAGCCTGTGTATTGGTGTTCACCTGCTGTCCCAAGTTATTTATGCTTGTGGTATTACGGCCAATTTTTGCCGATGCTTCAGCTACTTGTTTATTTGTTTCAGCCACCTGTATATTTGTTTCAGCTACTTGCCTAGTTAAATTTTCCAATGATTCATTAATTTTCCCTAATGCCAAAGCTAAAACCTCCTCAGACGACATTCCCTTTGACTTCACTTGTACTGGTACGGCCCCTGGTCCAGATACCCCAGAGGCCCCAGATGCTGATGCTCTTCTTTGTGACCCAATTTCCGTGCAAATTTTGCCAGACCTCAATATTTTCTCTTGAGTCGAATCGACCTTTTCTTTCCCGTCTGCCATACCACTCCAGATAAGTCCAAGGTCACTCCCACAGCTGGGCTTTGTTATGGAATGGAAAATTCCCTGGCTCAGTTATTTTTGTAACAATGTCCAACTTCCTCTAGGGGGACACAGTTGCAGTCAAACTTGTAACTTTAAAAAATAACCTTTTTAAGTCCCCCAGTTCATCAAAAAAGACGACTGTATCAGTTCCAACTATTTTAAAGTTACCTTAAAACCAGGAGAAGTCAGCCAAAAACACTGTATCTTTTTTTGCAGAGTTAGCTGTCAAAAGCAATTATTAGGTGCCTTCACAATACGGCATTCATTTCCAAGGCAGTCCGTTCCCAGGATCTAAGCAGTGGTTTTTACCTTCCTTTCCCCACTTTCTTTACAGGAAAGTAAAGTTCAAATCTTTTCCCCTCCTTTCCTGCAATCCGGAGGGGAAATCTTCTGTCTGACGTTCGGATTTTAGCCCTTTTAAGAGTTACTTTCAAAGTTCTAGCTCACAGTCTCTTTGCTTTGTTATATATACAAAGAACGGGAAGCAGACTTCCTGTTTATACTTCCCCGTTTCGGTACCAAATTTGCTGATTTTTTCCCCTTTATAGTCCAATTTAATCCTACTCACGGGTAGTTGTTTCTTGCCAAGTTGTCCAGAAAGAAGTCAGCGCTCTCCGATAACGGCTGTGCGGCTTCGCTCCGTGGAAGAAGCAGTCACTCACAGCACCGCGCCGCTCTCCCCGCTTTGCTTCGGAGCCCCAAAAAAGGGTTCCTTTGCAATTTGGGGGGGCGCTGAAGGTGCCCGCTGAGTCCCACGCTCACAGGCTTCCCCACCTGTGATTTTTTAGATGGGTCTCCGCTTCGTCGCAGTGGTCAGACCCGATCCCACGGAGCTGGTCCCTCGGAGATCAGAGGGAATCCGCCATTATCGCTGGCGCTAACCCGGAAGGGTTTTGATGTGGTGTTCAGTAAATTGAATTCAGGCCTTCATTCATGACTTGTAACTTGTCAAACAGAACACAACCCACCCCTTTAATCTTGCCTTTCCCCCCTCCTTAGCTAGGACTGCATAAGCATGCCCAGGACCTGGCAGACTTGCTGGGTGGTCAGTGTCCGCCTTGGCAAGTAGGTGGCAGCCACCTTAGAACTATGGCCAAAAACAGTAACAATGATAAAATATAAGATAAACAGCGAAAAGATTTTAAAACAGCAGATAAAAGCGGCACAAAACCAATAAAATCAATGTGAGAAATTCTTTAACAGGCCTGGGAAAACAGACAGATATTCAGATGGTGACATAAACATAGCATTGAGTCTCCAGACAAGCCTCTCTGGGAAGTGTATTCTATAGATGGGGCACCACCACCAAGATAGCCCTCTTTCAGGTGGCCGTTCACTGTACCTCAGTCCACGTGGCGCCCAGTGATGAGCTCTGTGCATGGGTGGGAGCTGCAGAGGTAGGTGGTTTTTCAGGTACCCCAGTCCCAAGTCATGAAGGGCTTTAATAGTCATCAAAACTACTTAGAATTGTGCCTGGAAATGGGCTTAGAGATGTTGGAAAACCAGCCCCATCTGGAGAGGCTGTCCCCTCTCCCTGCTCCCGGAGCTGGCTTACCGGTGATCCGCGTTCCCAGACAGACCAGGGAGATCTTGATATAGGCGACATCTCCCAGCGTGGGAAAATGCCCACCCACTTCTCCCCCTTCCGCAGGGGAAAGAAGAGTAGTCAGAAATGTATTTACATGATGTTTATTTCTGACATTACAGCTCTACAGAAAACGTGTCCGGTCACTTCAGTTTCCACCCAGCAAGTGACAAAGACTTCCTGTACATACGCAAGAGGAAGGTCTCAAATTACACACTGGACACAGACTCACAAAGCCTGTGAACTTCCAGGAATTTACTTTCCCACAGCTAGCCATATCACATGATGTCAACAAGCTGACTGTCTGCATCTGCGATGTTTTCATATTGTAACAAGAGAGCGAGTGCACTTGTATGAGGCTGGTAAAATATGTCTCAACGTGCAGCGTGTTGGTATGTGAATAGAGGTTAGGAGAGGATGTATTTATTAGATATTATCTTTGCTTCCTCAGGTTTATGAGTTTAGCAGAGTGCCATCCCTTTGCAGCTTAAAAGGAAGCTTAGATAGGCTACTTTTAGCCTTTTAGTTTAAGTAATCCAGGGTGCTTTAAGGCAGACTGGATATTCCTTGCATTATCCACTTTTATCACCCTTAAAACAATAAAGACACAAACAGTTTTGTAAAAAATAAAAATAACATTTAATCATTCAGAATCAGGGCTGTAGCTAGGGGGTGGCGCAGGCGATTTGAGGGGTGGCGCAAAATCAGCTTAAAAATATGTCCATAAATATAAATATCGATTATTGCCTCATAAGAAATGGTTTTAAATAGAGGGTGAATTGAATGGGTGGAGGGGGTGGAGGAGAGGCGGAAGGAAGAGCTAACTTGTCCGTGGCTGTGAGTGCAATCTGGATGGTTCTGCCAGGGGCACAAGATCACCTAGCTCCGGCTCAATTCAGAATAATTGTTGAAGAGTAACAGATGCGGCAGCTTTGTTCAGGTAGGCTTAAAATGGTAATTAAGTTACAAAGGCATACTTAAGACAAGCTTAAAATGGAGTCTGAGCATGTAGCTTAGGAAGAGACAAAAAGGAGGATGTGCCCATGCAGGTAAGGTAAAGGTAAAGGGACCCCTGACCATTAGCTCCAGTCTTGACCGACTCTGGGGTTGCGGCGCTCATCTTGCTCTATAGGCCGAGGGAGCCGGCATACAGCTTCCGGGTCATGTGGCCAGCATGACTAAGCCGCTTCTGGCGAACCAGAGCAGCGCACGGAAATGCCGTTTACCTTCCCACTGGAGCGGTACCTATTGATCTACTTGCACTTTGACGTGCTTTTGAACTGCTAGGTTGGCAGGAGCAGGGACCATACAACAGGAGCTCACCCCGTCGCAGGGATTCGAACACGCCGACCTTCTGATCCGCAAGCCCTAGGCTCAGTGGTTTAACCCACAGTGCCATCCGCGTCCCCGCCCATGCAGGTAAGAGACTATATATAGCTACTTCCTCCCTGTCAGGGCACAGTGGGAGTGTCTCACAGAGTTCTCTCTAGCAAACTTACAGGAAAACTCTGTGAGCTTCAGCTCCTATCATGTGCCTACCTAGCACAGGGGTATAGTGTGGGGAGGGCCATAGCCCTGGGCGCATAATTTTGAGGGGGCATGAACCAGGATCTCAAGGATCCCCACCCTACCTGCTGCCAGGGGTCTCTGGGCCCCAGAGCCCAGCCTGGCCTTGCTGCTGACTCCCCAGCCCCCTCGCCACCCAGCCAGAGTTGGGGGGATGTGCCTGCCAAGGGTTGTGTCGGCTAGATATGCTCTCCTGAGGGGGTGGGCAGGCGGTGCAGTGCAGCACAGTGCAGCATGGCTGTGTGAACCCTCTGCTCCCCATGCCCACCTGCCTGGCACTGGTGGCAAGGCATTGGCAGTGACAGGGTGGGCGGTATTTCCACAGGCCCTGTTTGATGGCAGTTGAGTTGCTGCTGCATTCTGGGGCAGTGCAGTGATGTTGGGGCACTTGAGGTGCCCCAGCTGCTGGAAGAGCTGGTCTGTGGCATCGCCTCTCCTTACTAGCAGCTCCTGTGCAGTTTAATCTGGTGGAAGTCACTCTATGCCATGGAGACCATGTGGAACCTTAGTGACAAAGAAGGATCAAGAAGCATCTCCAGGTAGCAAACGTGATCCCTCAGGGGGAGCTTAAACCCATCAACAAGCTTCCTTCTCTTACATCCTGATCTAAATGAAGTGGCTTGTTGCTAATGAAGAATGGAAAAGACCTGGTTATTATCCATTAAAAGAGGCCTGAAGTTTTGCAGTAAAGCAGAAGATGTAAAAAGGATTGGCAGAAATATTATAAAGTGAAGTAATTCCTTTTAAAACTAAAATTCCTTTCAAGAACACATCAAAATTAAACTATTTCCTGAAGGACAATGGGATAGCCAACAGGTACGACACATGGGTCTTAGCATGCTTAGCTTATCCCAGCCACCCCCAAACTTGGCCCTCCAGATGTTTTGGGACTACAGCTCCCATCATCCCTAGCTAACAGGATCATTGGTCAGGGATGATAGGAATTGTAGTCCCAAAACATCTGAAGGGCCTAGTTTGGGGGTGTCTGGCTTATCCTTCCCCCCCTTCTCTCACTCACCCCCTCCCACCAGCGCTCCAATAATCAGGCAATCCATCTGAAGAATTATCAAAACAAGGGGAAACAAAAGCTATAAGATGAACATTTTTTCTCTGGGTGGTGGTTTTGTACAACCCTAACTGTGGTGGTCATTGGAATTTTGCAAAAGCGATATAGCAGGTGTGGGAATCCTTTGGCCCGCTAGATGTGGCTGAACTACAACCCCCATAATCTCTGACCATTGATCATGCTTGCTGGGGCTGATGGGAGTTGTAGTTCAGCACCATCTGAAGGCCAAACGGTCCCCACACCTGTGATATAGGAAGCAAATTTGGGACTATCTCCACACTGGGGCTCAGAGGGCTGAGGGCAATTTTCATCTCCTTGACTATGAAGTCAACTAATACATCTTTGGAATAATTAAGTAGGTCTCTGAAAAAAATGTGTGCAACTAATTAGCCATGTCTTAGAAATAAAATGGAAAATTAGTATGATGTGTGGCATAAATAAACTACAGAAATGTTTCAATATGCTCTAAATTGTGAAATTTAGCAACAAGTATGCAAACGTTAAGAAGTGCTGCAGAGAGTCAGTGTGTGAGTGTTAATGGATGCCTGCAGCACAGATAACAAAAGGTACAGAGCAAGTGTGAGGACAACAACTATAGCGAGATCTAAGCCATTAATGCAAGTGAATTTCATTACTGGAAGGTTAACAAATGTCAGGGAGAGCGGAAGGAAATAGCAGAGAGTAACGATGCTCCATACAAAGCAAAAGAAATTGTGTTTCAGAGAGGCAGATAGTCAAGAGAGCCACATCTCTAGGTAACAGTCATCTGGAAGTATAAAATGTAATCATTGTTTTGGCTGTAGTGTGTGTGTGTGTGTGTGTGTGTGTGTGTATGCTTCCACCTTGTAACGAAGCACACAATTCTTGGCCAACTGCAGAGATGCTAAAAGGAGCCTCCAAAGCATAATTGTTTTGCTGTACATTAGTTCTATAGGCTAACAATGCAAGGAGTGTTCAGTTCATCTAGCCCAGACCCTGCTACTCTACATAAATGATAACATGTAGAAAGAGCTACAAAACTGATGTGGTGAAGTAGTCACCATGGCAAAGAAATAGAAATATACCTATATTGCGCTACCAGTATTGTAGCCATCTTCACTGTGGAAATATACATCTTGGCATGCCCAACCTATACTGCCTCAAATGGTTACAATTTCCAGGCTTTGAAACATTCCAACACATTTCATGTACTGTAATATTCCACATAAATTTCTATGGGATAAATCAGCCTCATATAACCAACATGGTTAAGTCTAATTAATGCATAGAGCAAGCTATCCTGGCAGCTAGATAGGTCACTTCCCCTTGCTTTGGGGGAAGAGTTATCAAACACTGTTATCTCTCATTTCTACCATGTAAACCCTACCAGTAAGGAGATCTAAACTGGATGCTCCAAGCTTAGACCACAAGGCCTAAGCCAGCCATCTTTGTGTTTCTATACAAATAATTTAGACACTCTTACCATTTTGGAACCTAAGTTATACTGCCTGTCTTTTCTTGCTGCTTTTTGGAAAAGCACATGAACCTGACCTTTGAAGAGTTTGTAAGTAAACCATTCTTAACTTACCAAACGTGGTCTCTTTCTTGTGGGATGTATCAACACTGTAGCAGTCAAATAAAACAGAGTGGACAAATAGGGGAATGTTGCTCCAGACAGGGAGGACTTCCTGGGATACCTGCTCTGGAGCATCCTCCCCCTGTGTGTGACTAGGTAGGTGGGCATGACCCTGCCAGACCCTATAAAAGGGCCAGTCACTCAGCCATCTTCCTCTTTTGCTCTTTGCCTCTCTGTTGGACTCTGGTCCTTTGGATCTTTTGCCAACTTCCTCTCTGTTGGCTCTTAGCCAGCAGCACATGGCTTATCGTTACAGAGGGTGAAAGCCACAAGGTAGAAAGTCTGAGGCCGAGCTCAGACTTCTTTTCTCGACAAATGTAACTGTAACTACACGATCAAGCCTGCCTTCAGGACAATACTGTGAACTGAATGTAAGTAAACTTTACCATTACTTTTAAAGAAGACTGTCGTGTTATTATTATTATTAAGAGGGAAATAAAGGGGAAATTTACCAGGAACAATCTAATCTGGACAAGCCAGACCGGATTGCTTAACTTAAATGATTCTAAAAAAATCCATCAACTTGCTTCTAGCAAAGTGCAAGGAAATGTGCTCTGCTACTTGCTCACTAGCGTCAGTGAGGAGGGATAATATTTAATCAATATAGCCTCTCCTACTTTCCACAACGTTCCCACATTTCTATGCTAAGGGAAGTGGGGAACTTTGGAAGCAACTTAGAAGGGGATATTTTAAAGGGATCAGGCTATATTTCCCCACTTTGCTGCAAGTTTTGTGATTTTGTGATTTCAAATCTCTTCTGGAGTTCTCCCACCAAAAGTACTTGCCCCAAACAAGGGAAAATTCTTTTTTATTTAACCAATATTTTATCATTTTACCAAAACCAACAATTTCTACATTTGATCTTTGGTTACCACTAGCCCCCTCATGTCAAACTTACAAATTTAAATGCATTTATATAAATTTGTAATTTTGATCTTTTGTTTCCCCTTGCCTCCTGGGCTTTCTTCCTGAGAGGATAACAGCACGTGTTGACCTTTGTTTCACCCTGCCTAAGAACCTCAAGTCTGCTTTGCCTTTGTGTCAGTTTCACAGTTAGGTTTGAATGAGTAGAGAGTCTGGTCTTTTGAATAAGTCTCCAGCTTCCAATCGCCAGCTTCCTGTTTTTAGTTAGAATCCATTTCCCAACTTTCAGTGGCATGAACATTGTTGTATACAGGGCTTTTTTTCATCCGGAACTCACTGGAATTCCGTTCCGGCCCCTCTCAGGTGGGCACCATTGCCATTCTAAGAGAATGAGGTAAGTTATGGCACCTCTTTTTCTAGAAAAAATAGCACTGGTTGTATATATGCATTTCTGTGGCTACTGCAACTCCAGTTTTCAGGATCTAGCAACCTCCTCTACTCTCCTCAGAACACAACACCATCAAAGAGATGAACCTCAGACTCTAGTTCCAATGGATTCTGATCTCCTGGACAGATGATCCCGACTTGAGATAACAATTGAAGGAGCAGCCGTCACAGGGCCCTGAAGGCAGATTCACACCACACACACCACCACAAATGACTTGTGAAGCTAATGGGAATTTCCAAAGTAGTTTGTGGTATGTCAGGATGACCTGCTGTTCAGTTTCTTTTAAAAATTACTTTGCAGGCAAGATCCACCAGGTTTGCTAAAGTAGTTTTTTGGATCCATGCCAAAGCATGGTTTCACATGGTCTTGCCTGTTAATACTGAAGGAAGGGTAGGTAGAATGTGGATTTCCAATTGGACCATTGGGCTTATTTCTAGCCTGACTGGGGGAAAAGAATAAACACTGAGTGGAGTTAGCAATGCCTCATTTAGAGAAGTACTAGGGATCACATCTTAACATTCTTAAAACATAGGCCTTATGGTACTAAAAGGGACCTCAAATTCTTAAAGCACAGATCACTTAAAACTTTCCCTCCCCCATGAGTAACTGAATGAAAAATATTTTCTGTCCAATAAATTAAATCTTCGGTTGTCTTGTGCTTGAATCCTTTTGTTTAAAAGCAGGAGAAAATTCTTTCATAAGAAACTTTCAGTAGTGGGTCAGATTATTCTATGCAAATCTCCAAGCAGCATTAATACCAATCAAGATGCCGAATACGGCCTGTGAGCCAAAGTTTTACACCAAAGTGAGAGACCTGTACACACAGGAGAGCCCAGTAATGAGTAGCAGGAGGGGACCCACATTTTAAAGACTCAAAAAACTTGATCCGGTTAAGATAAAAGCTTACTGCAGGGGGATGTGAAGACAACCCCCCACCCTGCTATAGATTTAAGGGCCCTTATCTCCAAAAGGGGGGTCTATAGATAATGCTGTTCTGCTTCCCTGTCTCCCCTTGCCTCACACATGCGCTTTCTCCTCAGACAGTATGCATACAAGATTTCATTCCTTACAGGTGCCAGGTGGATTCTGCTCAGCAGAATGCAAACAGTTCCCAGTTTCCCTGCATACTAGATTATAAATGTGCAATGAGTTTATGAAATCCCCTGTAATAAGCTTATTACGCCTTATCCGTGGTCTATATGAAAACACCAGGGTGAGGGTAAGATGCGATCGGTCAGGCCATCTAACTAAAGAAATTCAAACGCACTATGGGGTTAAACAAGGATGTGTCCTCGCGCCAACGCTATTTAATTTTTATATCAACTCTCTAGCAGTAAATATGGCGAAAGAAAATGCCCACCCTCCCAATCTGGCAGGTATGCCCCTCCCGGTGCTTCTGTATGTGGACGACGCAGTCCTACTCTCCTTTTCCTGCGTTGGCTTGAGGAAGCTTTTGAGATCACTTGCTGACTATTGTCAAGCGGAACAACTATCAATAAATTACAGCAAATCTAAAATTATGGTGTTTTCAAAGAAAAGAAGGAAACACATATGGAGAATTAATGGTCAACCTATTGACCAGGTAGCAACTTTCAAATACCTGGGAATAACTTTTCAGGAAAGGGTCTCGTGGCACCAACAGATGAAAAACGCCATTGCCAATGCAGGAAGGGCCAATAAAGCCCTTACAAGATTTTTTCACGGGAAAGGGGGTAAATACGTTCCGGCGGCCTCCCAGGTTTTTGCTGCAAAAATACTCCCACAACTCACTTATGGACCCCAGGTTTGCAGTTTTAAAAATTTTGCGCCTATGGAGGCATTTCAAACAAAATTCTATCGGTGTTTATTGGGGATCCCCCCCTGTGTATCTAATATAGCTGTCCGCTTAGAAGTGGGACAACCACCCGTTAACGCGCGGTTGTGGATTCTAAAGATACACTACTGGTTAAAACTTATTTTTTTCCCGGCCGGTTTGGCTCCTTTAACACTCTTAGACACCTTTCATTCTACCTGGAAAGCTTCCCTGTTTGAAAAGATAAGAAGCTTGGGATTCTCCCCGCAGATCTTGATAGCGGCAGGATATGAGAGAGCCAGAAGTCAAGTGCTTCAACGCATTAGGGACATAGAGCTGCAATGTCATATGGGCAAAATGGAGAAACATGCCACAATTAGAGACTTTGGGAGAGGGTTCTCACCCGCAAATTATCTGGCTGATTTACAAATACCTAAGTACAGACACTCCTTTACCCTGGCCAGATTTAACGTTCTGCCCTCTGCCCTGCTGCTAGGCAGATATGAGGGCAAACCATATGAGTCACGTGTTTGCCCATGTGGCTCATCGGAAGTGGAAACAAGTCTGCATGTATTGCTGCACTGTAGTTACTACGAGGATCTACGCCTGACCTTTATTGCCCCAGTTCTACAAAAGCTTAAAAATGAACCAGAACTCCAACGTATGAGAGCCTTGGTAGAAGATAAGGTTCCTGAAATTACGATCAATGTTGCCAAATTCTGTGTAGCCGCTATTAGGCGCAGGAAACAAGAGCTTTCCAATGCCAATATGCAGGCGAAGGCAAATACTTAATTTTATTTATGCTGTCTAATTTTAAATTGCTGTTATGGCCTAATCTGTATTGAAATTGTCCTTTGTTTTTTCCGGTGTTATGCTTTGCTGACTAGCTGTACGAGTTAATCTGGTCTGTGACCGTTTTAATAAATTTGATTTGATTTGAAATCCCCTGTAAATCTGAAGCTGCCATTGATCATCATAATGCTTTGCATTTATATAGCATTGTTCACAAACTTCACATACATTATCTCAGAACCCTACCAAACTTGTAATTAGCGTCATCCATTGCCCCTCAAAGCATTAATAGCAGGCATGCTCCCCACAATTTTTACTGGGATCACAGGACTTTGGAAAGGGGAGTTTTAACTCTTTCCTTCCCCCAGCATAGTTCCAATGAAAATAGCCCTCCACACTACCTAGCTGACTTGGAAAGGAAGCTTCCATTGGCAAGGATGAAATTTTTGTCAAGACAGAGGCATGGGAGTAGCTGGGGGACGGGACAGGGGGGCAATTGTCCCTCCTAGACCCACAAACATTATTGGAAACCATTGAAAGTACTCAACTGGCTGCCCCCCCAAATCCTAGCTGCGCCCATGGACAGAGGTGGGGAGAAAAATGTTAAATTTCACCTTCCTTTGTGCTCTGGTCTCTACAATATTTGCCCCCTACTGCTACTAATGTTTTTCTAAAATAAAAAGGACATTGTTGCTTATGATGTAAATATTGTCAGTTCTACCTTGACCCTCAGTGTCCCTTACAATAGCCAAACAAGCTGGAATAGTATTATGATCCTCCTATGGTAGAGTGGTCAGGTAGACTGGGAACTGAAGGGTTAATTCAGGAAGCTCCCCCTTTTTAAAAATTTTCATATAACTTTTATTTTGACATATATATATTACAGAAACTACCATTTAACATTTACTTAGTGCCAGTAGTGTGCCAGGCACTTCACAATTCAGAAGTACATAGAAGGCATAGCTTTCCAGTAAAACAACCGAGTGCATTCCCCATGAATACCCCATGCAAGGAATGCTGGAGTCCTCATTCGGGGAGTGTGATAAGAGGCACCTTCGCTGTATCTCCAAAGGCAGTAGCACCACCATGGCCCCATGGAGGGGTCAGATCTTGGTGGAGGTAGAAAGGCACAATTGCTTTTTGCTCGGTGCATGATGTGATACACGCAAGAAACCTTATATACCCAGATCCAATAGAAGGGCCCCCTTTTCTTGGCCTTTTGAGACCAGAACAACAACCCCTGCTAGATGTCTGTGTTGTATTAAACACTACAGAGGGACATATTTCCAAATCCCAAAGCAGTCTGTGTATACAGCAGGAGAAGTGCCTTTGAAGTCCTGGCAGGGAGAGCCTCGAAGCAGGACCAGTTCCTGGTTCTTCCATACCTCAATTTCTTGACCGCTTTTGTTAGTTCTTTTCCTTTTGCTGAAGGTGTTCCCTGGGGGAGTTGGTTTTTGGATCTCATTCCAGATCCAGCTAACAGCTCGAAATAACATGTGTGGTTTCTGCATGGATGCCTGTGTAGCTAAATGTACACTTTACACTCCGATTGATCTCTCTCTCTCTCCTCTGCAGCCATTACACCATTTACAACTTAAATGAGAAGAGTGCTAGACTGGTCACTGCATGATAGTCCACTGTATGCTTAACAAAGCACCTGTCATTCTGTTGAATGGGCGATATTGAGAGATCTCTTTACTGTAAACCCCCGCTATTAGACTCACTGTCTGAGGAGGCCAGGACACCCAGTGTCAAGAGCAAAAAGCAAATTTTCAGTGAAATGCTTGGAGTGAGGTGGTTTCTTCTACATAGGTACAGGTAGAGAAGGAAGGATAAGTAACAAGTAAAGATTCATACTGAAAAATGCTTAATAGTATCTCTGTTAAGTGCTTGTGTCCCCTCCTTCCTTCCACTTATAGATAGCTCTCAAAATCATGCAGTAGGATGAAGTCAAATGAGCCCCTAGGAACTATATTTGTGTTTCTCTCTGTAATCTCTATGTTTATTTAAATGTTTCTGTTGTAGTTATTTTCTGAAACTCATTTTTTATTTGCAACATCTCCTAGCAAATAACTCTCCTTACACTATAATTTCAGGATCAACAATAATGTTGACAATGTAGGGGGAAAAATCACATCTGTGAGAAAGGAAGAGAGAGAAATATATCCATGCAACCGCTTCTAATATTCAGAAAAAGAATAACTTACATAAATATAGTTATTGAAAATCAAATTGGTAATACTTTTTTATTTTTTGGCCCAATTTTGCAGCAAAGGCTTGAAGTACAAAAGGTATCCAAAACATCATACAGATTAATATTAAATGTGTAAGTTAACACAGAAGCAACTAGAGCTCCTCAAGGATAAGAGGGTAGGTATGCAGTCTAATTCACTAAAAACATAAAAACAAAGAAAAAGAAAAGTCTTTTTTTCTTTAAGGCAGGGATGGAGAATGATGAGGGAGGAAAGTGAATGGAGCAAGGAAGAAATGTGAGCGCAAAGCCTTCTGCGGTTCAGATCATGGGCAAGAGTGATTTGTCCCTCCCCTGGACGCCCTCGGAAGGAGAAAACAGAGAGAAAAGAGGGTGTTCAAGGGGGGCAGGGAGAGAGAGACATGATGGCCCCACGAATGTTTGGCTCTGGCCCTGCCCACCTGCCAGGCAAGGTGCCCAACAGAGTACTCCAAGGGAGCACAGCCCTTGATGGGGATTAACTCTAACCAGCTAAGCTATCCAAGATGACTTGGATATCAACGGAGAGAAAGGCCTTGCTTGCTATTTTTGTTGGCTGGTACTTTCAGCAAAAAGGAGAGTGAGAATGTCCTCACAGGTTCAGGAAGCCATAACAACGGTGCAGGCATGACCCAAATGGTGTCCTGTGTTGAGAGCAATGGCAAGAAGATGGCACAGATGGACGCAAGTTCAAAGAAGATGTAATAGGAAAGAATGTGTTGACTAGATAGTTTGTGAAACTTCAGACAAGCATCAAAGGACCCCCAAATGGACTATGCAGGGACACTCCAGTTGGGTTAAAGGATACTGTAAATGTGACAGTAATTGGGACAGGTGGACATTTCACATTCAATTGGTGGATAATTTAATCACTCCACCATTGTGACTCCATCTCTGAATGGAACAAAATTATCTAAGTCCATGTAGCAGAGGCTGAGAGGCAGTTCTTTGCCTCACCTCCAGCGCCTTCACTTTGCTCCTGATTCTTCACTGAAACCAAAGGATCTTGGTAACTGTGGACTCAGACTTAGGGCTTAACTTAATTTCTGTGCATAATAATTACTTGCTGAACTTATTTTAGTGCCTAATTCTACCAAACACCTTAAATACTTTGAAATGCTTTTTGAATTCTGGTAATTCTGCTGGATGGTTGCATTTTGGTTCTCATACTGTTTCAGAAAGCGTAGATTTGACAGATACAGATTCAAATGTGAATGGAATAAAATTTATCCCCTAGTAATAAATTGCAACCACACAGGCCACTTGCTCTGTACTCGCAGGGGGAAGGGGAGATTGGGAAAGGCCTTTGAAGATTTTGCTCATGTCTTGGCACCATGGATGTTTCCCTTGAACTTCATTCCGCCATTCATAAGCGCTACATTATTTTCTGAAGGACATCAGAGGTAATTTTTTATTCAGAACTGTGAATGTTTGCAAAACTGTAAAAGAAGAGAGTGAAGATGCAGGGCAGTTACACAACAGCCTGCCGCAACTGTAGCATCTCTTTTGACATGTAATATCTGGGTATGTCTCTGTGTCGCTGTTGCTTTTTTAAAAAAAACTTAAGTTGAGAAGCTTTAAATGTGTTCATAACTACAGAAAGAAAAACCAGCATGTAAGTGAGGTGGTAAGTGTCAAGTGACTAAACATTTTAACATTTTTATTATGCTAAATGCCAGCACACAATGAATAAGTCAAGGTTTTCAATATAATGTACAAGTTTCTTGTATATTGTATAATGGGCTCTCTCAAGCTAATAGATAAATGATCAAGTGGTAGAATATTTTACTTCAATGCCTATTCTGGACTCCTGCTGAAGCAGGCTGCAATCAGGTTTGCTTATAGCAATACTTGGGGCCCATTCTTATTCTGTCCCTTTTTTCTCTCACTAGAGCTGAAACAAATTTTTCCTCCTGCCCAATGACACTCAGACCTGAACACAGGACTTCTATGAGTTACAGAGAATTCTGGGGTGGGTGTTCTACAATGTGCACTGTTAATGTACTGAGTTGAATAGGATCCAAAATGCAGCAGTCTGATTGGTCCTAGAACAATAGGATCCAAAATGCAGCAGTCTGATTGGTCCTAGAACAATAGGATTCAGAATGCAGCAGTCTGATTGGTCCTAGAACAATGCAGCAGTCTGATTGGTCCGCAGGAGCCACCCAATCCAGCTCCAGGTGGAAGTTAATCCACAACCTGATTGGCCTACAAGAGAATCCCGGAATTAGCCAATCATGTGGGGCCCATTGTGTAAATAATGTATATTAAGCAGATATTGTGGGAGAACTTCCATTCCTCCTCACCACTATGAGCTGAATAAAGAGCATGAAATCCACTCTTGACTCTGAGTATATTTCATGCACTCAGGTCACTTGAGCCACTATCAGACACACATTTACCTATTGTGAAATGGGGTGTGGCCTTGAGGTCAAATCCAACATTTGCCTGTGGTTGAGGGCCGAAAGTGAAGGGTCATGGGAAATCCATGGCTGGATCTCCCTATGGCTGTTTTCACTACAGAATTGCCCTGTGGGCTCAGAGTTTGCCTGAAGAAGTTGGGCGAGGACAGAGGGCATCTAACCTTACTCCAAACCAGCGCCTTTGACTGCTGTTCATCATGCTGCTAAACGGCTTCAGATGGTTGGTCTTAGCTGGTGTTTGATGAGCACTTTACGTAGGCATTGGACCACAGGCTGCCTGAAATCACACTTTGATGACATACTTACTTGGCAAGCTCAGGTCCCTTTTCACTTTCCCAAACCCATTTCTGAAGCTACCTCTCTCTTTCATTCTGCAGTACCGCTTTGCTTGCACCCCTGTTTTCACCCTCATCTTCCCTCTCCTTTTTTACAGCCCCCCCTTCCACACAGACCAAGCCCATGATAGCTTCCTGCATCTTCCCCCCCCCTGCACATTAAAACTACTTAGACACTTTTCACATTCCATCCAATTTTGAAGCCACCCCCCTCTTATAGGCCCAGGTATGAAGGGCAGAGCATGAAGGTGGCTTCACAGAGCGGGATATTGCAAGGGAAACCGCTGCTCCCGAATCCCTCTGCTACCAGTGCCGCTTTCAACATTGGGCTGCTGGTGGCAGATGGACTTAGGAGCAGCAGCGGTTTCACCCACAATATATTGCTGGGTGAAGTTGCCATGCTCTCCCCTCATACTGCAGAGGGAGGAGCAAGCTATATCGCTGGGCACATTCAGCTTGTCCCTTGGCTTCTTTAAACTGCTCCACTGAGGCATGGGCAGCTGCGCACTCCTCAGCAGAGCAGTTTAAAGCAGCCCCCCACCTCTGGCTAGCACAAGCCAGAGGTGGGGGGCGGGCTCCGTTAAACTGCTCCCACACCCCAGGCGAGCTAGCCCCGACACCTCGTGTTCATTCTGGAGAGGCATTGGGGCTCACTCAGCTGGGGGACAGGAGCAATTTAATGCTCAGCTGGGGGGGGGGGAAGGCTTTGTGCCTCCCAGCTGAACAGCGCAAGAAAGCCCTGGTAAAGAGCTGGGGTTGAGGCAGCCTGTTCCCTTCACGGACCAAGCGCCCAGCACTGGAACCAACAGCATTAGCTCCAGCCCTGTGAGGCGTTGAGGTGAACCCTAAATGAGAGTGGTGACAGTTTCACCCCTGTGCTTCGCAGGACTGGGGCCAATGCAGCATGTTTCAACATCACGGTGTATTGCCAGATCACAATGTTTGGCTGGTGATACATCATGATGCTGACAACCTGACACCGCCCAGCCCTACTCTCTTATTCAAACGACCCCCATTTCCACACTTCTTCCTCCCTCCTGTTCTGCAGGATCTTTTGCACACAGACCCCGTGATTATCTATGTTGCTCTGTCTTTAAGATGAGGTTCGAATCCCCACTACAGGGTGAGCTTCCGTTGCTGGGTCCCAGCTCCTGCCCACCTAGCAGTTCGAAAGCATGTCAAAGTGCAAGTAGATAAATAGGTAGCACTCCAGCGGGAAGGTAAATGGCATTTCCGTGCGCTGCTCTGGTTCACCAGAAGCGGTTTAGTCATGCTGGCCACATGACCCGGAAGCTGTATGCCTTAGCCAGTAAAGCGAGATGAGCGCCACAACCCCAGAGTCGTCTGCGACTGGACCTAAAGGTCAGGGGTCCCTTTACCTTTTAGGTTCAGTTGATGGATATTGTAACCTTGCCTTCTCTTTTGTTTCCCTACCCCAGATGGACTTCATGCAAATCCAGGATTGTGACGAGGCACTGCAAATCCTGCAATGGGGGCTGTACTCTGACTTCACATGATGACACTCTTACATTTTTATTACAGTGGTACCTTGGTTCTCAAACGCCTTGGTTCCCAAACAGCGAAAAACCGGAAGTAAGTGTTCCAGTTTTCGAACATTTTTTGGAAGCTGAACGTCTGATATGGCTGCCGGCTATTGTTTCTGGGCTGCCTGCACCAATCAGAAGCTGCGCTTTGGTTTTGGAACATTTTGGAAGTCAAACAGACTTCCGGAACAAATTCAGTTTGGTGCTTTTGTTTTTGCTATTTATTTTGCGTTTTTGTTTTTGAGGCTTTTTCCAGTTAATTTGTTTTTGTGACTGTGTGGAACCCAGTTCAGCTCCTGACTGATTGATTGATTGTGTGACTGCAGAAATGGATAAAAGTCCCCCATCCAAACAATCAGCGCAGGTAAGAAAAAAAATTAATTTTAATTTTTATCATCTACAATAATGTCTTATTTATTTTATAGTACAGTACATTGATTATTGCTTTCATTTTATTGATCAATGGTCTCTTTAGATAGTAAAATTCATGTTAAATTGCTGTTTTAGGGGTTGTTTTTAAAAGCTTGGAATGGATTAATCCATTTTGCATTACAGTCATATCTCAGGTTACAGACGCTTCAGGTTGCGTGTTTTCGGGTTGCGCACCGTGCCGAACCCGAAAGTACCGAAACGGGTTACTTCCAGTTTTTGGCGCTTGTGTATGCGCAGAAGTGCCAAATTGTGACCTGCGCCTGTGCAGACGTGGTGCTGCGGGTTGCCTCCTGCATGGATCATGTTTGTAACCCGAGCATCCACTGTACTTTCTATGGGAAAGTGTGCCTTGGTTTTGGAACGCTTTGGTTTTGGAATGGACCTCCAAAACGGATTAAGTTTGAGAACCAAGGTAGCACTGTATATGTAAGTTATCAACCTTTGTCAACCTAGCGCCCTCCAGATGTTTTGAACTACAAACAGTGCTTTTTTTCTGGGGGCACCCAAAGGTACGCAGAACCAGGACCTTTCATTCCTGGGAAAAAGGCACTGGATAAAGGTGTAACAACTTCATGGTGAGTACCTTTTTTTCTAGAAGAAAAGCACTGACTACAACTCCCATTAGCCCTAGTCAGTCTCAGAGCAAATGATAAAGTTTTTGAATATAGCTATATTTTATTACACTTCTTATGACTGCCAGATAGATATCGATATCGATATAGATATTCTAGCATTTTAATTCTGTATTTTACAGCTGTATTAATGTTAGTGTTAGATTATATATTTTCAAGCATGGAGAGGACATCCATTATTGTTTCTTTGCCAGCTGGCAGCATCCTGCAACCTGTCTTGCACCCAGTGAGGCTAAGCCAATTACTATTCTTCATTTCATTTCATGTATGAATCACTTCGCAAGAGGCATCCTGAAGCAATTTAAATTTGCACAATTCCCCTGTGCTCCATTTTAAGATCGCTACAAACTCCAAACTTTGGGGGCAGTAGTGTCAAACTCAGCTTTTTCTTCACCCCCACCCACTTGATTTTGTTTTGTTTTGTTTAATATCTAGCTTGATGAAGAGTTCTGGGAAAGCAAAAGTGTACACATGACTTTGAGACATTTTAGCCAGCCCCTAATAAAGGTATTACCATTCTGGGGCTTTTGGATCCAAGCCTCTATGTTCCGACATGACTCTAGAGCAAGATTACATTCCGAGCAAGGTGTTAACGTAAGACCTCCATTTTTATTCTTGAGCCTCTGTGTTTATTTAGCTGAATCAGTCTGCTGCTGCTTAGAGCGGTGGCACTCAACCTCTAGCAGCCCAAGAGCCACTTCATCACTAAGCAGATGCAGAGAGGTGGAGAGCTGTGTGCAAACTCCCAGAAGTATTCGGCACGCTGAACACCCAGGCAGGCGCATGGGGGAACTTTACAGCACATGAATAATTCATAGCCTTGTCAAAGCAGCTCAAGGAAGGTTGCGACCAGAGAGGAGTTCTGTAGAGCTCAGGGACAGACCAGCATCAGAGGAGACCTTTGTTGTTGGACCAGGGAGCAGGTCTCTGGATGCAAAGACCCCTTTCAAGAGAATGAGCAAGAGGGCTGCCAAATGCATCAGGGAAGGTTTATTCCACCTTGGAAATAATTAAAGTATTATGCACTGATATCTCAACATTCCCCAACCCATGGGGCTCTTAAGTGAGAAGTTTAAAATTACCTTGCTGCTGGAGCTGCCCACCTATGAGGCAAGGTGAGGCAACCGCCTCAGGCGGCAGGGCCCACAGGGCAGCAGGTCTAGCTTCCAAGGAATGCACTGCTTTCTGCTGCTGCTGCTACTGCAGGGGCAGCAGTGGTTGCAGCATGCTCCTTGGTTGCTGGACCTGCCTCCTCCTTGGCAGCCCATGTGGCGGGGGGCGGGGGCGGGGATGGTGAGGGCTGCCCTCTGGGGTCTCCTGGGGTCTGCACCTGCCCAGTGTGATTCAGAGCGGGTCAAGACACGTACAGCTTAGATGCTAGCTAGATTCCGAACTGTGGCATAAATGTTTATAATTAGGCGATGGCTCTGCTTCTCAAAGATGCAAGTTTGAAAGAGAAATGAAAAGGCACAAATGGTCACATGATTTTTGTTTTTAAGGAAGAGCTCAGGTTGCATAAGCTGTGAAAAGTATCCATTATGATGTGACCCAATGGAGCACCAGCCACATATGTCTCTGACACTGTCTCAGCTATGGCATCAAAGTTGGCATGGACACCAGCTAATTTACATGCAAAATATACAGCTGCTGCTTCCCATTAGCCTTTGGGACCTGTTTTGGGATCCTTCACCACAAAAATGAGCACCGTTGGACATCAGTGAGCAGACTCAAAGGTAGCAGTGAAGTATGCTTTTTTCACTGCTATCATCACCACAGAGTAATATTGTAAATGGGTCATATATACGCTATAAGACTTCTGCCATTTCCACTCTAGTCATCAACCCTGGTGTTTCCTTGCATTCAGCTCCTGGTAACACCGATGACATGGCCATGGCTGTGCTGCAGGTGCCTGGGTAGAATTGTATCAATAGCCTACATCCTATCTCTGTTCCAGTCAAAGAAGAGGACATCAACAGGACTTCCAGCTAGACCTGCAGGAAATACCTCAGAAAACACTTTGGATCAGTCAACTGCACTAGGAAACCTGGAGGGCATATCTGGAAGAGAGACACCCTCTACCCAGCCTGCGCTCGTGTCACTGTGGGACTTTAGAGGCTTGAAGTCCTATATCTTTTCCTAGTATGTATTACAAGTTAGCCAATGAAATGAACAGGCGGGACATTAAAAACAAAGCAGATGCAACTTTGTTTTTGCCTCCCATAATGGACGACTGCCTCACAGTGGGGCTTCATGGGGCATCAACTGCAAAGGATGGCCAAGGCCCTGTCTACCTTCATAAGAGGTTTCTTCAGGCAGGTGCAGCTTCTCATGTGGAGGGGACAAAATCTGCACCAGCTGAAAAACAAACAATGGCCAAATTCCATATTATATGCAAATGCATGTGGCTCTAACAAATGAAAAAACTGTTATAGAGGAGCAACAGACAGCAGGGAAATGGCAGACAAGTGAAAGAGTTAAGCGTCTCCGCGCCAAACTGATTCTCTGCCACCCCCCCACCTCATTTCTGGTGAAACATTTTAATCTGGGGGCAGGGCCCTGCAGATGGGTTATACGCCTTTGAATGTAACAGAATTCTCTGCTAAAGGACTGTCCAACATAAAAAAGATAAAGATAAAGATGTATTGTAAAGGCAAGAGGTTTATGCCAATGTAGCAATAAAGATTCAAATTGTATGTCGGTTGCCCCCCTTCCCCACCTACTCATTTGTGTTTGGTGCCCTGGACTCTTCTGGCAGGAAGGGTGGGGAAATATATATATATATATATATATATATATATATATATATATATATATATATATATATATATATATATATATAAAAATAGCAAATAATAATTAATATGCCCTGTAATTTACCAGGAATGTCTGTTTTCAGTTGAAAAGGACTGGAACTAAGGCTTCATGGAAAATGTGGGTTCTGAGGAGAGAAAGAGTTGGCATCACCCAGGTGGCAGAAATGGGTGGGCATAGTGTGTAGGAGAGGAAATTTTGATAGCACAGCTTGTTGTGAAGTGCCTAGAAAAGCAGCCCCTGCTAAAATTTCCTCTTCTATATAATTATTTTGGACAGAAGCCACCTGCCCCTTCCTAAACTGTTCATTAAGGGATATATAAATTAGCAAATGGCTTGCTGTATTATAAATAATCACAAAGGTGATTTCCTAATTTCCCACCATGCTCAATTTTTTATTTAAACCACTCATTCCCCATCTACATACTGTATTCTGTTAGCAAGCTAAGAATAACCTTTCAAGGGGGTGGAAGGGTTCTGTCTGTGGAAAAGTATAACAATCTCTAGTGACACCTTGTGGAAGATGATGAGGGAGTTACTAAAATAAGGACCTTTGTATACAATCCATCAGCACATTCTCCTGCACTAGCCAAACTCATTTATAAAGGGCTTTGTCTGTCTGTCATCCGTCTGTGAACAGGTCAGTGATGAAGATAGCATCTCTTTCTAATATACTTTTCAGCATAGATGAGCATTAGGCCCCGGAGGTGAATGGCTCAAGAGATAAGACGCAGGAACCCAGATAGAAGGAGGTCTCTCCCCACCCTCTTTAACTGTTCCAGCAGGGCTCTTCTTCTCTCTTTCAAATCACAGTCATATTGGAGAACAGGGTGTAATTAATCAAATAAAGAATAAGGACATTAATAAATTTTGCTCATCATCAGGCACGACAGGAAACAAAATGAATAGAGGTGACCCATGACATACAGTCCTCCAGAAGTTTCCCTTGGCTGAGTGCTCATTAACATGAAAGGGAGTTTTGCACAAGAACATTACAGCTAGAGGGTTCTTTTATGTGCAGGTAAGTCCTGTGACAGGGATGGGAAAGCTGTGCTTGCCTCCAGATGTCTTTGGACTACAACCATCATTGTCCCATGCTGACCATGCTAGCTGGACCTACAGGTGGGGGCACAGCTGTCCCTTCACTGTCCTACAGGGACTAGTGCTTTGAAGATCTATAGGAATGCTATGAGCCACAACAAGCGAGTATGATGCACAGAACTATGAATTTTCCATCTGGGGCCACAAATGGCTTGAACTGTCCGATCACAGTTGACAGCTGCACACAACAGGGTGTTCATTCTGCTTGGCTACTGCCAAGAGCTCTGGTGGCAGAAGGAAGGAAATGGTAAGTCGGTGCCACCTGTGGTGGTAAAACATATCTATGAATGTTCCAGATTTGGGGCAGCAAACTATGCTTGGGTGGAACAAGACAATTTTTAGAAAGATTTTGTAGGTCATGGACACTTCAGATCTGGCATGTTTAACCTTTAGAAACATGCCACTGTCATCCTCAGTATAGAGGGCAGCATAGAAATTTGAAAAATAAATAAATACCAGGGGTTTTTTTGTGGTGATGCCTTTCCTGTGCAATTCCTTCCTCCAAAAGGCCTGCTAGGCCTGTTCTGCAAAGACTTTTGGAAAGTTTGTAGAAAACTTTTGGCTCCACCGGGTTTTTGAGGGATGATGTGTTGGTTTTGTTTTGTATGTTTTTGTATGTTTGCTGCTGGCTATATTTTTACTGTTATTTTTATTGGCTTTTATACATATTTTGTTGTTGTTTTTATGATATTGGGATTATAATGTGAGCCATCTGGTGGTCTGTTAGATGGAAAGTTGAGTTTCTACGTGTCCTACTTTACAGAGGACAGTTCTTTATTCAAGGGGCTGGTAGGGGACAGTTCTCTATTTGAAGTTGTCCTCTGTTTGAAGTACAAGTCTAATTTAAAGATAAAGAACCACAGGAAGAGAGAGTCAGGGCTTTGAATTGGCCCACCAACAGTCTGCATTTGCACAGTTGACTGAGCAGACACACAGGCCCCTTGATCACAATCTTACTCACTAGGGTGAGAGCTATTGTATTTTTACTTAATAAACAATAATTGTTTCTAATTTCACATCTCTCTATATAAATTAGCATGTCCAATTTTAATGGAAATTTGCACCCTCTTTTGCCCTGTTTTCTGGATGATGCGTTTCCTCTTCTTTGGCGATGTGTAAGTGGCTACCCTTGTAGAAAGTCAGGTTGCAATTATGAAAACAACAAAACCTGAAATCTATGTAGCCACTCTTCTGTGTTCTGTGTATTCCTTGCCAAGCTGGTTTGTGTGGGAGGTTAATTAGTACAATTAATACTAATGAGTACCCTAATTATAGGCATTTAAGCAGGAGAGTTTGTTGTTATTATCTTGTATGAAGTCATTACCAAACACTTGGATGTCTTTTCATTAAAGCAAATAAGGCAACAATTAGGCACAGAGTAATCCAAATGCTAGCAGGGGAAATGTATAGTGAAGACAAAAAAAGTCTCTAGAGTTATTCATACAGTTAATGAATTGGGTGATACCATGTCTGTTCACACAATGCTCACCCATCACTTGATGACTTGGTAGTTGAATGTACTCTCTGACTCCATTGAGAAACATTATTTTGAAGATGAAATGAAAGAGAGACAGTGAGGTCTAGTGGTTAGAGTGTCCTCAGCCTTGAAGTTCCCTGGGTGATTTTGGGACAGTTGGTGCCTCATCCAGCCAGCCTGACAGGGTTGTTTGGGGGATTAAATGAGGAGCGGGAGAACCTTGTAGGCCACCTTGAGCTCCTTGGGGGAAAAGGTAGGATGTAAATGCAGTAAATAAAGTTTTGTTGATGATGCTGAATTTGAGAAGATTTATTCACATGCACAGTTTCATGCATGTGTGAACTGGCTTGTGCAATCTTTACTTTTGTACAATCAATCAATCAATCAATAAAAAAATATTTTGACAAACCTTGAAGTTATGTGAATTAATTACTGGATTCTTTATCTGGCATTGCAACTCCTTGGGTCTGCAGAAAAGCAATTATATATTCAGTCTGGAAAGGGTGTGTGTGTGTTTATAGGGTTGGCAGGGAGAGCTCACACACAGGTCCTGTCATATGGGGGGTATACGGGGCGGAGGAAGGGGGTGGTCTGCCCTGGGTGTCACCACTGAGGGGGGTGACAAAATGCCAGGCGGCACTCACCGCAGGGCCTGGGAGTGACTCACTGGCTTCAGCGCCCGCAGGCTCCGCGCTGCCCCAACCGTCCGCCCACTGCCTCCTCCTCAGCTGTAGGGCGGCTGAGTGGGAGGAGGCAGGCAGACTCCTTGGAGGCCCCTCGGAGCGTCCTGCCCCTGCTCGCCCCGCCCCTGGGCACAGGCCACACACGCTGCCCCAGGCGCCCGATCGGCTTGCTGCGCCGCTGGGTATAAGAAAAGGAGCTTGAGAAACAGGGAAATTGAAGATCAAGAAGCTGAGCAGTCGGGGCGAAGGATGTAGACATGGGGGACAGCTTACACAAGACAGGAAGGACTAGGTCTGTTTTTGAGAAGTGATGCAGGGATATGTGAAGGGCTGGGTTTAACACTGATCCATAAGAACCAGCCAGGCTTTGGGCTGCAGGTCTCTTTCCAAATTCAGCAGGCATGGAACAAAGGCCAAGCCAAATGAACATTTGCTCTGTAATGCTGAGTTCTGTTAATGAAAGCCTCTTTCTGATAAAATTAGTATGCAGTTCAAGTATGGGTAAAAGGTGAAAGGGAAATATGTGTAGAATGTGCTTATAGGAACTGAAGTTTAGTGATAGCAACTACATTATAAGCAAGGCATGACACTGAATGAGAGTTTCTTCTCTCCTTTCAGTGACACAATTCACACACAATTTATCTCTTTTATGGGCCTGAAGATTTTTCCAGATACATATCAAAGACCTTTCCATGCCTCTAACATGAATAATAGATTCTGCTGCAGCTTATAATAAATCATCTTAGTTCCTCATTTGGCTGTGAGCAAACACTGCTATTTTAAGCACAGCAGTCAGAACTGCATTGCCTTTTCGCCCATTCAAAATGGTTCCACTTTCCTTATGTTGGCTTTGATACAGCTGTTCAAAATTGGCAAGGCCAAAATGAAGTAACAGGTTTAAGGTTATGACAACAGCTTTCAGTCAGGAAATCTTGCCAGCATAAAGAAATATGAATGCATTTTGATTTCTCCAGGACTGCTCCATCCTTTGTATAGGTGGATGTGAAACATACCATTTTGTGGCTGGATTCATGCTATATAATGACACTCCCATTCTAAGCCTATGCACTTGGTGGACGTAAAGTCTAGTTCACCCCCTCAGCTGGCTAAGGAGTGTTTCATGGAGGGAGTAGTTCCTAGTTGCTAATACTTGGGGAGACAGAATATACCTGGGTGGGACCTGAGGGCCCAGCCCGATGAGCCATAGGACATTTGGTCTGAGGTTGGAGGTAAGTCGCAGAGCCCAATAGTTTGGGGAAAGTGGGTGGGTTGGGGTGATTAAGCCAATCAAGGAACAGGGTGTAGAACAAAAACTATCTAGCTATACATCAAAATGTACAGTTGAAAAATGGTGAAAGTCAAAGAAAGAACACATAAGCCTTTCTTAGCTTTTGGGCAACTGGTCCCAAAGCAGAAAGCTAGCCCAATAGACAGGCTTGTTTCTTTATTAAATTTATATCCTTCTTTGCCATATAAAATGCACAAGGCAACTAACAACAATAAAATAAAGAGCACAGAAGAAGCTTTTCCCCTGTTAGTTGGCAACCATATGTGGTGGAGAGGTGCATGGCCACTTCCTCTCTCACAAGGACATTGTGTGAGCTAGGAGTTCTACGCACTAGCCTCTACACGTATAGTCATAGAATCATAGAATCATAGAGTTGGAAGAGACCACAAGGGCCATCGAGTCCAACCCCCTGCCAAGCAGGAAACACCATCAGAGCACTCCTGACATATGGTTGTCAAGCCTCTGCTTAAAGATCTCCAAAGAAGGAGACTCCACCACACTCCTTGGCAGCAAATTCCACTGTCGAACAGCTCTTACTGTCATTTGTCTTCATTTGTCATTAGTCTTCATTTGTACAATACAATCCCCCCATTAAATGGGAGAGAGTTCAGAAGAATTGACTCCGCAGATACCCAGGCCATCATGTGGATTGCATAGGCTGCATCATGTATTATGCAGTGAGTAGACGGTTAGTAAAGTCACTTTAGTGTAGTCAGAGTCCAGTGGGAAATGTCTTGATAATACTTTACTGAATAAATTGAACAAAACTGTATAATTTGAGGAGAAACGAACAGAGGGGTTTTGTCTTTCTTACTTCCGGCCTTGTACATAGCAGGAAGGCATTCAACAACACATACTGAGGACGCGGGTGGCATTGTGGTCTAAACCACTGAGCCTCTTGGGCTTGCCAATCAGATGGTTGGCAGTTTGAGGCCGCATGACGGGGTGAGCTCCTGTTGCTTTGTCCCAGCTGCTGCCAACCTAGCAATTCGAAAGCATGCCAGTGCAAGCAAATAGGTATTGCTGCACTGGGAAGGTAAACAGCGTTTCCATGCACTCTGTCTTCCGTCATGGTGTCCTGTTGCTCTAATAGCAGTTTAGTCCTGCTGGCCACATGGCTCAGAAAGCTGTCTGTGGACAAGCGCCAGCTCCCTTGGTGAGGTAAGCACTGCACCCCATAGTAGCCTTTGACTGAACTTTATCGTCCAGGGGTCCTTTACCTTTCCTTTACCTTCTTGAGGAGAAACTCCCTCAGAACTACACAGGCAATCAGAGCTGCAGTTACCTCAGTAAGGATCATGTCACACTGCCTAGCACCATCTCACTTGGTTGCTAACTGTAAACAGAACTAACCCTTAGGTTATTAACTGAATGATCCCTGCTGTCATACTTCCAACATATATATGATGGGGAAGAGTCACATCATAATCCCTCTCTACCGCTCTGCAGGCCCAAAGACCTTTTCCATCACTGCTGTCTGATGCTTTTTAAACTGCAGTGGTAGGGATGGAACCTGGAATCTCCTGCATGCGGTGTGTGCGCTCTGTCATCAAGCTTCCCTTCCCTGTTCTTTGTGCTTTTCTCTGATGGCTCATCCAATCTTCTACATGTCCCGTGTTTTCTTCTGCTTGCCCCATGATTTTCGTTCATCCCACTGCTTTCCCTGGGAAAACCTCCTGTTTCCTGCTGAATCGGAACAAAACGTCAATCTGCAGACATCTGTTCTGATTCAATGGGAAACTGCAGGTTGCAGAGGGAAAGTGGCAGCAGGGGTGGACTTTGTCTTTCAAATTTCAGCAGCACCCTCTCTGTGTGAGGCCAACATTCAGCGCCCCCCCCCCCGCATTCCATTCTGCTCAATTCACTATGACTACGTCATAGCTGTGACACCCTGCAGTGCCCCCTAGGCTCAGCCCCCAATGCAGCAGAATTGGTCACTCTGCCCTAAATCCACCTCTGGTGGAGGGGCAAATGAAAAACTTCTCCACCGCATGCCTAGAAAAGACGCCACAAGCGGAAGTGTGGTCGAGCCCTTAGAGCATCACTGCTGCCACATCTCGCTCCTCCCTAAAGACTCAGAAAGGCATGTTCTAATCTTAGAGTGCTTACACTGCTTCATCACCACACACGTTCCTGATCTATTTTCACAATTCTTACACCCCTGTCTTTTATGTTTCATTGCATATTCAGCAAAGTATTCACAATGCAAAATTAATGTTTTCAAAACATCTCATGTTGACTTCAACATACCAAAATGTGATGTTGGAAATAGACTTTAGGGTGGGATCACACATGTGTGCTCATCACTTGATATGCCATCATTTAGGGCCAGACCATCACTCATGGACTGCAACATCAAGTGATGGTTGCATGCATCAATCAATCAATCAATCAATCAATCAATCAATCAATCAATCCACTCTACAAGTAGAAGTTTCATGTCAACAGGTGTCAATTCAAAACACAATGCTTTAGGGTGCAGATGCCTCACTCATTCTGCTGAAAGTCACCAAGTGGAAATTAACAGATCCTATAGTCAATGACTGATAATCAGGTATGTGTCTATCACCTGGTAGGTCTGGTCTGCACATGTACCACTTCAGTTTTTAAGTGGTGGCAAGGAATACATTTTTCCTTTGTTCCCTGCAAGCAGAAATCTGGTTTAGCAGATGGTGCTATGCGAATGTCCTAGATTTCTACATTCATGTTCCCCCTACACCCCACCCAAGGGAAAACATTTAAAAAATGGCACCCCCAACCTGCAACCTGACTTAGCATAGCCCACCACTCTACACCTTATGATTCCATCACTGAATTCTGCTGCATGTAGTGAACAAGCCTTATTTTCTACATGGCTTCTTTCCTATAGAATCTTTGTCTTTCTCCTTGTAGCTACTTATATCGAGGGAGAGAATTATGAGCACTAAAGGGCTCTTCAGTTTCATAAGTATTTGGTTTATGCATTAAGATACTGTAATTTGAGTTGTTTAAAAGATTGACCAGATATGCATTTTCAGCATTATGTGATATGACAGTATTCCGAAGCAATTACATTGAGTTCAGAAATTAGAGTTTATGGTGTGCATTTTAAAATATACTGTTAGTGCTAGAGCCAGTATCTCTGTTGATTTAAAGGATTGTTTTTTATATAAAAAAAATCACCTTGGCATGTCTTTTATCAGAATATCATCCTGAAACTTTTTAATTTATGGGCTTTTATTGCAATCCTCAATTCATCCTGAGTAGTCTATTATTAAGTGTTCTAGAGGCTCTTATTGTTCTTTATCGAAGGATTGTATCTCTGTGCAATTCATCTGTAGTCATTCTTCACAGAGAAAATCTTTCATATTAGGTTCCTTTCATCATTCGATGACAACTCTTGAATGCATCATTATTCAGCAATGGGTTTAGAAATTATAATCATTAGGCAATTTTTCATATAATCTGATTTTATAAACTGTTTCTTTTTATTATCTTTTGATGGAAAACAGTAAATGCATCTGTCTGTTTTGATCCTCCCTGATAACTGTAATAGAAAAACTAAGTAAGAACATCTTATTGAGGAAACAGCCATGCTGGATTTCTCATATGCATGAACTGAAAGGTTATTTAATGTGAAGGAAGACTCCCTCTCCTACTTAATGAGACATTCTCAGCACAAATATCTAAACATTAGTACTCTACTCCTTATGCATGGCTGTCAAGGTTCAATTGACTTTGTACTCCAGAGAGGGTTATTGTGTCACATAAAATGTACAATTAAAAGGAAAACAGGGGGTGGGAGGATGACAGCATTTCATACATATTTAGGGCCCACTTCTCGGTTACTTTATGAGGCCTTTTATCCCTCTAAGGATTTCTACAGAAATCCTGAAGGGAAAAAGTGCTGTAACTGGGAGGCTTGGATTGATAGAATCTGGATTCAAATCCTGCTCAGCAATAAGCTCACTAAGAGTCTATCAATACCACAAGTGTATACCCTTTTCATACCAGTTTAATGGTTATGATTTCCCCCAGAATTGATGTCTGGTAAGGCTGCTACTGATTTTCTGTTAGACGGCTCTAGCCTCTCTCCCAGAACCTTGGAAAGGGGCAACAGCTATTAAGCCAGCCTAACTTGATAGTGTAGATATACCCTAAGTCACTGTGCCTTGCACACTTAGGCGGCCCTATTCACTCATACTCTCTTCTCCCCACCACCATATGATTGCCATCATAAGATGATGAGCCTGTGTGTTGTTGGGGGCTGAACATCTACTTCAGTAGGTTCATGATTCAGAACCCTGGAACAGAAGGGTTCTCAACTGTGGTGCTGCTAGGAATAGTCAAGTACAACAGGATCTCTGCTGCAGATGTTCAGCTCCCAAAATATGGGGAGGAATAGTGCAGGAATTATGGTAGGGATGTGGCGGAAAGGGTGGGGCCATTGGGCTCTTCCTGCTTTCTTGAATTGGGCTTCTGTCTGTTTTGTAATTTGTGACTGGCTGCGCTCACACAGGTAAGGGTGAGACAGAAGACTTGTCCAGAGTCAAAAAGCCCCCCAAAACAGCAGCATATGTGAAACAATGGAACAGAAAAGTTTCCAAAGCCCCCTTCTTGACCTGAAAATCAAAACTCATGAATATTAGCAGAGTTTTCTGAAGATCTGTAAGGAGAAAATGCTACCTATTCAGGTTGAGGAATATAATATTCTAGGTAATGATATAACAAGGATAGGAAACAAAGCAAAATGTAAAGATGTAAAGTTTAATTCTGTAAACCATCAGACGGGAGGAAGGGAAGTCATTAGGCTCAGTCGAGCCAAAGAGATAAAACAAGAGGGTACGATGTTACGTAATGTGATTATATGTAAAACCAGTAAAAATCACACACACACACACACACACACACACACACACACACACACAATGAATATTTGGCACAGCCCTGTTCTTTTGTACTACCGGTGCTAAAGACAATATCAGTAGCCGAGTGTGCGGTGGGGCAGAGGCACGTACGTAATTCTGACCTCCCAGCAGGTGCGTTGCTGCTGCATACCGGGAGGGGGAGGCAAGGCAGCGATGAGGTCAGCGCAGTTTGTTTTGCTGGTGTGTTTGCACTGCACCAAGCTCATCACCAGCTTGGCCCTCCCCCTCCTGGTAAGCAGCAGTGACTCTCCTACTGGAAGTCAGGTAAGTGCCTCTGCCCCCACCCTGACACTTGTTACAGCTTGGTATATTATACAAAGGGAGAAATGGGTATCTTTGTGCATAAAATCTTTTGCCGATAAATAGATGCAAACAGCAGTTTAAAGGTGATTTGATGTACAAAATATGCCCATGTTTTTCGCATCAAAGTTAATAGACCACCCTTCATTTGAGTATCACAGGAAGGTTTACAATATAAAAACACAAAAATACATAACACAATAACAAACAATACAATACAACCCCCTCCCAGTTTAAAAGACTATAGATAGTTTAGTCTGCCAAAGGCTTGGGGGAAAAGGAATGTTCCTGCCTTGTGCCTAAAGATATATAATGAAGGTGCCCGGCAAGCCCCCTGGGGAGAGCATTCCACAAATGGAGAACCACCGCAGAAAAGGCTCGTTCTCGTGATCCCACCCACTGGACCTCTCATGGAGGAGGCACATAAAGAAGGGCCTCCTAGGATGATCTCAGAGTCTGGGTTGAGGAGTATGGGGAGGAGCATTTCATAGAATCATAGAATCATAGAGTTGGAAGAGACCACAAGGGCCATCGAGTCCAACCCCCTGCCAAGCAGGAAACACCATCAGAGCACTCCTGACATATGGTTGTCAAGCCTCTGCTTAAAGACCTCCAAAGAAGGAGACTCCACCACACTCCTTGGCAGCAAATTCCACTGTCAAACAGCTCTTACTGTCAGGAAGTTCTTCCTAATGTTTAGGTGGAATCTTCTTTCTTGTAGTTTGGATCCATTGCTCCGTGTCCGCTTCTCTGGAGCAGCAGAAAACAACCTTTCTCCCTCCTCTATGTGACATCCTTTTATATATTTGAACATGGCTATCATATCACCCCTTAACCTCCTCTTCTCCAGGCTAAACATGCCCAGCTCCCTTAGCCGTTCCTCATAAGGCATCGTTTCCAGGCCTTTGACCATTTTGGTTGCCCTCCTCTGGACCCGTTCCAGTTTGTCAGTGTCCTTCTTGAACTGTGGTGCCCAGAACTGGACACAGTACTCCAGGTGAGGTCTGACCAGAGCAGAATACAGTGGCACTATTACTTCCCTTGATCTAGATGCTATACTCCTATTGATGCAGCCCAGAATTGCATTGGCTTTTTTAGCTGCCGCGTCACACAGTTGGCTCATGTCAAGTTTGTGGTCAACCAAGACTCCTAGATCCTTTTCACATGTAGTGCTCTCAAGCCAGGTGTCACCCATCTTGTATTTGTGCCTCTCATTTTTTTTGCCCAAGTGCAATACTTTACATTTCTCCCTGTTAAAATTCATCTTGTTTGTTTTGGCCCAGTTCTCTAATCTGTCAAGGTCATTTTGAAGTGTGATCCTGTCCTCTGGGGTGTTAGCCACCCCCCCAGTTTGGTGTCATCTGCAAATTTGATCAGGATGCCCTTGAGTCCATCATCCAAGTCGTTGATAAAGATGTTGAATAAGACCAGGCCCAAGACAGAACCCTGTGGCACCCCACTAGTCACTCTTCTCCAGGATGAAGAGGAACCATTGATGAGCACCCTTTGGGTTCGGTCAGTCAGCCAGTTACAAATCCACTGAGTGGTAGCATAGTCAAGACCGCATTTTACCAGCTTCTTTACAAGAATATCATGGGGCACCTTGTCAAATGCCTTGTTGAAATCAAGGTAGGCTACATCCACTGCGTTCCCTTCATCTACCAGGCTTGTAATTCTGTCAAAAAACGAGATCAGGTTAGTCTGACATGACTTATTTTTCAGAAATCCATGCTGACTATTGGTGATCACAGCATTCCTTTCTAGGTGCTCACAGACTGTTTGCTTAATGATCTGCTCCAGAATCTTCCCTGGTATTGATGTCAGACTGACTGGGCGGTAATTATTTGGGTCCTCTCTTTCCCCCTTTTTGAAAATAGGGACAACATTTGCCCTCCTCCAGTCTGCCGGGACTTCGCCTGTTCTCCAGGAATTCTCAAAGATGACTGCCAGTGGTTCTGAGATCACATCTGCCAGTTCTTTTAATACTCTTGGATGCAGTTCATCTGGCCCTGGAGACTTGAATACATCTAGACTAGCCAAGTATTCTTGTACTATCTCCTTAGTTATTCTGTGCTGTGTTTCCTCTGCTGAATCATTTGCTCCAAATTCTTCAGGTCAGGCATTGTTTTCTTTATCAGAGAAGACTGAGGCAAAGAAGGCATTGAGGAGTTCAGCCCTTTCTGTGTCCCCTGTTTGCATTTCACCATCTTCTCCTCTGAGTGACCCCACTGTTTCTTTGTTCTTCCTTTTGCTACGAACATACCCATAAAAGCCTTTTTTGTTGCTTTTAACCTCTCTAGCAAGCCTGAGTTCATTCTGTGCTTTAGCTTTTCTGACTTTGTGTCTACACGTGCTGGCTATTTGTTTGAATTCCTCTTTGGTGGTTTCCCCCCTTTTCCATTTTTTGTACACATCCTTTTTTAATCTTAACTCAGTTAAAAGTTCTTTAGATAGCCACCCTGGCTTCTTTAGGCACCTTCCATGTTTCCGTCTCATTGGTATTGCCTGAAGTTGTGCTTTTACTATCTCCCTCTTAACAAACTCCCAGCCATCATGAACTCCCTTTCCTTTTAGTATTACTGTCCATGGGATCTCACCCAGCACTTCCCTAAGTTTTATGAAGTCGGCTTTCTTAAAGTCGAGAAATTGAGTCCTAGTATGCTTGGCTGCTCCTTTCCGCTGTATAGTAAACTTCAGAAGAGCATGATCACTCGCGCCTAATGATCCTTCCACTTCTACCCCACTAACCAGGTCATCAACATTGGTTAGGACCAGATCTAAAATGGCTGTTCCTCTTGTTGCTTCTCCCACTTTCTGGACAATGAAGTTGTCTGCAAGGCTAGTGAGGAATCTGTTTGACCTTATGCTCTTGGCTGAGTTTGACATCCAACAAATATCCGGGTAATTGAAGTCCCCCATTACTACTATCTCCCTTCCTTTTGCATGCTTGGCCATCTGTTCCAGGAAGGCATCATCTATGTCCTCCGTTTGGCTTGGGGATCTATAGTAAACTCCCACAATGAGGTCACTGTTGTTCTTCTCTCCCTTAATTTTGACCCAAATGCTCTCACTTTGGCTTTGAGGTTCTAAATCTTGGATCTCTTCACAGGTATACACATCCCTGACATATAACGCCACTCCTCCTCCTTTCTTGTCTGGTCTGTTTCTCTGAAATAGGTTGTATCCCTCCATTATTACATTCCAATCGTGGGACTTATCCCACCAGGTTTCAGTGATGCCTATTATGTCATATTTAGTTTGCTGTACCAAGAGCTCAAGCTCATCTTGTTTATTTCCCATGCTTTGTGCATTAGTGTACAGACATTGAAGTCCATTAATCATTCCCCCGTGTCTCTTATTTAAGGATTTTTTCCTCCCACCACTACGTCTGCGTGCTGTTTGCTCCATTCGGTCTATGACATTTCGATGATCATCTTCATCAATTGATAGACTCCTACCTTCAGGAGCACTGTCTCCCTCCCCCACATTAGTCAGTTTAAAGCCCTCCTGATGAGGTTTCTGAGATTTTTTGCAAAAACATTCCTCCCAACCGTTGTGAGGTGCAGCCCATCGCTTGCCATTTCTTGTGGTCTTGTGGTCCTGAGCCATTTGAGGCTTTATAGGTCAAAACCAAACTGTGAACTGGGCCCAGAAGCTAATTGGCAGCCAATGTAGTCAGGCCAGGATTGGTGTTATGTGCTCAAACTGTTTTGCCCCAGTAAGCAACCTGCCCACTTAATTCTGCACCAGCTGAAGTTTCTGAGCCACATATAATGTGTTGCAGTAACGTAACCTAGAGGTTACCAGAGCATAGACAACAGAAGTTAGACTGCCCCTGTCCAGATAGGGCAGGGGTCAGCAAACTTTTTCAGCCAGTCCACTGTCCCTCAGACCTTGTGGGGGGTCAGACTATATTTTTTTGGGGGAATGAACGAATTCCTATACTTCCACAAATAACCCAGAAATGCATTTTAAATAAAAGGACGCATTTTACTCATGTAAAAACACGCTGATTCCCGGACCGTCTGTGGGCCGGATTTAGAAGGCGATTGGGCCGGATCTGGCCTCCGGGCCTTAGTTTGCCTACCCATGAGATAGGGGTACAGCTGGGGCACCAGCTGAAGCTGATGGAAGGCACTCTGCATCACCAAAGCCACCTGATGTCAGGGTCTGGGCAGAGGAGGAAGGGTGGAGACCGCCTCCCCAGCCTGACCCTTCCAGAGAAAAGGAAGAAGATAGTTCAGAATTACAACACGGGTTTGAGGGAGGTCACAGCTCAGAAGAAGATGAGGAGGAAAGTTGGGAAATAATGGGAGAGGAGGAGGAGGAGGCAGAACCGGAGCAGCTGGTCTACCTTTGGAACACCCGAATGGCTCGGGCTATTGACACGATCACCCCTGAGTGTCCTATCCCACTTTGTGGAGCCTGATTGGCCCCCTGGTATACTCCAGAGCTTAGGGCGAGGAAGACGGCTTGAATGCAAGAGGAGGAAAGATCCGAATGAGTGCAACCGAACACTGGTAAGGGCTCATTATTGAGCCTACCTAGTGGCAGTGAAGGCAGCAAAGAAGGCATACTTTGCTGCCTCCATTGCATCCTCATCATGTCATCTGGCAGAACTTTTCTGGGTTGTACAGGGCCTTTTACAGGCTGACTCAAAGGAGGTGGTGAAACCAATGGTAGCTATGAGTTGTTTGCAAAGCATTTTAAGGATAGAATTGCTTGCATACACCAGGATCTTGACTCTGCTGTTATAGCAGATGAATCTCATGGGGTGTCCAGAGCACAGTCTAGTCCTTTTGTGTTGGATGAGTTGCAGTTGGTAAGGCTCGAGGATGTAGAAAAGGTGCTTGGATCAGTCAGGGCAACCACTTGTGCTCTAGACCCTTGCCCCTCTTGGCTGATCCCTCTGCTGGATTTTCAGCAGGGAGAAAAAAACAATTGGCTGGGCCAGGGAGATGATCAATGCCTCTTTACAAGAGGGAGTGGTCCCTGCCTGTTTCAAGGAGGCAGTGGTAAAACCACTCATTAAGAAACCTTCCCCGGATTCAGAAAACCTAACAAACTACAGGCCAGTTGCTAATCTCCCTTTCCTGGACAAGGTTCTGGAGTGAGTGGTCGCAGACCAGATCCAGGCAGGTTCGTAGCTTGGGGGGGGGGTCCTCTTAGATCTTTTGCTGTCGCTCGAGACTCAGGTGGCCTCAGTGGCCCAGAGTGCCTTCCATCAGCTTCGGCTGGTGGCTCAGCTACACCCTATTTGGACAGGGATAGCCTAACTACTGTTGTCTATGCTCTAGTAACCTCAAGGTTAGATTACTGCAATGTGTTATACGTAGGGCTGTTGTCCCTATTTTCAAAAAGGGGAAAAGAGAGGACCCAAATAATTACCGCCCAGTCAGTCTGACATCAATACCAGGGAAGATTCTGGAGCAGATCATTAAGCAAACAGTCTGTGAGCACCTAGAACGGAATGCTGTGATCACCAATAGTCAGCATGGATTTCTGAAAAATAAGTCATGTCAGACTAACCTGATCTCGTTTTTTGACAGAATTACAAGCCTGGTAGATGAAGGGAACGCAGTGGATGTAGCCTACCTTGATTTCAACAAGGCATTTGACAAGGTGCCCCATGATATTCTTGTAAAGAAGCTGGTAAAATGCGGTCTTGACTATGCTACCACTCAGTGGATTTGTAACTGGCTGACTGACCGAACCCAAAGGGTGCTCATCAATGGTTCCTCTTCATCCTGGAGAAGAGTGACTAGTGGGGTGCCACAGGGTTCTGTCTTGGGCCTGGTCTTATTCAACATCTTTATCAACGACTTGGATGATGGACTCAAGGGCATCCTGATCAAATTTGCAGATGACACCAAACTGGGGGGGTGGCTAACACCCCAGAGGACAGGATCACACTTCAAAATGACCTTGACAGATTAGAGAACTGGGCCAAAACAAACAAGATGAATTTTAACAGGGAGAAATGTAAAGTATTGCACTTGGGCAAAAAAAATGAGAGGCACAAATACAAGATGGGTGACACCTGGCTTGAGAGCACTACATGTGAAAAGGATCTAGGAGTCTTGGTTGACCACAAACTTGACATGAGCCAACTGTGTGACGCGGCAGCTAAAAAAGCCAATGCAATTCTGGGCTGCATCAATAGGAGTATAGCATCTAGATCAAGGGAAGTAATAGTGCCACTGTATTCTGCTCTGGTCAGACCTCACCTGGAGTACTGTGTCCAGTTCTGGGCACCACAGTTCAAGAAGGACACTGACAAACTGGAACGGGTCCAGAGGAGGGCAACCAAAATGGTCAAAGGCCTGGAAACGATGCCTTATGAGGAACGGCTAAGGGAGCTGGGCATGTTTAGCCTGGAGAAGAGGAGGTTAAGGGGTGATATGATAGCCATGTTCAAATATATAAAAGGATGTCACATAGAGGAGGGAGAAAGGTTGTTTTCTGCTGCTCCAGAGAAGCGGACACGGAGCAATGGATCCAAACTACAAGAAAGAAGATTCCACCTAAACATTAGGAAGAACTTCCTGACAGTAAGAGCTGTTCGACAGTGGAATTTGCTGCCAAGGAGTGTGGTGGAGTCTCCTTCTTTGGAGGTCTTTAAGCAGAGGCTTGACAACCATATGTCAGGAGTGCTCTGATGGTGTTTCCTGCTTGGCAGGGGGTTGGACTCGATGGCCCTTGTGGTCTCTTCCAACTCCATGATTCTATGATTCTAAAGATGTTCTGGAAACTTCACCTAGTGCAGAATTCAGTGGCCAGGTTGCTCAGCAGAGTACAATTGTTTGAGCATATTACACTGATTCTGATCCGACTGCACTGGCTCCCAATTAGTTTCCGGGTCCAATTCAAAGTGCTAGTTTTGCCCTATAAAGCCTTAAATGGCTCAGGACTGCAGTACCTCAAGGACCGCCTCTCTCCATATGAACCTACCCGGTCCCTGAGATCATCTTCTGAGGCCCTTCTTCGTGTGCCTCCTCCTCAAGAGGTCTGGAGGGTGGCAACACGAGAACAGGCCTTCTCTCCAGTGGCTCCCTGTCTATGGAATGCTCGCCCCAGGGAAGTTCACCTGGCACCTTCATTATACACCTTTAGGCACCAGGCAAAAGCGTTCCTTTTTAAGCAGGCCTTTGGTTGATCTGTTTGACATCCTATACCCTTTTAAAATGTGTTTTTTTGGGGGGTTTTTTAAAATGTGTTTTTTGGCTATTGGGTTGTTGTCTTTATTTTTATTATGTATTTTATGGTTTTATATCTTGATTTTATTCTGTGAACTGCCCTGAGACCCCTGGGTATAGGGCGGTATATAAATGAGAATAGTAATAGTAATAGTAAGAACTAGAAAGCATTCCAGACCCTCCATCTCCCAGAACCAGCAAGCCTTAAAAGTAGGAGAGCAAAGGGCTCAGAAGCAAAGGGCCCTCAGCGTCACCCAGAGAAGAGATGATGAATGAAGAAGTGGGAGTGAAGGGGCGTGGAGATTCACTCGGGACAACACCATTATTCCAAGAGGCTGCGTTCCCAAGCTTCTCTCTGTAAATATTGAATAAAAAATAGATGGTAAGGACTTTTCCTTGTCTTATCCATTCCTGGCAACCTGCCGTGGGGGTTGGGTTCTCTGCAGCCTGAGCCTCAAGCAACAGCAAAGGATCCAGAAGTATCCCCAAGGTATGTACCCACTCTTCAGAGGGAGTGTAACCCCATCCAGAGCAGGCCATCTCCCATCCATCCAGTCTAGGGAACCAGCAACTAACACTGCCTCAGTCTTATCTGGATTGAGCTTCAGTTTGTTGGCTCTCATCCAGTCCAAAGCCAGGGCAAGACAATGGTCCAGCACTCAGGGGCGGACCTTCATGTTCCAGCACTGGGGGGCAGAGAGCAGGCAGGGGTGGGGCTGGTGCGCGTCCTGGGGGCGTGGCACACCGTGTGGTGTGGGGGCAGCCGTGATGGCACCCCACTGGGATCGTGCTGCTGGGGGCGGTGTGCTCCCCCCGCACTCCTCTTCCTCCGCCAG
Source organism: Podarcis raffonei (assembly GCF_027172205.1). Lineage (NCBI taxonomy): Eukaryota > Metazoa > Chordata > Lepidosauria > Squamata > Lacertidae > Podarcis > Podarcis raffonei. The sequence goes on from NC_070608.1 coordinate 90,418,073, forward strand.
TGGCAGCACTTTCACTACCACATCTGCAGATGTAAAGGAGAAGTAGAGCTATGTGTAGTGAAACAAGATTTGGAATACTTTGTGGGCCCTAGCTTCAACTATGGAAATCTGGCGGACTGGTTAAGAAGGAATCTAAGCATCGTTGGGTTGGAGCTCCCCTGAGATCTGTTTTTTAGCATTAAAGATTATCAAGAAGATCGGCAGAAGAGATGTCAAGAAGAGTTAAGAGCCTCGGATATAAGATCTCCAGGTTGATGGACTGTTGGAGGTTGATGGAACTGACGGCAGGGGCCGAGACCGGGGAGGGGAGACGGCGGGGAAAAAAATTGGGAATTTAAAGTGTATATATGGAGATTTTTTCCTTTTTTTAAAAAAAAATTTTTTTTAATGAGAGATGGAAAAATCGTGGAATGAAAATTCTATGACCCTAGGGGAAATGTCTTAAGAGATTAAGTTCAAATATATTAGTTTTAATGAGAAATAAGATTAAATAAAGTAAAAATGGATGGTTAATTGGTGAAAGAAGAGAATGTAAAATTGCAGTATATTAGGATGGATTATTAGGATAGAAACAAAGATGAAGGATTTGCTGAAATATTTAACTGAATTGGAATACATAGAGGGGGGTGTGAGGAGGTCAAGGAAATAAGCTAAAGAAAGGAAGTTAGGTAAAGGTTTGATTTGTTCTTTCTCTCTCTCGATTGTATCTGTTTTTCTTTTTCTTTTTATCTTTATCTTTATTTTTACTTTTATTTTTTATTATTTTTTATTATTTTTATGTGACTTGTTTTTATGTACGGATTGTGTTCTCTTTTTTGTCTCTCTTTGTAACCTTTAAAACTTGAATAAACATCATTTAAAAAAAAGAGAGAAGTAGAGCTATGTGTCATCAGCATATTGCTGATCTGAAAGAAAAAAATATGCCAGTGCTGCGTACCCCTGAGTACCGCCAGAAAAAAACAAAACACTGATTGAGATAGAGTTCAATTGAAAGCATTCACAGGTAGATGAATGTGCAAAAAACAGCAGATGGGAAAATTGTATCTCTGCAACCCTTATACAGCTACAGTCAGAGCTCAACCATAGAGGCAAATTAGGTAAATGTCTAAGGTGCCAAAATTGCAGAGGCATCTCCTTCATCTATGTACATGTCTTAGAAAGAAAATCATTATTTGCATGTTGGGATTTATTCACTTTTTTATTGCACACTCGTGGATGAAGAAAGGATTCTAATTTAATTGTGTAACCTAAACATGTATTAGCAATGGCACCCAGGAATCCTGCTGGATTAGTTGGATGGATGAAGCAATGTGGAGTAAAAGTGTTATTAAAATTAGATATCAGAACATAGTATCTCAATACACTCTTGATAATTTTGTAGCCTGCCCTCTGCTGTCCTTATGCTGGTAACCTTCAGATTAGATTACTGCAATGTGCTCTGTATGGGGCTGCCCTTGAGGCAGGCCTGGAAGCCACAGCCCCATTCCGTTTCAAACCAGAATATCTGAAATATTGTCTCAACCCTTATATATCCAATTGATCACTACGTTCTGCAGATACCATCTTATTGGACAATCCATTCCATACATAGGAGCCAACTCCTAGCGGTCAAGGTCTCTTTGCCCCCAATAAAGTATTTGAGGGGGCCAGGTCCCCCCAAAGTTGATGGGCATTGCCATTCAAATGGTGTGCATGCACCACGTCTTGTGATCAATTCTATGAGGCGGGGCTTAGATGACCCCTTCCCAATATTTTATTCAAGGGCACCCCAATTCCATAAAATATAGGAACTGAGCCTTTGGGTTGCCATGTCTGGAATTTTCTGGACATAGCTGGGAATTGGTTGTCCATAACAGTGCCTGGGCTCAACAGCTTTGGGCAAAACTTTAAAAAGCCCCATGGATTTTCACTTTTTGAAATATGGCAACCCTACCTTTGGTGTGACGGCATCTACCTGTTAGAACCCCTTCCTGTTTCATATCAAACAGGTGAATTCTCTATTGTATTTTTGCTGCCCACTGAAGACCTTCCTTTTTCAACAAACATTTTAAGTGGAGATCTTTATCTCAGACTGCACTTGCGTTGGAACCAATGGTTTGTTTTTCATTGTTTTATATATGGAACTGCTTTTAACTGCTTTAACAATTTTTTTTGCTTTATTGTTTTAACTGTTTTATTTCATTTTATAATTGTGTATTTTGTTGTAAGCCACTCTGTGGCTTTATGGTAAAGTGTATGTAGGAATTCTAATAAACAAATCAATAATAAAATAATTAATGTGCTCAGAATGTGATGAAACTCAGGAGATAAGGCAGAAAAAATGGGAGGCCAGCTCTGGATAAAATTAATGTATCTACTAGATCCATTTTTGTTGATGCAGGAATATTAATGCCTTCAGTTTGGACAAAATTTTCTACCTATTGAAATTTCATACACTGCCAGACCAACAGACACCAGCAATCCTATGCATGAAGTAAGTCTAGGATTCCATCCAATTAAATGTATTACCGTACCCAATTTGTATCTGTGTCTTAAATATGTGGGAAATAAATGAGGAAATAGTTCATTGGGAATATCATTTTAATAGATTGAATTCTGCTTTGGGGTGTAAAGAAGAGTAAAACTATACTCAAATGTATAAAAGAATAGCTGTAATAAAGCCCAAAGATCTCACTTTTTCAACTGAAACTGTATGAGGCAGCAGGTGAGAGAAAGAGACACAGCCAAACCTCTCTGCTGTTCAAACACAGCAAAAAACAAACAAGCAGTTTTATCACTTCCTCTGCTTGCACATTGTGGGCATTGCCTGGTATTTTCTCAGTTGGGGGATGGGCTTTTTTCCTGCGATGCTTCTATCCCCCCACCCCTGCCCCCATCAAATGATGGATTGTTTCTATATCTTGAAGGACACATGAGAAAGAGAATTTGATAAAATGTACAAATAGGCCCCAGATGCCTCAGAAAGGCATGTAAGTCCTGGTTCTTCCTAGTTCACCACTGACTCCATAGTGCGGCTCAAGGCTAGAAATTGTCCATTATACACAATTTTGGTGGTGTGAGGCTTGCTAATCAGTAAGTTTGTGATGATACTAAAATGCTCAAGGTCATTAAAACAAAAATACATTGTGAAGAGCTCCAAAAGAACCCCTTTAAACTGAGTGAATGGGTGGCAAAATGGAAGATGCAATTCAAAGTAAACAAATGATAGGTTGGGGAAAAGAATAATAATCCTAATTTCACACATACACTCATGGGGTCTGAACTGGTGGTGATGGATCAGGAATGAGACCTTGGTGTTAGAGTGGAAAGTTCAATGGAGATTTCACCCCAGGTGTGTGGCAGCTGTGAAAGAGGCAAGCTCCATGTTAGAGATCATTAGGAAAGGAATTGAAAAGAAAACCCTCTAATATGATAACATTATACAAATCTACGGTGCAACCATATTTGGAACATTGTGCACAGTTCGGGACACCTCACCTCAAAAAAGATATTATGGAATTGGAAAGGTTCAGAAAAGGGCAAACAGGATGTGTGTGTGTGTGTGTGTGTGTGTGTGTGTGTGTGTGTAGAGAGAGAGAGACTCCCCCATGCAGGGCTGGCCCAGGAGTTTTTGTCACTAAGGCAAAACAGAACATGTGCCCCCTGCACTCCCACCGCTGCTGACTCCCCCCACAACCCCTTTCCCTTGCTCTCCCCCAACCCCACCACCTAGAAGAAGGATGCCCAAAGGAAGGGGGTGGGGAGAAGTAGTTGTTCTTGACAGTGGGTGGAGTTGGCAGCGTTGGCGAGAGGAGGAGTATGCTATGTACAACTGAAGCACTGTATATGACTGAAGCACACAGGTGTAATTAATTTTATTTACAAAATGAGTGCAGAACATACGAAAACATGCATTATGATAAGAATCCCAATCAATGGCTAATATTTATTGCGGAGCAATGGGAGTTTGCATTGCAAACCATAACCCTCTCTTGTATCCCTGTCATATTGGTAGCAATCCTGCTTATATCCTGGTAGCAGCACATGCTCAGGAAAGACCAGGCTATCCTGTGGCGCATGTCCAACAACACACTCTTCCACCACAGGCAGCCTAGAAGTGATGCACCTCTACTGTGTCTTGAGTCTGCCAAAGACTTGCTCTGCTACTTCGCAGCAACGTTGGAAACTCCTGCTGTTAATGGTCTTCCCCTATACAGTTGCAAGAACCACTTCCACTTAGGGTGGGTGCCTTTCACTCCAGATCATGATTGTTGGGTGCCTGGGATCTAAAGTACCCTCACCCATAGCCAGTGGTGTAGCGTGGGTTGTCAGCACCTGGGGCAAGGCAAGTAATTTGCGCCCCCTAACCCGTGGATTTGCGCCCCCTAACCCTAACCCGCAGATGTCGGGCCCGGTGCAGCCGGCCCCCCCCTGCACCCCCCACGCTACGCCACTGTCCATAGCCTGACAGGCTGGCACAGTGCAGAGCTATGGAAGATAATTGCATTGTGGCTTCTCCCACGCCATCCTCCATCAATGTCAATAATGTGCCTTGTGTGGGATGAAATAAAAATTATTGCAGTTGATGAACTCATTTGCCTGCCCAATAGCAGCAAGTCTGGGCAGATGTGCCTCATCAACAACGGCAGTGCAGTGAGGGAATTCCATTCATGAGCTATAAAGGAAAAGAAGTAGTAAATTAAATAGGAAATTGTCTCCCTTGCTGGATGAGAGGTTAAATGGATGCTTGAATCTGCTTCCCATCAAACAAAAACACAAATAATAATTTGCACTATTGTGCAAGAGATTCAAAATGTAATAGTTATTTGTTCAACATTATGTTATATTTATATTTGTTTACTAATCCCAGAAATGTAAAATGCTCGATTTTTCATAGTGAAGTTAAGAAAACACATTTGAAAAGAATGTTCTACTTGCTGATCTTCCTCTTCTCCTTCTCCTTCTAACCCTACTAATGCTGTTAGGCAGCTATTTAATTAAATAATGCTAAAAGCCACCGATTTACTAAGAGTCAAAGCTGTTCTATGCAGCTTCTTTTTCCAAGGTGAAATCCATAAAGTATTTACAATGCAAGGTTTAGGCAATGTGAGTGCTTTTAATATTCTATTTACAATTGACCTGGCTTTTCTTTGGCCTTTTTTGAAACAACATGAACACACAGAGAAATTCCAGCGCTAAATAATATACTAGAACTGTCTCTCAAGAAGGATAAATATGCTAGGTGATAATGAAATAGTCTGTAAAGTTAACATTGTGCTTGCCAATCTTTGTACTATGTACATTGCACTGTGCTTTAGGCAATATACTATTATTGGGTTTGTGAAGTAGCAGATTCCTCTAACTTCCTGGGTGCCAGATCCTCCCCATAATTCCAGAACTTAGTAGAGGTTAGAACTAATCAAAGTTTGATTAAACATTTCCAAACATGGAAAGCCCCTGGATTTAGTTAGGCTAAAGAGTCAAGCTGGCTGGGCATTAGAGGGAACAAAGGCTGCTGATGGCCCATCCAAGAAGCCATCAGAGGGCCAAGGGGAGTGGTGCCCCTTCTTTGATGGGTGCTAGTGGACGCGGGTGGCGCTGTGGTGTAAACCACAGAGCCTAGGACTTGCCGATCAGAAGGTCGGCGGTTCAAATCCCCTCAACAGGGTGAGCTGCCATTGCTCAGTCCCTGCTCCTGCCAACCTATCAGTTTGAAAGCACATCAAAGTGCAAGTAGATCAACAGGTACTGCTCCGGCGGGAAGGTAAACAGCATTTCCATGCGCTGCTCTGGTTCGCCAGAAGCGGCTTAGTCATGCTGGCCACATGACCCGGAAGCTGTCTGCAGACAAATGCCGGCTCCCTTGGCCAGTAAAGCGAGATGAGTGCCACAACCCCAGAGTCGGTCAGGGGTCCCTTTACCTTTAGTGGACAGAGGCAAACACAAGGTTTAGGGCTTCAGCTTTGAATGCTGTAGGCTTGGGGAGGTCCTTGGATTCGGTTGGCAGTGAGAAGAAGAAGGGGCAGAAGTCCAAGTGAGCTGGGCAGGAGTGACTAGCTGGAACAAAGAGATACAGAGGATGCCTTTTTGCTGTCCTTTGAATGCAGTGTTGCCCTTAAGGGAAAGGCAGCCCTCATAGGATGGGGATGCTCTGCAATCTCTCCATCTAGGTTCAGGTTGGCCGGGGAGGGGGGAATGCAGCACAGCATACAGATCATGTTTGAACAATGCACAAAAACAATCTTCTTAGAATAAAACAGAGTTTATCCACAGTTCACATTCAGTAGCAATCTGTAGGCAGGCTTAGGTTGCAATTACAAGTGCATTTGTAAATATATAAGGATGATGGAGTCTGAGCCTTTTTGCCTCAGATGCAACAATGAGCAATATCTCTGTAGAGATGCAGTGGTAGCAAGATGCATGAGAGAGGGAGGGAGGGAGGGAGGGAGGGAGGGAGGGAGGGAGGGAGGGAGAGATGACCATGAGCAGCCTTTTATATGAGTTACGCCCAACTCTACCTGGCCGCACCCAGGGGAAGTGGCTCCCACAGGTTTGATAGGAAGTCCTCCCTGCTGGACCCACCTTCTGCTGAGTGCCCATTCCAGGAAACAGGAAATGTTGGATTGGACTGCTCTTTCTGGATATCTCATACTGCTCAGTAGGTGACATGGTCCTTCAGTCAGTGCCTTAGTGTCATCTGGCAGTAAATGGCTAAGTACAGCACTGACACAATAAGGTGAAGTATCAGCAGTAAGGAGTAATGGTTACTATTCATCACCATGTATAAACACTGAACCGGCAGGCAGGAACTGCTTGACATTCTGGGAAACTTCCTCCTGCTGCTGAGCCCGACTCCAAGGAGCTCTCTTCCCCAGCAGGGGGTGAGGTGGCTCCAAGATGGTTGCCTTATTCGGGAGAAGCACATGGTAGCAGTTAGGCAGCCTGAGGAAGGAAGGCTTGCAGCTCCTGTGTTGATTTTGGTGTAGGTGTGGGTGCATCATGGATTACATGTAACTTACCCTGGGTGAGCATTGATGCAATAGCCTAAGAATGTGAAACTGGGAGTTTTAATTTCACATTTCTCTTTTTAAACTCAGGCTCCTGGTGCATCAAAATGCCGTATGGCTTCCTGGAGTCTTTCAGGAAGTTCATCCTCAGTTCATCCCATAGTTAGAACATCATTAAAGGATGGCTCAACACCTGAATTTCCTTTGAGTAAATATTTGAAAGTGGATCCACACTTCTTCAGCTCTCAACAGGATTCCACCTTCAGCACCAACTAGTGTTATGTTCATGTATTTGTGGACATCTAATGAAGCCAAATGCTAGAATATTCAGTTTTCTTTACATAGTTAAACTATGGAACTCGCCCCCACAGGAGAAAGTGATGACCACCAACTTGAAGAACAACAACAAGAAGAAGAGTTTGGATTTGATATCCCACTTTATCACTACCCAAAGGAGTCTCAAAGCGGCTAACATTCTCCTTTCCCTTCCTCCCCAACAACAAACACTATGTGAGGTGAGTGAGGCTGAGAGACTTCAGAGAAGTGTGACTGGCCCAAGGTCACCCAGCAGCTGCATGTAGAGGAGCGGAGACACGAACCCGGTTCACCAGATTACGAGTCTACCGCTCTTAACCACTACATGCAGGGGAAAGGAGATTGTTAGCCGCTTTGAGACTCCTGAAGGGGAGTGATAAAGCGGGATATGAAATCCAAACTCTTCTAGTATGTGGGATATTTAAACTGCAGTCAAAACCGACAATTCATGTTTTGCTAGGAGCTGATAGGAGCTGATAGGAGCATGATAGGAGCTGAAGTTCATAAAGTTTTCCTGTAAGTTTGCTAGAAAGACTTCTGTGAGACACTCCCACTGTGCCCTGACGGGGGGGGGGGGTGTAGTAGCTATATATTCTCCTATCTGCCTGGACACAGCATCTTCCTCTCTTCCTTCCTCACCACGTCAGCAATGTGAAGAAACATCTGCTCCGACTCCATTTTTAAGATAGGCTTACATATGTCTTTGTAACTGAAGTAACATTTTAAGCTTGCTTGAACAAAGCTGCTGCATCTGTTACTCTTCAACAAGTATTCTGAGTGCGTAAATGTTATTTTTACCTTTTACAATACCGTTCGTGTGATTGTTATTTTAATTCTGGGTTACTTAAGCTAAAAGGCTACAAGTAGCCTATCTAAGCTTTCCTTTCAAGCTTCAAAGGGATAGTGCTCTTCTGAACTCACAAACCTGAGGAAGGAAGGACAATATCTAATAAATATATCCTATCCTAGCATATGTAAGATAAAGGTAAAGGACCCCTGGACGGTTAAGTCCAGTCAAAGGCGACTATGGGGTGTGGCGCTCCCTCGGCCTGAAGTGAGAGCCACTGTTTGTCCACAGACAGCTTTCTGGGTCATGTGTCCAGCAGGACTAAACCGTTTCTGGTGCAATGGGACACTGTGCAGAAACCAGAGCGCACGGAAACGCTGTTTACCTTTCTGCCACAGTGGTACCTATTTATCTACTTGCACTGGCATGCTTTCGAATTGCTAAGTTGGGAGAAGCTGGGACAGAGAAATGGGAGCTCACCCCGTTGCAGGGATTTGAACCACCGACCTTCTGATCGGCAAGCCCAACAGGCTCAGTGGTTTAGACCAAAGCGCTACCCGCATCCTAGCATATAGCACACACAAGAGGTGCTTTTCCGGATCCTGCAGTTTCATTAGGCAGAGCTCAAGATGTATTTGAAGTTGGTAACTATATAATTCCTGGAAATAATCCTGCTCCACCTCTACTAATACTTCTTCTCTTTCCCCTTTTCCTCTGAAAGCTGGCATTCTTGGGAAGTTGAATTCCAATATTGCATGCTTTGTTTTTCTGCACTTGGCATCCTCACAGTGCAGACTGTGTGTGACCACAGAGGAAGTGGCACTCAGCAATGGAATGGAGGAGCCACTGAGGATGACCCGAGGTATAGCAGGCGTCAGTGGAGAAATGGGTCAGAGGGAAGCAGAAGACGAAGCCCAGAGATGCTTCCAAAATGAACAGGGCTCTTGCTTGAGTTATTTATTTGCCCAGCGTGCATCACGACTCTTTATCCTCCCAGGACTCTTTTCCAGCTCAGGTCTTAATGTTTGGAAGCTGTGGCTGGATGGTTACGTGGGAACCGGTTGAAGTTAAATCCTTCGAAGACAGAGGTCCTTTGGCTCAGTCGGGATGATATGGGATTGGGGGGGGGCAACTCCCATCTCTTGCGGGGGTGCTATTATTGCCAGCACCATCCGTAAAGGCGGCATTTTTCCATCTCCGCCAAGCTAAGCAGTTGGCTCCTTACCTCTCTCGCCCTGACCTAGCCACTGTGATCCACGCGACGGTCACCTCCAGACTGGATTATTGTAACTCACACTACGTGGGGCTGCCCTTGAGACTGACCCAGAAACTCCAGCGGGTGCAGAATGCCGTGGCAAGACTCCTTACGGGGTCCTCGCTGCGAGATCACATTCACCCGGTGCTATACCAGCTGCACTGGCTCCCAGTGGAGTACAGGATCAGGTTTAAGGTGCTGGTTTTAACCTTTAAAGCCCTATACGGCCTAGGACCCTCGTACCTACGGGACCGCCTCTCCTGGTATGTCCCACAGAGAAATTTACGGTCTGCAAATAAAAACATCCTGAAGATCCCAGGCCACAGAGAGGTTAGGCTGGCCTCAACTAGAGCCAGGGCTTTTTTGGCTGTGGCTCTGATCTGGTGGAACTCTCTGTCACAAGAGACCAGGGCCCTGCGGGACTTGACATATTTCCGCAGGGCCTGCAAGACAGAGCTGTTCCACCAGGCCTTTGGCCAAGGCACAGCCTGACTCCCTCCTTTGGAAATCCTCACAGAACTCTAGCCCAATGGTTGCCATTAATCTGATTGGAATTAATTTTATAATGAAATGATTTTAGAATGTTTTATCATTTTACTGTTGTTAGCCGCTCTGAGCCTGGCTTCGGCTGGGGAGGGCGGGATATAAATAAAATTTATTTATATTATTATTAATCCAAGCAGGATGGAAACTGCCTGCCTACTACCTGGCCTGGCAGCAGCTACAACTGCAATGACTGCAAAAAAGAGGCCTGAGAGGCCGTCCCCCCCGTCCCCGCCCCTTTCCTCCATATTCCTTCCTGGTGTCTGGAATACTAGCAAGCAGCATACCAGGAAAGAGGAGGAAGGGGCTCTCCCTGCCACTGCCTCTGCCATTTCAGCAGTTCCTTGTAGGCTAGGCTAAGTACACGAAGGGGGTGGAGCCTGTGGGACATTCAGAAAACCTCCTGAGCTGGAATTGCCCATCACTAATGAGGACTTACGTATCTGCATGCTTGAAAAAGGGAAGATCTAGTCTTGATTTTAAACAAATTCTACTAAGCATTTGTTAGAATTTCTGAATGAGTTAAGGCTCTGTCTGTCCACAACTTATACTGTGCAACAGAGCAGACCCTCAAAGCTTTTAGCAAAGAGGATGGTTTGATGTCTTACTCAGCTCATTTGTGTTCAGCCTTCAGTGACATGAACCAATAAAGCATTGTTTATTCAAAGCTTAGAGGGGCTCATGATGACTCTAATCCCTCCACAGATAGCAAACAGATAACAGAGACAATCACCTTTTCCCTACATCAGAGAATATACTGAGGAATATCACACACAAGCTGCAAGGCAAACCCATTATTGTCTTTAATATGAGAGAAGCCATTTTAAAATGGTAAAAGGTGCCACTCAGTGCCTGATTTATGTAACGAAGGAAAAAAATGTTTTGTTAAGGGCTATGAATGTTCCGCAGACAATTTTTCTAGGCGCATATGCTCAAAAGCAGAGAAAGGGAAGTTAGACCAGTGAATAAGATTCACATGAAAATGCATTGTGCGCTATGAACATCACAATAGATTGTGCCTAGCATCACTGGCTGGTGAGCAAACAATGCAACCATGTTCCTTTGCCAACCTATGTACTTGAAAACATTATTTAAATGTGAAAAGCATGAAGCCATTGTGTTAAAATACACTCTCTTGCCAGTTTACAACGAGGATAGTGAGATCCTTGGAGACAGGGACGGGTTCTTTATGCATGATCATCGTTTAATGATTGGAATAATAAGCAGTGAAGTGTGTGTGAGTGCGCCTGCGTGAATGAGCTGGAGCTGGAATGAATTTACTCTCCAGAATTCCCTTCTGTGGATTTTGATGTTGACTGAATATGATTCACAATATTTGATGAGTATTTTATATCTGCATTTGACATCCAATGATATTTGATTTCAGTTATTTGGTATTTTACAGTATTTGTCAGTTGAAATGTAAAGATATTTATTACTTCCATATTTAAGCTCACACACCAGCTGCAGTTGGGAGATCAAACCCAATTTTGGGTAACTTCCATTGGGTCAGATTAGAACCGTGATGGCTCCGAGTATGGCGTTTCCTGCTGTAGTTCCAGGCCTGGGCTCTGGAAGGATCTGCCTCCTGAAGTGAAGAGCTGTTCTCCTTTGATCTCTTTTTGTAAGAACCTATGTTCTGCCTTGCATTTTGCTTACAAGCTGTTGGCTGCTTTTAGCTACTGCTAATATATTTTGTAGGGACGCGGGTGGTGCTGTGGGATAAACCACAGAGCCTAGGACTTGCCGATCAGAAGGTCGGCGGTTCGAATCCTCATGACGGGGTGAGCTCCCGTTGCTCGGTCCCTGCTCCTGTCAACCTAGCAGTTTGAAAGCACGTCAAAGTGCAAGTAGATCAATAGGTACCGCTCCGGTGGGAAGGTAAATGGTGTTTCCGTGCGCTGCTCTGGTTCACCAGAAGCGGCTTAGTCATGCTCGCCACATGACCCGGAAGCTGTACGCCAGCTCCCTCGGCCAATAAAGCGAGATGAGCGCCGCAATCCCAGAGTCAGTCATGACTGGACCTAATGGTAAGGGGTCCCTTTACCTTTAATATATTTTGTATAGACTGCTTTGGGTGCTTTTGTGGAAAGCAGCCTAGAAATGCCTTAAATCTACATTTCACAGTCTTTGATAACTGACATGCAACGGTATTTGCACAAAATGGGTTTTGAGGTTTGGCATGCAATACTGACAGTCAGAGTAACTGACAGTCTTTGATGGATGACTTGCAGGGGTATTTTAGTATTTTTGACAGCTTGTGAGATTTAGATTAAGTTTACTACTGGAACAATCACAAGAGGCTAACACATCTAAAGCAGTAAGTTTTTCTGATTCAAAATGTGAATTTCATATTTCATATTCCATATAGAAGCCAAGCAAAATATATTTTGGAAAATTTCAAATATTTTTAATGTTTATTTTGGCTCTGGAATAACGCATCCAAAACATGACACAATGCTCTTCAATGAAGCAAATTCAGTCATCCAGCTGTGAATCCTTAGGTGACTGTGCTGCATACACTGGTGTGAACAGGCATGTATAAAATGAGCTTTGCATGACCTATGAATCATGATCAATCATAACCAGAAAAGCTTAAAATCCAGCACCTTGAATCTAGCTGAGGGTTGTATGGTTCTGCATGTAGGGACTTAGCTGCATTAGTAAAAAACAGTGTTTTGGATGCATTATAAACATGCAGCACCAGATGGCACTGGAGAGCAAAAACAATTTGATGCATTTTTCCATAGCATTTTTCTTCTTTTGTTATAACAATTTAGTTTCAGAATTATTTATAGCTCCCCACCCCCCGTGTATAGATCCACCACATGTCTCCAGCTGGAAGAGAATTGTGCTTTTGGTACCTCAAACCAATCAAGCAACTGCAGCTGTGCAAGTGGAGCCCTTTTAAAAAAAGAAATCCCATCAACTTGCACAGGTAAGAGGCTACATTCACCAAAAGTTGACACCAAACAGTTGGTTAGTGGGCTTTTAATTGTCCAGAAGGGCTACATGCAGAACAGAGCCTGCTCTGCACATTTCCTCTTGGAGCACAGCTCTCTCTCTCTCTCTCTCTCTCTCTCTCTCTCTCTCTCTCTCTCTCTCTCCGTCCCCCATCATTTCCACTGTAGCATATAAAGGGCCATACAGTTGTTACCTCATTTAAGGTCACAACCATCCTGTAAGATAAGTTGCTTTGGTGATGATATGGTCCCAAAACATTGAGGTTTCATCTACACATGTACCAAAATGAGGTGGCAAAATCTTGAAGTGGACCATGGCATTATAAAAAATAATCCCCTATGTAAGCACTTCCTTGTACGTAAATTTAAAATTGTGATCTTCCCCCATGTGGTACGTTACTGCATGATGACTCTCCCACCTCATTCCCCTCCCCCCCCATTATGCTTTGTGACTATCCTGCTTGACCAGATGTTTCTTTTTAGTACAGCACAATTCTGTACAAGTTTACTCAGAAGTAGATGTTAGGCTTTAGTGGCTAATTAAAACCTGGATTTTTTTCAGAGAAAAATGCATCTGTGGGATGATCCAGATCAGTGGACAGATAAGGCGTGAGCAGCTGTATAAAAATATGCTCATCACAAAGTGAACTTGAAATGCTCAACCCAGATATGTAGCGTATGTGGACCTGGGTTTCTTAGAACATCTAAAGGGATGCAGTCCTGGGTGGGCATTCATGCTCTTACTGTTAGGACTCTGGCTGCTGTGCATGTTTAGGGAATAAATCCAGGACAATGGAAGCTTGTGTCACTGTGTATTCTGCACTAAAAACATAATAACACTTCAGCACTGAGGCAGCTCAAATTCTGCTCCAAGAAAAAGGGTTCATGTGCAAATTATGCAAATTTTCTGCATTGGCATGATTTCCCTTGTTTTGCATAATTAATTTTGGTTCTGATAGTCATTTCAAAGGCAAGCTGCTAGAAAGGGCACTGAAGAATCACCCTTAGATACTGGAAATTTTAGCCTGCAATGTTATGCACACTTGTGAGTGCATCCCATTTAACTCAATGGCTATTGCTTCTGATTAAACATGTTGTTATTGGACAATTCCTCTAGCTTTTGAGATTTCGCAGGTCTCAATCCTGTGATCTTTGCATGCTGTGGTGTGTGGGCACTTGACAATAGCGGAGCACAGAGCCCTCTCTCCTTTAGCACAAAGCTCTTTCTGTCTACACAACAGCATCCTTGGATCCCTGTCCAAATGTTTTTATTTCCCATTATATTTCTAACCCAACTGTAGGACTCTTGAGGTACTACCGTACATGAAAAATGGGGGGGGGGGCATTAATTTGAATAATTGAATCGAACAGAAGCCACTGCTGTAGTTACTTGGTTCACATTTTGAATTAAGGGGGCATTTCAACAAATGAAAGGAGAGAGTGCCATCTTCTGGCAAACTTCATAATTGCATTGAGTAAGTGGAGGTTTAACGTCAACAATATTTCAGATTCTATCTGTGAAATATCCCAATACAATCCTCTGCTTGCTTCACATTGTAGGTTGCTTCCTTCCTTTGATGGAGATGTCACCAAATCTTGTGGGCATCTGCTCAAGCTGAGGTTAGCTGATCATCAATTTATGTCTAATCTTTACTCAGCCGAGAAAAGCATTCTTTGGGTTTATTAACTGGCAGATTTACATGCCCTGCATTCTTTTGTGTGATGGCCAGTAAAAGAGAAGTAGCAGAGAGACACATTTTGATATATTCTGCTTTACTACAGAAGAAGGTTGCATCAGTCTTGATTTTGGGATTGATAAATAGCTTTTAGGATAGCTGAATGAGAATGTATTGGATGTTGTTTTTCCATTACCAGGCTCAGACAGCTGTGGCTCCACTTGCTTTTCATGCAGAAGGTTGCAGGTTCCATTCCTGGCATCTCCAGAAAGAGCTGGGAGATTCCCTGGTGGGAAAACCTGGAGAGCTGCTACAAATCAGTGTAGACTCTGCAGACCTAGATGGACTCATTGTCTGACTTAACACAGGGCCATTTCCTATGTTCTCATGCATGTTCCCCTATTATGCACTACATGGTTATTTGTAGGTGAACATATATTACAATAACACATTTCCTCACAAGCAAATGGGCCCTATAAATCGTTGCCTCTAACCAGTGCTATTTTTTTAGAAAAAGAGGTGCCAGAACTCACCATAAACTCCTCACTTGTTCTCTTATGGTGCCCACCTGAGAGGTGCTGGAACTGAGTTCCAGTGAGTTCTGGCTGAAGAAAGCCCTGCCTCTAACACTGCCCACCCCCTAGGATTGCGAGGAGCTTCAAAACCTCATTCCTTGCTCATTGTCAGAGGGAAGCTGGAGTTCGATGTCATGGCAGCAGATCTGTGCATTTAAAGCCAGTTATGTGGAAAGGTTGGGTTGGGGGGATCTGAATTTAGATGGAAAAGGGCTACAGAGGTGAGGTGCAAACTCCTCTCCCTGCCTCCTGCTTACATCTCTGTAGCCAAAGTCCCCCCCCCCCAGCTAAACTTACTTCTGGCTTTGGAGCTTTTCTTAGGACATCAGTGCCCAGGGAGACAGACGCTGAAGCAGGAAGCCCAGAAGCAGAACATGAAAGCAATAACCCTGCCCCACTGCTGCTCCCCAGAAAATGGTGCTCAAAGGCATATCATAGTCACCATGACCAGTAGTCACTGACAGCCCTATCCTCCTTGACTTTATTTAGAATCATAGAATCATAGAGTTGGAAGAGACCACAATGGCCATCGAGTCCAACCCCCTGCCAAGCAGGAAACACCATCAGAGCACTCCTGACATATGGTTGTCAAGCCTCTGCTTAAAGACCTCCAAAGGAGGAGACTCCACCACACTCCTTGGCAGCAAATTCCACTGTCAAACAGCTCTTACTGTCAGGAAGTTCTTCCTAATGCTTAGGTGGAATCTTCTTTCTTGTAGTTTGGAACCATTGCTCCGTGTCCGCTTCTCTGGAGCATCAGAAAACAACCTTTCTCCCTCCTCTATGTGACATCCTTTTATATATTTGAACATGGCTATCATATCACCCCTTAACCTCCTCTTCTCCAGGCTAAACATGCCCAGCTCCCTTAGCCGTTCCTCATAAGGCATCGTTTCCAGGCCTTTGACCATTTTGGTTGCCCTCCTCTGGACCCGTTCCAGTTTGTCAATGTCCTTCTTGAACTGTGGTGCCCAGAACTGGACACAGTACTCCAGGTGAGGTCTGACCAGAGCAGAATACAGTGGCACTATTACTTCCCTTGATCTAGATGCTATACTCCTATTGATGCAGCCCAGAATTGCATTGGCTTTTTTAGCTGCCGCGTCACACTGTTGGCTCATGTCAAGTTTGTGGTCAACCAAGACTCCTAGATCCTTTTCACATGTACTGCTCTCAAGCCAGGTGTCACCCATCTTGTATTTGTGCCTCTCATTTTTTTTGCCCAAGTGCAATACTTTACATTTCTCCCTGTTAAAATTCATCTTGTTTGTTTTGGCCCAGTTCTCTAATCTGTCAAGGTCGTTTTGAAGTGTGATGGTCCTCTGGGGTGTTAGCCACCCCTCCCAGTTTGGTGTCATCTGCAAATTTGATCAGGATGCCCTTGAGTCCATCACCCAAGTCGTTGATAAAGATGTTGAATAAGACCGGGCCCAAGACAGAACCCTGTGGCACCCCACTAGTCACTCTTCTCCAGGATGAAGAGGAACCATTGATGAGTACTCTTTGGGTTCGGTCAGTCAGCCAGTTACAAATCCACTGAGTGGTAGCATAGTCAAGACCGCATTTTACCAGCTTCTTTACAAGAATATCATGGGGCACCTTGTCAAATGCCTTGCTGAAATCAAGGTAGGCTACATCCACTGCGTTCCCTTCATCTACCAGGCTTGTAATTCTGTCAAAAAACAAGATCAGGTTAGTCTGACATGACTTATTTTTCAGAAATCCATGCTGACTATTGGTGATCACAGCATTCCTTTCTAGGTGCTCACAGACTGTTTGCTTAATGATCTGCTCCAGAATCTTCCCTGGTATTGATGTCAGACTGACTGGGCGGTAATTATTTGGGTCCTCTCTTTTCCTCTTTTTGAAAATAGGGACAACATTTGCCCTCCTCCAGTCTGCCGGGACTTCGCCTGTTCTCCAGGAATTCTCAAAGATGACTGCCAGTGGTTCTGAGATCACATCTGCCAGTTCTTTTAATACTCTTGGATGCAGTTCATCTGGCCCTGGAGACTTGAATACATCTAGACTAGCCAAGTATTCTTGTACTATCTCCTTAGTTATTTTGGGCTGTGTTTCCTCTGCTAAATCATTTGCTCCAAATTCTTCAGGTCGGGCATTGTTTTCTTTATCAGAGAAGACTGAGGCAAAGAAGGCATTGAGGAGTTCAGCCCTTTCTGTGTCCCCTGTTTGCATTTCACCATCTTCTCCTCTGAGTGACCCCACTGTTTCTTTGTTCTTCCTTTTGCTACGAACATACCCATAAAAGCCTTTTTTGTTGCTTTTAACCTCTCTAGCAAGCCTGAGTTCATTCTGTGCTTTAGCTTTTCTGACTTTGTGTCTACACGTGCTGGCTATTTGTTTGAATTCCTCTTTGGTGGTTTCCCCCCTTTTCCATTTTTTGTACACATCCTTTTTTAATCTTAACTCAGTTAAAAGTTCTTTAGATAGCCACCCTGGCTTCTTTAGGCACCTTCCATGTTTCCGTCTCATTGGTATTGCCTGAAGTTGTGCTTTTACTATCTCCCTCTTAACAAACTCCCAGCCATCATGAACTCCTTTCATTCCTTTTTAAAGCCATCATGGTTGGTAACCACCTTCAGATCCTCTGGCAACAAATTCTATAGTTTAACTCTTGGCTGTGTGGGGGAGAACTTCTTTTTATCTGTCCTGAAGCTTTCACAGGTAAAGTGTGGGCAGAGGAGAGTTTAACTAATACCTTTTGACCACATACACACATGCATATATTCCCTTTTGCTGTTAAAATCAGGCCCAGACTCTTACAATGTGATGGGCAGCATCCTGGTTTAAACAAACAGATCTGCTGCCATCCTGTCTAGTTTGGCCCTTAGTCAATGCCCCTGTGAACTGTGGATTAGCTATCATGGGAGGCAGAGCTTTTCCCAGGCTCGCCACTCCAGAAACTGACAGCAGGTATCATATTATATTTGCTCAATCACAGTCTGTGGTGTGCCAGGCATCGTGTGCCTTGACAGGCATTCTTTAACATGTCTATCACAGGCACAGGGTTTGGCTTGTGTGACTTGCTGGGCTCCCCCCACCTTTTTTTCCTACGGAAGTAGGGTTTTTTGTTTTTGTTTTTACTCCTAAGGGTAAAAACCAAGATCCTGATGTGGGAATGCTGGAAATTGTGGAGGCAGTCACTATAGGCACACAAGGTGGAGCTAATCTAGATCCAGAGTGTCATGCATGTTGGAGCTGAAAGTGTCGTTCTGGCATCCTGTGGGGTGAGGTTGGGGTTAGTGTTAGAGGTGAGACTCATGTCTGGAGTGATTCAGAATAACTGCATCCATTTCCATTAGGATTTTTTCAGTTTAAAAGGTCAGGTCTGGTGCTCTAGGGGCAAACAGGCTGGCAAGCAGTCAAGTGTTGGGCTGGAACTCCATCAGCAGCTCAGTCAACCCTGTGCCTGAGAGACAGTTTACTCAGGCTGAAGAAGCAGACCAGAGTCAGCAGCTATACAGGGCCTGATGGAACCCTCTTCATTCCTGGCGTCCACCCTCTGGACCTAGGTAGCAGAGGTCCTGGAAGCACAGCACAAACCACCAGCAACTGCCCTCTGAGATGCTGCCACAGAGGCACAGAAAGAAAGGAGAATGGGTCCTCCTGCTATTAGACTCTCTGGTTCAGGATATATGTGGTTCATAGGACAAGGTTCTTACTCTTACCTCACTCCAAATAATCGACATTCTGCACTGGGCACATTGAAACATCAGTATGACCTACAGTAAGACAGACATGTAAGATTACATAAAATGTGCATATTCACAGTCACGCCATTCTGTATTGTTATACAGCTAATGAATTGTTTTCTGGTTAATGATATGGGGAAATCAAGGTGATTTGAAATTATAGGATTGAGATTACAGAATCATGAGACTAATTCCACAGCACAGCTGAAAGCAGCTAGGAACGTACTACCGTATTTACTCAAATCTAATGCTCACCTTTTTTGTCCAAATTACGTTGCGAAAATTAAGGTGCGCATTAGATTTGATGGCACATTTACATTCACCAGCAAATACTTTTTTTGGTTTCAAGGTTCTGAAAACTGAGGTGCTCACAGTAAGTGAGCAAAAGTACAGCAAGGCACATAGAACAAACTTAAGCAAGATTTTAAGTACTGGTACATAATGGATAAATACAGGGTTTAAATAGCAAATATGCTTAAATTTACAGATTTCAGTAACTATATGCTTAACTTCAAACATTTTAGAATCACAGCTTTTTCAAAAACAAGTCATGCCAGATGAATCTCATTACGAGCTTGGTGGATCAGGGGAAGGCTGTGAACGCAGTGTATCTTGATTTCAGTAAAGCTTTTGACAAAGTCCCCCATGATATTCTTGCAGAAAAGCTGGTAAAATGTAGGCTGGATAAGGTTACTGTTAGGCAGATTTGTAGCTGGTTGACTGACCAGACCCAAAGAATGCTAAAGGTTCCTCAACAGCTTGGAAAAAAGTGAGAAGTGGGGTGCCGTCTCAGGACCATTGTTGTTCAATGTCTTTATAAATGACTTGGATGAAGGAATTGAAGGAATGCTCATCAAATTTGCAGATGACACCAAACTGGGAGGGGTAGCTAATTTAGGGTTGCCATATTTCAAAAAGTGAAAATCCAGACACAAAAGTTGAGCTTTTTAATTTTTTTATAATGCTTGTCTGGATGCAGGATGGAGAGGGTTATGTGTAGAAATGAGCCTACGGCACAAAAGTAAAAATTACATTCACTGCTCTACCTACTTTTGCCTCTGGCTCCATCCACCATGGACATGTGGCTCTTGAGTTGAAAAAGGTTCCCAGCCCTTGATACAAAGGATTGCAGGTTTAAACTGTAATCTGCTATGAGAGCCTGGCGTGAGCCCTGGTTATTGTGTCAGGTGTAAAGGTGCTGGGACAGCTCAGTCGGTAGAATATGAGACCCTTAATCTAAGGGTCACAGGGCAAAATATTCCTGCACTGTGGGGTTGGACTAGATGACCCTCACGATCCCTTCCAACTCTACAATCTGGGATTCTATTATTCATTCAAATATCACAGTTCTGCCCATACAAATGTGCTGAAAGAATTTCCTAGGGACAATCCACTCACTGCTCTCCTGCTCTTGCACCAGCTCCCTTCAAATGAATAGAAGAGAAACGAACTCAGAATTGGAGGCATGCAAAATGACTCCGCAGTTCAGAAAAAATTGGCTCACCTGCATCAGCCGCAAAGCTTACAGGCAGCTGCATGAATTGTGCAGACTGCCATACAACCAAGAGTAAAAATCAACAAGTTGAAACACAGGCAGAGGGGTCACTACAATCCCAGTTCAAACAGATCATCTTTCCCTCTGCATTTCAGGCTGAGCAGGTTTTCCTCAAACTGAAGTTGATATCAAGTTCAAACTTATAGCTGTATTGACAAAGATTTTCTCAAGAAAAAGATGTTGAAGGATGGTATGTTTGTGGAAGAAGTCATAAGAAGGTGAATCAATTAGAGATTCCTTTTCTGTGGAATAAATAGCTCCATCATTTTATTATTATTTTTTAAAGCTTACAAAGGTAGCCATAACAACAGTCCAGGTCTCCGTGCAAACTGCCTTGAAGTGAGGGCTCCACCACCCCAACATTACATTTTCTGTAAGATCCTGTTACAGGTATGCCTGTGTATATAGTGCTGATCACTGGGTGCCTGATCTCTCTCTTTTCGGTGAGAAATGTTGATGCATGTTTTCCCCTAGTGTTGACAGAGTGGGAGTCTGTCAGTCTGGTGAGAGTCAGCGCCCACAGGTGAGAGGCACAGGTGGGCAAATGACATAGTACCCCAGGTGAGAGATGGGTTAGGTTGCCTGAGATTTTATTCCCTCCTCTCCTTTGGCCCCTATTCTATCCTGCTTCCTTCTGCTTGTTTGCATCTCCTTGTTGTGTACTGATGGGTTTGAGTGGATGGGTGCTGGGTTGTGAGGGGTTGACATATTGAGTGTTTGGGGAAATGTTGGTTTACCACCTGCAGCATGTGCTTGGGGGAGGATTATTTATTTTCTCTATTTCATAAAAGTTATACATCAATTGATTGTGAAACAAACAAACAAATCTTGTGGCAGTTTACAAAAATATCATGCATCTCAGCGATTGTGGGGAGAGGTGGGCATGGCCAGAGGTGGAGAGGTCAAAAATGGAATATGGATGGGACAGCAGATATACCTGACTCCCATACCTGACTCCCCATGGTACTATTGGGTGATCAGTCACCGTGTCTGAGATATCGAGGAGAATGAGCAGGGCCACAGTTTCCCATCTCTCACCTGACAAATGTCATGAAGTTGGGAGGCCAGGGCCATTTCAGTGCCATGACCGTGCCTGAAGCCAGACTGGAATGGATCCAAGTAATCAATTTCCTCTAAGCATGCCTGAAGTCGGAATGCCACCATCTTCTCGACTCCCACCTTGTCCCACTGAGTGATATTAACTAAACACTTTTGGGTCCAGGGAGGTCTTCTTCATCATCATCAATCATCGTTATCATCATTTTATTTGAATGCAGCTTTCCATATGCTCAAGGAGGCTTACAACATGACAAGATTTACATAATTACAAACATAACGGAAGAAACAATAAATAAAACACATCAAAAAGTACACAGCCAAATGGAAACGATTTCCACGTCAATCATAAGATCTAAAACTAAAGATATAACAATAATATCAATAACAGCAACAAGCTCTCTCAACTTCCCGTAAACAATACTCCAGCCCAAGAATCTCTTCAACAGCTGCAGCTTTTGTAGCTGGAGTCAGTCAGCACTCCATTCTCCCAGGCTAGATGGGAAAAGGCCAGCAAGGCAGGGTGCAGGTCTTCCATGGCTCACAGCCAAGATGGTCTCATTTAAAACCAGATAGAAATTAAAAACAATTTAAAAGAGGAGCCCTCTCTGCTGAGCAGCAGCCGCAGTCCTTGTGAAGCCCGTCCAGCCCCGCCCCAAGCCAGATGGAGAGAGGCCCTCAGCAGGCAGTCCTCCTGGGCAGCAGCAGCAGCAGCCCTTCAGAGCCTGTCAGGCCCCACCCCAAGCCAGGTGGAGAGAGGCAAGGGCGGATGCTGCATCTTCTCTAGCTGCAGCCTAACTTTGCAGGATCACAAAGGCTGCTTTGGTGAATGAAGAGATAACTGGTTGGGAGTTTGGTTTGTGATGGTTTTCAAAGCTCCAGACAGTCTCTTTCTGGCATTTGATTGAGTGATTTTGCTTTAGACGTAGCTGGAAATGATCATTTGGGCTGCTGGTCACATGTGAAGGTGGCAGGGATTATTTCACTGCTGAATCCAGCCGGGGCTGCACCATTGCCTTCTTCAAGCTAGATGGTGCTTTCCCTTCTCCAGTGAGGAGCCCTAACTGACTGCTGCTTATTAAGTATGGAACCAGTTCCAAATGAGCTGAGGGGAATTCATCCTTCATTCCTGCTGAATACTGGAAATAGCTGAAATCTGACAGTAAGCCTTAGGATCTACCTTTGCAAATTTGAAGCACAGCTCCTGGCGGTAGGGGCATGCTGGAATTTGCAACAGGTCCAGAAAAAAAAGCCATTTAAGTGCCACTTTGGTATAGCGTACTGTAAATTTGCATCCAAATATGCATGCACATATTCAATAATCCCAATTTATCAGAGACAGGCACCTCACTTTTGTTCATCAGCAGTGAAATTCAACACCATTTGGAGAACAATCATAAAATACCTATCAAGACTCATGGATGGGTGAGTGTTATCTGTAGCCTATCTGTCACCCTCCAGACGTTGTTGGACTCCCACTCCCACCACTCATCACTCTTGGCCTTGCTGGCTGGGGCTGATGGGAACTGTAGTCATCTGGAGGGCTCTGTGATGTCTGTCCCCAACATAAACAAAAGACAGGCTTCTCCATTGCAAGGAAGCTGTCATGCCATGCACCTTTCATTTTTCTCCAATACAGTGGTACCTCGGGTTACAGACGCTTCAGGTTACAGACTCCGCTAACCCAGAAATAGTACCTCGGGTTAAGAACTTTGCTTCAGGATGAGAACAGAAATCACACGGTGGCAGTGCGGCAGCAGCGGGAGGCCCCATTAGCTAAAGTGGTGCTTCAGGTTAAGAACAGTTTCAGGTTAAGAACGGACCTCTGGAACGCACTAAGTTCTTAACCCGAGGTACCACTGTATACAGGATTAGCCTTCCCCCTTCTCCCTAGCAGGAAGAAGAAGAAGAGTTTGGATTTGATATCCCGCCTTTCACTCCCCTTCAGGAGTCTCAAGGCGGCTAACATTCTCCTTCCCCTTCCTCCCCCACAACAAACACTCTGTGAGGTGAGTGGGGCTGAGAGACTTCAAAGAAGTGTGACTGGCCCAAGGTCACCCAGCAGCTGCATGTAGAGGAGTGGAGACATGAACCCGGTTCCCCAGATTACGAGACTACCGCTCTTAACCACTACACCACACTGGCTCTCTTTTAGCACCTTTTAACTCTTCTTTCTTGCATTGAAAATAATAGCTGATCAGAGTGAATGTGTGTGTAGTCTGACAAGCCACTAGGGAGACAGCTGTCCCTCACCACCTGTCAGTCTTCCCCTCCCTGATCCCAGGGGATAAAATGCAACTTTTTCCTCTGTGATTTTGCCTGTCATTGAACAGCTTAGAGGAGACCCTTACAACTGCAAGGTAGATTATTGATCTTATGTGTGCCTTTCAAGGATAAGGTTGTTTGGAATTCTGTTTCATTTTATGCTACTTTTTGTTTCTCCCAGAACTTTTAAATTTTGGATCGTATGAGCTTGCTGGACACATTGCATTACCCAAAGGATCTGTCCCACCTGAGTGCCAGACCATTTGTTCATGCAAGAAGCTGCTCCACGGGGAGGTGAGGAGAAAGCAGGCTGAAACTTGCTCAGCAACCACAGTAGCAGAAACACTGGCTAATCAGTTGGGTCAGAGGGGAATGGGTGGAGTCCTTAACAGCTGGAAGGCAAGGGAACTGTTCTGCCGCACACCCCTGCCCCTCCACTACATGCCAGGTAGCAATGGAACTTGCTTTGATGCAAAACGTGATCAAATAAGAATCGCCCCCGCCACCCTGTAGTGGGCTGCCTCTACCCTTCTGCTGTCACAGCAGAAGATGAGGAAGATGAAGACTGCAATCCTATTGTTCCATGGGAGTCAGGCCCCATCAGCACCATACATTTAAAGCAGACTCGTGGGAACTCTTCCTTGTGAAGGGTGGTGAGAATTGTTAGGAGACTCCCTGCTCCCCCCCCCCTTCTGAGGGGGGATAGGGGCCTCCCAATAATTATTAGCACCTTTAACGATCTATAGTTCCAATGATTTCTTTTTGAGGGTGGGAGGAAGCCATGATTATTTGAAGTAGTTTGATATTGTTGGAAGAATTACCCGGCACCAACTCTGATGTCCTTTTAGTGCCAGGCAAAAACCTTTAAATTTCCTCAGGGTTCTAATTCTTATATTTTTGGAAGATGTTATGTACTGAGTTGAATAGGATCCAAAAGGCAGCAGTCTGATTGGTCCTAGAAAAATAGGATTCAGAATGCAGCAGTCTGATTGGTCCTAGAACAATGCAGCAGTCTGATTGGTCCGCAGGAGCCACCCAATCCAGCTCCAGGTGGAAGTGAATCCGCAACCTGATTGGCCTACAGGAGAATCCCAGAATTAGCCAATCACGTGCAGCCCATTGTGTAAATAATGTATATAAAGCAGATATTTTAGGGGAACTTTCATTCCTCACTACTATGAGCTGAATAAAGAGCATGAAATCCACACTCGACTCCCAGTATATTTCAGAAGAATAAGTATAAGGAGAGTCCTGCTGCCTTCATCCCCCAGGTGTGGGCTACCTGGCATCTGGCCAGCTGCTGCTGGAATAGGAAGGGTGCTGGAGTAGATGGCTTTCTGGTCTGATCCAGCAGAACTCTTATGATCTTATGAGCCAGACCTGAGGAATGTTCACTTCCATTAATTCTTCTTTCACAGGTGTGCTTTGTCACCATTCAAATATCGTTGTCGTCATCATAATCATCATTTAATTTATTACCCACCCTTCACTCAAAGGTCCCAGGGAGGGTTACAACAATTTAAAATACATTTTAAACAAAATAAATTACCAAAAATGAAATCACATGAAAATATGATGGGTCCGAAACATAAAGAGGTGCATCTTCAGCATTTGCTGAAAGCTGTATTGTGAATAGGTGTGTGTGTCCATCTGAACTTATTTTGTACTTATGACTGTAGATCATGGCATAGGTAAGAAAAACATCATAACTCTACAAAACTTCCGGTCAGCGCCAGCGACTAATAGCGGGTTCCCTCTGAGCTCCGGAGGGAACCGGCTCTGCGAGGTCTGGGTCTGGCCGCTGCGGCGAAGCGGAGACCCAAAGAAATCACAGGCGGTAAAGCCTGTGAGCGCGGAGACTCGGCGGGCTCCATTTGCGCCCCCCCTGACTGCAAAGGAGCCTTTTTAAAGGCTTCTGAACGGAACGGGGGTGAGCGGCGCGGAGCTGAGAGTCGTCTACCCTCTTCGCGGAGTGAAGCCGCAAGCCATGGTCGGAGAGCACTGATTCCTTTCTGGACAATTGAGACTTAAAGCAACTACCCGTGAGTAGGAGCAAGAAATTAAAACTGAAGAAAAATTGATCTAATTAGGTACCGAAACGGGAGAGGTACAAACAGGAAGTCTGCCTCTCCCGGCTTGTAAATAGAGCAAAGCAAAGAGATTGTAAAGCTGTAACTTTGAAAGACGTTTTTTAAAGATTTCAAGTCCATCATCAAAAAAAAAGTGACCCCCTCCTGTTTGCAGGGGTGGAGGGGAGAATTTTGAGCATTATTTACCTGCAAGGATAGAGGGAAGTAAAGTTATATCTGCTGCCTCCAAAACCTGGGAACGGACTGCCTTTGACAGCTGTCAACGCGTTAAGGGTAAAGAATACTGATACTTTGTGAAAGGATACAATTGCTTTCTGAACGGATTTGGATCAAAAAGTAACTTTTAACTGAAACTGTGGCTTTTTGAGGGATAAAGGGGACTTTTAAGGACTATATTTGTTTTAAAAGTTGCAACTGAAGTTGGAAGTGTGTCCCCCTAGAGGAGATTATGTTGTAGCAAGTATTAAGCCACCAACCAACTTAGCCTGGAAAATTCCTTTTCAAAACAAAGTTACCAGGCGTGAGACTGACCTTGGACTGTGTATGGGAGTGCTATGGCAAATGAGAAAGGGAAGGCTGAGTTGACACAGGAAAAAATTCTTACATCTGGTAGACAATACAAAACTGACACTACACAGCAGAGAAGGGCTTCAACATCCGGAGCAGCAGGCACAGCGGGAGCTGCTGCTTCGCAAGTCAAGCTAAAGGCTATGTCATCACAAAACCTACTGGCTCAGGCACTTAGTAAAATTAATGCATCTCTGGAAAACCTAGCTAAACAGGTTGCAGAGACAAATAAACTGGTTGCAGAGACAAATAAACAAGTAGCTGAGGCCTCTGTAAAAATTGATTTGAACACCACAAGTATAAATGAACTGGGAAAGAAGGTGAATTCTAATACACAGTCTATTGAAAAATTACTGGAGGAATCGGCCTCGACTCGGAAGTTAGCTGAGGAAGCTAAGGAGATTGCAACCGCTGCTCATGAGAAGATACCACCGGTATATAAGAAACTTGAGGATCATGATTTGACACTGTCTATGATTGAATTACAAGGGAAAGAGAGGAATTTAAGACTGAGAGCAGTACCGGAAAGTGAGAAAGACAATCTGGCAGACTTCCTTACAAAGGAATTTACAGACTTTTGGCAAAAGGACCTGGGGAAGGAAGAATTTAAGATAGTGAGTGCATTTAGGATTGGTAGAAGACAAAGAAAGAACAGAGCAAGAGACTGTTTGATTTCCTTAAGAACAAAGGAAGAAAGAGACAAAATTTTAAATTTGCAATATCAAAGAACTCTGGAAATCGAAGATTCATTTGTGGAGATCTTCAAGGACATACCCAAACTTATTTTGGATGCAAGGGCCCACTACAGAGATCTTGTGGGTTTATTGAGAAGAAATAGAATTCTTTTTAGATGGGAATTTCCCCAAGGTCTATCTTTTAAATATAAAGGAAGAAAAATAAGAATAAAGACAGTGAATGATAAAGACAAATTTTTGAACGATCACGAGGAGGACTTACAGAAGGAAGTGGAAGCTGGAGAGGAACCAACTGCATCAGGAAAAGGAATTGCGGACATAGCAAATTTATCATTTGGACTTGTTGAACCAGGGAAAGACACACCACCGACAGAAGAAGAACAACAACTCGGGGCAGTCGGAGGGAAGAATAAGTAACTCATCATGGCTCTGCAACTTCTAAGTTGGAATTGTAATGGACTTAATTCCCCTCGAAAGAGAAAAAGTGTCTTTCATATATTAAGAAAAGAACAACTGGACTTGATTTGTTTACAGGAAACACATGTAATGAGGCTACACAGGAAAATACTCATTAATAAGAGATTGGGACAAGAATTTATTTCGTCTGACAAGGTTAAAAAGAGAGGAGTGGTGATATATGCAAAGGAGAAACTTTCACTGAAACAAATTTTTAAAGATGAACAAGGAAGATATTTGGCTATTGAAATACAATTTCAAGGAGAGAAATTTCTGATTGTAGGGGTGTATGCACCGAACGAGGGGAAATCCGAATTTTTTAAGAAGTTGCATGAGGTTCTTCTGGACTATATGGACTATAATATAATCTTGATGGGGGACATGAATGGAGTTGTATCTACAAATATGGACAAGGCACAAAAACAGGTAGTCACCAAAGATGGTAGACTACCAAAAACCTTCTTTGAATTGACTGACAATATGGACTTGATTGACATTTGGAGAACTAAGAACCCCCTTGGGAGAGAGGGAACTTTCTTCTCTGAAGCTAAGATGACATGGACTAGAATTGACCAAATCTGGATTACTAGAGGAATGGCACCAAAGATAAAGAAAGTGGAAATCTGCCCTAAAACTTGCTCAGACCATAATGCAGTAAAGATGGAGATGAAGCAAACAACACCCGGCTCCTTTAGATGGAGGATGAATGACACCCTATTTAGAGATGAAGAAGTATACAAAAAGGCCCAAAAAACTTTGAGAGACTATTTTGAAATAAATATGACTACTAATGTTGAAAAAAGAGTAATCTGGGACGCAAGTAAAGCTGTGATGAGAGGGTTTTTGATACAACAGAACGCAATAAAAAAGAGAAGTCGAAATGAGAAAAAAGATAAAATTCTGGAGAAAATAAAAGAAGGGGAGAAAAAACTGAGAGTAAAGCCAAAGTCACAGGAGATCTTGAAAGAAATAAAATTATATCAAGTACAATATATGGAATTGATGAATCAGGAAATAGAATGGTAAATTAAACAAATGAGACAAAAGACATTTGAATCTGCGAACAAATGTGGGAAATTATTGGCTTAGCAACTGAAAAAAAGACAAAAATTAAACACTATTACAAATTTAGAAGTAGAAGGAAAAGACATACATAATCCAATTGAGATTAGAAATTGCTTCCAGAAGTATTTTAAACAATTATATGCACAAGGGCCACAGAACGAAATGGACATAGACCGATTTTTGAAGATAAATGGATTACAAAAAATTTCACAAGAAAGTAAATTAATGTTGAACTGCAAAATATCTGACCAGGAGATAGAAGGTGCCATTCAAAATATGCAAGTAGGCAAGTCTCCAGGACCGGATGGGTTGACTTCCTGTTACTACAGATCTTTGAAAGAGTGGCTATTACAACCTTTGAAGGAAGTCTGCAATGAAATTTTGGAAGGGAAAAGGGCACCAGAATCGTGGAAAGAGGCCTATATTACACTAATACCAAAAACAGAGACTGAAAAGACTCAACTTAGGAACTACCGTCCCATATCCTTACTAAATGTGGATTACAAAATTTTTGCTGATATTTTGGCTAAGAGATTGAAAAAAGTATTGATTGAAGAGATTCATAAGGACCAAGCGGGCTTTCTTCCAGGAAGACACCTTTCTGATAACTTGAGGAATATAATTGACATTTTGGAAAAGTTAGAAGTGAACATAAACACTAAAGCAGTTTTGATATTTGTGGATGCGGAGAAAGCCTTTGACAATATTTCTTGGAGTTTTATGAAAAAGAACCTACAGGGTATGGGGGTAGGCCATGGCTTTGTGAATGGTATAGGTGCAATATATTCTGAACAAAAGGCCAAATTAATTGTAAATAATGTGGTTACGGAACAATTTAAGATAGAAAAAGGGACACGACAGGGATGCCCAATTTCCCCTTTGCTTTTTATATCGGTCCTGGAGGTTTTGCTGAATATGATTAGAAGGGACCGGATGGTTAAAGGTATACAGGTCGGAGCTAAACAGTATAAATTGAGAGCTTTTGCAGATGATCTAGTTTTGCCACTACAGGAGCCAGAATCTAGTACTAAAAGAGTTTTAGAATTAATTCAAGAATTTGGTCAGGTTGCAGGGTTCAAATTGAACAAGTTAAAAACTAAGGTTCTTGAGAAAAATTTAACAACGATTGAAAGAGAGAAGTTTCAGAATGAAACAGGACTGACTGTGGTTAAGAAAGTGAAATACCTGGGGATTAATATGACAGCTAAAAATGGGAATTTGTTTAAAGACAACTATGAAAAATGTTGGGCTGAAGTGAAAAAAGATTTAGAAATTTGGTCAAATTTGAAGCTTTCCTTGTTGGGTCGAATCGCAGCTATAAAGATGAATGTATTGCCTAGAATGTTGTTTTTGTTTCAAACATTGCAAATTTTGGACAAGATGGACTGTTTCAAGAAGTGGCAGAAAGACATTTCTAAATTTGTCTGGCAGGGCAAGAAGCCTAGAATAAAATTTAAGATATTAACTGATGTAAAGGAAAGGGGTGGATTTGTCCTGCCAGACTTTAAACTCTATTATGAATCAGCAGCATTCTGCTGGTTGAAAGACTGGCTGCTTCTTGAGAATACAGACATTTTGTACTTAGAAGGTTTTAACAACGTTTTTGGGTGGCATGCATATTTGTGATACGACAAGGTTAAAGCACATAAAGCATTTAAAAACCATATTGTCAGGAAAGCATTGTTCAATGTTTGGTCTAGATACAAGGATTTATTGGAAAATAAAACCCCAAGGTGGTTATCACCAATGGAGGCTAAGGCTCAGAAAAAACTCAATATGGAGGCCAAATGGCCAAAATATTGGGAAATTTTGGAGCAAGAAGGGGACAGATTGAAATTGCAGAGTTTTGAGAAACTAAAAGATAAAGTGCGAGATTGGCTTCATTATTATCAGATAATGGAGGCCTACAATTTGGATAAGAAAGTTGGCTTCCAGGTGGAAAAATCTAAATTGGAAACAGAACTGTTAGAACCCAAAACTAAGACTTTGTCAAAAATGTATAATTTGCTGTTGAAATGGAATACTCAGGATGAGACGGTTAAATCTGTAATGATTAAATGGGCACAAGACGTTGGACATAATATTATGTTTGCTGACTGGGAACAGTTGTGGACCACTGGGATTAAATTTACGGCATGCAATGCCTTAAGAGAGAATATTATGAAAATGATGTATAGGTGGTACATGACCCCAGTCAAGCTTGCAAAAATCTATCATTTGCCCGATAATAAATGTTGGAAATGTAAGGAAAATGAAGGTACGTTCTTTCACCTTTGGTGGACGTGCCCCAGGATTAAGGCTTTCTGGGAAATGATATATAATGAATTGAAAAAGGTATTTAAATATACCTTCTTGAAGAAACCAGAGGCCTTTCTCTTGGGCATGGTCGGCCAATTGGTGTCAAAGAAGGATAGAACGTTTTTTATGTACGCTACAACAGCAGCAAGAATACTCATCGCAAAGTATTGGAAGACGCAAGATTTACCCACTCTGGAAGAATGGCAGATGAAGCTGATTGACTGTATGGGATTGGCAGAAATGACTGGCAGAATCCACGACCAGGGAGAAGAGTCGGCAGAAGAAGATTGGAAAAAAATTAAGGACTATTTATGGAAATATTGTAAAATTAAGGAATGATGAATGATGCTGGATTGAAATTAAGTGGTTTCTAGCTGTAATGGTATAAAGGAATATGAAAAAATGGTTCTTTATAAGTAAAAATTTAAGGTTATAATAACCTAAGATGTTGGATAGAAAATAAGGTATTTTTATAAGTTGTAAGGCTTTGAGATAAGGATTTGCTGAACAAATAATTTGAACTGGACTACAAGAAGGGGAGGTATGAGGAGGTCGGAGAAATATGTTACTGAAAGTTAAGTATAAGTGAACTATATGTGTTTTTAATCTTTTTGTTTGTTTTTTGTTTGTATAAAAATTTGAAAATTTCAATAAATATCTTTTTTTTAAAAAAAGAAAGAAAAACATCATAACTCTAATATGACAGGAGACCTTCCATTATGAACTCTTGTGACCCTGGCACCCGTTTGATCTCAGGCTGGATTCTTCTGCTCTTCCACTCAAGGTATGATTTGCTGCCTGCTTAAACCGTAATGTTGCTGTCAGAAGCAGTATTTACATTTATTCTGTCATTTAGGATAATAAACCAAGGTTTCTTTAGTCCTCTTGTGTAAGAAATTCCTGTGGCCATAGGGTTGAGGGTAGACACGTGTTCATAACAGACACATGTTATAACTCCAGCAAAACATCCTAAACCTCTCATTAGTGTCTGTGAAGACATGTGAGTGCTGGTCACGCATGTGAGTTCAAATACATACTTGTAACAGTTTACCGAGGTTGCTAGACACACCTCTGTGGGGAGGAAGTTCCACAATTTAGGGGCTGCCGCAGAGAATGCCCTCTCTTGGCCCACCCCCACCCTAAGCTTCTGAGGGTGGCACTTAGTGTAGTTCTGCTTATCCTTCTTTACATCTCCAGTCCAATTCCTTGGACACAGGCTGCTAATTTTCTGTTGTACAACATGACTTTGTTATGGTGCGGCAAAGCAAGGGTCAGGCAGTGGAAACAGTAATATAAATGCAAAGCAAAGGAGGCACCCATCATACGATTGGCTCTCTGTTGAAAATATCTCTTTGTTCTACTTTATGCCCTCACTGTAATTTTAAAATAAGTGAAACATTCTTAGTTTTATTAAAACCTTTATCCATACTCATTCTTTTTCATTTGCTTTGTCATTATCGATGAAAGGAGCTCGTCTGTGACAGACATCCCTGGTATCAAGTTTTCAAATTCTGTATGAGCTCATTCTTTGGAGAAGCAATTTGAAAAAATCAAATTAATTTAGAATGGGCAACTTAAGATGGTGACAAAAAAAGAAAAAGAAAGAAAAAGAAAGTGGTGTGATGTGCCTACTCTCAAGATAATGATAAGACAGAATAGAGTGTGAATATATTATCATCTTTAGCTTATTCAAGTGCTATAATTGTGTGGCCTTCTGTCGAACCCAGCTTCTGTGACACTGAATGGCAGGGCCTGCTGCCAGCAGGAGCAAGCACCCAGATACTCAGATCAGTTGGCAAGCTTCATTCAGAAGATTTTGTTGGGAGTGGGGTGTATCATCTGACCTGCTCTGGCCTGTTGGTGTCAGGACAATCCCTTGTTCAGAGAGCTTGGTGTCTCTGCACGGCCCTCCTTTTACCAATGGTGAGTTACAGTAAATTCCTACCTGACTCCTGTCAATTTACGAGCAGTTCAAGACCTGCTGCAGTCTTGACCCTTAATGCAAGCAAGACAATGGATAACAAGCTGCCAAATCCAGGACTAAGAGGAAGCATATCAGAGAGAAGGGCACTGCAGCAATCAAGATGGGATCAAACAAAAGCGTGATTTTTGAACCAACATCTTAGCAGATGAAATGGAAAGATAAGAGCAAATTTTAGTGAACAGAGATTCATTTAATCTTTCAACTTCCCTTAAAGTTTATAACATGCCTTAATAACTGTTTAGCATATTTATAGCTTTCCTCTGAATTCTCTCCAATTTGGCTATTTCCTTCTTAAATTATGACAACTTATCCTGGATGCATGATGCAAGCAAAGGTCTAACAAATTCTGTGTCAAGTGTTAATGTTACCTGTCCCCATGTTAAAAGGGTTGTTCTGGAGGTCCGTTCTTAACCTGAAACTGTTCTTAACCTGAGGTGCCACTTTAGCTAATGGGGCCTCCCATTACCTCCGTCGCATGATTTCTGTTCTCATCCTGAAGCAAAGTTCTTAACCCGAGATACTATTTCTAGGTTAGTGGAGTCTGTAACCTGAAGTATCTGTAACCTGAAGTGTCTGTAACCCAAGGTACCACTGTACCTTCATAGGCCTAAATGCTGGAAGGTAAAATCAAGTATAATGCTTGCTGAACAGGTAAAATACAGGCTACATGCTTTCTC
This sequence comes from Podarcis raffonei, assembly GCF_027172205.1. Taxonomy (NCBI): domain Eukaryota; kingdom Metazoa; phylum Chordata; class Lepidosauria; order Squamata; family Lacertidae; genus Podarcis; species Podarcis raffonei. Next base: position 90,451,594 of record NC_070608.1, read on the forward strand.
TTGCTTTCCATAAGTAAAACAACAACAACAACAACAACAACAACAACAACAACAACAACAACAACAACAACAACAATTTATTTATACCCTGCCCACTCTGGGTGGCTTCTAACAAAGTATTAAAATACAGTCGTCTGTTAAACATTAAAAGCTTCCCTAAAGAGGGCTGCCTTCAGATGTCTTCTAAAAGTCTGGTAGTTGTTGTTCTCTTTGACATCTGGTGGGAGGGCGTTCCACAGGGTGGGCGTCACCACCGAGAAGGCCCTCTACCTGGTTCCCTATAACTTGGCTTCTCGCAGTAAGGGAACCCCCAGAAGGCCCTTGGCGCTGGACCTCAGTGTCCGGGCTGAACAATGAGGGTGGAGATGCTCCTTCAGGCCTAACTATGTACTTTCCCCCTGAAAAACCAAGGAAGGCACTAAATGATATGCCTGGAGGGCTAAGCAACCCCTACCCCATGCCTATAGCTCTGGCCTTGGGTCTCATATCTACATTGTGTTGTGCAATAGAGAGGGCGGGGGGAGTGAATTGGGCACATGCAAATCATCCCTCCTTGTTTCCTCAGACTCCTTCTTTCCCTCTCTCCAGGAAGAGACTCTGGCTGGGGCCAGATGTTACTCCAGATAGTTTCTCTCCAACAGGCTCTGTCATTTGCCAAGGAAGCTCTGTTGACCATTTTGCTTCCTCTTCCAGCATTGTGTCACATTGATGGAGATGCTGACAGATCTCAAGCTTGCCTCACCAAGCAAGGCACAAGGTTTTCATAAGCCTCTTCATCTTGAAAGACTAAATGTCAGATCCATGCAGCCAGCCAGTGAAGGATGTTGTAAAGGCACAGAGACTAATCCTGAACATCCACTGCCAGCCTCAAGAAGAAGGGAGCCTCCTTCTCCCAGCCAGTATTAATACTACATGGAAGCATTCTGATATTTAAACTATGCTTTCATATTATGGTGACATTTAAAATTTTTATCAAAATAATGTAGTGCATAAAATACTGTGATCATTTTTCTAAGTATTGTAGTGTAGCCTTAGATATGCCCATTTCATGACCACTGTAGCACTGTCACAGAGTGACTTGGAAGCTTAGAGGGTCCCTGATCCACTTTAAGACGCTTGTCTATCAAGAGAGTATTCCAGTTCAGGAATGTGAGATCCTGAGCCAAATCACCCTGATTCACATTGCTATTTGGGCTATGCACTTCTTCTTCTTCTTCTTTGGCGATCACTTGTAGCCATGTAAGATTGTCTTCCATAAACACGGTTTTAACAATGAGTCCATAAGTGACTGTGGAGGCCAAGTCTGGATCCACACATCCTTCCACAGTGGGGACATTGGTTTCTGGGTGGGAGTTGATCACGGTGTGGATTTGCCAAGCGTGCCTTCCTCTTAGCATGTTTCTCCCTTGCGTCCTGAGTTCGAGTGTCTTCAAAGCCCATGACACCTTCTCCAACTGGGGCGCTCGCAGGCCAGTGTTTCCCAGTTGTCAGTGTTTATACTGCATTTTTTAAGATTTGCCTTGAGACAGTCTTTAAACCTCTTTTGTTGACCACCAGCATTATGCTTTCCATTTTAAAGTTCAGAATAGAGTAGTTGTTTTGGAAGAGGATCATCAGGCATCTGCACAACATGACCAGTCCAAAGAAGTTGATGTTGAAGAATCATTACTTCAACACTGGTGATCTTTGCTTCTTCCAGTATACTCATATCAGTTTGCCTGTCTTCCCAAGTGATGTGTAAAAATTTTCGGAGACACCGTTGGTGGAATCTTTCGAGGAGTTGGAGATGGCGTTTATAAGTGGTCCATATTTCACAAGCATATAGTAAGGTTCGTAGTACAATAGCTTTGTAAAAAAGCATTTTGGTTTTCCTGTGAATGTCCTGGTCCTCAAACACTCTGCACTTCAATCAGGAGAAAGCCACACTCGCAGAGCTCAGGCAATGCTGGATTTTGGCATCAGTGTTGGCCCTTGTGGAAAGATAACTGCCTAGGTAGGAGAAGTGATTGACATTTCCCAACATTACACCATTGAGTTGGATTTGTGGCGCCACAGAGAACTTGTTGTACTTGTTGGTGCAGCACTTTGGTTTTTTGGATGTTGAGTGATAGGCCAATGTAATGGTTATAGGGGTTGCTCGTGCGTAAGTTGCCGCCACTCCTGGCTAGGTTACCTGGTTGAACCCTTTCTGTCTGGACAGCCCTTCACTTCGTGGCTGTTTCAGTCGCTGGCAGAATCCGTCAGTGGGCGTTTCTTGAACTTCTTCCAGCAAAGAAGTTCTTTGACGCCAAGTCTCCTCCTACTCTCCCTGCGCGGAAGTCTTCTGCGCAGGGAGGGTGTGGGCAGCGGAGTACCCGTACTCTCTCCGCTGGTCTCCGGCGAGGAGTCTTGGAGCCTCCTCTCCGATTCCCCCATCTGCCCCCCTTCTCCACTGGTGTTACGCTGATTTCCTTCCCCAGCAGATGGGCTGCCTCTCTGCCTGCTGGGACCCTCTCCGGCATCCCTCTGGAGCCTTCCCTCCGCCTCTGGCTTCGATGGCAGTTCCCTGACAGCCAAGCTTTTCGTAAGCTTCTGCAAAGATATTTAGGATATTTAGGATGGTTTGGAGGTCCTCCTCTGAGCGTGCGCACACTATGCTGTCATCAGCATACTGAAGCTCTGTGACGGAAGTTATGGTAACCTTACTCTTTGCTTTCAGCCTGCTCAGACTGAAGAGCTTTCCATCTGTTCGATATATGATTTCTACTCTGTTGGGGAGTTTCCCTTCGACAAAGTGTAGGATCATGGCAATGAAAATAATGAATAGAGTTGGGGCAATAACACAACCCTGTTTAACACCTGATCCCACTGTGAATGGTTCACTTTGAGAGCCATTGTTATCTGCGATTGTTGCTATCATATTATCATGGAGGAGTTGAATAATGTTTTCAAATTTATCTGGGCAGCCAATTTTCAGAAGGACAGTCCACAAGGCATTACGATTTACAGTGTTGAAAGCCTTAGGTCAATAAACGCCATATACAGGGGTTTGTTTTGCTCTCTGCATTTTGCTTGAAGCTGTCGAGCGGTGAAAATCATGTCTACTGTCCCCCTAGAAGGTCAAAAACCATTTTGGAATTCATGAAGGGTCACCTTGGATATTGTTAAGAGACAGTTTGCTAAGATCCTCGCAAGAATTTTGCCAGCCGCAGCTAATAGAGAGATGCCTCAATAGTTTCCACAATCAGTTCTGTCACCTTTTTAAAAGAGTTTGATAATTTTGGCATCCCTAAAGTCTGCTGGGGTCTCTTCTCTTTCCCAGATTTTTTCGATGAGCTTGTGAAGTTGTTGTGTAAGTTCAATTCTTCCCACTTTGAAGATTTCGGCAGGTATCCCATCAGGTCCACTGGCTTTGTTGTTTTTCATTTGGTTAATAGCTGTACACAACTGTCCCAGATTTGGAGATACTGCAAGCTATCTTGTTTTTGTGGAATTTGTGAGAGGACCTCAGCAGCTACGGGGGAGCTGCGGTTAAGGAGATGTTGGTAATGTTCTTTCCAGCACAGTGCAATAGCTTCTTTATCTTTTAGAAGTGTGATAGCGTCTGCTGAGCGTAGGAGGCATATCCCATGATTTATTGGCCCATAGATGGTCTTTGTGGCTTTAAAGAAACTCTGTGCATCATGAGTGTCGGCTAAGTGCTTGAGCTTTTTTTATCCACCAGGTGTTTTTTAGTTCTCTGGTTCATCTTTGAACCTCAGCCTTAGCGTTGGCATAGGTTTTTTCTTAGTGGCACAGTTTCTATCTCTTTGCCAGATCTGAAAGGCCTTCCTTTTTTTGTCAATCAATCTCACTGTCATTCAATCTCACTGTCATTCTCATCAAACTGGTCCTGGTGTTTCTTGGTTTGGTATCCAATAGTTTGTTCACAGGCTGCAGTAATGGATGTTTTTAGCTTGGTCCAGTGTTCCTCGATGTTATCAGGGAATTCTGAAAGCAGATGGTCCTTAAGAGTCGGTTGGAAGCAATCCCGCTTAATGGGGGCTTGAGTGTTCATTTTGCGCCTTGGTTTCCTCCCTTGAAGCCTGCGTTGAGGTACAATCTTGATAGGCATTGTGAAGCGTATTAGTCAGTGATCTGTCCAACAGTCGTCGGCACTGGTCATAGCTCTGGTAAGGAGCACATCATGGCGATCTTTAGCACGGACAATAACATAGTCTAAGAGGTGCCAGTGGTTTGACCGAGGATGCCTCCATGAAGTTTTAAATTTATTTTTCTGTCGAAAGAGTATGTTGGTAACAACAAGGTTGTGCACTGCACATATCGTCAAAAGTAAGATTCTGTTCTAGTTGCTGTTACCAATTCCTTCTTTCCCAATAGTCCCAGGCCACAGATCGAAATCTCGCCCAACTCTTGCATTAAAATCACTCAGGATGATAATTTTACCTTCCTTAGGCGTCTCTGATAGGACGGTATCCAGCTGAGAGTAAATTTTTTCTTTAATGTCTTCATCGGGATCCAGTGTTGGTGCATAAGCACTTACAATAGTAGCTTGTCGGTTTTTGATGAGCTTTATTTGAAGGGTTGAGAGTCGCTCATTAATGCTAATAGGGACTTCTGACAGGAGCTCCACAAGATCATTTTTGATAGCGAAGCCTACCCCATGTATTTGATGTTCTTGTTCAGATAGACCTTTCCAGAAGAAAGTATAGCCTCCTTTTTCTTCCTTCAGTTGTCCCTCACCTGCTCTTTGAGTCTCTTGAAGCGCTGCAATATTGAAGTTAAAACGTCACAGCTCTTGCAATTATGGCAGTTCTGCATTCAGGACGCTCACTGTCTGTGCTATCTAACAAAGTCCATATATTCCATGTTCCAAAGTTCAATTGTCTTTTACGACCACTGGATGGTGACCTCAAAGGGCGCGGTAATCCAGTCAGGGAAAAGGGAGGCAGACTATGCTTAGGGCACCTTTTCTAGCCCCTCCCCCTTTTCAGGGTGAGCAGAATGGATCCTAAATAGGGCTGCTCAGTCATGGATACAGCTGCCAAGCTGCTCAACTGCCTCATTCCTTGAGTCAGAAAGACTGAATCTGTATCCACCGCCCATGTGCTGGTTCATGACTAGGGGCTTCCAGATTTCACCATCCTGCCCCCGTTACCATTTCCGATCGCCATGGGACTTTTGGGGTTTGGGTTTGGGAAGGGTTTTGGGAATTTGTGCATGAATTTGTTTTATGTGTGTAGATCAGTGCACACTGACCAACACACAGTCTTCGCAGTAGGGCTCTGTTCCAATGGCATGAAGTAGTCACGACAAACCGGTATATTCATATCTGCTGCAGCCTTCATCCACCTTCACAGCCGTTGTAACATACTGCTTGTTATCATCCGCCTGTTCTGCCGTTGAGGACTTCTTGGATCATTCTTTGTCTAGCTCCTTCCCTTTGACCTTACCGCCTTGGGTGACCCTGCTGGGAGTACGAGATTCCCAACGGCTTCACTCACAAGGGTCATAGGAACATGCAAGCCCACTCACCACGACAAGGCGATGATCCAGTGAGTTGGCTATGCACAGAGCCCTAGTGAATATGCAGACTCAGCCTTTGACAACTTAAGGTCCCTTTCATGGCTACAGACAATTACTTGGGGCGGGGAGGCTCTCAGACCAAAAGTGTGTACATGCAGTGACAGAGAGGTAAGGAGAGAGAAGTATATATTTTTAGCTTTGTGAAATAGCTGGAACTGGGGCTCCCTGGAGGCCTACATTCTGTTGTCGGAGTGCCCATTTGCTTCCACCTATGCTCCGTGTGCATATTTGTAAATGAAGTAAAAACTATGAAGGTGTGTTATGAAGGATGTGCAGTGTGAAGATAGCAGTAGGATCAGAGGCTTCCAGGACCAAGAGTGTAGCCATCAGCAGCAGATGTGATGGGGCAGAGTGATGGGGCTGCCCTTCCAAAACTGGAATAAGTTTAGGTTACCTGCAAAGGAGGGCAAAAGCAACATCAGAGTTGCACAGATGTACCAGTGGCAAACCTAGACACCCTCCACTTTGGCGACCCTTTGTCTGATCTCAGCATCATCTGGGTAAATAGCAATAATAGCTGCATGGCTTGCCCAACCACACCATGACATCTAAACTTTGGCATGAGGAGATAATGTCATCACCCTTGACCATGGAGGCTCTGGGCAGATTTAGTGCTGCTTGCAGGTCACACCACATTCATTTCAGATTAAATACAGATTTGAGATTATCTGGAATTCAATCAGAAACAAATCCATGGGACCCAGTCCTCCAAGTCTGCCACAGAATCCAGTTTATTCTGAAGTTCAACACCAATTTTTGTGTATTTGACCATATGCTTGAAAGTTGCTGCTATGTTCATTTAGCATGTCATACAGTGAGACTTGACAGAATTATTTCATCTTTGTACCAATGCCAATGCCACTGTGATTTGACACAGTAAATTTTTATGAGCCCTTTAGAGGGGGATGTTACTGAAATGTTTGAAATGGCCACATTGGATTGTTTAGGTTCTCTCCCCAGGGCAGTAAGCAAGCCGTGTGGCAAGAATTAAACATATGAGATTGCTTTAAACAGTGTTTGGAGCCCTGCCAGACCACAGGCAAGGAGAAGCTGGTAGCTTGTTTTAATCTAATGGTGTTGAAGTGTTTCCTTGCAATTAAACATCTGAACATTAAATAGAAACAGTCATTAGGCCTGCTGATACAAACCCATTAGACCATAGAAAATAAATTATATCAAATGGTTAATGCTTACACCATGTCCCAAGCAGAAAAAGTTATTATCAGCAATTTAAAATCATTGGCACTTAATCCCATTGAAATTAACCACTTCAGACAAATATTCTCGAGGATAGAGCACATGTTACCATCACCATGGGATGCTGCTGAATAACAGAATTCCTGTGGCGAGTTCATCTCCATCCCAGCTGTGGAAAGTTGCCACAACTGTCAGGAAAAGGCCAGAGATGCAGAACCCAGACTAGTGGGCCCTGAGATTTGGAGCAAAGGGCCTGAAATGCAGCAGGCAGGCCTTAAGGCTCTGCTGACCAGCCAAGGGAGGAGGTCAGGCTTCCAGTAAACTAGGGCCGGGGAATCTGGCTGACCAGACATTGAGACGAGTCCCATAATCTCTGACAGCTGAGTTGCGGGGGGCTGATGGATGTTGGCGTTCAGTAACTTCTAGAGGGCCACACATTCCCCTGATTTAAACCAATCTTGGCAATCCAGAAAGGTCATACTGCCTGTCACAGGAATGTTTCCCTTCAGGGTCTGAAGAGGGTTCTGCACCTTGAGCACATCTATGGGTTCAGGTAGCTCACTATGTTTAGGGGCTAATTACATTTGCTTGATACATTGCTCTTTGGTTAACATTTTTTCTGGGATTTAACCCCCCCCCCAAAAAAATATTTTGAATAATCAGTAAATGTTTAATCAGTCAATGTTTACTGAAGCTACACCTACGTACTGTAACTGGGAGAAAGCCTCACTGAACTCCATGGGACTCGCTTGTGTGTGAATTTTTAGAAGTCATTAGTTTTCACCAACAGTCTATTAGGGAAACCCAGTTTGCTGAGTGTATGTTCTGGAAGTTAGGCAATAGGGCAGTACAGGATTCCTATTGATGTACCGACCTCCCCACTGCACCAAGGATTCTTTGCCCGAGCTGTTTCAAGTTGTGTCAGGTGTTCTCCTGGAAACACCTAGTCTGGTGGTCCTAGGAGAAATGTGTCCCAGGTGGCAATTTAGGGGTGTTAAGGATTGCAGTTAATGGGTTAATTCTCCATGAGTCAGCAGTGATAACTCACTCCTCACTCTTGTGACTCTTTTATCTGTGTTACTGGGAAGATTTGGCAAATAACCTTATGTATAAAAGGGTTCAGGTTACAGCATTCTGTGTGGGTTGTGGTAGGAGATAGCCCTCAACAATTCCTGCAGTCTGTTGGAACTGTGGATTTGAGTGAAGACTTTTTGAGGAAGAATTAGGAAAATTTTCAGACTTCAAAAATCAGATACTTCTATCAGTTGCAGGACTTTGAAAGCAACTGAGCTTAGAATTTGGTTTGGACTTTAACACAGCAAGGACTTTGAAGCAAAGAACCCTCTCTGGGCTCAGAGAGAGAAGACTACTTTTAACATCTGTAAATAGTGTGTGTATGTTGGTGTTGACCTAGTAAAAACAACTCTGCCAAATGGCTGTTTTGTGTGGTGAACTTGACTGAACTTCTGCAGCGCATGCACCCACCAAGCCCAACAAGGGGACAGCAAAACAGCATCCTGCCCACACACCTCTTCCAATAAATGGAACCCAGATGGAATGTAAGGAGTCACTGAGCATGTACTGTGGCCATGGCATGCCTCTCCTCTCTCCCATCATCAGGGCCTGACTCCTCCTTTACATTTTTCCTGCTCAGCCCTAGTGTGTGTGTGTGAGAATGTTGGCCACTTGGGGTCCGAAAGAGGTACTAGACAGGCTTGGGGCACCTCTGAGGAACAAAGGAGCATAGAGAACTGCCTTATACCATCTGAGCCAGACCATTTGTTCGTCTAGCTCAGTAATGCCTATACTGAGTGGCAGCTGCTCTCCAGGATTTCATTTTTTTTATATAAAATATTTATTGAGGTTTTACAAAGACATAGGTTTACAAAATAAAAAGGTCATATCAAGAAAAAAAGATACAAAAAAGAGAACATAGAAAAATACATAAAAAAGAAAAAAGAGGAATAAAAATACAAAATACAAATACAAAAGACAAATAACTAAAAGAGAATTAAAAACAAGTCAGTTCTTTGTGACTTTAAACTCATTAACTTATTTCCTTGGCCTCCTCACACCTCCCCTTTTTGTATTCTCATTTAAATAATCAAATCAGCAAATCCTTACCCTCTTTCATTTATCTTAACTCTGTATCTTAACATATTATAATCTATATTTTCATCCATTATCAATTCATTTTTGCATATTCTTATTAACTTTGTTGCTAATGCCACTTATTTTCAATCCTGCTCTCCAGGATTTCAGAGGACATTCCTAGACATACCTGGAGATGTCAGAGATTGAATCAGGAACCATCTGCAAGCAAAGCAGATGCTGTACCACTTAGCTATGGTAGGTAACCATTTTCACCTGCTTTCACCCTACAAAGGAAGGTCTCATCTGCCCTGGAAATCATGCTGCATTGTGTGTGTGATGGTGCAATGAAGGGTAAGCTGTAGTTATTGGTAATGAAGGGAAAGCATTTTGCACAAGCACACTTCTAAATACCTCACGCAAGCCAACATTTATCAACCACATCCTTCCCAGCTGTAATATGGGTATAAACAATAGTGGCCTGCTTTCCAGGTTTCTTGGGACCATTACTGGGATAATGTTTGTGAAGCAATGAAGAACCTGGGAGGAAAAATACAAAGTTGTTAAAGTGCGGGGGAGAGAGAGGTGAACTTTTAGTATTGGTATATCAACTTGAAATTAATCCTTAGTAATTTGTGATGTACACTTCGTCGTCCCTGCAAAAAGTCCACCAAATAACACAATAGGGCATTCTGGAATTCTGAGGTATTTATCAAAAAAAACGAGTGGAAGACTGGAACAGAGAGACAGAAATCTGACATACCCTGAGTTATGGAGTGTCTGGCTGCAATTCTCAGGAAATTACACTCCTCCAAGCAAAGAAGTCCCATAGATCACAACAGAATTTCCACCCCAGCTTCTGAAATTACTACTGAAATCAGTGGAACTACTTAGGGGGGTGGGATGCTAGATAGGATCCCTGTGTAAACAACCAGGCACTGTTTCAGTGGCCACAGGAACATACCAATGCATCCCAAAGACCGTTAGGAGGCTTTCTTTTTAGAATACCATAACAATTCCTTAGTTTCTAAAGTAGGTCCAAGCTTCCCTTGTTTCGTTGTCTCTGAAAATATAGGCAGTTTTTGGAAGGAGGGTAAAACAGGGCCCCCTCTCTATGTATCCTCAGTGGTTATTTCTCAGGAGATCCTGAATGCTGGCTAGCTCACTGGTGCTGGGCTGTACCTCTTCAGGAAGGAGGCAGAGGCCCACATTTGCTTCTTCAAACCTCTCGGTCCTTGCAGAGAATAAACTAGTACAGTGGTTTTCAACCAGTGTGCTGTGGCACCCTGGGGTGCCTCGAATGATGGTCAGGGGTGCTGGGGGCAAGACTGGTCTCTCTGTCCCTCTTTCCTTCCCTCCCTCCTCTGATGCTCTCACATCTCTGCTTGCCAAAGGCTTGCACATCTGTTTGTTGCAGCAGCCCTGGCTACAAGCACCCCAGGCTAATGGTGCCTCTGGGAGGCACCTCTCTTTAGGGTGTGTGGGGGGGAGACTAGGGGTGGCAGCAACAGCTGTCCAGATGATCCCCAAGGAGAGAGGAGAGGAGGCTGAGGGAACACTCCACAAGGGAGGGTGCTCAAAAAAGGGTGAGAGGCTGCCAGCTCTGCAGGCAAGGGGAGACATAACTGGGCTCCTGAGCCACACAGGGGTGCTGTAGAAAGAAGGTAGTTGGAGAGACTTCCGGGTTGGCGCCATCGTCTAATGGCGGATTTCCTCCGAGCTCCGGAGGGAATCTGCTCAACAGGGGTCGGGTCCTGCCGCGGCGGCGACGCGGGGACCCTTAGAAACCACAGGCGCTGAAGCCTGTGGACCTGGTGACTCGGTGGGCACCATTTGCGCGCCCCCCCGACCCGCAAAGAAGCCTTTTTAAAGGCTTCAGAACGGGGGACGGAGGGAGGTGTGGTGCTGAGAGTTCGACTGCTTCCCCTGCTGAGTGAAGCCGCATGCCATGGATGGAGAGCGCTAACTTCTTCTTTTGAACTTTTGGATCAAAAGTAACGACCCGTGAGTAACACGGTAATTGGACTTAAAAGGGAAATTTATTTCTGGGAATTCGGCAAGATCGGGCAAGGTGCTAAAAAGGAAGTCAACCTACCCGCCTTGTAAACATCGTAAAGCAAGGATTTTATTACTAAGGTTGTGTGAATGTCTTTTGTTTTTGTGGAAAAGAGCAATTAACTTTATATTGGGCCAATTTAAGTGACTGTGCTGGAGAATAAGAGAACGGAATTTACCCCTCCCCCAAAACCCGGGAGCGATCGGGGAGAGAGCCTGTGGAAGAGGTTTATAGATTTTGACAGCTGTCAAATTAGCTGTCAAAGTTGGAAAAAAAAGGAGAACTGTGTCTTTGCTAGTTACATTTGATACAATTTGGTAACAAATTGTTAAAAATAAAGAAGAAAAGGTTAATTTGTCATTAAGTAACTAGAATCCCTCTAGAGGGGGTTCAGGACATTACAAAAATGGCTGTAAGTGGAAAAATACTGGCTGAACTGGAAAAGACCTTCCGTCTTTTGGGAAACCTACAGAAGCAGACAAATGTTTTGACTATGAATGTAATAACAATGAAGTGAATAGTAAACAAAATTGCTGAACCTGGAAAGGATATGATTCAAGCTCCTGCAGATGAACAGGGAAGCGTTGTAGCTGATCCAAAAATCCTTATAGCCAAACAGGAGAAAGAGTCTGAGTCATCTGAGATGCCATTTAAAGAACGTGAGAAAGAAGGAGGCGCTGGGATGTTGCAGATGGCTAAAGAGAGCCAGAGGCCTGTTAAGCTGGAAATAATTGAAAATAAGAACATGACGATGAAAGTTTGGTTGGAAGTGAAGAATGGAAATTGGAGAGATCTCCTCTTATGGGGATCTGAAGACATATGGAATATAAATATGGCCAATACAGAATTTGGAGCCTTTGGGACATTTGGACTTATGAGCAGTAAGAAACAAGATTTTGGCTCCATTGTTAAATATGGAGGTCTGGCTGGAAGAAATACGGACTTTACTGGAACAGAGCCTCTTCGAGATTCGGAATTTAAAATAAAGGACTATCAAGAAAACCGGCAGAGAGAAATTGAGAGAGGGTTAAGTGCCTTGGATGTGAGATCGCCAGGCTGATTTTGGATGGACTGATGGACTTTGGTTGGGGATCGAAACCGGGAAAGGGGGTGGTAGGGCTTCGGGAATCCAAAGGGTGTAAAAATATGATTTTGTTTTAATTAAGTTGGTTTTTGCCACTAACATAAAAATGGGGAATTTGGGGAGAGATTTGGGGCCGACCTTAGCAAAAGATTATCAAAAATAAGTGTTGGTGTATAAAGACTGAGATTTTTAAGTTTAAATAGGTTAATTAAATTGATGGAGGAATTTAGGAAAAGTATGTTAAGAATAAGTTTTGAAATATAAAGATAGAGGTTTAGAAGTTAAAATTTGTTTAAGTTAATTGAATTAGAGGAAATAAGGTAAAGTGGGGGGGATAAAAATTGCTGAGCTAAAAATTGGAATTGGAATACAAGAAGGGCAGGAGTGGGGAAGTCAAGGAAATTGGGTATGGAATGTAATTAAGGTAAACTTTTTTAACTGCTGTTTTTTCTTCTTCTTTTCTTTTTTCTTTCTCTCTTCTTTTCTTTTCTGTTTTCTTTTGTACTCTTTTTTGAAAATTTTAATAAACATTTTTAAAAAAAATAGAAAGAAGGTAGTTGGTTAAGGGAGCTGTGGACCCAAAAGGTTGAAAACCTCTGAACTAATATATCAGTGAGAAGGCTGTGAACAGGGAATCTTTGTTGTTGTTGTTTTGTAGATGTGCTGTACAGCTGTGTGAACAAGCCCCCATACCTGAAGCCTGAAGTGGTCTACCCCAGGCCTGTATCATGGTAAGTCTCATGCTACCCATCTTATTACCTGCTGAATTAAATTTACCCAGAATTAAATTTAAGATATTAACGGACTCAAAGGAAAGAGGGGGGTTTGCCCTGCCAGATTTTAAACTGTATTATGAAGCGGCAGCTTTCTGCTGGCTGAAAGAATGGCTGCTTCTTGAAAACACAGACATTTTGGATTTGGAAGGTTTTAATAATATTTTTGGGTGGCATGCATATTTGTGGTATGACAAGGTTAAAGCACATAAAAGTTTTAAAAACCATATTGTCAGGAAAGCATTATTAAATGTCTGGGTCAGATATAAAGATTTGCTGGAAAGTAAAACTCCAAGGTGGCTGTCGCCAATGGAAGCTAAGGCAGTTAAAAAGTTAAATATGGAGTCTAAGTGGCCAAGATATTGGGAAATTTTGGAAAAGGAAGGGGATAAACTGAGATTGCAGAGTTTTGAGAAATTAAAAGGGAAGGTGAGAGATTGGTTGCACTATCATCAAATAAATGAAGCGTTTAAAGTGGACAGTAAAATTGGCTTTCAGGTGGAAAAATCAAAATTGGAGACAGAACTGCTAGAACCCAGTACTAAGAATTTGTCAAAGATGTATAATTTGCTGCTGAAATGGAATACAGAAGATGAAACGGTTAAATCAGCCATGATTAAATGGGCTCAGGACATTGGTCATAACATTTTGTTTGCTGATTGGGAAAAGTTGTGGACCACCGGGATGAAATTTACGGCATGCAATGCCTTAAGAGAAAATATTATGAAAATGATCTATAGGTGGTACATAACCCCAGTCAAGCTTGCAAAGATTTACCATTTGCCTGACAATAAATGTTGGAAATGTAAAGAAAAGGAAGGTACATTTTTTCACCTTTGGTGGACATGCCCGAAGATTAAGGCATTCTGGGAAATGATCTATAATGAACTTAAAAAGGTATTTAAATATACTTTCACCAAGAAACCAGAGGCCTTTCTCTTGGGTATTGTTGGCCAGGGGGTGTTAAAGACAGATATAACTTTTTTTATGTATGCTACAACAGCAGCTAGAATACTTATTGCGAAGTACTGGAAGACGAAAGATCTACCCACACTGGAAGAATGGCAGATGAAGGTGATAGACTATATGGGCTTGGCAGAAATGACGAGCAGAATCCGAAACCAGGGAAGAGAAACAGCGCAAGAAGAATGGAAAAAATTCAAGGACTATTTAAAGAAATACCACAAAGTTAATGAAAGTTAGAATGATGATGGACTGAAAGTAAATGGTTACTATTAGTAATGGTTAAGACAAGGAGAATAAGGAAGGTTAGTTTAAATTTAAATTAAAATAAGGGAAGATTTGCTGAGTAATTGATAAGAATTTGGAATACAGAAAAGGGAGGCATGAGGAAGTCGGGGAAGGAAGGTATAAGAAATTAGGATATGAAATGGTACATGTTTTTTGTTTTGTTTTTGTTTCTGTTTTTGTATGTTTATGTATGTTTATGTATGTTATGTTTATATGGAAAACTTTTTGAATAAAAATATTATAAAAAAAAAAAAAAAAGAAATGGGTGCATTTATTTACAAAGGAGTCCACAGCTGGGTTCTCCCCACCCCTTTTTCTTTTTTAACTCTGGTGCAAGTCTTTCTGATTTGATCAGGATCCTGTTTTACGCCTTGCCTATTACTTGGATGAAATGGAAGTTAGGAGGAGAAGAGATTTCTGCCTGTGGGCGAGGGGCCATCCCTTCTCTTGTCAGTTCTGCTCAGAAAAGGAACCTCTCTTGACATTCACCACCAGGCTGAAGTTTATCGACTTGCTGTGGGATGTGAAACACTGAGCAGTCAAATACAACATTCCTAGAGTGGACATAAAAGGGGATGTCTGGACCAGCCAGCCGGAACTTCCCGTTTCCTCCTGGGCTGGGACAGACTTCCTCTACATGTGACCAGAGGTGGGCGTGACCTCACCTATGCAGGTAACAAAACAGCACAGGGGAAGCAGCCATGCTCTCTTGGCTGCCAAGAGAGGACAAAGGAACTATCTCCTTATGGGATGGATTCCAGGTGTGTATACTTTGTAATTCAAATCTGCCTTCTGGGATCCATCTGTGAGCAGAATTTGTGTGAGTAAACTCTTTTATACATTTATACAAGACTGTGTCATATCTATCTTTTTATGAGGGAATAAAGGGGAATTACCAGGAAACTTATTTTAGAGGCTTAAACAAGCCTGGCAAAGACGTTATCTGCTGTACAGGTTTAAAAGGGGAATGTTACTCTGCTAAATTGTAGAACTTGTTAACACAAGTTGGGAAGGATATAATTAAACAATATATCCTCTCCTGCCTCCCTGAACATTCTCACACTTGCCCCTGCGCTAAAGCACTTATACATGACAAGTGAACATTCCTTTTCTCCATCTCATTCCCTGCCGGTCCCCACTAAGCCCCCATCTCTCTTTCAAAAGCACTGCTGGGCACAGGACATTTAAAGAGAATTCAGTTCTGATTTTGAAAAGTTCTGCTTATCAACAAATACCTGTCCCCAAATAAATAGTCTTGGTAGCCTGATTTATTTGTTTATTTGGGGGCAAGTCTCAGAGCATTCACTGGGAATACCCCTTGCAAAAAAAACAAGAAAGCTATTGATAAACTCATTTTAGCCGTTTGTTTAAGTAACCCAGGATCCAACACAGACTGGATGTGGGAATGTTCAGGGAGGCAGGGGCAGACATATTGTTAATATCCTTCCTAACTTACGCTAGCAAGTTCCTTTATTTAGCAGAGTTTTACATTCCCCTTTTAAATGCACAGCAGATAGCTGGTTGCAGACTTGTTTAAGCCTCTCAATATTAGGTTCCTGGCAAGTTCCCTTTTGATCCCTCTTAAAAGAATAAACACACCACAATCTTTTATAAAGTAGATAAAAGAAGTTTACTCACGTCATCAGTTCACAGTTGGATCCCTGAAGGCAGACTTAGTTACAGAGTAGATATGTGTGGATAATCCCAGTGTCCTCTGTTGGCTGAAAGCTGAAAAGCTAAAAAGCTGCTCCAACAATGGAGGAAGTCAAAGAGAGAGAGTGTGCTGCGTGACTTGCTCTTTTGTTACCTGGGCAGGTAAGGTCACACCCACCTCTAGTCACATGCAAAGGAAGTATGTCCCAGCCCGGAGGAAACAGGAAGTTTTTGACTGACTGGACCAAACATTCTCCTGCATGTCCACTCTAGGAAAACAAGGAATGTTGTACTTGACTGCTACTTGTGTATCACATCCCACACTGGATTTTCCTGTTGTTTCATCTTTTCTACCCTAAAAACAATAATCACACAAAACAGTCTTCTTATAAGGAAAGAAAAAATTACTCGTTCGGTATCACAGTAGCAGTCTTGAGGCAGGCTTAAAAGTAGTTAAAGGCATATGTTGTAGTTCAGATGAAAGTGGAGTCTGAGCTATGTCTCCGACTCAGAACATGGACCTACATCTCTAGTCATGGGTGAGGCATGAGAGATGAGGCAAGATCGCAGGAAGCAGAGGAAGAGGCAGAAGAAGGAAGAGCAGGCATGGGTGACTGGCCCCCTTTATCTGGCTGGACACAGTGGGAGTGGCTCTCGTAGGAAGGATTTCCTGTAGACCCTGTGAGACCCAACTTCCTCTGTGCCTGCCTTTCTAGCCACACACCACATATTGTTGGTTTGACTGCAATGTAAATATCCCACACTTCGGACAGCTGCTGGCGTCTTTATTTGGCAACTAAAGCTGAAGAACCACGTCCTCCTCCTCCTCCTCCTCCTCCCAGTCTGACCACTCACCATAGCTGTCAACTTTCCCCCCCTTTTAAAAGGGAAATTCCCTTATTCCGAATAGGATTCCTCGCAAGAAACGGGAAAAATTGACAGCTATGCCACTCACTTCAAAGCGATCTCGGTGCCCCACCCAAGATAGAAGCACGTTGGTTTGCTCCAAGGGACATTAGAAGAAATGAAGCATTGCTCCACCAACTTCCGCCTGCCCCCATCCCTTCCCCACCTGCCTGCCTGCCTGCCTTCCAACCAGCCCAGGGAGCAGCGCTGCTGGCCAGCTTCCTCCTCCTCCTCCTCCTCCTCCCCCCGCAGATCTCAGCAGGGAGGAGCGGGGGAGGGGGCCAGATTAGGATGCGTTGGCTCCGCCTGCCCTAGACTCTGGCTCCACCCTTTACGTGGGAGCCTTGCATTCTGCCCAGCCGGTCTCCGTGGACACGCGCGGACACCACTAGGTGGGGCTGTCTCCGTGAGCGCACCGGTGCTGTGGAGCAGCTTGCCACGGGAGACGCCTGAGGGACTCCTCGCTCCGATGGACATCCCCGGGGCACGAAAACTGGCGACCTCCGGTCCCCTCCGTCCTCTTCCGCTTTTGACTTGCCAGGTTGAAGTGATTTTATTGAAGGCAGTGTAGCATCTGACTACCCATCTCGGTTCTGATTTTATTGTTGCTGTATTTTGCTGCTGTGCTTTCCATGGATGTAAGCTGCTTTGAGAAAGTAATCTCTATACCAGCCCAGTTTAGAAAACTCCCCGCCTCCGGGGAGGGAGAACCGCTTTAAAACCTGTCATGCACATAATTTTGTGGCACAAATACATGTACTGTATCACGATAGCGAGTTTTCATGCTAGGATTTTGGATAGTCGTTACAAACAGGAAATGAGATAGGCAAAAGATTCCTGCATTGCAGGGGTTGGACTAGATGACCCTCGGGGTCCCTTCCAGCTCTGCGATTCTATGATTCTATTACTGTATCTGAGCATCACTTCGTAGCCGAAGAAGACCGCTAGGTGTGCCGAAAAGGAACTCGGATTTCCGACAGAGGGCGACAAAAGGTCAACAGTCTGCCCTCTGAGGCGTCAGGTTTTCTGCCCCACTCTGAGACAGCTTGCAGCGCCGTCCTAACCGCGTCTGCTCAAGGGTGTGGAGCTTGCGCCCAGGTTAGAGTGGCCTTCAAACCCTTACGCGGACAAAAAAGAAGACTTCTAGTAATCATTGGTTCCGAATTAGCTTTTAGTGCTGCGGGGGTAATCTTTCATTTTTCAACTAAAAAGATGGATAGCAATGAGAGGCAAAGGATTTTCAAGAGTGTGTGATTTCTTTCCGCTGTGTGCAATCTGCCTGTCAAAGGAGGAAGAAATGAAGAATGTGCAACGTATGTAGAGGAAATAAATAAATAAATAATGTTATATTTAAAGGTAAATCATGACACCCGTTCACCTCTTCTTCTTTTGTAAACCATTTTGAGGTTTCTTCCTTCAATAAAGCGGCATACAAATTTTCTGAAATAAATAAGTAAAAGGAAACATTCTCAAGTCTGGGGATCAAGGGGACTTGGAGGAAGAGGAAGGAGCTCCCTATATACAAAAAAGTATCTGTGCCAGTAGGTTGCGGGAATCCTTTTCTGGATCCGGCCCATTTTGTTTTACGGCCAAGAGCAAGCCTTTCTCATGTAGAGACAGAAACAAAGACACGTTCTCCCGCACGAGGCGAGCTAAGCCTCTTCGAGGTCCTGGAGCCTTTCTGTGGCGTTTGGGCTGTAGACTCCTGGGACGGTTCCTGGCTGTCAGAGTCGGAGTTCCTAGGCGATCTCTGTCCGCTTCGCCTCCAACCTGTTACTGTATATTGGGAAACCAGGCCAAGTTCAGAGGGCCTGGCAAGGGCTTAGGATGCAGTTTCTCTATCTGGTGTTTCAGACCACGTGTGAGTGTTCTTCAGGAGAAACTATGAAGGATAAAACAGCAGCTATCCAAATGCCCCTTAAACTGCGCAGGCACGTGGAATTCTTTAACGTAGATTCTATCGGTGTGGTAGCGAAGCGGGGCGAAGCACCGCCACTTATTTCACAGCAGGGACGGTGACACAATCTTTTGGGGAGCTATTTGCCAAAGTCATGCGCTTCCCTCGGAGAGAAACCAACCAGGATAAGCGAAGCAGAGGAAGAGGTGTTTTACACTAGCGTGCATGGCTAAGGGTTAAAGTGTCATTCTTATTTCCAAAAGTCCTCCTATTATGACCAGCCACGGTGTCACAAAATAATGAGCCTTTGTATCTTGAATCTTCCGGAGCTCTTCATCAGGCTGGATGTTAAACAAGGCGAAAGCCGGGAGGTGCGGCAGCAGCAAGAAAAAATAGCTGACTTGTCAATGAGACGCAAAGTCTGCATTGGTTTAAGGTTCATTTTTGTTGCATGGCATCGAGAAGGAGCGTGGCCATGTATCTAAAGCAGGTTTAGGAGCTCGATCTGTATTTCTTGTCAGCCGCACTCTTGATAGGAGGACCCTGGTGAGGCTCACTCCCAGTTAAGTGTCCCTAACTCTCTATATTTGCGTTTTTATATTGTTGTAAACCACCCTGTGATCTTCGGATGAAATACGAAATAGAAATTTAAATAGTAGTAGTAGTAGAAGATAATAGGACGCTTCTGATTCCTCCCCCCCCCCCACCCCGCGATTAGCTCGATGAAGTTGGGAGTTGACTGCTTAAGTTTGATGTGGATCCAAAATGCATCAAATCCATCTGATTTGTAAGGCCCTAGAAGTATCCTTCAAAGTCGGAATGCCCAGGTCTTAAAGTGGTGGGCGGGGTTTTCAGATCTGGGGTCTAGATCTTTTGCGGCTATGGGGAAATAATCCAGATTACTTTCAAATTTCTTGCGCAAAGGCCGGACTTCTGGCCACAAGCCACCAAAAGCACTTCGGGTCCCCAGGAGGCTCGTGACCTCTCGGTGCTTCCTATTTTAAGAACACAAGAAGAGCCTGCTGGATCAGGCCAATGGCCCGTCTAGTCCAGCATCCCGTTCTCACGGTGGCCAACCGGATGCCTATGGTGGGAAGCCACACAAGCAGGATTCGTGCGCAAGAGAAACGCTCTAGCTCCTGCGCTTCCCAGCAGCTGGTATCCAGAAGCGTTGCTGCCTCCGACTGTGCAGGGAGAACACAGCGTCAGGACTAGTCGCCATTGAGAGCCTTCTTGTCCCGAGCACAGCCTTTACAGATTGGCACAATTCAGTGCTGGAGACAGAGCTGGCCGAGGATTTGAATCCAGTTCTCCAGAGTCCAACACTGCACGGCACTGGCTAGCAAAACTAAAAGATTTTATTACGCCCCACGCGTTCAAGCGCTCAAGGCGCTGGGCAGTATCCTGCGGAGCAGAAACGAAGAAAAGCTGCCCCAGGCCACTGCCGCAGCTGCCACCCGATTTTTCTGCTAGACAACTTCTCGGTGGATCTTGTCCTTTATGCCTTTTCCACATTAATCCTACATTATGCTTAATCAACGTTACGCACGTTCCTTTTACTGCTCCATGAACATGCCTTTCTCGGTATATTTTGAAACTCCGATGGAGTGTCGGTCATTTTCTTCAGTTATTTATTACCCTTTTCCCTACTAATTGACATATAAATATATGTTGCTTGCCAGCTAACGATGCCATTTCGGACCAGCCAGTCAAGGTAAAAGATCAGGGTCAGGGTCAGGGAAAGGCTATTATCTGCCCCTGTCCTGATCTTTTCCATCTGTGAGCCTTTGCGGGAAGAAAAAGCGGATTCCATTATAAAAACGCTTGACATGTGAACATTGGGTGCCTGCTTACCGCCCGGGACGGGAGAAAAAGGGCGGGGCTCTCCTGAGGTCGCCTCATCTATTCCAGTGGGACTCGCGCGAGGAGAGTGTCCTGGGAATTGTGCCCGTAGACTGCCAGCAAAGATGGCGAGTTGTCATAGGGATCTGCTAAGCAATACCCAAGATCACATCATTGCATGTGCAATCCTATACATGCACGGCACGGTGTCCTGAGGTTGCAAATCCTGTGCACTCTTTGAATGCACAGGAACTCCGTTCTGTGCAAGGATGTATATAATAAAATCAGCAAGGATGTATATAATAAAATCAGGCTGTTAGAGCTGAATTTCAAAGGGTTTCGGATCCTCAGGATACCTACCAGCCAGCAATGAACGCCCACGGTCTGATAGCTACCAAGGGATGTCCAATCCGCACTAGGGCTCTGAAATTATGCACATTGCACAGGAAGTGATCTCAATTGAAAGCATTAGTCCTTACTTTCGAGAAAACATGCATGGGGAGTACTCCGCACCGGCGCTTTCTGAAGGGAACAGAGGAACGTCTTTCAGGCTGGAAACATACTCACTTATCTTAGAGAAAGTCACGCTCTACACAATGGGCTCTTATATATATATATAAATGTGGATAATGTAATATATATAAATATATATATATAAATGTGGATAATGTTGCACTACTAGCCTGGAGTACATCGCTTCGTTGTTGTTGTTATCGCTCCTTTCTCCTAGAACCAGTACTCAAGGCGGTTCACGAATTCCTGAGGAACCTCTTGTGTCATTTTCATTCCTCTTAATTGTGCACCTCGGAGCCTTCATAGTGCAAAAAGAGGAGGAAGCGTTTTATACGTTTTTTAAGAAGGAAGGGAGGAAAATAAAGACATTGTTCTCTCTCTCTCTCTCTCTCTCTCTCTCTCTGTGTGTGTGTGTGTGTGTGTTTGCATTTTTTACAAAGTATGTGAGGCTGTGCATTATGTTTACACTTGGGAGAAATGAAGCGGCAGCCCGATTTCTTGCCACAACGAGAAGGGTCTTTCCAGTCTGAGATCAGGTTGCGAAGTTACAGTGCAATCCTATTCATGTTTACTCAGATGTAAGCTCCCCTGCTTCATGGTTCCTGCTCTCTCTTAAGTGCGCCCTGGCCGGAGACCTCGGTTCTCTAGCGCTGCGACCAATTAAGCACAAACAAATTCCGTTGAAACCAATGCCTCTTATCTTTCAGCTCCCGTTGATTTCGGCTGCGAAGCATTTTAAGCATTTGCTTAACGGTCTCCCATTAGAATCAAAAGAGTTTAACTTTGGCTAGATCGTGCTTAATGAGTGCTGTACTAGGATCGGGGTGTTTTCGTTCATAAAACAGCGACGAGTAAACAGGAGCAACAATCACTTTGTCCTTTAATTCTGGTTAAACCTTTTCTGCCTTTTTTCTGTTTTGACGTCCAGACAATTAGCATGTGTTTACAATGCTGCTCCTGCCCAAGTTAATTAAGCACTTTTAAGCCCCACTGATTTCAACGGAAGAGGATTAACTTCTCGCACCGAAATGAATGGGACATGCAATAGGCTGCACCTTGCTATCGGTTAATGCGGGGCAAGGCTAGCAAGCCACAGCCTGCATAAACATTTACACAAAGTCAAACGAAGCAAATGACCGCCATCGGGAGAAGCTGTCAGACTTCGCGAGGCTCCGGCAGGTTCCTGCAAGGTGTTTCACGTTGGAGGACTGCGACAAGGTCCTAAACGGAGTGAATTAAAGCAGCAACGCCAATTAACATAACAGGAAACCTCCTATAATTCCAAGTTGCGGGATACCGTCCTAAATTTATCCTGATCAATGAGTTAACAGGAATACAGTAATTTTAAAACGTGCAAGAAGCTTTCCAAAAATACATTTAGTACACCCGGATTCTTTCTATGTTTGTTAGAAAAAGCAAGAAATCCCGTACAGATCCAGTGTTGGATTTTGCACATTGATAGAATAAAGCGACATGATTTGTTTTTCTCAGCTTTTTAGATGACATATAATCTTTCAAAATCGGTATGGAAACATTTTTAAATATATATATTCGTTTCACTCTTTTCTAAGCGCAATTACTTGGATGACGATCGCAATGAAATTATTGGGACTTACTCCGATTTAAGTTCCGATTTATCTAGTTCCTGTATGTCACAAAGGGGAAACTGTTCTGAAAATAATAATAATAATAATAATAATAATAATAATAATAATAATAATAATAATATACTCTGCTTGAACATGCTCTGATGAAATCTGAGGGCTCGAATTTCTGAGAAGAAAGTTGAGTTTTTAAAAAATCTGCTTCCGAGGAACATGACAAGATCCTGCTATGTTAAAAATAGGCAACATGCTGGGGAGGAAAATCTCGCCTTTCCAACAGTGAGAGCGATGCCACACCCGGCCCTACCTGGGGAGCTCCCTTCCCTGGGTTACATGCTTGCTTGCTTGCTTGCTTGCTTGCTTTAATAGAATAGGAGAATAGGACACAACCGCAATCTTTGACTAGCTGCTTAGCTGGAAACCAGTGGTGAATTACTTAGGGAAACACGGCCTTTGCCTCCTTACTCGAAAGGAAGCGGATCCAATGGGTCGTGCAACTCGAGTGTATACATATTTACTTGGAGATAAATATGCTTAGTTTGATGTGTCGTCACTGAAAGTAAAAAGCACCCCGCCCAGCCCTCAACATAAGCAGATTTACTTTCGCGCAAACTGCGCAGGATCGCGCCGCATCTCTGCTTAGCACCGGGTCGCTGAGACCACCCCTGCCCACCTGGGCACATTTGCAAGTGTCAGGCGATCCACCTGACCTCACCCACCTCGCTGCCTTGGCGGAGGTCATTCTAGCCCAACCGAGGCGAAATTATTTTTTGTCCTCCAAAAAGATCGGGCCCTCTTGTTCAAACAGGAACCCAGAGGACAGCGATCACCTGATTGGGGAAAATATATATGGTGACTCAAAAGAGGGCGCCACCCACTCTCTACCGCCTCCAGGGGTGTTTTGGGGGGGTCTTCTGGCGGCGGGAGATGGAGGGGCGGGGGCGGCGGCTTGGGTTGAAGGCGCACCCCGCTGCCTGGGCCGCTTAAAGTCCGGCCTGGGTCTGCTCCGGCTCGACTTGCAGGAGGGGGGGCGCTCCGGCCGGGGCGGAACTCAGGCAAGCCCTGCCCGCCGCAGCTCGCCGGGCCTCCCCACCCGGGCCAAGAACACCCGACGGGAGCCAATGAGCGGCCAAAGCCGCGCCGGCACCTCCGACGCCAGCCCGGAGATTGGCGTGGGAGACACGTCAAGTTGAGCCGGGCCGGAGCTGCGGGTTCAGTGGCCCCCTCTCGACGTCGGATGCGGAGCAGCGCAGCTCGGAGGGCGGCGTGTGGGCTGCCCCGGCCTCCGCTCCAGCTTGGCCGGGGGCGCGGGCGTGGAGAGGGGCCCCGCGAGGCTGGCGCTCGATGCACCCGCTTCCCGGCGCCGGGACGGACAGGCAGAGGCCGCGGATCGACGGGCGCCTCTCCTAGCGGGCCATGGGTAAGTGGGCAGGAGGGAGGGAGGGAGGGCGGGCAGCGGCTGCCGCGCGGCTTGCGGGGAGGTTTGGGCGAGACAGGAGCGCTTTCGCCTAGAGAGCCAGGAGCCGCCTTGCTCTCCAGGCCGCCGCTTTGGGCTTAGGAAGCGGCCGCGCCGCAGCGCCGCTAGCCGCTGGCTCCCGGCCGGCCCCCTTCCATCCTGGCCGGCAGGCTACTTCCCGCCGACCTCAGCCAGACGTCTCTGGAAATCCGGCTTCTCCCTCAGCATCCAGTGCGTCTGCTAGTCCGTGGTAGATTGCCCCTGCATTCGGAGGTTCTAATTTGCTATAATGGCCAATACCCTCCATTAAGCCCTCTACTGCTCCTCTCCTATGTGTAGATGTCTCCATTCCTCTTTTTTAAAAAAATGGTGGCAGGGAGTTCCAGTACTTACACCCTGAAATATTTTAGTCGGTCTTAAGATTTCGCGTTCAGAGACGTTTCGTTATAAAAGAATTGCCTTTCCTTCCGCGTGGAATGAGGAGGGGATTCCATTTCCTGATGCTGAAGGAGTAAGTGATCGTTGCCCAGGATAGCTTTGCCTGGAACAATTATGATACCACATTTTATTTTTAGAAGAGGGTGCTGCTCCCTCAGCTAAGTCCCAACAGGCAGCTCTCCTCCATCCGTGGCCACAATCGCAAGAATTTAGCGCTTTCTCCCCTCCTCTCTTCCCCTCCCTCCTCCCCGGTTGCCTCTAGAGCAAACGTACGGCGAAGTGAACCAGCTGGGCGGCGTCTTTGTCAACGGGAGGCCGCTGCCCAACGCCATTCGCTTGCGGATCGTGGAGCTGGCGCAGCTGGGCATCCGGCCGTGCGACATCAGCCGGCAGTTGCGCGTCTCGCACGGCTGCGTGAGCAAGATCCTGGCGCGCTACAACGAGACCGGCTCCATCCTCCCCGGCGCCATCGGCGGGAGCAAGCCCAGGGTCACCACGCCCAACGTCGTGAAGCACATCCGAGACTACAAGCAGGGCGACCCGGGCATCTTCGCGTGGGAGATCCGCGACCGGCTGCTGGCGGACGGCGTCTGCGACAAGTACAACGTGCCTTCGGTGAGCTCCATCAGCAGGATCCTGAGGAACAAGATCGGCAACCTTTCGCAGCCCGGAGGAGCCTACGACGCCGGCAGTGGCGGCTGCAAGCAACCTGCCCCGCAGCCCACCCTGCCCTACAACCACATCTATCAGTATCCTTACCCCGGCGCTGCGCCATCCGCCGGCACCAAGATGGGCAGCCACCCCGGAGCGCCCGTCTCCGCCGCCCACGTCAGCCTCCCGCGCTCCTGGCCGTCGGCTCACTCGGTCAGCAACATCCTGGGCATCCGCACCTTCATGGAGCAGAGCGGTGAGTGGGTCGGGGTGGGTCGGGGGTGCATTATTGCACCCGGCGCGGCGGAGCTGTTGTTACTCTCCATCGGGGCGCATGGAGCTTCTTGATGGGTGACAAAGATCGTTTGCTGCCCCGAGGACACTACAGTGTAAAACAGGACTTGGGAGAGGCAACAGAGGGAGGGAAAGGCGGACAGTTCAGTAAATGTAGGGCCTATTTAAAGACTAAGCAATTGTGCTTAAGGGGTTGTTGGTTTTCGTAAATGCAAAAACTGTTGAGGGTGTGTGCGTGAAAAAAGTGAAGGGGGAGGGAGAGAGAAGCCTCCAACCAAAGAAAAAGTTTCTCCAGTCATGCTTTTGAACTATTATTTTATTTAATTTCATCGTTTTAAGTCTGCACATAAAAACAAACAAACAAGTCCCACTGAGTTCAATGGGGTTTTTACACGTTTTTTCCAAAAATAAGGTTTACATAGGATTGCAGATTTAGTATACAACAATTGATGCCCATTCTGATCTTATGGCTCTTCATCACAATCTCCTGAGGCACTTTAGATCTGTGATGGGCAGCTGAAGGTCGTGGAAGCCAGAGGGGTCTATATGCAGCGAAGCTTCTCCAAACTTGGACCAGAGTGAAGGCGTGCTGGAAACAAGCTTGTTTCCCGAAGAAAGGAGAGAGAACTGTACAGCAGTCAGCGTTAGTTCTTCTTCGCGGTTAGGGAGCAGGTGCCCTGCGAGGCCCTTAGGGTGGCTTGCACGGCCCGCCACCTCTGGCAGAGGAAGGATGGAACTGTGTAGTTGTGGCGCCATTTCGCTGTGAAGTGTATGAAGCTGGTGAGGGAGACAGTGTCTCAGCAACCCTTAAAGATCCCGGTTTGAATATATTCAAGATCTTCGTGACAAAAGAAGGCAGCGTATTTACAAGCCTTGCCCACGGTTTCACGTTTATTACTTACCAAGAATTATAGCAGGTTTCTCAACACGGGTCAGACAGGTTTTGTTTTTGTTTGTCCTGTGATAAGCAAAAGGTTTTGTGCCTTTGGCATGACTCCCATCTGTCACTCTGTCGAAAGCCATGTATAGAACTCCTGGGTTCTCCTCTGACCTTTCTAAATGACACCCCTGGATGTGGCAAAATATACTCCCCCCACCCCACCCCCCGCTCTCTCCAGTACAGAAGTCGCCTATCCTTGCTTTGCGCTGAGAGCTGCTAGCGATTTGCTCGAGGGTCTTTTTCATAGCTGAGCCGGGATTTGAATGAGATGCTCCCACGTCTCAACGCGCCACATGGTAATATCTCCTGCACCTCGTTACTGGAAGCCCACAGGCGCCCTGGAAGCCGCTGCTGCAAGAACCCGGAGGGCCAGAATTCAGCAGACAGAACTCCGGCTGTTGTTGCAAAGAGGGCCCGGACATCTTGAACTTCTTATGAAAAAATGTGGAAAATATTTTCGTAGCGATGATAGATTGCCAACCGCAAGCTCGGAGCCCTTATACTGTTCCCCTTCCTTTTTTATTTAGGAGAAAAGAAAAGAAAAAATGGACCCAGCAAGTTCGTTTCGTGATTACCTTTTTTTTTTCAAATATCAAATGTGGGAGAGGGGTTTTCTCCCCCTTCCTCCTAAAATGTTCACTCGCCTTCCGGTTGAGAAAGCCTCGTTGATTTATTCCAGCGCTTCTCGCTGAGAGTTTACTTATTTTCTAGAACTTCAGGAGATCCAAACGACCCACAGACTCATTGTTAGAAGGAAGAGGCAGCAAATTATTTGGAATATTGTATTTTTAGGCTCTGGTTCTCTTCTACGATTTGTTACTACGTTTCATTACGAGGAAACCGTGTTCTCTCACTTTTTTTAAAAAAAGGTTAAGACTTTATGTGGGAGAGAATGTTCCACTTTGTGGATATAAAATTCAGCCAGTCACAGACGTAGAGAAGTTATTCGTTCTTAATGGAATAATTCATCTTTCAAGTGCATTTACAGGTTGCTTTTTTAAAAGGGGGGGGGAAGAGGCATCCCACCCACTCCCTGTTTCAAACTATAGGTATTCAGGAGCACCTCTATCTGGTTTCAGCCCCATATAATTAATGGGTCTCTATGCGCCAGGTAAGGCATTCCAAAGACACAAATCCTTTTACTCTAAAGGAGGTTCCCGCTTCTCCTGAGTCGGTAACAGTTCTACTGAACTGAACTATAAAGCAAGGAGTCCCAAATGCTTTAAAAATATATGTTCCCCCAGTTTAACATTGAATGTACCGAAGAGCAGGCAGTAGGAAATTGCTGAACCTTGTCCTGCTCACTGAACAACTCCCCCCGCCCCATCCCACAATCTGAAATGGGCCTCCTGAAGGATAAGGGAGCCAAAAACCGGTCCGTGTAAATGGAATAGGCATGGAGGTGGAAGATATGTTTCAAATGAAATGTTGGCAAAAGCTGTTTGCAATTTAAGGCTCGCAATTTCTTCTATATGTTTCCCCTTCGGATCACCCTCGTTTGTAACCTTGCGTTTTACGCGACGTTCAGAGCCGATCGGTTGAGCAGCTTGCCTGTAAAACACCGAGAGCCCCCCGTGTCTTCCGAAAGCTCAGCTCCCCTGGCCTCCCCACTCCGCCAGAATTTATTCTCGAAGCACTTCCCACCCAAACAGAGGCTGCAGCGGCGATGCTGGGAACGAGCGCTTCATAAATAAATCTGGATTGCGTTTGTTGTTAGCTTCTTTTACGAGGCTGTTGCACTACAGTTAGGGGCGAAATAAAAAGAAGTCTGGAATAATCCTTTACTGGCACAGGAAAGACTGAGAACTGAATCAAACGACGTTTGGGATCTTCCTCGGAGTTTGTCCTTTCCCCCGGGGACACTTCACCGAGCCAGCCTGCTCGGAGGGCACAGCTCATCTGTCCTGAGAGTTAATATTTCCCCCCATCTATTTCTTTCCCATCCCAGGCGCTCTGGCTGGGACAGATGGCTCTGCCTACCCTCCCAAACTAGAAGACTGGCCCAGTGTGAACAGGACCACCTTCCCTGCTGCCGGACAAGGTGTCGGCGCGCTTGACAAATCAGCAGCGGAAGCAGACATTAAATACCCCCAGGTAACAGCACGGCCAGCCGGGAATTCAATGGCAGAGACGGGCTGGGTGGGGGAAGAAGCTAAAAAAGTAAGCACGATGACGATCATCCCTTCCTGCGCGATGGGCAGAATGTCAATGTTCAGTTGTGCGTTTACTCATGTAAGATCTGTGGATCTCTGGAAAATACACGACATCTATGACCGAAAATGCTGTAAGCAGGTATTAAAAAGAGAGTCTGAAAACACCCCCACCCCCACCCCTGTTTAAAAACCATCTGACTTTATATCTAAAGAACACACAAATGGAGAATCCAGAGAAGTGGAACAGAAACATTCTCTCTCTCTCCGCGTGTGTGTCTGTGTGTAGAACAGCAAACCGCCCTTTCGAATGTATTATTGTCACAAACCCTTTCTTTGCCTCACATGGTAAATTTGCATTTCTGTTTTACTTTATTTCCTTGCTTTAGGCACAGAAAACTTTTGACACTTTCTACTCAGATCTGGTCACCACAGTATTTATTTTCTTTTAAAAATCTTACTATTCGTTTAGAAAAACCCCTACAGCAACACACATTTTGCACATAGGTTTTCATGAAGTTACCTGCGTTTAGTTATGTAAATTTCGCGGGAGCAAACACTTCTTTGAAAAGCTAACTATCTGCGCGCTTGTCCTACTTTCTG
Source organism: Podarcis raffonei (assembly GCF_027172205.1). Lineage (NCBI taxonomy): Eukaryota > Metazoa > Chordata > Lepidosauria > Squamata > Lacertidae > Podarcis > Podarcis raffonei. Next base: position 90,480,558 of record NC_070608.1, read on the forward strand.
CGCTTAAGGAAGGGAGGATTCCAGAACGAGATGCGCGTCCTCATTAAGTAGGGAGAATAGAGCTTATCTCTCTTTTTGTGCAGGTGTTTTTGCACCCTTTAGACTCGTTGCAGTTTCCTGTCGCTTACTTGAAAGTGAACGGCATTGCTAATCCATTTTAATTTACTTCCAAGACAATGTTTAGAATCCTGTCTTTTCGTAGGCGCCGCCATCTACTATTTTCTCTTTCTATTGTTCTCAGCCGCCTCCCGGGCTCTCAGCTGTCAGTACCTTCCTGTCCCCTTGCGCCTACCCGTCTTCAAACCAAGCAGTCTACGGCGGGCCGGGAGGAAGCTACCTAAGTCCGGCGCATCATCACTGGCAGACGCCAGGCAACCCCTTGGCTCATCACCACGGGCCCGGCGTGGCCATATACGGGGGAGACCCGGCTCCCACAGCGGCCTTCAAGCAGCCCACCCGAGAAGGTAGGGAAAGGGGAAGGGCGGCCCCCGGCTTGCCTGCGCGGGGGTGCGAGAAAGGCAGCCGAGGGAACAGGGGCACCTGCCCTCTGGCCATGTCCTGCTAGCTAGGGGTGGTGGGAGTTGCAGTCCAGTAACTGCTGGGACCCACATTTGAGAAACACCGCATTGTAACCCCAACGCACACTCAGCTGGTGGGTGGGAAACCCCATGGAAAACAGTGGGATCTATTTCCCACGGAAGATCGGGGCTGCGCGCGCCTCTAACCGGAATCTGTTCATGTAACCTGGGCTGCCTGGTTCAAGGGCAGCTGCCTCCTTGCCTGGCCTCTGACTTGGCTACTCCCTTCCCATTCTTTGCTGGCCCAGTTTCCTTAAGGAAGCGTCTCCACACAGCGGCCACGGAGCTGGCGGCCAGGCCAACGAACCTCTTTTTCCGAAGGCGGAGAGGGAAGAATGAGTAGGTGCCACGGAGAGGAATAATTTCCTGCGCATTCAAAAGGGATGCGGGTGGGGGATAGTTAAGGCCAAAGCAACCCCCCTGTATTGGTAGGAAATGTCTCGGGGAGAGACTCGAGGCTGGGTCACGTGGAGGAGCGAGAAAAAGAGACCTCGGGGGTTTCCTGCCTGTCACTGCTGTCCTCGCTAGAGAGAGACCCGCTCTTGAGTCTGCCTCGGGCTGCCGTGTCTCTTCAGGCATCTGTAGGAGCTAAATCATCGGGCGGGGGTGCTTTCCGGGTGGGAAAAGAATCTCCATCCTGCCAAAATATTTTCTTTCCCCTTGCATCCCTTCGCCCCGGTACAAAGCTATTCCAGCGCCTTTCCTATAGCTGTACCTTTTATTTTCCTTATAATCCATTGTGCGCAGTCACTAACTGTGTGTGGTCCCTTTTCCCAGCATTAGCTCGAAGTGGGCGCCATTTAAGCCTGGCGCAATTATTGACAATGATTGACGACGCTAAACTGGTGCGTCATGCGTGCGTGAAAGTGGCCGGGAAGGGTTAGATGTTTTAAAAAGTTAAAATAAAGAAGGGAAGTAGTGATAATTTTCTGAGCGAGGGCAGAGTTCGGATTTTCTGCTTTTTCCTTTGTAAATTTTTGTGACAGCGTATCCTTACTTAGAACATGACTGTGTCAAAAGTATGCACTAGTAATAATGCTCATTCAGTTATTGCAATCACTGGGACTTGTCTGGTAAGAACCTAAGCACGTTTACTCAGAGCTCAGCACCACTGAATTCAATGAGACTTACTTCCTGGTATGAATAGTACTATCTTAAGACGGTAGACAAAAAGGCAGTTTTGTTCTGTGATGTTCTGACATTTGTTTCATGAAAATGTCAGGAAAGAGCCCACCAAAAATGAAAGTTTTTAAAAATAAAGCCCTACAGCTCCCTCCTCAGTAGACCACGTAGACTTTTCCAAACTTACTTTTATATAGTAATTCAGATATTTTACAAAGCCTGCCAGTTAAACAGAAAGTAAGAAATACCTCTTAACTCGAAAAATATGCCTTCCTTTCCCCCTCCTCTCTCTTTAGGTGTCAGTTCATAAAATAAAATAAAATGAGCAGTTCTGGGAAAACCATCCAGGGTTTTAGTAATCATCCTTTGAGTGAAAGTAGTATTTGCATATTTTTCTTGCAGGCGATGGAACAGAAAATAAATGGGTCAGGAATATACTATGAGCCAGAGCGCACACTTCCACGCAGAGACGTGACAGAGATTAATTTTATTTGAGAGAAATAATAATTTCAGTACCATAGGCAATCATTTTATGGAAGCAGTTGACCATAAATCTTGATAGGGAGCAAGTCCGTTTTCTGAAGCAATAAAGAGAAGTCTAATTGTTCTCTCTCTCTCTCTCTCTCTCTCTCTCTCTCTCTCTCTTAAATAAACTAAGAAGTTTTAATTAATTAACCTATTCATTGCAAGACTTGATTTTAAAGTCTGCAAATACAACAAAATGGCTTATATTTTACCGCTTCGTTTTCTTACTTCCCCAATTTTCTGGTGCACTATCTAACTTTAAGAATAAAACGCTTACTGGGAATTGGATCCTACTCAGAGATTAACTTTTGAATAGACGTGATTAGGACTGGACTGTAAATAATACTGAGCCATTTCCCCCCAGCGAATTTCTAGTTAGTTGGTCCAGTTCACATGCGCTGAAACCAACAACAAAATTGCTGTTGATTTGGATTGAGCTATGTTGAACCCTCATCCAAAAGATACCAGTTGTTTCAGCCTTTTTAAATATATGACCGAATGATCCGTCGGAAATGGAGCCATACTCAAGTGAATTGTTGTCCATTTACGGGTGGCGCTGTGGTCTAAACCACAGAGCCTAGGACTTGCCGATCAGAAGGTCTGCGGTTCCAATCCCTGCAATGGGGTGAGCGCCCTCTGCTCGGTCCCTGCTCCTGCCAACCTAGCAGTTGGAAAGCACATCAAAGTGCAAGTAGATAAATAGGCACCGCTCCGGCGGGAAGGTAAATGGCGTTTCCGTGTGCTGCTCCGGTTCGCCAGAAGCGGCTTAGTCCTGCTGGCCACATGACCCTGAAAAACTGCCTGCGGACAAACCCTGGCTCCCTCGGCCAGAAAAGCCAGAGGAGCGCCGCAATCTCAGAGTCGTCGGCGACTGTACCTTAAGGTTAGGGGTACCTTTACCTTTAGGGATATTTCATGGCACATACAGTGGCCAGATTCGTCTGGTCTTTCCAAATGCACCATGTTTCACAAACTAGCGGGAATCAAGTATTTTAGAAGAACTGTTAGCTCCCCCAAGTCCTTTCTCTCTCGTCTGTAATAAAAGCGTGAATTTAAAAAAAAGAAAAACACAAGAGTGTATTTTACAGTGGAAACCGGCGTTTCTGCTTTCCTTTTGCTGAACATGCAGTGCTAGGCTGCGATCCTAAACACTGGAATCCGTGGGTTTAGGATTGTGGTGTTACTGTTCTACGCTGCCTAATGAGAAACAGGCGCGCCCTTTTAGCCTTTGACTGTCCTTTAACAAAACCGGCCTCTATCGCAGTGGCTAAACCGATATTTTCTGCTAAACAGAGTCGAGACTTCCTTTTTTAATGTCTTAGACCTGAGGCGGTTGTTTTCTTACGTGGCCCCTAGACAGATGGTTTCTTTTCAGAGTTTCTTGTCTTATGCCCCGTTAATACTTCTTTACTCTCGGCAAAAGTTGGAGTCAATGCCTACGGAATAGACGCGGCTCCCCTTTTCTTTTTAAATGCGGCAGGTGGAGAGGAGCCCAGTAAGTCAAGCCAAAGTCTGTGTCTCTGAGATGCAACGTTTACAAGGCACGACTGTTGCTATAGTTTGGTAATGGAATCGCCAATTCTGGTTTAAATCTCGCCTATATCACGAACTCATTCTATTACCTAAAGCAAGCTGCATTTGCCCCAGCCTCACCCCCTCTCCCCTCCGGAATTTGGGGGTCACCGTGATTTACCTTGCAGGTAAGGACGGCAGGATGAAAGACGTGCAGGGCTCTAGGCGCTCTAAGCACAGCATAAGCTGTTGTCGCTCTTACTATTTATTTTCAAAGTTGCTTCGGCCAAAGTCTGAGAATTTCAACTGGGAACATGCAAGGAGGAATTGGTGCACTTCGGCATGAAATGCAGGTTCTAAAACCTATGCAGCCTCTTGGCTCACGGGTTTTTTGTTTTGCTTTTAATTACAGAAATAAAGTCACTTTCTGATTAGTTTCGAAGCTGGAGTCAAGCTGCCTCTGTCCTTGCCAGCCTGACATCCACAAATCATTTAAGCCAGAGTGCCCCAGTCCTAACTATCTCTGGGGGCACTTGGACTCTAATCGCCCACGGTACACGTGTCATCAGCAAACTCTTGTTCAAACCCTGCTCCGTCCCAATCACGTATAAGGAGTGGGTTGCGCCCGATGATTAGAGCGCCGTGGGAGGGGGTCGTGCATCCTCCGCTCTTACTTGACTCCCCACCTGCCTTTCCCCCTCCCTCCCTTACCAAACCGGAAATAAGAAACGCGCTTGGGAAAAGAAGAGGCTGCGGGGACCGAAGCGGCTCGGAGTGGAGTTCAGCTTCTCAGCGCGTGACCTCCTTGTGCTGAAACCCGCGACCCAGCCCAGCTGTATAGGTGCCTGAGGCAGAACCCCGTCTAGACCCGCAGGGAACCTCTCCTGCATAAGATGAGTACAGCGCAAGAGAAGGATGCCTTGTGCAGAGGCTTCTAGCGCCGCTGCGGAAGAGCTGTCTTGTCAGGGCTGTTCCACTGGCTTCTGCGGTGGTTCTCCAGGGGTGCGGCAGGAGAGGATAGCAAGTGTGGCAAGAAGAGTCAGAGACAATCAAAGAAACAGTTAAACTTTTCAGTGCAGTATAGTAGAGTATCATTTTTATTTTTAATTTGCATGATATGAATATATACATTTTCAAAATGAGAGCACGAACACTGGCTATTCTTCTATAGTTCTCCATGTCATATTGTTGTGAACAGGGATTTCAACTCCGACAAATATGAAAGATCAGAAAAGGGAAAGGTTTCTTTGTGTTGATGAAAAGATGAGAGTTTGTCTCAAACTATACCTAGATAAATGAGATTACCTGGCAAAAGCAAGCTCATTCCTCATATTGAGTTTGCATGTATACTTAAGGTACATCTGTAAGAGGCTGGTTTATAATTCTATTTGGGAAGGATTTGTGTTTTACACTTTATGAATGCCCCATGATCATATTATAAACTAGTTGTGTCCTAGGTTATAAATCAAGTGCTGCTAGGAGTTGTTTCTTTTGATTTTCATATGTATTTCTTATCAATAAAAAAATTCGGTGTGGCAAAAGCAAATTTTTATTTTGAAAGTGTGGCCCAGAGATAAAAGTTTGAGAACCCCTAAATTGTTTCCACATGTGAGTTTTGTTTCTGGGGATTTTTGTTGAAACAAAAAGTGCTTCATATTTGGGGGTAGGGTTGTTGCACAAGACTTGATTTTTTAAAACACACACATTTAAAACAACAGGCACAAGAATATGTTCACATTATCTTATTTCAGTTCAGTTTATCATTGTGTTAAGGCATATCACCACCTTAAACTATTTGTTTGTAAGTTTTCATTGTGGTTTATGTTTCTAGCGCATTTAAGTACTGAGATCAATAGCACTTCTAATACTAATTAAATATTTACTTCTAATTTGGGAAAGGGAGTGCAAGCAGTGGGCAGCTGCAGTCTTAAACAAAATTACTTGGAAGCAATCTGGTTCCCATAAAAGGAGCAGACCTTAATTCCAAGTAAATGCATTTAGAAAATGGCTATGCAAAGGTACAGAAGGTATTAAGCACAGGTGTGTAGGGTATCCTGGGTACTTCTTATCCTCTGCCAAAAGTAGGCCAGGTTTCAAGTGCTGGATTTATTGCAGCTCCCCTGAAAGCATCTGCTTCTCTTTTTATTGTGTTGCTGAGTGAAGGGATCCATCTGCAGAATGCAGAATAATGGACCCAGTTTAGGAACATAGAATTAGATTGCATGTCAAAGGGTTTGTTGTTGTTGTTGCTCATATTGCACCTTGCCTCTTCCTCCTTCCAATCTACCTTTGGTGGTGGTTGTTTTTTAAAAATCATATATTAAATACTTATAAATAAGCATTTTACAGAGTCAAAGACTGGTTCCTACCCATTTAGCAAGCAAATGCCAATGAAAGACACACATGGGAGTGGGGAGAGACAAGAAAGGGAAGAGGAATCAGACAGTAGTAGAATGTGAACAAATTTAGTTACATCCATTTAACGCTTTCTTTTGGGTAGGTATGAGAAGGAGACGGTTAATGGGTGTGATAGGAGCCCTGTTTTGAGAAAAGAGATTGTACAATTTTCTATGTGACGTTGTGGGTGTTGCTACAGGGACAAGTTTTTCTGTGCACATTCTTTTCTAATGAGCTGGAGCAGTGTGCTTGTATGATAGCGTGTTCCAAACCACAGGTCCCTGATATTTCCATGTTTAAGATATGCCTTGGTGTTTTGGGATTGTCAGGTGTAGCAGAATACTCTTTGATCATGTTCACACATGCATGTTCATTAGCTGCAGTCAAGTGGTGACTTCCATGTGTGAATGACTTGCCACAGATCATAGAAGCAAAAGAGGTTTCATATCAGCTCACATAACTTTTCAGTGGAGGCAAATCACACAGCCAGCTGACAGTTCTAGATAGCAAGCCCTGTGGAATGAGGTGACGGGAGATCAAGTGACACGTGTGAAAGGACTCCTTTTGTAAATATATATAGTCCGCTCTACTGTTATTTGAAGAAGACCCAATTATTTTAATTCATTGGCTCCTTTGCTGAAGTTTGCCAAAGGAGAGCATTTGCTCTGATTCCCCACAGTGAAAAGAAAATAATTTTACAGGGATTCTGAGTAACCAGTGTTATGAAGCTTGCTAGGTTGTGGACTGATGGTTGTTCTAGAAAGAAGAGAAAAACTGTCCACTGTCCCCATGGCAGAAATTTCCCTGCCACTGTCTGTTCCCACTTCACACAGCAGCTACTGTAAGTACCAAGTGTACATAACTTAGAATCATAGAATCATAGAATCATAGAGTTGGAAGAGACCACAAGGGCCATCGAGTCCAACCCCCTGCCAAGCAGGAAACACCATCAGAGCACTCCTGACATATGGTTGTCAAGCCTCTGCTTAAAGACCTCCAAAGAAGGAGACTCCACCACACTCCTTGGCAGCAAATTCCACTGTCAAACAGCTCTTACTGTCAGGAAGTTCTTCCTAATGTTTAGGTGGAATCTTCTTTCTTGTAGTTTGGATCCATTGCTCCGTGTCCGCTTCTCTGGAGCAGCAGAAAACAACCTTTCTCCCTCCTCTATGTGACATCCTTTTATATATTTGAACATGGCTATCATATCACCCCTTAACCTCCTCTTCTCCAGGCTAAACATGCCCAGCTCCCTTAGCCGTTCCTCATAAGGCATCGTTTCCAGGCCTTTGACCATTTTGGTTGCCCTCCTCTGGACACGTTCCAGTTTGTCAATGTCCTTCTTGAACTGTGGTGCCCAGAACTGGACACAGTACTCCAGGTGAGGTCTGACCAGAGCAGAATACAGTGGCACTATTACTTCCCTTGATCTAGATGCTATACTCCTATTGATGCAGCCCAGAATTGCATTGGCTTTTTTAGCTGCCGCGTCACACTGTTGGCTCATGTCTAGTTTGTGGTCAACCAAGACTCCTAGATCCTTTTCACATGTAGTGCTCTCAAGCCAGGTGTCACCCATCTTGTATTTGTGCCTCTCATTTTTTTTGCCCAAGTGCAATACTTTACATTTCTCCCTGTTAAAATTCATCTTGTTTGTTTTGACCCAGTTCTCTAATCTGTCAAGGTCGTTTTGAAGTGTGATCCTGTCCTCTGGGGTGTTAGCCACCCCTCCCAGTTTGGTGTCATCTGCAAATTTGATCAGGATGCCCTTGAGTCCATCATCCAAGTCGTTGATAAAGATGTTGAATAAGACCGGGCCCAAGACAGAACCCTGTGGCACCCCACTAGTCACTCTTCTCCAGGATGAAGAGGAACCATTGATGAGCACCCTTTGGGTTCGGTCAGTCAGCCAGTTACAAATCCACTGAGTGGTAGCATAGTCAAGACCGCATTTTACCAGCTTCTTTACAAGAATATCATGGGGCACCTTGTCAAATGCCTTGCTGAAATCAAGGTAGGCTACATCCACTGCGTTCCCTTCATCTACCAGGCTTGTAATTCTGTCAAAAAACGAGATCAGGTTAGTCTGACATGACTTATTTTTCAGAAATCCATGCTGACTATTGGTGATCACAGCATTCCTTTCTAGGTGCTCACAGACTGTTTGCTTAATGATCTGCTCCAGAATCTTCCCTGGTATTGATGTCAGACTGACTGGGCGGTAATTATTTGGGTCCTCTCTTTTCCCCTTTTTGAAAATAGGGACAACATTTGCCCTCCTCCAGTCTGCCGGGACTTCGCCTGTTCTCCAGGAATTCTCAAAGATGACTGCCAGTGGTTCTGAGATCACATCTGCCAGTTCTTTTAATACTCTTGGATGCAGTTCATCTGGCCCTGGAGACTTGAATACATCTAGACTAGCCAAGTATTCTTGTACTATCTCCTTAGTTATTCTGGGCTGTGTTTCCTCTGCTGAATCATTTGCTCCAAATTCTTCAGGTCGGGCATTGTTTTCTTTATCGGAGAAGACTTAACAGTCATAACATAACTCAACACCTATGTATGCCTGCCTGGCAACTCTGACTGGGACACACTTTCCCATGTATGTGCATGCACTGTAAATGCAGACAGTGTGCATATAATTGTTTGACACATTATGCAGCAGGAAATGTGTACTTACATACCCTAGAGAAGCCTTAGCCATCCTAGCCAAACATCTTTCCGCAATACATATGTAAACCCTCTGTCACAATCAAAGGTTAGCTTTATTGGGTAAATGGAAACATTTTCTCAAATATCCCTTAAAACCACAAGGTGTGAAGCAACCCAAGATATACCTATGCTACTCTGTTCAGTCCTTATAGTCCCACCCAGCTAAAAAAAAGAAGTTGTAACTAAATTCCATGGAAGATAATGGATGGTGCCCTTTAGTCCTGGCTTTTAATGTGATTAAAGGCCTAATTCTGAGGCAGCAAACGTGTGCCTGGGTGGTACCACTACATGTGGCATATTGGAAAGAACGTTTCCTCATCCAAGAAAAGAAAAAGAAAAGAGAAAACAAAAGTTTCCCACAAATAGGAAAGCAGGGGAAAGGCTGGAGCCCTTCTTTGTAATATCTAGTTTTCCATGTGCTTGGAATTGATTTGTATGGCAGAGCCTTCCATGAGGTGAAGGGCCTTTTGCCGTCTGAAGAGTTTACCACCTCCCTGAGGTACAGATGTCGGGTTATGGGGCCTTAATTAATTAATTAATTTTATAGGAAACATGGGCGTGATCTCTGAGCACACCTTTGTGCCTCTGCTGCTGACACAACTTGCTTCACACGCTTCTTTATCTTCTTTAATGGAAGGGCTGCCATACTATAGTATACTACGGTGCCATACTATTTTTACTGTACTGTAATTATTTGTATGGTTTTACTAGAATATATAGAAGTGTGTGTGTTCTAATTCTATCAAGGTCAAATTGTTTTTAATGGTTGTTTTCGCCCTATGTTTCCAACTGCTCTTATTTTTTATCTGTAAGTCACCATGAGTCCCTGTCAGGAAGAAAGGCGGCGGGGGGGGGGGGTGATGGTAATGATAATAATAACAAGAACCCGTCCCCCTTGTCTTGCAGCTGTGGACAGAAAACAAGCCTCCAGCCCTGGGGGCAAAACCCCAGCAGACTCCCTGGCAGCCTCCATCCACGGACTTTCTGCCCCAGCCTCCTCATCCTAGAGGGAGAAAGAGGCGGGAAATGGCGTCTGAGGCGAAGGCAGCTTGGAGGGGGCAAAGAGCCTGAGCAACTCTTCCCCACCCCCCTGCAAAGCGAGGTTTGAGGAGAGGAGAAGCTGTGGCCGTTGACAAGGCTGCTGCAGCAGTGGTGGGGGCCCCAACCTGACTGGATCGCAGACCAGAGCTCATTGAGCCCAAGGAGAGGGGTATATGGGCGAAAACCAACCAACCACAAATGCTTTGCCACCGCCACCTTTTCTGTGAGTCTCAGATGAAGGCACACAGCACTGGATTTATACCCCTGAGGGCAAGGGGGAATCTCCATGAAAACATTATTGGTCACTGGCTGCAGACATTCAAATGCCCAACTGAGATGAGGAAAATAAAAGAATTCTAAAGGGCAACCGATCTTTTCCCAAGACATCTGATTCAAAATAAAAGACAGTTTTATGGGTTATAGTACCCAAAGTTTACTGCTTCGTAGTCCGGCTGGCCAACTCTGCAACTCTGACTTCACCTCACAGCAGGGCTCGCTTTTTCCTTCGGATGGGTCTGGCCTCAAAGTGTCATTGTAGCACTTTTTCTTTTGGACAAAAATGAATCATTGAAAAATATTTCCCTATATTTGAGAAATGCATTCTCACAAACAAAAAAGAATAGTATCCCCAATTTGTGTCTTTTACAATCTTCCTCATCAAAAGATAGGCAAAATGAACAAAGGTGGATCTATATTCTTTTTGAAGGAGCACTCCACCCCCTCTTCTTTTTTAATTTAATTGTGATGCGTTTTGGTACTGGCAATGTGAGCAAAAAGGCATGTTTTCAAAACATGAGGTGGCAAGAGAAACCTTGCTCTGGGCTTGCGGATGCAGGCACATAGGTTCCCCTCTCTTCTCCAAGGCTTTCTACCCCCCCCCCCACCGCCCCGTTGACTCTATGCTGTGAAAGCCCTATTTTTGCCAGTGTATACATGCCTCTAACCCCTAGTGTAAAAGGACAAGTCTGTATTGATCTTCTCTGATTTTATATTTTTATAGCAAACAAATAAAAGATGGACAAAAACTTCTGTTTGCGACTTCATTCCATTCTCTGGTCTTCTGTTTCTCATGAAGACCTTCTTAGCAGCACAATCCTAACCATGTTTACTTGGCAGCAAGCCCAGTTGATTTCACACTGGGTAGCTCAGTTGGTTAAAGTGTGGGGCTGACAACGCCAAGGTTGCAGGTTCGATCCTGTCCTGTAAGTGTCAGCTGTATATTCCTGCATTGCAGGACATTGGACTAGATGATCCTATGGGTTGTTCCAACTCTACGATTCTATGAGATAACCCCCTCGTGGGGGAAAGCCCTACTTTGACCTTTTACAGCTGAAAAAAGTATTCAAATATTTGACAGTTGCTTGAGGTTAAAATTTGATCTATCAAAATGTGAAACTCAAAATCTGAATGTTGAAGATGTAATTTTACTTCAGAAGCTGAGCTCTGTACACTTATTGATAGCTTGTGATTTATCATGGCAGTAATCAAATATCAAAGCTTGTAACTGTCAAATGTGACATACCATGGCACCAGGGCTTTTTTTCAGCTGGAACTCACCAGAGCTCAACTCCAGCACCTCCCAGGTGGGCACCATGGCCAATCCAAGAGAACAAGGGAGAAGTTCAGGGTGAGCTCCAGCACCTCTTTTCCCAGAAAAATAGCACTGCACGGCACATTAGCTATACAAAATGGTAAAATATTAGTTGATTTTAGTACTTCTTGATAAGAGCTCGGCCATAGTCTTCAATATTTTTGGACCCACTTTTAGGTCAGATGTTCTCTTGAGGGCCAGCAAGCCTGGCCAGTGGGCATTATTATTTATAATGGGGCAATGAAGGGAGCAGAGACCCAGAAGGCAGGCTGGTAGGTCTCTGTGAGCTCCCTGTTTCCTTTAGGCACTGCACTGAGGACCCTGTTGTTTATGGGAGGTCGCTACAGTGTGCTGGTCTCAGAAAACCCAGGTTCCAGTCCCAACTTGGCCATGAAACTCACTGGGTGACGTAGTGGCCAATTACTGACTCTCACCCTAGCCTACTCCACAAGGTTGTTGTGAAGATAAAAGGGAGAAGAGGGGGGATTGTGTAAGCTGCTTTGGGTTTCTTGGAGGGAAAAGGTGGGATATAATTGTAATAATAATAAAAAACCCAACCAAGGCTGGGCTGGTTACTACTATGAGCACGGTCTGTGCCTGCAAACACCTTGCTCATGCTGTCAGGATGAGAAGACAGTAGAGTTTGGTTTATGACCCCCCCCCCACTGTTCAAATTAGTGGGATTCTAAAAGAAAAGAGTTGGAAAAACAATGCAGTACTGCCAGCGTTGATGTGGCCCCTCCAGATGTGAGGCCCCCTCATATGTGAAGCCTGGAGCAACAGCCCCCTGTGCCTCTCTTTAAAAAGACCCTGCGGGTGTTCCTGGGGCAAGTGAATATTTTCAAAATGAGAAGTGAGAAGCAGGAGGTTGCAGCTGTCTCCACCAATAGTATTATATGTAACCAATGGTGAAGTCATGTTGCATTTTTGTTCTGATCTAGTAATTCCATGATCTCTCCCCACCTTCTTCCTAGAATATTTCCTAATGTTTGGTTGATGTTCCTGCTGTCTCTGATATTACAGTTACCGCTTCCCATGGTGTCAGTTTTCTCAAAACAGCTGTAGGACCCAATACTTCCAAAGGGAAAATTCTTATCTGGAGGTAGTGGAACCTTGGAGGTGTCCAACCTCCCATCTTTTGAGTAATGTCCTGTTACTAGGTGCCCGTCTACAACGAATTGTAGGAGTTTACTATAGATCCCCAAACCAAATGGAGGACATAGATGACGCCTTCCTGGAACAGATGGCCAAGCATGCAAAAGGAAGGGAGATAGTAGTAATGGGGGACTTCAATTACCCGGATATTTGTTGGATGTCAAACTCAGCCAAGAGAATAAGGTCAAATAGATTCCTCACTGGCCTTGCAGACAACTTCATTGTCCAGAAAGTGGGAGAAGCAACAAGAGGAACAGCCATTTTAGAGCTGGTCCTAACCAATGTTGATGACCTGGTTAGTGGGGTAGAAGTGGAAGGATCATTAGGCGCAAGTGATCATGCTCTTCTGAAGTTTACTATACAGCGGAAAGGAGCAGCCAAGCATACTAGGACTCAATTTCTTGACTTTAAGAAAGCCGACTTCATAAAACTTAGGGAAGTGCTGGGTGAGATCCCATGGACAGTAATACTAAAAGGAAAGGGAGTTCATGATGGCTGGGAGTTTGTTAAGAGGGAGATAGTAAAAGCACAACTTCAGGCAATACCAATGAGACGGAAACATGGAAGGTGCCTAAAGAAGCCAGGGTGGCTATCTAAAGAACTTTTAACTGAGTTAAGATTAAAAAAGGATGTGTACAAAAAATGGAAAAGGGGGGAAACCACCAAGGAGGAATTCAAACAAATAGCCAGCAAGTGTAGACACAAAGTCAGAAAAGCTAAAGCACAGAATGAACTCAGGCTTGCTAGAGAGGTTAAAAGCAACAAAAACGGCTTTTATGGGTATGTTCGTAGTAAAAGGAAGAACAAAGAAACAGTAGGGTTACTCAGAGGAGAAGATGGTGAAATGCAAACAGAGGACACAGAAAGGGCTGAACTCCTCAATGCCTTCTTTGCCTCAGTCTTCTCCGATAAAGAAAACAATGCCCGACCTGAAGAATTTGGAGCAAAGGATTCAGCAGAGGAAACACGGCCCAGAAAAACTAAGGAGATAGTACAAGAATACTTGGCTAGTCTAGATGTATTCAAGTCTCCAGGGCCAGATGAACTGCATCCAAGAGTATTAAAAGAACTGGCAGATGTGATCTCAGAACCACTGGCAGTCATCTTTGAGAATTCCTGGAGAACAGGCGAAGTCCCGGCAGACTGGAGGAGGGCAAATGTTGTCCCTATTTTCAAAAAGGGGAAAAGAGAGGACCCAAATAATTACCGCCCAGTCAGTCTGACATCAATACCAGGGAAGATTCTGGAGCAGATCATTAAGCAAACAGTCTGTGAGCACCTAGAAAGGAATGCTGTGATCACCAATAGTTAGCATGGATTTCTGAAAAATAAGTCATGTCAGACTAACCTGATCTCGTTTTTTGACAGAATTACAAGCCTGGTAGATGAAGGGAACATAGTGGATGTAGCCTACCTTGATTTCAGCAAGGCATTTGACAAGGTGCCCCATGATATTCTTGTAAAGAAGCTGGTAAAATGCGGTCTTGACTATGCTACCACTCAGTGGATTTGTAACTGGCTGACTGACCGAACCCAAAGGGTGCTCATCAATGGTTCCTCTTCATCATGGAGAAGAGTGACTAGTGGGGTGCCACAGGGTTCTGTCTTGGGCCCGGTCTTATTCAACATCTTTATCAACCACTCAGTGGCGTAGCGTGGGTTGTCAGCACCCGGGGCAAGGCAAGTAATTTGCGCCCCCTAACCCGTGGATTTGCGCCCCCTGACCCGTGGATTTGCGCCCCCTAACCCCCAGATGTTGCGCCCGGTGCGGCCGGCCCCCCTGCACCCCCCACGCTACGCCACTGCAACGACTTGGATGATGGACTCAAGGGCATCCTGATCAAATTTTCAGATGACACCAAACTGGGAGGGGTGGCTAACACCCCAGAGGACAGGATCACACTTCAAAACGACCTTGACAGATTAGAGAACTGGGCCAAAACAAACAAGATGAATTTTAACAGAGAGAAATGTAAAGTATTGCACTTGGGCAAAAAAAATGAGAGGCACAAATACAAGATGGGTGACACCTGGCTTGAGAGCAGTACATGTGAAAAGGATCTAGGAGTCTTGGTTGACCACAAACTTGACATGAGCCAACAGTGTGACGCGGCAGCTAAAAAAGCCAATGCAATTCTGGGCTGCATCAATAGGAGTATAGCATCTAGATCAAGGGAAGTAATAGTGCCACTGTATTCTGCTCTGGTCAGACCTCACCTGGAGTACTGTGTCCAGTTCTGAGCGCCACAGTTCAAGAAGGACACTGACAAACTGGAACGTGTCCAGAGGAGGGCAACCAAAATGGTCAAAGGCCTGGAAACGATGCCTTATGAGGAACGGCTAAGGGAGCTGGGCATGTTTAGCCTGGAGAAGAGGAGGTTAAGGGGTGATATGATAGCCATGTTCAAATATATAAAAGGATGTCACATAGAGGAGGGAGAAAGGTTGTTTTCTGCTGCTCCAGAGAAGCGGACACGGGGCAATGGATCCAAACTACAAGAAAGAAGATTCCACCTAAACATTAGGAAGAACTTCCTGACAGTAAGAGCTGTTTGACAGTGGAATTTGCTGCCAAGGAGTGTGGTGGAGTCTCCTTCTTTGGAGGTCTTTAAGCAGAGGCTTGACAACCATATGTCAGGAGTGCTCTGATGGTGTTTCCTGCTTGGCAGGGGGTTGGACTCGATGGCCCTTGTGGTCTCTTCCAACTCTATGATTCTATGATTCTATGAATTCTCCAAATTTAGCTATTGCTAGATGCCTTTCCACTTTCAAAGACTTAGAAATTTACTCTGTGGCATTGCTGAGGCTAGTGGGGAGATATCTAAGCTTATTCTTCCTGCCTGTGCCTCAGGTACACTGCCCAGTCATTAAAAAGCCCAGCTCAGAGCATCCCTGCCTTTGAGGGCTTACTCTGCCTTATCTTTGGAATCCCCTACCTGTGTCAATTTGTCACATGCCCATTCTTAGTGCTTTTAAGTGCCATTTAAGGACCTTTTAATTCTCCAAAGCATATTATTGTTGATCTTATTGCTAGTATCAATGCAGTCTTTTTACTGCGTATAACTTTAATTCTATTTTCAGTAAAAAATATTTTTTTTACAGTGCTTATAAACCAGCTCATATCATGATCTCTGGAGAGTTTGGCTGAGAGGAAGAAATATTTTAATGATTAAATAAAATAAAATAATAGCTACAAGTTGGAACACAATTTGCTTTTAAAACCAGCGGAGAATAAATTCTAGTCATGGCTGTCAGTTATGTCCAGATGGGAAAACAGCAGTTGTCAAATAATGGCTACTAAAATGAGGAATTGATAATCTGTCTTTTTTCAGCTCAGTATACACCACTTGAAATACTTCTTGTAAATGTTGAATAAATGGTAACAAGCTAGCTAACAATGTTTTTCAGAGGAAGTCTGGAAAAATCCCAGAGGGATAAATTTTGCTTGTTGCTGCCACTGATGCGTTTTATCATTTGGTGCCTATAGTGAGCAATCACTTGACTCTAAGCTGTCATAAAGTGGTTTGGAACCCAACACTGAATTGTGGTAACAGCTACAGAGATGAACTGCAGAATTACAGATGACAATCTGGCGCAAAATGTTGCTGTGTATCTACACTCCCCAACTGTTGAGAATAACAGGGAGCTATGACCAGCTTAACACATTTTGCTGCCTGAGGCATGAGTGGTAATTGGGGAGGGGCGGAACCAGGGACCTGGCCTCTTGACTATCAGGATGGTGGGGGAGGGGCAGGGAGGTAGCCTGCATCCCCTCAACTCTAGCATGGCCCATGTCTCCTACTTTTCGAAGAACAGCTCTGTCTGGTTTAAAGAGAAAGTTCCCTAACAAGGGGAAGCAGCAGCCCTGAAGATGCCTCTTGACAGCACATGGACAGCAGATTGAGCAGACACATACTCAGCTGATTACAGGTAATTCTCTAGTGACCAACATAGCATTTGTAGGCTCCTTTATATAATATTTTTTTGTTTTACCTAATATTATTTAACTCCAATTGACATTAAACCATTTTTTTGTTAGCTGGCTTGATCTTCCCAACAAAAAGAACCAAGAAGTATGCCAGAAGTAGTTTGTATGTTTTATTTTCATTGTGTTTTAAAATATGTGACCAATGTAACAGTTTTGCAACCTCAAGAATTTATCTGTAACTTGGGTAAGCATTTTCTCTAAAAAGGCAATATACATAAAGAGCAAACTTATAGTAATGTTTACTGGAAACTGGAAAAAAGTTTTATGTCAAGTGACTTGTGACCAATGTAATGTGACCAATATAACATGTGCCCTGCGCATACAACATTTTACTCTGCATTCACAAGTAGCAGGTTAGCATCAAGCTGTAATGCCCATGGGAATTTACACTTACAGGCAAATGTCACCTAAGTCCTTTTTAAAAAGAGGATTTCATACTAATGACTATCATAGTACATCACCCAGCCAACCATTTTTATTTTCAATTTCGCAAACTCAACTGGCACCAGTACATCAGTGGCTGTTTCTGTTTCTGTACCTTCTTTCAGGATAATCACATTTCCCATCGGGACATTATTCCCTCTGTGTGTAGTGTTTGCTTTATATTGTGTTAGGAATTAATTTATACTTAGTGGTCAAGACTCCCTTTTCATGAAATGTCTGTGGATTGAGAGAAATTATTGTGCTCCCCACCTAATATTTGCTTTCAGTTCTGTCCAAAATTGTAACCGATAACAATGTGTTCAGTCCAGCTACAAAAACCTCTGGAGGAGGCTTTCTAAAATGGTAGAGAAAAGAAAACAATGGCGGCCAGAATGTCAGGAAAAAAGATAAGGGAGAAGAGTCACAGTTTAGCAGACAGTCCTTGGCTCAATCCCTGGCATTTCCAGTTAACACAGAAGAAAAACACACTACTAGACTCTGACAAGTTCTCCCCCCTTCTTTGTTTTCTGTGGATGCCTTATTAAAATGTTGAAACAAAAAAAATATCCTTCCAGTAGCACCTTAGAGACCAATTTACCTGAAGTGTGCATGCACACGAAAGCTCATACCAATAACAAACTTAGTTGGTCTCTAAGGTGCTACTGGAAGGAATTTTTTTGTTTTGTTTCAACTAAAATGTTGTTAGTGTGCCTATCGGAATATGTCAGGGTTCATACCTGTGTTAATCACAACTTTCATGTGGCTGTTCTGCTTTTACTTGGATAGCCGTACTGAGAGGGGCAATCATGAGCAGAGAAGCACCCACCATTCCTCCCTCTCAAGCTGCTCTCCCTCTTCGGGTTTCTGCAAACACGGCCTGCTGTAGGGAGAGGAAAGTCTGCCAAGGGATCTGAGGGGGATTTGGGGAAGGGAAACAGTGACTATGGAAAGGATTAAGTGTTGCCTCCTCCTTGCTTCTCCACGCTCAGTCATTTCTTCCTGAAGTGGTTGCTCAGCAGTCCTTTTTATTTTAACACACATTTGGTGCTTCCACAGTATGGAATAGGTCATACTAAACACTTTATCAGAATTAACTAAAAGAATCCACCAGCCCACCCTTCCCTGACATAAAAACTCATCCTCCCTTTCTGATTCATGTGAGAATCAGATGAGAATGTTACAACCTGAGTCAGGGATGCCAACTTGAATAAAATATTGGGGGCCCCAGGTAAGCCCCATCCCACATAACCAATCACATGACACAGCACACACACAGCATTTGAATGGGAACTTTGGGGGGCCTGGCCCCCTCAAATATTTTATGGGGTGGGGGTTGAAGGGACCTCAGACCCTAGGAATTGGCTCCTATGATCTAAAATCACATAAACTTAAGATGTTGTCAGCTTCACTACAATTTTTCACACTTTCCTTCTAGTAAAACTGCTCTCAGGAAGATGGCTAATCCTGACCAATTTACTGGAAACTGGCCGGCACAGCTGCCACCACGAGTTTTGTTTTAAATAAGTAACATGTTCAGATGTACCACCAAAAAAAAAAAAACCACAAAAAAAAACCCCAATACAGAGGAAAGGTTTTCGCTATGCAAGAGAAAATCTTTTAAAGCACTGAGTGCCTTTTGCTCAAGATGTGGACGCATGTTTCTATTGTGCCAGATTCTCAGTAAATCAAAGTGGAGTCATGTGATGTGGCCCATGATATGTAGCAAAGATCAGTATGCTAATTATAGAAAATGTGATACCTATAAAATGAGAGGTGATGAAAGTACATGGGGACATAGGGAATGAAAGAATCATAGAATCATAGAGTTGGAAGAGACCACAAGGGCCATCGAGTCCAACCCCCTGCCAAGCAGGAAACACCATCAGAGCACTCCTGACATATGGTTGTCAAGCCTCTGCTTAAAGACCTCCAAAGAAGGAGACTCCACCACACTCCTTGGCAGCAAATGCCACTGTCAAACAGCTCTTACTGTCAGGAAGTTCTTCCTAATGTTTAGGTGGAATCTTCTTTCTTGTAGTTTGGAACCATTGCTCCGTGTCCACTTCTCTGGAGCAGCAGAAAACAACCTTTCTCCCTCCTCTATGTGACATCCTTTTATATATTTGAACATGGCTATCATATCACCCCTTAACCTCCTCTTCTCCAGGCTAAACATGCCCAGCTCCCTTAGCCGTTCCTCATAAGGCATCGTTTCCAGGCCTTTGACCATTTTGGTTGCCCTCCTCTGGACCCGTTCCAGTTTGTCAGTGTCCTTCTTGAACTGTGGTGCCCAGAACTGGACACAGTACTCCAGGTGAGGTCTGACCAGAGCAGAATACAGTGGCACTATTACTTCCCTTGATCTAGATGCTATACTCCTATTGATGCAGCCCAGAATTGCATTGGCTTTCTTAGCTGCCGCGTCACACTGTTGGCTCATGTCAAGTTTGTGGTCAACCAAGACTCCTAGATCCTTTTCACATTTACTGCTCTCAAGCCAGGTGTCACCCATCTTGTATTTGTGCCTCTCATTTTTTTGCCCAAGTGCAATACTTTACATTTCTCCCTGTTAAAATTCATCTTGTTTGTTTTGGCCCAGTTCTCTAATCTGTCAAGGTCGTTTTGAAGTGTGATCCTGTCCTCTGGGGTGTTAGCCACCCCTCCCAGTTTGGTGTCATCTGCAAATTTGATCAGGATGCCCTTGAGTCCATCATCCAAGTCGTTGATAAAGATGTTGAATAAGACCGGGCCCAAGACAGAACCCTGTGGCACCCCACTAGTCACTCTTCTCCATGATGAAGAGGAACCATTGATGATCACCCTTTGGGTTCGGTCAGTCAGCCAGTTACAAATCCACTGAGTGGTAGCATAGTCAAGACCGCATTTTACCAGCTTCTTTACAAGAATAGATGAGAGACGAAGGTCTGCTTCTGTGGCTATGCAGATTATAAATGCTGAAAAAGACTCCGAGTTGAGGGAGGAGTGAAATGACTTCACTCTTGGATGCTAAGCCTAGTTTGCATTCATACTGGCTTGAATGTTTGCAAGGCAATAATTTCTGGTCTGTGAATAGAGGCAATGACTGTTGTTTAGAATTCAGACATATTATTGACAGACGGGGGTATTATTTGAAGTTAAGATGTGCATGAACTTGGAGCATGAGTGGCAGGGTAAACTTGTATCATCAATATTTGATCTAGATGGGACCTGAGGCTATTGCCATGACCCTGGTATTCGTGTACACAGCAGTGCCTGTTAGATAATTGGCATCTGTTCTGTTCAGCTGTTCAGGGAGTCGTAGTAGGGAAGGGCAAATCTAAACACTTCTTTATAGGAGGCAAGGCTTTTTAGTTTTGAAGGGGAAAAAACCCACTAAGGGGAACATGATACAATTTATGACATTATTCATGGTCTGCAGA
Source organism: Podarcis raffonei (assembly GCF_027172205.1). Taxonomy (NCBI): domain Eukaryota; kingdom Metazoa; phylum Chordata; class Lepidosauria; order Squamata; family Lacertidae; genus Podarcis; species Podarcis raffonei. Next base: position 90,501,021 of record NC_070608.1, read on the forward strand.
AAGTAGATACACACATGTCCCCCCCCCCAAAAAAAAAACTTAACCCTGGTAGAATTCACAATCCCCCAATTGGTACATCCAGGGCACACAACAAGAAGTACTTCTTCACACAACATGTAATTAATATATGGAATTTACTGATGGTCACCACTGTAGATGCCTGTAAAGGGGTATTAGAAAAATTCATGGGGGATAGTACTATCAATGATTATTGATGATGATATTTAAATGAATAATGCTACTGGCATATCACTTCCTTGTTGTCAGTGGTTGATTTCCTCCCAGTGCAAACAGGAACATTACAAAGGAACAATTTTCATTATGGTCGGAGCAGGAGAAAGACGGGTAAAATATTTTTGTAAAAAGATAAATTACTGTGATCTCAAAATTTGTTAGTCCTTCCTAGCAGTTGCTGTTTTCATTTTTTTTAAATGTGCTCTTAAAATGCATTTATAAAAAAAGTATGCACTTTGGAGAAATTGGGCTGCATCTTTATCACTTCTAGTTCTGGGATTTTGGATGGTTTGGGGAAAGGCACTTTTACTGTGGAATACTGCCTTTGACCTTTTAAGGCTTTCATCTCCGCAAAGTGAGAATAGTGACAGCCATTTATTTAACCCTTTAGCACAACTTCTGCCCCTCTGAAACTTGCTGTCAGGGCTCTTAATAGGCCACCCCTAAACCTTTCCCTATCAACTCACGAAAATACGTCGGTAGATTTAGAAAATAAAATCCTCAGTGCAAAGTCACACAGATCTTCTTAACTCAAAGAGTTGTATTCAAGTAAGCAATACTCAGAGCAAACACACTGAAATTAATGAACCTACGTTTGTCATGTTCATTAATTTCAGTGGATCTGCTCTGATCTGCAGAGGTTCTGCCCCCACAACAAAAGGCCTGCCCCCCTAACAAACACCCTTGCTACGCCCATGTCCTTCAATATCTTACAAAGTTAAATATCAGGCTATGAAATGAAGTGTATGCATACTGCACTTAATAAGTAAGAAATCTGCAAGAAGGTAATCCAAACTCTTCAACAAAAAAAGATAACTGCCTCCTTACTATCGGCACAGTTTATTCTGCTTCAGTAAGTCATGGGGAGAGTTAAGGACCTCTAGAGAGCACCGAAGCCCCTCCTGGGTCCTCAGCTTTTTACCCACACAGCTTCAAGTATATCTTCATAGCCATAAAAGCTTGAAGTAAAGGATAGAGAAGGGGGAGTAAAGGGAAGAAAGGGACTGGAGCGGGAGGGAAAGAGAAAGAAAAGAAAAGAAAAAGAGAAGCTGAGATTTTTTGGAAAGCAGAATTGTGCAGACCATATCACATTTTACAGCTTCTCTGAACTCCTTTGGAACCAAAGCATACACAAAGACCCAATTTTATGCCTGTTGTGAGCCCTACAGCGAAACACACATTCCAGACAGCATAGAACTGATAAATTTTGGGTTAGATTTGTAGGTGTTCACAGATGTCACTGAATGCAGTGAAATGTTTGAGTTAAATTATTGTTTCTAACAAGCTATTTTGCATTTATAACTACAGGTGGAATTGTGAAATTGTTTCACTTATTTTAGTGATTAAATGTTGACCTTTCCCAACTAAAGTCATAATAAAGAACATACCAAGTAGCTTTGTTCTTTCTTATTTATTTATTTATTGTTGCAATTTATTTCCATATCATTGCCCCCAAAGTGATGACTTGCATTATCAACACAACCAAATAAATAATGGAGCACAATAAAATGTCATAGATCAATCAGCAAACGAACTATAAGACAGCAAAATCACAACACAGGGATTGAGGGGGGGGGGTCATAGAAAAATGTTCCTAGGCTAGAGGATTAAAAGGCACTCTCACCTACCCTATATTGCATGGGTGAGGTAGCCAGTGACCCAGTGGCTTCCCAGGTACTGCTGGACTACAGCTCCCTCCATTCTAGACCATTTGGCCATACTGGCTGGGACAAATGGAGTCTGGCAACATCTGGAGAGCCACATGTTTCCCATCTTATTACTGCACACATTTTGGTTTGGAAGAAGAGAGGAAATAGGATAGCAGGCATACTTGCAGGTATGGAGAGCTGTGGAAAGTTGCAGATTGTGCCCCTATTTGTGTAATAGGGTTGTGGGTTCAAGCCCCATGTCGGGCAAAAGAGTCCTGCATTGTAGGGGGTTGGACTAGATGACCCTCAGGGTCCCTTCCATGGGAATCTTAAGGAAGGCAGGAGAGGCTATATTGTTTTAGGAAAATGTTGACTGTTCTAGTAAGAATACACCCCACACCTTCCAACTCTACAAGTCTATGATTTTATGATTCTAGCCCTAAGAAAGATTTTTATGCAAAACAATGCAAAGCTTAAAACACATATGATTTTTAGTGAATGGGCCATAACCATGACAATATTATGGCTCTTAGCAGAGCATGTATTACTTGCAGATGTTAACTTGGCAATTGTACATGAAGGCATCCACATACATGTACACACAAAAATTTTCTTTTTCTTTTTCTATAGTTTACTGCAATCTGGAGCCGCTTTAGCTTCACAAACTGATTCTAAACACTAATTACCTAGAAACATGCTGTTTCTGATATGTAGCCTGCAAACTGCAGTTCTAAATGTAAAATGCAAAATTTAGGCTAGAATCCAAGACAGTGATGTGCTGCGGCTTGCTCTGTTTTTTTCTGTAACCTTTTCGGCTGCCAAAGAAACAAACCACTGATCAGTCAAATAAAAAAAATGCCTGGTCCTTTTGTCAGTGGAGAGAGTTTTCAAAAAGCAAATCTGTATTTCATAGAATTATAGAATTGTAGGGTTGGAAGGGACCCCAGGGTCATCTAGTCCAACCCCTTGCAATGCAGGAATCTCAACTAAAGCATCCATGACAGAGGGCCATCCAGCCTCTGCTTAAAAACCTCCAACGAAGGAGAGTCCACAACCTCCCAAAGGAGTCAATTCCATTGTGAAACAGCTGTAACTGTCAGAACGTTCTTCCTGATGTTTAGCCATTTGTACACAAGGAAACTTGTACCTGAAGATGAAACTGGCAGGTCAGCTCAAAGACTCCTAAGCAATGGTAATATGTCTTGTATGCCTCCTTCTGGCAACTCCTGCAGCCAAGCTGGTGCCAAATGTCTTGCTCTGCTTTTCTTTGGAGCACATCAGCAGGGCCAGGAGGGAGGGGTTGTCTGATCAGCCCAGTACTTCCATACATACTGCCCAGGCTTGTGCCCCAGAGAGGCCACTTTGGTGCTGCTAACATGGCAAAAACAATGTGGGAGGCAGCAGTCACAAGTTACCAATCTCTGCAGCCACAGCAGGCACTGTGATTCTCCAGTGATTTGGCTTCACCCTCAGAGGTGCACTCCATTGTCTCTTCTGAGAGACAGATACCAACAAAGTGGTAAGAAGTGGTGCACTGTTAAGAAATACCAAACCTTTGAATTCACAGCAAATAATGGCATTCTGGCAATAGAGCATAATAGCACACACCACATGTGAGTACAAAATAAAAACCCAATCTTCCTGGTTGATGTATCATCTAGTAGAATTCACCTGAGAAATACCTACATTTCTCCAATTTCCCTGGGGAAACATTCTAAAGCAGGCATAGGCAAATTTGGCCCTCCAGATGTTTTGGGACCACAACTCCCACCATCCCTAGCTAAAAGGACCAGTGGTCAGGGATGATGGGAGTTGTAGTCCCAAAACATCTGGAGGGCCAAGTTTGCCTATGCCTGTTCTAAAGGCATGGTAGTACAACCAAAGATATTCTCTACTGGTTGCCACCCTCCCTTCCTCAGATTGCAGGGGTTTCAGATAATGATCTCAGTGATCAGGTAGATCAGTTATGGGTGTGGTTTTCAGCCAGTGTGCCTTGGCACCCTGGGGTGCCTTGAATGATGGTCAGGGGTGCCGTGGGCAGCACTGGCCTCTGTCCCTCTTCCCTCCATCCTCTGATGCCCTCCCACATCTGTCTCCCAAAGGCTTGCACAGCTGTTTGTTGCAGCAACCCTGGCTACAAGCTCCCCAGGCGAATGGTGCCTCTGGGTGGGGCTGGCCAGGGGGTGCTTCCCAGGCCTCTGTGGGGCGGTGTGGGGAGGCACTTCTCTTTGGGGTGGAGGGGCAGCTCAGAGACCAGGGGTGGCAGCTGCGGCTGCCCAGAGGACTCCCACGGCAAGGGGAGAAAACAGGAGGCTGAGTGAAGACTCCACAAGGGAGAGGGTTTGAAAAAGGGTGAGAGGCTGCCAGCTCTGCAGGCAAGGGGAGACATAACTGGGCTCCTGAGCCCCACAGGGGTGCCGCAGAAAGAAGGTAGTTGGTCAAGGGAGCCACGGACTCAAAAAGGTCAAAAACCTCTGGTGTAGATGATTTGACAAATACCTTGGCCCTAAGCCATGAAGGGTTTTGTAGGTAAGCATCAGCACAGTTCATTGAGCTCTGAAAGGGACAGGGAGTTGGTGAAGCTGTTTCAGTACAGCTGAAATATGATCTCAGTTGCTATGCAATGACTGTGTTTTGAACTTACTGCAGTTTCCAAACCAGCTTCAAAAGCAGCTGCATGTACAATATATTAATCCTATAAGGAAGTTACAAGAGCATGAATAACCATGGCCATACTATTTTGGTCCAGGAGGGGACACAACTAGCACATAAACCTAAGGTGGTGCTCCAAACCACTGAGGTTATTATTATGAGTCATTATATTTGCTAGCTGCTATGAACCTGTTCTTGAAGGGATGTATATTCTAGAAATAGCTCAGTAAATAAACTCAAAAGCACACTCATCTAAGCAGTTTCTAATGCACTTAGGGCTGCTCTGCTCTGGCAGAATTCTCCCTGGGCTTTCTGGTTTTGTACGTTTGCTCCATAAGGTCAGCCAACATGGAGCAATCTTCCATTGCAGTGTGTGCCTGCCCATCACGCAGGACCTGTCTCCATTACACAGACTCTGTGGAGGGTTTGCTCACCTAACAAATGAAGGTGGTGGATCTGGCATTTTGTGATTGGTCCCATCTGCCAATCAGTCTAGCATATAATGCCCAATAACCTATCATTTTCCATTTGTTTAGCAAATACAAATGGAAATCCAGTAATGTTGCCTCGTCATCTCAGAATCGGGATGTTTTCAGGATTAAAAGCATTGATATCTTGTATTCCTGTCCCATATATTAGGCAGCTTGATCCTACAGCAATGTGCCTATATTTCAGTGGCAAGAACAGGCCACTGTTATGAGAGTTCCTGATATCCATCTGTGACTCAGGCCCCTTGAAACCAACCCAGACACTTCATGGGAAATGCTAATAACAAATGTTAGTGGGCACATTTCATTCTGTTATCTCCTCAGAGGTTAAATTACACCATTCATTCAATCATTTTGCTTGTTCAGACAATGAGGGTAGGTCAGGAGCAGGCAAATAATCCTTTTAGCCTGTCCTCTCTGAAGTGACATTGGAATGAAGGGAAGCATTTTAGAGAGATATCAGTTTCCATGGTAAGACTCTGCAAACAGGCACACACATTTGCAGCTTAGTAATTTTACCTCCTTCTCCATTTGGGGACAAAGCAAAACAGCCATTCTTGTAATGCTGATAAAGAGATGAAACAGCTACTGCACAGGTAAGCAAGTTTTCTGATAGAAAGCTTGTTTATCTGTCAGCAGAACCACTTCCTTAAGAAGGAAAGGTGGATAAAAAGGTGTACTAGAAAAAGACCCTCCCTATATCAGGACACGATTAAACAACTAAACAACAACATATCAGGACATAACAGTGATTTGCCATTGCATGTATATTGTTGTTTATAAAATACATAGGCCCACATCCAGAGGCAGGGCTGCACACATGGTAATAATGTTCAAGCCCTGGTGGATCTCAGGAATGGAGAAATGACCACGGCTTTGACACGATCGCCCCTGAGCATCCTCTCTCACGGAGTGGAGCCTGTTTTAGAGATAGGAAGGATGGATGGAGGCTAACGGGTGATCTGAATGGTCAAGGCTGGCTATGCTATATGCTCATTTGGTTCTCACATTGTCCCAGGTAGTAGACAAGGCTCCTGCTTTGGGGGGAGCGCAGTCCCTTCCAGAACAGGATGAGGATGTCCTCACCAGAGTCCCTCCCTACAGTACCTCTCTCTGACCTGAATTATAGCTTTCGCTTCCTTGCCCTCATCCAATCCAAAAGTGCTCTCAGACATCAGTTCAGGACTTCCAGAACATCCCCAGAATCCCCCGCACATCTGGGGCAGTCTTTGGTCATCTTTTGTACTATGTTGCCCTGTGCAAGACCAAAATTTGGCACCCCTAAACGGATCTTGTCAGTTATGGTCCTTCTCAATTTTGTGCTCCCTTGGGGACCACCTGCACTGTCCTAAATCTGGCACTGCTCACATGTTCACAGTTCGGTGCAGTTCAGGTAAGCAATGGCCTCTGTGCACAGGCACAGATTTACAACCACAATATATCCAATACTCGGGAACATTCCATTCATCTATACTGGTTATAGCATTTCCTGATATTGAAAAGAATGTGGCAGTATATCAGAGCCCTGTAAAGTTTAGGCTTAAGACTGATATATTGCACATCTCAAGGAGTGCCTGGGCAGCACATGATGGCAGACCACAGGATTAATTTTGCTCAGGCCCACACAACTTATGAACCACCAAGCCAAGCATAGCCCGTCATCTGTCTGCAGTGGTCTGCCAGGTGTTTGACAGTCCCATGTTTTACAGGCAACAGCCAAAGCAGGATGCATACTTGGTCTCTGGTGGACTCTGTTGTTCGGTTGTGTTTAGCTCAAGCTGTGGAAGCCTGGTTTAGTTTACCTGGCTGACTAGAATGATTTGAAATTTCATCAGGCTTCCTCGTATGAGGAAGCAGCTTCCATAATCATGCCACATATTGAAACAAGGCATGGGGCAAACGTGTTGCCATTTCCCCCACTAAGCTTGAAAAATGAGCACAGAGACACAGATGAAAGAGTAAAATAGAAAACATCAACAGCTCCAAGCTTACTTAATAAATGTCGCAAGGGAATCATAAAAAGCATAAAGTGATTGTGCTTAAACAGAGAAAGGTTTTTGGCACAACATGGCAAGTGTTAGTTGTGAATAGTTCTCATTGGAAGCAATAACATGGAACGTAGGGTTTGCGGGGTTGCACCTTACTGTCTTTAATAGTCAGCTTTAAAGGGAAAGGGGACCACTGTTAGTGGCTCTCTGTGGACCAGAAGCATGACTCATGTCAATAACAACTCATGGCTTTAGTTTTGTGGGCTGAACTCTGTGGACTTCCCTCCCATAGAAGTCAGGCAGGCACTGTCCCTGTTGAGCTTCAGACACTTGGTTAAAGCCATTTAATTTCAGGGGTTTTTTACTTCATGAATGTTCCTGGGTTTAACTTTTTTCTGATCTTCTTTGTTTAAATTTCTGGGGTTTTAGATTTTTGAGGTTTAATCTATGTTGCAAATTTTGTACATTGTATATTTTTATGGTTGTTAGCTGCTTTGAGACCTAGATGGTGAAAAGCAGGATATAATTTTTAAAGGTGTATCACCTTGTGTAATGCCATAGGATACCCCCTCCATGGCAGATCTCACCCCAGAAATTGGAGTCACCACTGAGCTGATTTCAAATCCCAATGGGTTCTCTAATCATCCAGCCCACCCACACTTGATCACGCCAGATTAAATATCAATCTGGGCTGAAATGTGCATTGGAGCGAAAGCATGAGGAGTCTCTGTAACAACCATTAATCTAATATACCACTGGCAGGCAAGAAAGGATGGAAGAATCAGAGACATGATGGACGTGGTGGCACTTGAGCCTTTTTACTACCTTGAATCCCTACAGCAATAAGTCTGAGGTCATAGCAGGCGCACCACAACTTTGTGAAAACTGGTGCGTTGGAAGGTCCAGTGCCTCTCTGTTTAGCTGAGATGCTTTTAAAAATTATTCCACAGTATTTTGTTCCACATTCCCTTGCCTCGCTTACTTTAACCTCATTGAAACTTTCTCTATCTGACTTGAAGTCTGGTGGAATTAAGAGTTGAGGAACTTTCCATGTGGCATTTCCCCCCCCTCATGTAGTTTTTGAATTTGGAGCAGGAATTGCTGTGGTTCTTCAGTGAGAAAAAGCCAGATTGACTTTAGGCTGAATTTTGGAGCAATTGGGACAGAGGTCTGGTACCTCTTTCCCATTTACATTAGCAGGAGGTTGGACTAGATGATCCTCAGGGTCCCTCCCAACTCAACAATTCTATGAATCTCAGACTTAAAAGTGCTTTAACTAGAAATTGATCATGCCATGCACACTTTATATTACTTCTCTGTTGTACAGAGTCATACATACTCAAGAAACAAACCTGTGACTTATGAATCTAAAGGGCCACAAGATAACCATTTTCGTTTAAGTTTAATGGTTACGCAATGCTACCCCCCACCCTGATGTTGCATGCCCTCTCGCCAGCGCACGATCTGTTTGCCTGAAGAGAGCTGCCTTCCTTGTGTCTAGGATTTCCAACATGAAGGCAGAATTTGTGGTCATTCAGGGTTTCTAATATGACTAACAGGCCAAACATGGGTAATGGGATTTTATTAATGTATCTTTATGTTACTTGCTCTTGGAAGCCTCCTTGGAATGATTTATAGCTTTAAAGGTGAACATAAGAATGAATGAACATGAGGGTTGGATACACCTGATTCGCCCCATCACCAGAAGCTCTGCACAAGGACTTCTATATTTTTGGCAGCTGAGGTGAACCACCAAATGGTGCCCACGCCACCCTGCCAGGGAAGAAGGGGTGGGTGAAGATCTACATCAGGGACAAGGGAGGAATAAAGCTCCACAGCAGGATCAGCTGTAGATTCTGCCACCTGTGGCAATTGCCTCATCTTGCCTCATGGGGAGGACGGCCCTGCATACAGTCACCCATGAAATTGATTTAGGAATTGACTACCACAAAATGTGATGGCCACTAGCTTTAAAAAAAGCTTAGGCAAATCAATGGAGGATAGGCTTATTCATTATTATTCACCATGATGGCTCAGTGGAACCTTCAGGAGATGTTTCCTCTTGAGTAGTGGGCCACAGAGATTAGGGTCTGGTTCACAACCTGCTTGTGGACTTCCCAGAAGCATCTGATTGGTTACTGTTGAATGCTAGTCTAGATGGACCAGCAAAGTAGTGCTTATATTCTGATCAGCACATAATTTAAATTAACATTAATTCGGTTCAAAAATAAAATGCTATTAATCTATTCCACAGGTGTTTTTTTGTTTGCTCTGTTTTGTGATATTTTAGGAAATATTTACTTTGAAATAAACAGCAACAAAAAGGAAATACTCAGGTACAGAAATGTTTGCTTTAGATTCTTTATTGCAAAATAAAAGCAATTTCATGGGTTGCAAAGCTGCCAAAAGGGAAAGTGAGCCCCCTGCTGTTACAATTACTCGGCTGCTGTCTGCTCAAGAGGGACCCCGCCGTGTCTTGCTGCATTTCTTGGTGGCGTTTTCTTCCAGCCAATCTACTCTGAACATGCTTCAGAGCAACCTGCGGTGCTAATTGGATTTGATCAAAATAGCATATTTCACAAGCATGACATCATTTCCCCGGCCTCTTTCAGCAGGCGGATTCAACAACTGGTTTTGATTCTGCTTCGAGACTGGAATCAAGCACAGCTATGAGATGTGCCTCAACCTTGGCAGCAATTTAGCTGCAACTTAAATTTATGACACATTCAAACATTTATATTCATTTAAAATGAAAGGCAGGGGGAACAGTGCAAACATTTCTCATTCGCTTTTACTATCTCTACTAGTTTTACTTTCTATAGAAATTGTCTATTGTTGTGGACAATAAAGAAAGGAAAATACCAACCAGACTATTACAACATTAGAGTTTAAATTCAGATGATTTGCATGCAATTAATAATTTGTATAATGGGGCACAGTTTGTAATTTATTTAGGGCAGATTGTGCAAATTTTGGGACAGCACACACACCACATTGCTGATTACAATTAACCAATGTTATGAAATATATGGATGAAACAAAATATAATATGGGATTTATGCGATGACCAAGCACTACAGGGAATATATTAGAAGTTTGTTATACCTAACTAAATTTAACACACTGTTAAAAATTAAGTCCATGTGATTTTATATTCTTAGCTGCTTTGAACATAGCTTTCCTGTGGAAAGGTGACTTGCAGCGCAATCTTAACCCACAGTCTGTGCCAATACAGGCGGTTAGAGCAGAGGGGATGCTCTGCTAGACGGCACCAAGAGGCGCCTTCACAGGACTCTTTTCAGCGCCTGCTAAAAACATTCTTGTTTAGACCAGCCTACCCAGATGCATAGAAAATGGAGGTAATTTTAATCTGTTTTAGTATTTTAACTTTTGTATGCTTTAAAGTGTGGCTGCACTTTTTTCTCGATTTTATTGTTTAATCATTTTGTAAACTGCTATGAGGTGTTTTTTATTTTTATTTTGACAATCAAGCGGCGTATAAGTTTTATGAAATAAATGAATGTGGAGGTCTCTGCCACTGCACCCAGTAGGGCAGAAAGCTACAGCTGGCATTTCTTGTGCCCATGGCAGCCTGCAGAAAAGTCCTGAAACTGAGTGCTTTGAGATGGGGCAGCAGCACAAATTCCCTGAGGAACTGTTGTAGTTAAAAAGAAGAAGAAAAACCTACCCCAGACCTTTGTACCCTGGATGGCACAAGTGGCAGGGCTTCACTCCCCCCAACTACTATCCTGTTGGGGTTTAGTATTACTTTGCAACACGTTTTAATAATGAGAAAGCCCTGTTTCCAGTAATCGTAACAACGGCAACAGTATATTTCTTATATGGAATTGATGTGGTTAAATGTGTAATCTGGGAAATTTCTGGTTCAGAACTTGGCTATTCCCCAGCCTCAGGCCTTCAGAGCTGTTGTAAGATTGCTGACATCATAGCCAAACTGTTGACACGTTCAGTAGCTGCACAACTGCATTATCAGCTGCTTGGTGGGATGGGGGAGCAGGCAGGGATTAAATTGGCCCTATGGCTCCGTTTCTCTTTTTGTTTTGCCTGAAGCTGATTTGCAGTACCTCCAATTTTGTGACATGACTATATATTTGAAATACTTATTGGCTCCTCTTCAGTATAGGCTCTCTAGCAGTTCACAAAATCAGACAGTAAAACAATATGATGGCAATAAATCCAGATAAAGCAGAGCAATGTAAAAATAAAACCTACTATATATTTTGGAAATTGGTTTTTCTATTTGTCCATCCATCTGTCTTCTTGGTTTGGCTGCCTCTTGAGATATTATTGCCAAACTCATCACCAGGCTTCCAAAAGTGAGGGCGGTGGACTTCATCACTTTAGGTGCACTGGACACCATTTTGAATCAAGATGGTGGACTAAAATGTCACCTTGGTGTGACTTGGACCATCCTTTGGCATAAGCTTGGCTGCTTCTTGAGATTTTCTTGGCAATCATGGCATGGGAGTTCCAAGTTGGGAGCCACACCAGTGCTTGGGTGCCAGGTGGAATGCTGAATCAAAATGCCAGACTGAAACATGATTTTGGTGTGATTTTGCCCATTCTTTAGCAGAGGTTCAGCCACCTCTTGAGACATCATTCCAAACTCAGCATGAGGGTTCCTGAGGTAGGACCAACAGCCTTTCAATGCTGGGCACCATTTTTATTCAAGATGGTGGACCAAAATGTGACTTTGACATGGTTTGCAATAATGTATGTGAAGTACTTTGACACTTGAAACAGACTATATAAATGCTTCAAATTATTACTGGCACAATCCAGCCAATCATCCAGCTCTGTAATTTTTAGAATATACTTTTGTTGTCCTACATCTCCAGCAATTACTATGGTTAATTTTTCTTATTTATATTTTATAGAAATGCTGGTGGTTCTCAACTTAAAAGAAACCAACTACTCCACAATCAGTTGAGTGTTCCACTTATTTTATGGCTATGATGACACATTTACCTCCATATAAAATTCATGGCTTAATTACTAAGTTGTTCACACATTTTATTCTTCTTAAAAGGAATGGAAAACAGTTGTGTTGCTCACTGGGCCCAAGGTGAAGTCATGTTCCGCATTGTTCCAGATTTGGGAGACAAGAGTTTCTCATTTCAGATTTTTTCCAATTTTGTTTCTAAACATTGCCATCACGGAACTGCACAAAACTAACATGATAACCTCTAGTGTACTGTAATGCTAGGAAGGAAGGAAGGAAGGAAGGAAGGAAGGAAGGAAGGAAAGAAAGAAAGAAAGAAAGAAAGAAAGAAAGAAAGAAAGAAAGAAAGAAAGAAAGAGATTTGAGAGCCAGGAAGTCCATGGTAACAAATGAACTCACTATATATACGTATAAACAATTGTCCCTCACCCTCAGGTCCCCTGAAAGCTGAAACATGGTGACAAGGACACAGGATCCTATAGACCTTCAGCAGCCCAAGTTCAGCCGGTCCCTGCTGCTCTGTCTAAGCCACTCCAAGCTGCAAGCAAGCAAGCAAGCAAGCAAGCTTCTTTTAGGCTTTTACCAGTCTTGTCTCCTCTTTCCAGAAGCTGCTTGCTGCACCAAATATAATGCAAAGCAGTTACCTAGACTTCCTTCCTTCCTTCCTTCCTTCCTTCCTTCCTTCCTTCCTTCCTTCCTTCCTTTAGCAGGGAGCTGGTTCACATGTCTTGCCAACTCTAGGGGGCTGAAGACATGTGGTGTCCAGTGGCAGGTCCAATGGCCTGCTCCTCCTAAACATTTATCCCATCCCCAACAGAGCAAAATAAAAACAACAAAACAACAAGCATTTAAAACACCACAGATTAAAAACTATTTAAAAACATTTAAAAGCATTTTCGGCAGCAGCAATTTCCCAGTGGCCTCTCAGGAGCCTCCCAGCTGTTCCGGGTAAGTGTGGGCCCCACCCCCCAGGCCAGGGGGAGATGGGCCTTGCAGCAGGGAGCAGGTCTTCCCTCCTTGTTATTATTCATTGTTTTTATTTGATGCCCAAAGTTTAAGTGCATAGTGTGCGCAACCAAACTTCTAGGACTGCTTGGCTGGGCCTTCTGGATTGCTTCCCCAAACTGAGATCAAGTATGAATTACAATTTCTTGTTGCTTAGACTAATTTGTGCAATTTATATTGTGCCAGAATATATACTGTTAAAAGGCAATGTTTCTTTTCCCCATTTCTGGCATTCCGCTCCCCAGTCTGTACACAAATGGGTTGTGATCCAGAGGAGATCCTGCGCGTATTGCCCGCATGCTACGAATTCCATTCTATGGTCCTGCCAGACCCAGCGAGGCAGGGATAGGTAGGGCATCAGAGAGTAACCAAGTGAGAATGAGATTTATTTATTCTAATATATTTGTTGTTCATGCTTCATTGCCACATACCATGCTTGACGGCTGCTTCATTTGCTATAGGCTACCAAACTTAAAATGAAATGATGATAAAACACAGCTGAAAATATATTAGCCATTTAACCCACCAGTACACCTTCTAGAGCAGAAAAAAGAAAAAGGGCAAGAGCCAGCCGGTATAATAATAATAATAATAATAATAATAATAATAATAATAATAATAATATTATTATTATTATTATTATTATTATTATTATTTTATACAAAACAAGGCAAATATTTGCATAAAATGTGAAAATCTAAATCTATATGTGTAGATGCAAATTCAAAAATGATTACTATAATTTAAATAGAAATACAATACATCTCACTGTAGCAGGGAAGACTGTGATATGGTGACCTTTGTGGCTGCTCAGGTTGCTGTTGAGGTGCTAACTCTTCATGCGCAATTTCAAGGCCCCTGTTTGCCTGTCCTACTATTCCTGATCTCTAAATGGGAAGTCTTTTCAGAGTGAGGACATACTTTCCAGCTGGAGCAGCAGTTAGCTCTGTCCCTTTCCTCAGAAAGCAGATGACAGCAACAGTAGTTGAAGATGGACGCTGCCAGATGTAAGAGGAGGGCAAGGTTGCTGCTCTGCCTGATCCTTTCTCTCCTTCGTTCTGCAAGCAGTTGAGTCTAACAGTAAAATTCATAAGGCACAATCAATAACAGCATAACTGTGACCACCCTGCTTGTGTGGAGAAGAAAGGCCGCTATTAATAATACAGGAAGTATGAAACAAATTAATACAGTGATGGCAATGTGCATTTCATTAAATTAATGTGATTCAGCTTTTTTAAAATCTAGCTGTAGTATTTGTTCTATGGAAATAAAGGATCCATCTTTCATTCTCAGAGTCTTTCCAGATTATCTATGTGTGTGCACAATAAATCCACACAGGATGCCAACATATTCTTAACTTAAAAATGGCTTTTCTTGGAGGCATATTGCATTGTCTCTGACTCACACTACTATTTTAATGTCAGGAAAATGTGATTCTTTCCCTAACTGCCCTCCTGGCTGCTACTGTGAACACTGTGTAAATTTCACAGGTTCATTAGCGAAACTCATTGGATAATGCCTGCGTGTTTTTGACACTAAGCAGTAGTAACAGAACTCCTCCCAACTCATCTCTTCCCCATTCTTTTAGAATTTTTATCCCATTTCCTTTATATTCTTTTATTCCTTTTCTAACATTCAATCAATAGATTTTATTGCATTAGCCGTGTGGCCATAGCATGATATACATAGAAATAACAACATAAAATGGGGGTGGAGAGGTAAAGGTAGATATCGTCCTGGGCAAATACTTAAAGGGGGAAAAAAAAGAGATAACAGAAGCAACAGGGGATTTAAAACATCGAGTGACCGATAGTACAAAAACAAAAAGACAAAAAACTGCTGAGGCTGGAGGAGGATCGTTAAAGGGGTCCTTCAGCTCCTCAGATTTGTCCTAGCTCCATTGTCCTTGTACAATAAAGCTACTTGGAACTTCGTTCGATTGTGCAGCATATCGACTGCAGCTTTGGTGTTAAAAAGAAGTTAGTGCCGCTTTCCTCTTCATCACACTGAGCAGGAAGTTAGCTGTCATCTCGGTAATCCAACAATCAGAATCCTGCAAAAAAGGGACACTATCCAGGGCTGGATTGGGAGATGAAGCTTGTTCATGAGAGGAGTTAAAAACCGGGATCTTTCATCTGTCCAGTTGGGACAGAAGAGCATTACATGTTCCATAGTCTCCAGAGCCGTGTCATTACAGGTGCATGTTCTGTTTGCGATGGGGACTCTGGAATAATGACCCGACAGAACTGCTGTAGGAAAACAGTTGAGACGGGCACAGGTAAAGGCCCTTCGCTTAGCCTCCGAAGAAATTGTGAAGCAGTATAAAGGGATTCCTTCAGGGGGAGGAATAGCTAGGGCTAGGCCTGAACACGGCCCTCTTGCATCGGCAGCTGTGTTAGAGAAGTCAAGTTGCTGTAGCTTCTTTTTAATTGAAGGTAGGGCCGCCGGACTGATACACTCTAATTTAAGAACAGTTTTGCAATTCAGATTGAAAAGAGAGCGGAGTTTGAGGTTAATTGTCGTTTTCCAAGGGGAATTATGAATATCTCTTAGGATCAGATTGGAAAAACCACCTCTAATTCGAGCATCCGATGCTAGTAGGTGGGAGCTATAGGAAATGGCTCGACACCATGCTCGTTTTACAATTGAGGGCTGGGCAAACTCAAGTCGTAGGGCTGCACCTGAGACGCATCTCGGGACACCGGAAAGAGATCTCAGAAACATATGAAGTGGGCGATCCAAGTTACCTGATATTGCTGTAGTCCATACTTCACAGCCATATAATAATTTAGGAACAACTTTGGCATTGAATATTTGAATTGCTGCTGGAAGGTGTTTGCCGCCCTTCTGGTGGTAAAATCGGACAATGGCATTGGAGGTCGTGGTTGCGGCGAAAAAGGCAGATTGTAGATGGGTGGTCCAGGAGAGATTATAAGTGAATATTAAGCCTAGATATTTAAAGGCTTTTACCTTTTCTAAGTAGCCACCTGTAATCTTAAGCGGCTCCAGCTTGAGTTTGCGGGAACGAGTGAAGTGAAGGACTTTCGATTTTTTATAATTAATATTAAGAGCTTCCGCCTTACAATAGGCGATAAATGCATTAACTGCATTTGCTAGGTCCGCAGCTGTTCTGGATAAGATGACGGCATCATCTGCATAGAAAAGGGAAGCAACAGGGTGACCTGCTAAGTGAGGAGGATACTTAGTTGCTAGCTTCAAAGGGGAAATTGCATCATGAAGATAGAGATTGAACAGTAAAGGGGCCAAGAGACAACCTTGTCGGACGCCCTTGGCCGTTGGGAATGGAGTGGTAAGGGAGCCGTTGGGAATGGAGTGGTAAGGGAGCCGTTTATTCCTTTTCTAACATTCTCTTTTCATAGAATCATAAAATCGTAGAGTTTGAACATGTAAAATACTGAGCTGGAAGGTTTTCTCTCTCTATTTGAGTTGTGTGTTCCCCCCACCCACTGGCAACAGTTCATTGCCCACATAGGGTGGAGTGGTTTTTCCCCTTTAACTCATGACATAAATCTCCCCAACCCTACAATATGTAGGATATCCACTATGAAATAACCAGCATGCTTAGGCTAATAATTAATGCATGAAGGGGTTAAGACCATAGTGTAAGTTGTCCTGCCAGTCCTAGCTAGGTCACGCCCCTTCACCTTAGGAGAAAGGGTTATCAAGCCTTTGTTCTTCTACCATGTGAACCTTACCAGTAGGTAGGTCTAAGCTGGATGCTCCATGCTTAGACCTCATGGCTTCAACAAGTCATCTTTAAGTTATACACCTGACTTTTCATGCTGCTGTATGGAAAAGCACATGGATCTGACATTTGAAGGGTTTGTGAGTAAACCAAACATGTGGTCTCTTTCTATGCTAAGGGAAGGGGGAAACTTTGGAAGCAACTTAGAAGCGGATATTTTAACAGTCTAACAGCCAGTATTCCCATGCTTTACTTTGCTGTATGTTTTTGTGATTTTAATTCCGCGCTGGGGATTTCTCACCAACAGTACTTGCCCCAAACCTGGATCTAGGCATCCAGGGAATTCTTTTATTTTACATAGTTTCCATGAGGGTGAAATGGAGAGCTTCCTACAACCAAGGGACAGAACCAGGAGTTTAGTGCAGCTATGATGTGGCAGCAGTTTCCCACATGCCCCTAAAAGGAGTTTTTGCCTTTGGCATCCAAGTAATTTGTGAACCCAAGAATGTGGAAAAGGCAAAATACGAGGGATCATTAGAAAAGGAACGGAAAATAAAATCGCCAATATCACAATGCTGTAACACAAATCTATGGAATGGCAGTAGAATGGTCTCCCTCAGGAGGTTATGGACTCTCCTTTCTTGGAAGTTTTTAAGCAGAGGTTGGATGACCACCTGTCCTGGATGCTTCAGTTGAGATACCTGCATAGCAGGGGGTTGGACTAGGTGACCCCTGGGGTCCAACTCTACAATTCTATGATTCTGTGTCTGCAGTTGGAATACTGTGTACAGTATGTGTTGCCTCTCCTCAAAAAGGATACTGTAGAGCTGGAAAAGGTTCTGAAGAGGCCAGTCAAAATGACCAAGGGGACTGAGTGACTCCCTTTTGAGCAAAAGTTGCAGTAAGGGGACACAAGAGTCACGAAGCTGAGATTGAACAAACGCATGGAGAATAAGGCTGAGTTTACACTACTACCTTAAAACACAGCTAGGTCAATCTTCACAATTTGTATTGAAGCTGGTTTGGGGGAAAACCCATCAAAATGTAGTATTTCCTAAGAAACAATAGGATAGATAAAGGACAAATATAGATTGTGGCTAACATCCCATGTACATTGCTTCCCAAAACACTGGGAACACACTGGATGCAGAGTAAGCGGAAGTGCATAGACAGCTAGAGGCTATCAATGGCTACAAGCCACGATGCGTATAGCCAACCTCCACTGGCAAAAGAAGCATGTCTCTGACAGCCAGTTGCCAAAGACTGAAGTATCTGTCAGTTCTGGTCTCCCAGTTTCTCATTTCCACAGTCTTTAATTCAGTTCTTCCCAGGGCTTTTTCTCAGCCAGAACTCACTGGAATTCAGTTCCGGCCCCTCTCAGGTGGGCACCATTGCCATTCTAAGAGAATGAGGAAGGCGTTCATGGTGAGTTCCGGCACCTCTCTTTCTAGAAAAATAGCTGTTTTTCAGCCAATAGTATTGGCATGGTGCAGAGATGAGGGTGTGCTGCTACAGGAACTCCAAGAGGAGAGTGGCTGAAGCTGGAGGAAGGAAGCCATGGCTCTACTGTAACTTTGAAAAGGGAACACAACAGTCTAGCAACAAAACCATGCATTACATTCTGATCTACTTGTGAAAAAATTGCTTGGGAAAGCCAGTCTGCTTTCCTGGGGATTAGAAGTAGGTCAGATTAGAAAGGTTTCTGCTTGCTATGGCACTCCACTGGAATCTCCTGATCAATTTGCACCCCCTTGCTTTGAACAGCTTTTTAAAACCAATTCACATTCCAGCCCTATTGTTGGTCTCTCCCCTGTTTTTGATAAAATAAAGGGGAGGGGGGAACTGGTTTGGATAAATCTAAACAATCTTTCTTAATTCACTTTGTAAACTAAATTAATTTGCTTGTATAACTATATCAAAGAAATTAGGCATTGCCCTTACCGTACATATCATATTAGTTCCATATATATGCGCTGGCTTGAGGAAGTGTGCTGAATAAAACAAAAGAGAATGAACAGATTGGTTGCAGATAATCCAAACATTTTTGATTAAAATGTATAATAATTTGAATAAGAATGCATTGTTTGGAATACATATAACCCAGTTTCCAAAAGACTATCTGGTTGCAAGTATATGTGGCTTTAATTAACTGCCCAAAAACTTTTAAAAGACATTGGCTAGAACTAATTTTTATAATGGTATTTATATATTTGTAAATGTGTAATTATTATTTGCAGTTGCAAATTTAATTGGAAGATTGCCTATTTGTGGGAGGATTCAACAAATCTAAAAACTTTTAAGTCACATTCATTTCTGTGGGGGAATTAGCAGATGTGGAGACTAATTTTTTAACAAGACTGTGAATTAATGGCACAGTTATTTATATTTGGAACCTATTTTAATTCTGGTGTACTACTGCAATAGAAGCAATCATATCAAGATACGGCCATTACTTCTAACAATAAGTGATAGATTCCCCTCCTCCAATGATCCACCAGGCTCTGATGTTCACCCACTCACACTATGTTAGAGTTCACACACTGAGTTCAGAGGAGCTTACTCCATTGAAATTGTGTCTTGGGTTGTTGTCTTTACTTTTCTCTGGGTTGTATACCCTACACTAGAAAGAGCAAAAGGTGCAGGAAGTACAAAGGCAGTTGCTTTAGCAACATCTCCAAATATATTGATATTTCTTAATATGAATTAAGAAATGTGCTAGACATTGATCAGTTCATAAATTCTATTCGTTGCTCCAACTAGTCCAGATTATCTATCATGATTTTGCACAGAATGAGGAAAAGGCTGTTCTGTGAATCCTTTAAAGGACTACATGAGCCAATTCTCTTTTCCAGTGATGCCAACAATACATTTGCAGTTGATATCACTTGAAGCAAGAGCAAACCTCTGAAATCTAGCAGTGGAAAATACCTGTATTATTAATTCATTCCCCCTGTGGTGGATGGCCCAGTCAGAACTGGCCTGCAGAGACTGTTCCCATGGCATTGCCTGGGCTAAGTGTGAATCATGCCTCTGACAGCAAGCCTGCTACTTCACTGGAAGTGCTGCTCCACATTTTAGCTGACCTGAAAATTAGGAAATTGCTCATAAAATTAGGAAACTTGGAAGTAAGGAAGGAATTCAAGTTGAGAGAAATGGCACATGTGGAAACAGTTACAATAGGAAAACCAACAGAGAGGATTACAAACGAACACCCAGATCTCTTTCTAGAAAAAGGAAGCAGATAAGAAGAAGGTGGGATGAGAGGCAAAAACATTTTGGGTTATGGCAGGGAGGGGGAACCACTGGCTCTCTAGATGTTGGACTGTGTCTCATATCAGCCCCAGTTTGCATGGCCAGTGCTCTGGGAAGATGGGAGTTCAGTGACATCTGGAGGGCCCATCCCTGAGTTGGGATTACTCAGCAAAATATTGCACCTGAAGTAGCCCCTTCAGAAGAAGGAAAATGAACCTTTTGAAACCAGCTCTTCATTTTCCCTCTTACTTTTATTTACTCATCAAAACTAGTGTGGCTTTTGCATGGGACTTCCACTTCCATTTCTGTTCTAAATGTGAAGGAACAGGTTTTTGTGGAAGAGTCACCTGCCTTTGTGCATTTTGACCGGTTCCACTTGAAAGAGCAATATTGAGATCAATGCTTTCATTTGCTCACTTCACAGTTATATGTCTCAATTTCTATCTTTCTTTCTTTCTTGGAGGCAGGGCATATTGCCTCATGGGATGTATAGTATTAGAGATGCATTTAAAGAGCAAATATGTACAGAAGAAGAAGAAAAAGTCAGAATCCAAAGAACCATATTTGTGCTACTGTTTCATGCTGTTATTGTTGCAACCACTTTGAGTTCCTAAAATTGAATCAGGATATCAGTTTTAAAACAAACAAGTAAAGTTCCCCTGCAGGCTTTAGACTGCTTCTCTTGCACAGCAGTTCCCCTGCAAGATGACAAACAGCTTTTATGTCTGAAGGAAGTTCCAATAGCAGTTTGTGCTATGGTATAGCTGTCAAAGAAAAGAAGTAAAAATAACTGCACTGGACTAGTGAAAACCCTTTATGCGAGCCAGAGCAGTTCTTTGGACCATAGCCAAGAAGTTATTGCAGTGCTGTTGCAATCCGAAATCCCCCAAATCCTGGATACGGGTTAACATGTCAGTGGGCTGGGCAGATAATGAAGTGGGATGATTGTGAGCAGCATAAATAAAGACCCCTGTCTTTAATTACTAAATTTTGTTCTCTAGAATGATTTTGCTAGTTGTAGATTGTAAGTTCCACAGGGGGCTGGTACAGTTACCTGTCTTGAGAAGGTTATCTTAATATGTATGAACCATTTCAAATGCTTAGAAGCCTCTCTGAATTTCCTAGCTAATTAAAATCATAAACATTAAATAGCTCCAAAAGTAATGCCAAGAGTAATAGTCCCTAAGTGTTAAAATAATGTTGTCACAGCTCCTGGTTGAACATCCTTTGTTAAACTGATTTCTTACTAATAGTGGGATGATCTGTTTCTTCACTTGGAGTTAGTTACTAGATTTATAGAAACATTCAAAAATTCCATGCATTTCATTTCAACATCAATTTGCTTTTGTTAAAATATCAGCGCAAAAAATCAAATGGCATTTCAGAAAGAGAAAACCCCAATATTTCAAACACAGGAGCGTCTCTTTTTTCTGAAGGTGTCGTCTCATTGCAAATTACTTTGCTTAAAAAAACTAAAGAAAACGATCACAAGCAATTAATCTTCTCTGATTCTCTTCCGCTAAATGCCAGGGAAGACCACCCACTTGTTTATTTTCATTTATTTCTTATTTCACAACATTTATATGTCACTTTGATTATAGTCAAAGTCTAAGTGATATACAATTTTTAAAAACATTACAGCTATAAATAAAAAAACCCTCTAGGTATTTAAAAACACTCAAAAAACCCCCTTCTGCTGTTGACATAGTGGACCTCTCTTGTTTCTGGGAGAGTGAAGGCAAATGAAAGGGAAACCAACCCTTTCCCGCTTCCCCAGCCAGAAGGGGCAGGGTTATTTGAGGGAAATAATATATAAGAACATATTTCTATGAATGTAAAGCAAGAGTTGTGTCCAGATTTTCCCTTAAAATTTCTAAACGAAATGATGTCAGAAATAGCTAGATAGCTTAGTCTAGCACTGACTGTTTTTATAATTAAGAAATTATGTATCTTAGCTCTCTGCAGACATGTGCACACGCATCACCAAGAAGTAATCAGTGTTATCAAAGCCGACAGTGCTTGTGTGGCTGTGCAACTGGTGGATCATTCTGGGTGCAACTCCACCTCTCTGTTGTTTAAATGGGTTGAGGGCCAACACATTCTTGTTTTTCCTCACTAGATCATGCCTTGGGATAGAAGGATGAGCGAGATGACCCAAAGTATTCTAGCCCAATCTAAGATCTTGTGATTTATATGATTTCACCATTCAACATGTTATGTTCAAGTTTGGCAATATCAATATATGGGTCTGGGACCCTCAGGTTCTTCCAGCATTCCATCCTAAAGCCCAAGGAATAGAGGTTGTTAATAAAGGCCATTTATAACTTCTGCTGTTAGGAAATGCAGGAACTTTCATTAAAGTGCCATTTAACTGAAATTATGAATGTAAAGTTCAAACGGTTTCCTGTTATGTCAAATATTTCATTCAGTTAGTCAGATGCCCTGCTTAAGTGAAAAAGTTGATTCACTATTTTCTGCCGTAATTCTTAAATAGTAAGAGTGAAAGACTTGTTGCAGGGGATGGGGTGAGACTGACTTGAAAATCAGCACACTTCAGGGACTTGAAAATCAGGAATTCTTTTTGAGGATAAAATCCAGAAATATATATCTATATTTATATTTCTATATTTATCTATATCTATATCTAATCAGTTCAGTTGGATATGGATATACTGTAAGCTGCCTAGATTGCCCGGGGAAACCCAGCCAGATGGGCGGGGCATAATATTATTATTATTATTATTATTATTATTATTATTATTATTATTATTATTATCTGGGTTGCTTGCAAGGTTCCTGAGAGTGAACAGTTGTGGGGAACAGTAACCTGCCAAATAAAGTCTTGTTCGCTCTCTGTGAGGTTCTGTGTATTGTTTCTGTATAGGAATCCTGTAGCTGTAGGTGCCACTACTCAGTGTCACTGGTGGAGAATGAAGTCTGCTTTCACTGAAGCTCATTCCCACGTGGAGCAGAGTCTTTTTCTCTCTACGAATGGCTACTATTCATTTACAAAGGAAGTGAATAGGGCACTATGAGTGAACATCACTGAGGTGGTGATTAAACCCGAAGCTGGTGAAATAGTCTATTTTCTGACTATATTGACCAAGATATGGACTATATTAGGTCCTCAGTTTTTTAAAAATATCCATTTTTAAAGATGTTTCATGGGGCTGAAATATATTTTCTCCCTAGGGCAGGAGTGGAGGCTACAGCTCGGTGGTAGAACATCTGCTTTGCATGCAGAAGACCCCAGGTTCAATCCTCAACATCTCTAGGTAGAGATGGGCCTACCTTCTTGCAGGCTGAAGAATCTCTGCCAGTCAGTGCAGATAATATTGAACTAGACAGACCAATGGTCTGCCTTAGTGCAAGGCAGGTACAATTCCCAGCATCTTTAACAAACTACAGTCCACAGGATTCTAGGGGCAGGGTGTTATATGTACGGTGTGTACACACAGAAAGGAATTCATGGAAGTTTAAGTGGCTGAGTGGAAAGCTGATGATTTGTATTAGCATTTACTACTGTTTTATACTGTAATATCTGACATTTTAAAGTGTTTTAAGTAAATGGTCAAAACCTCTTTGATCAAACAATAAATTATACTGATGCTGAAATATTCTACCATTTTGATATTATTATTATTATTATTATTATTATTATTATTATTATTATTATTATTATTGTTTGTACCCTGCCCAACTGACTGGACAGCTTTTTGTAGTTCCATTGGAAATTGTTTCCCAAATCTTATTTTATTGTAAGCCCGTTCACCTTCTTCAGTGCCTGGTGGGCACTGCAACCCAAACCTCTTTTGTGCTGGGCTGGGGGTTGTATTGGATGAAGGTGTTGCTCTGCTGGTGCAGATCTTCCTGTTCTGTCTCCCTATTGTGGGAAACCTGCAGAAAGCTCTGCTAGCCTGGGATTTGCTGTATCCTGATTGGCCCCACTGTCATCACATGGCAGCTTTGGGCACAATGCCAGCTCCAGGTCAGCAGAGTGATTTGCCTGCCCCTGCCTTCTGCCCCAGCCAGCAGAAGCAACATGGCTGTGGATGTGTTAAGAAGGGCTCTTCTCTGTTAAGAAGGGCATTGATTGCACCCTAAGGCTTCTTTCGTCATCCTGTATTACTCACATGGGTAATACAGTGCCAGTCCAGGATCGTGTAAGAAAAAAGATGTCATCATTATGTAACCACATAGCCAATCAGATTTGGCTCTGTGCCCATGTCACCAAGGACAAATCAATTTTGTGTGTGGATAATGCTTCGTGAATTGGTTATTGGTTTTGAGGTAATTATCAAAAATTAACTAAAAGGGGAGCTGCTTTTCAGTGTTGCCAAAAATAAGCATTTCTGAGAATATTTGGCTTGCTTTAGTCTAGGCTAAACTTATTCCCTGCACTTGGAGACTCTATAAGACTCAGTCATGCTCCTATCTGCATGTTTTAATTCTTGGCTCTCATACTTGGTCACACTATTTATAAAGCCTAATGAAATTTTGGCAGAGTATTGCAGAATGTTGGAAATTGGATTCACAAATCTATGTATATTCCAGGTGAAAGCAGCACTATTCAAGAATAGATGTTACTCAGGGTACCAAACTTTTTACTGGGAAAACGTGTTCACATTTTAAATGATTGACTTTATGCACAGTTCATGAAATAGCTGAGCATCCATTTAATCAAGGGTGATTTATTTTTGTGCACAACAGTTATTAATTGACTGGAATGTGATTTTCACAAATATAGAAACTGCCCCCAGACCAAAATATGAAAAATGTGGCATGCATTTTATATTATTATAATAATATATTTAAAAAAAACAGAAACACACACGGGATCTGATTGTTTAATACAAAGCATCAGTTATTGGCTGTGGTTCAACACAGATAGGCGTGATTAAGCCCCTTGAAATCAGTGGACTAAACGTGCCCAGCTCTGTGTTGGATTTTGGCCATTCAGTGTGTAATGTAAAGTTTATATACTAGATTCACTGGGGGGGAAACATGTGGCTGCCTTTGCCATCTACGTAAGTTGATTTTGCAGAAACATGTTTTTAAAGGGAGCCCCAAGCAGTCACTGAAATGGTGCAAGACATGATTTTATTAGAGTTTAGATAAAAAGATTTAATGTTTTTAGTTTTGGAGAGCACTAGAGGTTAAAGTCACCATCTGAAGTTAGTTTGTGTTTTCATAAACCATTTTTTAAAAAACAGATCTGCTCATTTAAAATTTTTCAGAGGTCATCAAAGCCCACTCAATAAAGTATTTGATTTGCCTTCATTTGGTTTCGAAGGAAAGGTCTCTTAAGAAACAGGAGCTGTACAATTTTAAAAAACATTTCCTGGACTTTTAACTGTTGCTATTCCCAAATACGAAGTTCATCTCAAAGACTGGACAAGCTTTCGAAGGCCATCTTTCAGAAGTGGGTTCATTTGCCTGTGTTCCAATAGTATTTTATAAAGTTGTCAGCCCCTGGCTGCTTTATTACAGCAAAGATGAAATGACGGTTACTGGAATTCCTTTTGCCCATAAATTACACAACCCATAGACATTTCTGTGTTCATTAGAACAGGACGACTAGGCAGCAGTCAAAGCATTTTCATACAGGATTCTTGATGAACTGAGTCTGAAGAGGTAACATGCTAGCAATGAGACCAGGGCACTATGTCAAAGTTTTAAACTCACTTATCCTACCTCTTTAGCCAAGACAGTCAGGGGAGTATCAAAGGGCGCATAATAACTTGCAGGCTATGCATCTAAGTCAGTAGAGACTTTATTAAGGGCCTCAAGAAGGCCAATCAATATTTTATCTCTAAGGCCAGCTTACTAGAAATGCAAACTTAATTGAAAAGCAAAGCCCCCCGTGTGGCTTTGTTGAAGACAACAAACGCTCAGCACTGTCTTCTTCTCCCATCCTTTCCCAAAAGCAAAGTTGGATTTTCCCCCTCTTTGTTGATAAATAATAGTGGCCAAGCACATGCAGATGAGTAAGTGATCTCATTTCCTTAACAACAAAATGCCTATATAGTGGCACTTGACTTTCCAAATAGACTGAAAGGATGGACAATTTTGTTTGTTTCTCTATTCTGTTAAATTTGTATCCTGCACTTCCTCTCAAAGGAGCGCAGGGTGGCAGTGTGTCTTTCCTATAAAGCACGTCTAAGTTGTCTGGACTGAGTGTCAGCTTGTTGGTCCACACCCAGTTTCTGACTAGTCCCTCATTGCTAGTCTGGGACTTCCACTGACTCCTGGAAGTGTGTGCATTCAGCAATGTTCTCAGCTGTTCCAATACCATTTTGCTTTATGTATGGTAATTCTATCGACTATTCTCCCCATCTGCACCTCTGGTAGGTTATTTTAGAATCATCTTTGGTCTAGTCAATGAGCAACAGGCTAGAAATAAAGCTTAAACAGAATATTGGCTGGCGCCAATACTAGCCCGGGAATGTTAATAATACTAATACTAATACTAATACTAATACTAATACTAATACTAATAATACCTGCTGCACTTTCAAGGGATGGAGGAAGAAGGTACATCATTCAGATGTTCCACCACCACTGAGGCAGGATTTTGGCTGTGTACACTTTACCATTTCCAAAAAACTCCGGTGTGCTCCCGCCACTGATGTTTGAGCTGCAACCTATATGCTTCCCGTAGCTTTTTGAGAAATCCTGCTGTTTGGGGTGTTTTCCATCAAACCAGCTTCCAGCTTCTGATTTGAAAACCTAAGCCATGGTTAAGCTGAGGTGTGTGCATTTGAGACAGCTGCTGCACCTACACAGAGGACGGCTTCAGGGAATGACAAGGCCCCCTCTTGCCCTTGCTGGTGTGGTCCAAAGGAAAGAAGAGCAAGACGTTTGGCACCAGCTTGGCTGCAGGAGCTGCTGCAAAGAGGCGTACAACGCTCCATCCAGCCATCTTAGAGACTCCACTCTGGATTTGTGTTGGGTTTACTCTTTAGCCTTTTCTTCTTCCAAAGATATCCTGCAAGGCAGCAGAGGTTTAGGGCCAGAGTTTTCAGAGTCCAGAGAGTGGCTAGTTGGAAGAGCCTAGTGAGGGATAGGGGTAGGGGTAGGGAGAAGATGGCCCTGAAGATTTTTTTCGGGGCAGACGGCGGACACTGAACTTAATGGTCTTCCTGCACACATAAACCATATAGTGTTATGTGTTTGTGAGCGCCAGACTCCCTTGTGTTATTAGATTTAGACTCCTCTTGTTATGGGCTTCTGGGTGACAGTCAAAAAGCCCCAGTCCAGTTTCTGATGAGGTAATTTGTGATAGGCCACCAGGAGAAGAAAAGAAAGGTGACAAGCCCTTAGGAAGGAGGCAAATGGGAGGGTCCCCTCCTTCAGCTCTTAGGAGACAAAAGCAGAGTTGAAGTGGAATTTGGGGTGGCTGTGATGTGACTTATTGGGGGGAAGGTTGCAGGCTGGAAAAGGCAGAGGCAGAGCACCATGGTTGCTTTCTGCTGGGATCCAAGGCTGTAGCTATGGGAGAAACAAGACCCTTTTGGGGTATTAATCCTGTAAACCCCTCCATTGCAGGCACAGGTTGTATATATGTGTAAAGAAACCATATATCATAAAGACAGTACAGTCTCTCCTGTGTCTCATTTCCAAAAGGAAACATGGACCCTGGCTGAGTGCCTGGAACCTCGCACTGCTTAGAGATTGGGGTTGTGTGCTACACTACTGTGATGCATATCCCTGTCACCCAGGGGCAAGGGGCATAGAATCATAGAATCATAGAGTTGGAAGAGACCACAAGGGCCATCGAGTCCAACCCCCTGCCAAGCAGGAAACACCATCAGAGCACTCCTGACATATGGTTGTCAAGCCTCTGCTTAAAGACCTCCAAAGAAGGAGACTCCACCACACTCCTTGGCAGCAAATGCCACTGTCAAACAGCTCTTACTGTCAGGAAGTTCTTCCTAATGTTTAGGTGGAATCTTCTTTCTTGTAGTTTGGATCCATTGCTCCGTGTCCTCTTCTCTGGAGCAGCAGAAAACAACCTTTCTCCCTCCTCTATGTGACATCCTTTTATATATTTGAACATGGCTATCATATCACCCCTTAACCTCCTCTTCTCCAGGCTAAACATGCCCAGCTCCCTTAGCCGTTCCTCATAAGGCATCGTTTCCAGGCCTTTGACCATTTTGGTTGCCCTCCTCTGGACACGTTGCAGTTTGTCAGTGTCCTTCTTGAACTGTGGTGCCCAGAACTGGACACAGTACTCCAGGTGAGGTCTGACCAGAGCAGAATACAGTGGCACTATTACTTCCCTTGATCTAGATGCTATACTCCTATTGATGCAGCCCAGAATTGCATTGGCTTTTTTAGCTGCCGCGTCACACTGTTGGCTCATGTCTAGTTTGTGGTCAACCAAGACTCCTAGATCCTTTTCACATGTAGTGCTCTCAAGCCAGGTGTCACCCATCTTGTATTTGTGCCTCTCATTTTTTTTGCCCAAGTGCAATACTTTACATTTCTCCCTGTTAAAATTCATCTTGTTTGTTTTGGCCCAGTTCTCTAATCTGTCAAGGTCGTTTTGAAGTGTGATCCTGTCCTCTGGGGTGTTAGCCACCCCTCCCAGTTTGGTGTCATCTGCAAATTTGATCAGGATGCCCTTGAGTCCATCATCCAAGTCGTTGATAAAGATGTTGAATAAGACCGGGCCCAAGACAGAACCCTGTGGCACCCCACTAGTCACTCTTCTCCAGGATGAAGAGGAACCATTGATGAGCACCCTTTGGGTTTGGTCAGCCAGCCAGTTACAAATCCACTGAGTGGTAGCATAGTCAAGACCGCATTTTACCAGCTTCTTTACAAGAATATCATGGGGCACCTTGTCAAATGCCTTGCTGAAATCAAGGTAGGCTACATCCACTGCGTTCCCTTCATCTACCAGGCTTGTAATTCTGTCAAAAAACGAGATCAGGTTAGTCTGACATGACTTATTTTTCAGAAATCCATGCTGACTATTGGTGATCACAGCATTCCTTTCTAGGTGCTCACAGACTGTTTGCTTAATGATCTGCTCCAGAATCTTCCCTGGTATTGATGTCAGACTGACTGGGCGGTAATTATTTGGGTCCTCTCTTTTCCCTTTTTTGAAAATAGGGACAACATTTGCCCTCCTCCAGTCTGCCGGGACTTCGCCTGTTCTCCAGGAATTCTCAAAGATGACTGCCAGTGGTTCTGAAATCACATCTGCCAGTTCTCTTAATACTCTTGGATGCAGTTCATCTGGCCCTGGAGACTTGAATACATCTAGACTAGCCAAGTATTCTGGTACTATCTCCTTAGTTATTCTGGGCTGTGTTTCCTCTGCTGAATCCTTTGCTCCAAATTCTTCAGGTCGGGCATTGTTTTCTTTGTCGGAGAAGACTGAGGCAAAGAAGGCATTGAGGAGTTCAGCCCTTTCTGTGTCCCCTGTTTGCATTTCACCATCTTCTCCTCTGAGTGACCCCACTGTTTCTTTGTTCTTCCTTTTGCTACGAACATACCCATAAAAGCCTTTTTTGTTGCTTTTAACCTCTCTAGCAAGCCTGAGTTCATTCTGTGCTTTAGCTTTTCTGACTTTGTGTCTACACTTGCTGGCTATTTGTTTGAATTCCTCTTTGGTGGTTTCCCTCCTTTTCCATTTTTTGTACACATCCTTTTTTAATCTTAACTCAGTTAAAAGTTCTTTAGATAGCCACCCTGGCTTCTTTAGGCACCTTCAATGTTTCCGTCTCATTGGTATTGCCTGAAGTTGTGCTTTTACTATCTCCCTCTTAACAAACTCCCAGCCATCATGAACTCCCTTTCCTTTTAGTATTACTGTCCATAGGATCTCACCCAGCACTTCCCTAAGTTTTATGAAGTCGGCTTTCTTAAAGTCGAGAAATTGAGTCCTAGTATGCTTGGCTGCTCCTTTCCGCTGTATAGTAAACTTCAGAAGAGCATGATCACTCGCGTCTAATGATCCTTCCACTTCTACCCCACTAACCAGGTCATCAACATTGGTTAGGACCAGATCTAAAATGGCTGTTCCTCTTGTAGCTTCTCCCACTTTCTGGACAATGAAGTTGTCTGCAAGGCCAGTGAGGAATCTGTTTGACCTTATGCTCTTGGCTGAGTTTGACATCCAACAAATATCCGGGTAATTGAAGTCCCCCATTACTACTATCTCCCTTCCTTTTGCATGCTTGGCCATCTGTTCCAGGAAGGCATCATCTATGCCCTCCGTTTGGCTTGGGGATCTATAGTAAACTCCCACAATGAGGTCACTGTTATTCTTCTCTCCCTTAATTTTGACCCAAATGCTCTCACTTTGGCTTTGAGGTTCTAAATCTTGGATCTCTTCACAGGTATACACATCCCTGACATATAACGCCACTCCTCCTCCTTTCTTGTCTGGTCTGTTTCTCTGAAATAGATTGTATCCCTCCATTATTACATTCCAATCGCGGGACTTATCCCACCAGGTTTCAGTGATTCCTATTATGTCATATTTAGTTTGCTGTACCAAGAGCTCAAGCTCATCTTGCTTATTTCCCATGCTTTGCACATTAGTGTACAGACATTGAAGTCCATTAATCATTCCCCCGTGTCTCTTATTTAAGGATTTTTTCCTCCCACCACTAGGTCTGCGTGCTGTTTGCTCCATTCGGTCTATGACATTTGGATGATCATCTTCATCAATTGATAGACTCCTACCTTCAGGAGCACTGTCTCCCTCCCCCACATTAGTCAGTTTAAAGCCCTCCTGATGAGGTCTCTGAGATTTTTGGCAAAAACATTCCTCCCAACCGTTGTGAGGTGCAGCCCATCGCTTGCCAGAAGTCCATCTTCAAGAAACTGCATTCCGTGATCTAAGAATCCAAACCGTTCCTGTTTACACCATTTGCGAAGCCAGTTGTTCACTTCCACTATTTTCCCCTCTCTCCCTGGGCCATGTCGTTCAACTGGGAGGACAGATGAGATGACAATTTGTGCATTTAATTGCTTCAATTTCCTGCCCAGAGCCTCGTAGTCTCGTTTGATCTTCTGGAGGCTATTGCTTGCAGTGTCATTGGTTCCCACATGAACCAAGAGGAAGGGGTATTTGTCAGTGGGTTTTATGATTCCTTGCAGTCGTTCAGTTACATCTTGGATCTTAGCCCCGGGGAGACAGCACACTTCCCGAGACATCTTGTCAGGCCCACAGATCACTGCTTCTGTTCCCCTCAGTAGGAAATCCCCTATCACCACTACACGCCTCCTCTTAGGTCTGGTCGGGGTTCTTCCGTGAGCTGTCCGTTCCAAGGTCGCCTGGACATTCCCTGAGGACTGCCTTTGCTGCTCGTCTTCATATACCTGATCGACTGTAATGAGGGAGAGATCCTCAAATGGAGTCTGCTCTTCATCTTCCATGCTAGGGGAAAGGACCTCAAAGTGATTGTGTATTTCTAAACAATCAGAGCGAACCCTGGGCCTCCTACTTCTTTGGGTCACGTTTCTCCATATATCTGGCTCCTGTGTTGGTGAACTAGCCTCCTTCTCAGGGGAGTCCCCTGTCTCCTCCTTGGTGGAGACGGTGTGCTCTGTTGCTTCCAAGAAGAGCTCCAGCTCTCTAATTCTTTGGAGCGTAGCTACACGTTCCTCCAGTTGCTGGACTTTGTCTTTTAAGAGGGCAATCAACATGCAATTGCTGCAGGTAAAGCTGCCTGCAACCTTTGGCAAGATGGCAAACATTGCGCAGGAACCACAGGCGACTGCAGCTGTTCCCTCACCCTCCGTTGAGAACGTGTCGTTGGGGGTGACTACAGCGGTCCTCCATCATAAAAAGCGTGAAGACAGGAGAAATAAACTCCCCCAAAAAACCTAGGTCTCCCCCAACAAACGTTTGAGACTAGCTCCCCTAAATCTAAAAGATGGATCAAACTGCAAGCTCTGACAAGCTCCTCCCACAGCTAATCACCTACCTCAACAGAAGCCCTGCCCCCTCTGACCTTTGCACAGGGAGAGCAGCTAATCAGCCACAAGAAACTCACACAAGAAAACCCTTTTTGTTCCTTCTTCAGCCGCTGCCCTACAAGCATCTAGGGTCCCCGCATATGATGTCCTTAGAATGAAGGTAACCATAGACATATGCGGTATAGATCTACACATATATATGCTGAACATAGGCTGGAAGGCTCACAGCACTGCAAAAGATCCTGCTCCCCATGAGGCAATAATAAGTAATTAATCAACCTCCCACCTTTCACCTTGAATGACGTTTCAGGGCAGGGTGTAGAATCAGAAAATACAATTTTAAAACAGATAAAATACATAAGGCCATTCCAAAATGGACCAGAGCAATATAAATTCAGCAAATGAGGCACACCACAAAAACAAAATACCTTAATGGTCAAAGGCCAAGGTGAAGAGGTATGTCAACAGCTTTCAGTGAGACCTGTACCATGAAGATGCTGGACCAGGTGTGGGGAACCTCTGCTCTCCAAATGCTTCCAAAGTACAACTCCCACTTGCCTCATCAACCGTGGCCAATGGTCAGGGATGATGGGAGATGTTATTCAGCAACATCTGTAGAGTGAAAGGTTCTCCTCATCTGTGCTAGATGCACTTGTGGGGAAGGAGTTCCAGGCACCACACCCTGCAGTTCCAAGGGTGGCAGAACTGCCAACGCAGCCCCCTCTGAAGATCTCAACACCACGACAATTGGTAGGGATGGAGATGGTTTTTCAGATATTAGGGTCTAAATTGTTTATGTTGTAACTTTTAATGAATCAAACCAGCTTGTTTCCTCAGAAGTATACTCTAAAAAGTTACAAAGTCATGGAATAAAAGAAAAATAGATTAAAGAAAAATAGATTAAAGATACAAATTTGGCTGCGCCGAAAATTCTCTAGCATTGATTTGCAAGTTTAAAACAATTATTTCAGTCAGGTAGAAATATTTCCAGAAAAAGACAAGTGTTTGTTTTTTTTTAAAAAATGTTTAGTGCCATTGTTTCCTTTGGAGGCAATTACCACTTCACTTTGGAAACCTGTGAAACCCTGAAAAACTTTTGTGTCAGAATTGAGAGCAGGGTTAGTAGATGCACCCTGAGCTGAAATCCCTCTTTTGTCCCATCTCCATTATTCTGGAATGATCAATTGACCCATCTCTAGCTGTAAAGTAGCTCCATATACCAATTTCTGATAACTGTATGTAAATGAAGATTCATGCTCTTCTGATAAACTCTCCTAACCTTGTGATCCACATGTCACAACATAATATTTGTTGTGATGAGCTAATCTATTGCTCCTTCCACTTCCCCACGAACCTCTTGGTTAAAAAAAGGAAGAAATCTGTTAACTTTTGAGACCACACAAGTGAACCTGGTGCTAGCAAATAACTCGGCTGCCCTCTGACTTCATTTTAACAGCCCTCTGAGGAAATAAGGTCACAAGTTCACTGATGGCAGGAAAGACCTACTGGTGGCCTGGGCTACCCCAAACATTTACTGTACAGTTCCCAATTTATAAAGGAGGGACAGCAGGGTTTTGATTTTCTTTAGAGCTGGATGAGTTTTCCATATGTTTTATATTTTTGGTTCCTACCATCTTCTTTAGAGCGCACCAAACATGTGTTACAAACTTGCCCAGCGGCCCCATATTATGATAATTATTTTAACTGCTGTTTTGAAACATCACAGTGGTACAACCCAGAAACTTCCTCGCCAGTATCCTGCACAGTTGGTTAAACAAAAAAATGGATCCCTAGTCAATCAAACACATCTAATAAGGTGTAGATAAATAGATGATTTCATCACCTATAGTATGCACATCCAGAGGGCAGCAAGTCATCTCAGGCTAGGTGTTGATATCAACCTGTAATAAATGGGGTAGCCGTACCTTCATGCTAGGCAATAAATGAGCTCACAAGACGTGCTGCTATTATAAACTGAAACAATACAAATGTGCAGGAAGGAAAATACTGCCCGTGGTGAGCAAGGCTGCCCAGAAACATGCCTTAACTGCTAGAGACATAAATTAGCCCTTATAAATCTCCTGGGCTCTCTTTGTCCTGACATCCACCTCCTGCCAAAATGTTACATTCTTTGAAAGAACTGTATGACTCGATTAAATGGTTTCTCTCCTTGGGAATGTGGAAGACTTTATTTGTTTTTGTGGAGCAACTTTTAAAATAGCCTATTATACGTCAAACAGATGTCCAAGCAAAAATTCTTATTATAATTGTTATTTAAATATAGAGTTAAGCTTTTGCAGGATCAGTACGGTGAGATGCTCTGTCTAACACCTGGCATAGTTAGCATGGCAATGATTTTAGGATGGCAAGATATGTGACTTTTAACATGAATGCTCCAAAAGGTAAATGCAAACCTTTTTTGGGATGAGTTAACAGCTCTGACAGGCTTTCATGTGTGGACTTGGAACAACGGTTCAGGACTATGGATGGACAACAATTTCTAGGACAGTTAACAGTGGTAAGATAGAGCCGCCATTGTCCATGTTTCTGGTGTCCTTTTGTCATTTCGACTCAAAATGGGTTTGCAGGTTTGGAAACACCATCACAACTCCTGATACCCCAAGACAATGCTGGGATGAGTGTGTACACCAGGGGTGGTTCACCTGTGGGGCAGGTGCAAGCCTTGGCCTAACTTTATGTGGCCCTTGGTCTGATTTCATACAAGTGGTAAGGAGAGAAAAACGGAGGAGTGGCAGAGAGATAAAGGGGTTGGATCCACCCATTTTGGCTCTGGCCCTGCCCATTTCAGCTCCCAGCAGTGACCCCTTAGAGGACATGCCTTTGACAGGAAAATAGATTGCCTGCCAACCACACCATGGACAAGAACAGCCCTCTGAAGCAACTCCCACCCGTTTGCAGTCTGAGGTTTGAACTTTCTCTTTTAAATAAATGAAAGGGATTTTTTTTTGTATCCTCCATCTTCTTGATTCAATCCATGTGCATAGTTGTGACTGAAAAGTGCTTGCTAGGATAAATAAAGAGGCAGCGTAGAGGCTTTTCACACATTGTGTAGAGGAGGTAATTCCAGGTTTGTGACCGGATATACATTCAACAGGAAGCTGTGGGCCATTGTTGTTCCCTGACAACTAGATGATGATTCTTCTTCTTTATATTCATTTATGCCCCCCCTTTCCCCCTGACTGGGACTCAAGGCAGCTTACAGCTAAAAACAGGGATGGGGGAATAACTAAAAAACAAACTTTAATGGAATTAAAACTGTGTGTGTTCTGTTTAAAACATAGACAATCATAACATTGTTCTATTCATATTTTACTTCTATAGGTGTAAGGATTAAAACAGTAATGTATCAACTTGTCCAAGATTTAAGAAACAGGTCACTTTGTCCTGTACTACTGATTATTACTAGGATTAATTTATTGCCTCATACAACAGGTTCTGGGTGACTCACTGAAAGAGCAAGAAAAAGAAGATTTAAAATCAATGCAACAACACAATTAGTAAAGCAACAATACCCACTAATTTAAAACAACAACGAAAAATAAAGAAGATGTACATGAGCCAAGGTAACCAATTTATCACATTTCAGCATCTGCCTAGGATAAGAGGTCGGTCTTAATGTAATGCCAGAAAGATGTTACTGTTAGCTCTGGTCAGGCCTAAATGGGATGAGCAGTTGCGTGCGGCAGGGGGCACAACTGAAAAGGTCTGCTATGAAAAGTTTCTTATTATAGAAACCTGCTACTCAGTATTAGGTATGTATGATTGTTTCTAATTTAGTTGACTATGTGGAAGCTAAAGATGTTCTACTTAGCACCAGAAAGGAAAATTGTTTCCCGTTCCATCACACTTTTGGCCAGTTTGATCCTGGCATCTACCAACCAGGTCATAGCTGGCATAGCAGTAGACCGGTTCATACAGCTGGCATCCCTCATGTGGTCTCTTCTGGGAATGCACAAGACCTGGCCAGGATACCTGGATTTTCCTTTTGAATAAATCACAGAATCACAGAATTGTAAAGTTGGAAGGAACACCTAATCCAAACCCCTGCCATGCAGGCTATGTATATGGCTGAATAAGACCAGCAAAGCATTAAATGGTTTGGTGCAAATACAGTGGTACCTCAGGTTACATACGCTTCAGGTTACATACGCTTCAGGTTACAGACTCCGCTAACCCAGAAATAGTACCTTGGATTATGAACTTTGCTTCGGGATGAGAACAAAAATCACGCAACAGCAGTGGGAGGCCCCATTAGCTAAAGTGGTGCTTCAGGTTCAGAACAGTTTCAGGTTAAGAACGGACCTCCAGAACAAATTAAGTTTTTAACCCGAGGTACCACTGTATATCACTCTGCTGTTCCTCAAAGAATTTCCTGCAAGGAAATCAAATCTACAGTAAACAACAACTCCAGAAATTAATTGCTTCAAACAAGCCTGCTCTTCAGCCTCCCCTTTACCAATTAAAATATTCCACTAAATTAATAAACTAAATGTTTGTTGATTAATCAACTGATTTAATTGATTTGCAGTGCTATCTCACCCATTTCTACTCAAAAGTAATCCCCATCAACATCAATGAGATTTACTCCCAAGTGTGTGGGCTCAGGAGTTGAGTCTACATGTCCTTCTACATGGAATCAAATCAAGATAATGTAACTTAGCAGTCATATGATGTCCTGCTAGCAAGCTGGACAACTAATGCTATGGTCTCAAGCCCTATGCTACAGATACCAGACTAAACCTAAGTGAGGGCGAGTCTGAGGAGCGCCTGCATGGATGACTGCCAGAATCCTCTGAAGCTCCCTCAAGGAACAAATGTGCAATATACGTTTATCAATCCATTCATTATATTTAAATTATTTATGACACCACTTTCCTAGACATGATTGATCCCAAGCGGGTTATAATTAAAATCAAACAAAAAGGCACAATATGTTAGAAAACAGGGGTGTGTATCTGGCAGTCTTGGATCATGACACAGAAAAGAGGAAACAAAATAAAAAAATTCCTCCCAGTAGCACCTTAGAGACCAACTAAGTTTGTTATTGGTATGAGCTTTCGTGTGCATAAGAAGTGTGCATGCACACAAAAGCTCATACCAATAACAAACTTAGTTGGTCTCTAAGGTGCTATTGGAAGGAATTTTTTTATTTTGTTTCGACTACGGCAGACCAACACGACTACCTACTTGTAACTAGAAAAGAGGAGACTGAGAGAAGATATTATAGCCATCTAAAGGGCTGTCTATAGTATCTAAAGGGCTGTCACATGGAGGATGAAGCGTGCTTGTTTTCTCCTGTTCTGTAGGGTAGAGCCTAAACAAATTGCTTCAAGGAAGAGCTGTTTGGCAGCGGAATGAACCTCCTTGGAAAGTGGTGGACTCTCCTTCCTTGGTGGTTTTTAAACAGAGGTTGGGTGGTCATATGTCATGCATGATCTAGTTGAGATTTCTGCAATACAGCAGGTTGGACTAGGTGACCATTTGGTTCCTTCCAGTGCTACAATTCCATGACTTGATGCTATCACAGTACAGGGTTCCTCTTAGGATTGTATCTGGTTGGCAATTTTGACAAGAGGATTCTGGACTTTACATCTTGTACTGGACCGAACTGCAGGAGAGCATAGAAAGACACGAAGAACCCTTCTGGATCAGAAGAAAGGCTCATGTAGTCCAGCATCCTGCTCTCATGGTGGCCACCCAGATGCCACCCAGAAGCCTACAAGCAGGACCTGAGCAAAACAGGACTCTCACCGCTTGCGATTCCCATGTGCAGTCAGGTATTAAGAGGCTAGGATGAATCGGTCCATTTTGGTTTCTCAGTTTTACAAATCTTAACTTCAGTTCTCATATTTCCACATTTGCATTTTAAAAATAAAATAAAATGAGTCCTTGTGGAGATTCATCTTCTCAACAAATGCCCCTAGTATAATGTATTTTGTATGTTACTTTTACCAGCCCATGCATCTTTTAATGCACATTTAACCAAATATATCCATTCCCCCCCCCCAACACACATTACTCAGCTGGAGAACTGTGTTACAAGATTTGGAGAAGTGCAAATGTCAAAGGTCTCTGTGTTTCAGTGTGCATATTGTTTCAGTAAGTCTGAATGAGGCAGGTTCACCTTTAAACTATCAGAGTCCTACTGTCTCCAGCAGTGGAGGGAGAACACAGCCATTATAGCTAGTAGCTGTTGATAGCCTTATCCTACATAAATGTGTCAAATCTCCATGTTGGCGGCCATCACAACATATGTAGTAGAAAATTCCACAGTTTAACTATGCACAGTGTGTGAAGGATAGCTCAGTTGGTTTGTATGGGAGAGCAATGGCATGTGCTGCCTACATTTCTGCATTCAACTAAGCGACCACGGCTTCAACAGGACTCGCCCGCCTTGCCAGCCAGTATTTTGATGTTGGTGTCACTCAGCTTCCATCAGCACAATAGAGAAAGGGAGATCATTTCCATGATTCCACCTCCCCACTGCAGCCCTGCACACACCCAAAATCTGCTGCAGAGCACTGGAAGGCTTTCCAGAGCAGATTAAGAGGAATACAGCTGAAGAGAGGAAGAGGTGCCCTGCTCCACTGAGAGAAGCCTTACCATCACTTAAGCGTAACTGTTGCATACAACCCTGTGCATCTCAGGTGTGGAAAAGGAGCATACCAATGATAGTCAATAAGAATAGTTAACAGTAACACGACAATGAGCCCTTACTTGGAAAAAAGCTGCATTGAAATCAAGGGGGCTTATTTTGACATGCATAATACTGAGAATCGGGCGCAGAAGAGCCAAGGCAGCAGAAAATGTTTTTTTTCTTTTCCTGCATTGTTCCGCCCAATAATCTACTTGCATATAGATTCTTCTACAGAAACGGATGCACATGCAATTTGCAGCATGAGGTATACAGTTTTTTTACAAAATGTTAAACATTTTTTTTTGGAATAATACTTAAATATTATCAATGGGTACACATAATCACATTTGCCGATACTTGCCTCTTGTTTCTCTGCCTTCTCTCTTTCCTCTGTTGACTCTTGTCTATTGAAATTTAGGCTGTACCTTATTTTGTCTTGGTCTCCCAGGAAACTGTTGTAGGATTTTAATATGTTGGCATCTTACTCCATGGAGATGAGGAAAAACTTACCGAGATGTGTTTCCCAACTCTTGGCATTGTGCGTAAGCTAAAGACAGTGTAATTCTCATTTAGAGATTATTCTCACACAACCTGGTGTTTGGGAAAGTACTAAAAACTAAAATGGAGGAGAACTATAAATTTCTGCCACCTGAAGATGGGGCTTTACGTTTCCTGAGGGTTACATTCCCTTCAACCACAAAGTAATGCTATGCAATTTGCCTTCTATATATTTTATAAAACTAGAGCACCACCCAAAATTAGTCTCCAGTGTTGCGAATATAAAAACCTCCATGTTTCTGTTTCATTTTGTTTTTTACCTGAGATCTGTGTGTTTTGTTCAAGGCTTGTGACAAAACCAGGTGACTGTGGATTTTATATTTTCAAAATGGGTTTCTGTGTCCCAGCAACCCTTGATGCAATCTGAAACCTATGTAACACCTGGTAGAACCTAATCAAATCTGTTGCCTAATATCCTGCATTTTATTTTAAGACTTTCAGTTCTGTCTGTGCTGCTTTAACCCCAAGCCAGTCCCGCCCCCCTAAACAAACACTTAATATCCAGCCTGGTGAAATGTTCTGGGAAACTCAAAAGCTTATACAGGGTTATGAGCGTTTTAGTTAGTCTTAATAAAGGTCTTGTAACATCATTTAAAACAGTGATTTAATTCCTCTGGACAACTTGTGCCAATTTTGGGTATTTTAGAGAGGTACATTCAAGTTATAATGCTGATTTTAATAACAACGGAAAACAAGGTAGCTTCCAGGAAAATTAAAGTATTGGAACAGTAGCTTTTTCCAATACTGGAAGAAAGTCTACAAATTTTGGTTAAACAACTGGTTTGATTTAATGATTTTAAGAAGTGAATTGTAAGATGCTCTTTTACTAATTATAATACTACTTTTTTAGTGATGTCAGGTGTGGTTATTCAAAATTTTATATGTATGTGTCAATATGAATATGATTGTTTATATGCAGGGCTTTCTTTCTAGGGGTACGCATACCCCTAAACATTTTTTGAATCTCTGTACTTTTTTTCATTTAATGTATTTATTTTCCCGATTTGAACTATAAAATGGTGATTTGCTTGAGTCAAAATGAGAGTACCCCTAAACATTTTTAAGGAAAAAAGCACTGTTATATGTAAAGGTAAAGGACCCCTGGACGGTGAAGTTCAGTCAAATTTGACTGTGTTGTGTGGCGCTCATCTCCACTTTCAGG
Organism: Podarcis raffonei; assembly: GCF_027172205.1. Lineage (NCBI taxonomy): Eukaryota > Metazoa > Chordata > Lepidosauria > Squamata > Lacertidae > Podarcis > Podarcis raffonei. The sequence continues at coordinate 90,541,279 of NC_070608.1, forward strand.
CAGAAATATATTATATTGAGACAACATATATTGAACATTTGGATCCCTCCATGAATTAAAGCACATTTTCAATATTGCATTTTAAACATGTATCTTCTAAGCATTGCAGAAAGTCACTAATTTTGCTAACTTGATAATTTCGGCTGACTTCTTTTCATGAAATACACTTGCACATATTTCAACCCTCTAAAATAAAATAGGAAAAGCCTTAAACATGCATATCATCATATCATTATATCAGCAGAGAGATGGATCACAGTGAATGTAGATTTATATACAAAATAAATGGAAACAGCTAAACTTTTTTAAAGTGGCCTCAGCTTGGCCTTAAATTTTGCATCTGCAATCAATTGAGGGTGCAAAGAGACAGATATAAATTATAGAATAGAGAAAAGTATCTGCACTGTTTGAGTGTGAGATCAAATACATAGCTATTTAAATTCACTGAAGGTGTCTTGCAAAATGATAGGTGCAAATTTCAAAGTGTACTTTAAAACATTGATCATAGTGTTAAGAAGTGTTTGACCTGTATCAATAGAAAATGTAACATTGTATGGTTTCAGGTGAATGTGAGGTGTACAAGTTGTTTTTACATATATTTAAAATAAATAGCACAATTGTTTTCTCAAGAATTAAACTAATCCTAAGTAAAAGAGGGGCACAATATGCTCCACAAAAAGGCACCCAATGACTGTGCAGCCATACAGCTCTTGCGGTGCTGAGGGCAGCTTCTTGCGGTGCCTGACGCTGCAGTTCTAGGCTCCACTTTTTGCAAGAGCGAACTCTGCTGAGCAAAGGTGGGACTTACTTCTGAGTAAGCATGAACAGAAGGGGCTAGAAGCCCTGAAACAATTTAAGAGGGTTCATTCTTGTTTCATGAGGTATCCTTTTATTGTTTTAGTATACAGTATTGTAAAATGTATCAAGGGCTTTAATTAGGAAATAAAATAAATAAATGCTGGCTTCTCTGCCATGCCAATCATCAAATATCAGCTGCTGCACGTCAGATCATGCTAAATGGTGCCCAGCACAGCTAATTGCTGACTGCAATTGCATGTCGGTTCTCAGATGCTTATAAAGTATTGCTTGATGCATGTCAGATGCTGCCAGATGTTGAATGGTCAGATCATGCTGGATATCAAATCTTCTCTGAATATTTACAAATCCAAGAACATTCGCTGTTAAACTTTGCAGAGGATATACTTTTGATTACGAAGGTGTGTGTGTGGATGGAGTGCACATTCATTTCAATCTTACTGGTCACCAAAGCTGCTTTTCAATAAAATAGGAATAATTATGCCATGACACTTTCATGGAGATGGCAATGATTTGGCTTCTCAGTCAATGATCAGTGTTGTAATACCAAAACAGTCATGGTTAAGAAGCTGTAGATATTTTTAGTAACTGATTTATTTATTTATTTGATTTAAATGAATATCCAAAATACAGGAGGGATCCCTTAACAATTTATTCTGAAGAAGGAAAAGTTGACTTAAAAGGAATTGACTCACAAGTGATTCTATCATGCAACAACTTCCAAAATTTTAAATGTACCTCTGTTTTCCAGAGCGGAATATAGAAGCAAGATTTTATATCCCATATGATCTGCAGGCACACAGTCATAATTATTATCAATGCAATGGTTCTAGCCAGTGTGGTGTAAAGGTCAATGATGGATTAGGACCTGGGAGACCATGAGTACCTTGGGCGAGTAACTGCATCTCAGCCAAGCCTGCCTCACTGGGTGATTGCGAGGATAAAACAGGGAGGAAGAGAGCCATGTGGGCCACCTTGAGCTCCTTGCAGCAAAGGGGGGATACAACTGTAATAAATGAAAAATAAATTGGTTTCATGCTGCAAAATCTACTTCACCATGTTGGATGGACAGCAGAATGACCAAACCTAGCGTTTCTCAAAATGGCCCTGCTGCACCACTATGCACAGAGCAAGGGGAAGCCAGTAACCATTCATGGGACTATAATCATGAATCCTCAGGCATCTCGTCTACTAGTTAGAATCTCAAACATTTCCTGGGATTTCTTCCCAGGCCTATTATCCTTAATAGATGACCACATGGCAGTTGTTTTAATGCCACTAGGCAGAGCCCTTCTGTGATTGTTCAACTATTTACTAAACTAACAGTACATGTCACCTTTTGCTTTGCAATAAATTCACCTGAATAATCCACTATTAGAGTGCACACATATTTCGAAGCCTAAAGTGTGGCTGATCTGACTCATTATTTTATCTGGTTAAATTATCCAAGACTCAGCCTGGAGTAAACCAATGATCTGTAGATTCTGGGCACAAATCCAACGAAGGTTAGTTGCACTGGCTTCAAAGAACTCAAATTTGCAGTTGCAGTCTGAAGAATACAGTCTTCTGCTCAGTCAATGAGTCTTCCTTTTGAGCAGGCATGCACAGAATTTCACTCCAAGCATCCCTGGTTTCAAATTGAGATTTGAGCCAAGCTAACTTTTGTTGAGGGACGCAGGTGGCGCTGTGGGTAAAAGCCTCAGCGCCTAGGGCTTGCCGATTGAAAGGTCGGCGGATCGAATCCCCGGGGCGGGGTGTGCTCCCGTTGTTCGGTCCCAGCGCCTGCCAACCTAGCAGTTTGAAAGCACCCCCGGGTGCAAGTAGATAAATAGGGACCGCTTACTAGCGGGAAGGTAAACAGCGTTTCCGTGTGCGGCTCTGGCTCGCCAGAGCAGCGATGTCACACTGGCCACGTGACCCGGAAGTGTCTCCGGACAGCGCTGGCCCCCGGCTTCTTGAGTGAGATGGGCGCACAACCCCAGAGTCTGTCAAGACTGGCCCGTACGGGCAGGGGTACCTTTACCTTTACCTTTACCTTTTGTTGGGTCGTGGCTCCTGCATTAATTGCAACCTGACCTTCAACAGGCCCTAACCACCATAGGTGACTTTGGACTTCACCCAAAGTTCAGAGGGCAGTTTACAACTTAAAACACAAAATACGTAACATTATAATAAAAAGCAATAACCCCCTCCAACACAGTGGAGCGTATGAAACATTTGGGTCTGATGCGAATAAAAACTTGTGAAACTTATCACATGCCCCAAATTAACAAGTGTCTTTTAATTTGAGCCCCACTTTGAGCTTGAGATCCAGGTCAAACAGCTGTGCTGCCTTCCCCACCCTGGTCACTGAAGCCGCCTACAGCCTATCCCGTCAGGATGCCACTACCTCATTATGCGTAGATCAGGCCTAAGATTGTTTCTTTAGCATCCTACTCCAGTCACTTTGCTTGGCAAAGATCCCACTCCAGTCACACACACCAGAAAGGTCGCTGGCTGAACCAACTAGATACGTACAACATTTGACTTGAAACTGTATTTGTAGCTGTGGGAAGCAGCCCAATCTATTTTGAAACCACCCTGTGCCTTTCCAATTACTCATTATTCAGGACTCAGTTATGCATGTTAAAAAACAAAGCTCTGTTTCTGGGGCAGAACAAACAAGAGGAGAGGGACCCTCCATATGCGCACTGATGATGATTTGCACTCATGATACTACTGGACAGTCATATGCAATCCTGCTTTCAGTATGATTTGTGCTTGAAAAAGTTTAGAGGTGGTTATATTCCTTCATTTCAATACAGTGGTACCTCGGGTTACAAGCACCTCGGGTCATAGGCGCCGACTCCATGGGGCTTGAGGGGGCCCGAGCCCCCTCAAAAATTCGTTTGGGGGGGCTCCGCCCCCCCAATAATCTCCGGCGCCCCTCCAGCAGAGCGCCATCGCCGCCCCTCCCCCAGCCCAAAATGCACAGGGGGGGCGGGCTGCATGCCTCCTGCCCTCCCTCCCGAGCAAAAGCTCCACCCAATTTCCTTTGGAGCTGATTAATAGGCGCAGCACGCTCTCCCCTATTCGCTCACGAGGAGGCGGCGCCACTTTATTTGCATATTCATGAGCTTATTTATTATTCATGAGCTTTCCCGGGCCCCCCCAATATTTTTTATAAGTCCGCGTCGCTGCCTCGGGTTACAAACACTTCAGATTACAGACTCCGCTAACCCGGAAGTAGTACCTCGGGTTAAGAACTTCACCTCAGGATGAGAACAGAAATCGTGTGCCGGCGGTGTGGCAGCAGCGGGAGGCCTCATTAGTGGTACCTCAGGTTAGGAACTGTTTCAGGTTAAGAACGGACCTCCGGAATGAATTAAGTACGTAACCAGAGGTACCACTGTAGATACATATCCTGTAACTTCCTGCTAAGATCCCATAACTTCTCATACCACATATGTTCTGAGTTTTTTGTGTGTGTCTGGGCAGCAATAATGTGGTACAATTGGGGAAGCACTGCAGAACAAGAAACAGAGCAAGAAAAAACAACACACCACAAATGCACAGGAACATGTTGTAGATTATGCATGCAATACAATCCCAGTCAGGAGGGGCCCAATGTCTCCTAATTGATTAGATCAGTACCTGACATGGAAACTGTTGTAAGGACCAGGGTGGATCAGCTGACCTACTCTAGCCCGTTGGTGTTAAGATATGTCATTGCTGGTGTGACTGGTCTTTGTGTCGTTCCTTCCTTTGGCCCACAACTTGGTGGTGCTGCTGAAACTAATTCCTGCCTAACATTTCTCCCTATCCAGGACCCACTCAAAGTTGGAGTTCTACTCTTATTGCCATCTAAGCTGAGATGATAAGGAGGGGCAAACAGAATACCGGTATACAGCACACTGTCTCAGATCACTAGGATCTTGTGACAAGAAATGGGATGTGTCTGCATCCTGCCCAAGAGATGAGAAGATTCAGTGCAGTTGCTGTGTTTGGCACAAATCAGCTGTAGCAGTTAACAAATCCTGGAAGTCTTCTTGGTTGTGACAAACATTTTGGCTTGGACATTTCCAAAACTGCTTTCATCTTTTGTGGAGATTTATGTCTGCCTTTTGCATCAGTAACGTGCCCGCAATAACCTATCGAGTTCTTGAAAAATTAGCATTTTATGCTATTGGCTCTTAACCCATATTCCGCTAGACATTTTAAGGCCTTTTGTAGGGTTTCCAGATGTTTTTCATCACTTCCACCTGTCACAACAAAGTAATCCAAATAGTGCTGTATTTCCTAAAATAAGTTGCAAAACGTGGTCCTGCACTCACTGCCAGAGAGCAAAAGTTGAAACGATACCAAATCCCATAGTCTTACACTTGCAAAAAGCATTGGTTAAGGGACACAACAACTGAGGGAGCCACAGTTCAGCCTTGTTTTGTTTGGGGCTTCATCAATAAGACAGTCTCCCACCCCCACACTTGGTTGCTGCTTTAGTTTCAGTTGTGCAAACCACTGTCTATACAGTACAGCAGCCACTAACATGGCCCTTGAGGATTTGACTAGTAAACTATTTTTCATCCTTGGAGGCCTTTAAGCTATGTGTATTGTGCCTCTGTGAACTCAGGACTTTGGAATGGCCAATGGGGCTTCCAAAACCCAACCCAGACTTGTAGGAATATTGAGCAAAAGCTCACTTTGACTTGGGGCATGTTTTGTCTCATGATGCTGCAATTACTGGGATGGTGTTCCAGATGAATAACATGGTTGGCTCCACCCCCCCACCCCCACCCCTGGCTGAATAGAAGGTTTGAGACAGTCTGCCATGCTATTTTCCCTTCTGTGTTTTAGGGGGACAAAGTGGACCATTCAAGCAACAGACAGGTTCACCATGGGGGTGGGGGGTGGGTTTAAGACGTAATTAAGTAAGATATTAATATGCTCTTGTGGTGATGAATCTGCACTTGCATTCGCATGGAACTGAGGACTCATGTAACAAAACACCCTTGTATATGAAAATACACACCAAAAAAACCACTCTTTTGGCAGATAAAACTATTAGATAAAACTATTAGAAGGAAAGCTTTGCCAGAACTCCTCTTCCTGGCATCTTTCTATGTCAAGGAAACGTGTTTGTGTTTGGAAGAAGTCATGGCACGGTGAACTCATTGTGCAGGGATCTGCAATGGCTGCCATGGCCAAAGGGAAAGGAATAGACTCTTGTGAGATCTTGGGTGGCCTTGCATCTTGCATGGCCTGGCAGGATCTCATAGAAGGGTGAGAGTCGGGAACCTTTAAAAGGACCGGCTGCCATCCTGCCCAGCCTCCTTCCTCCTTCTTCTCATGTAGAGGAAAATTACTGGGGTTTCATGGCGGCTTCCAGCAAGATTTCATGCAAGCTCCATGACATCTCGCCAGAAGCCACCACTGCTTCTCCTCAAGTCTCTGCTTCAGTCTGCCTCATGGGCCCTGCATACACGTCACTCGGTCACGCAGTCACTGGCCTGCATCCATATTTGAGCCATGATAAAGACCACAAGAGTGACTGCACCACAACAATCAGTTATATGAACCGCATTTGTAAGAACTTGATTGTTTCGTGTGGCAGCTTTGGAACTCCCTGCCAATTGAGTTCAGGCAGGTGCATTCACTGTACTCTGTTAGGTGACTGCTAAAAACATTGCTGCTTAGACAGGCCTGCCCAGATGCGTAGAAAGTGGAGGTTTTGTATTTTAACCTTTGTATGCTTTAATGTAGCATTGTAATTTTTTCTTGGTTTTACTGTTTTATCTTTTTGTAAACTGCTTTGGGGTTTATTTTTTACAATCAAGCAGTGTATAAATCTTATGAAACAAGCAAGCAAACAAACAAACAAACAAACAAACAAACAAACAAACAAACAAACGAATGAATTTACCCACTGAAGAAGCACAGCCCAAACACTGATCCTCACCTATCAATAGCTAGACTTGCATTGCTTCCAGAGTAAGGACAGTGACATACCCTCCAGCATCAAGGGAGGGCAAACTGGGACGTGACTTTTCCCCATTGGCACCATCCTGCCGCCAGCTGCCCTTATGCATCACCACTGCACCCCCCCACCCCCCCCCACCGGCTGCCTTTACCTGCCACCACTGCCTGCTGCCACCTACCCACACCACTGCACTTCTGGCAGCAGCACCAGAGGAATAGGAGAGCGCAGATCCCAAAAGCGCACATTCCCAGGCAAGTTTAGTGCTGGATTTTGGAACAGCCACGGCAGAGGTGGAGGCGGCAGAGTGGGGCCAAAGGGGGCATCCAGGATTGGCATCAGAAGCTGGGATGGCTTCTGTAAATCCGGGATGTCCTGCTGTAAACAGGGTGGCTGCACTGTATGCAGTAATAGCATGAAAGAAACTCTGTGTGTCGGTGAGCAAAAAGTAGAAGCCCATTAAAAAAATGGAAGAACACAGAACCACCTACAAATAAGGAGAGGCTAGTCATGAAAGGTTGGGAAATGGCAGAAATGCACAATAAACTCACAGTAGCTTGGCTGCATGACTGAAGACAAAAAGGCCCTCTCAGACAGGGTCTTCTCCGTAGTGGTCCTCCATTTGTGGAATGCCCTCCATGGTGAGGTGCATCCAGTTTCCTCAGTATTAACTTTCAGGAAGAATTTAAAAACATTCCTGTTCACCAAGGCTTGGAAGAAAACTGTTCCTGAAATCATTGGCTGTGTGGGCACGTGACTGTTTTGAAGGTTTTTAGATGTTCTTAAATTTTAAAAACATTTAAATTATGCTTTTACTTCATTTTTAATTGTATTATTTTGCTACTCTGATGCTTGCCACCTTGAGCTCCTTTGGGAGGAAAGGTCAGAAATGTAATAATTGAAAAGGGGAAAATATGGAACTAAGTGGGTCCCATTGATTAACAATATGAGAAATAGATACTGATGAATATAATAGCATTGCCATATGGCAGGAGCACACTGTCAGAATTGTATTATTGATTACTGGTTGCGGGAGCAATCCTATACACAACAAGCTGGCATAAAGCAATCCCATGTAAATTAAGTCAGTGTGAAGTTAAACCAGATCCTAGCTGGCTGATCTGGCCTATGCTGGCAGAGGGAAAACAAGCCTTTACAATAGTTCTTGCACTGCACCAGCCTTTTTACTGGATCCAGCCTAAGTCCTCTTTTCTGCTCCTGCCCCCGCCATGCCCCCCTTTTAGGGCTTATGCCAACTTGAGACCCACCAGGCACAATGGAGTATCTCTGGCTAAGGATGAAGAGTTAGGAAACTCCCAGCTCAGCCAGAGATCTGCTGGATCATAAGCCTGTTCATCCCGGCTGATCATGCTATGAGGGGACAGACACACAAACACACACTTGATATTTAAGAGGGAAGGAGGGGAGCTAGCAGCACCTGCCTTCTGCAATTCAAGCATTGACTTGTAGCTGCTTACTTAGGTTCCTTTTGTCTTGGTTTTCCCTGGGGGACTCTGCACCCCACCTGTTCTAATTGGCATGTTCTCTGTCATTTGACTTTAATAATCCCTTAAAACAGCTTTGCCATTCACCTCCAACCTCCCTCCCAGTAACATGCCATGAACTGAAAAGGAGATCAAGTTCATTCCAAACCATTCAGAACATTTAACAGAAGGACTACAGCAAAATTGAGGGAATGCTTTATTTGGCATAGTGAAGTTTAAAACTAGGCAAACTGGGAACTGCTTAGCTGGCTAGATAGTTCCTCTAATTTGAATGTGAAAATTCTAACAGATGTCATCAGAAATGACATGACTAAACAATGAAAACATGAAAGACTTCATAAAACAGCTGACAATAGAGCAAAAATAAATTTAAGATGGGACATCCCTTTGAGCTGCTCTCTGTTTATGTTATCTGCTATCAAATATTTGTTATTTGGCAATTGTTGGTTCTGGTCTCTATTAACATCACGTTATTGTGTTTTCACTTAGAATATATTTGCTGACAAAGAAAATGGAGAAATTGCTTGATCTTGTAGCATTAAAGTTACTGGGAATTGTGGGCATTTACCACCACAGAAGATGCTGAGCAGACCTATTTAAAATTTTTGAAATGAAAACCATTTTTCTTCCCCAAAACAATTGACTTATCAGGAACAGATTAGGTTTCTACATGGGCTGCACAAAATATGAGATACAGAATATATGAGAATATAGCTGATGGAATCTGCTAATTGTCAACCCACCTGCACAAATTCTTCATTTCCGCAAAAATCCCAAACAGGATGTAATGGCAGAAGAAGCCATAATGTTCCATGACTGCCTAGAGGGAAACAGCTATGAAGCACACCAGGAGAGAATGGAAACCTCGGACCCCGATACTCTTGGAGGAATTTGAAACCCCATTTCAACTGGGGTTCAGGCCTTGGTCACCCTGTACAAGGACCTGCGTCAGGAGGGTGATAGGGGAGTGTCACTTTGTGGATCCTCCTTGAATGACCTCTGATATTTTGAAACCATCAGTCATGGTATCCTTCTGGTACAACTGTCTGAATTAGGGACTTGGGGCCACCACATTGCGGAGGTTCCACTCCTATTTGAATGGATAGCTTCAGAAGGTATTTTTTTAGGAAGCATCACTTGGCTCTGTGAGTATGTCAGGTATGGAGTCCTACAGGAAATGGTTCTGTCCCTCATGTTCTTCAACATCTACATGAAACTACCAGACAGGGTTATTCGGACTTTTGAAGTGCATTGTTGTCAGTATGTCAAAGACACAGAATTCTTCTTTTCATCTTCTGCAGGTGAGGCAGTGGATGTGCTGAATCAGTGCTTAGTTGCAACAATGAACTGGATGAGGCTCAATAAACTGAAAACTAATCCAGACTGAGATGCTACTAGTGGGTGGTTCTTCTCTCCAGCTGAATGCTGTGCAGCCTACTGTAGATGGGATCACATTCCTTCTGAAGGAGTGAATTCTTAATCCAGGGTTCTCTTGGATCCATTGCTGCCGCTTGAGGCAAAGGTGGCCTCAGTGGCATGGAGTGCCTTCTACCAGTTTAGGCTGTTGGCTCATTTATGACTGTACCTGGAAAGGGATAACTTGGCTATGATAATCTATGCTTTGGGAGACTTAAGAGTGGACACCTGCAATGTGCTTTACAAGCGGTGCCTTTAAAAATGGTTCAGAAACTTCAGTTAGTGCAGAATGTGGCTGCCTTCCTACTGACAGGTTTGAGGTGAACAGATTTTATAACTGTTGGTGGCATGGAAAATATAGGTATATAAAGCAGAATTCCCTGGATGCCAAGTACTTCCCTGGGGCAAGTACTCTTTGGTGAGAGAACGCCAGCAGAGATTTAAAATCACAAAACATGCAGCAAAGTAATGCATGGAAATATATATAGGCTATTAGACCTTTCAAATATGCCCTTCTGAGTTCCCAAAACTTCTTTCTTCCCCTAGCCTAGAAAAAGACCACACATTTGTTACGTTAAAAATGTTGTACTTACAAATTCTCCAAAGCTCAGATTCATGTGCTTTTCCATACAGCATTCAGAAAAAAATTGCACAGCCAATAAAACTTGGCTTAGTTACAGTGCTGAAAGTTTCTAGATTACTGGTGTAGGAATTAAAAAGAGGTTTGTTAGAGTGAGCAACCAGTTCAGACCTCCCCACACACTGAGCGCCTCTGTTAGACAGGAAGTACAATACAGGAGCCTAGTATGGGGAGGGCCAGTGTTTGGGGGGCATGGCACAGATTTTTGTAAGGGGGTGAGGGGGTGCAAATAGGCATCCCCACGACAGGCTCCCTCCCTCACCAAGCAGCACCTGGGCCAAGCCTTCAGGGATGGGGCAGCAGCAGTGCCTCCTTCCCCTCATGGCCAATGAAGGGGCACTCTCGTGCTTAGAGGGAGGGAGGGAGGGAGGACACTGCCACCCACCAGTTTCCTTCTCCTTGGTCTCAGAGTTGCCCTGTGTAAAGCTCAGTAGGAAGGAGGATGGGGTCAAAGCTAGAATTTGTTGACTCCACTTGCTGCCTCTAGCTCTGCTTGCCATGGCCTCTGGTTCCACCTACAATTGCCCTCTCTCTCTTCTGCCCCAACAATTCCAATGGGCACCAGTCACTGCCAGTACATCATCTAGAACATGGCAATGCTTTCTAGACCATTTCATTTTTGCCTTAACATTATTCTCTCTTCTGTTTAGTATAAGCTGTTAAACTAGGTTAGCTTATTTGTAGAGTTTTATACACTGGTGTATGGCTTGAATTTATTTGGGGGGGTACTTAATTCGATATTATTGCTTGTTTCTAACATGCTTTTTGAATTGCTATACTTACTGCTCATTTGACATGTTGTGAGCCACTTTGGGCACAATTCTGGGGGAAAGCAGCATACAGATGATGGTGGTGGTGGTGGTGTGGCTTTGGTTCTGAGTGATTGTACACAGTCACTGTGGGTGCCTTTCATGCAGAGCGCCAATGGGCGCAAAAGAAGAAAAGGTTATCCAGTGGTGTTGTTAAGTGCCAGAGTCAGATAGATCCTCCACCAGTCAGTTAAATTAAGAGGTGCGTCGTATTTGGAGCCTGGACTTCCTAGACTGATGGTTCCCCCACTGTGAGAAATGAAGTTACAGGGCACCAGGCAAAGAGCACCCGCCCTGTGGAACCTGCCCCCTCATCAAATGTCAAACAGATAAATATCTATAGGACTTTTAAAGACATCTGAAGGCAAGCTTTAAATGGTTGATGTTTTATTGTGTTTTATATATTTTGTTGGGAGCCCCCCAGAGTGGCTGGGGAAACCCAGTCAGATGGGTGGCTTATTATTATTATTATTATTATTATTATTATTATTATTATTAATTTACACTTAACAATTAAACAACAACAACAACAATGCTTCCAGATAGAACTTTGCTGCAGCTGAAGTACATGGGGGAAAGACCTCTTTTTCTTATGCGAAGGAGCCAGCAAAGCTCCATTGCAATGCTGCCACCTGCTGTGTATAGAGAAAGAAAGAGGAGCAGGAAGTGCTTTTCCTAATGGGGGGAAATGTAATTTTAGTATGGATATCAACTAACTGAAGCTTGTTTATTGACCAATCAATTAATGAAAATAAGACTTTTAACTAATTGATCAGTTTGCTCTTTAATTATATTAATGGTATTTGCAAAGCTTAGGGCAGGATTCCTCTGGTGAGCCCTGTCTGTGGAAGCCTGGCACATTGGCACAAGGGCTTCCGCTCGTGCGTCAGGGCTTCCTCCCTCCTCTTTCTCCCCCCAAAGTGGCTTGGGCAGGTGCCAGGAGAACCCCAGAGCAGCATGTGGGGAAGGAGAGGGGGAATTGTTCCATCTGGCAAGCTGAAATACTTGTACAGACGGAACCTTAATCATAGGGCGACAATGAATCTCAATCTTAAACCAAAAATTGAGGAGTCTGAAAGTTTGGGACAATTTCTAAAATGCAAGTGTAACAAAACCCAGCACTCTCTCACTGAGCCTGTGAGGTAGGACAGGCTGCAAGATGCTGGCTGTGCTACCCAGGCCCTTGCTTACGTCTAGGCAGCACTGAGGGTTGGTGACCCTTCTGAGTGCCAAATGCCAGGCTGGGCACACCTGCACCACAAACAGACAACATAAACACAGGCAGGCACACACTTTCCACAGAGGGTGTATTTATCAACAACAACAACAACATTTATAATCCACTCTCCCTAGAATCATAGAATCATAGAGTTGGAAGAGACCACAAGGGCCATCGAGTCCAACCCCCTGCCAAGCAGGAAACACCATCAGAGCACTCCTGACATATGGTTGTCAAGCCTCTGCTTAAAGACCTCCTTGGCAGGAAATTCCACTGTCGAACAGCTCTTACTGTCAGGAACTTCTTCCTAATGTTTAGGTGGAATCTTCTTTCTTGTAGTTTGGAACCATTGCTCCGTGTCCGCTTCTCTGGAGCAGCAGAAAACAACCTTTCTCCCTCCTCTATGTGACATCCTTTTATATATTTGAACATGGCTATCATATCACCCCTTAACCTCCTCTTCTCCAGGCTAAACATGCCCAGCTCCCTTAGCCTTTCCTCATAAGGCATCGTTTCCAGGCCTTTGACCATTTTGGTTGCCCTCCTCTGGACACGTTGCAGTTTGTCAGTGTCCTTCTTGAACTGTGGTGCCCAGAACTGGACACAGTACTCCAGGTGAGGTCTGACCAGAGCAGAATACAGTGGCACTATTACTTCCCTTGATCTAGATGCTATACTCCTATTGATGCAGCCCAGAATTGCATTGGCTTTTTTAGCTGCCGCGTCACACTGTTGGCTCATGTCAAGTTTGTGGTCAACCAAGACTCCTAGATCCTTTTCACATGTAGTGCTCTCAAGCCAGGTGTCACCCATCTTGTATTTGTGCCTCTCATTTTTTTTGCCCAAGTGCAATACTTTACATTTCTCCCTGTTAAAATTCATCTTGTTTGTTTTGGCCCAGTTCTCTAATCTGTCAAGGTCGTTTTGAAGTGTGATCCTGTCCTCTGGGGTGTTAGCCACCCCTCCCAGTTTGGTGTCATCTGCAAATTTGATCAGGATGCCCTTGAGTCCATCATCCAAGTCGTTGATAAAGATGTTGAATAAGACCGGGCCCAAGACAGAACCCTGTGGCACCCCACTAGTCACTCTTCTCCAGGATGAAGAGGAACCATTGATGAGCACCCTTTGGGTTCGGTCAGTCAGCCAGTTACAAATCCACTGAGTGGTAGCATAGTCAAGACCGCATTTTACCAGCTTCTTTACAAGAATATCATGGGGCACCTTGTCAAATGCCTTGCTGAAATCAAGGTAGGCTACATCCACTGCGTTCCCTTCATCTACCAGGCTTGTAATTCTGTCAAAAAACGAGATCAGGTTAGTCTGACATGACTTATTTTTCAGAAATCCATGCTGACTATTAGTGATCACAGCATTCCTTTCTAGGTGCTCACAGACTGTTTGCTTAATGATCTGCTCCAGAATCTTCCCTGGTATTGATGTCAGACTGACTGGGTGGTAATTATTTGGGTCCTCTCTTTCCCCCTTTTTGAAAATAGGGACAACATTTGCCCTCCTCCAGTCTGCCGGGACTTCGCCTGTTCTCCAGGAATTCTCAAAGATGACTGCCAGTGGTTCTGAGATCATATCTGCCAGTTCTTTTAATACTCTTGGATGCAGTTCATCCAAGATTCTTTTAATACTCTTGGATGCAGTTCATTCAAGTCTGTATTCAGACTTGAATACATCTAGACTAGCCAAGTATTCTTGTACTATCTCCTTAGTTATTCTGGGCTGTGTTTCCTCTGCTGAATCATTTGCTCCAAATTCTTCAGGTCGGGCATTGTTTTCTTTATCAGAGAAGACTGAGGCAAAGAAGGCATTGAGGAGTTCAGCCCTTTCTGTGTCCCCTGTTTGCATTTCACCATCTTCTCCTCTGAGTGACCCCACTGTTTCTTTGTTCTTCCTTTTGCTACGAACATACCCATAAAAGCCTTTTTTGTTGCTTTTAACCTCTCTAGCAAGCCTGAGTTCATTCTGTGCTTTAGCTTTTCTGACTTTGTGTCTACAGGTGCTGGCTATTTGTTTGAATTCCTCTTTGGTGGTTTCCCCCCTTTTCCATTTTTTGTACACATCCTTTTTTAATCTTAACTCAGTTAAAAGTTCTTTAGATAGCCACCCTGGCTTCTTTAGGCACCTTCCATGTTTCCGTCTCATTGGTATTGCCTGAAGTTGTGCTTTTACTATCTCCCTCTTAACAAACTCCCAGCCATCATGAACTCCCTTTCCTTTTAGTATTGCTGTCCATGGGATCTCACCCAGCACTTCCCTAAGTTTTATGAAGTCGGCTTTCTTAAAGTCAAGAAATTGAGTCCTAGTATGCTTGGCTGCTCCTTTCCGCTGTATAGTAAACTTCAGAAGAGCATGATCACTCGCGCCTAATGATCCTTCCACTACTACGCCACAAACAGGTCATCAACATTGGTTAGGACCAGATCTAAAATGGCTGTTCCTCTTGTTGCTTCTCCCACTTTCTGAACAATGAAGTTGTCTGCAAGGCCAGTGAGGAATCTGTTTGACCTTATGCTCTTGGCTGAGTTTGACATCCAACAAATATCCGGGTAATTGAAGTCCCCCATTACTACTATCTCCCTTCCTTTTGCATGCTTGGCCATCTGTTCCAAGAAGGCATCATCTATGTCCTCTGTTTGGCTTGGGGATCTATAGTAAACTCCCACAATGAGGTCACTGTTATTCTTCTCTCCCTTAATTTTGACCCCTCTCAAAGGGGTCCAGGCTGGCAAACACACAAACAGTAAAACAATAAAAACATGCAAAAATTTGGGGGGGCCCGCTAGGGGGCGCCTTGGAAGATGGCGGATATTAACATCTATCCAGCTCGCACGAGGTAACTGGCAACCAGTGTGATTCTTTCAGCAGGGGCATAAAGTGGTGGCAGTATCCTGCTCCTTGCTTCTCCCCCCCCCCCTTCTAAGACATTGTAGCAAAGGAGCCCTTCGCAACCGTAAAGAGAGGGGTAGATCACCATAAATGGCTTTGTAGGCTGAACCCCAGGCTCACCACACCTGACCTAAGAGTCAATATGTGTAAGAGCAGGTCCTGTGGCTAAGTAAATAACTTAACCAGCTTCTAACTTCAAATTTAAAAAAACCAAAGATTTATAAGTGAATGAAATCATCCCAGGTGATTCCTCAGAGGCATTCAAAGGACGGACCAAGAACACTGGAACCCTTACCTTTTTATCTGGAGAGATTTGATATAGGGTGGTGATCAGGGGGGAAATCCACCTCTCCTAGGAAGTCAGGTATCAACAGCATCGCTCAGCTCACATGCCCAGTCCCAGAGGGGTGTCAAAGAGGCCACCCCCTTCATTTTTCAGAGCAAAGGCTGTGAAGGGGGGGGTTGGTATGCTTCTGATTCAACTTGTTTCTCTTCATTAATGACATGAGAGTTTCTGGGGACCACAGATTCTTTCAAAAGGACACAGAGAAAGGAGACACATGATCTGCAATTTAGAAGTTCCCCATTGTACTGGTGTGATGACTCTCCCGCAATGCAGATGATCCCTAGCGTGACTCAGGAATGCCACTTAGCCCACCTGATTGTTCTGCAATGTGGGAGGAAACTGCTCATGCCTCAAAAGCCACTTCCAGCCGTGAAGCCAAGCCTAAGCACATTGTCATGGACTGGCTGGGTGCAGAGGAGAGGTGAGAGACACCACCTGGGGAACCCCCAAGGGAACCCCCAGGGAAGAAGGCTCAGGGTCAGGGGAGTGGTGGTGAGAAGAAATGTGTGGTCAAAGGGAGAAGGAGCAGGCTGGGGGGAGGAGGTGTTGGAGGCAGAAGAGGTAACAGGGTTTGGTGAGCAGGAAGAGGCTGTGGCAGAGAGCAGTTCAGACTCCGAGCCTGAAGCAGAGGATGGAGAGAAGGTTGGTCAGCAGGCAGAGAGGAGACAGGTTGCTGAAGAATCCAGGGAGTCTCCCCCTCCTGCTGCAACCAGCTCCCCTCCCCACTGGTCTCCCAGAACATGCAGAGAAATGCAAAGAGCCAACCAGAGCAGAGATTGGCTGTGCACAGATGCAGCTGATGACTGTTTGGGAAAGAACCTGGAGAGGAGGAGCCTTAGGGAGTGGTGGGAAGGCAGGGACCTTCAGTCCTCATAACCGGCTCACTGGGACAAGACCTACTGGGAAGAGTGGCTAGAGTTTCTTGGATCACCAGGCCTGAGCTGCTTTGGTTTCTTTGAACAAATCGTTAACTGCACTGACACCGTGCTTCTTTATTGCTGACCTATGCTTGACTCCAGGTCCTGACATGCATGATCTGAACTTCTCCATGCCCACTTCCCTGAACCTTTGTAAACTTCTATTCCTTTGTACTCTCTCCCACTATCATATTTTAGAGTCCCTTCCCCCCCTTTTGATGCTTTGTAAAACAACACATACATTGATGGGATGACACGGATGTACTTGCCCTCCCAAGCCTTTATCATTCTTTTAGTGCTTCCTGACTCCTCCCTAATCTGTTTACCTATGGACACAACCCTCCCTTATGTGGTTGAGGCTTGACTCTGGTCCTTGCCTTCTTCCTCCGGGTGGCTTCTCTTACTCCATCTCCCCTCCCAGTCACATCATCTCCCTCTCCAGCTACACCATCTCTCACATTCTCTTCTTCAATCCTGGCCAGGAAAGCTCCTCAAGACATGCACAAGGGCTTGCATGTTCTTAGTCTATAGCACATTAGAGGAGCCGCATGCTTTCTCCCAAGGAAAATGAGCTACCAATGGAGTTTTGGCCGCAGCAGTTTTGGAAACCATGACCATCACACATATGCCACCCACCTAGAAGACGTGCTTCACGACTCATGCTTCCTTGTGAGTGGCTCTGTGCCATTCCAAGGTGACTGCAAGGGAGGGGGCCTCTGTGGATGTTTTCTGCATGCCTGGATGGATGTCTAAATATTTGGCTTCTCTGACATTACGCTATATCACATCACACTTTTTCGGTTTAGGGCATTCCGGTTTAGCTCCCGGTAGAACTAGGATTATGCTTGGTCACCGAAAGCTCCCCCACTAGCATGCAAACTGGGGGCTATTACTTGGACATACTTGAACAATCATCTCACACCAACATCCCTGGCATGACAATGACATGTTAATATTTAATGGTTTGGGGATATGGAGACGCACTTAATCAACAGTGAAATAAATATTTCAATTCTAAGTTAACCCAAGTCCCCCTCCTGTGTTTTGCATTCAACTGGAAATGAAACCTCTGCCAGAGCTAGATCTTTGGGGTTCTGGCCTTCAGGGCTTTCAGTGTCCCTCCTCCTCTTCCAGATTCAAGCACAAAGGCAGTTAAAATGTGGAAAATTCAGGAAATGCAGAACACATCATTAAATCATCTACTCAGGAAACCTTGGCAATCTTTACTTCAGCTCACATAAGGTCTACTATAAATGAAATCTGTATTTTAATTATTTCCAGTTTGGAGACTCCTGACGTGTGCTACGGAGCCGAAACTCTTCACCAAAGGACGAAAAAAAAGAAAATTGGGTGGTAGAAAAGAAGAACGTTGCGGCTAATGCAGAACAGTTGCTAGTTATATTCCACATTGCCCCAAGCAAACCTCTTCCTTTTATCTTTGAGAAAAAGCCCCCCTCACTGCAGCTTCTGGACTCACATTCTGTTTCCTCATGAGTTCTGACAGGTTTAACCAGAGCAGCTTAGTGAAGGAGCCACTCTCCAAATAACCACTGAGGCTGTAATTCTTTTAAGTTCCAGGACTAGCACAGAACGATATGCTGGCCTTTCGTGATGCTGGGTAGGCAATGAAAGCTGTTGACACACCTTATGTTTTGCATAGCATTCCTGACTACAGAGAGTGGAAGAACCACAGACATTTTTCGTTGCTCCTCCACCTCGTTTGTTTTCTGCACAAATTGGATGTAAGACTGGCTGCAACCTGTGAAGGTACCTACCTTCAACCTCTCCAAAACCCCACATGCTTGCTGAGCAGTTTCCCATTGACATTTCTGAACTTTTGAAAGGACCAGGCTCTAGTTTCCAGAGAATAATGGGAAAGGGCTGGAAATACTTTTTGAGTTAAACTTCCATGATGCATGTTCATGTGAAAAACAGAAGTCCACCACATAGAAGGCTGTGCAGCATCTTTGTCTTGTGGAGCCACAATGACATGCTTGGTGACAGGCCTGGTTTGGGGAACCCAGGTCAGCTGCAGATCATCAGGGGAAAGGGAAATTTGCAGTGGAGAAAGAGCAGACCGCAGGAGCATACTTAACCCTTCCCTCACCCACCACTTTCCTCTGTCCCAGCCATTTTTACTTACAAATCCCAATATGGCAAACCCACATCTGAACCACAGCTGGGGTGGAAGTGGATTGGGGGAGGGAGTTGAAAGGGAAAAAATAAGCAGGCAGCAGATGGGCTAAGCATCCCCCTCCCACCTGCTTCTTTTTTGCAGCTAATCTCCCCCTTAGAAACATCACTTTGCAGCTGTGTGATGGTGACTCGGGATCTTACATTCATATGATCTTGTTCTGGCAGAGACAAGTAGATCTGTCTGGAGTTGAGATGGTTTAGGGCTAGAAATAGCCAGAGAATTTACCTTGATCAGTTATCTCACACAAATATTTCAGGTATCAGCGAACTATCATCCATACCTTTTGTCAAGAAAAAGCCTAGTCTCTAGCCCTTCCATTTCCCTCAAAGCGAGGCCAGTACTTAAGCCTACCAGCTCCTGAATCTACATCAGCAGGATATATTCTCTGGCAGAAAAAACTGAGAAATCCCATTTACGATTTACACCAGCAAAAACCATCCATGCCTACCTCTGAAGCTGTCTATCCACCTTCCCATCTCCCAGCCAGGTATCACGCTATTTAGCCACCAGACGTGGCAAAAAAATAAATACCGGTAAATCACTAGTATAGGTACAAATTTAGGAATGATTGCTAAAATTTAAGTAGAAATGCAAGACATCTCCTATGGGAAAGAACTATATGCCTTCTCAGTCTGCTGTTGTTGATGGTCAAGCCCTTGCTCTCCTTTCTTTAAATGAGATCTGGAGTGCACAGCCCTGCAAATAAAGGGTTCATTGAAATAAGAGGACTGTCCTCAGTATAGAAAAGCATATTCCCATCTTGCTCACTTCTATACTGTTTAATACCCCTATTATCTCTTATACCTTGACTGCTAAGTTTACTTAAAAGCCTTTGGTGAGAAAGTTTGGCAAAAGTGTTTTGGAAGTTCATGTATATACTGCATGGCTGCTTGTTGATACTCTTCAAGAGCTTCAAAATGATGGTGAAGCTGGATTTCCCTTTGCAACAGCCATGCTGATTCTTCCTCAGCCAGCTTATTCTTCTATATATTTTAATAATTCTGAAATGAATACAGTGGTACCTTGGTTTAACAACAGCCCTGTTTACGAACTATTCGGTATACGAACTCCACAAAACCGGAAGTAGTCTTCCGGTTAGCAAACTTTACCTCGGTCTACGAATGGAACCCGAACGGTGGAAGGACACCGGAGGCAGGAGGCCTCATTAGGGAAAGCGCGCCTGGGTTTAAGAATGGTTTCAGTTTCAGAAAGGACTTCCAGAACGGATTAAGTTCGTAAACTGAGGTACCACTGTAGTGCTTTCCATCAATTTTTCTTGAACTGAGATGTAATTTCTAAGCTCCCTGCTAGATCCCCTCATTTTAAATTGAAAAAACAGTGTTCATTAACTGTCAAAACATTAACTGTTGGCAACACTGATTACTATTTGGGTCAAAGGTAAGACAGCAGGTGAAAGCAAGCCAAACCTGGCACAAAAAAACATTACTATTTATAAGTGCATATGTGACCAAACAAAAGATGGCAGGGTTTTGAGCTATTCATCAAAATTTGGTGCCTGTGGTCCTAGGTCAATGAGAAAATGTGTAGTGTAGCATTCTATGATAGGTTTCAGGGAGTGGAAGAAACTGATGCTACTTGGCCAGGTAAGAAGAGCAGTGAGAAGTAACTTCTTTTCTTTTTGGAAGAGGGCCATAGTCATCAGTTCAGATTTTCCCTAGCTTCCTTCATTTCCTCCAGGCATAAGAAGCCTTCCAAAAGGGCAGTTTAACAACAATGAGGTACTGAACACCACGACCTGACCTCTCCTTCCAGGAAAGGGACTACACTGAAGGATTGGCGTAATCCATCCAGTCTTCCCCCTGCACTATGGGCTATGACAATGATGGGCTTTATCTGCACTGACATTTAGAGAGACTGTTAGCAACCCATAAGAAAATGACAGCTTTTTGGTATGAAATCAGATTATGGGTTAGAAATACCACAATCTTCTGTCTTTGCTCCTGCATTTTGTTTTGCAGCCACAGCTACCGGGGAAAGTTGCTGTGTTCACTAGGCCTGGCCTCCTGAGCTGCTTGTTTCTTTGAATAAAGAGTTACATTCACTGAGCCCATGTGAGTTATTACTGACCTGCTCCTGGCACCTGCGCATGACAACTGGCAGGAGGGGCACCATTGTGGGGTTCTCCTCAGGTGCCAAAATTATCTTGGGCTGGCCCCGGTCACACGCTAGTCTTCTCTTTAACCAATTTGCTAAATCTGCTTTCCATAATGTTAGACATCGTTGTGACTTCATTCATTGGCTAAAAAGTGGGAGCAGATTAGTTTTCCCCCAAACAAATGAGAATCACAGTGCCTGCACATATCGCCCCATTCTCAGATTTGACTCTCTTTTTTAAAAAAAGATGGGAGCCTAGGGAATGTGGATTATCTGGGGTGGGGTCTGCTCTGCTTGCTTCATCTGCAGATGCCCAGGCTCCCTGCACTACCAGGGTTGCTGGGCAGAAGAAGGAACCCCCGACTGTTGAAGCTAGGACACACAACTGAACAGAATCTTCCTGGATCTGGGAAACAGGTGATCCCAGAGGACCAATAATTGCAAACCTTCCAGCCTATGTGCTATTTGCTAGTCTAGCCTTTCCCAAGCTGGTGCTTTACGGATGTGTTGGACAGATGTTTCCCACCAGATTCAGCCAGCATAGCCCAGCTGGGACTGATGGGAGTTGTAGTCTAATATATCTAGAGGGCACGAGGTCGGGAAATGCTATCCTAGTTTATCCCAGGTACTTCACAGCGCTTAGACCTGATAGGATCTCACTGGTATAAAGGCCAACTTTACTATTTTAAAAATTTCTTATTACAGCAACACATCAGAATAAATGGCCCACATAGTGAAAGTGTGCCATTAGCTGCCTAACAGTTAGTAGGTGGTATATTTCACCCCACCTCTCTCTCACTCTCACACATGGTATTTACTTTTAACAAATATTATTAGCCTCTAAAGTTTTAGTTGATTAATCTTTTGGTTTAAAGGTTGCAGGTCAAGTGTGCTAAAGATCGCTCATCATGGTGTGTGAACTGATGTCACTGCACTTGTCGCATGGCCTTGTCTATGCTGAGCTTCTTTTGAAGGTGAGGGATGTGGTACAGCCTGTCAGACCCTTTTACAAAGAAAAAAATGAGTCCTCCTGCCTTAGTCTGGCATCTGTGCACTTCTACCTCCCCCCACTTTTTCCATGCTTCAGTTCTGAGTTCATGCAGTGAAGTAGGATTAACAGCTTGTTAACAATTCGGGAAGAGATGGAGGAGGCCCAGCAATGAAAAATTCAAGCTGTGAAAGCTGGAGACAGGCAACAGTTTCAGATTTGGAAGTTTTTAGAGAGGCTTTGTTTCCCATTGGATACATACACACATTTCTTTTAAAAACTGTCGCCTCTGGTCAAACAGGTTTGGCAGGGTCTAAAACCTGCCATACCTATTTGTCATATGCAAATATAGGATGGAACTACCCACAAATAGTGACAGTTATATTTCTGTGATGTTATTTTAGCACCGTGTTCATTGAGCAGGTTACATGGTCTCTCAAAGTTCTCAGCACCTCTCTTTTTAATCACTGTTGGTGCATGTAACGGGGCAGCATATTTGCTAATTTGAAAAAGCTTATCAGCATCTTGTTTGGAATTCTGTAGCACTCTGGGCTGCATCATGTACCTCTTCCTCTAGTCTAATATGACAGACAAAATAATTAGGTGCAGTAATTGGTAGGATTGAAAAGGAAATGAAACAATTCTCATCTTTATCACAGTGATCCCAGGGAGTGGCACAATAAAACAATATGAAACCATTACAAAACAATATGCCATAAATCAATATTCAGTGAAACCATAAAAGCACAGATAACAAATACTCAGGAACCAGGACAGCAAAAACGACAAGATGCCTGGGCAAATAGGTCTTCAGTTGGCGGCAAAACTTATCAGAGTTGGCATCAGCTGTCTCTTAGAAAGGACATTCCATAACCTGGGTGCCACCATGGTTATAGCAGTTTAGGGGACTTGCAATGTTTTGCATACATGATCTTGCTATATTCACACCCACCCTGTAAGGTGGGTTGGCATTATGATATCTTGGAGTGACTGAAAGAATGGTAGATTGCTTGAGGCTGCCTTGGGGGTTCAGGCAGGGGCAAGATCTGAACTAGGGACTTCCTGATTCACAGCTCTGTCTCTTCCACTACAGCACACCAGCTCC
This sequence comes from Podarcis raffonei, assembly GCF_027172205.1. Lineage (NCBI taxonomy): Eukaryota > Metazoa > Chordata > Lepidosauria > Squamata > Lacertidae > Podarcis > Podarcis raffonei. The sequence continues at coordinate 90,564,203 of NC_070608.1, forward strand.
TTGCATTTGTTGGATTTCTCCCTTATAATTAATATCACAATAAAGCTAAATATCTCACCAGATTGATCCATAGTTAAATGGAAATCGAACCAGCCCTTTCTTCAGTCTGCTCTCTAACCAGATGGAATGCTGTTAGGATTTAATACAAGGCCCAAGACAGACTATTCTATAGCCTCCTGTGTGCAGCACTACCTTTGAGGGGATTTCTTGTACTAATGCCCCCCTCATCCCTGCCTGAGCAGTGTGTGGCTGGGCAAAGCTGTAGATATGCACTGCTATATGGAAGGTATAGATTGGATCACACCCATCATATTAATTACGTACTCAAGAGTTCAGCATATGAGATCATGACCCCGTTTGCTGGAGAACAGAATTTCATAGGAATGTTCTCACATCCTTAGTAAAGTCAGAGAGCATGTATGCAACAATATTGCATCAAGCCAAATTGAAAGATTGTTTAAAACATGATGAAAATGTTGTTTTTAAAGAAAAGCAATGATGATTATGGAAAAAAAATTCCAGGAGCAAGTCATATACAATGCACATGTCTGTTCTGTATATCTAACTTTTATATCAATGGCAGGCTGGAATCATCGCTTAAAGTAAAGTCAAATGTCCATTTTTCAGATTTAATTAAGACATCATTTTGATGAAGGCTAGGCTAACATAAACAAGTTAGAGAAGCGGAATATGAAAAATGAACTGAACACGAAACCTGGAATGAGTTTGTATGCCTGAATTGCATGACTGGAGCAGAAAATGATATGAGCCCCGACATTCACTTACAAGGGAGTTTTGTTGTGCAAAAAACATAAAGAAGGAAAATATCAAAAGTATTTGGCAAACACCCACGAGAAATGAACTTGTAGAAGTTAAACTAAAATTCTCTAAAACTGTGGTTTTCAAATTTTCTGCCTTAATGGATCCCTTTCCACACTAGCATACTGTACTTGCTGGGGAACTTTTGCATGATGCAAAGGATTCTGGGAAATGTTCTAGGCTAGGGCACCCATCAAGTTTGCAAGGAGTTTCAGCAGTCAGCCTTGTTGTGCTCAACCTACGCACGAGAACCAAACCAGAAATTCCCCTGCAGCTGCATGCAATATATTGGGCTCTTCCAAGGGGGAACCTGCAGTACTACACACACCTGGAAGTAAGTCCATCAGAGAGGAGATAAGCATAAGATTGCACTGCAAGCTACTATTCCATAGACACTGAAAATCCTGAATCCTGCTCCACCCAACCCTAGAAGATGCAACAGCACACATGCTTGGTTGTTATTCAATGAACAAGCCAGCATTTGTCTGAATATGTGAGCAGGGGTGAACATAGGGGCTGGCCAGAAGGTGTGAAAAAAATGCATCTTTGCACTCTGACTCAGAGGAGCCTCGGTGTCCCTTTCTATGTGAGGAGGTATTCCAGAAACTTCTTCCCAGCCAGGAGAGAAATAATCAGAACACACAGACATCATAAAGACCAAGTGACATGTGATGCAAGAGATTTTCCTTTTTTTAAAAAAACCACATTTATTGGTTTTTCAATTGATTTACAGCCATCCTTTTCACACACGTTAACATTTACAATAAATATTTGAGATCTCTCAACATTACACCATTGAACATGTATGTGTAAACAAAAAAGGAAAATAAAAATTATGTTACTTATCTACTTGTTGTGTTTTTACTTCCTTCCACCTCTTACTTGGGTCCATAGAATTCTGTGTTGTATGCCTTTCCAATTATAGCTAATCTTCTGTTTACCATCTGTTCCACAGTTTCTACTAGTCGTCTTTACAAGAGACATTCTAGCCCAGTCAAGATTTTTAAATCACCGCAGTAATCTTTCAGACATTTTTTACAATTACTCCAATTGTTGTTACATTTTTGGTACTCTTGGTCTCTTAACCGCCCTGTCAGCTTGTCCATCTCCATGTATTCCATCAGCTTCCCTTGCCAGTCCCTCTTCATGGGAATTTGGTCTCCTTTCCAGTTTTGTGCTACCAATACTTTCGCTGCCGTGGAGGCATGCATGAATAATCTCATCCCCAATGATTCCTAAAAGGAAAGCTTCTGGCTTTTTGGAAAATGTTAATTTAAACATCTTTTTTAACACATTATAGATTGTATCCGCAGAATTCTATCCTTTTTTTTTTTTTACATCTCCACCATGCATGATACATTGTTCCTACTGCTTCGTTACATTTCCAGCACAAATCTGAATTTTATTAGGTGTTAAATACCCGTTTCTTAGGTGTTAAATACTAGCAGAAAAGACCTTCATATAATTTTCTTTAAGGGTATAGCATGCTGTGAATTTGAGATCTTCCTTCCACAGTTTTTTCCATGCTGAAAGTTGAATGTTATGGCCTATATCCATAGCCCATTTTACCATAACTGACTTATCCTCCTCTTCTTTTACTGACCAGTCTAACAGAATTTTGTACATTCTGGAAAGCGTTTTTACCTCATTATAGATCACCTCCTTTTCAAATCTTGAAAACTCTGTTGCAAAGCCTTTCTTTTTATCTTGCCTAAAAACCTCATGTAGTTGGTGGTATTGTATCCAGCCTGTCAATCTGCCTCTGATTTCCTTAAAATTATTAAGTTTTAATTGATTACCTTCTTCAATTCGTAAATCTTTACAGGTTCCCCAGTCATGCTCCACATTTATTTTTTTAATTGTCATGGCCTCCGATGGCGACAACGACCAGGGTATTTTTTGTTCCAGAATATCCTTATATTTTACCCATACCGAATATAACGATCGTCTTACCACATGATTCATGAGCTCTCTGTGTACTCTCGCCTTTCCATAACATAGGTAGGCATGCCACCCAAATCGGTTGTTGAAACCCTCTAAATCTAGCAGATCTGTATTTTTCAAGATTATCCACTCTTAGATCCAAGAAAGGCATGCAGCTTCATAATACAATTCTAAATTTGGCAGAGCAAAATCACCTCTTTTTAAATATCAGTTAATAACTTATGATTAATTCTATGCCTTTCCCCCGATGCAAGAGATTTTCCATAGTGCACGTGTGAGGCAGATTCCACCCCAACTTGCTTGGCAGCTCTAATATCTGCAAATATAACTCCCAGACAGTAATGTAAGATGTGAGAACTGAGAAATATTATCCCAATTGGGAACAACTAATCATTCAATGTTACAGGAATCTTGTTCTAGCTGGGATAAAATTAGCTTCTAATGGAAAAGGATCTAGGAGTCTTGGTTGACCACAAACTTGACATGAGCCAACAGTGTGACGCGGCAGCTAAAAAAGCCAATGCAATTCTGGGCTGCATCAATAGGAGTATAGCATCTAGATCAAGGGAAGTAATAGTGCCACTGTATTCTGCTCTGGTCAGACCTCACCTGGAGTACTGTGTCCAGTTCTGGGCACCACAGTTCAAGAAGGACACTGACAAACTGGAATGTGTCCAGAGGAGGGCAACCAAAATGGTCAAAGGCCTGGAAACGATGCCTTATGAGGAACGGCTAAGGGAGCTGGGCATGTTTAGCCTGGAGAAGAGGAGGTTAAGGGGTGATATGATAGCCATGTTCAAATATATAAAAGGATGTCACATAGAGGAGGGAGAAAGGTTGTTTTCTGCTGCTCCAGAGAAGCGGACACGGAGCAATGGATCCAAACTACAAGAAAGAAGATTCCACCTAAGCATTAGGAAGATCTTCCTGACAGTAAGAGCTGTTCGACAGTGGAATTTGCTGCCAAGGAGTGTGGTGGAGTCTCCTTCTTTGGAGGTCTTTAAGCAGAGGCTTGACAACCATATGTCAGGAGTGCTCTGATGGTGTTTCCTGCTTGGCAGGGGGTTGGACTCGATGGCCCTTGTGGTCTCTTCCAACTCTATGATTCTATGAAAAGGTTTGAAATTTTGGACTCAATAAGCATATTTAAGTTATTTTCTTTCTGACTTAATGAAGGGAATGTAACACACTGCAGCAGCATCCATAATTAGCAGCTTCTCTGAGGCTGTAGTAAGCAAGAACATTCAATGTTTCAGTGATCAAGAATACTACAGTTTATGTGTGTGTGCGTGCACATGTGTGATACATACATCTCTATAGGCTTTTATTACTTTTCATTGTTCTTGTTCGGATGGAAGTATTTAGTTCCTGTTCACATGGTTACACAAACCTATCAGCAAAGTGGCACTGAAAAGCTAAAGGATGCTTTATCTTATGAATTGGGATTGGTTTAAGAAAAGAAGACCATTAATTCTTGTTGATTTTTGACATATCTTGGTAATAATATATAGGGTTGTAACCTGTAGGGTTGCCACCCATCCCTAGAAAAAGTGTGATCATCCATTTTTGGAGAAAAGTATCCCCTATCCTGTTTAGACTTCAAACAGGTTGGCTTTTTTCATGTACTCAAGCTCATCTTCATCCTCAAAAGTATGAAGGCTGAGCCCAGTGGGAGGAGGAGAGCGAGAACTTGAGCGGGAGCTTGTGCAGGCAGAGGAGGGCCAAGAGCGAGAGTCATGGCAGGAGGCAGGAGGAGGAGTTTGCGAGGTCAGAGAGTGGGTCACAGAGATTGAGAGAGTGGGGTGGCAGTACACAGGACTGCCACTGTGGTGTCTCAGGTTTTGCGTAGGCAGAGGGGGCTAGGTGGGACTTGGAGAACGAGAGGTTTGCATGGACCAGGTGGAGAATGGGAGTGGGGTGGGGGGGTTGAGTGGGAAAGAGTTTTTACTTGGGCAGAGATGGGTGGATCAGAGATGGAGACTTGGAGTCAGAGCATGCAAGAGAGTAACAGATTACTTTGAGGTAATTTTAGCCCCCCATTCCCCCCTCACCTATCTCATATTTTGCCCTACCTGTCCATTATTTTGCCCGACCAAAGGTGGCAGCCCTAACTCAGAGCAGAACTATTGAAATTAATGAGCAGAATTAACTTAGGTCTATTTTTTATTGGATCTACTTTGAGTAGTTGTGTGCAACCCCCCACTCCCCTCTACAGGATCAGGTGTCCCCCCAGAGCAGCACACAGGAGAAAGAGATGGGGGTCCATGCCATCTAGCAAGCAAAAATGCTTGCACTAATTTAACAATCAGAAGAGGGCAACATTGAATTCTACACTTATATAGTATTGATGCATTTTGGAATAGTATAATATTTAGGTCAAAGCACTTGTTCTTTCCAGAGCCCTGCAAATATATAATAATAATAATAATAATAATAATAATAATAATAATAATAATTTCATTATTTATACCCCATCCATCTGGCTGGGTTTCCCAGCCACTCTGGGCGGCTCCATATGCAGACGGGACGAGGGTGGAGGCCTGATGCTGTTTCAGGTCTCGGTGCATTCAGGCCTGAAGTGAGAATGGGACCAGGCCCAGTTCCAAAGCTGGGTTCAGACTCAACCACTTCAGACTGTAATTCAAAGCTGATGTTATCCTCCATTGTCAGATAAATAAATTGATAAAGATTAACAAATACCCCTGCACATAGAAAAGTAGCATGCCAGAGAGGCTGGGCTAGAACTCCTTGATTTGCTGGCTTGCAATGTGTGGTGATTCCCTCCTCCCAGAGCAACATCCAATCATGTGAGCGTATATTAGCAATTACAGCCCACCCCCATTTACTACCTCAATGAGAATCAGGCTTTTGCAATTACCGGTATGCTTAGATAATATTCATTTAGCTTGAGGAGATGCATCTCCAGCAACTAACATAGAGAAAGCTGTGACACACTTCTCGTGCTTTAGCCATTTGTATTGGCAAAAATTTTTTTTTTAAAATGAAGGAGTGGATTATACAAGGAACAGAATTAGGTGGTTGTTTCCCTGGAGGATGCCACACCAGCCTGCAGTTGATGGGGCTGAATATTTGAATGATTCCCAGAGGGGGTGGGCAATAAACCCTTATGCACATGGAAATCAGCATGCAAAGGAAATACTAGCCAAAACTTAGCACTGACAAGATAGTTTTCTATATGCAGAGAATGATTTGGTGAAACATTCAGACGTGCAGCCTTCATCCCTTGCAAGGTGAAGTGGGAAAGTCCAGGAGAAGCCTGTGGTGGTACGAACTGATCCTAAGATACCAAAATCAAGGGTTTAAGGTAATTTGTAATAATATGTAATTTATAATGATGCATAGACCACTGTGGACCCCTCAAGTCAGGCTGGATGTCTCAGAGCAATCCGTGGCTGGTGAGGAGCATTCTTGGGTGGCAGGGGGAGAGTGGGGCACTCCAGCTAAGCAGGCCCAGCCCCACTGACACTAGGGATAGACGAAGGCTGGAGCGACCCCCTCTCCCCTCCCCACTGGTCACCATGATGCACAAGGGATGTTCGTTTGACTACCCCTAGTTTCAAACACCCATAAAAAGCTTGACAGGCTAATAAAATATCTCTAGTTCATTGCACTACTTCTACTTGTTTTATCTTTATTTTCACTTGCCCCATCCAAAGGCCAAATTAATTCAATAAAATAATTCTTCCTAGTTACAGTTCAGACTCAAACAATTTGGGCTGGATCTAAATGAAGTTAAAAACCCTTAACTCCACTGAAACCACCATTAAGTCTCAGCACGAGCACTGCTGAAAGAAATTCTAATTTCTTCTTCTTCTTTGACTTTATCCCCAAGGGGAGCATTTTGTCAAATATTCTCAGATATTTTTGCGTGTTTTTTAAAAACACAACTACCGTATTTTTTGCTCTATAAGACTCACTTTTCCCCTCCTAAAAAGTAAGGGGAAATGTGTGTGCGTCTTATGGAGCGAGTGCAGGCTGCGCAGCTATCCCAGAAGCCAGAACAGCAAGAGGGATTGCTGCTTTCACTGCGCAGCGATCCCTCTTGCTGTTCTGGCTTCTGTGATTCAGAATATTTTTTTTCTTGTTTTCCTCCTCCAAAAACTAGGTGCGTCTTGTGGTCTGGTGCGTCTTATAGAGCGAAAAATACAGTAGATAAAATTCTGAAATGCCTTGTCCCAGGCAAGCTGTGCTGGAGAAGGAATTAAAGATGGAGGACCTGGCCAGAGAGAAGTGCCTGTCCCTGTCACTACCTGCCTAACTTCAGAAGGCGGGGGGGGGGGGCTGTGATAAATTGGATATTGGAGGTTGGCAAATAGTGCGTCTGAAGTGGCCGTGTGGCCTTAAAACAAAGGAGTTCCGTAGAAGACAGGGCTTTCTTGGTAGAATTTTTTTTTTAAAACCTACTACATGGTCAGAATTAAACACTGTGGAACTTTCAAATGCAAACTTTTATTTTTGGTATGAACCAATGTTAGCATGTTTTGCTATTTAATGTTAAAAGAAGAAGAAGCATTTTTATTTGTTACAGGCCATGCACCCCATATTAAAGGGTGCTATACATTCCCTTCATTTGTGAAGTCTGTTCACCATGTTTGCCCTACAATATATTTTGGGTTTTGAGCCCTTTCTAACATTTCATTTTTCAGCCGGTATATTTTTCCAGTACTGGAGCTCTGCTTTTTTAAAGTCCTACCTAGAAAATTTTCAGTTACATCATTTGCACAAATATGTTGTTGTTAACATTGAAAAACCTCTTTGCTTGCAGTTGTATATTTTATTTGGCTAAAAAAGGTGCCCATGTCTAATACATCACATGGCCCTTTGGTGATACTATTTAAGCTAGGAATTCCAAAACTCACAAATACCGAATAGCCAAATGTTCCAAAGCTCTCCTCGTACCCTAAACATGCAATATATCTCCTCCTTCTCCAAACAGAAATAGATTTCTCTCTGATTGGTTTGATAAATTTGACCCAAGATTTCCATTTGGAGTTATTGGAGTTCCTACTGTTTTTCTGTGTGTTGGTGGGCCAACCCTAATCGCCCACATCTCCCAGGGAGACCATAAATTATGGCAATGAGATGGAGCTTTGTATTCCTTCTGCTCAGAAGAAGGCAAATCTGCAGCGGCATTATTTTGACAGCCCTGAATTTAATTCATTGTTTTATGACAGATGGGGAAAGTGTACATGCTCATAGTACTGATTTATGATCATTTGGGTCTGGAGGATTCTATAATTTGCAAGTAATGTGAAAACAGATGGATAGACAGACACTAAAGTGCAGGCTGACCTGTACATTCTCACTGTTCATTCCAAATGGCATCCATATGGCCCAAACCTCATTCAAGGAGATCTTCATTAGCAGACTTGGAGGTGGTTTCCCCCCCGCCCCACATAAAACCGGGTTCATATATTGTTGAGAGGACATTAATGATGTCTGATTTGTGGGAGTTTAATTAATGAAGCCCAGTGTGTCCTAAACTTGTCAGAGTGGAAGCACATAGTTTTAAAATGGTGTGCTGTATGCAAATTCATGTCTTTAATCCCCAATGGCTGGTTATTAAAAAGCAGCTTTGGGAGGGAACAATTTTTGCTGGAAAAGCAGTAGGGAAGGGTTTATTCAACTCTTTTCCCTGCTTTTTCCCCGGAACTCTCCACCCTGCTCCCTTCCTCCTATGTATGTGGTAGTCCGTGGTTGTAATGAAAAATATTTGTGGGATGAAAGCAACTGTGTGTGTTTAGGGATGGATGAGATTACAGCAGAAAAGTGGCATGGGAGGAAAAGGCTGTGCACCACCTCCCCACTCTCATTTCTCACTGAAAACCATCTCCCCCGGAAGTTGCTTTTTGTTGCAAGAAGTCTCTGCTTGCGTTTAAACTTTAAATAGATGTGCTTGCATGCAGCACACAGTTTGAATAGCCCATTGGGCTATTCACTGCCCACATTTCTGTGGGAATTACTGTTCTGACTGTGTCTCCTCAGCGCAGTGACTCATGCAGAGATTCACTCAGTAGCCTCCTCTGAAGCCAGGCAATTCTGCCGTGTGACTTTGGATTGAGAAACAGAATGATCCCCAAACAGAGAAAAATGGTCAAATTACCCCACCTCAGTGGAGGCAGATGAGAAAGAGGCAAAGCCAGAGCACTGAAACAAGCAGCGATGGAGAGCAGAGCTTACATGCTGAGGAAGGGATCTAGTTCAGCGGCAGAGCTTCTTCCTTGCATGCACAAGGTCCCAGGCTCAATCCCAGGTGGGGCTGTGAGAGCATCCCTGCCTGAAACTCTGGACAGCTACTGCCAGGCTGTGTAGAGTCTGTAGACGATACTGAGATAGATGGACCAATGCTCTCGATTCGAGATAAGGCAGTTTCCTACTTCTATGTTTATAGAATCATAGAATCATAGAGTTGGAAGAGACCACAAGGGCCATCGAGTCCAACCCCCTGCCAAGCAGGAAACACCATCAGAGCACTCCTGACATATGGTTGTCAAGCCTCTGCTTAAAGACCTCCAAAGAAGGAGACTCCACCACACTCCTTGGCAGCAAATTCCACTGTCGAACAGCTCTTACTGTCAGGAAGTTCTTCCTAATGTCTAGGTGGAATCTTCTTTCTTGTAGTTTGGATCCATTGCTCCGTGTCCACTTCTCTGGAGCAGCAGAAAACAACCTTTCTCCCTCCTCTATGTGACATCCTTTTATATATTAAAATTGAATAAATTGTTAGATTCACAGACTTTTAAACTTTTAATTAACTAAAATGGTTTCCTTGGGTTAGCCTGGCAGCATATGTATATGTGAGTTTGTTTATAAGACTATCTTTGAACTACCAAGTCATTAAAAATATATTGTGGTGGTGTACAATAAAATCATTAAAACATAATGAAATATAGAACAAATCACCAACAAAGAATCAAATTGTGTACACGCACACACAGAGATCTACTAGTGCTTATAAAAAATTCACATGGCCAGCATCACCTTAAAATAGGCTTCTCTTCTTTTCTCTCCCACAGGGAAATAATGTGTTATCTTTAGAAAAAGGAAACCTTTGGAACTGTTACCCAGTGTGCAAATGAATGCAAATTTAACCACCAGATTAATTCACTAAACTCATACAATTGATTAGCTGCATGGCAGAACCAATTCAGAGGCCAGCAGATGTGTGTTTTGGATCCCCTCGGGGCCTCAGATTTCAATGGCACCCTGTGCGATGCCAAAATTCATTGACCCTCTGCCTCTAGCACTCCAGGGCAACCAAACCAGTTGTGTTCCCCATAATCTGCCTTTGGCCACCTGCGCCTGCGGAAAGCATGGGTCGTTCTCACCAGCAGTAGTTAGCAGCCATGAATCCACCAGAATTTACACCAGTCCAGAAGAGGGATCCAATTCAGGCCCTTCTGCTGTATTAACTTGGAGATGTTACAGCAAAAAAAGGGGGGGGGGAATACGCAGAGGCATCCATAGGCTCCCTTGTGCCCTTGGCAAGAGGTTGTGTCAGCGCCTGCCCCCCCCCGCATCCCTTGCACCCTTGGCAAGGAGATGTCGGCTGTCCGGAGCAATGGAGAAGTGCCCCAGGGAGTGTACAGACAGGTGAGTGGGCAGGCAGCTTCCTAGCCAGAGTGGAGGGGCATGGTTTTTGCACCTCCCCTGGGCTTGCACCCAGGGCTGGCCAACCCTGCCAACCCCGAGGTTCACCCCTGGAACACCCCACTTTCTGTTCCAACTGCCACAAGCTGTCAGGGCAGAAGTGGCTCCCAGTCCTCCTCAGCCCCTCCTTGGATTGCTCTAGCCCTTACTTCTGTGTAGAAATGTACTGGCTTCAGCTGTTCTTGGATAATTTCTTAAAATACACCCACCCACCTGCTTGTGATCTTATTCTTAACATCTTGCAACTCATGGTCACTTTGAATGAGACTTCTTTTTAGGGATTGTTGACATAGAGGGGTAGTATCTCTCCTAAAGATGTTCCAGGCCTAAATTTTAAGCATTTCCAAAACAGTAATTTTCTAGTCTTTTTGCGTATGGAGATGCAAGGAAAAACCTGGAGGCTGCCTTCTTTCCAGTTGTTTAGTAAGAAGGAACCTTCCTCTGCCACCCACTGTTTTGGCACTGAGTGCAAATATACTGAGATGATTGACAACCATATGGGCACCTGGCATGTATTAATTTTATTTTATTACAGTATTTGCTAAATGAAATCAAATATTTTGCTACTTGTGTTACATTTTTTTCTGTTTTGCATTAACTTGCAACATTGTTGTCTCCACCACAACTTCCCCAGAGCTTCTATTTTCATCTAATGCCCTAAGATTATTGTTTTTTCCTTTTGGAAATGACGCCAAGTCTAAAGGTTGTGATCTTCTAAATTAAAATGCCTTTCAACAGTTTGTTCAAGCTTGTTTGTTGTGATTGCTGACTTGTGCTGATTTATGAACGGGGTATCTGAAGTCCCGTTCCTCCCACCCCACTCCAACGTACTGCATTTAGGATCTCTAGTCCTTTCAGAATTCTTCAAGTTTCAGCGCCCTTGTTTTTCTGGCTCTCTAGGGCACATGTGGGGAACTTTTGGCCCTCCTGATCCTGCTGAATGACAACTATCATCATCCCTGCCCATTGGCCAGGCTTGCTAGGGCTGATGTGAGTTGCAGTTCAGCAACATCTGGAGGGTCATGGGGAAGGAGCAAAGTCTCAGTGCAGGCTCAGGGTGCAGTCTATTTTCTTTCTAGCTTGAAAGCATTTCCGGTTCACGCCTAATATTTGCTTGACACAATGTCATCTAACTTCCCCACAAACAAATCAGGAAGAAAGCTCAACAAATAGGTCACCTGGTGGTGACTGAGGACTCTGCCTACAACCCACTACAAACCATTCTCTGCCCCCACCAGGGGACCATTAAACTCTGCCCCCCCCCGGTGAGTCTCTATCCCACTGATTTACCAGGCATCACTTGCTACCTCAAAAGAACCTCCTTTCTCCCTCACCCCCCCCCCGATATGAGCCTGTTGCTACTAGGGAGAGGACCTTTTCTGTGATGGCACCCAGATTCTTGACAGCTCTCCCAAGAGACACCCACCTGACACCTGCTTTGAAGCAACTGCAGCAACAGGCAAAGATCTTTTTGTTTCTCTCCAGCCTTTAAAATATCCTAAGCTCTCTAAGGGGACAATTCTATGCTCCCTGGAAGGGTGGCTAAGGGGCCATAGCGGGCTGTGGATTTCCCACTCCAATGGCAGAGCAGGACATCCAAGGGAGCAGAGAGTTTCACTGCCAGAGGGAGAAACAGCAGCATCTCCTCTGTAGGGGAAATTGCATCTGGGTGGGGCTTCTTAATCAGGAAAATGATATAGAAAGGGTTACCTTCACCTCCTCAGCACTGCATGTCACAGTCCACAACAACAAGAACAAGAGAAGTGATAAAGGATATTTCAAGAAGAATCTCAGAAGCATCTCAGTTGCACTAGATCAGCCCCTTGGGTCTGTGACATATTCCAGAATACACATCCCTTCTGGTAAGGGTAAGGTCACACAACAGACCTCCGACCAAGTCTCACTCCCACTTACTTCAATGGGTGTTTTGCCGGCTGAAAGATGGTTGAGTCAAATGTTCCATCATTAACAGTCAGAGTGCAAATAAATTATTTTTTCCTTGACAAGTGGAGTTGGAGTTTATAAAATGGGTTCACTGAATCAGAAAGATAGTTAGGGAGAACTGGAAGTAAACCAGGAGGGCAAGTCAGCTGTGATCAATCTGGCTGTTGTTAAGAGACATGAAGTACTCATCAGAAGATCTTTGGAAAATTGCACCTGAAATATGATGACTGCTTTGCTTTGCTGGGGCACATTGTGGTATTTTTTATGGGAGATTAAGGGTAGAAAAAAAATACTTTTTTTGCAAGTTACAATTTCAGCAGGGAAAAAAACCTATGTCATCACCTCTGATGTATCACTCTACTAGAATGATTTGCAAGTGTGTATCTCTTGTTCATTTTCTTTTGTCTCGTTTGCTTCACCTGCTAGTGAATTTCCCATCAGGTAGTGAGGAGATTTCACCCCTCCCATATCCAAGAATCTCCTGATGAGTCTGCTGATTCTCCAGAGAGGAGGAGCAGTGTTCTGCTCTCTACTTATTCTGCTCCAGCACCACATCAAAGAGTCAGTCAGTCAATCAGTGTGTTGGAGAGAGAGAGACTGAGTGTTAGAGATCGTGTGTATAGATAAGGTTGCTGCTAAGAGCAGCTGCAGACACTCAGTGCAGTGCAGCATTCTTTATGCTTAGACCTCATTTAGCTCTGTATATAGTTTGTATGACAGTTGTAGATAGAATAAAGTTATTCTACAGAGCTGCTCTCCAAGTCGTTTATACTCTGCTATACTCTGCTATACTCTGCTGTGTGACGACTGTCTACTTGTGGAAGTGAATCCGGTGCTCACAGCTCTGAGCTGTGAGTCCACGGCACTTTGACCTGTTCCTGTGCAGAAGGTGGTCTCTGGAAGTGCTACCCAGCTCGCCTGGCCCAGTCGGGGCTGAAGTGCATGAGTCCAGTTGGTGGTACTGGCTCAAGGGCGATGCTGACAGGTAGGGCCAGGAGCATTAGTCAGGAGGGAAGAACCGTTAGTCTGGGGCAGGGCTTAGGGCAGAAGAAAAATTTCACTCCACCAACCTTATGCCAATATACCAACAAAATTCAGTGAAAGCCAGTGAGTTTGCTCCGATTTATTTATTTATTTAATTATTTATCTATTTATTGGGGACGCGGGTGGCACTGTGGTCTAAACCACAGAGCCTAGTACTTGCTGATTAGAAGGTTGGCGATTCAAATCCCCGCGACGGGGTGAGCTCCAGTTGCTTAGTCCCAGCTCCTGCCAACCTAGCTGTTCGAAAGCACGTCAAAGTGCAAGTAGATAAAGAGGTACTGCTCCGGCGGGAAGGTAAACGGCGTTTCCGTGAGCTGCTCTGGTTCGCCAGAAGCGGCTTAGTCATGCTGGCCACATGACCTGGAAGCTGTCTGTGGACAAACGCCGGCTCCCTTGGCCAGTAAAGCGAGATGAGCGCAGCAACCCCAGAGTCGGTCATGACTGGACCTAATGGTCAGGGGTCCCTTTATCTTTACTATTTATTGCTGTTATTTATACCCGGCCTTTCAGCACACAAATCCTTCTGACACAGCTTACAAATAACACTGGAAGTTATTAATAAAATCACACTTAATAATATAAAAATAAGGAACTCTCTGTGGCGTGAAACAGGCCAGGTCATGTGCCTGTTGTTCCTCCCGCCTGCCTTCCTCTCTCCATTGGAATCCTTTCCACAAGGCCAGCAGGTGGCAGGAGGCCCAGCGAAAACAGAGCCTGGGGAATTCTTCACCTCCACCTCTCTGCCTCTGTCCAGCTGGAACAGGAGCCGGTGCCTGGGATTATCCCTTCTTGCTTCCCTCTCCTTCCAAAATGTACATTCTGCTTTCCAATCTGTGGATGGTCCAAGGCAGCTTACAGAGTAAATGCTCAAAACCATCAAAAATGTATTAAAGCCACTTTAAACTTTTTGCAGGCAGGGTTACAGAATAAAACAAATCCAAAACTAGTTAGCCAAACAAATTAAAACACTTGCTGGAATATATACACTTTTTAGCAGTCAAGAAACAAAAGTCAACAGGGCGAATGCCAGATGGATTGACCCAAGCAGGGAATTCCGTCATGACCTTTATGGAGCCACAGAGAGCAGGCGCATGGTGGTCAGGGACAGAGCAGGACATGGCTCCTGCCACTTTCATAGTTGTCGCTTAGGGGATGAGCCCCTCTGCTAGAGAAGCGTTAAAGGAGCAGCAGCCCTGCTCCCTTTTGCACCTGGCACCACCCTACTCTCACATACAGTGACTGCAAGGCTTGTAGTATTTTTAATGCTGCTGTGATTATTGTGAGCCACTTTGTGAGCTCATCATTTGTTGTTGGAAAAGTGGAATACATCTTGTGGGGATGGATTTAAATACTAGGAGAGGATATACAGTGGTACCTCGGGTTAAGTACTTAATTCGTTCCAGAGGTCCGTTCTTAACTTGAAGCACCACTTTAGCTAATGGGGCCTCCCACTGCCACCGCGCCGCTGCTGCGTGATTTCTGTTCTCATCCTGAAGCAAAGTTCTTAACCTGAGGTACTATTTCTGGGTTAGCGGAGTCTGTAACCTGAAGAGTCTGTAACCCGAGGTACCACTGTATATGGTTTAGATATTATCCTTCCATGCCCACATGAGTGAGATCAGCAGAATACCATCATTTGCAGCTTAAACCTGGAAGCAAAGGTTTATTTAACCTTCTACAATAATAGTCCACGATGCTTGATTTCCCTGGTATTATCCCTTTTCTCTCCCTTAAAAGCAATCATCACACAAACATTGTTTTATGAAGAAATAAAAAGTATTTACTTACATAATCTACATCTTGATATAGCAGTTTACTGTAGCAAAAAGAAGGCAGGTTTAAAACTACTAAGTTACAAAAGCCCAAAATTTAAGTTAAAAAATGGTGTCAGGCAGGCAAGTGTGGTCAGCTTGGCTGAAGAAAGACAAGGCGGCCCAGGCAGGCAGAAAGTTTGTAGCTCTACAGCTTCCTGCTAAAGACAGACAAAGGAAGTGATCTCACACAAGTTCTCTCTAGCAAGTTTACAGGAAAACTCTGTGAGCCTCAGCCCCTTCATGCCCCCATCTGGGAAAACATGAATTGTTGGTTTGACTGCAGTAATGTTCCACAAATCAAATCAGATCAAACCACATGTTCCCACCAAGAGTGCCTCAGATTGAGGCATAACTTGCCAAAGATCTTAGAGCAGGGGTCTAGAGCAGGCCGTGGGCTGGTCCACTGTCCCTCAGACCATGTGGTGGGCTGGAATATATTTCGGGGGCGGGGGGGGGGATGAACGAATTCCTGTGCCCCACAAATAACCCAGAGATGCATTTTAAATAAAAGCACACATTCTACTCATGTAAAAACACACTGATTCCTGAACCATCCACGGGCCGGATTGAGAAGGCGATTGGGCCGCATCCGGCCCCCGGGCCTTAGGTTGCCTACCCTGTATTAGAGGGCAGTAGCTTCATAAAGAAGGAGCTGGTCCTTTGGGTATTTAGGGCTTTAAAGGCAGGAACCATTAATCGCTACCTTGTATGGGGCCCAGAAGTGGAATATGTAATCAATGCAACAGAAACAGTAAATAAGTCATACTGTATGTTCCAGAGACATAATGTTATCAAAACTTTAGCAGTAGCATTTTGCACCAACAAAAGTTTCCAAACACTTTTAACAAGCAGCCCTGCACTGAGAATGATATGCTAGTCCAAACAAGACGTAACTAAGGGTTGCTAGTCCTACTCAAGAGTACAGCAGTTTAAATTAATGAAAATGACTAACATTAAGTCCATTAATTTTAAAGTGTCTACTCTGAGTAAAATTTAGTTGGAGACAACAATTTGTCATCGTCACAAGATCTTCCCTCTCTAAAAACGCTGTGCAAGTCTTTAAAGCAGCACCAGTCCCTGCAAAGCGACAGCACACGACCCTTGCAGGTCTCACGTGCTGCTTCTTGCAAGCCAGCTGCAAAAACACACATTTCTGACCTCTGCCCAAGTATGTGGTCATGTTCCACTCATAGTTACCAGCCATCAGAAACCATTGAAGAAGATATGTCTTTTAACTATTTCTACCTATTGAGGAAATATATTACAAATGTCTACGTAGAAGGCCACATTTTAACTTATGTACATGAAAAATGTATGGTGGTGGTTGGCTTTTATGTGGTGAAAACAGAAAGAGATACACTTTATGACTTTTTGTTTTATTCATAAGGTAGTTTATTATTATTATTTGTTAAATAAAGGGCATGTGAAAAAACAGAGCTTGGTTTCTTTCTTCTGGGTAGGACACAAGGTTTCTATAAACTTCCAGGCTCAGCTCCTCATTGAAAGGGCTTAAGTTTTCCCTTTTCTCTCTCCCTCCTTCACTCTCTCTTAATTCATGGGGTCATTAGGGTATTCCCATATAGCTCTAATTGAAGGAACTCATGTTTATTGAGTCATGAGGATTTGTAGTCGCATGCTTCTCCCAGGTAGCCTTTCGATTCTATATGCCCAAGATATGAATTGAGTTAATTCTATTTTACTGTCTGAAATATAGTATTTTGATTAAGAGAAAAGACAGAGCAGATCTTTAAAAAAGCCTTAAATTATGAAGACACTTTTCTGTATGCTGAATTTTTTTATTACTCTTTACAGATGATATTTATAACCCAGCCAGCCATATGTGGTTATAAAGATTTATTATGAGACTGTGGAATAAGTCCTGTTAATGTGTACAGTAAACGTCCGAGGTTTGACTTTGTAAGCCTTGGAGAGTTTTAATAATATGAAGCTATTTTGATAGAATGCCAAGCAGGGTAGAGTTGGAACAGTGCCTTGTATTGACAAGGGGGGAAGGCTATGTGCATAAGTCTGCAGATACGGTGTGTGTGGTTTAGTTGAAAGTGCTGGGAGCGAAACCTGCTTCTCTCTCTCTCTCTCTCTCTCTCTCTCTCTCTCTCTCTCTCCTTGACTGAAGTGATCCTAAATAGCTAGAAAATGGACAGGCTGAAAAATAAAGTGCAAATATTTTTACAGTTCTGAATGTCTGCAATAGACGTCCTATTCCGCAGCCCAACATGCATGTGCTCTGAGATGGAATAGGGGCTGAAGAGCTGTTCACACGCTGGAAGCTCAAAGACACACTGTGTTGCTCCCATTGACATGTCAGAAAGGCTACACAACATGGTGTTGCTCCTCAAAATGAAAAACACCTTTACTGAAAGTGTTCCAGTTCAGTTTCTTAAGTAGCATTCTTAGGCTTGGTGAGTGGGGGGGGGGGGGGGAACGAACGGACTTATTTTTACATGTTAGCATTAATCCTCAACTCACTAAGAGCCCAATTTCTAAATCAAATCATTTGCTTTAAAATAAATTTACATATTTTAGGTATTAATATACAGTGGTACCTCAGGTTACATACGCTTCAGGTTACACACTCCGCTAACCCAGAAATAGTGCTTCAGGTTAAGAACTTTGCTTCAGGATAAGAACAGAAATCGGGCTCCAGCGGTGCAGCGGCAGCAGGAGGCCCATTAGCCAAAGTGGTGCTTCATGTTAAGAACAGTTTCAGGTTAAGAACGGACCTCCGGAACAAATTAAGGACTTAACCCAAGGTACCACTGTATTATTGAAACTGTTTCAGTTACAAAGAAATAAAGTGATGCAAAGAAAAAGAGAAGAAAATAAATTTACATATTGATAAACTTTGATGAAGTGTTTTGAGGATCCTGAAGAAAGTATCAGGCAGCCTCGGCCCTCTGGCTGTTCAGGTCCCTTTGGGTCTCCTCAGATGCAATGATGAGCAAACACTCCCATTTACTCTGCATCAGCTGCACTCCCCCTGTGGTTGAGGGAAGTGGTGTGTACATGACATTTGCCACAATCCATGTCTCTCCTGTACCTATCCTGTCATTTCCTAAGAAATATTGCATTTTGATGCATTTTTTGCTTGAACTAGCTTTGGTCCAATTGAGAAAATGAATGAGCTAGCTGCATTTTAAGCCAGCATCATTTGATGAAAGGGCTCAAGGGCTTATTTAAAAGCCCTGGAGCCAAGAGCTTCAAATGACACTCTACAGGCCATTTAAGCCAAACCCTTGCTTCTTCCGGGTTACAAATGACATTCAGAACATCTTTCGCAGTCAGGGGTTTGGTAGAGGCAGAGTATCAGCCCCAATTTGAGTTAGGCCCAAATGAAAGTTTAGTGGACCCACTTGAATTGAGACTGGTCTCTGCAAGTAACAGATAACATTTTGAGCTTCTCCCTCTCTCCATTATTCACCCAACACATTTTTGTCACATGACTGCCGTAGGGGTGGGACATTTGCATGGGAGACTTGGTGGAGGAGGTGCCTTCTCATTGATTCTCTATTGCAGACACTTCATTTTTCACCAGCTGTGCTCTGAGTGGAAGTAAATTCAGGGGTGAGATTACAGTGGGGAAATTGGCTGGTGGGGAACGGTTAAGTACCCCTCCTCTTTCCTGCTGTTTTTGACTTGCAGTTGTCTTCTCTTCCCTGCATTCATCTTATCTCAGCAAACATGGATTGCACACCCTCCAACATTCCTCAGATGAAAATAGGGACATTCCTTACTCCTCCTCAACTGATCCTCCTTGACCCCCCCCCCCATTTTTGTGCCCCCCCGGCAGAGCATTTCCTATTAGAAGAAAGGCAAGTGCAGCCCCCACCACACCAATGGGAAACACATACCCTCCACTGTCCTGAGACAATTCCCTTAATCACAATTTTATATTATTTTATTCTTTGGCAGATTTACAAAATGAAATGAACACACCAATAAAGGGGCAAGATTAGACGTGGATGCACAAAGCATTTTTTAAAAAATCCAGACTCCTTGCACTGCTCTCCTCGCCCACTTCCTTCCCTCCAAGGATGGCCCTGCTCTCTGCCTGCCCCTCGCATGGGGCGCCTCACACAGGGCTGGCTCTCAGCTGTGCAACCTCTCCTCCTGCTTGCTTGCTTGCTTGCTCTCCAGCAACTGCTGGAGGATTTTTTCATTTGTTTTTTTAAACGGCGTGGGATCCTTTGACTGCAACCTACTCCCCAATATATAGAGAGAGCTATGCTGTCCCAAGCGGGTCTGGTCTAGAGACAGTTTTACAGCTATTCAATAGTGGCCAATGGGGGAGCACAGAGACATGGAGCTTCCCGCCCAACTCCCATCAGCATGCATGGCCAGGGCTTGGGGAGGATGGGAGCTGTAGCCCATCACAACCTGGAGGACACAACATTGACTAACCCTGCACTACAGTGTATCTGGATGCAGCTGGGGTGGGGCAGTGGTCTAATTCAAAGGGTTGGAGGTAGTGGGTTAGCAGCTAAATAATGCTAAGATGTGGACAAGCTCCTGGAAATAATAATAATAGATCTATGAAAATCTGTAAAGGCTGTGTATATTCAGACTAGTCAGGCCCTTTTGGAAAGGAGTCTCAGGTACCTTGGAAGTAAAAATGTCAAATCAGTAGATCCCTTTTCAGTCTATACATCTTGCAGCCTACTTTACCGTATTCCCCAGCTTACAATTTAATAGCTGTTTATGAGTTCCCGTCCAGGAAGAGAGGCATACCTGGAATCGTCTAAATCTGGAAATCCATTTGCTAAATTGGTTTTTATAACAGCGTTTAAGTTGTAGCACAATTAAAACCCTTCAGTTGGCTACTTGCCTTTAACATTAAAACAAATGTGAGTGTAATAAATGTAAAATGAGGTAGACAGGTAAAATTCTTAATAATGTGGGAGGACCCTGAGTGTCATTTCCCCCTTGAAATATACTCGGAGTCACGTAGTGATTTCATGCTCTTTATTGCAGCTTGCAAAACAGTGAATGAATTTCCCACCAAACCTCAGGCTTTATATACATTATTTACACAATGAGTCCCGTCTGATTGGCTGATTCTGCTTCCCTCCTGGAGCCTGATTGGTCTGCTCCTGCAGGCCAATCAGTTCTTGCATTCTAGGATCCTACCTGCCTATTGCTTTTTTTATATATAAGATATTTATTAAGGTTTTTTAAGATATTACAATAAAATAAAATAAAAGAGAAAACAGATATATAACAAAAATACAGAATAAAAAAAATTAAAAAACACATAAATTTTCAATTGCTAATTTTCCTTTAACTTGTTTCCCGGACCTCCTCATACCTCCCTTTTTTGTATTCCACCACAAATTATTAGTTCAGCAAATCCTTACCAATATATTATTACCTATTTATAATCCTTTTTTTTCATATTCTCTTAAAGCATTACAGCTGGAAACCACTTAATTTCAATCCAACATCATTCTAGCATTCATTGATTTTACAATATTTCTGTAGATAGTCTTTAAATTTCTTCCAATCTTCTTCCACCGACTCTTCTCCCTGGTCTCGGATTCTGCCGGTCATTTCTGCCAATCCCATATAGTCCATCACCTTCATCTGCCATTCTTCCAAAGTGGGTAGATCTTGTGTCTTCCAATACTTTGCAATAAGTATTCTTGCTGCTGTTGTAGCGTACATAAAAAAAGTTCTGTCCTTCTTTGACACCAATTGGCCGACAATGCCCAGAAGGAAGGCCTCTGGTTTCTTCAGGAAGGTATACTTAAATACCTTTTTCATTTCATTATAGATCATTTCCCAGAAAGCCTTAATTCTTGGGCACGTCCACCAAAGGTGAAAGAATGTACCTTCAGTTTCTTTGCATTTCCAGCATTTATTATCAGGCAAATGATATATTTTTGCGAGCTTGACTGGGGTCATGTACCACCTGTAAATCATTTTCATAATATTCTCTCTTAAGGCATTGCATGCCGTGAATTTCATACCTGTGGTCCACAACTGTTCCCAGTCAGCAAACATAATGTTATGTCCAACATCTTGTGCCCATTTAATCATAGCAGATTTCACCGTTTCATCCTGAGTATTCCATTTCAACAGCAAGTTATACATCTTTGACAAAATCTTAGTTTTGGGTTCTAACAGTTCTGTTTCTAATTTTGATTTTTCCACCTGGAAGCCAATTTTCTTGTCCAAATTATATGCCTCCATGATCTGATAATAATGAAGCCAATCTCGCACTTTGTTTTTTAGTTTCTCAAAGCTCTGCAGTTTTAGTCTATCTCCCTCTTGTTCCAAAATTTCCCAATATTTAGGCCATTTGGCCTCCATATTGAGCTTTTTCTGAGCCTTCGCTTCCATTGGTGACAACCACCTTGGGGTTTTATTTTCCAATAAATCTTTGTATCTTATCCAGACATTGAACAATGCTTTCCTGACAATATGGTTTTTAAATGCTTTATGTGCTTTAACCTTGTCGTACCACAAATATGCATGCCAACCAAAAACATTGTTAAAACCTTCTAAGTCCAAAATGTCTGTGTTCTCAAGGAGCAGCCAGTCTTTCAGCCAGCAGAGTGCTGCTGATTCATAGTAAAGTTTAAAGTCTGGCAGGGCAAATCCGCCTCTTTCCTTTGCATCAGTTAATATCTTAAATTTTATTCTGGGCTTCTTGCCCTGCCAGACAAATCTAGAAATATCTTTCTGCCACTTCTTGAAACAGTCCATTTTGTCCACAATCTGCAATGTTTGAAACAAAAACAACATTCTAGGCAAAACATTCATCTTTATAGCTGCAATTCGACCCAACAAGGAAAGCTTCAAATTTGAAGCTTATTGTTCTAGGATCCAAGCTTAGCACATAACACCCCTGCTCCCCAATTCTTGATAATTTGGAGAATAGACTAGTTTGGCTGGAACTTACACCAGTCTAGGAAGCAGAGATAAAAATACTGACAAAAGAATACCATAGATTTGAAAGAAGAAAACCCCATAGATTTCAGTCTCAGTAAGAAAAATCTCTGTTTTCTATTTGCAGCCAACCACAACTTCTATGAAATGGATTAAGAGCGCTGTCATTGGCATCTTTTAGAAGTGAAATAAAAACACTTTTGTATAAGGCCTTGTTTTCACTGAGGTAGTAAATCTGTACTGGAGTTGCTTTACTTTAGATTAGGAATGTGGAGTGGATGTGGGTGAATCCTGAATTGAAGGGGTCCGTGGCAACTGATTTTGGGCTTCTCTGAGTTGAAGCAGAATCTGTATAATGTGTCCCAAACCAAAGCTTAGACATCCCCTATAGAGCTTAGTGGTGCTCTGGTGATTCAGATGACAAAAACCCTACAAGATGCTGTAGACAAAGTAAAGGAAAACTAATATCTATAGTAAAACTAACAGTATACACCTTACCCCACATCAGTGGCGTAGCGTGGGTTGTCAGCACCCGGGGCAAGGCAAGTAATTTGCGCCCCCTAACCCGTGGATTTGCGCCCCCTAACCCTAACCCCCAGATGTTGCGCCCGGTGCGGCCGGGCCCCCCTGCACCCCCCACGCTACACCACTGCCCCACATGTCACTAATTGACCATTTCGATCAATGGAATTGGCACTACTACAAGTGGTACACAATGCCCAATCTTCATTTGTAAGAACGCGGTCATTTAGTGTGACTGTACTTTAGAACTCCCTGCCTAGTGAGATCAAGCAGGTGCATTCCTGTACTCTTTGGGGTATCTTCTAAAAACAAGTCTACCCAGATGCTTAGAATGTTGAGATACTTTTGATCTGTTTTAGTATTTTAACATTTTTATATTTTAAAGTTGTGGTTTTTTCTTGATTTTACTGTTTTACTGTATTTTTCTGTGTATAAGATGATGCTTTTTGCTAAAGAAAATGGGCAAAATTGAGTGTCGTCTTATACATGGATAGTGAATGCGGGGGGGGGGACGACATGCGATTAATGGCAGCAGCAAGCAGGAGATTGGCAGTGGCAGTTGAGTGGCTGATTGGTGGCTGCAGCAAGTGGGTGATTGGGCTGGTGGTGGTGGTGTGTGGGCAGACAATTGACAGCTGCTGCGAGATGTGCAATCAGCAGTGTCTGTGGCAAGCGATTGTCGGTGGCGGGCAGGCGGGTGAGTGATTGGCAGAAGTGACCTCCCCCACCCTCCAAAAAAGCTAAACAACTTTATTTCTTAATTTTGGGTTTAAAAAATAGGGCTCGTCTTATACATGGGGGCATCTTATACACAGAAAAATATGGTATTTCTTATAAACCTCTTTGAGGGACTTGTGTATTTTTCTTTTTGTTTTTTAACAATCAAGCTAAATATAAATTTTATAAAATAAATATGTAGTTTTATTTGTATGTCAAACCATGCTCAAGGTGGCTTACAGCATGAAAAAATACATAACTGCAACATAACAAAAGTAGTCATAAACAATAAATTAAACAAAAAAAATACAAAACCAAACTGATCATAAATCAATGGAGAAGAACTATTGTGGACTATTATAATATTATTTGGAGAATCTTCCATGAGCTTATTGCATCAAAAGAATTAATGAACTCGAGAGTCCTGGATCTGCATACAAATTTGGACTGCTGAGGGGACGGCAGATCCAGACTCCAAGGAGCGCAACTCTGCTGTTGCTGCCACCATAGCAGTAGCAGTAGCAGCGGCGGCGGCAGGCGATGCATTCCTTGGAAGCTGGATCTCTTGCCCCTGTGGATCCTGCTGCCTGAGGCGGTCGCCTCATCCTGTTGCATGGGTGGGCTGGTCCTGTTGTAATCCCCGAACATGCGAGTCCTACATTGAGGCTAATATAAATATTAGTGAAGAAATAGTGTGGTGATTAAATAGTCAACACACCAAACAGGAAGAAATTTAAAAGGGGGCTATACATTGTTTTCTCTTAGTTCAATGAACGCCCTTGATAGCAAATTTATTTTTATTTTTTAAAGTTTGCTTAAGCAAGAGAAACCTCTGTGTCCATTTTACTAGTATTTAGCCTCATGCCAAACTTGCACTCTACTACAATTTCCTTATTTTATACCTCTTGGGTCTCCTAAGTAGTTTTGGTAATCAACTACCTTCCATTTGGGCAAGTTAATATATATTTAAAAACCTAAGAAATTGAGGTGCAGTAGAGGTTGCCATAAAACAAGTTCTTCCTTACCAGGAAATACAAATCCAGGCCCTAATCCTTCTTTCATTGAATATGTGGCCTTCCATTTCTGAAAGTCAAGAGCTACTGCTGTTGCTGAGGCCTTCTCCCCTTTTATTTGATGTTTAAGAATGTGAACTATTACACACTACTCAAGTTCATTTTATATGAAATACTAAGATTTTATATAATTGGGCCTTAACCTTTAATTGCTGAAATGCTGAGTTTAAACCTGCCAGGAACCTAGATGCCTCATCCATTTGGGCATAATCAATCTACACTGGTCATTTTATTTCTCTGTTTACAATTCACATATTGGAATCTAGTGTGACCCCTTCCCTGAGAGCTCATGACAGAAAATATCATGACAATAAATTAAAACAGACCGAACAACTATCAGGATAACCCTGAAATAATTAGCAAAAAGAGACAACTCAATATGAGAGGTTAAGGGCATTTCAATCATTAAACAATGACCACTAACCATAAATTCAACTGAGTATCTTACAGGCAAATAAGATATTAAATGTAAATGTATGTAACATGCTCCGAATTTCCCCCCAGTGAAAAGGCTGCCTTGGGATTCACCAAAGAGGAGCGGAAGGGAAGAGGAGCTATGCTTTTCCGACCAGCAATTATCTGCGTAACAATGGCCCCAGCTGCTTTTTGCAGTTGGGAGGAAAAGATTCAACCCGTGGTGGCTGGTGCCATGAGGTCATCAAGGCCTGCGCAATGAGGTCACAGGGGCAGGGCTAATTATTCTCGTTTTCTCCCCATCCTCCTCCCTTGCAAGGATATGGTAGACACTAGAATACTGTAGTTTTACAAACAATGTTTTAGTGTCGCCTGGATTTTTTAAAAAATTGTTTGGCTTTTTTAGTTGCTTGTTTCACTTGGTATGCCTAAGCCCTGGTTGCTCCAAAGCACCAATGGTTACAAGTATGATGAGTGGGAATTTTGGGGATTTTAATGGGGAAATGGCCAGCAGGAAAAAGTTAAGCACCCTTTCTCTTGATATTCTTTTGCTTCTGGTCACAACCTCCTAAGGCTGCTTTTCATTAGAAAAAAATGGGAAGACTGCTGCACACATCTGCATGAAATATCAAGTTTGGCCTTCATCCAATTCTGTCTCTCTGATGAGTATACTTGTATGATACTCATGTTTCCACACACATAGTTTCTAACATTCATTATCTAATTTTTTGGTGGTCATTTTTTGAACTCTTATGTGTATAGAGATTCTAATTTGATGTGGAAATCAACTGTAGGCTCACACACCCCAATTTAATTGGAAGGCTCTTTAAATCTTAATGTCTTAATTGTATTGTATTGTACAAATTGTATTGTGTCTTTTAGTTATGAATGCTTATATTAAATATATTGTTTTAATGTTTGTTTTGATACTGTGTGATCTACTTAGAGGCCTGTTTTGGAATTAAGCACTATATAAATGAACAGATCAATCGATAACTGCACCATTTCACTAGGGCTATGCAGTACCTTCATATCTGATGTGAATCCACAATGAATCAGAGGTGTTTCTCAATGATTTTTAAATAAAGTGTGTGTGTGGGGGGAGGAACCAAATGAAGCAGTTGGAATGGAAAAACTTTGGAATAAAGCTTTGTTGCTTAACAAAAGATTGTTTACATCTTTGCCTTGCCTATACTTAACTGGAACTGTTCCATGCAACTCTAGAGTTTTTCCTTATAAAGAAAATGCCAGGGTGTTTCTCCCCACAGAGGGTGGGGGCTTGAGGAAACATGGCTGAGAGCAGGCCAGCCTTGAAAGTCCCCCTGCCGGTGTAATAGTACCTGACGTCGCTTGCAAGTTTGTTGTTAAGTTGTGGGTGAACGTATCAGACGACACAGCGATTCTTCAAACAGCTCTTGTTTATTCACAGGCCAGAACAGAACTGAACTGAAGGGTTCAGCCAGCCTGCTTATATAGAGCTCCACTAGAACGCAACAGTAACCATTTTCTGTAACTATCCAATCACTGAATGTCACTTTTGATCCCTTATTTGCATATGTGGACCTGAACTATCTACAGTATCCCCCTGCTGGCCCAGGGTGAGAACTTCAGTACATAACATTTGTAGTTCAAAGGTCCCTGTGAATTGCTTCTACTTCTTTCATGCCTTCGATGCTCCGCACAAATGCGGGTTCTTTGCAGAGTACTCTGTGAAGGGGCTGCTCTGAATCATGCCAGGCAGGGGAAGAGCCTGGCAGCCCTGCCATGTCCTCCCGTGGGGTGAGAGCAGAGCAGCAGGGCCTCCTGGGCATTGGGGACTGCTGCAGAGGCAGCACGAGTGGGAGGGACTGCCCAGGAGCCATTGGTGCCCTTCCTTGGAGGCCAGGCCGGCTGCCCTTGGGGATCCTGCCGCCTGAGGCAGTCACCTCACTTTGCCTCCTGGGTGGGTCATCCCTGAAGTGAAGGCCTTTTCATTCATTTAGGTTTGTTAGTATGTTTTAATTGATGGTTTTATCTGGTGGGGGGGCGGAGCGGGGATCCCGCTTCTTTCGTTATAATTACCAATTGCATTTTTATTCTTGGTTTTTACTTTATTTACTTTTTAATGGAAACTGCTTATGGAAGTTTACCTTAGCAGTGGAACAGACACTGAAAATCTTTTTTTAAAAAAATAATATTTATTACTTTTAAAGCTTACAAAAAAGGAAGAGAAGAAAGAAAAGACAAAAGAGAAAAGAAAAGAAAAAACAATACAATACAAAATATAAACAATACAAAACACAACCTTAACACATTAAACTAAACACATTAAACTAAACAAAACCCTATCCCTAATCCTAACCCTAAACAAAACAAAACAAAAACAATTTAAAAACATACGTCTCACCTTTTCCATACTCTATCTTTCATTCCCTTGTTTCATTGACCTCCTCTCACCTCCCTTTTTGTATTCTACTTCTATTAATTGTTTCAGCAAATCCTTTCCATCTTTCTCTATTTTCTGTCATATTATAAATATCTTAACATATTATTAACCTTATTTTCCATTAAAGCTAAAATACTTGTATATGCTTAACTCCTTATAACATTTCTACTAAGGCCATAAAATTTCATTCCAACATTTTTCTATCACTCATTAATTTTACAGTATTTATATAAATAAACTTTAAATTTTCCAATCTTCTTCCACCATCTCTTCTCCCTGGTCTCGGATTCTGCCAGTCCTTTCCGTCAATTCCATATAGTCCATCAACCTGGAGATCTTATGTCCGAGGCTCTTAACTCTTTTCCAAGTCCCTTCTGCAGGTCTTCTTCATATTCTTTAATGCTAAAGAGCAGATCTCGGGGAGACTCCAACCTAACAATGCTTTTATTCCTTCTCGACAGGTCAGCCAAATTTCCATAGTTAAAATTAAGATCCATAAAGTATTTCAGGACATGTTTCAAGCTTCCTCCAAATCCAAAGGCCCCCGGAACTTCAATCTCCTCCTGACCCAAGTCCATATCCCAAAAGTCCATTAATCTCTGCGTAGAGGGATCTTTCCAACTTTCCTTCTCCAGTCCAAGCCGGGCTCCGATCCTCAAAATCTGACTTTTTCTAGATTCAATCATAAAAGGCCTCAGCTTATAGTCCTCAATTTGCTTCTGTAAGGCTGAAGATCCCGCTTGTATTACTTTAGATTCGACAACAACAGCTTTCTCCTTCTCCTCCACAATTTGTCCTGCCAAAGTAGATTCCTGTACCAAGTCCTGAATAATTTCTGTGTTGGTGTTCACTTTTTGTCTCAAATTAATCGCTATTTGTCCCAAATTGTCAATTTTAGTAGTCATATCATCCGTCTTCTTGTGAAGCTGTTCCAGCGAATAGCTTATCTTACATAATGCAGTCACTATGGCTTCTCCTGTCAACATTCTTAAATGGTCCAAGGTCAATCCCTGGTTCTCACAATTTCTTATCTTGCAGCTGGCGATTCCCCAGTTACACTCCTGTAACAGTTTCAAAAGCTCCCTCTAGAGGGAAACAGTCTCCACTTGTATCAATCCTTTCAAGCACAACTCAAGCAATAAAGATAGTTTCAATTTTCAGTTACTTTTCCTCCTTTTTAAACGCAGAAGAGGACAATGGAAACAGTATATTTCTCTTATTTAGCTAGCTGTCAAATACGTTCTGTTCACAGTCAATGAACTCTCCCAAAACGTCACTCTTTCTGGGAGCCCGTTTCCAGGTTCAGAGCAGTGGTAATTTGATTTTTCACTCTGTCCTGCAGGCTCGCTAGGTCCGAAATTTCCCCCCTCTTCTCCTGCTTCCAAGGGGGGTTTGCTAATTTTAACCGATGGAAATTTAATCCTTTGCCAAAGGCTTTCCGAGGCTTTAGCTTGGTAACGTCTTTGCTTCAATCTATTTACAAAAGAGGAAGGCAGACTTCCTGTTTAAAACCTTCCCGTTTCGGTGCCAAATTAAGATATTTAAAGATCCAATTTTCTGTTCTACTCACGGGTAGTTGTTTAAAATCCAATTGTCCACAGGAAAAAGTCAGTGCTCTCCGGCAACAGCAATGCGGCTTCACTCCGTGAAAGAAGCAGTCAATTTGAAGCACCGCGCCACTCACCCCACGTCGCTCCGGATCCCCAAAACAGGGTTTCCCCGCGAGTAGGGGAGGCGCAAAAGGTGCCAGCCGAATCCCAGGTTCACAAGCTTCTCCTGCCTGTGATTTCAGTGGGTCTCCGCCTTCGCCGTGGCGGTCAGACCCTGCTTTCCACGGAGCAAGTTCCTCCCGATCGGAGGAGCTCCGCCATTGCCGGAGGCGCCAACCCGGAAGTCCAGAACAGACACTGAAAATCAGCCAATAAGGCTATTGACTTTGGGCATAATATTGAATACGAATCTTGGTCAAAATTGTGGAACCAAACTTTAAAATGTATGGCTTTAAAAGGGAATGTAATGAAAATGATGTATAGGTGGTACTTAACACCGGTGAAATTGGCCAAAATGTATAGGATGAGGAACAAACTATGTTGGAAGTGTGGAGAGAAAGATGGAGATTTTTATCACGTGGTGGGAATGTGATAAAGTAAACGTATTTTGGGAATTGGTCTACAATGAACTAAAAAAGATCTTTAGATATACCTTCCCAAAAAAACCCGAGGCTTTTTTGCTGGGCTTGATGGGAGAAGAAATTGCAAAGATTGACCAAAGACTATTTATGTACACCACAACAGTGGCAAGAACTTTATTAGCCCAAAGATGGAAACTGCAGGAACTAACAACGATTGAGGACTGACAGACGAAGACGATGGACTATGTGGAACTGGCCAAGCTGACAGGAAGGATCCGGAACCAAGACGACCAAAAGTTTCAAAGAGATTGGAGTAAATTTATTGGGTATATGAATAATTATTATAAAAATGTGAAGACACTAGCAGGATTGATATAAATTCTGCAAAGAAAAAACTGTAAATCTCAAAACTTTATAGACCATTGAGACAGAGTTGATCATAAGGATATAAAGGTCTGAAGTAGAGGATATAAAGTGCGACACAAAGATTTGAAAATTAAAAACCGGTTGAAGGGATGGAGGGAAGTCACAAGCTCAGCAGAGCAAAGAATTTATTTGTTTTGTTATTGATATGCTGAAATGTTGTGTTAAAAAAGAAATTAATAAAAATTATATTAAAAAAGAAAAAGAAAATCAACCAATAAGTGCAGCTTTAAATAACAAAACAATAGCAGATTTATTTATTTTAAATTATTCAGCAGTCTTTTCAGAGGAATTATTCAGATTCTGAAAATTATATTCGTTGCAGTGGCATTCCCATTAGTGATAACCCCTAACCATTTTCAGGGGCGGATCCTGCTGAGTACCCAGTATCAAGGAGTGAGTGATGGATAGAGAAAAAAGCAGGCATTGTAACCATGTCAGACTAAACGCACTAGCAAGATTTGTCTTACATGCTGACCTTTCATTGATATATGAAGAAACATTAAAATGTTATCCAAAGTGCTCAGTTTCTATGTGAGAATATTCAGGCCAGTATCCCCTTGTTTCATTTTCCTGACTAATGCAGCCAGAGTCTCTGTGGATGAAGGTTTGTACTAGCATAAATGTCCTGACCATCTCAATTAATACTTCATGAAAAGTCGGGAAACGCTGTGGGAATGTCAATATTTGGCAATAAAGAGACCTGACAGCCTGAGGATTTACATCTTCTTGGCCTACTTCTCACTGAGGTGATAAATCTGTGCCTGGGATGGACCAGTTTAGCCTGCTGGAGCGGGGAGGGGACAGCGCTCACATGACCGAATGCTCTTTCATATGAAACAAGTCCCTCCATGTTGAAATCAGAATGTTGAAAGCAGAAGGGATTTATCTTAGCCTTCTCCCTGGCAAAGAAGGAGGCACTTGGCAGACTCTGATTCTATTCCTCATCCTCCAGGAGGCATGGAAAACTACACGTCCCAAGCACCCCAGTAAGCTGTGATACACCTGAGCTTGCCCATCAAAGTTGTGCCTGCCCTGTCATTCTTTGTGGCCAAGAACTGCGGTGGATCAGCAGGGCTGCTGCCAAGAGGGCAACCCAGGGCCCTGTCAAGGACTGGCACCCAAGGCTGAATTTGCACCAGGACCCAGGTTATCTCCATGTTTCCAGACAAGCCTAAGTCCTCTTCTTTGCCCTCTAAACATTTAGCCCCGCTGTATCCCCAGAATTCTTTTACTCTGCCCAGAAGGAGCAGCACAAAACTGCACTGGATCTTCCAGATGAAATTTAATAAGGCACTACCTTTGGTCAAAGGCAAGCCGTACATCAGAGGGCGTACACCCAGACGTAGAACTAGCAGTCAAGTGCTCATTCACATACAACCAAAATATTTTTCTCTGCATTCATCTCATTGGTTTTTTCCATAACTTCCCTAGAACCTTAAAGAATCAGCCAGTTCTAAAATCCAAATGCCTAAATGTTATTTACAAGGAGTCCATTTAAAATTGGCAAAGAAGAGAGAGTACAGCCTGGCTGTACATGTGTCTGTTTACTCGCACTCTGATTCCCATTCCGTTGCTCAGACAATGCAAAATAAGATTTACATCCAGTTTAGGTCCCAGGTAGTATTCCTTTGTGAACAATCAACATTACTTTTCACATTTAGGGACAAGGACTTATGTATGTGTTTGCATTTATTTCTTTTTAAAGTTTTTATCCTGCATTTTGGACCTCGAAGGCAGTAAACAAAACAGGAAATAAACAATTGGTAATGGCTACATTAAAACAGCACAAGCAGATGTGAAATGATTTAAAGCTATTAATAAAACCATTTCAAGTGAAAACATTGGGGTTTGATGATATACACTATGGGTCATCAGTCTCACTATAACCCCCAGTGTCCAACACAGGGCCTCTTTTATTTCTGTCATATACATTGTCTTCCTCCATCATCCCTCTATATTCGTCTTTGTGTGTTTTCTTAAAATAAATCTAAAAAGGAAGGGTTGGCGGAGAATTGGTCCCAGGTATGACCCGTTAGTGCACATGCCAACCCATCCGTTGAAGGCCAATAACGTACATAAAAATGTTGCTGTGGCTAATCCTCAACATCAGTGCCAAGCCTCCTTTTTGTACTTGTTTTGTAACTCTATGAAATTGAAATTAAATTAAATTTGGTGCTTGCAGAGCTGAAGGTATAGGTCATATCCTTATGAAGCTTTTGCTTACTGCTGACCCCTGCTGTCAGACAGGAGACATGGCAGCTCTTTCCCTGCCCTCTGAGCACAGCATCAGGAACTGGTTAGGAGGCTGCGGTTAGTGCTGCTGCTGCTGTTATGAAGTGCAGTTTTCTTTTAAAAGGACAGCACCCATTTTTCGTATGACTGTGCTTAGAGAACCTTTAAATAAGCAGAATGTGACAGACACTCTGAGTCATGCTCAAATGAGCTGTGCCATGGTTTCTTGGCTGAAATGAATGTTCAACTGCAGAACATTGGAGACAGGGAAGAGACGCATGCAAAATAACTCAGGGAGCATAGCGGTGTCTCGCTAGATTGAGCTTTGTGGACCTTTCATAATAAAATAAAAATGCAGACAAAATTTGAAACAGGGTTGATCATTCTTCCCATTAGGCCTCAGGCTCCTGCTCTGTAGTCAGTTGGCTGACTTGGTCTGTTGCCTAGCAAGCTGTCTAACAAGGGGGGAAAGGAGGAACCCACTGTAGGCTTGCCTTTGCTCATCACTGAGCCCCATAATTTGTGGGATTTGCTTAGGAGTGGAAATATTTGGGTTTGGCATCTCCAGAGTATATGTCCCAGCCCCCCCCCCAAAAGACTTGCTCTGCTTTCTTTAACATTCAGTCTTCGGGGTGACATTGAAGTGGTTGGTTCCTTTTTACAGGACAGATGTTGCCTTGACAGAGCAACTCTAGGTAAGGCAGAAAGATTTTAGTATTTCATATTCACATAAAAAGTTGAGCTATTTTATATATAGTGGACTGCGGTGTGTATGTGTGTGTAAGAATATTATCTTTAGTTCCTTCTATCTAATTCTCTCCTGTCTTCAAATCTGCTACCTTTTTTCATTGTTTTCTTATATATAGTACACAAAAGCTTACGCAATAACAATAGATTTGTTAATCTTTAATGTGCCATAAGACTCTTTGTTGTTTGGATTATCTTTATCATCAATGATCTTTTTAAGGATCTATTTATATGAATGGATTTACATTATAATAATGCTTTCCCATGAAAAATTAGAAAAGATTTATGGTTTATTATCTATTATATTTAGCAGTATACAGAAAGTATGTTTGGTGTAACTGATGTCATTTTGCATTATTAGATGAAATTTTAGGGTTTGTTCCATGCATAATGTTGTTTTTTAAATAAAAACAACCCACAGGTACTTCTATTATAATTAATACTTATGTTTATAGTCATCTGTATTATGGTAGACTTATTCAGTTAGAGGCTCATTCCTTTAGTGTGCCCCCGAAGAAGACTGTTATTAGCCACAATACATTTGCTTATTTTATTCTTTTACAAGGACTATGATTCTTTGATAAGGATTTCTTTTTCTTTTCTTTTCTTTGGATTTTGGTGCTACATCCTTTCCACACACATATACAGCTGTTCCTTTCTGAGTGCAATGATATGAACCAGGCCAGAGCACAGGAAGATGAGGACTTGGAACATTAATGTGTGTCATCAAAAAGAGAGAGCAGAGCGGGAGCAGAGTGGTTGAGAGACTGGAGTGATTAAAAACAACATTCCTGGTTCAAGTCTCACCTCTGCCTGGTGAGTCTGTTGGCAGGGAAAGGGGCAGCAGAAGCCATAATAAAAATGCACACATTGTGTACAGCATGATGGCACACAGTCCTAGTCATCAATACTTCTCAAATTGACCAATGACAGATCGGCCTGTTGTCTGCTGGAATGCAAATAGCTGCCCACAGGATTCAGGCAGAGGGTTTGTCAATGAAATTGTGGTCAAAATTAAGAAATTCTGAAATCTCTTAAATGTGTTTCATCATCATTAAGGTATCTCAAATCCATCTTCAGCAGAGATGCTGTTTGCAGTTCTATTGAGTTAGTGGGATACAATATAATGATGCCACCTCCATAGAAGCAAGGATCTTGTTCTTGCAAGGATTGATGGATCACACATTCCTGACCCATCCAGGTGTGGTTATTATTTCTTTGGGTAAAAGGGGGGGGGGAACCATGTAGGTGAAAACTGCCTCACCTGTGAAGTTGAATAGAAACCTTTCCGCTGACCTGCTCTTGGATCATCTAAGTGCTATAGGAGCATTAATGGCCTTTCAAAGCAAGAGCTGAGAAGATAACACCACCACCCCCTTTCTAGGCACAGTCTACTTACAAAAAGGTCACCAACAACACGATAACTTTGCAAATGGGAATCCTGTGGGCTTGTCACAGAGACAGTTTTGGGAGATCTGTTGTTTTTTTAAATCTCAAATTGAGTCAACAGACCAGATCAAAGATGTGCTAGAAATATAGATTCAGTCCTATTTCAGAGGTATCTAGCCATCTCTTTAGGGACTCAGTCAGCTTATTTTGGAGGTAAGGTACAGAATGATGATAAGAGATGACCTACACTGCCCCAATCCTGGAATTGGCAAGATGCATACCCTCCAACATTTCTATAATGAAAATAGGGACATCCTATTCCATCATAATATTTTTACTCTTTGTACTCTACCCATCTGACTGGGTTTCCCCAGCCACTCTGAGCAGCTTCCAACATATAGAAAACCATAAAAAAATTAAACATTAAAAAACTTCCCTACACAGAGCTTCCTTCAGATGGCTCGGGGGCCAGATAACTCCATACCCTCCAACATTGCTCTGATGAAAATAGGGATGTCCTAAGGAAAAGGGGGACATTCCAGGATCAAATCAGAAACTTGAATGGTTTCTGTAAATCCGGGACTGTCCCTGGAAAATAGGGACATTTGGAAGGTCTGAAGATGCTGCTTGAGTAACTTGCTATCACAGGAGGCTTCAGAGCAGTTCCTGCTGCATGTGTGACTAGAGCAGTAGCTTCAAGTTTGGATTTGATATAAAATGTATATGAAATGTGCTCCCTGTTTCTGATTAGCACTGTTGCTAACCTCTTCCAGGCCACGCTGAAGCAGCTCTCATGGTGCTGTGAAAATGCATGAATCTGGCCTCAGAGGAATACTAGCATGGAGCTATTTGCCCGAATTTAAAGCTGGAATTTTGAATCAATACTCAACCTTAATGTCTAAAGGCCATAATCCAGTCCCCTGAGATTAATAATTAGAGAACTCTTTTGACTTGATTCAGAATCAAATCAGCAATTACAGGCATATCTGGATAATTCTTCGTTGCCTCAGAATTCTTCTCTGTGTGTTCCTGCTCCAGAACATATGTCTGCCCTCACAATTCACTGTAAGCTATATAATATGGGGGTTGGCAGAACGTGAATAAGGATAATCCATTTATCACAAAGAAACCCAGTCGGCCAGGCTCACCCAAGACACTCAGAGAAAAACAAAGGATGCAATCCAGCAACCTGTCACATCACCTGCATCCAGGCCCCAATGCCACCCTAAGGAGAGCTCAGATTTGGGCAAATCTCTCGGCATTCCCTCCCTGCCTGAATATGTCATTTGCACATCATCTTCTGACTTTCTTGTAGCTTCTCTTGTTCCATCTCCATGCAGAAGCCTGCAACTGAAGAATCACTGGAGGGAAAGGCCCTGCCAGTTGTCTTAAGCTGAGATGGCATTTTCCATAGGTCAGCCAGCCGGGCTCCCTGTGAGCTATCTAGGGGCCTGGCCTGGATGTGCTTTGTTTTGACCTGACCTGACTGAAAGAGGCTCTGGTGTTGCTTTCACTTACACTGTGTCCCAGCTTTAGTTGAACAGGATGTAACTGTGAAAAACTCAGGATTATTCCATTCGTTGAGCAAGAGAGATTTTGAACTCCTCTAGAACTACCACTGCTCCAAATTGGGGCCTTTGTGCCAATCCTGGGTGGAATCTACACACATATTTAAAAAACGCTGTGAAAATGCTTTGTTTTAAAACATTTTGAAAAATATATTGAATTCTAGTGTCACGTTTGTGTATTGCACTTTACAACACATTTAAAATGTTTTATTTGCAGCTGTGTAGCTGAATCCCTGCTTGACTGTTCTTGCTTAGGTAATGCAAGATTTGATTGGCCATCCTACATGCTCAGGATCACGCTGCACATGGCCATGTCCAACTTTTTCAAATACGACAATTAGCAGTCAAGGAAAGTTACATTCTCATTTTTAAAAATTATTCTACCCAATCAAGCACATTTTTATTGAAACTGAGAGCTTAAAGTAATCTGCTTCTGAGCAGGCGCCAACAATGCTCAGAGTGCCCAGAGTGATGAATGCAGGCTGTGCAGGTACAAAATAATATTCATTTAAATTATAAACAGAGAAAGAATTTCAAGATAAAAGTACTTTCTCTGTAATAAAGCCAACAATTATGAGCAGGGGGAATTTGTATTCTGAACTTGTGTTATTTTCAAACTTCTGTAGCATCCCTATCTGAAATAGCTGATCTCTCTGATCTGCAGTGATAGGACTTGCCAAACTCTTGATGAGGATGTGACAGACTGTCCTGTTCTGCTGCCAGCTGCGATTCCCAGAGTTCCTGGGAAGAGGGATTTGACTCTTGACCCACTCTGAGAATTGTGGCTTGGTGAATGAAGGTCTCCTAATAACTCCAAACACCCATGACAAACTACAGTTCCCAGGATTCATTGAGGGAGGCAGCGGCTGTATAGAGCCGGCTCTAGACAGCAAATGGACCCTTTATATTTGCAGAGGGGATGGCAAGAGGAGGAGGAAGACAGATGGTTGTGGCATGAGAGACAAGGGCACGAGCTGAACAGGCCTTTTCTGTGGTGGCTCTCCATTTGTGGAATGCTCTCCCCAGGGAGACTCTCCTAGTGTCTGCATTACATATCTTTAGGTAGCAGTTGAAAACATTTTTCTAAAACCATACCTTGGGCTGATTAATCTGTGGCCTTTGAAAGGTGTTTGGGGGGTTATTGGCTTCT
The DNA here is from genome assembly GCF_027172205.1 of Podarcis raffonei. Lineage (NCBI taxonomy): Eukaryota > Metazoa > Chordata > Lepidosauria > Squamata > Lacertidae > Podarcis > Podarcis raffonei. The sequence goes on from NC_070608.1 coordinate 90,601,139, forward strand.
TTTTGTTTGTTTTTGTTAGGTACAGTGGTACCTCTGGTTATGTCCTTAATTCATCCCGCAGGTCCGTTCTTAACCTGAAACTGTTCTTAACCTGAAGCACCACTTTAGCGAGTGGGGCCTCCTCCTGCTGCTGCCGCCGCGCCACTGCTGTACAATTTCTGTTCTCATCCTGAAGCAAAGTTCTTAACCCGAGGTACTAGTTCTGGGTTAGTGGAGTCTGTAACCTGAAGTGTCCGTAACCTGAAGCATATGTAACCCGAGGTACCACTGTATTTTGTTCTCATTTTGCATTTTTATGTTGTGAACCACCCTGTGATTTTCAGATAAAAGGGTGGTATACAAATTTAATGAAAAATAATTATAATAATAAATGCAAGCAATAATAGCTACACATAATAAAACTTGGCTACAGATAAAAAGTAAGAATTTGAGTCAAAGTATAACATATTAATATTTTTGTTCAATAATGTTTGATTACAAGGTAAAAGCAGCAAAGTTGTCTGTGTGTGTGTGTGTGTGTGTGTGTGTGTGTGTGTGTGTATATCTCCCCTTTGGAAATCGGGTCCATGCAGAAGTTTTGGCAAGTAAAAGTGGGAGGCAGCAGGAGGAGGTGTGCAAGTCCTGAACAGTGAAGGCAGGTGGTGGGTCCAAGTCCAGCTAGTGAACATTGAGAAAGGAAGATCGCGACAGAGCTACACCTATTAAAAAACTTAACTACAGATGAGAAGCAAGAATTTGAGCCAAAGTGTTACCGTACATAGTAAATTTCATCCTTGCCAATAGATGACAAGAGACAAAGTTATATTCGTTCACTTAGCAAAGACATTACCAGAGATAAACAAATGAATGTAGAAATGTCAGAATTCTCCAACCTTTCCTGAAAGCCTCCTAAAATGTTAAGAAATAGTGGTAAATCTCAGCATTGACCAACTTTCTGACTGCAGTACACACACTTTTCTGTATATCTTAAATTACCGTATGTGCAGATTATATGCGGACAAATTCTGTGGGTCACCTAGATTATAGTTTTATAGATATTAGAGACTTTAAGCAATATTTGAAGTTACTTCAGGTGCAATTTTTAACTAGTTTCTTAACACTGTAGTGATACATTTTTTTATTTTATTTCCTGAGCCTGTGGATGTTATAAATTCAGAATCTGACAGAAAGAGGAATGTGTTCATCTGTGTGGCTTGTGTGAAACAGTTCCTTATTACATCACCATAATTTGATCTTTCAGCAGGACAGTGACAGTTATGCCACTCTAGCCGTGTAGTAAAACAGATCCAAATCACATCATGTAAAATCATTTGTTTGGGGGGCTTCTTTTGTTAGTGACCACCCATGACTCTTGGCAGCCTTCCCGATGATGAGTTTTCCAAACCCTGCTGTTTGGCTAGCAGCTGACTGATCAGCCCTCGCTTTTAAGCTTTTCAGTTGGCCTTTTCTTTAAAAAACAAAACAAAACCCTTGGTAATTTGGATGTTTATTCTTCTTCACCTTGATTCCTAAAAGAGTCAGACATCTGATAGTCAGGTCAAGACTTTAGGAAATGGCTATTCCAGCTGAAGACAGTACATTTGCTGTTTTATTTTTAATACCCTCATTTTAGCTTCTTCACTGAAGGAAAATCATATTCAAATAAATGTAGCAGCAGAAAAAGCTTAGGTTATAAAAACAATTCTGTCATTGCAATGGAAGATCAGTCAAGATAACTCCGATCTAATTTAACAGAAATGGTAACTATAAAAGGATACACTTTCGTATATCTTTTTTTTGTCACAACAATTTTAGATGCTTCTAGTTTTATATTTTAAAAGAACATGCCATAAATAATTTGCAGTGCAATTTTACACATTTCTACTCAAGAGTAAGTTCCATGGATTTCACTAGAGCTTACTCCCAGGTAAGTGGATAAATGACTTTATCCTATGTATGCAAGGAAACCTCCATTTTGAAATCCATCCAACATCAAAATGATATGAAATGTATGTGTATCAGGGGTCTCCAGAAGATATAGTATCCATCTTTTGAGGTGTCATAAATGAATGAATGAAAATGTTCTTACTTGCTAGCTTCACATATTCAGAAGATATGTGGGCCACAGCAAATATTTTCAGCGCTTAATAACTGTATAAGTGACATGTGATCTCAAAAGAGAGTATTTTGTTAATTAGTGATTTTTTAAAAATAAACACCTAAATAATCAAAAGGCACAATTTGACATAAAGTAAAACTCCTCCCCCCCCCCACACAGTTAATGAAAGGTTCCTGTTTGTGACTCTGAAGACTTTGGCTTTGAAGTCCAAACCTCCCAAACCAAACCAGGAATTTGCTAGTGATTTATTACTATTTAGACAAGTGGTGAACAGAGAGTTACTATATGGGAATTCTGCATGCCATACCTGTCATGGAGCACCACAGAAACCCAGGAGACAATCTCCCCTTTCTCCTCTGGCTGATGTCTCCTGTTCCCTTTTATAGGGGTCCCACGTCTTAACATTTTTTTCAGGGCAATATCTGCCTTCTGAGTCGTGTGGGAATTGGTAGAGATCACATGAAGGATGCAGGTGTCTTGACAGGTTGCATTATCCAAATAAGCAGAAGATGGCCTTGAGTTATTTATTATCTCAAGTTAAATCAAATATATAGAAGAATCTTTGGATCCCCTGCTAAATGTGCCCAATCTATGGCACCCAAGGGATTTGCCACCTTAAATCACTGCAGGATATTCGATTGAAAAACAGCCAGCCGGGTGGAGCAGGGAACTGCAAGACCCTTGTATTCTGCATGGCTGTTTCAACCCACTGGAAAATGAGTGTGGTGCAATTGAGTGTTGAGACTTGAATCCCTAAGAGATGTGTTCAAATCCTCATTCAACCATGATGTTCAGTGGGTGGGCCAGTCAACTGCCTATTCAAACCCATAGGGTTGTTGTTAGACTAAAGTGGGATAGACCCATGTTTTCCCATTTGGAAGAAAGGTCAGTTATAAAAAAGCAAATTCATAGTGGTTGGAAGTGACGCGCCTATATTTTGGGGGCCCTGAAGCTTAAACTGTCTTTCGCAACCAACAGTGGGGTCTGGGCAACCACTGTTAACTTTTCCAATGGGGTCGTTCCATGACAGATCACCACCCCTTTACAACATCTGTGCTACTGACTCTGGACAAAACAAACAAAAATTACAACAGAAATTAATCAATTTGAGTCATGTGACTCAAATTGGGTCTACTGGACCCAACATTTTTAAGCAATGTGGATTAGAGTCACTTCTAGGGTCCCTCTGATATTAGGGGCCCTGAAGCTTAAGCTGCATTAGTTTCCTAGTAGATCTGCCCCTGGTGGTTGGGCATTAACCTGAGCCCCATGGAGGGAAAGTGGGATATAAGCTCCATCTATATCTATATCTATATCATAGAATCATAGAATCATAGAGTTGGAAGAGACCACAAGGGCCATCGAGTCCAACCCCCTGCCAAGCAGGAAACACCATCAGAGCACTCCTGACATATGGTTGTCAAGCCTCTGCTTAAAGACCTCCAAAGAAGGAGACTCCACCACACTCCTTGGCAGCAAATTCCACTGTCAAACAGCTCTTACTGTCAGGAAGTTCTTCCTAATGTTTAGGTGGAATCTTCTTTCTTGTAGTTTGGAACCATTGCTCTGTGTCTGCTTCTCTGGAGCAGCAGAAAACAACCTTTCTCCCTCCTCTATGTGACATCCTTTTATATATTTGAACATGGCTATCATATCACCCCTTAACCTCCTCTTCTCCAGGCTAAACATGCCCAGCTCCCTTAGCCGTTCCTCATAAGGCATCGTTTCCAGGCCTTTGACCATTTTAGTTGCCCTCCTCTGGACACGTTGCAGTTTGTCAGTGTCCTTCTTGAACTGTGGTGCCCAGAACTGGACACAGTACTCCAGGTGAGGTCTGACCAGAGCAGAATACAGTGGCACTATTACTTCCCTTGATCTAGATGCTATACTTCTATTGATGCAGCCCAGAATTGCATTGGCTTTTTTAGCTGCCGCGTCACACTGTTGGCTCATGTCTAGTTTGTGGTCAACCAAGACTCCTAGATCCTTTTCACATGTAGTGCTCTCAAGCCAGGTGTCACCCATCTTGTATTTGTGCCTCTCATTTTTTTTGCCCAAGTGCAATACTTTACATTTCTCCCTGTTAAAATTCATCTTGTTTGTTTTGGCCCAGTTCTCTAATTTGTCAAGGTCGTTTTGAAGTGTGATCCTGTCCTCTGGGGTGTTAGCCACCCCTCCCAGTTTGGTGTCATCTGCAAATTTGATCAGGATGCCCTTGAGTCCATCATCCAAGTCGTTGATAAAGATGTTGAATAAGACCGGGCCCAAGACAGAACCCTGTGGCACCCCACTAGTCACTCTTCTCCAGGATGAAGAGGAACCATTGATGAGCACCCTTTGGGTTCGGTCAGTCAGCCAGTTACAAATCCACTGAGTGGTAGCATAGTCAAGACCGCATTTTACCAGCTTCTTTACAAGAATATCATGGGGCACCTTGTCAAATGCCTTGCTGAAATCAAGGTAGGCTACATCCACTGCGTTCCCTTCATCTACCAGGCTTGTAATTCTGTCAAAAAACGAGATCAGGTTAGTCTGACATGACTTATTTTTCAGAAATCCATGCTGACTATTGGTGATCACAGCATTCCTTTCTAGGTGCTCACAGACTGTTCGCTTAATGATCTGCTCCAGAATCTTCCCTGGTATTGATGTCAGACTGACTGGGCGGTAATTATTTGGGTCCTCTCTTTTCCCCTTTTTGAAAATAGGGACAACATTTGCCCTCTTCCAGTCTGCCGGGACTTCACCTGTTCTCCAGGAATTCTCAAAGATGACTGCCAGTGGTTCTGAAATCACATCTGCCAGTTCTCTTAATACTCTTGGATGCAGTTCATCTGGCCCTGGAGACTTGAATACATCTAGACTAGCCAAGTATTCTTGTACTATCTCCTTAGTTATTCTGGGCTGTGTTTCCTCTGCTGAATCCTTTGCTCCAAATTCTTCAGGTCGGGCATTGTTTTCTTTATCAGAGAAGACTGAGGCAAAGAAGGCATTGAGGAGTTCAGCCCTTTCTGTGTCCCCTGTTTGCATTTCACCATCTTCTCCTCTGAGTGACCCCACTGTTTCTTTGTTCTTCCTTTTGCTACGAACATACCCATAAAAGCCTTTTTTGTTGCTTTTAACCTCTCTAGCAAGCCTGAGTTCATTCTGTGCTTTAGCTTTTCTGACTTTGTGTCTACACGTGCTGGCTATTTGTTTGAATTCCTCTTTGGTGGTTTCCCCCCTTTTCCATTTTTTGTACACATCCTTTTTTAATCTTAACTCCGTTAAAAGTTCTTTAGATAGCCACCCTGGCTTCTTTAGGCACCTTCAATGTTTCCGTCTCATTGGTAAAGTCGAGAAATTGAGTCCTAGTATGCTTGGCTGCTCCTTTCATGTATATCTATATCTATATCTATTTCAAATATCGAACCTGTTTTAGAATATCTGAGCACCCAAAAACAGAAAGCAAAACCATAGATTGAAGCAGGTTTCCCCACCATTGGTTTCCAATTACTTGTGCTCTTAGTATGCATGAGCACCTAAAGTGCTGCCCATAGCCAAGATAAGGTTCTCCCTACATATAGTTCATGCATATCTGAAGGGTGAGGAGCACATAGCTGAGCTTCTGGGACCTGCAATTGATTTGGAGAAGCAAGTGTGCCATAGGTCAACACTCACATACATCTGGTCTGCACCTGAGGAAACCTGAGAATTTCTTTTGCCCCCTCAGTAAATCCTGAACCTTGCCTGCTGCCTCTTTGATTCTTTGTGGAAATGTAGCCAGCGACTATGGAATTTTTAAATTAAAACATTTTTTATGCATGAAGAAGGATCCAAACAAATATATGTAAAGAGAAAGGAAATAAGCTCAGAGTGGAGTTGCCAGCACATTGTCACACCCCCGAACTCACCTTGTCTAGTGGTAACTGGAGAACATTTATCATTCCACTCAGTCTCTGAAGACACTCCGCCTCAGAGGTGCAACTGAGCAACACCTTCCCAGTTACCGGGGGGGGGGAGTTTCTCCCCTCCTTGCCTATGACTATGAGACAGAGAATTAGGAAAATGAGCCGAATGTTCATCAAAACTGCATAATTTATTCACGTTGCAAAATTAAGCAGAACTGGGACAGAAAAGTAGTGTTGCTATTATTTCTTTATATAAATACATTGAGGCAACTCTCTACTAGAGCTGTTGAGAAACAGATTCAACCAGCCATTTGTGAAATTGACTCAGTAATTTGAGGGAAATAGCTTTGTAAAATTGTCCTCCACCAACTTTGTCCCCCACAGGGTGTCATCACATTATTTTGACATATTTGCTTGAGAGCAAGTCAGGGAGCTTATTTCTATGAGGCATGCATAAGGCTATGCTGTTATTAATCTCTGATTCATCCTCGCCCCTGATAAAAAAAGGAGCATGGGATACCTTTTAAATATCTTGAAGAGAGAATTTTTGTCCTGCAAGAGCAGTGTAAAAGGTTTTCCTTAACATTTCAAGCTTTAAAAATAGGCTGCATGGAGCAGTACACAATAACTGCATTTTTTGACAATATAATTTCTTTGGACCCATTTAATGAATAAATCAGAACAAAACAGAGCGGAACTGAAACATACAGGACTGCTTCCAAATTCTACATCTTGCCGTCACTGCACATCTTAGCAGGGCCAGCCCAAGACATATTGACACCTGAAGCAAACCACAAAATGGCACTCCCCTCACCATCGGAAAAGAAGAGCGAGTGAAGATCACCATCAGGAACGAGGGGGAATAAAGCTCTACATCAGGATCTGCTGCCCATGTGGATCTTGCCACCCAAGGCAGCTACCTCACCTTGCCTCATGGGTGGGCTGGCGCTGACCCTAGGTTTTTACCACAGCATCTCTTCAATAAAAATTGCTTCTGAAGAAATGAACCACCCACTCTTTAAAAGTGTCTGCTTCTTTGTAGATGAGATTCAGCTGCTATCAGGGGGGCCAACTTGAATAAAATATGGGGGGGGCAGGTAACCCCCGCCCCGCATAATCAAGCACACAATGCAGCACACACACACTGTTTGAATGGCAATGCCCATCAACTTTAGGTGGGCCCAGCCCCCTCAAATATTTTATGGGGGAAGCAAAGACCCCTCGGCCCCTAGCAGTTGGCTCCTATGGCTGCTATCGACTATAATTGTGGCCCCCAGTGAATAGCAAAGAAGGCAGCAGTTTCCCCTTCCCCAAAATTTAAAAAAAACCCCACACATCAGAACAGGGCTTTCATGGGGGAACAAAATGGCAGCCACCCCCATTCAATTCCTGTCCCCAAAAGGAATTTCACTTCACCAAAACAAATCAGCCAATATTTCAGGGTGAAATGGGTCAGAAATGGTTGCATATGGTAGATAATATTTTCATGATTGGCATTAACTGCTGATCCTGTCTCATTGATCAGTTCTTTTATATTGTTTTTACAAAACTGAAAGTTTGAGTGCTGCTTTTGAACCAAAAGGGTGGGATGTAAGTGTTATATTAAATAAATTAAGATGCTGTCATGAAGACTCTAGCTCCCAGCCTAGGAATGCAGCCGGTAGCAGACCACAGTTTGCAACCAACGGGATCAGATTTCTCTCAGAAAGAGGACAGAAGGCAGATGCGGACACACACACCCCGACCTTGAGAGGCAGCCAGATAAGGCTGGAGTGGAGACTGTGCTGGAAGCGGTCATGGCTTGCAAGAGGTACGGACAGGCATGAAAGAGAAGACTGACAGCCTGTCTTCTCAGGAAGAAGTTGGAGAGGATCCAGTGAGCCCACGAAGTTGCTGCCAGGGGAGGGTGTTTGACAGGAAACAAAATAAGAAACACAAGGGTCATAGGTTCAGTTTATTCTGCCAAAAACAGAAGGATTCTTTAGAAGGATCAACTGAGTGATGATGCCGGAAGCTTGGCTACAGCCGTTCGGAGCTAATTGCTTGTTTTTGCAATAAATCCTCCTTTTTAATTACATACGTTTACTGTGTTATCAAGCCGGGAACCTGGAATCCTAACAGATGAATAGACTTGCACTGCTAGATTTCCCCCCAGCTACCTGCTTCAGCACATGGAGAACATTTCCTAATCCCTTGATGATTTCAGTTGACCTCATCCCCCTTGACCAGCTCTGCAGTACCTGTTTTCAGAAGGAGTGATCAGAACAGCTCAGATGTTTCTACTTCTGGAGGCATTACAAAACCATAACTGGGGATATTTTTGTGCAGCATATTTGAATGGAGCTTCTGTGACAAAACTAGCGAGTGGATTGTGTCCATAGTCTCTCACAAATACCTTTCCTGCTGATTTTTAGATCTGTGGGCAGATCTGTCTCAGGAGAATTTCCTGAAGGTAGGGATGGGTTCCTCTCAGTTTCTACCTTTCCCAATCTTCACTTCAATTCATTTCCACATCAGTTTGCTATAAATAATCTTGAAAAACCAAAGCATGGCCGTACATTTTAAAGGCTGTTTTTGGAGAGTAGACTTGAATTTGTTCTCTCTCTCTCAATCTCTCTCTCTCTGTGTGTGTGTGTCACAGACAGAAAAACACAGGAATGGAAGAGAAAGAAAGAAAGAAAGAAAGAAAGAAAGAAAGAAAGAAAGAAAGAAAGAAACATGGCTGGGGATAGGGCAAACTTTCTAGACATAACTATCCCTGTGGTTTTTCAGGCTGTGTTTGAGGGAATCCTGAAATTCCTTGGAAGCTGAGCAGGGATTCTTCAACGAAGAGGTCAGTAAGGATAGATGCAGCTTGCCTAAAATGCAGCTTGCCTGCCAATACTACTCTTCTCCTGTAATGTGCAGGGTGGGAGGGTGGATGGTGTCATAGAATCATAGAATTGTGGAGTTGGAAGAGATCATGAGGATTGTTGTTGTTTAGTCGTTTAGTCGTTTAGTCGTGTCCGACTCTTTGTGACCCCTGGACCAGAGCACGCCAGGCCCTCCTGTCTTCCACTGCCTCCCGCAGTTGGGTCAAACTCATGTTGATAATGTAAGCCAACTCTGTGCAACACAGGAATATTTTGCTCAACATGGGGCTTGAACCTACAAGCCTGAGATTAAGAGTTTCACGTTCTACTGAGTGAGCTAAACCTCATCCTAAGCCATATTGTTTGGCCAAGTGAACTGCTCTAGAACATTCCCCATAATCCTCTGGTTCTGTCGCAGATGCTCTTGGCTCCTTTGGTGGACAATTCTGGCTTTGCTGATGTTCAAACACTGCGCACACTGTAACCAAGAGCCTGACTTGAGTTAAAGGCTGCCCACCTGGAATGCTACACCAGACGCCATAGAATCATAGAATCATAGAATCATAGAATCATAGAGTTGGAAGAGACCACAAGGCCATGATGCTTCTCCTGTTTCCTTTATGTCCCAAACCTCGTGTCAGGTCAGAATTAATGTCTGTAAGTGGTTCAATTGCTTGAAATGTGCTTCTATTAATGTTGTTATTTTATCCAAAATCATGACTTGTACTGGATACCAAGCAACTCAGCAGAGAGCTGGCGGGCATTTGTAACATAATGTATAGGAAGCAACTGATAGCAAATGAACTTGAGTAAGTGCTGAGTATGATGCAGGGGAGGTTCATCCCACTGCCATAATTCAACCCTCTGATCATGCATCTCAGGATCAGGTGACCCCATTGCTGAATATAGGAAGACATATGGGATCTGGGCAGGTATAAGTCGGGGGGGATGGCATTTAATCCATAGTATCATAGGGAATATGTGGCAGCAGGTGGGGTAGCAGGAAATCTTTGGGAAATGTGCCACTTACTTCTCACTGTGTTTTGTACCTGGGTGTATGAACAGCATACATGTTTTATAATTTGCCTAATTTTTGCTCTGTTTTATAATCTTTTGTGGTGGTTATTTTCTATGCCCTGCCTACGTATTGCATCCTATGGGCAGTAGGGTATACACATTGGTCTTTGTGTCTGCCACTGTACAGAACCTTGCAGTTATAAATGTGGAATTGGTCAATTTACCTCTTTCTTTTTTAAGAAAGAAGGATTAGGGAAACTGGGCATGCACATTAGTTTTTATGTGATGTACCAGGCAAACACAATCTTGAGGTCCATTCCCAGCTGCTTGTATTGAGTGTGGCCAAAGCTGTGTATATGTTGTGCTTAAACAAGCAAACAGAGGAACTCAATTTGGTGGCCCACATATTTTATCCCAATTGAAGCAATTTGCACAATTTGAGGCTATTTGCCCAAATTATCCCTTGCAGAATTTTGGCTGCATTTTTTAAAAGTTTGTTTCATCATGGGGATGGCGCTGATGCCGTGCTCCCAACCACCAGAAGCCTTGTTCAGCCGCCTTCCTCTAATCTGATTTTTCAGGAGGCATTCACTGAAACATTCTCAAGCTTGTTTTGCACCCATAAGGGGGTTTCAGGTGGTACTCAGGGGTACACAGCACCGGCACCGCTTTTATTTTGTTCTTAAAACGTGTGGCACTTACTGTAACAACTTCATGGTGAGTACCAGCACCTGTTTTTCTAGGAAAAAAGCACTGGCTAGAATCTTGCTTTTCATATAATATAAGGGCCAAAACTTAAATTCTGGTCCAAAACCACATTTTGTGCCTTTCCTGACTTCTCACAGCAAGCATTGTCACCGAAGCAAAGCAGAAGTTCTTATTTGAAATGATCAGGCTGGATGAGAAGTAACAAGCAGCTCCGAGTTAGATGTTGCAAAATACCTGTGCTCCTCTCTATGGGGGCAGGTGGCTGCACGGTGCAATTTTTACTAATTAGGTGGTCTTTTTCCCATGTCTCCTGTTCTGTTTGTTTTGTGTTGGATACAGAGAATGAGAGCTGTAAAAATTTAAGGTGCCTGCTCCTTACTCATGAACTAGAAATGGCTTTTCCTAGAATCATATGTTCATGTTTCATTTTCAAGAAAATGTGGATACTTCTGAGCATAAAAATGATATCTTCCAAACCAATTTTTAGGGACCCAAGTAAGCATCTCAGCACACCACACCTGATGCTGCCACCTAGTGGGGTTATGTCAGCATAGCTTCTTTTTTTCCAAAAAGTTGCCTTTTGAGAACCTTAAACATGCTGAGCCCAAAAATCTTTTACTCATAGCTTTGGCACTGTATATACAAACATATACAATACATTGTAAACAATGTAAAATGTTGCTCATATTTGGTGCTGAGATGAAAAACAACACACACACACACACACATTTTGGTAAAGATTTTCTCAGAAAGTGGATTTTCTTGAAACGTATTGGGAACCAACCAGCTTTTTTAGCACCTCCCTTTGTTTGTTTGTTTGTTTCTGGCTAGAGATGGAGAAAATTCGATTCAGATCACATTTAAAGGCAAATCTACCAATTCCACACTTTCTGAAACAATACGAGAACTGAAACACAGCGATCCTTTGAAATTTGCACTTATCTGAATTTTGTGATAAAGTTCTCTAATGAGGTAATGTTTACAAAAATGCATAAAAAATTACTATATTACTAAAAATAACATGCAAAATGCGTTATGTTAGGGGAAATTGCTTGTAAAAATGTGTATTCAAAACTGCATATGGAAATGTGTTTATTCAAAATTTGTACTGCAATGCTGATGAATTTTCATGAGCTTTTAAAAATGCAAATTGCTGCAGAAATGTGGAGAAGTAAAGTTAAGATTAGAAAATTGGTAATCTGAGAGAACCATACTTCACAGATCCTTCCATCCCTGTTTCTGACTTCTAGAATTGCTTTTGATCCTCTCCATAGTGCAAAAAGTGTTTACTCATTCAGATTAAGGGCAGGAGTCATCACTTTAAATTGGTTACTTTTTAAAAAAAAATAATTTTTATTAACTGGCCAATCAAATCAAATTAAATCACATCACATAAATTCCGAATTACAAAGCCGAATTTTAAATTTTGTTGGGGGGACCCATATTTCAAGATCCGAAGGGGGATTCGGATCATCTTCTTGCTACTGCGTTAATGTCCAAATCAATCCAAATCAGTCCAAACAGAGTTCATAATTCTATCCCATCTTATCTTGCTGTTTCCACATCACATCTTGTTCATATATTTTCTCTTTTTTCTTTATGATCTCTTCTGATAGTCTCCTTAAGCCGATAAACACCAATAATAATCCTGTGTGAATTTTTCCGTTCTTCCAATCATCAAATCGAGATGGTTTCCATATATCATCACCTTCATAGATAACATCGCTCTTTCCATCATTAATCTCACAAAACTGTCACTCTTAAGTCCCTCTGAGGAGTTTCACCCACAATATATAAACAGCTCTATTTCTCTCTTTCTCCTCCCAGACTCAAGACCTCCAACAGAACTTCCCAATATGGCGACGGCATTTTTAACTGCGTCATTCCAAAGCTCTTATACATTCCACGCTCTTCTTAAAACATGCTTTGGTTCGAAAGTTTATCTCCACACAGTCTTAAATCCACAGCTTAAGTCCTTAAAACGACATTTCTGACTCGTGAGGGGAGGGGATTCTTGTTTAATCACATAAGGAAAGAAAGGAAAGTTCCCCCCCTCCCCCATCAGTCATTTGCCGTACCGTATCTTGGCGTATCTTCTCATGATTTATTCTTGTCTTGTTTTATCAGAGATCTCTTCTGTTAGCAGTCTTTACTCCCCCTCCTTCCTTGAAATATGTGCATTCCTTCATCCAAATTGTTTCTTTTGAAGTTCTTGCAGCTAGTGGCGCGGATCAGGGACGGCGTCCAGGAGCGCCGGAATCCCACAGGAGGGCTTTGTGCCTAGTGCCCCCATCCCCACAAATTCGGGGGTAGTATAGGGCACAGCAGGCAAGGGCAGTCCCCCCCACCATCCTGGGGGGGGTAGGGAGGCTAATTACTCCCATCATAGCCTCCAAATTACCTCGTGTGGGTCGGAGAGATGTTATTGTCAGCCATCTTCCGATGCGCCCCCTAGTGGCCCCCACTTTAAATTGGTTACTTGAGGTCACCTGGTTGGCTCTCTCTGTCTCCATGGCATTGTGACATCACTATATTGTCCATGACTGGGTGACTGTGGCGGAGCACTGCCAAAAAGTTTCCAACATCCAGCAGTCCATGAGAAAGGCTGAAACAAGGGCCTTTCATGTATTTAGGATAAATAATTTTTGAAAAGAATTTTAAAACTTAGGGTTACACACTTAGTGTTTCTGCATCTACTTTATGTTTTGGAGACTGTTCCCTGTGCATTTGGACATCCCTTGAGATATCATTACCAAATTTTACCTGGAGGTTCCTGAGGTCAAGGAACAGGTTTTGATCTATGTTTGGATACAATTGGATGCCATTTAGAATCAAGATGGCAGACTGAACCTTCCAAATCTGTAATGATTGGTTTTGGTTTCTTATAATTCCCAAGTAATGTTAGGCATGAAGGTGTTGGTATACACAGACTTTTTTCTTTTCTTTTCTTTTCTTTTCTTTTCTTTTCTTTTCTTTTCTTTTCTCTTCTCTTCTCTTCTCTTCTCTTCTCTTCTCTTCTCTTCTCTTCTCTTTTCCCCCTTGCCAAGGCACATAGTCAGTGTTTCATCTTGGTTGCCCCTTCCTCAAAATTAATGAGCTGCTAGAAGTACTCCCTCCACAATTACGATGAAATCTGCCCCTTCCATATCATCACCCCATCAGAGAACTTCCCAGATATTCTTCATTCAACCAATCACCAAAGGTAGCTGCAGTTTATGACACAGCAGCAGCTAAGTCCATATTGTGCTACACACAAGTAAATGCAAGGGGTGTCTATACATGTGTGTTGATTGTAGGAAAACACCATCCTTTTGGGTTCAATAACAATTTGAATTACTAACAGTAACTGTGAATATAAAAAGATAATAAAGATTATAACTGTATGTAGCCACAAAATTGTGTGTGTGGATCTAATCTGATGCTCATCCAGCCTTTGATGGCTGGGGCAACACTATTTTCCTTTAACCATCAGAATGACTGTACCCTTAGTTTGTTCTGCACAGATGCAGACAGAGAATTGCCCAGATTTTGCAATAAAAACAAGGTTGGCTGTGGGAGCACCTGCTTTTCATTGCTTAATAAAACAGAGCTCCCTTCTTGCCTGCTCATCTGTTTACTCTTGCACAAATTATTTTTTGTTCTTCATTGACAAAGATAAATGATGGGATTAATATATATTGGAGGAGTCCCTGCGAACAGTTTGCAAGCCGAGAGGAAGGATTGCTATTATTTCCCACAGGTAACATAGCACAGACAAACTGGATTAAGACTCATTTGCTGTGGGGCTTAGATGTGATCAGGCACCATTAGCGGGACGCCATTTAGGGAAATTGCTTTTTCTGAAATGAAAATGAGACTGACTTTCATTACCTTGCACATTCCCTCACAAGGGAAAGAAAACATTTTCTTTTCAATGGGAGAGCAAACTTCAAGTGATGGTGCAGCGGTGAAGTCTACTATGCAGAAATGTATGAATGTTGATGATACTCCATGCTCAAATCAACTCTTTCTCTTTGTCCAAATACACTTTGACATTGTTCTGTCATGCACTGAAATGGTCGCCCACAACTAGAGATGGGTGATTTTGTCAAGAGCACACCACAGTACAGCTGTGCTGGATCAGACCAAAGGCCCATCTTGTCCAACATCCTGTTCTCACATTGGCCAGCCAGATGCCCATGGAAGCCTGGAAGCAGGATCCGAGTGCAACAGCCTTGCCCCCAACTCTAATCTCCAGCACTTGGCATTCAGAGGCAAACTTCCTCCAACGCTGGAGGCAGCAGGGAGCAGCATCTTGACTAGTAGCCTTGACAACCTTATCCTCCATGAATTGGTCTAACCCCACTTTTAAAGCCATCCAGGTTGGTAGCCATCACTACATCCTATGCAAGTTCAGCTGTGGACAGAGTAAAAAAGTCCTTTTGTCTGCTGTACATCTTCCAATATTCATCTACATTGGATGACCCCAATTTCTAATATACAGAGAGAGACGGGGGAAAAAAAATCTTTCTACTTTCTCTGCATCGTACATAATTTTATACACCTCTATTTTTTTCTCTCATTACTCACCTTTTTTCCAAAATAAAAAGCCCCCAAACTTGGAGCCTTTCTTTTAAAAAAACAAAACAACAACGCAACACTTTATCAAAGCTTTTCATAATACATTAAGATAGAATAAACTAATCTAAATAAGAACAAAAACAGAGGAAAGAAGAGAAAATAAAATGCCGAGTCCTGTCAAAGGTAGTTCTTTGTCTCACACACAAAGTGGTGGACCCTCCCCGTTCTCCCCTGGGGGCTTTCTTTCCTTCTCCCAGTCTCTCACCTGGGAGGTCTTCCCTTCTTTGCCTCTCATTCAGGGTATTGATATAGCACATAAGAAGAGCCTGCAGGATCAGGCCAAAGGTGCATCTAGCCCAGCACCCTGTTCTCACAGTGCAAAACACCTGTGGAAAGCCCACAAGTAGGGCAGGGGTTCACATTTTAATGCAAATCTACCAAATTCACACTTCCTAAATCAATATGGAGGCTGAGATGCAGCTATGCCTCACTGATGTCACTGGCCGTTCCAACTCTGATAGTGCAGGCTTCCCTTTTGCGGAGCGGATTCCAAGTGCATTCAGCCAGATACACAAATAATCTCCCTTCAGATCTCCCTGCTCAGCACAGGAATATTGTGGGCAGAGCCAGCCTGTATGGGGACATGGGGGGGGCAGAGTTAGTGTGTGCAGCCTTGCTCCTCTCTACAGAGATTTGAGCAATGGTGCCTGAGTTGCATAGTGTCACTGCATACTGTCCACACTCCAGAGTGAAGAAGTGACCAGCTACGTTACATTGTTGTTTGTCTACTATTCAAGTTGCGAGGCAGTTGTGTGATACGTTTATTAACTTGGAAGGAGGGAACCTTTTTTCACACAAATACAATTTGTGTAGGGATTAACGAAACATGGGACGTGTGCTGCTAAGCACATATGGTACTGATATCTTTTTAGACGTTTAGGAGTTTCATTCTCCATTTTAATTTAAAACAGAAAAAACAAGATGTCAGCATCTCTCTATCTGTATGCTCCAGTATTTCCTTGCCAATTCTAACAACACATACCCTTCCCCTTTCTACAGACCTGGTTTTCATAAACCTTTTATGTCAACAGTGGTTTCAGTCTGAAGTTCTGACGCTGTTAGATGTTGCTAAGGCCCTTGATGGTAAGGGCTGCCTGCTTTCCCTTCTTGTTTTGCAGTTATTTTTTCTTAGTGTTGGGATATGTGCCCCTTCCTGTTCTGCCCACAGTTTCCAGGGGAAGAAAGGCCTGGGGATCCACAGGCTGCTTAGAAAAGAGAAATCCCATGGTGTGGTGGCTTGCACGTGCTTGGAGCATATTCTCCCTCTTACATATTCTGGGGAATGGAACAGAAAAGAAGGAACCATGATGCCCAATTCAGTCTAACCTCTCCGAGTCGATTACAGAGCATTCCAACATAAAAACACACACATTCCTTTGTCTCCTTCCCCACTGGTTTTGGAAGGGAGCAGGGGACCTTTCGGCAGCCGACAAAGCTTCTGAGAATGGTCTACCCCAATATCATACCTTCCAAGTGTCCCTATTTTCCAAGGACTCCCAGAATTAGAAAAGTCACCCTGGCTTCTGATTTGGTGCCGGCATGTACCAATTTCCCCTGCTCAGGAAGTGAGATGTGTCGGCACTTGTCCCGAGCGGCAGCTGTGGTGGCAGCTGCAAGGGCTGCCTCTCCAGCTGCTGCCACCCAGGCCCAGCCTCACATGAAGTGCAGCTCTGAGGTGCAGACAGGCGGCAGGGCGGCTCTGGGTGGGGAGAAAGGAGGAGCGGAACACTAGGAGTCTGGGTTTTTGTGCTTCTGCATCTAATCTTGCCCCTTTCTAAAATGTATTTATTGGTATGTTTCTTTTCTTTTTGTAAATCAACCGAAGAATAAAATAGAATAAAATTGGGATGAAGGGGTTTCCTCAGGACGGTGGAGAGCGTGTGTGCTGTGTCCCGTTGGTGTTGAGGTGGCGGCACTTGCCCCTCCTCTGATAGGAAATGCTCTGGCGGGGGGGGGGGGAGAGCAGACAAAAATGGGGAGACGAGGAGGGTCTGTTGTGGGGAGTGAGAAATGTACTTATTTTCATCTGAGGAATGTTGGAGGGTGTGCATCATGGGTTGCCAATACAAGACCCAAAGGCACTTGCAAGGTTCCACCCTGTGCTGCCCAGAAATTAGGCTTGGAAGAAGCTTTCTGTTGTAGAAGCTTCCCCTCCCAGCTTAATTGTGGTTCAGGGGACAATTTCAAAGGCGGGAGGAGTTACATCTGGGGAAAACTGCTTCTCTTCTCAGCTGCAACCCTTCCTCTGAAAACACCCTCCTTACAGCAATCAGGCTGGAAAAAAGACTACTATTGGTGACAATATTTTCGGTTTGTAACATTTCACAGCATTATGAACTGAACATATTCTTACTCTGAATCGGGTAATGATGGACTCGAAGTCACCCCCGCCATACCTCTAAATGCACCGTGGTTGTGGGCGCCTCTAGAAACCACACCAGCCTCTCTCCAACACTTCAGGGGCACTTCACTTGTCTTACGCAAACTGAAATCATTTCAGCCAATTTGTATGCAGGTCAGTCAGAAATGCATAAATGAAGAGCTGCTCTTCTTCAAAGCAATCTTGGAAGTTATATAAGAAAGCATTTACTGACTTATTACTTTTGGCTCTAATATTTCCATAATGGATTTGGAAGAATTTCTAATTCAGCTGAGCTCCAAATACCTGGATCAAATTACCTGGGAAAGGCTGCATGTTGCACTCTCAGTGCTCTACCACAGGGAGACAAAGAGACTTTGCAGAAAGGAAAATTACCCTGCATAATATCTCTGTGAATGAATGGGAGCCACACAAGAGAGCTACCACACTGCTACATATAGCCAAGAAGATCACACAGGACTTCATCTTGCAATGCTGCGGTGGCTTAACATGTATATAAGCACCATTATCTGGTGTGCGAGGGGCCGAATGGCACAGTCCCTTTCTGAACGGCTTAAAAATCTAAGCAGAAGGAAGACTCTGATCCTGAAACACTGCTGCCTTCTCACTCATTCGTGAGAGAGGCTTCTGGAGGAAGAATCTGTCACCTCTGCCTTGTGGGACACCTTTGGGAGAAGAAAAAGCTAAGGAGTAAACCCAACACAAATCCAGAGGAGGTTCCCTGAGGGGGTTGGATGGCGCCTTGTACGCCTCCTTCATACCTTCCAAGATTTCTCCAATGAAAATAGGGATGTCCTATTCCATGATAAAAATAATTTTAATATTTATACCCTGCCCATCTGACTGGGTTGCTCCAGCCACTCTGGGCGGCTCCCAACAGATATGAAAACATAATATAACATTCAACATTAAAGAAAACTTCCCTTTTGATGTCTTCTAAAGCTTGTAGAGTAATTTATCTCCTTGGCTGGGGGGGGGGGAGGCAACTCCTTCAGCCCAGCTGGTGTCAAATTTATTGCTGTGCTTTCCTTTCGAGCACATCGGTGAGGCTGAGAGGGGGGTCTTGTCGTCTGGGCAGTCCAGGACCTTCTGACACACTGCCCAGCCTTGCTCCCCAGGGAGATCACTTTGGTGCTGCTCAGGCAGCATAAACAAGGCGGGAGGCAGCAAGTACAAGTTATGTGTCTCTGCAGCCACAATGGGCACTGTGATTCTCCAAGAGTTTGACTTTGCCCCTGGAGGCACACTCCATTGTCCCACAAGACAGACAGATGTTAACAACAAAGCTAAGCCATGAGACACTTCTATGGGAAAATAAATGGTGTGCACACTGATTACACCATGCATAGGCAAACTCAGCCTCCAGATGTTTTGGGACTACAATTCCCATCACCCCTGACCACTGTTAGCTAGGGATGATGGGAGTTGTAGTCCCAAAACATCTGGAAGGCTGAGTTTGCCTATGCCTGGATTACACCATTGGGTTGGGTGTTAAATCTGCTTCCTGCCTTTCGAGACCTGAGCTGTGGAGAAGGAAAGCAAGCCTTCTCCTAGGTATATTCTGCATAGGACCATCCTGAATTCTGTTCTTGGCTGTAATAAAGTCACGGCATTCTGGGAATTGCTTCATATCTAGCGAGATGCTGGTGGCTAGGCTGGAGATATATTTCCTCCCTAAAGGCACCAAGGAGTAAGAAAAACCCGGATGATAGTGATGAGTCCCATTGCAACTCCCCTAAAAGATACATAATTAAAAGAAGAAAACGGCAATGTCGTAATTAGAAGAGTCCTAATTCTGCAAAGCACTTGGTGACTGAACTCAGAATCAGCGTTGATCCAGCAATCTTTTTTTTTTTAAGGAAAGAATATTATTTGCTTAAAGAATATTCCATTGTTGTGCCTCACTTTGTCCACTTGGTGGCTCCATAAAACAAGTTGTGCATTTTCCCATACTGAAGCAAAACTCAGTGTCTGAAATGCAGAAACCTCTGTGAATACTCAACTTTCCAGAGGGCACCTTGGTCAGCATTATGACTGGTATATGTAACTGCCTTGGATGTGAACATCTGTTTCATTAATATGAGAGCTACTGGGATGTGGGGAATTGAATGACTTGGAACAAAGGACCTTGGTTGGAAATCTCTGCCAGCTGTGCTGAAGCCACCTGCTCTCAGAATCACCTTTGGGTGGGGCATTTTTAGAGGATAAAATGGGACAGTCATGTGAATACTGTTCTGAGGACATTGGGGAAAGGAGGGCTACGTACACAGCACACATTTAAAGCACCTTCCTGCCCCAAGAATTCTGGGGACCCTGGTTTTTTTTAAGAGGTTGGGAATTGTTACACTGTGAGGGATAAACTACTTGTGTGAATGGGCTATCACAGATCTATGCCAGAGACAAAAAGTCCTGACAGCCAGCTTTTCTGTCAGTGGTGTCACAGATTCAGTGTCCAGTCATCAACCTGTGTTTTCATCACTTGATGACTCTAACATCAAGTGTTAACTTGCATCTGTATAAATGAATCTAGTAGGTCATTTGTATGATTCTTAGCAGAAAACATAGCATAAAGGTAAATAGGAAGCAAAAGAAAAAAGCATTTTACAGTGAGAAAAGAACTTCTGAAGACAGTAAAAAATGTAATCAAGTAATCTGGAGGATGCTGCAACACACACACAATGTGGAGCATGTCATACAAATAGCTTATAAGAATGCTATTGCTAACAATAACATTAAAGGATTCATAGAAATAAATTCTATTGTAAAGTGAGATTGCTATTGTGTAAATGCTGAGAGTATTTATCTTGTGGGCATTCTGCCCTTCTGTGTGGCATCTGTGTGCTGCCAGTATGTTTGTGTGTGTGTGTGTGTGTGTGTGTGTGTGTGTGTGAGAGAGAGAGAGAGAGAGAGAGAGAGAGAGAGAGAGAGAGAGAGAGAGAGAGAATGAGAATGCATGCATGCATGCATGGCTAGGGGAGCCATATTGAGTTGGGTGGTAACTTGCAGGGAAGCATACATGCATAATGGGCAAGGGGTGCAGGTACCAGGGTGGACCAGGAATGCAGAGTCACGCATGCCTGTTCCTTTCCAGACCTGAGCTTGAGGAAAAATGAGTTTTGCAGAGTTGGAAACAGTACAACACTGACTAACTCAGTGAATCCCAAAGTGGGCAGTACTTGGGGGGGGGCAGATTACCTAGCAGGGTGCTAAGAGGCAAACGAGTGGTGGGGTGTGTGTGCTAAAGGTGTAAATGACTATCATACCTTGAAAAGTTGTCATCCTTAGGTCAGGTTCATCAGTTAATTAAACCAAATAATTTTAATTAGATTTTGCAATTAATTTGCTCCTGTTTGAATTTTATGGTGTTCTTATCTTCTTCTGTGGTTGGTGCAGGCCACTAGTCTGAATGATGCTTTGGTGGGGGTGGGGCACCGGGGAGGAGTTTACAGAACCAAGGGGGTAGTGACCCCAAAACACTTGGGAACCTCTGGACTCACGCGATGCTGAGGTTCCACCGTCACCCTTTCCCCAGAGCAGTTAAAAGGGCAGATTTGTTGTTGTTGCTGTTTCTGTGTGAATTTATAATCACATAAATAAATGAAATAATAACTAAATGTGCAAGGAGCATTTAAATAATTTAAACAAGGTTGTGCAGATATTTCTTGTAGGGTAGGGGCAAATCAATGACTATTTCAGCGTTCAGAAGGGAAACAGGTACACCAGCTGATTGAAAATTGATCCTGGTTTGCTGCTTGGTACACCCAAAGACACAGGTGTGATATTTACAGCTGATTTGCACAACTTTCTAGGGCTTCAGAGGCATGGTGCTTTCTTTGGAGACCTAATTCTCTTTTGTAGATGCTAACTGTTGGGATGCTTGCTCCTTGATACTCATCTTGAATATTAGTGTGTGTGTGTGTGTGTGTGTGTGTGTGTGTGTGTGTGTGTATTAGGGGTGGCACAGAGAGAAGAAAGACCATGGTGCACCTGTAGCAACAAAACCAGATGTCTTCTTCTGCCCCACCTGCAATAAAACATGCCTCTCCTGTACAGTGCTACCTCGGGTTACAGACGCTTTAGGTTTCAGACTCCACTAACCCAGAAAAAGTACTTCAGGTTAACTTTGCTTCAGGATGAGAACAGAAATTGCGTGGCGGCAGCGGGAGGCCCCATTAGCTAAAGTGGTACCTCAGGTTAAGAACAATTTCAGATTAATTTCAGGCGCTGTAACTCTCCAATAGTTTTACGTTGTTCCCAAAGATGCACTCTTCCATTGTCTCCTGACACACACACAGAGAGAGAGGGAGGGAGAGGGAGGGAGGGAGAGAAATTTAGGCTACAGTCTCTCACCTGGAAGAAAGCATCATTGAAACTGACTTTTGACTAGAAACATATAGGATTGCGTAAATCTTGCAGAGATGGCCCTGGAACCTTTCATACTGCAGGATATCATGCAGACTTCCCACAGTTTGCAAGGATGTGAATGTCCACATGCTGCTGTTGATCGCCTTCATCAAACCATAGAGTATCATTCGCTGAGTGATACTAGCCCATCAGGCATAAAACATTTCCTTGCTTCTGACATCTTACTTAACATGCTGACAACTTTCCCTTTCTCATTTGTAATATATCACCCTTCCACCGTATTCCAGTGCTATTGTTACTGAAGTGGCAGCAGCCAAGAGAGAACCCTGTGACTAGTGCAAGGATAGGAGCAGCTCAAAGTCACCAGCAGACAATACCTGAAGTAATCCCTTGATCTGCTCCTAATCCACAATAATTGCTTTGGGGCTTAATTGGACAACATAATTTTCTTACTTAAGGATTGGCAATACCTTTTCCCTCCCAGAAAGGGATTCAGATGGCTTTAGGGTTAACTCCTGGCCTTCAAACCACATATATATTTTTAACTTTCAATTTTTCAATAAATTGACTGCTCCTCTGGGATCCCTTCTGTGATGCCTTGGATGGCTGCATTTCGCCCTATGGACTGAGGTTCTTTACCATGGATAGGCAAACTAAGGCCCGGGGGCCGGATCCAGCCCAATTGCCTTCTAAATCCGGCCCGCGGATGGTCCAGGAATCAGCGTGTTTTTACACGAGTAGAATGTGTCCTTTTATTTAAAATGCATATCTGGGTTATTTGTGGGGCATAGGAATTCGTTCTTCCTTTTTTCAAAATATAGTCCGGCCCCCCACAAGGCCTGAGGGACAGTGGACCAGCCCCCTGCTGAAAAAGTTTGCTGACCCCTGTTCTTTGCCCTTGATCTACACCTCTGTGCCCTCTAAATTATTCTCCAGAAGCATTGGGATCAGGACAATTAGAAAACTGCATAAATATTTGCGGAGAAATCCTTGTTCTATCTCTCCAAGTAGGAAGATTATGCGAAGGTGCCAAAAGAATGAATTGGGTGGTTTGAATTAGCTTGAGAGCTGCTTTTGGCTGGCAGGAAATAGGTCACTGTGCTCCAGCTTCCTCCCCACAACACTAGAAGCACATTGACAAGGCACATTCTCTCTGACTGAACTCCAGAACTGCCAAACAATGGCTCCCCCATTGTTCATTAACTAAAGGCTTGGGCTGATTTTGTATTGTAATGGATAAGATGGAGATCTAGAAGGCACAGGAAAAGGGAGAAGAAAGCATATCAAAGGCAGAGCTAAAACAAATTTGCCCCCCACATTTATCCTCTAGGCCAATGCCTCCTAACTCTGAAAACATTGAACTGTGACTCAATGATGTTAGGCAAGAGACCAAGCTGTATGAAGCTGCCCTTAATGACTTTCTCCCCTGGGAGGTGGTACACGAGTGGCAGTTAAATATGTATTCGAAGAGTCCCCCAGTTATTTGCAAAGAAGCTACCAGCATGAGTTTGACCAAACTGCGGGAGGCAGTGGAAGACAGGAGTGCCTGGCGTGCTCTGGTCACGAAGAGTCGGACAAGACTAAACAACTAAACAACAACAAGGAAGTGAATGCTAGGAGGAAGTTGGCTTTTCCTAGAAGTTACTAAAGAATGGGCTGGTAACAACTCTGAATTATTATTATTTCTTAAATGGGGAAACTTAATCATGAGTGCTTTTTAAAATGTAGATAAGCACCAGTGTGTGATTCTGAACCACTACTAGCAACTTCACATCCTGCAAAAAAACTGTTAGAAATTACCTAAAGCACATTCCAGTGGTGGTTCTTCTGCATAATCACCATTAAATGCAATGCTCTTACACAGCTCCCATTCCTTTCAATGGCACTTGCACAGGATCAAACCTGTTATCAGCTTAACTTTTTCCCTGCTATCCCCACCGCACCCCCCACCCTGGCTCAGTTACCATGGCATGAGGAGGAGAGTGAGGAGGAGACAGCAGAAGCAGAGGTGGCACCATGTGAGTGTTTGGGGCGGGGGTTCTGGGCCTAAGCAGTAGCATGGAAGAAAAGGAGGTCATTTCAGAATCCAGGAGATGTTGAGCAGCTGAGAGCGGAGAGCTTGAGCACCAAAGGTCATCACAGGCCGATAGTAGGAAAGAAAGGCAGAGAAAAAGATAAGGCAAAGCCTTGGAAACCCTTTAAGATAGGGGCAAGGAAAGTGTTCTGAATGCAGAAAGGAATCAAGTAGCAGCTGATAGTGTATTTCCCTTGCTGAAATATTCCTCATCTCTCCATCTTCTCTCTTGATCCTAATTTTTCTTTTTTTTCCCTTTTAAAATTTATTTTTATTGAAGTTTTTATCTCTACAAAATAACAGAAAAAAAGAAAGGTTTACACATATGTACATGTTAGTAACACACTAACATCTTGATCCTAATTTTCATATGCTTCTCAGCCTCAAACACAGATTAGGAACAGAATTCCCTTGCAACCTAGTTTTAAGACTCACAGCCCCACCAACAGAGTTATTGTGGACAACCTAACTGCTGTTCCAAACGCAAACACTATTTCTGCCCAAGAACCCAAGACAGGATGTAATGCTGACATTGCGGAGGCATGACAAAGACATTGCAGGCAAATTTGCTGGTGCCAAATGTTCTGAATTTAAGCACCCATCAAATTGGTCTATCAATTATTAAACAGAACTCTGCATAATTGTCGCTCACTTTATATAGATTTCTGGTAAACAAGAGTCTGATTGATTTGATTTTTTTTTAACCATAATGCTGCTTAGGACCAAAAACAAACACAATCACACTTCTCTGCTCAGCAGAGAATCACAGTTGCCAGAGGCAAGAGCAGCTTCATAGCTGTGCATATTCGGGCTGTATGAGAAATCTTGGAGCCAGCTGAATGAGCTGCCTGGAACTGTGCAGAGATAAGCCTCAGAGCCCACCTCAGGAGAGGAAGAGAAGTGGGGCAGGCAAGCTGGAATGGAGGATGGCCGCTCAAGACCTCTTGACTAGCTCTGGCAATCACTTCAATTGCAAGCTAGAAATAGTTCTCTGCATCTGGTGGATTTCCTCATAGAAAACTCAGTGGAGAAGGGTTCTAGCCCTGATGTGCATAAAATTATTCTCTATTAGTCATGAGGTGGTAAAACTGAGATAAGAGGTTTATCCACCTCAGGAAGAAGAAAAACCCTAGGCCTTCATCACAATTTACTGTTTTCCCCTGGATTATGCTGTATGGGTTGTGATTTGAGCTAAGAATACATTTTCCCTCGGAAGAAATTGGCCCCTAATAAATTTATAATCTTAATTTTAGCCAGGATTACTTGGATGGAATTCAGAATTCCCTGGATGGTCTCCTTCTCTGAATTTGTCAATTATGAACAATTATGAGCTGTACAATTATGAGAGAAGAGATATATAATTTTTCTCCTTTTCTTATAATACAAAGAATGTTAGGCTGGATTCCAATTCTTTGTCATATTAGAGTGTGACTTTATTTTGTGATAGACAGGTAGGTGGATATAGATGATACATAGATTAGATAGATAGATGATAGATAGATAGATAGATAGATGATAGATAGATAGATAGATAGATAGATAGATAGATGATAGATGATAGATAGATAGATAGATGATAGATAGATAGATAGATAGATAGATGATAGATAGATATAGTTAGATAGATATTTTATAGAAAAGTATGATGACTAAATCCTAGAAAGTATTAAAATGTGCAGCCTCAGAATGCAAAAACAGAAGATACTATGTTTTGGTTTCTGTCATGAGGAAGCCATGAAGAGGGCTGAAATAAAAGACAATTGTCTACAATTTTCTTAGGCAAATGGTTTGTCCATTTGTTCAGCCCACCTGCTGAGCGGCTGTATGGCGGCTTTGGCTGCAACAGGGCCATGTTTTGGTGCCATTTTAAGTCAATGGGAGTTCTGCCAATGATTTCAATGCAAGTAATATTGGGGTCATTGTAAGTGCAAGTTCATATAAAAACAACATCCTGAAACCGTATCAAATAATCCTATCATAATGACAGCCATAATTTTCATCTAAATAACAACGAGGCCATAGAAACCTTTCCGCAATCAAATCAGCAGTCAAATAACCAACGGCAATTGGAAAATCAGTTAACATACTAATTCTTTTGTTAGGTTTAAATATAATAATAATTGGGGAAGGGAATGTATAGTTTCACATGAATCGTCCTGTTGACATGTATGGGAAAACAGGCTTTTAAAGAACAAGCTATTCACTTAGTCTACTGAGTTCTTAACAAAATGACATGAAATCTAACAGACAAAAATGTGTAGAAACATGTAAAACAAGTGGATCCCTCAATATTAGTTGGAGGCAACCTCTGCTCTCCCACCGCCCTTCCCCTTCAACGCTGGATGACCGCCTCCAAGGTTAGGCCCATAAGAATGACTTGGAGGGCTGAGTGAGAGTGACCTGACTATGGCAAGCTCATTTAGCTTTGCTAATCACAAGGGGCACTAACAGACACTGTTTCTTTTGGCCTTCTCTTCCAATGAACACAAGGCCAAGTCTTCATATGTGCTGGAGCTGGATAAAAACCAGCATAAGATACCAAAAGGTTGACCAGTCTGAGACCACTAATTGGCTACAAATATGTCCCTCAAATAGAGTTATGTGGGCTTATGTAAGAGAGTGGCAGGTTCCCCCTCACTTCCAGCCAGGGCCAGCCTGAGGCAAGGTGAGGTGACCGTCTGAGGCAGCAGGATCCACAGGAGCAGCAGATGCAGCCTTGAAGGAAGGTACCAAGGAATGCACCGGCTGCTGCTTCTGCTGCTGCTGTGGACAGCTGCAGCACACTCCTTGGAGGCCAGATGTGTTGCCTCCATGACAGTGCCCTCTCCAGTGCTGCCTCTACAACAGCCTCTTGGTGAATAGGAGGCGCTGCTGGTCTTCTTCCACCCTTGTTCCTAGTGCAGAACTTCACTCAACCCTTCTTCCCTGGTGGAGGGAGCACCATTTTGTGGTTCACCTCAGGTGCCAAAAGGTTTTGGACCAGCCCTCAGACTCCTTCCTAGTCAGAAACTATCCCTGCCCCTCTGCCACCTCAGAAGACACTGCCAATATGTACTCCAAGGGATGGAAATATCATTTTTATCCTATTGGGTCTTCTTTCTGCTTCTTTTCTAACATATACCCCTGACAACCTCAGGCTGACCTTTTACTTCATAACTTTCTTTCTTAATTACTTTTTTTTAAAAAGAAAGCTCAGCATCTGACACACACACATGCTACCCGAGGACACCAATGAAGGCCTTTGTGGGCATGGCATAGCCTCCAACATTTCTCAGATGAGAAGAGGGACATCCTATTCTACAGCAGGAAGCTTCTCCCAAGTTTGATCTCGCCACACACATATACGTAATATACACATATACATTTCTAAGCAAGAATAATTCAACGAGAATACTTTGAGAACAGTAGTAAAGCACAGTAGGTAGAAGCTCAACAGTACAGCACAATGACATATTACACCCATCTGCTTAGAAGACTTTGTAAAGCCTGGGGAAATAAGAAGGGTGGAGCTAAAATGGCATCAGGGTAGGCACCAGGTGAACTACCTAAGGGAACAATTTCCAGAGCCCACCAAAAAAGATCTCTTTCTGGGAGGCACCCATCTTATGTCAGAAGGTCAGGGCAGCTGAGGAACAGCCACAGAGTATAACCTTTGTGGACAGGAGGCCTAGTACATGAAAAGATGGCCCAACAAAGACCTGAGTCCCAAACTGGCAAGCAGCAGTTCTGAATATCAGGTCTTGGGGAGAGACTTCTGGGCAGGGCTTTTGCCTTCACAGCTTCCCAAGTGCACATGAGTGGCTACTGTTGGAAAGAGGGCACTGGTCTGATCCAGCAAAATCCACTCCCACCTATTTTTCAACAAAATGGGAAGACTTCTCAGCAGGTGGAAACAACACAGTAAAGAGAGTTATTGGGGCATCCGTCTACATCATGGAACTGGTTTATAACTTATTTCACAGGGTCTGATTGCCTGAAGGTTTGTGCAGAAAAATGCAGAATAAATGAATGTAATAAACACAGGTGCAGACAAGAGGGCAGTTGGGGGCGGGGGGGGGAGGAGAGATAATGACCTTAAAGGTTTTTGTTTGTTTGTTTCAGCTCACACTGTATTGTTTCTAAACAGAAGACCAGCTTACTCAAATAATAACTTTTGAGCTTTGTCTTTTTCACTTGTAACCCAGTTTTGTTCCAGAACCCATTTGTTTTCAGCTGTGTTACACCCCCCCCCCTCTGTGTGTGTGTGTGTGTGTGTGCGCGCGCGCGTGCCAAGATTGTGGCTATGGGACTGTCTCAACACACAAGCAGTATCTTCTTTGTGACTGACTCCTTTTTTTCAAATGCAAAGGGAGAGAATGGATGATGTGGCTGCCATGAAAAGAAAGGCACACCCCCTTCCTGCACTATGGTAAAAGTCTTTGCTGAAACAAGACTGCCTGGTCTTTTTATACCTTCTAGCCTATTAAAATCATTATAAAATTACTTTGTCAACCCAATTCCATGTTCGCTCTATAGAATTTTCTATATACAGAGAACCAGGTTGTGTCACACTTAATGGTGACCAAGAAATGAAACTCAAGGTGACTGGAAGGCGCGGCGTTAACATAGAGGATGCCTCTATACTCAGTGTCTTCTGTTAACTTCTATGGGACAAAATATGCAAGCTGCCATCTGGGTGCTTCCACCCAGAATAACACCAACAAGCTCTTTCTGTACCAGTTATTCTACAGGGAAAAGTGCAGCACTTAAATACATAAGAAGATAAAGAGAGCCCTGTTGCATCACCAGAAGGGTGATTCAGCATTAGGTTTCCAACAGGTCAGCCAGATGTTTTCAGGAAGCAGGAAGAAAACAGTTACTCCCTGCTACCTCTGAAAATATATATGTCGGCTTTCTGTTAAAAGGGTCCTCCTCTTCGCCTCTCCCCAACACGATGGGCATTTATTAATCAATACTTATTTATTTTGGCATTTAACAATGGCCTCTGAGTGGTTCACACACCTGAAATCGATAACGTGCAAATAATAAGCATGGCAAGCACCACTTCTCTGCTGGTGGGATCCAGTTCTGCTGTGCTGGGCATCACCATTGTGTCCTGGAGCCAGCCCCATGTTTTGACTGGGTGCTTAGTGGTGTAACTCAGCAAAATATTTGAGCTGATAGAGGCATGTGCTCGCTATCATAGTAAAATACAGCACATCGGGTTTTGTGAGGCTGAATGCAGGATATGGCCCAGCACACTAGTCTGCTTTGTCCTTTATTTGTTTGTTTTAAATGATTTTGTAATATTTAAAACATTCCAATTCTTAGTAGAACTGGAGCATGGTTCATATTATTTTCTCAGCTGGCACAAGAAAACCCATATTACCAAATCAAGAGTGCCATGTGAATATTGCTCATTGAGAATCACATCATAAACATTTTGTGTGAAAGGATCTTATTGCTTCTCTGACTTCATGGGCTTTTGGAAATCCACAGGTGTAATGCAATACCACCTGGGCAGCTACACTGTCCCTTCTCCAGCATGTAGCAGGAGGGTGTGAAAGCTGTGGAGGGTTCTTTGATGGACACAGCTGCCAGAGCACTTTGAACCGAAAGGGAACAAAGGCTGCATTTGGAGCATATATTGTTCTAGGCTTTCAATGGGCAGAATATGCAGAGGAAGCACAAAGACTGTTGTATGTCACAGCTGTTGTTATGTGTAAAAAATGGACAACATTCATAATACACTTGGTTGCTTAAGGGGTTCAAAGTGCTCTGCCGGCAGCCGCCCTGAAGGCTCTTCTGAATCATGTTGATGGGATATAAATCTCAAAAATGAATAAATAAGATAGTGAAGAGAGAAGAGGTGGCTGGTTAACACCTGCACATATTCAGACTAAGAGAAATGAAGTGCAAAGTGATGGCCGCTGGGCCAAAACAAATCCTAATTTGCATGGGACCTGAGCTGGTCATGATTGACCAGGAAAGAGATCTTGGAGTCATGGTTGGCATCTCAATGAAAATGCCAGCCCAGTGTGTGGCAGCTGTGAAGGAGGTGGATTCCATATGAACGATCACTAGGAAAGGTTCTGAAAATAAAATGTCGTTACACAAATATATGGTATGACTACATTTGGAATGCTCTGTACAGAAAGACGCTCACTTCAGAAACGATATTGCAGAGCTGTAAAAGGTTCAAAAATGAACACCTAAAGTGATCAAGGGACAGAAGCAACTGCTCTACAATGAAATGTTTTTAAATTTGGGGCTTTTTAGTTTAGAGGAAAAGTGTGTAAGGGGAAGTATATGGAGAAAGTGGTTTGGGAGATGTGTGTCTCCTGATTCCATAACACCAGAACCTGGAGCCTTTCAATGAAGCTCAGTCTTGGAAGATTCAGAAAAGGCAAAAGGAAGGACTTCTTCAACAGCACATAGTTAAAACCATAGAATTTTCTGCCACAAGATGCAGGAATGGCCAGCAACTCTGATGTCTTTAGAATGGATTAGACAAATTCCTGGAGGTTAAGGCTATCAATGGCCACTAGCCTTGATGTCTGTGTACATATCCATATCATATGTCTACATAGGGTATGTGTACCTATTCATGCCATATAATTACAGAGGCAACTGTGGTTGGGAATCACCAGGGGAGAGAATGCTGTTGGTCTTGGTCCTGCTTGTGGGGTTCCCATAGATACCTGGTTTTCCACAGTGAGAACAGGAGGCTGGACTAGATGGGCCTCTGGCTGACCCAGCAGAGCTTTTCTTATGAGCAGCTTCATTATAAAAGCGTAATGCTTGGGGAGATCTCCTGTGTACATGCTGGGTTCTTGCCTGAATGTGCTCAAGACCCCCTCCTCAAGAACCAAAACACCGTCCCTGGAATGCATACGCAGGCCTCCTTTCCTATCTTCCTCCATCACAACTTCCCCAGCTGGCTTCAGGAGAGCCACCGTGTAAAATTATTTGCATAGTACAGGAAAATAAAAATTATTTCATAAAAGTCAGACCTGTTTGATTCTTTGAGCCTTTGAAGACAGTGAAACTGCATTGTGCAATTATACTGTGTTTAATACTCAGATTATGGAACAATGAAAGATGTATGTTTGCATTTTGTAAAATTAAACTGTATGCAGTTATTTATCTTTCACCTTAATTGTTTGAGCTTGTTTCTAATGTAAACTGTTGTAATTTTAAATAAATATAATAGAAAAAACTTTCCTAGGTATCGGAAATCCAGAGCAAATTTACTTTGCAAATAGGCTTTGTAGGTCTGCTCTGTGTCGAGGATCTTAAACTGACACTTCCATTCAAAAATATTTTGAATAACTTTACAGTACTGCAAACAGCTTCTGAAGGAGGTGACTACTGATATTTTGCGAAGAATCACATGCAAATTCATTTTATTTTAGAGCCAAAACCGAAGTCAAAAAGGCAAGGCTGTCATCCAAGCCGTAATTCCTTATTCTGTTGATTTCAGGGAGGAGAAGTGAAGGCTGTGTGTTTAACTTTCCCAAAGTCATACTGCTCAAAAGGGCTTCATTTGCCTGAAACATCCCCAAAACTCACACCTGTTATCTACCCCAAAATTAATCATACTGCAGGTAAGGAAGTCCATTAGGAAAGGGCTGAAATGATTTGTATATCTGTATTTGCATCAAGACGCATGTGCCTGAAATGAAGCTGAAACGCAATTAACTGCACTTGCTCTTATGCATCCAGTTTTCTTGCTGCCTCTCCCTCTTTCCTTCTTTCCTTCTCCTTCTGTTGTCATCTTTCTGTTGCACACCCAATCTCCAAGCAGTGCAAGGTTCCAGGGTTTTCAAACACTTATCCAGGGTTCATATTTCCTTTTGGCAATGAGACACAGTGGAGACTGTGGCGTCTTTATGACATATGGTCTATTTACACATATAGACAACCCGAGCCTGCAATGGAGGGGTTCACAGCACCAACGCCCCAAGAGCATTTTGTTTTTTCCATAGCTGCAGCCTTGGGTTCAAACAGACATCTGGACTTTCAGCCTGCAGCTCCCAACTCCCTAAACAGGACTTGTCCTTCTAACTACCTAAAAGCCCACCCATTCATCATGTAGCACAGAGGCTCCTTCCTTTTGCTCTGTTAATTGCTTAACACCATTCCTTTGTTCTCTTAATGGCCTGTCATCCAGACAATTATCTCAAGAGGAAGCTAACTTGGCTTCTATTTTAACACTTGCTGAATCCAGGGGGTCAGGAGGCATGATTAAATTATAACACTTACTGGATCCATAAATTTAGATTGGTCTGGCACCTCACAAACTCGTAACATTTCCTTTGAAATTTAGCTCATAGGCTTCTTTGAGTGATTTGGGGCAAAGTCTCACATTCTTGAGTCAGATTGTTGACTGGGGAAATACTGAGCATTCAAGCTGAGGAAAGTGTAGAGAACTGAGAGAAGGGGGTGGAATGAAAATTACATATGCAACTTTCTTATCCAGGGACACCTCACTTATGTCCCCAGCTTTCAAACTGACCCTCCCCCTTAAAAACTAGAGGAGGGAATATGATTTCTGCTTTTCCACTGTTTAAAGACCTTTCCTTAAAAAAAAAAAATCAATGCACAAAACATCCTGAATATATGTGCCTGAAATTTGGTGTGCTTTATTCACTCTGGAGCAGCTTCTTTGCCTGCAAATTTCATCCACTTATCTTCTTCTTCTTCTTTGGTGATCACTCGTAGTCAAGTAAGATTATCTTCCATAAACACAGTTTTAACAATGAGTCCGTAAGTGACTGTGGAGGCCAGTTCTGGAGCCACACGTCCTTCCACAGTGGGGACATTGGTTTCCGGGTGGGAGTTGATCATGGTGTGGATTTGCCAAGCATGCCTTCCTCTTAGCACGTTTCTCCTTTGTGTCCTGAGTTTGAGTGCCTTCAAAACCCATGACACCTTTGGTAAAGGCTGTTCTCCAACAGGAGCGCTCGAAGGCCAGTGTTTCCCAGTTGTCCGTGTTTATACTACATTTTTTTAGATTCACCTTGAGACAGTCTTTAAACCTCTTCTGTTGGCCACCAGCATTACACTTTCCATTTTTAAGTTCGGAATAGAGTAGTTGCCTTGGAAGACAATCACCAGGCATCCGCACAACATGACCAGCCCAACGAAGTTGATAGGGGGGAATAGTATAGCCATTTTTAGCTTCCCAATTATAATCAATGTGGGCAAAACAGAGCTTCAGATTCAGTGGATCAGATTTGGACCTGAATAATTGTTGGAGTAACTGGTCATAAAATGGGTTAATTCCCTTCATGAGCATAAATCACCCCATTGATCAGCTAATTGCAAGTGCAAGGTCAGCCAAGCAAATTGCTTATGGCCCAGTGCTCTGATTATATCTGTGATTAAGATAAATCAGCTCAGTTAGTCTGTGAGCCCATCAGTCTGTTGACATTAGTGGTCCAGTGTTATGTCTTGATTTGCTCAACTTAGAGCAACAAAGATGCTTTGTACTTGTATATATCTATATATATCTGTATCTGCAAAAGCCCTCAGGCTGCCTGTATATATCTTCTTCCAGAACTGTCTTACTAAGCCTTATCTTCTGCAACAATAAACTATTTGGACCTCACTCTGCTTCCGGGTGGTGACTGGTGCTGGGAGCAACTTCCACTGCGTGTGTATCTCATATCAGATTCCCAACAATAAGAAGCCAAGTCTGAAACAGATTGTGCTGCTTCCAAATGTTACAGCTCTAAGGTGACTCATGGGTCGCTGCACACCTCTACATCAGAATAATAAAATGCACACAGCTAATAAAGCTACAAATAACAATTGTGTGTGAATATGGAATTTTGCTGTAGGGAAACCCTTGCTTCCCATTAGAAGTTTGTATTCCTAAATGTTTATGTGGAGTGAAAAGCTTAAAACTGGAACCACCTGTAACATAATGATCCCAGTTACAGTGGTACCTCGGGTTAAGTACTTAATTCGTTCCGGAGGTCCATTCTTAACCTGAAACTGTTCGTAACCTGAAGCACCACTTTAGCTAATGGAGCCTCCTGCTGCCACCGTGCCGCCGGAGCACGATTTCTGTTCTCATCCTGAAGCAAAGTTCTTAACCTGAAGCACTATTTCTGGGTTAGCGGAGTCTGTAACCTGAAGCGTATGTAACCTGAAGCGTATGTAGCCTGAGGTACCACTGTAATCAGAATTATATATACAGCCTAGTAAGCTGAATGCAAGAATCCAGTTCTAGAACACAGAACTGAGGATGCAGAAGGAAGTTGAGGATGAGGCTAGGGTGGCTACAAAGAAGCCCTCTCTCTGAAATCTAGCTTAAAGATAAAGAACCAGAAGAAGGGAGAGCAGCAGGAGCCTCAAAGTTGGCCATCAATAATTGGCACCTGGCTAGCAGATGGAACAGGCACCCTGGTCACCTGGTCACAGTCTTCTCCACTTTTTGCATATACAGTATGTGCAAATATTATGCAAATCTATACCTTTCCTTCCAAAATTTTGGGTGAACCATTTCCTCTTCTTCAGTGATGTGTGACCACCATTGCCAAAGCCCTCTTCAACAGCCAGGCCTGTCACATTTGAATTGCAGAGGTCCAGGGCCACCAACAGGTCTTTCGGGGGCCCTCTACCCCACTCACAGAATAGAACACAGTATTGCATATGCTTTGTGTCATTTGCAAAATTGTATCCTCTCTTGTGTGGTGTAGAGTCCAAAAACAAATTAAGCACCAACATGCATGACATTGGGCAGGCAGA
The DNA here is from genome assembly GCF_027172205.1 of Podarcis raffonei. NCBI lineage: Eukaryota > Metazoa > Chordata > Lepidosauria > Squamata > Lacertidae > Podarcis > Podarcis raffonei. Next base: position 90,635,880 of record NC_070608.1, read on the forward strand.
ATGTCAACAAGTGAAGTTTAACCCAAAATTGTATTTCCACAATAGAAAAGGCTTAACTTGCTGAAGTTTCCTTGACACACTGCTGTTGAAGGTGCAAGAACCTTTCTGCCAACCCTAAACCATGCAAAGAACTTGAGTTGCATGAGCTCTAAACCAGTTATATTTTTGTAGGTCTTTTATCGAGTGATCTTAAGCTGGCAATACTACATTGTGCATGGTATTTCAGATAAATGGGATGGATGATTTGAAAAGAGATTTAATATTTCAGAAGCCAAGGTTCATATACCCATGCTTGGATAAATTCAAGATTAAACTGTTTAAAAGCAAGCAATGTATTCCAAGAGCATTTGTTGTGGATATTAATTATTTATACCTCATAATAACTACAGCACTATTATCAGCACAAGTCAAGCTGCCAGATTTCCTTTCTTTTCAGTGAAAAGGATTTTAGTCTTTGACATGAATATAGTCATTTAGGGGTTTATACCAGCAGCAACTCCTCACCCCAAGAATTCCCTATTCCTCCCCATGGGAATAAAGAATATAGGACACTACCAGGATATTCAGGCCAAAAACACTGGACTTTACATTCCTGCCTTCAACAAATCTGATGTGAGGCTGTGGCAAGCTTACTTGGGCAGAGTGTGCAGGCAGGGGGCGATGCCCGCTCCTCAAAGACGCAAAGTCTCTGAACACAGACTTCTCATCTGAGCCATCCTCTGCACAGCCCTATTATTTGTAACAGCATTTGCCAATTAGCTGAATGACAAGGAAAAGGTGGAGGCAATTTTTGACCATTCAAAATGTGATGCAGCCAAAAGTTTAACTATTTGCACCACCGACTTCTCACAAACCACCGCCCTGTCTCACAGAGGAGAGATGATTAGGAACTGCAAGCTTTGTAACACAGAGTTGGTCTGCCACTGGACATGGTGCCTGAAGGCAGCTCCCCATAGAGCACATCTTGGGGCTCCTGCCATCTTCCATTCTGTGGACAAGACCAAGCCAGCATACATGTTGCTGAGACAGGAGTGTGAACCTGACAAGTCTGGCATTCTCTTTAATCAGCTTCTTAATCAGTTCTCTTATCTCTGGAACACAAGGCAGTGTAGAGACTGGCACTCTGCCTGGCCACCATTAGCAGTTTCATTTCTTTAAATTGAACAATAGCTAGCCAGGCAGTAATAGGGCAGAGACTGGTTCGAGGACCACTGAATTCAGAATGCCATCATTATCACTTTGAGTGGGCTGGACACCAAAGGGAAGCTGGAAACAGTGTGAGTCCTTTGATTTCCCTTTTTACAAATTATTTTAATTTTTGAAATTGCCTGATGCAAAGCTGGGAGTGCTTGCAAAAGACTGGGGGGAGGATGAAGATGGAGGACATTAATGCTCTACCATTGAGGGGCTGAGCCCCACTCAGTGGACCGCACTGGGTCATTCTCTGTTTGCAAACTCCATGACTACTATAGTTTTCTCCACTTCCCAGTTATAGGAGGCAACCAAAGCCCAGAGCCAGCCCGATACATTGTGGCATCTGAAGTGAACTGCAAAATGGTGCCCCCTTCGCCACCAGGGAAGAAAGGGGTGAATGAAGATCCACATCAGGAACAAGGAGGGAATGAAGATCTACATCAGGATCTGCTGCCCCTGTGGATCCTGCTGCCTGAGGCAGTCACCTCACCTTGCCTCGTGGGTGGGCCGGCTCTGCAAAGGCCTGCTTAAGAATATGATTCTGACGTGAAGATGGCAGCTTTCTCTTCTAAATAAGATTTCTGGCTCCTACATGTGCAGCTTTTAGAAGGCCAGTGAACACCAACCCAGGCCAGAGAAACCACATAGGCTAATTTATATGTTAATATAGAAATATACACGTGGGTGGCGCTGTGGTCTATACCACAGAGCCTAGGGCTTGCCAATCAGAAGATTGGCGGTTTGAATCCCCGCGATGAGGTGAGCTCCTGTTGCTCGGTCCCAGCTCCTGCCAACCTAGCAGTTCGAAAGCACATCAAAGTGCAAGTAGATATATAGGTACCACTCCGGCGGGAAGGTAAATAGTGTTTCCGTGTGCTGCTCTGGTTCGCCAGAAGCGGCTTAGTCCTGCTGACCACATGACCCGGAAGTTGTACTCGGCCAGGAAAGCAAGATGAGTGCTGCAACCCGAGTCGTCCGTGTCTGGACTTAATGGTCAGGGGTCCCTTTAACTTTACCTAATATATTATAAATATAATATATATTATAAATATATGCCACAAATTAGAATCATAGAATCAAAGAATCATAGAATCATAGAGTTGGAAGAGACCACAAGGGCCATCGAGTCCAACCCCCTGCCAAGCAGGAAACACCATCAGAGCACTCCTGACATATGGTTGTCAAGCCTCTGCTTAAAGACCTCCAAAGAAGGAGACTCCACCACACTCCTTGGCACCAAATTCCACTGTCGAACAGCTCTTACTGTCAGGAAGTTCTTCCTAATGTTTAGGTGGAATCTTCTTTCTTGTAGTTTGGATCCATTGCTCCGTGTCCGCTTCTCTGGAGCAGCAGAAAACAACCTTTCTCCCTCCTCTATGTGACATCCTTTTATATATTTGAACATGGCTATCATATCACCCCTTAACCTCCTCTTCTCTAGGCTAAACATGCCCAGCTCCCTTAGCCGTTCCTCATAAGGCATCGTTTCCAGGCCTTTGACCATTTTGGTTGCCCTCCTCTGGACACATTCCAGTTTGTCAGTGTCCTTCTTGAACTGTGGTGCCCAGAACTGGACACAGTACTCCAGGTGAGGTCTGACCAGAGCAGAATACAGTGGCACTATTACTTCCCTTGATCTAGATGCTATACTCCTATTGACGCAGCCCAGAATTGCATTGGCTTTTTTAGCTGCCGCGTCACACTGTTGGCTCATGTCAAGTTTGTGGTCAACCAAGACTCCTAGATCCTTTTCACATGTACTGCTCTCAAGCCAGGTGTCACCCATCTTGTATTTGTGCCTCTCCTTTAAATTAAATAGAAATACATCTCACCAGTAGCAGACAATGGGAAAGGGCAGCACAGCCTTTCTGACCTCCCATCAGCAGAGCTGCTGCTGCTTATGGGGAGGAAGAGTTTAAGCGTCAGGATGCTGGGGAGGCTGGTGCTGTGCAAACACACCAGCAGGAACACTGTATTGGTTCTGCCAGAGCATTTGCGCAGAACTGATCTCCCTGCCTCCTTGCCGTTCCCACTCTTCCTCCCAGTAAGCAGCAGCAACTTCATTGACAGAAGGTCAGGTAAGCACCACTGTCTATCCTGCTGTCCACTACAGCAACTTGCCTCACCATAGCAGGGAAACTGCCTGCTCCATCTACTGTCCAAGTGCTAACTGTTGAAGACCAAACATCAAGGCCCTTGCTGCTCTCCCTTCTTAGGGTTCTTCATGCTCTCTCAGTGAGAAGCATAAATTGGGCTCCAACATCTCTTGCCAGTCCTCACAATTCTGGAGCCAGCCTACAAGCCCTGCAACCCCCCCCCCCCCGCATCCCATCATTTCTCTTATCCCAGGGTGAGTCCCAGCAGCGTCATTTACAGGGCTCTGTAAGCAGGCTCTGGCTTGCCTTCCAGCTGCTATCAGAGATCTAAACTCTCATTTAAAAGCCAATGACTTAACTTGCAGAGCATACTAAGCATGTGTCAATGTTAAGATAACAGGAGATCACATCCATCATCATGCCTGTATATAATGCGAATTATTTGAATCATCTCTGTTTCTTTGTTGTGTTTTAAAGGCTTTCGACGCTAAGCCAGCAATGTTAAGCAAAGAAGCATGTATTGCTATTGACACAGCCCAAAGGGGCTGTTATAAAAATGTGCGTGTTTATTCTACTAGTAATAAAACACAAGAGGCAAATATAGAAAGTGCATTGGTATGAAAGGTAACTGAAGTGATTAATGGTATCTTTCTCTAGGGGTGGTCTCACCAGTGCAAAGGTGGGCAAAAGGGAAAGTGTCTGTGAGACCAGAATACACATGCAAAACAAAACAAAAAAGTAAGATTTTGAAATTATCTTTTCTGGCACTTTTGTGTGAATATGTCTTTTTAAGCTGTTTCAGAAATGCTTCAGATTAGGTGATTCATTTCTTCATGCAGGACTCAAGAATGGTTACATTCCTTTTTTTATGAGTTATGAAACACAATGGGGGTACGTCTGCGTGAAGGGAGGACTTGTATATTGCAAGGACCTCTGGGGCAGCGGGATAAAATGTGTCATTGAGCAAAGACCCATTGCACCTTTCTGCAGGTTCCTGGCCTGTGGGATCTGGCCAGACCACAGAGCACAACACAGAAACAAAGGGGTGTATTTAGGGATCCCATTGCACACTAAGAATCCATCCCTCTCCTATCTGCATGCGTAACCAAACATGGGAAGGAGCAAGGTAGAGGCTGCAATGAGAAAAACGAAGATAGACTGAAAAAAGATGTGCAAGAGAAAGAAAAAACACCTTGTTACACTTGAGAGGCAGGATAAAGCATGACTCAGTGGTCCTACAATAGGTGGCTTTCTGCAGTGAGCTTTCATGGTTCCTGGGGCATGGCTGATTCCCAGCTCCTGGTCAGGAGCTATTCTATGTGACCTCTCTCACCTAGAATACTAGGATCAGCAGTTGTTGCAGAGTCATTGGGTATCCTAGGGTTTCCCAGAGCTTGGGCACCTACACTGACCAACAGTCTGTTCAGCAGAGTTCCAGATTGCATCCATTCTTCTGAGTCATGCCTTCCCCATTGAGTTTCACCAGTGATGCGTATATCACACAGTGAAACTCCTTGTCACACACTAGGAGAGACCATGTACTGGTTCTCTGCTGGCTTCTTTTCTATCATTCTTATGACTTAATTCTCTGTTAATATGCAAAGAGTATTGAAGCTTTGCCCGAATGTCCAAAAGTCGGTGAGCATCAGCAAATATTGGCAAGACCCAGTTAATTTGGAGAATATCCAGACACTTAAGAAAGAGATACACTGGTGCATGCTTCAAAGAGACCATCAGCATTCACCAAAGTATTCCAACCAGTAGAGGCACATACCAGTGAATGCAGCCATTCAAAAAGCAATCAATGTTCAGATGCTTGAATGCCAATATTTGCCACAGTTCAGGCAAATTTAACCATTACCATACAAAGCTCTGGAAACATGTGGGCTTCAAAATGCTGGCTTCTGGAGCAATTAGAGGATTGAAAAGGAAAATGGAGAAGGCATTGTTTTAATGCGATGTCAAGATTATATCACTTCCTTTCCTTTAGATGGCACCATTCCACCATTCTGCTGTTTTCGGCACAACCTGACTTTTCCCCATGTGGCAATTAGTATGCATTGTACAAAGAGCAGAAAATTCCTTTGTTACACAAGGGCTCAGGAGCACCAAGAGAATTGAGATGGTGTCAGCATTTCCATTAGAAGTAATGTTTTTAACAGCACAGTTGTTCTATCCTTGCAAATAAGCATTTGTAAAGCCACAGCAAGCCTACAAAACCATTATAATTCCTTTAAAGTCTGGTATGTAAGAAATGTCAAATTTTGTGAAGCAGCTGAAGAAAGTGCACTCTTAAAACACATCTAAATCTGCAGAGCTTTGTTGAAGGCAGTAGTAGAGTATAGTATAATGTCTCCAAGGGTTGATTCACACATGCATCTATGTCCTCAGTGTGGGCCAGGGGTTAGAGTGTTGGACTAGGACTGGGCAGACAACTGTTCAAATCCCTACTCGGCCATGAAGCCCATGGGGTGACCTTGGGCCAGTCACTATCTCTTATCCTCACCTACCTCACAAGGTTGTTGTGAGGATAAAAATGGAGAGGAGAGAAGTGTGCCTGCCGCCTTGAGCTCCCTGGAGGGTAAAAAGGTAAAGGACCCCTGGGCGATTACAGTAAGTCCAGACAAAGGCAACTATGGAGTGCAGAGCTCATCTCCAGCCTACAGCAGAAAGTGGAGGGCTCTCCTTGACTGGAGTTACTGAAGAACAGGCTGGGCAGCCAGGGATGCTGTGGTTGCATCCTTCATTGCAACTCCTCTAGGGAGTTGGGTTGGTTACGAGATGCCCTCCAAGATCCCATCCCATCCTGCGCTTGCTCTGTTTCAGATCTCTGAATCATTGGACAACATTGTAACCATGCATGTTTGAATTCACCCACATTAAACTGGACGTGAAGAACACAATGAAAGCACACAGGGTGGACAGTAAACATGTGTTGGAAGGAGGAAAATGTAGTGTGAAATGAGACAGAAATAAATTTGCTCCCCCAAATTCCCCCCCCCCCCGTGAAGTATTCTGGCAAATATTGGCAGCCATGGCAGAGCACATGGTTTGCGTGCAGAAAGTCCTGGTTTCAGTCCTTGGCACCTGCAACTGGACAGCTCTGTGAGCAGGTGCTGGGAAAGAGTCTCTGCTGAAGAGCCACTGATAGCTGGAGCAGCCGACACTGGGCTAAATGCCTCAATAGTCTGACGTGATATAATGCAGTTTCATATGTTCCAATATTCACTGCGTAGTCTCTGAACACTTGCCAAATATTTGGCAGTAGGTGGTAGCTGACAGGCAATAGCATTTCATGTCAATCAGTATTTAGTAGCTTAGAAACTGTGGTGTTTTGCATATGACAGCTAACAGATGATGAGATTTCCTCTCTGACATAGTAAAAAGTCAAAAGAATCAAGAAAGCCGGTGTCTAAAGTGCTCATTCATTGCCAAGTTTCAAATATTCAGACATACGCATTTCAGCTCCAGTTTCAGAACAGAATATGCCATTTTTGGAGAGTAAGGTTCTGAGTTTAAGGAGAGAGCTGAGGCACAGCGGCGTGTTTCCAGGACTGATATCACTTTATAGCATAGAGAGAAAATATTACTTCCTGTGATATCTCTGTATGCTAAAAATAATAATTCAAAAAGCTTCTACCAATTGGCAGGAAATGTATTTAACATTTTCCTATTGTTTCTAACATGAGATCCCAAAATTAAATAAATCATTTGTAATTGGTGTTTTTGTCTTGATACTGGTCATTGACCGTAATAAAACAACTTGACTTGACTTGACATAGATATGTTTTTTCTTGTTTCAAAAATTTAGCTTAAATGATTCTCACTCCCACAACCTTATTTATATGCAATAGCCACATTATGTTGACCTCTTGCATCAGGCTGTCTTTCATGTCTCATTATTAAACTCATATGAGATGAAAACGTCCCTCCCTCCCAAAAATATTATTTTGCTTTCAAGAATGTCCATCCCAAGTGAATGAAATTCTGTGAACTGCACTTCCAAACCATTCATACAGTGGTATACACAGACAAGTTATGAAACATACCACACATCAGCTATCAAAATGTGTGTGCGTGCATTTGATCACATGCATCTTATTTGTACTTTTAGAGCTCAATCATATGCTCAGGAGGAAGTTCCAGTACATTCCATAGGGTGTGTTCATACTCCTTGCAAGCCTTGCAAGTATTTTTTGCCCAACAGGTTGTCAAGAAACATAAATTACAAACTCTAAAAATCCAACACCAACAATAAAGAAAAACATATACAGTGCTTGTAAATCCTCACAGTCCTAACCTATTGACAGAATTTAAGGGCCAGACTAAAGACGGACATGTTTATTGAACACATACTGGCCTGCTAACCCACAAAGAGTGGTAAGGTAACTATTTTTGACATCCAAAGGAGTGAAACCTGCCTCCTCCTTCCATCCCACGTGGATTCAGGTGGCCATCCGATGCCCTCTTTCCTGAAAGGAAGCCCAGCTGAGCTCATTGGGATTTACATACGAGTGGATATTTGTAAGAGTGTGCATAAGTTGCTTCCCCCCAGGCCAACTTCATTACTAGAAGTGAGCCAGAATGGAAAGGGGGATTCAAATAATTCAGGTGCAGGAGTTCAAGATGAGGGAGGCGTGTGAACTCCTTTTGATGTCAACAGGAGGCTCCACCAACACTTTAAAGGTACACAGGTCAGTGCATGTTTATTAAGCATGTGTAATAAGATACTGGATGTGTTGATTTCCCAAAGGTTGGTAACAGCAGGCATAGGGCAAGGAGAGACATACTGTGAAACAGAGATTTGGGATTGTAGCAGCAGAATGAAAGTGCTGCAACACAGCAGCCTGGAACTGATCAGAAGACAACAGGGGCACCTCTCAAGTTTTGTGTGGTTTACATCGTCTACCCTACCTTCTAATGATTGTTGTTGATGATGATGATGATGATAATAATAATAATAATAATAATAATAATAATAATAATAATGCACTGTAATTGCTTCCTTTGGCCACTTCTGTACTTGTTCTTTCTGTTAAGCAAAATCCTAGACAATTTTCATATGTCCTTCTGATGTCCATTCCCCAAGGTGCGCTCAGGCTTTTCTTCACAACAAACAACCTTTATAATATAATTTTCTAGGAGTAAGAAACACCATTGGAGCGACACCACACACTGTTCAAGCCGTCCCCCTCAGTGCCCACTTTGCACATAGCTGCCTCTTTCAGAGAGCTGCTTCCCCATGGTGCTTTCAGATGCAGCTTTGGTATGTCTGGGACTCCTGCAGATGCCTAGGTCTTTCCCACCTGGTCACTACCCTGTGATGTGCAGGGTGGTGATTGAGTAGGAAAGATCCACATGATTGCCTTCATTGACATGGTTGCTGTATTCACACACATGCCACAGCTGCAAGGGAGAGCACCATGGGGACAGAGGAAGGTCCTCCGAATGGAAAGAAACACAGATGTTCATCTTGCTAGCATTATTGGTCAAGCAGCTATATCAAAATGTTGCTCTTTTCTGCATTTACAAATGCACTTATATTGCAACTCTTTGTGTCCAATCCATCTTGATCAATGAGGCCATTCCAAGTGCTGTTGAGTACATGGTAAAACTTTGGATAGAATTGTAGAATTGGAAGGGATCCCAAGGGTCCTCTAGTCCAACCCCCTGCAATGCAGGAATCTCAACTGAAACATATGTTGTGCTCTGCGGCAAAGCAGAGTCTGGCAAGATCTTACATATTGTATTTATTGTATTTCTTCCCCACCTTTTCCTCTAAGGAGCTCAAGGCGGCCTACATGGTTCTCCTCCTTTAATTCCCACAACAACCCTGTGAGGCAGGTTAGGCTGAGGGGCAGGGACTGGCCCAAGATCACCCACTAAGCTTCGAGACTGAGTGGGATTTGAACCTTGGTCTCCCAGATCCAAGTCCAACGCCACACTGGCTCTCAGGATGCTGCTGGGATGAGATGGCAGCAGTGCTAACCCTGATGAGGAAAAGCTGCAGCCTGTGGCAATAACCCCACCATCACAACTGTGAAGAGCCAGCCACAAGGACTCATGAAGCCAGGATCCCCTGAAATGTGAGCATATGCAAACCAACCAAGCATGTGCTTTATGTGCAGGCCTCCCTTGGAGCGGCTGGAGGGAGAGGAGGTTAGCAAATGTGAGATGGAGCTTGTAACAGTCCAGGCAAGAGAAGGTGTGACTTTTCTCAAGCTGAGGATTTGGAGGAACCCAGGACAGGTCCCATTCATACTGCGGGGGTGGGGGGGACAGTGGAAGACCATGGTTGTCCTTCCTGAATTTGAATTTGCCCAAATCAGTAACTGGTGCCTGGTCTACGCATACTGCAGAATGAGGCAATAGAATGGACTATATCAATAGAGACTCCATCTGGGCAATATAGCTTTTGCGTGTACCCTCATTGAAAAACAACTATCACATGAAAATAAACTGCCCTGCACAAATTGCAAAGGAGTATATCAAGTTTAAAGGTCCTAGCTTAGCCCATGGTCTGCTGTGCTAATCTTCTATTTCATGGGGAGTTTAATCATAAATAAAAAAATTTCTAAAATAAGTAAATAAATGGCACCACTCATCTGCAGTTCAGACTGGAACAAATTATTTCAACCTCTTCTTCTGCTATGTATGTAGGCCATTGGTGGTCACCATATTTGTGCCAGCCAATTAGGTGTTATATGAAGAAGCACTTTCTTTCAGCTCACCTGAGTCTACTGCCAACAAATAGCAGAAGAAATGGTAAAATTGTTATTGGGGGACTTTAGTGCTTTGGAAAGCACATGATTGGAACCTCTCCCTATCATTAAAAAAACCAGAAACTTCTACACATAGAAGTAACTTTTTTCCTTGTATGCTGATTTTTCCCTCCAGAAGCCTTTACCCAAAATCTAAATATTTCCCTGCAACCTGAAGTTTAGTTAAGTTTGCTGAATTGTGGTGTAGACACCACTTCTCTCACACAACTTTAAAGGTAAAGGGACCCCTGACCGTTAGGTCCAGTCGTGACCGACTTTGGGGTTGCGGCGCTCATCTTGCTCTATAGGCCGAGGGAGGCGGCGTACAGCTTCCGGGTCATGTGGCCAGCATGACTAAGCCGCTTCTTGCGAACCAGAGCAGCGCACGGAAATGCCATTTACCTTCCTGCCAGAGTGGTACCTATTTATCTACTTGCACTTTGATGTGCTTTCAAACTGCTAGGTGGGCAGGAGCTGGGACTGAACAATGGGAGCTCACCCCGTCGCAGGGATTCGAACTGCTGACCTTCTGATCGGCAAGCCCTAGGCTCTGTGGTTTAGACCACAGCACCACCCACATATACAACTTTAAAGAGGTACAATTCAGGAATTATTTCTATCCCTTTATCTGCCTCAGTATGAAATGGGATTGAGAGTGTCATCCTGTCAAATAGTAAGGAGAATTCTACCGCTTTGTAGGTGCAGATCTGGGGCAAAACAGTCATTCTCTCCCACCACTCCTAGTCATGCTGATCAAAGAGTAACATGTTTGCTCCTGGATTTCATTCTTGATATGAGGAATATTGTGATGCAGATTGCCACTCTGTCCTCAGCCTTTTGGGGTTCAGCACACGTGTGGCTGTTGATTTCCTGTCATGGACTAGTAAAGTAGCTTTAGGTAAGGCAGTTCAGACATCTAGCCTGGCTTGAGAAAGCTTTGCTTAGGTAATAATTTCAAATCACGACTCTAAAGGTCAAGTGGTGCAGTCAGGCTCATGGCAGAGTGCATGATTGATTTGCTACTTCAACTTAGCATGTACAAAATCATGCAGAGGAAGAAAAGGGGGGTCAGTAGGTTTTGGGGGGGGAGTGTGTGTTTCCATTTTGATGGCACGATCTAATGAGAGGAGATCAAGAGTACTGAGTCCAAGATTTGGAAGAAGGTTCAGGCAAGACAACCTTAGTGGCCCCCTTCAAATTTTGGCAATCAATTTGTTCAAAGGGTGATGAAAACAGGCCATAGTCTACATGGATGGGCTGTGGCTCTGTACAGGTATTGCACCTAAGAAGAGCCTGCTGGGTCAGGACAGTGGGGGCCACTCTAGTCCAGCATCATGTTCTCACAGGGGCGGAACAGTTGCCTGTGGGAGACCAGCAAGCGACATTGCAGCACACAAGCACTCTCCCCTCCTGTGCTTCCCAGTTCAATCTCCAGCATCTGCAGGCTGGGTTGCCAAAATCCTTTGTTGGAAACTCTGGAGAGTCACGGAGGGTCTATGCAGTAGTCTCATTTGGTATGAGGCAGTTTCAGATGTTCATGTGTATATTCAACTTATCACCATGTTTTTAACCATACTTCAGAAATTGCCAATAGTTGCAATTGAGCCAGGGAGGTCTCCATTTTTATTTCCAATGAAATCTGCAGTGGTTAAAGTAACAGCATTCAAAATAAATGCTAAGACAGCTGGTCACTTACACTTGCTACTGAATTAACCAGCTACATTCACTGGTCTGAGCACTTGCAGAGAAATGAGGTATGAAATCTCTTATGCATCCCCTGCTACTTGGGAAATTTGGACCAAGTGAGAATGGCAAGATTGCTGGGACAATGGTCTCTCTTGAGGCCCCAGCAAATGGCCAATGTCTCTGCCGGCCCTATAGGACATAAATCTGTGGAAGTATTAAGGGTATAGCAGAATCCATCCTCTTGATTAATTAAGACAGCTCCACAGATTAAAGCTTCGTTTCTTCCCTCCAATTAATGTATTGGGATTGTTCTTGAATGCCTTCTAGGGCCAGGGGTCATGGGAAGCCTCTTTTCCCATACGCCCTGCCACAGAGAGGGCTACTCATGGCCTGAAGCTGGACTTCTCCTGGAAGTAAATAAAATTGTAATCAATGGAATTTAAGACCAAGAAAATATGTTTAAGATTTTGAAGTGATCAACTAGTTACCATTACACTGCTTACTAATACAGCGGTACCTCTGGTTACGTACTTAATTCGTTCCGGAGGTCTGTTCTTAACCTGAAACTGTTCTTAACCTGAAACAGTTCTTAACCTGAAGCACCACTTTAGCTAATGGGGCCTTGCCACCGCTGCACAATTTCTGTTCTCATCCTGAAGCAAAGTTCTTAACCTGAGGTAATATTTCTGGGTTAGCGGAGTCTGTAACCTGAAGCGTACGTAACCTGAAGCATATGTAACCCGAGGTAGCACTGTAATTACCCATACGCTACATAAGACTAGTGGTAGTGAATAATGGTCTGGACCTCAGAGATGAAATCCAGTGCTCCAGAGCCCATGACTACTTAGAGAGCGGCAGATGATGGAGGGCAATGGGCAATACACCTGGCATTAGCATGCTTCCCTCCCTTTGGGGTGTTTTTGCTTTTTTTATAGTCAAGATGTAGCTGGCCAGTCATGTACATGCTTACAGATGCTCATTTTAATATTTTATCCTTCTCTACAAGAAAATGATACTTATTTCCAAGTAAGTAAGTAGAGACATCACCTTGCCAACAAAGGTTCGTATAGTTAAAGCTATGGTTTTCCCAGTAGTGATGTATGGAAGGGAGAGCTGGACCATAAAGAAGGCTGATCGCCGAAGAATGGATGCTTTTGAATTATGGTGCTGGAGGAGACTCTTGAGAGTCCCATGGACTGCAAGAAGATCAAACCTCTCCATTCTGAAGGAAATCAGCCCTGAGTGCTCACTGGAAGGACAGATTGTGAAGCTGAGGCTCCAGTACTTTGGCCACCTCATGAGAAGAGAAGACTCCCTGGAAAAGACACTGATGTTGGGAAAGATGGAGGGCACAAGGAGAAGGGGGTGACAGGGGACGAGATGGTTGGATAGTGTTTTCGAGGTTACCAGCATGAGTTTGACCAAACTGCGGGAGGCAGTGGAGGACAGAGGTGCCTGGCGTTCTCTGGTCCAGGGGGTCACGAAGAGTCGGACACGACTAAACGACTAAACAACAACAAAGCATCAGGAGAGCAGAAACAAACTCCATTTTATTCTGGCAGTTATGATGAAGAGCTTACAACAGTGGTTCTCAAAGGGTATGTGCTGCAAATTGCACACAGCATTCGTTTGGTGTGCGATTCCTTGCTCCGCTAGGGAAATGCATTCAGAAGCTCACTTCCATGCACCTCTGAAGCCAGACAGGGGCAACTGTAACTCTCCTCCCATTGAAATAAATGGGCTGTAAAGGCGCTTAATTGGCTTGCAGGACACAACTTTTTTCAGCAGGCCTTTTTAGGCATTTCTGCTTTTTGTATCAATCTGAATTTTTATGTCGTTCATCTGTAATTTTTAGTTGATAATTTTAGCTATACTCTCATTTTTGTAGATTGTTTGCCACCTTGACTATTTTTACACATAGCTGGTATAGAAATGTTGGAATAAAACAACTAAATAAAATGCAGCACATTTTAACAATTCAAAGCATTCTATATATTTTATTCTCAGTAATGAGAGTTAGCATCACAAACATTAACACTGTTGTCAAGGAGGATTAGAGGGCATCTCACTCAGAAAGCTAGACGAGAACTTTTTTTATCTTATTCAATCTAGAATAGAGCAGATATTGGAAACTCCCAACTCCACCCAAATACAACTAAAAGTCCAGCACCATCTATTAACAAAACCATATGACACTATTATCCACCCAACTGAAGAATAGCAAGCCAACAGTTATAATATAATTAAGAAATATTGTCAAAATTGTACTTTGTGTTCAATCGCTTTATACAGTGCTAAATTAATTAAAACGAATAGGCTACAAACAGTGCTTTGCATTGTTTAGGTTTAGGTTTAAGTTTAGGTTTGGATCTGTCCCTGTTAAGTGTTTTATGTCCCATTAACTCCAATGTTTGTATCTCTCTCCTGCAGATCAACAGGACTTGAATGTGCTTAGCTTGGGCTGGATTATGCTCTTTTCGAATTATCAAGAGATTTGAAAGTTATAACAGTAAAATCAGATGTCACTATCTTACATTGGCCTCCTGATTAAAGAAACTGTTTCGGAGGTAAACTCTTTCTTTTCATGATAACGCATACAAGAATTTCATTTTGGAGTTTATCACAACCATTTTGTCCCAGTGCCCCTGCTGTCTAACCCTGTTTGCTGACTTACCCAGGGTTTACTGACAAGTTCTACTTGAGTAAATTGTATTTAGACAACAATATATTTCATTCAAGTCTCTTGCAGTGACTGGGCCAAGGTCAGTTTTATATTCTGCTGAAATCATAAAGTGACACTCGAGATAAACAGAATGTTTACTCTCTCCATGTGAGCTGGAGCTGATATGTAAATTTATCCTTATTCTTTCATCAAATTTGCATTTACCCTCTTAGTCAAACACTACAGGACTCCAAATCAAACAGTTTTAATGGTGGTCAACTCTTTATGACCGATTGCTGTATCGAAGGGAAAAGAAGAGCAATTTAGATTAAAATGCAAAGAATAACACAACACGGTGAGTGTCATCCGGTTTGCAATAATTGGGTAAAATTTCCATACAAGTGAATGGGTTTTGGTGCTTGGGTCCCTGAAAAGCAATTGCTGTATTCTTGTATTTTTATTATGCTCTCGTTATCTGCAACAAACAGGCCATTCTCACCTGTCATTGTTATTTTTCTTATGATCAAACAAGTCAAGTGCTACTGAACAAATTCTTTTTTTCTCCACCCACTTTTATAATCTACATGAAAGAAACGCACTTCGATCCACAATTGAAATGGCCTGCAGATACAACAGCTAATTTTACAATAATGCCTCAGAAGAAAAGGAAATCTATAGGCAGGATTTTATCTTTCATGCAACCTAAAAGAAGATCAACATATGCTAACATGCATATTCAACAAAGGCTGAAAATTTCCTTAGATGAAGGGTTAGGAGAGCAAGGCTGGAGACAAAGAACAATTTTTAGGAGAGTTAAATGTGGCCTGAGAAAAGGGATTTACTTCCTATGGTGTAGTGCATACACTTTGGTTCTTTTGTTTGCATTTCTTTTGTTCCATTATTATCTGCAGTCAGATAGGTTTCATGTATTTTTGAAACAATAAGTAAACCCACAAAACCTGTTTGTGAAAATGGTCTAATTAACACACTATGAGCAGCGATCCCTCTTTCAAATTGCCTTCAACTCCTCCTCCTCCTCCTCTTCTTCTTCTTCTTCTTCTTCTTCTTCTTCTTCAGTAGGTGGGAATACTCCAAAAGAGCTAGATACCATATAAATTGGCATCTGTTGGCTCCCGTAGATGTGAAATGCACAGAATGGAATTCAAGTGTTTATTTTCAGGCTCTACACTGTTTTGAACAATGACCTGTATTCACACATGCTGCTGAGTAACTTTAAGATTTGCTCTAAAAGAATATTTCCAGCCTTATTTTAGCAACAAGTGAAATAGTTTCCATGATGTGCATCCATGAGAGGTAGTGTGATGTAGTGGTCAGACATTTGTTTCACAATTGTACAAACAGTGTGGGGCAGAGCAGAGATCACAAGCTGGGGGTCACCAAATGAAGCTGGTCAGCTGGACGGACAATAGGAAGTACACAGCACATGACTAGTCAGTATGGAATTCCCTGTCACAGGGTGAGAAAATTGCTATTAGCTTGGAAGACTTTTTAGACACATACATGGAGGAGAAATCTGCCCATGTTGCTATTAGATATGATAGTTTAATGGAACCTGCAGGTACAAGGACAATATGCCTCTGAATATTGGATATTTAAGGATAAGCAACAGGGGAGCCCAATACCTTGAAGCTTGATCTGTGAACTTCCAGAGATATCTGGTTAGTCAGTCCTGGATCCATCCTATGTTGTTAGTGTGACCCATGAGCTTGGAAGTCCCTGCTTCAAATTTCGCTGCAGCCACAAACTCACTAGGACTAGATGGCCTCAATTAAGCAACTATTTCCCCAGCTTCCGCATCTGCAACAATAGCATCAGACTGTCTATTTGGACTACTGTAAGGATTACTGAAACAATGTCAATCTGAACTACTTTGAATCCTTCAAGCATGCTTTATAAAGGCATTGAAGTAGTATTATTGTTGTTGTTGTTATGCCCCAAAGCTAGAATGGTGGATTAATCAAAGACCACACACCTGGGATGACTAAACCACCAATTTGACGTTTACGGAAAACATGCTTTCATACAAGATCAGAAGCTTTTCTGGCAGATAATTTTGGGAGAGCAGACACAACAGGAAAATAAAAGAGAAAAAGGGGTGAATGATATGGCTTCCTGTAGGAAATAAAAATGATGGTCAAGATCCAGCTGCAGTCATAGGTGTGTAACAGCTGGTAGCCCCCAGCTATTGATATCCCAATTCACATCCTAATTCACAACAAAAGATGCATTCAGCCAGTTCAACGGGTAAGCATTACAATGATGCTGAGAATGTCCATCCATGTCTCTTATGTGTGCCAAAGGTGGCTTCCAAAGGCAGAAGGCTGCTTCTGTGGACAAATCTCTTTTGCTGGATCTAGGCAGAATGATATGGGTGAAACCTTTTATAGGACTGCCATGCAATTTTAGTAAGCCACCTGATCTGGTAAGAAAGGTTACAGTCCAGTTGGACAGTCTATTGCACAAGCCCCATATATTTTATTTACCAACTTTGCATCCCACCCATTCTCCAAGTTGCTCAAGGCAGTGTATCTGGAGTTATTCCATTGTACTCTCTCTCTCTCATTCTCTCTCTCTCTCTCTCTCTCTCTCTCTCTCTCTCTCACACACACACACACACCTCTCCTAAGTGAGCTTTATGGCTGAGCAGGATCCCAAGCCCACATCTTTCTGATTTACTTTATCCTCTATGCAGCCCTGGCTCACCATTCATTTCACTGGGGCTTGCGTAAGCGACCTTTGAAATGGATTGTGCCTAGTGGTTTATTAAAATGATATTTAACAGGCAAGTATGTTTTCCTGCTTTATGCTGCTTGTCTTTTTTTAAAAAAAATATTAATCCATCAACTTTAAATAAAAAAGAGCCCAGACCTGAATTTCCCTTTTCAGTGTGGCTGTCAAATGGCTATCTAATAGTGGCAGGACTGTAGCGGGAGAGATATCTGCCTTTCTCTGGAGCCTGCAAGTATTTCTGCCATTCACGAAGCCAAAGGGATGCCACCCACATGGTGTTTGCTCAACATAAGCAAACAGATTGTAAACTGGCTGATAATTTTTGTCCTGACAATGTCATTTACTGCTGTCAGCCTTTTGTCTGCCATGTTTGCTTTATTCAAATATGAACCAAGTGGACCTCCCTTCCAGCGCTTTCTTCTGCATTAAAATCACATCAATTCCCTTCCATTCTCTCTTATCTAAAATTCATTGGAGGCCAATCACTTGGATGAATGCTTTGGTGTTTCCATGGAGGCTAGAAGTCTAGTGTGGACTTCAGGGGATTAGGAAGTTTCACATTTAAAGCCTTGAAGTGCACGTTTTTGTATTGTTCCATCCCCCAACCCCCAAATTCAGTTCTTTCTTTTGCCAGTAGAGACAGAGGAAAAATTTGCTACATCATTTTATTTTTTCCAAAGTGCCGTTTCACAGCAAATATATATATATATATATATATATATATATATATATATATATATATATATATTCCTCCTGGTATGTGTGTATAAGAGAGAGAGAAAGAGAGAGAGCTCACAAGACTGGCTTCTTGCTGTCCTGACTGACCGAGTGCTGTGTTGCAATGCATCCTCTGGATTGTCTTTAACAGCAATTTTCCATCACCTTGTATAATAAATTCTAGCACATCTTCAATAAGCTTGACTTGGATCCTGCTGCTTCCCAGGGTGCTTGCCCACAGGTCTTGAAGCATCTCCCTTTGTTAATAGAGGTCACGGCACTTTGTGTTAAATAATTCACATCAGACATGTCTGTGTATAGTCTGGAAGCAGCTGCAGATGTTGCCTGTTTGCTGGACAGTTGAAGACAGAACTTTAAAATTTAGGTTTCCCAGCATCTAACCCAGAAGAGTTCAGAGGAACTTTTCATTTGGGGCAGCATGCTTTGAAATCATCTCCCCATCCCCTATCGCTGGTGTAAATGTGTCAAAATTTTAGCATATACAGGTATACATTTTAAGGGAGCTTTGCTGATTCATGGCAGCACCAAATGTGCACTTGGAACCCTGCATCTCCCCCATATTATACATTTGGCACCTACAATAAATAAACAAACAGGAAATATATTCATGAAACACTATGGGAAATGTCTTCATTTCAAAAAACAATTTCTTTCTAGATGTTAAGCTAAAAACATATGATAACTGAGTGTTTTGGTTTTATTGTGCTTATTTTGTTTTACCTGCCACAAGCCCCTTGGGAAAAATGAGATAAAAAGCAAACAAGCTGGTATATATAAAGTACAGTATAAATAAGCCCAGGCTCCAGGCATGTAGTCAAGAAACAGAAATCTTGAGCCAATAATATTATTTAGAAGACATCTGAAGGCAGCCCTGCATGGGGAAGTTTTTAATGTTTAATGTTTATTATGTTTTTCTATATGTTGGAAGCCGCTCAGAGGAACTGGGGCAACCCAGTCAGATGCGTGGGGTACAATCATCATCATCATCTTGGTGAGGAAGAAGAAGCAGGGGAGATGATGGATATAATGCTGCCCCCCCTTCTCCTCCTGATCAGCTGATCTGCTGTACTCCATCCTTTTTTCACTGTATGTACATATAGGCCAGCCTGCTGGGGACTGATGTACACACAGAAGCCATTTTTTCCTCCCGCCAGCTTGGGATATGCACAGAGCCATTCTTTCCACACTGCTAGATTGGAACATATACAACTATGTAGATTACAATAAAGTAAATATCAGGGTAGAAGGAGAAGAAAGGAGGCAGCAAAGTCAGGGAGGAACATGAAAGAAGAGATCTATAAAAACCCTCCATGTGTTGTCAGCCACAACTGGGTCATGGCCCATGACCTAAGGTGGTTCCTGCCTGTGACACCAGCCACTACCGATTGTTTTTTTGTTGCTGTTTTATAAAGAGAAGGTGCGGGAGGGGAAAGAGATAGAGTACTGAAAGGATAGTCAGGGAGCTTGGAAGCCAGAGAGAGAAAAGGAAGGATAATTAGAAAGAAATGTCTCTCCTTTTAAAAACAATTTCAACAGCAGCATAAAAAGAAAGAGAGCAATAAAATACATTTACATTGATCAGCATGTAATAAAGCCAGGGCTTATGAATACCAGTTAGGAGGATTTTTCCCTGTTGATGAGCAACAGACAGGACCCTGTTGTCTAGTTAGACTGCTGCTGTTTCATGCCCAATTTCTTCAACAAGCCAGCTGCTTTTTATCGCCTGTTTTCACTGGCTTTTTAGAGAGGTTTTTTGATGTGTACTTTGTTAGCTACCTTGAGATTCTAGAAATAAGGTGGGATACAAAATGAAAAATAAAGAAACTAAATATATTAATGGTTTAGTTCATCCACAGCATAAAAACATCTGTAAAATGTTTTTGTTTTTTTAATGGCACTAGCTGTTCCATCTGAAATTGCTGTTCACACACCTTACACAAAATCCAGATGGCATTGTTGTTTGCTTGTTGCATTCCAGTGTTTTCTGTGTTGCTGTCTGTTCATCTTTTTTTGCATCTAATCTGTAATAATCTTTCCCCTCAATTTGAACTGAATTTCAGTGCCACCTGTTAAGTATACATTGGCTGATGACTTTTCTATTAAAATGGCATTCAGATCATCTTACAATAAGAAATAATACAGAATAATAATGCAAAAATATAAAGTGCACATCCATTAAAACAATAGGCGATACTTAAAACAGCAGGAATTTAAAAAATAAAAAGGTAGTGGTACAAAATCTCAACTCATGTAGATCTGGCTTCAGGCCCAGGTGTGGCACAAACTGCCTTGGCTGCCCTGACTGATGAGCGTCCTTAGGAGAGAGGCTGGGACAGGGCAACTTTCTCGCTTCTCCTTGAACTCTCAGAGACTTCCCATGCTATCAAGCACAGTGCCCTCCTGGAGCAGCTCCATGGGCTGAGAATGGGAGGAGCTGTGTCCTACCTCTCTGGTAATTTCCAAGGAGTTAGCTAGCAGGGACTACTACATTACACTGTGGGAAGTGACCTGTGACCTCTTCAATCAAATGAAACTAAATCTGGACAAAACTTGAGATTTACAATGCAGTGCATTAGCTATGAAGAGTCAGAGCAGAAAGCAAATTGAACCTGGCTCAAAACATTTGCAGAGTCATGAAACTCAGTAGATGTCTAGGTCAGTTCATACACATCACCTAGTACTGGGCGACTTGCAGTTGAATCTGTGGGCATACTCTGTTTAAAAGCTTGAAGTGATATGAATGTTCTGTCTGTGGTATTTAATCTGTGATAGCTCATTCACCAATGTGGGGCAAAATTAGTATTTTTATTATCTGTTCATGCAAGTGCCTTTGACTTTGTTTGCAGAGGATTTGCAAGGATCTTTCATGTACCAACTCATCACAATGCACCCTCTGCCTGTTCCTCTGCCCCTGCTGATGGACAAGCCAAACTGGAGTCAGTGCCGTGTCTACGGCAGAACATCTATGCCAATTATCTAACAAATAATTATGCCAATTGTTTAACAGGACTCCTTCATTGTCCATTGTATTTGGCTTCTGCTTTTCCCCCTTTGGAAAGAAAACCCCAAGCACAAGAGCAAAACCTAAGGATATAAAAGTGGGGGGCCCCGCCCCACCCCACAAATTCAACAAGTGATGAAAACGTTTCACGTCAGTAACTGGAAGAACTTAGTATAGGCTTTACTGCTCTGCCCCACTGACAGCATGATTTAGCTCTGTGGGGTTTTGTACTGTTGACATGACAACTGTTGAATATGTCATAAATATCCTTGCAGTAGACGTGAATAGTATGTTTGCCTTGCCTCCATTGTATTGCATGAAGGGTAGCCTAGTTCTCCGCTTCTAGAACTCTTGGCAGTGCTTCCTTTTGATTGCAAAGTGTCTGCATCGTAGCTTCAGTAAATCTTCTCCCTCAAACCTCATGGAAGGGCCTAAGTTAGTCAGGATCAAGTCCTATTGAAACCAATGGAATAATCTAAGTCAGAATGGACTTAAGTCATGCTGCTTTCAGTGGGATGTGATCACAATAAACTATAGCTAGATCCAGACCAATCAGGGTATGTATGTATGTATGTATGTATGTATGCAATTTATACCCCACTTTGCACCATATGTCTCAAGGTAGCTAAGCCTATGGCATATCTGCATCATAATGCTTACCCAGCTGCAGTAAAGTGACAGGTTGGGTCTGTTCTTGTAAATGGGGATGTACAGTGCCCCCCCAAAAAAGGTCTCCTACATTTATGCATCAGTTATTAATTAATGGATCATCTAATGAATTGGTGTGAAAAATCCAACAACACTACAGTTCTCTTGCTGAGGAGGGAAAGTGAACAGCAGAATTTCAGCCCATCACAAGTATCTATTTCATTTCTCCCCACTCTATTCCTTCAGCTGTGGGGCATTTCCTCTTAATAAAGAATGAGATATACACACATAGTGGGCTCCCAGTTTCAGGAGCTGTGTGCTCTGGATAGGTATCCCAATTTCAAGAAGAACTGTAATTGCCTGGCTCACTTTTCTTGTTTTCTTATGCTTCCATTGAATCAGCACGTAAATGCAGAATTTAACCGTTGGTTGCAATACTTTCTTTTTGAAAAGTATATAATGATGGGAAGATCTCCTGAGAAATTTCACTCAACTTGTCGGAATTCTTCTGGCTCCCTTGAATGGCCTCAGATATTTTACCAGAAGAGTATGAATTTTGCTTTAGTTGAAATCTAGTAACAGTTAGGTATGTGAGGACCCAGCCACCCCAGTCATTTTTGAAACTTTTCTTTTTTATATATAAATCTGTTTTATTGAGTTTTACATTGCAAATTTAAATTCAAACATTAAACATCAACATCATCATTTAGGATCCCCTGAATCCTTTGACTCCCCATCTCCCTTCCATGGTTACCATTTTCAATCTTTTTCAACTGCTTCACTTATTTTCTCTTTTTCTTAAATAAACCATTTTTACCTTAATTTTTAGTACATTACAAGCGTTACTCAAATCCTGCCAAAGGTTTTAGTTGTTTACAGTGTTCTATCCTTTTGAAACTTTTCTGGCTACCCTTGAATTTTCTCCACATTTCACTCTGAAATATGCTTCAGCTTCAGCTCTAAGGCAACTGAGTGACAACTAGGAATGTAAAGGCAAATCTATCAACTTTGCACATTCTGAAACAATATGAGAACCAAAATACATCCTTAAAAAATTGCACCTATCCAACATTTACAAAAAATGCACATATTAAGGAAAAGTGTGCATAAAAATCAATGTGTTAGTGAAAGTAACATACAAAGATGCATTTTGTGTCTACATTAGTCAAAATGGCATACAAAAATATGTTTATTAAGGTAAATTCAAAGTAAAATGCTGATGAACTTTCATGAGGATTTTATAAATAAACAAATCACAAATTTCTGCAGAAATGTGAAGAACTAAATTTAAGCTAGGAAAGATGTGAAACTGAGAGAACTGAAATTGGCAGATCCTTCCATCCCAGTGACAACCCAACGATGGGAGTGATGATTCTGGCCTGCTTAACATAGTGACATTTTTTAAGGTCAGAAATCAGAATTCTATCTGAGGAGTAAACAAAATGAGTCTGTCTTCTTTCTCTGGTGTATTCCTTTGTTTGCTGCGCAGATAACCTACAGTGGGGTCTAAAGTAGAAATTCTCATTGACATACCTATACTCCAGACTTAGGACAGAATCAGAATTAGTCTTCCTAGCTTTGTTGCTCCAATGGGATGTTTATGCTAAAGGAAGAGGGGTGGGATGCAATTTTTGCCAATTCCCTCTCCCATGTGCAGTCCCCAGATTCCTGAACAGATTTTCAGAGGGATGCTGGGGGCTGTAGAGAAGAGGGGAAATTGGCCCAAAAAAAAAGTCCCCTTCCCTCCTCCTCTTTTAGTAGACACCTCCAGTTGGATGAAATTGGCTGGACCACTTGGATACAGACCATGATGTGGTTTAATGGTTATTCCCTTTTCCCAGGAACTCCTGTGAACTGTAGCTCTGGGGATGAGGAAACAGAGTTGTTAAAATAAAAAAGTTCAGCACCTCAACAATACAGTCAATAATTCCTAGGACCCTGTGGGTGAAGCCATGATTTTGAAAGACTGGTATGCTGTAGGACTCCATAGCCACCGTCCAGAGAAAGATTCCATTTGAACCAAGTTTGGGCTAGTTTGCACCATTAATTATAGCATTTCTTTGACAACAACCCTTTTTACCTCTAGGGGTCAAGTCATGACCTTTTAAAAAAAAATCCCAGGCAAAGAAAGAAGGGGAAAAAGAAAGAAAGTTTCTGCCTTTTTTAGTCCTACTTCTGCTTGTTTTTATATTGATGTTGGTTTTATGTTGTTTTATAGTTATTTAATCAATGTGCATTTTTAAATTTTTATAACCCACCTTGTGCATTGTTTTTAAAGTCAAAAGATGGGGAATAAAACTTTTAAATAATAATTAAATGTGCCATGTGTATCAAGCAGCATATTCCTCTGGATCAGGACCTGTGAGGATCCAGAATTCCCTTCTCCAAAAGAATCTGGGCCTATTAAGCTGACCTCCTAAGACTTGGGAAAGAGCTCACTTCACAAACTGTGAGGAGGAGCCTTGCACTGGGGGGTGTTTGGGGGGGCAAGGAGGGATAGGAGAGAATTGTGCAGTCTGCACTTTTGTGCAAAGCTACCCAATTCACATTTCCCTAAACCAGCGGTTCTCAACCTGTGGGTTGTGACCCCTTTGGGGGCCGAATGACCCTTTCACAGGGCTTCCCTAAGACCAGGGGCCGGCAAGCTTTTTTGGGGGTGGGCTCCTCTGCCTCTCGCAAGGGCAGGCACAGGAGCCACGCTTAGCAGAGCAGCAGCGGCAAACAGCTTGGAATTGCCCTCGGCCAGCTCAGCCCAGCCCCCTTCCTCCTCTCAGCCACGCGCAGCTGCCGCTTGCCCATTGGCCAGGGCTCAAACCTTAGCAGGCGATTGGCCGGCGATTTGCTGCACTGGGAGGAGGGGCAGGTTCCGCCGCGGTGGGGGGGGAATGTCAGCCGGGGGGGGGGATGGAGCCTGGGCCTCAAAAAACAACCACCACGGATTCCCCTTGCCAATCCACGGAACCAGCCATTCTACACCATGCTTCAAGACAATATTTCATTTATTTGTAATTAGAAATAAATATTTCACAATATATAATTACATATTGTTTTGTGATTAATCACTATGCTTTAATTATGTTCAATTTGTAACAATGAAAATACATCCTGCCTATCAGATATTTACATTATGATTCATAACAGTAGCAAAATTACAGTTATGAAGTAGCAACAAAAATAATTTTATGGTTGGGGGTCACCACAACATGAGGAACTGTATTAAAGGGCCGTGGCATTAGGAAGGTTGAGAACCACTGCCCTAAACAATATGCAAATTTAAACACAGCTACCCTGCAGAATTTGAACTTATCAAACCAAAATGTGTAGAAAACGTGCTTAGAGTTGTCATATTTTGAAGAGCAAGAAAGATGACACATTTGTCAGCTTCTACTTTTAACTATGGATTGCTATCATGACTCTCATTTTACAAACCTATTCTGAAGACAACATGAAATTCCAGTAAGTGCCTGGAATCCCTGAAATTTCACATTGCTCAGAGATTAGGGTGGCATGCAACACCACCAAAAAATAATTTGATGCTGGGGAAAGGGAAATCTCCGAAGCTGGGGAATGAGTTGTTATCCTATCTTCTGTGTTTAGGGATCAGAGAGGGAAACTCTTAATGGTTGCTGGCTTACATTTCAAGCCACTGGGCTGCTGTTTTTTGCAGCATGCAAGTTAACAGGGCCAAGAGGCCTGCAGGTGGGTGTCATTATTGATCACTGCTGCAGATTAGTGCTTTGAATTTGCGTAGCTCAGGCAGAAAAGAACAGCACTTTTTTTTTATAAAAAAGCATGTTGTGACTTTGAGTCAGATTATCCACACAGAAAAAAGTGCCAATGCTGAATTGATTGGCGGCAGTCCTTCTCAGGACCATGTATGAATAAGCCAACAAGAAACAGGAAGATCTAAGCATGAAGGAAGCTTGAAAATCAGATCAGAAAATGTCCCACCCCAGGGTCTTCCTGGCAGTTTCCTTTGTGTTCTGGTTAAGCGCAGAGAGAGGATCACAGACCCCATCACAGGCCTGTTTATTTAGGGAACAATCAGTAATGTATGAATAATAATGGCACCTTCTGACCGTGACTAATTGAATCACAGCATGCTGGTGAGGCAGTGAGAAGGCTTTGCGAGCTGCTAGTCTATCAATGTTGTTTTTCAAGCAGCAGCAATGACTGATGGATGTGTACGCATTTCCAAACAAGTCATTTTAAATATTGCAGCATGCGTCTGTCGTTAAAAGAGGGGGCGGGGGTTAAGAAATCCTGAACTGAACAGCAAAAAGGAAGCAAACAGTGGATGTCAAATAAAGAATCACATATATGTTCTGGTGTGGAATGCTCTGGCAGATTTGTACAGGGAGAAGAAGGGCCACATGCTGGATGAAGCCAGAGCCAAAGTATTCCTAGTAGATCAGAAATTGGTTAAAAGAAAGACTATGCATAAATGATCCCCTGAAATGGGAGAGAAATGAGAGGGGAGCTTAATAATTTGGTCTGTTCTTGCAAACACAGATTGGGATGGTTCAGGTAGGCAGCCGTGTTGGTCTGACGCAGTAGAAATATAATAAATAAATAATGTCCATTAGCACCTTAGAGACCAGCTAAGTTCATTATTGGTATGAGCTTTCGTGTGCATGCACTTCTTCGGATTGGGATGGTCCTCTTTCACAGCTTCCTTTTTTTAAATGGAGCTAATCCATAATTCTTAACGTTTTAGGAAAGGATATACGAAGCAAAGTGACAGCTTTTGCAGAAATTACTAATTTGTTTCAGATGGTACCAATTTTGATTTGTCCAATGCAAAGTGTGATGAGTTATGAGAACAGATCCATGCCTTCAAACCTTCTAGACCAGAGAATAGAAAGGGAAGGTAGAAAGGAGATGGGTCCCAATCAAGGCAAGAAGTGTTTTACTCCTTATATATTTGAAAACCTAGATTTAGAGTGGCATGTAAATAGAAGGAAGGAAGGAAGGAAGGAAGGAAGGAAGGAAGGAAGGAAGGAAGGAAGGAAAATAATTTTCATGAATCATAACATGAACAATTGGTTTGTTTATATCTTGGGTCATGTGAAACTCCATGACTTTGCATTTTAACTACCCATTTAAACTCATCTATTAAAGAATACGAACAGAGTTGAGTTATGCAAGTGCTTTTCTCTCTCGCACTGAACATGTTGTCTTAGGTTGTTTGGATTGGCACCTACTCTGGCTGGAACCTCACGCTGTCTTTTATTTTATCTAAGCTTTTTACACATTCCTAATCCCCCTTGCTGGCATTCTAGAAGTGGATACTAAAATCAGAATGAGAAGAGAAAGAAAGTGACCTGTGCTCCTTTGTTAAGAGAATTCAGATCTAGTATTAGCAGCCCAAAAAAGCTGGGCTCATTTTCCAGAGCAGATGAAGCATTACTGTATCTCCATTGCTCACAGTAAAAGGGAAAGGCAAAGGACCCCTGGACAGTTCAGTCCAGTCAAACTTGGCAGTGGGGTGCGGCGCTCATCATACAGTGGTGCCATCTGTATCACAGACATGAATTAAAGCAGTAGCTTTGAAACTGTCTACCTATGATAAACTTTGTCTACCTTGACACTTCTGCCAAAAAAACCCCATATACATAAGTTGGCATCTCAGTTTGACCTTGAATGTCATTTTAAGGAGGTCTCTGATGAGAACTAATACAGCATAGTGGTAAAAAGAATGAGCTGTGAACCAAGAGGTCTCTAACCCAAAAATCAAATCAAAGCAGCCTTTCCAGAGCCAGCCCAATACATTTTGCTGCCTGGGGCAGAAAATCCCATGTGCCTCTCCATGGCAGTAAAGGTACAATAATAATAAATGATACCAATATTTTAAATGAATAATTTTGTTGCACATTCCTGGCACTCCCAATCACTCTGTCTAATGGCATGGCTGATCATTAAAAAAATATATAGATAGGGACACTTGCCTCACTTACGAAGCTGCTGTAAGGACAGCTGAGATCAAAATCTCTCTGAAGTGCTTTGAGAAAGTATGGAGAGCACTGCCTAAATTTCAAGTACATCATCTTGCTAAAGGTAAGCACTTTTAAATCCCCTTGATTTTCAATGGGAAAGATTTAAGCACGTACTGAAGTCAACGGGACTTGAAAGCGCTTAAAATCTGCAGGATCTTTCCCTAGGTATTACTACTACTATTACTATTACTGCTATAACTATTCTGAACCCCTCTCATGAGCCAGAACAAGGCATGAAGACTTGTCCCTGGAGGCGCTGGCTCAACAATTCTAATGAGTTCCAGGCTATAAAGCATGAGACACTTAGCAGTTCTTGAAACTGGCACTTTGTGTGAAGGCACCAATCCAGCACCAGCCTTCTGTGAGGGTGATATTTTATTTGATTAAGAATAGGATAGGAAGTTCACTAAATTCTGTGTAAATCCTTCCTTTCTTAATACTATTAAGGGAAACGTTGTGATTTATATCCTCTTTGTGCACTCAGATTGTCAGAGCAGAGGTGCCAGCCGCTGGAATCTGGTCCAAAACAGCAAGCGTGAGGTCTGGGTATAAGTCAACAGAAGCTTTGTTTATACAGTGGAAGCCAAATGAAAATCCTTCATGCTGTGGACCAGCTCTAATTGATCATTCTTCAGAAAGGAAACTGCCTAGTCAAAGTCTTTTCTTCATCCGTTGGCAAAATATGGCAGCCGACAGTGAGGCTTTAGTGACTACCTGGAACAGCAGAAGGCTTCAGGCCCCAAGTGTGTAGATGGCCCATCCAATAACATGATGGACACCATGTTACACCACTGTGTCAAATTGCTTTCCCCGACTCTTATCCATGCATTCAGATCAATCAGAAAGCTGTTGCATACAGCAATCCACATGTTGATTCCTAAGCCAAGACTAGTTCTATCATAAACTGAAAGATAAAAGCTTGGATTTTAAAAAAGGGGGTGGTTATTCACCATGGAACTGCATTAAGTCTTCCGAGAGGAAGTGCTCATTAATGGTTCCTCATCAAACTTGAAAAAAGTGAGAGGTGAGCTGCCACAGGGTTCTGCCCTGGGCCTGGTATTGTTCAACATCTTGATAAATGACTTGGAAGAAGGAATGCTCATGAAATTGGCAGGTGACACCAAACGAGGAGAGGTAGCTAATGCCACAGAAGTCAAAATTGGGATGCAACATGACCTGAACAAATTAGAGAACTGGGCCAAAACTAACAAAATGAATTTCAAAAGAAAGAGCTGCACAAATATAAGGTGGGGGACACCTGGCTTGCCAGTAGTACATATGAAAAAGATTGAGGGGTCTTAGTAGACCACAAGCTTAGCATGAGTCAACAGTGTGGTGCAGCAGCAAAAAAGCTAATGTATTCTAGGCTGCATCAAGAGAAATATAGTGCCCCAATCAAGGGAAGTAATAATATCACTCTATTCTGCCTTGGCCAGACGACACCTGGAATACTGTGTCCAGTTCTGGGCACCTCATTTTAAGAGGGGTATTGACAAACTGGAACACGTGCAGAGGAAGGCGACCAAGATGACCAAGGATCTGGAAACCAAGCCTTCTGAGAAACAGTTGAGGGAGTTGGGCTGACAGTGGAATGGACTCTCTAGGGAGGTTGTGGACTCTGCTTCATTGGAGGTTTCTAAGCAGAGATTTGCTGGCCATCTGTCATGGATGAACTGAGATTCCTGCATTGCAGGGGGTTGGACTAGATGACCCTTGGGATCCTTTCCAACTCTACAGTTCTATGATTCTATGTTTCTATGACATTATATTATTCAGATCTGCCACCACCAAAAGGATTTTGATGCCCTTTATCTTAGGATCTGCTGGCCTGAATCCATGCCAGCCTGTCTGTCCCTAAGATCTCTGTCGGCAGATTGCAGTGAGATTTCATAGTTTCACTGCTATGTTTGACTGAATGTTTCTTTGTGGTATTTTATTGATTATGAACTGTTTTGTGCTGTAACTGCCTTAAAAAGCATCATTTTTTAAATAAGTAAATTACTCACACTTGCTTACCAGAAATGACTGCTGCTCTCTCCTTGGTTACTCCCATGTCATAAAAACTCATAAAACTATTATACACATGTGGGAGCATCATGGTTAGCAAAGATGCCGGGTACACAAGGTCCGAGAAGCCAAGCATTGCCCACATGGTTGCAATTGACAATGTAACTTAGCCTGTACAGGAGATTTTTATCACAGGGGAAACAACATCCAGTCATCAAACCACTAGACGATACTACTGAGTTCAGATACTGTTCAATTATTATTTTTTTAGCCAGATTTATATGTGACTTAATCAAGAATAACCTTTTAAGAGGTTTACAGAAAACTGTTGACTCTGTAAAGAATATTTGGCAGTATTTAATAGTGTCAAAATTTGACAGTGTTTGATAGCTGACAGTCGTTGGCCATCAAAAACATGTATAAATCTAAGATAGCTTATCAAGATTTGTTGGTATCACATGAATTTCCAACACTATGTGTTAATGTCTACTTGTATCTATGGCTCCAGAAATAAAGAAAATGCATGATACACCTAATATAAGTTCATGTTTTTGAAAGAGGACCCCTGTCTTAGTGGCAGCACAGACTTAGCATTCAGGTTGTTTGGGGTACTGGGTTCAATTAAAGGCATATCCAGTTCAAACATCCTCTTCTCAGGTGGCTGGGCTGTTTCAAAACCACTGAGGCCTTGGAAAACCACTGTCAATTGGAGTAGCCCAGCTTGGCTCAACCTTGTGTCCTCCTTAATAATATAAGAGCCTGTTGGATCAGGCCAGTGACCCATCTAGTCGGGCATCAAGTTCTCTCAGTGGCCCAACAGATGTCTATGGGAAACCCACAAGCAGGTTTGGGACTCCAGATGCTTTGGGCTGAGACTTCCATCACCCCTGACTGCTTGCCCTGACTGCTGGCTGTAGCTTTCAAAAACATCTGGAGGGCACCAGGTTGGGAAAAGCTGGAATTGACGATAGTGGTGCACCAGTGGTGTGACTCAATATAAAGCAGCAATAATACCATCTTTAAAACACATCTTCACATCTCAGTCTTGTCAAACAACCCACCTCTTCACTGGGTTTGTAATTAGTTGGTTTTGCAATTTGTAGGCAATCCCTAACATGATACCATTCATTCCAAGCAGTGAAGAGTAGAACTTAATACTGGCCAGTAACTCAGTTTATTGTTTTTGTTGGGTTTGGACCTTAAACGAATCCATACGGGACCAGAGTGCATGAATCCAACATCCCTTGCAAACTGAAATTTTCCAGATTATTTTTTATGGTAAGTCTGGAAAAAATGTACAATTTGTTGGAAATCAGTCCTGGGTAACCTCCCTTGAAATAAATATAAGTTGTGCAAGAGTCCCAGAGGACCCCAGTGTATCTCCTGTACATTATGTGGGACTGGCTTTGCGCCCCACATTTGATGTCTGTGTAAGCGGCCTTTTGCATTGGCTCCAGGAAAGAAACCTTCTTTGCTGTTCCATTTGAACATGGCCTTGTGGAAACTCAGGACGGCAGGGCCCTAACATCATCTCGACTATATGTACACTTGGTCAGGCTGTGTAAACTTTGACATGTGGATGTCAATCTTTCTCATATTTGCAGATGGCTTTATCAGAGTGTGATTAGTTTCCAGAACAAATTTGAGCAAAAGAAAACATTACCTACAGTATGTAAGCCAACAAGACCCGCTAGTTTTCAGATTTGTCTATTTACATGGGCACTGGTTGTTTTGCTAAGGCTCTCTAAAAGGGATGGTAATTGAATGGTGCCAGTACGTTCATGGAAGCTGATGAGTTGTAAAGGTTTTATAAACAACCAGGGTGGATTTGGCCATAGCCTTTTTTCTCTTGTAATGTTTGTTAATCCCATTGAGCAAGTCGGCACCTAACGCAGAACAAATACTCTAGAATTTGGAGGTGTCAATAGTGTAACTTTGACTGTTTGTAAAATCGTTCTCCGATATCATCAGTAAGTTTACCAAATGTCCCATGGCCAAATATAATAAAAGTGTTAAGTAAGGGGAAACATCTATTGCTATTTTTAGTTCAGCTGCTGTGTTTGTTAAAGGATCATGGTAGATAAAATGGGGAAATGACTAATAAATTCAGTCATTATCCTTATAAGTTTGTTGGTGTTGTGTGTGACTTCCCAATTCATTAAACATACAGTGGGGAGTGTATTTACTTTCAACGGAGAGCTCATTCTGTTCACTGTTAGACCATGTATAAATGGCTCCAGGTTTTTTGGGCACCCTGTCAAGGAAGAGAAAAATCATGTTCAGAAACCAGCTGCAGTTTTTTCATTTACAAAAGACTCAGAAGTGCATAGAAAGTATGCCAAAAGTTTGAGTTCGAGATATATATGAGACATGGTTTTTAATTAATCTATAGTTATACCTGCCTAATCACATCTTTGTTGAAGCATTTCAATCAAGAAAAATAAATTGGTAATTGCAAGATAGATTAAAATATTTAACAACATGCACCAAAAGCATCCAAAGACTTGCAACATTGATGCATAATAATTCAGAGCCAGACAAAAATGGGTATAGAAAAAAATATTGGCCAAAATCAGGCAAAGGTAAGCACATTTTAGTCTTGTTGATTTCAGTGAGTGAGTTAATTGGCTTAATTTTGACTGGATTATGCCCATTTTTGGTTTGTACAGCACTATCAATGTGCATGGTCTCTTATAGAGCAATAAAAGCACACACCCAAAAAAGTCTCCCTGCCCCAAGGAGCTTACAATACAAACTTCAGAAGGGAGGGAGAGGCAAAATGTAAATGAGAATAAATATAATCATATGTATGTAGGCTTCATTAAGGTTGCACAAAGGCATGGAAATGATGAATTTTAAGGAAAGTTTTGAAGAAGCACCGGCCCATCCTAGAGTTCTTCTAGGCATAAAGGAGGCAGCAAGAAGAATGGCTGCACCTATTTGAGGAGAAACTACAGGCATGGCCCACAATCCAATGGCCCTGTGTGGGAGCTGAAAGCAAAACTGCATGCGCCGGGGGGGGGTGACCACCTTCTGTCCCAGGTCCATTACTTCTCCATGTTTTATCGGGGGTGGCTCTCTGACAGTTGGGAGGTGTCTGGGCTGCACAGAGAGCTGAAATGGAAAAGCCCCTCCCCAAAAACCTTACCAGAAGCACCTGCCTTGTAACTGGGTGTTTTCTTTCCTCTTTCCTATTTGTATACGTGGTGCTCTAAGATCAGACCTTCCCACATCATAGTTTTTCTTTTCTTTTCTTTTCTTTTTGCTAGTGTAAGATAGGTCTGTAAAAGAAAGTAAGAAAACTGACAATTATGGGCTCAATCTAGCAGAATGTTCTGTTGAACAAGCCCCACCAAAATGAATGGGTGTAGTACGGTTGTAGCATGGGAGAATTTCTCAGTGGATTATACCTTTGCTATGTTTCATTATGGATATATATATAGAGAGAGAGAGAGAGCGCTAGCTATACATGTATACACACAAACATACTCAATTTAAAAATATAAGCATAGTGTTTGCTTGGTGAATACATGTGTATGAAGCTGTTGACAAGAATGCGGCTGCTGGGGGTTAATAAACAGACCCTGCCGTTTGCAGTATTGATGGCAAAAGGAGATGAAATGGCTGTGACATTTAAAGGAGGAATTTGTGAACCACAAATATGAGCATGAGTGACACAGCATGGCAGCACATAAAATCAATACAAATAACCTAAACCTTAATACCTTGATCCCAGGGAAGAGTGCTGCATTATCAGAGACGGCAGAGCAGCATCAGTCCTGGATTTGACTGTGTTGTGTGTTATTGACAATCTCACTCAAAGAGGCCCTGTGCCAATTAACAATTAGGACCTCCTTTATTGGGAGACGGCCCCATTTCTTTGATTGGAAAGAGATTTCAGGCTCCTATTCAGCAGCTGTGAGGATATTTCCCAGTTCTCAACCATCATCAGGAGAACAAGGGTGATCTATGTTGGGGGGGAAACATTTTACACTGGTAACTCGGGTTAAGTACTTAATTCGTTCTGGAGGTCTGTTCTTAACCTGAAACTGTTCTTAACCTGAAGCACCACTTTAGCTAATGGGGCCTCCTCCTGCTGCTGCTGCTGCTGCTGCTGCAGTGCCGCCGGAGCACAATTTCTGTTCTCATCCTCATCCTGAAGCAAAGTTCTTAACCCGAGGTACTATTTCTGGGTTAGCGGAGTCTGTAACCTGAAGCGAATGTAACCCGAGGTACCACTGTACTCATTTGTTCTGATCATGGAACATCCTGTCTATGGTCACGGATATGATGATATGATGCTGCGGTCCCTGGTGTATGATGCTTGTGGGCACAATGATGACCTTGAGGTCTTCTTCTGGCACCCACAAAGCTTCTGGCTCACTGTCCCCTTAGTCATGAGATGGTGGGGGTGGCTACCTTTTTATCCCTTGAAAAATACACAGAGGTGAAGTTGGTAGAGTGGTGCTCTTCCAGATCTTCTCTTTCACCTCTATGTACTTTTCAAGGCTCCGAAGTGAGTGTCTGTTTGCCTTCTCTCTGACTCTCATGGGGGGGAGGGGCTGATCTAGGGG
The DNA here is from genome assembly GCF_027172205.1 of Podarcis raffonei. Taxonomy (NCBI): domain Eukaryota; kingdom Metazoa; phylum Chordata; class Lepidosauria; order Squamata; family Lacertidae; genus Podarcis; species Podarcis raffonei. The sequence continues at coordinate 90,669,994 of NC_070608.1, forward strand.
AGGGGGGAAGAGAAGACACCAAAGAAAGAGCTTAAAGCCAAAATCACATAAAGTCAAATCACACTCTCCCTGCACCTCCAAATGTTCTCCCAAGATGAGTGCAGTGGGGGGGGGGTTGCCAATAGTTCCTTTATCCCCAGACACTCCCCCCCCCCCGCTTTTTATTTTTAATTCAGCCAAACACATAAAGCTGAATTTGTTAAACATGTGTAAGTTGCAAGTCAACTGTACAGTACAGTGGTACCTTGGGTTAAGTACTTAATTCATTCCAGAGCTCCGTTCTTAACCTGAAACTCTGAAACTGTTCTTAACCTGAAGCACCACTTTAGCTAATGGGGGCTCCCGCTACTGCCGTGCCACCGGAGCACGATTTCTGTTCTCATCCTGAAGCAAAGTTCTTAACCTGAAGCAGTATTTCTGGGTTATCGGAGTCTGAAACCTGAAGCGTCTGTAACCTGAAGCGTATGTAACCCAAGGTACCACTGTATAGGATATTGCAAACATCTAGTGTTCAGCCTGCTAAATCTTCAGCCATGGTTTACTAATTCATTATTTAGCTAATCTCAGATCTGTGACTCTGGCATTAATTTGGCATACTAATACTGAAGAGGAAGTAAGGGGGCTTGGCCACAAAGCCTTCATGTTTTGCACTCAGCATCACGAACGCTGAAAGCCAGAGTCCTGAGAGCAGTCAAGCCAGAGTTGGAGGCACTGGAAAGGTGAAAGCCGCCATCATTGTTTGAGTTCTGTTTGTTAATGTGTGTACAGAGGAACTCTGTTTGTTTGTAGGTCCTTAGTAGAAGTGTGTCTAATGTTGACTTTCAGAGTCTAATATTGTTTGAATTTTCTATCATGAGCCACATCGCCAGAGTGCTCTTTCCTTCGGTGTTTGTACATTCATTACCTTTTTGAATGTCTTGAAGTAGTAAACAGTTAATTCTCCAAGCTATGCCATTGTTAGAGAGAATACGATTACAGGCAGCGGGAGAAGATTCCATCTGTGATCCCTTCGTAATAAATACATTGGTCATTTAAATCACACATTCCAAACAGCATTTAACCCTAACTATATAGTATGACTATAGGAGGATTGTAGAAATACAAAGGTTGGGAAGTCATCACTACAGATGGGGCATTTTGATCCTATGTTTCCAACTCCGTAATTTATTCTTAAACTTTATAAGTGTCTACCTCATTCCTCCCATTCAGAAACTTTGTAAATAAAGTATTTGGGCCAATGTGTATGTTGCAATTACAATTGCACTATTAAGAATGTAGGAAACTACAAGAAAGAAGATTCCACCTAAACATTAGGAAGAACTTCCTGGCAGTAAGAGCTGTTCGACAGTGGAATTTGCTGCGAAGGAGTGTGGTGGAGTCTCCTTCTTTGGAGGTCTTTAAGCAGAGGCTTGACAACCATATGTCAGGAGTGCTCTGATGGTGTTTCCTGCTTGGCAGGGGGTTGGACTCGATGGCCCTTGTGGTCTCTTCCAACTCTATGATTCTATGATTCTATGAACTGCCTTCAGACCATCTAACTCCGTGTCATCTACTCTGACTGAATGTCTCTCCAGGGTTTCAGATCAGAAGTCTCTCCCAAATCTACCTCACTATCCCTTGAACTGAGCCTGGACTTTCTGCATGCTCTGCCCCAGGTCACAACTTTGAAACCCTGGAAGTTCAGCCCAGATTGGGGGAGGGGATGATGTTAAAATAACCTTCCCTCTTTTGCCTTTGGAGGATAACGAAGGATTTCAGGGGTTGTGGAGCAACTCTCTCCAGCATTCCTGCAACTTATTTTACAGTGCCAGTGGCCATTTTTATTCTCTCAAAGTGCTCCAAGTGTTGTGCAGGCCTGGTTTACACTCTACAATATACTCAGGGGTGGGTGGGTGTGATTATTTTTGTTTGTTTGCAGTGCAAGCCTATACAGTACATATCTACTCAGAAGTAAGACCCTCTGAATTCAATGGGTATTGTACATGTGTATAGGATTGCAGCCTTCTTATAAGCCACCGTTCCCAGACTCAAGATAACAACAAACATACTACAATGATGCAGCAAATTCAGCAAAAACAATAACAATAAAATGTGATTTCAGAACAGTCCCCAAAGCTGCTTGGGAAAGGTGGGCATTGAAGCCCTTTTGGAATGTCCTCTCCGGCCTCTATAAAGGTGTAATTCAGAGCAACTGCAGCAAAACCCATGCTCTTAGGTCTTGACGTTTTTACCTCACCTAAATACCCTCCAACATATCCCAGTGGAAAACCAGGGGACACATCTTCTGGGGCCTTGCTCCTGTGCAAGTCATGTGACCCATGTGATATCATGGCATCCCAAAACATATGTGCTTGGGCACTGTGCTTTCATGCGAGATCACGCCCAAAACTGGATGTCCGGATTTAATCAGGACAGTTGAGGGGTATGCACCTAATCACAGCAAATGAGAACAGATTAGAAGTTCTCAACTGCCCCAGGGACTCAATCAGGGAAAGACCATCTCTAAGGTAGCTTGATCCCAGGCCATCAAGGGCTTCAAAGCTAAGTATAATAATAATAATAATAATAATAATAATAATAATAATAATAATTATTTGTACCTTGCTCATCTGGCTGGGTCTCCCCAGCCACTCTGGGCGGCCTCCAACAAAATATTAAAATACAGTGGTCTGTTAAACATTAAAAGCTTCTCTAAACAGGGCTGCCTTCAGATGTCTTCTAAAAGTCTTGTAGTTGTTCTTCTCTTTGACATCTGGTGGGAGGGTATTCCACAGGGCAGGTGCCACCACCGAGAAGGCCCTCTGCCTGGTTCCCTGTAACTTGGCTTCTCGCAGTGAGGGAACTGCCAGAAGGCCCTCGGCGGTGGACATCAGTGTCCGGGCAGAACGGTGGGGATGGAGACGCTCCTTGAGGTATACTGGCATAGCTGTCAAAGTTTCCCTTTTTTAAAGGGAAATTCCCTTATTCCGAATAGGATTCCTCACAAGAAAAGGGAAAAGTAGACAGCTATGTATACTGGACTGAGGCCGTTTAGGGCTTTAAAGGTCAGCACCAACACTTTGAATTGTGCTCAGAAACGTACTGGGAGCGAATGTAGATATTTCAAGACCAGTGTTATGTGGTCTCGGTGGCCGTTCCCAGTCACCAGTCTAGTTGCGGCATTCTGGATTAGTTGTAGTTTCTGGGTCACCTTCAAAGGTAGCCCCAGATAGAGCGCATTGCAGTAATCCAAGCGAGAGATAACTAGAGCATGCACCACTCTGGCAAGACAGTCCACGGGCAGGTAGAGTCTCAGCCTGCGAACCAGATGGAGCTGGTAAACAGCTGCCCTGGACACAGAATTGACCTGCACCTCCATGGACAGCTGTTAGTCCAAAATGACTCCCAGGCTGCGTACCTGGTCCTTCAGGGGCACAGTTACCCCATTCAGGACCAGGGAGTCCTCCACACCTGCCCACCTCCTGTCCCCCCAAAATAGTACTTCTGTCTTTTCAGGAGTCAGCCTCAATCTGTTAGCCACCATCCATCCTCCAACCGCCTCCAGGCACTCACACAGGACCTTCACCGCCTTCACTGGTTCTCATTTGAAAGAGAGGTAGAGCTGGGTATCATCTGCATATTGTATCAGCATATTGTATCAGTATCGGCACCTTGTATGGAATACCTTGAGGAAATCTACTTGGTAAAGTAGGAAGCTATGCAAATATCTCATATAAATTTATTCTAATACTATCTCATGAGCATAACGGCCCAGCATAGGTTCAGTTTCATCAACCTCTCAAGAGGAATTCTCACTGTAAGGTAAATTGGGAATTTGGCATGGATTGAAGGCAACCTGTTAATCTCAGTGGTTTCAACCTTTGCTGCAGTGATATTCCAACTGCCTTTAATCCAGCAAATTATGCTTGGGGTAGGGAGAAGCTTTAGTAAATGGATAAAAATGTCAATAATCAGATATTAAGGTCTGTCCCCCCGGTCCATTTATGCACTGTGGGGAACTTTTATGAGAAGCTGGGATTAGAACAACAACAACAACAACAACAACAACAACAACAACAACAACAACAACAACAACAACTATTTTACCAAAGGTGTCATGGGCTTTGAATACGCTCGACCTCAGGATGAAAGGGGAAAGTGTGCTAAGAGGAAGCCACGCTTGACAAACCCTCATCGTGATCAACTCCCACCCAGAAACCAATGTCCCCACTGTAGAAGGACGTGTGGATCCAGAATTAGCCCCCACAGTCACTTACAGACTCATTGTTAAAACTGTGTTTATGGAAGACAATCTTACTCAGCTACGAGTGATCACAGAAGAAGAAGAAGAAGAAGAAGAAGAAGAAGAAGAAGAAGAAGAAGAAGAAGAAGAAGAAGAAGAGTTGCTGTTATTATTAATTTGTACCCCTCCCATCTGACTGGGTTGCCCCAGCCACTCGGGGCAGCTTCCAGCAATATAAAAACATAGGTAAAGGTAAAGGGACCCCCTGACCATTGGGTCCAGTCGTGGCCGACTCTGGGGTTGCGGCGCTCATCTCGCTTTATTAGCCGAGGGAGCCAGCATACAGCTTCCGGGTCATGTGGCCAGCATGACTAAGCCGCTTCTGGCGAACCAGAGCAGCGCACGGAAACGCCGTTTACCTTCCCACCGGAGCGGTACCTATTGATCTACTTGCGCTTTGACGTGCTTTCAAACTGCTAGGTTGGCAGGAGCAGGGACCGAACAACAGGAGCTCACCCTGTCGTGGGGATTCGAACCGCAGACCTTCTGATCGGCAAGTCCTAGGCTGTGTGGTTTAGACCACAGTGCCACATTAAAACTAAGAGCTTCCCTATACAGGGCTGCCTTCATAATACAGTGGTACCTCGGGTTAAGAACTTAATTCGTTCCGGAGGTCCGTTCTTAACCTGAAACTGTTCTTAACCTGAGGTAGCACTTTAGCTAATGGGGCCTCCCGCTGCTGCCGCGCCGCCGGAGCACGATTTCTGTTCTTATCCTGAAGCAAAGTTCCTAACCTGAGGTACTATTTCTGGGTTAGCGGAGTCTGTAACCTGAAGTGTCTGTAACCCAAGGTACCACTGTATCCCTCTTCTTCCATTTAAGACATTGCTTTCAGCCAGAAATACTTAATAACTGCTTACAGGTTTTTGTCTATTAAGCAATATATAAATATTGGCAAATAAAATACATTCTGAGGTAATCTTTGAGATAAGATAGACCAGTCATATAATATAAGTTGACAGTCTTCCCAATCATAATTGAATGTGCATAATTTTTGATGATATTTTGAATTCTGGCAAAATGCCTCGAAATTCTAAATGCTAATTGTTTTAAAACTACAACCCTTGTTTTGCATCAGAGGTGCCAAGTAGGGGGGCTGTGGGGGCTTTGGCCTCTCAAAAATTTTCAGCGAAGGGGTTGGGGCCCTTAAAAGTTCTATGGTGGCCGTGCATGCAAGCTGCAGAGCGTCCTTGCATCCGGCACGCAAGCCATGGGGTGTCTGCACAACATGTCAGCACGCCCCACGGCATGTGCGCATGGCATGCTGACATCTCGTGGCGTGTGTCCCCTCAATCATAGGGGCAAGGCGGTGCACGTGTTTTGGATCTCATTTATAGATAGAAAAGGTAGTGGATTCAAAAGGAAATGTTTTTCAATCTTACTTTAGATCATTTGGAACTTACTTACAATGATTCCCTTTTCTGAACCCAGTGTGACAATGTCATTGGAGAATATGAGCACACAGAAAACAGGAAGTTGAGGGAGAAAGTAGCAAGTTTATTACAGATGAGATAATGGAAGGTTATGGAAAGGACAGGAAGGGTTTAGTAGACTTTCATCTGTCTCTGGCTAAGGAAGGGATAACTCCCCTATGTACAAACACATACATTCACACACATGTATGATGGCTATCTAAGCTGTCTACCCACAGCAGGTGTTCTTTATTCATGGTAACTGATTGCAAAGAACAAGTACAACAGGTATAACTTAATTGACAATAGTTGGATCATGTTGCAAAAAGGGCACTCTCACTATTACTTTGATAGCTTTTGAAATTGAATGGGCCATGATTGACCACATGATAGTGCTGCTGTCAGTTAACCATTCCTATTCCACGGTGGCTACTCATTCATCAGACACTATTCTCTTTATCTTTGTCCTTTCTGTATAAAGGCCGACTTTTCTGTGTTTTTTCAATCCATCTCCAGGCTTCATGTGCTCATAAAGCTTCCAATATAGGCTGGGAAGAGCAAGGTCAGTTCAGATCTGGAGGCAAACTCAGGAAGGGATGGGGCATAAATACCTGACTTGCCATATGCTTGCTATAGAATGACATCCAAAATTGAACTCGGTGAATTTCACTGATGTGAAATTACCAGAAATGGGGTGGGGGTAGGATTTATAGACTTCATTTTGGTTGCAATGTGCACATGTACAAACTAAGATTTGTGCAGCATTAAGAGTACAAAATCCTCAATGCAACATGGAATGAAGTGTGAAAGCTGATATGTTTCAGGGAAAGAAAGGGAAAGAGAAAATCCAACAGAGGTTCCCACCTTCCCCCAACAGCTGATTTCCTATTGCAAACTATCACCTTGCATATGTTTTGACTCTATCCAATATCCAAAGCTCTGAATGGATGAACTATTTTCCTAGCACACAATCTCAGAGCACTTAGGTGCACAAGTCTGTTCGGTTGGTGGTGATGGGGGAATCAGAAAGCAGAATAGGTATAGAAGGGGTATCCAGTGTCAAAGCTGTCATAGGTCTTTGCATAATTGGCACAAGTTCAAAGTTAATATTCTAGTATAGGGGGCTATCCTATCAAAATCTTGAAGATTTCTGAGCTAAGAATTGACCATCTAAAACATGGGGGTCACTAACCTATGTCTCTCCAAACGTTGCTGAATGACAGTTCCCTCCAGCCTTGGCAAAAATGGCCAATGGTCAAGGATGATGGGAATTGTTGTTCATTAATATCTGTAGAGCCCAATGCAGAGGAGGTCCCAAGAAGCTCCTGGACCAGCAGGACTTGTCCAAGGCACATTACTGTCTCATGTCTGCCCTGTGCGACCCAAGAGATACGCTCCCAGAATCCTTTATTGCTGGGCCAAAATTCAGAAATCACACACCACTGAATGGACACAGGCCTATAAGAGGGCAGGAGATCCTGGGGCACCCTTCTCTAGCGCCATGTTCTTTCTTCGACACCCCTAAATGTATGTTGCTGCTGACCTGGGTAGCCTGTGCTGTTGCGCTAGTCCTGGTAACAGCAGTTGCAATCTATGGGGATCAGCTCAAGGCAGCTGATTTGAAGCAGCCAGAATCAGTGTACTGTAAAGTTTGCTTGTTTGAATAAGGAAATGTGGATATCAAGAAAGTAAATAACAGCTGTTCCTGATGCAGGGAAGGCTGTAATTACGGTGATATATTTCTCTTGCCTGGTGCCTTGTCTAAAAAAGATACAATATTGGGGTCATAGTTGTGTTAATATGTCTCATAGGTTAAAGCAACTTGGTGGTCAACAGTCCTTTCCACACAAGGTGAAAACATAGAGTTGAAACTGGGACAATAGGGATATGGCAGCAATTTCCATTGTGTGCTTAAACAAAACCTGCCGGTTGTAAATTACTGTTGTTAATAAGAGGGAAGCATGAGCTCAGAGAGCAGCTGTCATGTAAAAGCCAATATTTAAAGGCAATATGTTTGCATTACAATTATATTTACCTTTAACATCTTCTGGGCATTATTAATTTCCTGCATTATTGCCCAGTTTCACATTTTATTTTACATAATGAAGCTTTTTACTCCTCAGTGAACCCATAATTGCTAATTGCCACAGACAAAACTTGGTAGTGTGGCTGTGCATAGGAGGATCACAGATGCTGAAGGTTGTATTTCATAAGCTCTTTTTAGATACATTTAATTAAATCAAAAGTATCTAATCCCTTGTGATCCTCACAGGACAAAGTAAAGAGAGACTGGGAAAGAGGACTTGAGGATGACACTTTTAGAATTATAGGACGAGAAAGGATATGTGAGTGATTTCCTAGAGATCTGCATTGACCTTTTTTAGATTCTTGAACCAGCACTGGCTGGTGACGTTCAGGCAAAATTCACCAGACAAATGTGAATTTTTTATTACAAAAACATGGGTTTCAGCAAACTTTAAATTCATAACCAAACTTCATTTAAAGAGTTTTGGGAAGAAGGCTCAATAGAAGCACAAGTACAAACCATATACAGTGGTACCTCGGGTTAAGTACTTAATCCGTTCTAGAGGTCCGTTCTTAACCTGAAACTGTTCTTAACCTGAAGCACCGCTTTAGCTAATGGAGCCTCCTGCTGCCGCCGCACCGCCGGAGCACGATTTCTGTTCTCATCCTGAAGCAAAGTTCTTAACCTGAAGCATTATTTCTGGGTTAGCAGAGTTTGTAACCTGAAGTGTATGTAACCTGAAGCGTATGTAACCCGAGGTACCACTGTACATCCATGGAGGCAGCCCCCACCTGCCTGACCTCTTCCTTACATCTAGTCCAGGGAGTGGCACTGTCTGTCAGCTTCCTCCCCTGTAGTCTCTGTGTTCCCCTTGTTGTAAGTTACTTTGGGTTGCCTTGGGCAAGATAATGTAGCTAACAAATTTTAATAATAATAATAATAATAATAATAGTGACTAAGCAGAGAGGAGAATTAGTTGTCTCTGTCTACCATTGGCATTGACACCTGCGTCCTGTTTGGGCTCCCTGCTTTCTGCTCTTCCAGTCTCAGTGGGCACCATCTACATACATTAAGGAGAAAATGGAGAGAAATGTGAAAAGCAGAAGTGCCCAGTGGATGTGTATGATGATCAAGACTTCCATGCCACAGTCAGATGGACTGATGATTTAGGACTTGTAGATGACATGCTTTCTTGAGGATATTGATTAAAAGTATCAGGCTTTTGGAACTTTGCTTCCTGCAGATCTCAGCTCTTCTCCAGGGGTCAGGGGAGGGCCTTAAATGCATTTCGCTACCCTCTCTTCTCCCCAATGACTAGCAAACACAGAGTAAAATATGCAAGACAGTAAAACATTGCAGAATTAATTAGGCATAATAAAGAATCATGCTAATTGGCTTAATCTGCATAATGTCTACACAGAATTCAGGTTGTCTTGGCACAGAGTTTTGGTTTACTTTTTAATCTCAGAGAGTACACATAGTCTGGGTCTCCATGCCACTGGCAAGCTATTACCCTTTCTCTATGAAGGAGGGAAAGCAAGTTTCCATTGGAAAATGGCAAATGACAATTAATCATTTCCACCTTGTCTACTGGAGGGCTGACACTGTAACTGTTTCTGTGACTAATGCCTTGAGCCTTATTGAAATCTACATTGAATAAATGGCTGATAATGATCCTCTGTCTTCTGTTTGAGATGACCTTTCAGGGGAGGGGGAACCTGGTGAAGAAATGAAGTCCTCCGATCCTTTGCTTGGCACAAACACTTCCCAGGAAATCTCTAAGAACTCCAATCTATCTTCATTTATAGGTTAATTTGCATTAAACAAATGTCCCCGTAAGCAAACGGCAGTTAGCAAAACCATATGGGCATTTGCCTACCAGGGTTATTAATGTTACACATTCCATCTGGAAGCGTCCATTTGGAGAGACAATAAAGATCCAAGGTCACATTAAAACACAAAGTTGATTGCAGACAAGGCTCACAATGTATGGGATGAAGGCCATAAATGTTATGACAATTATAAATGACACAAATGCATAATACATAGCCCTCTTGTAACATGAACGCAAGTAACAAAAGAAAATACTGTTTTTGTTGTCAACTATTTTATTACAAACTCACAGTGAAGGGAATAATTTACTGGGGTCTCTCAAAGATTTGCATTGGATTTATTTGTTAATTGTCTGGAATCAGGAGTGAGCAGTGAAGGATCAAACTATGTGGAGTTACCTAGTGAAATATCAAGCAGACTGTAGGGAGCTCCAAAAACATCTCTCCAAATCAGATGAATAGGCAACAAAATGTAGTTGTGGGATTATGCACATTGGAACAAAGATGCTAGCCACATACAGTCGTGCTTTGGTTGTTGAATGCCTTGGTACTCGGACGTTTTAGCTCCCGAGTGCCGCAAACCCAGAAGTGAGTGTTCTGGTTTGTGAATGTTTTTTGGAGGCTGAACGTCCAACGCAGCTTCTGATTGAGTACAAGAAGCTTCTGCAGCCAATCGGAAGCCACACCTTGGTTTTCGAACCGTTCTGGGAGTCAAACAGACTCCTGAATGGATTAAGTTTAACAACCAAGGTACCACTGTATAAGGGGGTGGTATCTGAACTGGCATTGGCTAGAGATTACTGGAAAGAGATTAGAATCATAGACTCATAGAATCATAGAGTTGGAAGAGACCACAAGGGCCATCGAGTCCAACCCCCTGCCAAGCAGGAAACACCATCAGAGCACTCCTGACATATGGTTGTCAAGCCTCTGCTTAAAGACCTCCAAAGAAGGAGACTCCACCACACTCCTTGGCAGCAAATTCCACTGTCGAACAGCTCTTACTGTCAGGAAGTTCTTCCTAATGTTTAGGTGGAATCTTCTTTCTTGTAGTTTGGAACCATTGCTCCGTGTCCTCTTCTCTGGAGCAGCAGAAAACAACCTTTCTCCCTCCTCTGTGTGACATCCTTTTATCTATTTGAACATGGCTATCATATCACCCCTTAACCTCCTCTTCTCCAGGCTAAACATGCCCAGCTCCCTTAGCTGTTCCTCATAAGGCATCGTTTCCAGGCCTTTGACCATTTTGGTTGCCCTCCTCTGGACACGTTCCAGTTTGTCAGTGTCCTTCTTGAACTGTGGTGCCCAGAACTGGACACAGTACTCCAGGTGAGGTCTGACCAGAGCAGAATACAGTGGCACTATTACTTCCCTTGATCTAGATGCTATACTCCTATTGATGCAGCCCAGAACTGCATTGGCTTTTTTAGCTGCCGCGTCACACTGTTGGCTCATGTCAAGTTTGTGGTCAACCAAGACTCCTAGATCCTTTTCACATGTACTGCTCTCAAGCCAGGTGTCACCCATCTTGTATTTGTGCCTCTCATTTTTTTTTTTGCCCAAGTGCAATACTTTACATTTCTCCCTGTTAAAATTCATCTTGTTTGTTTTGGCCCAGTTCTCTAATCTGTCAAGGTCGTTTTGAAGTGTGATCCTGTCCTCTGGGGTGTTAGCCACCCCTCCCAGTTTGGTGTCATCTGCAAATTTGATCAGGATGCCCTTGAGTCCATCATCCAAGTCCTTGATAAAGATGTTGAATAAGACCGGGCCCAAGACAGAACCCTGTGGCACCCCACTAGTCACTCTTCTCCAGGATGAAGAGGAACCATTGATGAGCACCCTTTGGGTTCGGTCAGTCAGCCAGTTACAAATCCACTGAGTGGTAGCATAGTCAAGACCGCATTTTACCAGCTTCTTTACAAGAATATCATGGGGCACCTTGTCAAATGCCTTGCTGAAATCAAGGTAGGCTACATCCACTGCGTTCCCTTCATCTACCAGGCTTGTAATTCTGTCAAAAAACGAGATCAGGTTAGTCTGACATGACTTATTTTTCAGAAATCCATGCTGACTATTGGTGATCACAGCATTCCTTTCTAGGTGCTCACAGACTGTTTGCTTAATGATGTGCTCCAGAATCTTCCCTGGTATTGATGTCAGACTGACTGGGCGGTAATTATTTGGGTCCTCTCTTTTCCCCTTTTTGAAAATAGGGACAACATTTGCCCTCCTCCAGTCTGCCGGGACTTCGCCTGTTTTCCAGGAATTCTCAAAGATGACTGCCAGTGGTTCTGAGATCACACCTGCCAGTTCTTTTAATACTCTTGGATGCAGTTCATCTGGCCCTGGAGACTTGAATATATCTAGATTAGCCAAGTATTCTTGTACTATCTCCTTAGTTATTCTGGGCTGTGTTTCCTCTGCTGAATCATTTGCTCCAAATTCTTCAGGTCGGGCATTATGGGACCATAGATAACAGTTCTAGGGGTGGCTTCTAATATATATAAAAATATAATTAAACATCAAACATTAAAAATCTCCCCTGTACAGGACTGCCTTCAGATACCTTCAAAAGGTTATATACCGTATTTTTCGCTCGATAACACGCACCTGACCATAACACGCACATAGTTTTTAGAGGAGGAAAACAAGAAAAAAAATTATGAATGAAACAGTGGATGTATCATTTTTGTGCTTCATGCTGTGGCCACAGACATGTGATTTGACAGTGAGTTTGGGGTAGCCCAATGCAAAAATCCTGAGAATCCATGTGGATCTGTGCTTTGTAACCACGTTTTTGCACCATTGCAGCCCCAGGCAACAGTGGGTGCGTGATTTTTTTGGTGCAGGCTGTAGCCATGGACATGCTATGTGATCTGATGGTGAATTTGGGGCGACCCAATGCAAAGATCCTGAGGATCCATGTGGATCCGTGCTTTGTAACCACATTTTAAGTGGGGAGGGAAGGAAAAACATAGAAGGGACAAGGAGCACCGAGAGGGGTGTGTGGAGAAGCAGCTGGCTAAGAATGCAGGAGAGGAGTTTTACCGGAGGGAGGAAAGGAAGGCAAAAGTTCCCCCACCCACGCACCCACCCACCCAAGCTGGCCAGCCAGCTCTCTCTCTCTCTCTCTCCCTCCCCCACCTGCATGTTGCCTGCGAGTCCCTAGACACAGCAGCAGCAGCGCACGGAGAGGAATTAGAAGGAAGGACGCTCTGCTTTCCCCTCTGCTTGTCTGGAGGGGAGGGGTTTTCTCTGCTCTTTGTTCCGTTTGAGCAAACACAGTAAGGAAACAGAAGAGGGTGGGCAGTAACACCCTGAGGCAGAATGCAGGAAAGCAACAGCTTTCTCTCTCGGGAGGGAGGCTGGAACGCACGTGTGGCTGCCTGCAATCAGTTTACCACACCGAGAATGAAGATAAACTGGTAAAATAAGGGGGCTGGGTTAAAGCTAAAGGGAAAACCTCAAAGATCCCTCAAGAACAAGGCAGGGGTTCAGGGCTCCCAAAGCCGAGCTGCAGCCTTAGAAGGGAAAAATGGGGCTTTCGGAGGTGGTTTTTACTGCCCCGCTGCTTCCAATTTTTTAAAGGCAAATTGCAGGAGAAGATGCAGCAGTCAGTCACTCTCTCACTCCCTCCAAGCACCCACGCTAGCGAACAAACACACAGGCAACCACACACTCACAAAGCACACACACTAGCAAACACACAGTCGCGCTGCAGAGTGGCCAAACCTCCTAGCGAGCACTTCCCTGGCTTCTGCTGACCCCAACGAAGACGACCCTCGAAGAAAATGTGTGATGCACTCGGGCCAGTCGGCTCCAGGGACCACACATTCGCTCAATAACACGCATAGACATTTCCCCTTACTTTTTAGGAGAAAAAATCTTATAGAGGGAAAAATACGGTAGTTACTTATTTCCTTGATTCGTGGGTCGCATAACTACACACCCTCCAACATTTATCTGATGAAAATAGGGACGTCCTAAGGGACGTGGGTGGTGCTGTGGGTTAAATCACAGAGCCTAGAACTTGCCGATCAGAAGGTCGGCGTTTCAAATCCCCACAACGGGGTGAACTCTCGTTGCTCGGTCCCTGCTCCTGCCAACCTAGCAGTTCGAAAGCACGTCAAAGTGCAAGTAGATAAATAGGTACCACTCCTGCGGGAAGGTAAATGGTGTTTCCGTGCGCTGCTCTGGTTCGCCAGAAACAGCTTAGTCATGCTGGCCACATGACGCCGGCTTCCTCGGCCAATAAAGCGAGAGGAGTGCTGCAACCCCAGAGTCAGCCACGACTGGACCCAATGGTCAGGGGTCCCTTTACCTTTACCTTTAAGGAAAAGCGAGAAACCAAGATGACTTCTGTAAATCCAGGACTGTTCCCAGAAAATAGACACACTTGGAGGGTCTGCATATTTGTGACTCGTAGCAACAGATATTCGAAAGTCATCATGCCTCTGATACTGGAAGCAGAAGTTAGCCATCATGACTAGTAACCACAAACTCTTTTCTGTCCCAACGCATTTTATACTTCCATGAATTTACGGAGGCTCATACACACAGTTCTGTTAATCTCCTGTTCCCTGGTCAATCAGCTGCCTACCACTCAGCCAGTCTTAATCCAATAGTATAGGAAAGGCAAAGAGGTCGCTTCCATGTGTTTCTGGGCAGAAAAACCACATGACTGATATTTGACTATTAGGAGGACTGAAGGCTTTTAAGCCCCTGATGGTATATTTTGTGTCTGTAAAATAGGGATGTGAAACCTCAGGTCCAGGGGCCAAATGTATCATCCAGGCCTTGTCATCTGGCTCTTGGGACTCTTGCCAGAACACACACATCACCAGCCCTACTTCATGCCCTCACATGTTTTTGTAGTGCATCCTTGAACTCTGATAACAGCTCTTGAGAGCCAGTGTGGTGTAGTGATTAAGAGCGGTAGACTCGTAATCTGGGGAACCGGGTTCGCATCTCTGCTCCTCTGCCTGCAGCTGCTGGGTGACCTTGGGCCAGTCACACTTCTCTGAAGTCTCTCAGCCCCACTCACCTCACAGAGTGTTTGTTGTGGGGGAGGAAGGGAAAGGAGCTTGTGAGCCACTTTGAGACTCCTTAGGGTAGTGAGAAATCCAAACTCCTCTTCTTCTTCTTCTTCTTCTTCTTCTTCTTCTTCTTCTTCTTCTTCTTCGTTCCCTGGATGGAGGGGGGGTGTGTGTGAAAGAGGTGGGGGGAGAGAGAAGAAACTAGCCCACTGTATAAAGGTAAGGTTTCCATTGGTTGTTTTGCTCATTTTTGCCTCTGGCCACACCCATCACTGCAATTTGGCCCCTGGAAGGTTTTTCAGATGGGAATGCGGCCCTCAGTCTGAAAAAAAGGTTCCCCACCCCCACTATAAATGAAACACATAGACAAATAAATTGCACAATGTCCTCTTCCATTACAGTAAACGCCTTGCCCATTTTTCACTGGAATAGGGCAATACAAAATTCTTACCAGTAGCATCGTACATGAAAACAGTGTTTAATCTTGCCCCATATGAGACTTCACCACACTCCTGAAAAAAATGCCAAAATCTTATTGCTCAGTCTCTTAGACGCAACATAGGAAGCTGCCTTATAGCAGATCAGCCCATTTGTCCATCCAGCTCACTACTGTCCATTCTGAAAGGCAGCATCTCTCCACGGTCTCGGGCATAGCACCTTCACATCACCTGCTACCTGAACTTTAGCTGAACATGCTAGGGATTGATCCTGGGACCTTCTGTATACAAAGTACTGAGCTGTGGTTATAGAGAATAAATGGAAGTGAAGCACGCTAGACTGGCTTATCTGTGCACACTATAAAAAAATAGGGATAGGGATTTATTAGGGAAAGAGAGAGGCTGTTGGAGTACAGGGATAGTGCCTCTATTTTGTTTATTTTTAAAGAGGGAAATACCACTCACATTTTTACCACCGTGTTTCAGATACAAGTTAAACCAGGTCATCAGCTTAAATGGCTTCTGTGCAGGTGAGCACAGAAAAGAAAAGCACAAAGCCTCCAAAAGTCTGTCACCAGATCCCTTCTGTTTCCTCAAATTCCTCCAACGTTGTGCTGCATATTTTGATAGAAACTGTGGGGAGATATACAACAAAGAAACCATGCTAGCAGGATGTATTTGGTTTTCACCATTCCCATACCCTCCAACTGTCCTGATTTTCCAGGGACAGTCCTGGAATTATGAAAGCCATCCCAGCTTCTGATTTGATCCTGGAATGTCCCTGTTTTCCCCTCCAGGCCTGCTGCTGCCAGCTCCCTCCCTTGGGCAGCTCATAGCAGCTGCTGGACAGCAGGCAAGGAGGGGAAGAAGAAGCTACAGCCGCCAAGGCCCAGCCAGGTGTGAAGCAGCCGCTCTGAGGGCAGAGGGCAAGGCCGCCGGGGGGGGGGGAGAGAAGTGGAGCAGAGAGCAAGGAATCTTGATTTTTTTTATTTAAAAAATGCTTTGTGTGTTCATGTCTAATCTACTAGAGAATAAAATAAAATCAGGATTAAGGGGTTTTCTCATGACGGTGGAGGGTGTATGTGCTGGATCCCGTTGGTGTACTGGTGATGGCACTCGTCCTTCTTCTGATTGGAAATGCTCTGTGGTGGAGGACAAACAATGGGAGGCTGAGGAGGATCAGTTGGGGTGAGGGAGTGAGAAACGTCCCTCTTTTCACCTGAGGAATGAGGTGCAAGGGGCTACTGAAGAATCCAGGGAGCCTCCCTCTCCTGCTGAGACATGCTGCCCCCCCCCCCCGGTCTCCAATAACACATAGGATAATGAGGAGAGCAGAACAGAGGCTAGACGTGTGTAGACACAGCATGAGACTGCTTGGAAAACATGTGGGAGAGAAGGAGCCTTTGAAATGGTGAAAGGCCAGTCCTGGCAACTGTTCCATAGGGGCAAAACCCACTGGGAAGGGTTGCTGAGTTGTATGGCGTCTCCTTGAATAAAGAGTTAACTTCACTGGCAATGGAGTCCTGTGTATTTCGTGCTGACCTGTGTCTGACTCCAGCCCTGACACTTGAGGTTTTGCAGTAGTTATAAGGTAGACAACATTTTGGCAGAAGTAGCTTATTTATTATTTTATTATTTATTACATTTCTATACCACTTTTTTCTTCCAAGGAACTCAAGGTGGTCTGCATGGTTCTCCTCCTCCACATTTTATCCTCACAACCACCCTGTGAGGTAGATTAGGCTAAGAGATGGTGACTGGCCCAAGGTCCCCCAGGGAGCTTTGTGGCTGAGTGGAGATTCAAACCCTGGTCTCCCAGGTCATAGTCCAACACACTAACGATTATGCCACACATGCAGGGCTGAGGAAAAAACACACCTGTTGAAATGTCCTCTTCTATGAAACCATTAAAAGTTCAGGAGCCCTGTCTCCTTCATATATGGTCACCTCACTCATAAATGATATTCTGTAGAGGTCTAATGAGAGGCTTAGATTGTAGAAGGGGCTGTAATGCCTACTGGGAAGTGAGTGAGACTGAGTCTGTCTATGCCCAGTCTCTGAGGAGTGATGCTCTGTTAGAGGTGATCCTTGTTATACAGCACTCCGTCCTTTCAGTCATAAGTAGGAGGCACTCGCTCCAGGTTTCAGGCTAAAGCAACAGCTGCAGATCCGTTCTGTTGGGGCCTCACAGGCCAGACAGCGAGTGTTCCTCCCCAAGACTTTCTAAGTTGCTTAGGCTGAGTGCCAGCCCCACCAAAAGGCGAGCGCCACACAGCATAGCTGTTCAATGCCACAGGCAGCTGCCCCATGTCTGTGCTGTGTCTGAAGACACAAAGAGCCTAGATGAATGGCCTCAGCCTGAATTTCTTGAGTCGGTCACAAAGCCCTGGAAATGCTGGAGCTGCTATGAAGCTGCGTGGCTTTTGGGAGAGCAGGGGTATTATAGTTCATTACTGAGATAATGTATCTGAAGCACCGTGAATATGGTAACAATCTGTATACACTTTTTATTATTGCTTTCCTTTTTTTCTTTATTTCCACATTCTGAGGCTGGGAAAGAATGCCAAATTTAACACCAGTCACCAACATATAGTTTCACCTTCCTGTTACTATAGGCTGCACCACAGATTTACAGTGTGATCCTGTGTAATGTTCCTTCAGAAGTTAGTCATACTCAGTTCAGTGGTGCTTTTTCATCAGCAACAGTGTTTAGGATTGCAGCCCAAAACTACTTAAATGGACATTCCCTTTCTCTAGGAAACCCTGGAACCTCTGAAGGGGGCCTGCTAAGGATTTTAAAATGGATCTTTTTAGCACCCTCGTGGTACTATATTTCCCAGGATTCTTTGAGGCAATACATGGCAGTTTAGATGGTATAAAGCCATTTAGCAACAGGCTGCCTGTGGGACATATCCTATTGTTCACTATTAATAAGTCCACGTGTTATATGAAGAGGGTGATCAAGGTGATAGGATAGCCGTCTTCAAATATCTGAAGGGCTGTCACATGGAAGATGGAGGAAGCTTATTTTCTCCTGCTCCAAAGGGTAGGACTCGAGGCAATGGATTCAAATTACAATAAAGGAGATTCCAACTCCTTTCTTCCTCCTTGGGAAGAATTCTCTGCTGGGAAGAGCTATTTAACAGTGGAATGAACTCCTTCAGAAGGTGGTGGACTGTCCATCATTGGAGGTTCCTAAGGAGAGGTTGGATGGTCACTTGTCAAAGGATTATTTAGCTGTGATTTCTGAACTGCAAGGGGTTGGACTCGATGACATTTAAGGTCACCTCCAACCCTCCAATTCTATTATTCTTAGGAGAAATGAAGCCATGCAGCTGGCCACACTCCTGAGGTCCATGTGTTAGGTGTCAGGGCTAACTCTTAGAGAAAGGAGGGTGGCAGATGCTGCCTCCAGCAGAAGTTGACTATTCCTCCTGAACCACCTGGTCATTTGTTGGATGACAGAGCTGTGTATGTCACAGTGCCTATCCTGGACCCTCTAAACTATTCTCCTGCCTCAAATGCACTAAAGAAAATGGCCCCATCACCAGTGTTGAAGTAAAATTCAGCTGCCAGTCCAGATGGCTTCAGGTGGCTTGCTTGTCCCTTCAGGCAGCAAAATGTCTAGGGATGGCCCTTTTAGGTGAGGACATTTACATGGATGCTACGTGGGCCCAGTAATGTGTGATGTGGGCTTCTGACTGCTCTTTAATGCTCCAAAGTGGTTGCAATGAATTTGAGTGCATCTGAATCATACACCTACATAAATATACGCATGGCCCTATTTAATTACAGTGCTAGGAAGTCAGAATAATCTTTGAACTTTAGTATCAGTGATAGGAACATAAAAATTTTTAAACTTCTATTGAAACACCTCAAGTGCTTATTTGTAATAATAATGTGAAAACTAAGGTCACAATCCACCTGGAAGTTCTTCTGTGCAAGTCCCAGTGAGGATTACACAGGAGGGATTCCTTGGGTCTTTCCTTCTTGCATAGTTTTGCTTGCATGTTACCCTCTCTCTCTGACTCAAGGAATCAAGTTGGGAGAAAAGACTCCCATTTCATGTACGTTGAGAAGTTACCATATGAACTTAGAATCACTGAAATAATTTCACTTGAGAAGTAGAATGGGGTGGAGGGAACAGCACTCAATTCAGTTTGAGTTTAACGGAAAACACTAAATTAGTTTACCAGCTTTTTTGCAGTGACTAACCCTCCCCCTCCCCATCAGCTGATTTTTAAAAGCAGAAAGTTGTCTATGGGTTTCTTTTCTTTTGGGGAGTGGGGTGAGGATATGTGAATAGCCTAAAGCAGGAGCAAAAAAACGCCTGGCTTGAGACAGTGAGAACTCCAGGAAGCAAAGATAGAGGCAAACAGAGGGGTTAATTTAGCCGAGCATAGCTGCTGCTGTTTATGGTTGTCCCTGACAGCACGGCTGACTCGAAAGCACCTGTGTTTGCTCTCTAGCTTTCCCCAATCTGCTAGAAAATGGCCTGAGCATGTCACATGGCTGCCAGATAGGCCAAGCACCATGGGAATACAAAAGCCGGAGCTTTTAGCAGAGTTAATCATTAATGCGCCTTTTCTTTGTCCCATTCAGGAGTGCTGACAAGCGCTTTGATATTTCATATTTGCCATCAGGTCAATTTCAGTCATAACCAGGTACTAATTGAACACACTGACTCACAGCCCAGTTCTACCTGAACTGGAGGGTTTCTCTCCATCTGGATTCAACAGCTTTATTGCAGGGTGGGGCTTTATGGGGCTTTTAAGCCGACATTTACTTTTATGAATCCTGCACTCAGATCCAAAGTGAGTGCATATCAACATATTTTTTTTAATGATACTTATTTGTTTTGGAAGATGTGTTAGCCTGCTTTCTGTTTTTAAAAAAATCTCAGAGTGGTGTACAAGATTAATTTTTAAGTAATTGTTTATTATCCTTTTTATGATAATTACTTTCTCTCTCTCTCTCTCTCTCTCTCTCTCTCTCTCTCTCTCTCTCACACACACACACACACACACACACATATATATATATAATCAGCTGAATCATCTATGTATAAGAAAGTATTGTTTGAAAAGATAGAATTTGATCCTTGTCTCTATATCATATTACTCTTTAGATTTAATAATCTATCCTAAACTATGTTAATAAAGACCATATAAAGGGGCACAATCCAGCCAAAGTCAAGCACTTTTCAGTCCCATTTACTTCAGTTGAAGATAGTGGAGCACAAGCTTCAGCTTCCCATTCAAACCAATGGGACTTGCAATTGCTTAATTTTGTCTGCCCCAAATCTCAAAGCAGCCATAGCAGAGTTAATACAGAGTGAATCTTCAAATGCTGGGAGAAGAGAATTGTTTTTATGAAACAGCTGCCTAAAATTGGGCAATGTAGGTACTTGGTGGGCCCTTTGGGGGACGGTGTTCTGAAACTAACGCCAAAGCAGCATTATTCTGATCCCCAAAAGCTCCGATTCCCCAAAAGACCAGAATCTTGAGCAAGGCGTCTGTTGCCGGTAGATGCCAAAGTTCTATGAGGTTCCAATGGGAGAATGACATTGCAACAGAATTGCTCAGGGGGGCTGGCCATTTAGGACTATATACAGTAGTTAATGAAGCTTGCATTTTGTAAATATAATTGAATGAAGTTTGGGTCGCTGAAGGAAATTAAGCATCCTTGATGAGTTCAGTGGGGGGGATGAGTGAGATTTCCCCACTTGCACTCCAGTCTCAGACTCATGGCAGGGGCTGAAACACTTTTGGACTCAGAGACTCAGTGCATCTCAAACCCATTGGAATTAATGGGCCTAGGACAGTTGTGGTCTACTCTGAGTATGACTACCATTGGATACAGCCAAGAGAACGAATGTGGCATTCCAGGTTAACCACTAAGCCAAAAACAGCCTTTGCTGATGATCTGGTAATAACAGTGGAAGAACCGCCGGAAAGTTCAAAAGTTGTTTTGGAGGAAGTTGAACAATTTGGTCAAGTGGCAGGGTTTATATTGAATAAGAAAAAAACTAAAATGTTAGCAAAAAATATGGATCAAGGTATGATAGAAACAATGCAACAACAAACAGGGATAGAAGTGGTGAAAAAAGTTAAATACCTGGGAATCTGGTTAACCCCCAAGAGTATTGATTTGTTTCAGAATAATTATGTGCCAGTGTGGAAGGGAATAAAGAAAGATCTAGAGGTGTGGGG
This sequence comes from Podarcis raffonei, assembly GCF_027172205.1. Lineage (NCBI taxonomy): Eukaryota > Metazoa > Chordata > Lepidosauria > Squamata > Lacertidae > Podarcis > Podarcis raffonei. The sequence goes on from NC_070608.1 coordinate 90,691,231, forward strand.
CCGAATGAAGTTATCCTTTTGGGGGAGAATTTCAACGATTAAGATGAGTGTGCTATCAAAGATGTTATTCTTATTTCAGACAATTCCAATAATTAAGGGGACAGTGATATTTAAAGAGTGGCAAAGAGCAATTTCAAGATATATCTGACAGGGTAAGAAGCCAAGAATTATGTATAAGTTACTAACGGATGCGAAAGAAAGAGGCGGCTTCGCCCTGCCAGACTTGAAATTATATTATGAAGCTTCATGTCTCTGCTGGTTGAAAGAATGGATAAAGTTAAAAAATACTGAGTTATTGGACTTAGAAGATTTTGATAACAGATTTGGCTGGCACGCATATCTATGGTGTGAGAAAAGAAAGATTCATAAAGGTTTCGAAAACCACATCTATAGAAGATCTCTCATAGAAATATGGGAGAGATATAGAAGTTTATTAGAATCAAGAACTCCCCACTGGCTATCTCCGTTAGAAGTTATGAGTCTTAAGAAAGTCAATATGAGGGGGAACTGGATTACATATAAAGAACTGATTATAAAGGAAGGAGGAAAATGGAAAATGAAATCCTATGAAGAAGTGAAAGAGTATGTGTATGATTGGTTGCATTATTATCATGTTAACGAAATGTTTAGAAAGGACTTAAAAGAAGGAAGTTATGAGGAAAAATAATCGAAATTTCAAATAGAAATAATAAACAATGAAAATAAAATTTTGTCCAAGATGTATAAAATCTTGCTAGAATGGTATACAAAAGTTTAGGAAGTTAAATCAGTTATGATACACTGGGCCAGAGATTTGGGTTATAATATACAGTTTAATGATTGGATAAAACTGTGGAATGAAAGTATAAAATTTACGGCATGTGCTGCATTAAAGGAAAATGTTATGAAAATGATTTATAGATGGTACATCACACCTGTGAAACTGGCAAAAATGTATAAAACATGTAATAAGTGTTGGAAATGTAAAGAAAAAGAAGGAACATTTTATCATATGTGGTGGGACTGTAAGAAGGTGAAGGGCTTCTGGGAAATGATATATAATGAGATGAAAAAGATGTTGAAATATACGTGTGTTAAGAAACCAGGGGCTTTTCTTTTAGGAATAGTAGGAAATGAAATAAATAGAATGGACTGTAAACTTTTGCAATATGCAGTAACAGCAGCGAGAATATTATTGGCCCAAAGATGGAAACAGGAACAACTGCCGACGCTCGAAGAATGGAGAATGAAACTGATGGAGTATGCTGAACTGGACAAACTAACAGGAAAGATCAGATATATACGAGATCAAAAGTTCATTGAAGACTGGGGAAAATTTTCAGACTATCTGAAATGTGTATGTGATGAGCAAATAACGCTAGTGGGATTTCAAGAAGTTCTGTAAATGATAGAGGACTATTGTATTGATGAAAACTAAGTGTGTGAAGGTTTATAAAATGCAATATAAAATTAGGAAATGCATATTTAAAAATTTGAATAATGGATGATTGTCAGAGAGGTTGAAGGAAGTCTAAAAGAGAAAATATGTGATAAATTTAGATTGGATACTATAAATGTATGTTGGAAAAATTTAATAAAAAATTTAAAAACAACAACCACTAAGCCAAAAACAATGATGGTCTTGTACAAAAGGGAAGGGAAACCGAATTCACTCACAGTGCGATGTAGGGGTCAAATGAGGGAATTCAAAGGAAACCTTGTGCTACATCCTCACCCCCCCCCCAGGTGTGGAATTCCTAAGGGCCAGGAGGTGGGGGGTGAATTTCTTCCTCTTCTCTCTGCCCCACAAGTTCCCCATAGCTTCCAACTTGTTTTATATACTTTCTCTCTGTGGAAGTGAGGGGATTTTTATTTTTATGAGTTTTGGAGACATGGTCTGGTTTTACTGCCCTTGTTTTTGTTTTTAAAATCTGTAAACTGCTGTGATATATCTGATGAAATATCATAGAAATAATTTTAAAGAATAATAGATAAACAAAATAGAGCATTGTTGCCATTGGAAAGCAACTTTTATTCTTTTATCTTTTCCTTCTGCTGTTTCTTAGTGTTTTACTGTTATATTATATTTTTTTCAGAAAAAGATATTGTTGGTTGCCTAGAGCTCTGTTGAGGAAATATGAAATATATAAAAATATATATAAATATATATAAATATATATAAATGTCTGCTTATAATAATAATGTGCAAAAAGTGTAATTTGCTTGGGCTATGCTTTTCTGACTGTTGTCAACCTTTCACTCCACTCTTTAGGGAAGACAGCCCACAGAGCGTAGCTTTCTTCTGTTCTTGGTTCTTTCTTCGCTTGCCCCAGAGCTGCCCGGCTATCTCAGCTATATAAAATGCATCTTTGCAGTGTTTGTGCAGCACCTAGCATGCAAAGGCACAGATTTAGCCATTGCATCCAGGGAGACTGCCATAACTTTATTAACAATAATGATCTAGATTGGGAAAAATGAATCATTTGACTCTGGCATTTCAATAACTTGTTGTTAACATGAATATTCAAATGCCATCTGTATTTTGTGCTTATTTGCTTCCCCTCCAGTTTTAATTTCATAGTATGAAAGAGTCCCATTGCAGCCATACAGACAAACACAGAATTCACACCCCCTATAAAAAAGTTTTCCCAGCATTAAACCATTACAGAAGAGGACATTCAAAGTAATAAGTCTTCTTTTAACAATGATACAGTGCCTCATCTCAGATTAATATTTCAGATAAGTAGATAGAGACTCGCTGAAGGAGGACATGGTTTAAACAAAGGTTTCTCTTGAGCAGGAAAAGGTGAAAGACAGATGGGTTGTTAAACATTGCCAGCATACTTTACGGGTGCCATTCAGCGGTCATTGCTAATGTTAACAAGGGGCATTGTACACCGACTCCATTTGCTAATTTCTAGGACTGAGCCAAAACAGAGGGAAGCATGTTTCTCTCCCATGAAAAGTGCTCATTTTAGGCATTTGAGAAGGGAGACAAAGCAGATAAATATTCTCATTGTAACACCACTGCTGTACTCCTCTGCACTTTCTCTGAGGTGACAGCAAGACTCCAAAGTGAGCCTTTTCTCAGCTCTGATCTACTGCCACTTTGACACCATTTCTTTGTTCAACTGTTTTCTTCTTCGGAACAGTAGTGCCATCACAGGGCCAAAGGGGGGGGGACCATAGACAGTCACATTTGGCTACATAGACAGATGTGTCACTGACCGCAGTGGCCTCACTCTGAATGAACTTTATTTCACCTAGTTGAGGTAGCCAAATCTGAATGGCTGCATAACAATATCAGTGTCTGCGAGAAGACCATTTTGAAATTTAAAAATGGCACCTGGCTGGGTGTTGAGATCTTCCAAAGAGGCACTTCTCTGTCTCCACCAACATATGATATGTGTTTTGCGCACCCAGACTTTAGAATTCCCTAACAAGGGATGCGGGTCTAGTCCCTGCATTGATGGCTTGCTATTCACAGGCAAAATCACTTTTATTGAAAATGGGTACTTTGCCTACCCAGTTGTTTTATTATTTTCTGCTGCTCTTTGTTTTATTTTGTACTGTATTTTTAATTTAATTAGGATTTTAACTGGCGGCAATTTTGGGGGCTTTTTATCTGCTCTTATCATGTTCTGATAGTCTTATTGTGTTGCTGCTCTTTCTGAAAAAAATATTGGCTATTTTTAATTGTTAGCCTCACTGGGCATTTTTTTATGGGGAGGTAAGAAATAAAGGTTTAAAATGCATGTCACATCTAGCCCCTAAATAAGCAAATGCCTTCCAGTTTTGCACAGATGAAACAGGAGCCCTCTGTGCTTCTTAACCCCTCTGTGTGCTTCTTAACTGTTCTCACACCAAGGATCATGGCCTGAGCCTCAATGCTCCCATTCTTGTACAACTCTAAGGCTGTTTACCACCTGCTGTTCATTTACTCTGCAATAGCTGTCCTGCTGCGGCTTTTGAAGCAAGCTGTGTTTGTAAACTGATCCTCACAATTAACATTGTCTTTATCACTTGTAGTTTTGACAGAATAGCTGCAACTCAGATACATTGGGCAACATTTACTAGCTGCTGGACACACTATTATAGAAGGAGATTCTATGGTATTCTGTGTTTGGATGTGTGCATCCATCTGCACTATAATCATAAGGCATTCACTGCACCATCATTCAGAGGTTAAGGCTCTGCATACATGCTATGAATTTGAAGCACATTTGAAGCATATCCCCCCCCCCCATGAATTCTGGCCGTTATAGAGAATTGTACCTTTGTGACGGGTAAACTACGGTGTCCAGAATGTTCTTTAAAGGTATTGTGTGCACAAAGTATTAGAGTTCAATCCTGTATCCACTTACTGAAGTGTAAGCCACAGTGATAACAATAGGACTCACTTTTGGGTATACATGGATAGGATTTTGCTGTAAATTTCCATATACACAGAGGCTGGGGGGGGCCCTCTAGTACATAAAGTGGTACCTCAGGTTACATACGCTTCAGGTCACAGACTCCGCTAACCCAGAAATAGTACCTCGGGTTAAGAACTTTGCTTCAGGATGAGAACAGAAATTGTGCTCTGGCGGCGCGGCAGCAGCGGGAGGCCCCAATAGCTAAAGTGGTGCTTCAGTTAAGAACAGTTGCAGGTTAAGAATGGACCTCCGGAATGAATTAAGTATTTAACCCAAGGTACCACTGTACATGAGGGACGCGGGTGGTGCAGTGGGTTAAACCACAGAGCCTAGGACTTGCCGATCAGAAGGTCGGAGGTTCGAATCCCCACGACGGGGTGAACTCCCGTTCCTCAGTCCCTGTTCCTGCCAACCTAGCAGTTTGAAAGCACGTCAAAGTGCAAGTAGATAAATACCGCTCCGGCAGGAAGCTAAACGGCGTTTCCGTGCGCTGCTCTGGTTCGCCAGAAGCGGCTGAGTCATGCTGGCCACATGACCCGGAAGCTGTATGCCGGCTCCTTCTGCCTATAGAGCGAGATGAGCGCCACAACCTCAGAGTCGACCACGACTGGACCTAATGGTCAGGGGTCCCTTTACCTTTACCACTGTACATGAAATATAATATTCTCTCTCTTTCTCTTCAAAGTGTTCATATCTCAGTATGGAGATATGAATTAAATAATCCTTATAGCAACCTTGTAAAATAGGTTGGGATTATTCTTCCCATACAGGAGATAGAAGGCCAGGGCTCAAAGTAGATGTTATATGGAGTTCTGATGTTTCCTCTCCTCTTTAAACCCAAAACAATCTGGGCAAATGGTAGCAGAGCTGAAAAAATGGCAGTCAGGGAGAAGCTGCTCTGTCTCCTCTGATCATTTTGCAGCTCAAAATCACCTTGTCCCAGCTATTCTTTGTTTTTCCTTTTACATATGGTGGAAAGGCGGTGGAGGAAATGCCAGGACACTGCAACACACACACACACACACACACACACACACACACACACACCGCCTTAGGGTGCAGAGGATAATTTTCAGCTGAAAAGGAACAGGAGAGGAAAGGGTTAAGAGCCATGGGACTTTCATGGCTCAAAGTGCTTTGAGTTAAACACATATGTATGTATATGCACATGTACACACATGCAGCCAAACACAGGGAGGCAGAGAGGAAGATTCCCAGAAATTTGTGTAACGTGTAGTTTTGAGGCTAAGATATAAACTCCTAGCCCAAAGTTTAGTCTCTTAGCCACAGTGCTATATCCACTTTTAATGCAAAATAAATGCAGAATTGGGGGGGGGTAGTTGTTTCAGATTAATTAATACAGAATGAAGAGGTGTGACCTGGTGGACAAGCCCTTGTGACAGCTGCCATTTAATGATAAGGGGAGTGGTGGACATGTGCAATTAGGTCTGGGATGAGAACTGTCACTCAGTAATGCAGGAAATGGCCAGAAGATGGATTATTTCTAGCGTTCAGAGTGGGGGCGACGGCTGCCCACCATCCCCTCTCCTTGCTCGCTGCTTCCAGGAGAGATGAAGGAGGAAGAGCTTGAAAATCTGAAACAGCATTTCAGAAAAGCTTGAAGAGCTGGTTGCTCTTCTTTATTGCACTGGTATTTATTTATAGGACGTAAGGACAGATTTTCTCCAAGTTTCTCAACTGCCTCTCCACTGAAGGCCAAACTTCATGTGGCATTAAATTATCAATTAAAAATAAAAACTGTGAATCTTTTTTTGAAATGGTGGCCATCATCCATGGCAGGAGACAATGAGGATCAGGACCACCCTTTCTTTACAGTCCATGATCGCAATGGAAATCTCTCTCACACGTCCACACATCCTTTGGAGCACACCAGCGAGGCTGAGAGGTGGGTCTGGTCATCTGCACAGCCCTGGGCATCCCTACACACTGCCCAGGCTTGTGCCCCAGGGAGGTCACTTTGGTGCTGCTAACACAGAGGTTTGACTTCTACCCCAGAGGCCCACTCCATTGTCTCTCAAGATAAACGAATGCCAACAACAAGACTTGCAAGCTGCTATTGGGCACAGGATGGAAACTGCCAGTCAGATTAGCGATGTTTAGGAAAGAATTAATAGTTTGGATGTATACACCCTTCTAAGCAGGGAAGTGGCCAGAAAGACATCTCATTCATGCCCAAATGATTAGACATTATTCAGGCACAGGGATCTTACAGGGTTTCCACTGTTTGGACTTGCATCTGGCCAGCCACTTTGTCCCCAGTCAAGACAAGACACAAATGGGGAAAAGTAATGTCCACAGTAGTCCTAGGTCAGAGGTCCTCTGTCCTAGGTGTGTTGCAAGAGGCTGGCTTATATTTGGATGCTATGGGTGCTGTAAATTCTTGCACTGAGCAAGGAGCTGGATTAAAAAACAAAAGATCCCTCCCAACTCTGAAACTTTAAAGGTTGGATCCAGACTAAGTGAGCTTAACTTAGGTCATCATGAAATTAATGGGAGTTAAGTTATGACTAACTTCTTCCAGTGATGTAAGTCCAACTCCTTTGGAACAGAATTTGGAATAGTATGGTGGTATTCAACTAAGTTTTACTCAGAGTCAGAGGCACCAACTTCTCAAGATGACTGAGGGGGCCCAACACGACGTCCTGACGTCACACGTGCGCTGGCACAAGGAGCCGGGGGCAGATCTGAACACCCTCTGAACATTGAGGGGGCCTGGCCCCCTAAAAAAATCATGGGGGTGGGCAAAAGACACATTTAAATTAATGAACATTACTAAGTTTCAGTAATTTCAATGGGTCTGTTCAGAGCTGGCTTAATCACTAGGCAAACTAGGCAACTGCCTACAGTGGCAAATTTTCAGGGGTGCCAAAAAGGGGCAGTAAAATTCAAAATTTGGCAAGCAATGGGAGGGGGGGCCACTGCCAATCCCAGTCTTTTCCATTAACTGAAATGAGGAGCTGCCACCAGGCTGACTCAAAACAGATTTGGGAGAAGTGAAGTCAATACCCCTCTCTCAGTGCCCAATATAGGCTCAGTACCCAATACAGTCATGGAGGACCCAGTACTGGCACCTTAGACCTCAAATCCATGGGGCAGGGGAGATGAGGTGAAGTCTGGCATGGCAGCTCAGGGTGGGGACTTGCATCCCACCCCCGCCCCCCCCAAAGCAATGGTCTCTCCTCCATTTCCAAGTTTGAGGAATTCATGCTATTCCCATGTTCTAAGGGTAGTGGGCAAATTGCTCTAGAATAAACAGAAGAACTATTCATAAGAAAAGAGTGGGGTAGAAACTCAGAGATCACCTAAGGCCCTTATGGGAGCACTGGGTCTACTCTGAGTAAAACTGCTGAATATGACCTGGGTAAGTTACACTGGCTCTCTGTAGTCAAGTTTGCTCTTATTGGCTGGTTCCAGCTTCATGATTCAGTGCTCATCAGTCAATGACTGCAGCGTCAGGTGGTAACTTGCACAGGTGACTGAGCCACCGCAGAGCAAACATCATCTCACATCACACCCAGCTTTTCTATGGAGTCAGATCACACTTTCAAGGGAGAGTCAGCAAATAAGCACTCAAGCAATCCCCCGGGGTTAAGGAGTCCCATTTTCATTTTAAAATTATGGTGGTGTAAAGGCTTATTCTATCTATCACAGTTAATCTGTGGTTCTTGAACAAGACTCTTTTGTTGTTTTCTCAACAATGGGAGTAATAGAATGACTCCTTGCAAGTTTTATTTGTGGCAACCAATCCCAAACTAGAAGACAAAAACATCCATGAGGTGAGCTGCATGTGTGAATAAGCCAACACAGATCATACTTCAAGTAAAGAACAAACTCTGAACAGTAATTAGTCTGAAATATGAATATATAAGGGGTGTGTGCATTGATTGGGGGGCAAATAATGAGGTGAATCATGGTGATTCAGATGTCTATCCCCTCCTGAGTAAAAGTGCAAAATGCAATTTGCCCCCAAGTCAGAGCAGAGCTCCCTCAAAGCTTTGTCTTGCTTGTTCTCTGCTTGTACTTTTCTGTACCAATAGAGCTCTATGTTTCCCAAAGCTCTGAGCACATGTGCTTTGCAAGAAGTGAGGTGATCCAAAATACCACTTGTGGGCATTGAAAAGATACTTACCATTTCTGCTGAAAATTCATGAACTGCTATTACAAACCATCTGCCCGCAGGGCACCCAAGAATGACTCCCATCTTTTGAGCTGTGTTACAGCAGGTTCCTGTCTTTGAATGAAAGCACCATTGAACCCAATGAAACTTACTTCAGACTAAACATGCATAAGAGATTGGGTTTTGAGCCTTTGATTTGGTCTATGATTCTTTGAGGCACCTTCTGTTTTTGCTTTCTCCAGTGTTCCCACCATTTCTTAAAAGAACAGCCTCCTATTCAATATCTCCTCCCCACTTGTTCCTGATGTAGATCTTCACTCAACCCTTCTTCCCTGGGGGTGGGGGGTGCTATTGTGTAGTTTGCCATAGGTGCCAGCCCTACAAACAATGCTGTATTGTGTTGCTGTTCTAACAAAAGCAGATTTGTCTTTCCGTGATCAACAGTAAAATGAATAGGAATCAAATTATAATATTAGCAAATCTTTTTCTTTATTTTAAGCAAAGAAGCCGTGTTACCTAAGGGGGGGAGACACTTAATATTGTATTGAAGCCATAGCTATTCATATCTAGTGTGTGTGTGTATGTGTATATATATATATCTCAAATGCTTCCACCAGCATACAAAGTCATTGTGGACTATTTGAACAGTGATCAAAACATTGTTCAAACCCAATGTGTAAGGTAAAGAGTTTCACCAGGAACTCCCAACCTTGCAGCCTGGGCTCAAATCAAACTTGGACACAAGCAAAGACCCTCCCCCAAGGAAGAGGTTGTTATTAAACTGCTGAAACAACCTTGGGGCATGAAATTTTGCACTTTGGGGCTCTGCTTGTTCTGGTCATGAGCACAAAGCAGGTCACCTTTCATGGGCATTCCCATTTAGTTTCTGAAACATCATTCAGTTGCCAGGTCTGTGGTTCAAGTAGCAACTAAGAACAACAACAAAACCACACTGGGAAATGGAAGGTGAAGGAGCCGCCTTGCAAGTCATGGTTCATGCCTATTGTTGCTTTGGAGGCACCTTGATTCTGCTTTGAAGTCCTTCAGGCAGACGCCTTGCCTACTTTCTACAAAGCCTGAAGGTCATGATTTAGGCACGGAACAAATTGTTCAAAAGCAGTAGAAAGGGTTTGGCAGGTGGGAAGGGAAATTAAATTGCAGAATTTATTGCAAATTGTTTTACAATGGACATTTTCAGTTGTCTTTTATTAACATATTTGAATTGAAGAAACAATTAGAGCAAAATGGTTGCTGCCTTTGATATCAATGTAGGCTGTTCAACATAAGGTACAGTGTTTCCCAAACATCTGCTAAGTGGGGCACACTTTTTTCTGAGTTAAAATTGGAGGCATGTTTTAGTTGTACTCCTTGAGAGCATTTAAAATATGAGCTCAAATGAGCCCATTTCCATTTGGCTTCCCTATGTGGTGCAAACTGGGCAACCAATGAATCAGAGATGACTGACTGATCCAATATACGCACACCCAGAGCAGTGGCTCATACTTTCTTTGCTTTCCCCTGCTCTTCCACGTGTACTATTTTGTTATTCTGTAAATGAAGTTTCTGTAACATAAGTTTTCTACACACCTCAGTATGCAGAGGTATTTGCAATCCCATCAATTGGCAGGTGAAATATGCAGATAAAAGGAACCATCAGCTGCAATCCATGACGCATGTTCCAGGAAGAAACGCCCAATGAACATAACGCAACTTACTTCCAAGTAGACATGACTAGGGTTGCACAGTGAGTTTCTTTCCTTGATGTAACTCTTTATGCCCTGGGAAGTTGAATTGACAGAGAGGCACGGCATGGCAAAAAAATGAAATGTGAATTTAATCATGGAAAAGAGTACCTCCAGAGAAACAGGCATCATCTATAGCTCCACAAACAGTGAAGCCAGTCTGGACTTTGCATAGCACAGCATTTTGTTATGGATGTGATGTGCCCCTAGGTCTTTTAGTCCCCTTTAATCCCAAAATGTTAATTGACCAGACATTCTCTCCAACCCATCAAAGGCTGGGATAAACCAAGCTTTCTCTTTATATGACAGACATCCCTAGCAGTTCAATTATAGAAGGTAACCTACAGGAGAAAAAATACTGCCAGCATAATTTCCTTGAAAAATGAGGGATGGCTGGTTATTCATTTTAGGTATAAAAACAATGACTTTGAGCTACTTGAAAAGAGGTCACGTGGGACAGATGCTTCAACAAGCACTCTAATCAGAAAAGCCAGATTATCTGACATTTTGGAAGGTAACTATTGCCATTTTTAGACTAGGAATTAAGTCAGACTTATTCTTGGCTGCATATTAGTGGGGTGCGGTTGTTCCGCACCACTGCATTTTTAATGAAGGTGCAGAACGGAAGAGAACTGCAGAGTGGTAAGCACAAGAAGAAGATATATTAAAGAGGGTTTGGTGGGGTGGGGAAATGGAAGGGGGAGGGGAGCAGAGATCAGGAGACATGTGCTGGAGCAGAATAACCTCTGGGACGCAGAAAAATAAGCGGGGTAGTTGAGAAATGGTGACACAGACAGACCTGTGGAGAATTGGTGGGGTAGAGACTTGGTCCAGAGAGACACAAAGGAAAGAGGGCAAAGGCTGTGAAGCACAGAGAAGAGACCAGGCATTATGGGATGGGAAGAGAAGGAGGGATGACTAGGCAGAAAAGGGGGGCAGACAAACATTTTGTGAAGTAGTGCAGAGAAGGAATCAAGTGCATGCTTTAGGGTGCAGAAAGATAAAGAGGGGTAGCAGAATGGTTTAAAAGAAAACACAGAGGAAACACTGCATTTTTAAAAAGGTTTTCCAGCACTTAAAATATTTTATTTGTTTCATTCACAAATGTATACCCTGCTTTCTCTCTCCACAAAGGGGTTGCTTCAACCAGTGTACAAATAAAAAGCAGGCATATCAGCTCCAATGATCCAACCAGCCCTCTCAAGTTAGCTAAACTCTCTGGGTGATCTGAGCTGGGTGCTACTGCAAGTGCAATAAGCCATTCTTATGGCTCCAGAATATGCTTGACTATTATTCCTCCCAAGGAGGAGAGCAGGAAGCTGTCACAGAGCAATAATCTGATGATGAAATAGTAGTAGCATGATTCCTTGTGGATTACAAGGACCTTGCGGAAAATCAGCCTTTACCACTAATGAGCCTTGCAGTCTCGCCCACAGTGGAAAAGCCCAGATCCTGCATTATATGGTCAACTGGCAGAAGCCAGAAGAGACTGTCATACACACTCCTAATACATTATCCCTTTGTGTTGAATTATAATTGCAGTGTGGTGCTTTGGGAGCTAATCTGGGCTGAACAGTGCGAGTGTAATTTAGGACTACAGCAGACACTTCACAGCTGCCTGAAGATGGCAAATTCAGGGAGCAGCCAGCTTGTTGCCTTGTCCTGGGGTATTAGGAACCCCAAACCAGTTCATGTGATGCAGAGGTGATTTCCTTAGCAGTGAGCTGCAGAAACATCTGGTTTTCTGTTTATTTAACATTTTAATGTGTGGTGGCAGGCTGTTCCTATCTCCACTCCAACACTTTGAAATGAAACCGTGGCCATGTTTCTCCACTCCCTGTTATTTCTGCTCTCCCAGAGGATGCCGTCTGCTGCTAAGGTCATGCATCTCCCTTGCTCTACCTGAACCAGAAAATCAGTTGAGGCCAGCAGCACTTGCAATGGCCACCTACCCCTGTTTTGGAGGAGGGGGAAGTAAGTTCTGCAGCAAATGCCAGCGCTTTTTAAAGTGCCCCCAACCTAAGTGTTCTCTGTAGAGAAAGTATTTTCAAACTTCCCCTCTTCAGAGAACCCTTTCCATACTGACTTGCCTACTGAAGAACCCCCAACACATCTGTCCTGTGCTGCCCAGGATTTGGGCTAACATTCTTAAGCACGATTCTTGTGAGATATTGGCCAGGCCTGTTATCCATGATGACTGAAACCTAGAACACACCCCAATCTCCTCCAAAGCTGCAGTTTGTGAGGGCAGATTAGTAGGGGTGGGCAAGCAGTTATTAAGGGAAGATTGTCGTTACAGGTCTTTTGATTTGAGTCTCCTTCTTGATTTGATTTGAGTCTCCTTCTTTGGAGGTCTTTAAGCAGAGGCTTGACAACCATATGTCAGGAGTGCTCTGATGGTGTTTCCTGCTTGGCAGGGGGTTGGACTCGATGGCCCTTGTGGTCTCTTCCAACTCTATGATTCTATGATTCTATGATTTAACAGACCTCTAAAAGCTTACACACTTGATCACAAGATGCAGTGTGCAGGTCCTGGCCCACTCAAATATTTTAATAGGGGGGGGCAAAGGCAGTTGGAGTTGGCCCTAATGCCCCTCAGAAACATAGTTTGGAAACCGCTGCTTTATTCCACATGCTTTATTCACAAGGCTCTGTACCCCAAAGAGGCAGAAGGATACATGAAGGTATGTCATTTTGCTTACAGTATAAAACAGAATGTCAGCCTCTGTTAAGGAAACCTTTCATGGCTCTAAATGCACAGCCTCATCCACTGGCTCTCTACCATTCTCTTCAAGGCTCACAGTTGGAGACCCTTGAAGAGTTGAGTTCCTGACCCAGAAAGGGCCACTTTGCCCAACCGTTAAGGCAGGGCAGCCTTCTGCCTGTCAGAGGTAGAACAGAGTTGCAATGGAGGCTATAAATAATTTGCCTAAGGGTCATGTAAAGGCTTGTGCGCTGGAATTGCACTTGCATCCTCAAAGACAATGGGGCCGTTGCGGTTGATTCCATTGTGCTGGATCAAACCCAAAAGCCTGTGATCACAGACAAGCTTTGAACCTTTTATTTTCTCTGAAGTCCCAGGTGCTTCATCTGGAAGTCACGTGTCTTTTAAGAGATCTGAATGCATTTATTCCATCAACTGTGTTTGTGAATGAGCACCTAGAGCTGGCAAGAAGCAGTACAGGTTTGTTTTCATGAAAGCACCAACATTTTAATTACTTTATTCATTTTCTTCAGTATCATTGCCACCCAGTGTAAGAGGGCAATAAAGTCCACAGCACTTTTTTGTTCCTGAGGCTTCAGTAGTGGAGATGGTGTTAATTCTTTTCTTTGCATTCTCATTACAAAGCTTGTCAACAAGCCAACTACCAAAACCACAATTGTGACTGTTTGTTTATCCCCCAGGTTAATAGAAATGGGTTAAAATGGAGCAAGAAGAATTTTAATCATATTTCATATCCACAGACTGAAGGATTCTAATGGGACAATAGTGCTGTGTCAGTAGGGGTTGCTTCACTCTCCATTAGCTTAATTCACATTTAAAAAATGAGTGGGGCATAAGAAATGTTTTGAAGGAAGTGTCATTTCCACCTGCTGGATCCAGTTGATCTTTTCCCTCTCACTCTCTGCCCTCCCTCTTGATCCGGCCCTCTCATACCATTCCCTCCGACCTTTTTTTCTTTCAACCATTCCCTCTCCTGCAGCCCATCTCCCCTTGAGTTTGCCATTCTCTCTTGTTTGGATCCCCATTCCAGCCTTCTCCTTGTTTTGCAGTTTGTGTGGAAAACTCTTTTAGACTGGCCCAAAAACCAGAACATCCAGCTTGTCTTTCTAGGAGCTGCACAAACTTGTTCTATGTTGCACCATCCTAGAGAAACCAAAGATCTTTCCTTCCTGAAGAAGGGGAAGGGCTGTAACATGGAATCATAGAATCATAGAATCATAGAGTTGGAAGAGACCACAAGGGCCATCGAGTCCAACCCCCTGCCAAGCAGGAAACACCATCAGAGCACTCCTGACATATGGTTGTCAAGCCTCTGCTTAAAGACCTCCAAAGGAGGAGACTCCACCACACTCCTTGGCAGCAAATTCCACTGTCAAACAGCTCTTACTGTCAGGAAGTTCTTCCTAATGTTTAGGTGGAATCTTCTTTCTTGTAGTTTGGATCCATTGCTCCGTGTCCGCTTCTCTGGAGCAGCAGAAAACAACCTTTCTCCCTCCTCTATGTGACATCCTTTTATATATTTGAACATGGCTATCATATCACCCCTTAACCTCCTCTTCTCCAGGCTAAACATGCCCAGCTCCCTTAGCCGTTCCTCATAAGGCATCGTTTCCAGGCCTTTGACCATTTTGGTTGCCCTCCTCTGGACACGTTCCAGTTTGTCAGTGTCCTTCTTGAACTGTGGTGCCCAGAACTGGACACAGTACTCCAGGTGAGGTCTGACCAGAGCAGAATACAGTGGCACTATTACTTCCCTTGATCTAGATGCTATACTCCTATTGATGCAGCCCAGAATTGCATTGGCTTTTTTAGCTGCCACGTCACACTGTTGGCTCATGTCTAGTTTGTGGTCAACCAAGACTCCTAGATCCTTTGCACATGTACTGCTCTCAAGCCAGGTGTCACCCATCTTGTATTTGTGCCTCTCATTTTTTTTGCCCAAGTGCAATACTTTACATTTCTCCCTGTTAAAATTCATCTTGTTTGTTTTGGCCCAGTTCTCTAATCTGTCAAGGTCGTTTTGAAGTGTGATCCTGTCCTCTGGGGTGTTAGCCACCCCTCCCAGTTTGGTGTCATCTGCAAATTTGATCAGGATGCCCTTGAGTCCATCATCCAAGTCGTTGATAAAGATGTTGAATAAGACCGGGCCCAAGACAGAACCCTGTGGCACCCCACTAGTCACTCTTCTCCAGGATGAAGAGGAACCATTGATGAGCACCCTTTGGGTTCGGTCAGTCGGCCAGTTACAAGTCCACTGAGTGGTAGCATAGTCAAGACCTCATTTTACCAGCTTCTTTACAAGAATATCATGGGGCACCTTGTCAAATGCCTTGCTGAAATCAAGGTAGGCTACATCCACTGCGTTCCCTTCATCTACCAGGCTTGTAATTCTGTCAAAAAACGAGATCAGGTTAGTCTGACATGACTTATTTTTCAGAAATCCATGCTGACTATTGGTGATCACAGCATTCCTTTCCAGGTGCTCACAGACTGTTTGCTTAATGATGTGCTCCAGAATCTTCCCTGGTATTGATGTCAGACTGACTGGGCGGTAATTATTTGGGTCCTCTCTTTTCCCCTTTTTGAAAATAGGGACAACATTTGCCCTCCTCCAGTCTGCTGGGACTTCGCCTGTTCTCCAGGAATTCTCAAAGATGACTGCCAGTGGTTCTGAGATCACACCTGCCAGTTCTTTTAATACTCTTGGATGCAGTTCATCTGGCCCTGGAGACTTGAATACATCTAGACTAGCCAAGTATTCTTGCACTATCTCCTTAGTTATTCTGGGCTGTGTTTCCTCTGCTGAATCATTTGCTCCAAATTCTTCAGGTCGGGCATTGTTTTCTTTATCGGAGAAGACTCAGGCAAAGAAGGCATTGAGGAGTTCAGCCCTTTCTGTGTCCCCTGTTTGCATTTCACCATCTTCTCCTCTGAGTGACCCCACTGTTTCTTTGTTCTTCCTTTTGCTATGAACATACCCATAAAAGCCTTTTTTGTTTCTTTTAACCTCTCTAGCAAGCCTGAGTTCATTCTGTGCTTTAGCTTTTCTGACTTTGTGTCTACACGTGCTGGCTATTTGTTTGAATTCCTCTTTGGTGGTTTCCCCCCTTTTCCATTTTTTGTACACATCCTTTTTTAATCTTAACTCAGTTAAAAGTTCTTTAGATAGCCACCCTGGCTTCTTTAGGCACCTTCCATGTTTCCGTCTCATTGGTATTGCCTGAAGTTGTGCTTTTACTATCTCCCTCTTAACAAACTCCCAGCCATCATGAACTCCCTTTCCTTTTAGTATTACTGTCCATGGGATCTCACCCAGCACTTCCCTAAGTTTTATGAATTCGGCTTTCTTAAAGTCAAGAAATTGAGTCCTAGTATGCTTGGCTGCTCCTTTCCGCTGTATAGTAAACTTCAGAAGAACATGATCACTCGCGCCTAATGATCCTTCCACTTCTACCCCACTAACCAGGTCATCAACATTGGTTAGGACCAGATCTAAAATGGCTGTTCCTCTTGTTGCTTCTCCCACTTTCTGGACAATGAAGTTGTCTGCAAGGCCAGTGAGGAATCTGTTTGACCTTATGCTCTTGGCTGAGTTTGACATCCAACAAATATCCGGGTAATTGAAGTCCCCCATTACTACTATCTCCCTTCCTTTTGCATGCTTGGCCATCTGTTCCAGGAAGGCATCATCTATGTCCTCCGTTTGGCTTGGGGATCTATAGTAAACTCCCACAATGAGGTCACTGTTATTCTTCTCTCCCTTAATTTTGACCCAAATGCTCTCACTTTGGCTTTGAGGTTCTAAATCTTGGATCTCTTCACAGGTATACACATCCCTGACATATAACGCCACTCCTCCTCCTTTCTTGTCTGGTCTGTTTCTCTGAAATAGATTGTATCCCTCCATTATTACATTCCAATCGTGGGACTTATCCCACCAGGTTTCAGTGATGCCTATTATGTCATATTTAGTTTGCTGTACCAAGAGCTCAAGCTCATCTTGTTTATTTCCCATGCTTTGTGCATTAGTGTACAGACATTGAAGTCCATTAATCATTCCCCCGTGTCTCTTATTTAAGGATTTTTTTCTCCCACCACTAGGTCTGCATGCTGTTTACTCCATTCGGTCTATGACATTTGGATGATCATCTTCATCAATTGATAGACTCCTACCTTCAGGAGCACTGTCTCCCTCCCCCACATTAGTCAGTTTAAAGCCCTCCTGATGAGGTTTCTGAGATTTTTGGCAAAAACATTCCTCCCAACCGTTGTGAGGTGCAGCCCATCGCTTGCCAGAAGTCCATCTTCAAGAAACTGCAGTCCGTGATCTAAGAATCCAAACCGTTCCTGTTTACACCATTTGCAAAGCCAGCTGTTCACTTCCACTATTTTTCCCTCTCTCCCTGGGCCACGTCGTTCAACTGGGAGGACAGATGAGATGACAATTTGTGCATTTAATTGCTTCAATTTCCTGCCCAGAGCCTCGTAGTCTCTTTTGATCTTCTGGAGGCTATTGCTTGCAGTGTCATTGGTTCCCACATGAACCAAGAGGAAGGGGTATTTTTCAGTGGGTTTTATGATTCCTTGCAGTCATAGAATCATAGAATCATAGAGTTGGAAAAGACCACAAGGGCCATCGAGTCCAACCCCCTGCCAAGCAGGAAACACCATCAGAGCACTCCTGACATATGGTTGTCAAGCCTCTGCTTAAAGACCTCCAAAGAAGGAGACTCCACCACACTCCTTGGCAGCAAATTCCACTGTTGAACAGTCGTTCAGTTACATCTTGGATCTTAGCCCCGGGGAGACAGCACACTTCCCGAGGCATCTTGTCGGGCCCACAGATCACTGCTTCTGTTCCCCTCAGTAGGGAATCCCCTATCACCACTACACGCCTCCTCTTAGGTTTGGTCGGGGTTCTTCTGTGATATTTGGTGCAGTGGAAAAGAAAAGGAAGATGGCAGGTCTTTCTGGTGATTCCTCTTCCCAGGCTGCACATAAATCTATGCATTGACTAGGTAAAAGGTAAAGGTAAAGGACTCCTGAATAGTTAAGTCCGTCAAACTTGACTATGGGGTTGCAGCGCTCATCTCACTTCAGGCCAAGGAAGCCGGTGTTTGTCCACAGACAGATCCGGGTCATGTGGCCAGCAGGACTAAACCACTTCTGGTGGAATGGAACACCGTGATGGAAGCCACGGAAACACTGTTTACCTTCCCATTACAGCAGTACCTATTTATCTACTTGCACTGATATGCTTTTGAACTGCTACGTTGGCATGAACTGGAACAGAACAATGGGAGCTCACCCCGTCACGGGGATTCGAACCCTTCTAAAACATACATAAGAGATTTGGGCTGTTCAGTGTCGCAGGAGGTTTTAAGAAGGAATCACACCACTAGACATTTTGAGCATGAATTTGATGTAAAGATAGAGTAGAATTTAAAAAATAATAATATAAATAAGAAGCTTACTCTCCTCATGCCTCAGTAAATAAGCAAGTTTTGCCTTGTCATCAACTAGCTCTTTAGAATGATACGGCTGACATACCGGTCACATGATTCATGGCTTTATTTTCTACCTAACCCTCTATCAAAAATATAAATGTGCTGATACAGGTATCCTTCCATATATTCAGGGCTCATAAATAAGCATGATCTTGTCATGACAGGATTAGAAGGCACACAGACTTCTCATAACTTTTTACACAAGTATCTATAAGGGCTGAGGCAGAGGGGACAATTTCTATATTCCATCACAGGGTTGAAAGGCACCTCTCCTTTCAGTGATTTCTTGACATTTACTGTGAAAGGGCAGATAAGTATTCACTTATTCCAAGGATATCAGCATGGAGCAAAATAAGATTGGTTATGTTGCTCTGTTTCATCATCATCTTCACCATGTGATCTCTCCTTTTCTAGAATGGTGACCTGAGAAATGTCAGGTGAGAATTCAACCTATGCGTTACCACCAAACTCTGACTAAAGGAATGAAGAAACTGCAAGAAGACTAGCCAAATCAGCCAAGGAAAATCCCCTGCATAAACAGGCCTCAGCTGGTCAGGTGATACTTCCCAACTATAAAAAAACAGCTTCCAAATCAGATTGCCCCTCCAGCCTGAGCAAAGGTGCCAACTCTATGAGGCCCCCAATGTTGAGAGCAATCCGTTGCAGAGGAGGCCTATCGCAGAGCCAAGCACAACAGGGAGAGCCTGTGGCCCCTCCTCTTCCTCCTCCCGCCATGGGCTGGTGGTGGTGGCAGGAGGAGGAGGAGGAGGAGGAAAGTGAGCACCAGAAAAGACAAGCCGCCAACCATTGAAGCCATACTGCCCCTTTTCTCCTCCAGCACCTCTGCGTCCCTGCACCATGTGTGTGTCATCGCGCACGCGCATGCCCCCCATCTTTTTCTCAAGTTGGCATTTGTGAATTTGAGAGACTAGACAAAGGGAGCCCCTTTTCAGTTTGCAACATGGAAAACAAGGGAGCCGGCCATGGAGGAAGATCACTCTTTTCTTCCATGGGAAATTTGCTGTGCTTCTGTGCTATGCGCTGAGAAAGGGGTACCTTTATAATCAGGCAGCATTAAAGTCAAATATGTGTATGCATGAGAGAGAATGTGATGTGTCTATGTATATGTTAAAGGGGGGTGTAAATTGGACAGTTAATAGCAATGAGCCATTGTATGAATTCACCAAGCCTCATGGGGAATGTGCACTTAGTCTGCCCATGAAGAGGGAATCGTGCACATTTCCTGGTCAATATACATAAAGTGTTGTGGAATGTGCATAGCTTGACTGAATTTTGTACATGCTCTGGGTAATGTAGAGTGTCCATTCAGTATGTACGGTCTCAAAGAAACATGACTTTTTTCTAGCTATAGTTCAGAATTGTGCTTTCTAGAGCAATGTGGGTTCCATCTTTGAGTTAGATATACATTTTCTCACAACCACTGTGACATTTCTCGTGTGTAAGGAATGCAGGTAAAGCCCTCTATGACACATGGTGCATCATCTAAAACCAAAGTCTTGCTTCAGGACTATTGTTTTTACTCATATGCAATGGTGGAAATATAACTGAGCAATCCATCAGCAAAGCCGCATTTGATTACAGTGTGCTGCAAACATTCTCTCTCAGAAATCACATTGACGTTGCATACCTGTGCTAAGTTCAAAAGTCAGGTGTGCTAAGAATGGTACTCAAGACTGGGCCTCTTGCTGCAGTCCTTGACTGTGGAGCCATCAATGCCACTTCAGCTTACTTCCTAGAACAGAAAAGGCACATTATATCATAAGAAAGTACAGGGGAACCCTTTTTTGGCAGTACATTTGAAGAAATTGAAAGTATAAATGCCCCATTAAAAAAGCAAAGAGACCCCCCCCCATCAGGAGTTTAATCTGCTAGTTGATGGAGGCGTGGCATTGGTAATGAAGCCTCTGGCAGTAACTGATTGGCTGAACTTCTCCAATCCTTAGATGATCAGAGTAGAGAGAAAGCTCTAAGGGAAAAGAGGTACAGGAGTGCCAACTTGGCCCCACAACTGTGGGTGCCTGGGGCCGTGGGTGCCCAGCCTCTTCATGGGGAACTTTGTGGGTGCTCAGGCACACAGGCCCTCAGGGAGCTGGCACCTATGAAGGGGTAGAAGAAGTCAGTACCTTATTTCAGATGTAACTCTTCACTCACCCCTTCTTTCCTGGCCAGGGAAGGGGGCACCATTTTGTGGTTTGCCCCAGGTGCCAAAACGTCTTCGGCCAGCCCTGGGCAACAGTATCATGAGCTGCGGCAGGAACATCTTATGGAGTGAAGAAAGGAGACAGAAGAACATTTGCTTCTCTAAGCTTCTAATACCCCTTAACCATTAAGGGAAGGGAGCTAGGAGCATTGCAGTTGATACAGCCTGAGTATGGTTTTTGTCATTAACAGCACCTGGTAATCTGAAGAAGGTTGTTAAAGAGGCTGCTCATCTCCCTTGCTGCAAGAATCCTCTTGGATTAGCAGGATATTGATACTTCTCCCGTGTCAGGATATGTTTCATGGGATTTGTCAATCTCTGTCGTTACCCACATTTAACTCTGATCTTATTATTGAATGATATAGATTGTGTGGTATACAGATATTGTAAAATTAAATGCATATAAAACATCCACACCATAGTTTAAAGCCCGTGGCTTCCCCCCAAGAATCCTGTGAACTCTTGCTTGCTCCCCTCCACAGCGCTGCAGCACCCTTGACAAACTACAGTTCCCATTACTCTTTGGGCGAAGCTACATACTTTAAAGGTGCGGTGTGGATAGCCATAGATTCTGTGCCCAGTCCTGCCTATGCTAGCATGGAGCTGAAACCAGCATTCCAGAGGCCAGTCTGGCATGTTGACTATGCAGGGTGAGGCTGCTTTATATCTTCAGGAGGTGAGCGGGGCGAGGCGAGTTTCCTGCCAAACCTGTTGATGTCCTTTCTATTTGGAGGGTTTCTTCCAGCCCCGCTCTCCAATCCTTTTAGAGCTTATATGGGTTTTATCTAGTTTAACCCGAGTGGAAATCCCGATTAAAACCCTATCCTGATCATGTTTATTAAACATACACTTGACTTAAGTGTCACCCCTAATTTAAACGCTGCATAACTGTATTTGCTCCTTTAATTCAATCATTAGGGACTCAGCAGTCTCTCATTGCCTCCTGTTTTGGAAATTAGCATCATAAGTAACTACCTATAAAGATCATCCAGCAATCATTATGTCTGGTTAATTAAATGCCAGGAGATAGTTCTGCTTATTCTTCCTGAGAAAGTTCAGCAGCCTTTCTGAAGCTGATTTGCTTCTGAGGAGGAAAGAGTTGTTTTTAAAAAAAAACTGCAAAAATTAATATTAGATGCTGCCATTGGTTCATCACTACGGTTAGTATTATTAACTTGCAAAATACTACCGCAATACACACCACAGAATCATAGCATTGTAGAGTTGGAAAATACGCCCAAGGGTCATCTAGTACAACCTCCTGCAATGCAGAAATCTCAACTAAAGCATCCATGATAGATGGCCATCCAACTTCATTTTGTTAGTTTTGGCCCAGTTCTCCAATCTGTTAATAACATCTTGAATCCTGATTCTGCCTCTATGGCATTGTTACTTCTCCCCCCAGTTTGGTGTCATCTGTAAATTTGATGCGCATCCCCTCAATTCCTTCATCCAAGTCATTTATAAAGACGTTGAACAGCAACACCCAGGACAGAATCCTACATCACCCCACTTGCCACTTTTTCCCAGGATAACGAGGAACCTTAGTGAGTGCTCTTTGGGGTCAGTCAGTCAACCAGCTACAAACCCACCTGACAGTGACCTGGTCCAGCCCACATTTTACCAGCTTCTCTTCAAGGTTATCATGGGGGACTTTGTCAAAAGCCTTAGTGAAATCAAGATATACTACATCCACAGCCTTCCCCTGATCCACCAAGCTTGTAACTCTAGTTTTCAAAAAGAAATAAGATTCGTCCGGCATGACCATCATGGCAGATAACCTCTATGCTGCAGGGATGTGGGAGCATACATGTGGGGCAGTATATATTGCACTCCCATAGAATCATAGAATCATAGAGTTGGAAGAGACCACAAGGGCCATCGAGTCCAACCCCCTGCCATGGAGTGTCTCTCAATGAATGCTGGACCTTGCATTATCAGCTATGAAGTGTGGGTAGGAAGGAGTGGGCAATGACTATGGGCCCTTCTACTAGTTAGAAGAGCAGATTTTGACACAGTTTTGCCAAACTGAGATAATTTCGTCTCATGAAACTTATAGGGAACCACTAGGAATGAGGGCTGGTCTTAGCATAGACATCTAGGGTCATCTTTCCTGGTCATGGTAGAGTGACTAGTACGAGGTTCTAATATGGTCTCCCATCCAGGCACTTGCAAGATTAAAGTCACGTAACTTTAGCAGGGTTGCTACACCATATCCCTAGAGAGCATGACCTCAGACTGATTGAGGGATTGCATATTGTTATGAATTGGGGGGGGGGGAGTTTAAGGCTATATGCTTGAGTCCTCTTCTTGGATTCAGCACAGATTCAGTTCTAGAATAGCCAGGCTACTTTCCTGGTGAGGTAACATCCCTCTAAGTATGGGCCATTAAGGTAACAAAGGAAGTAGCTCTGTGCCAGACAACACATGAGTGGGCCTCCCTCAACTCGCTGGTAGTTAGCAAGAAAAAGGCCAGAGTTGAGAGTTGATTTACAGTATTTGTGCTAGAAGTTAGGAGCTGGCAGGCTGCAGGCTGGGCAGCTGGAGACAGAACCAAGCCTGATTTCTGATGGAATCCAAGGCTGCGGCTATGAGAGAAGCAAGACCCACTTTGGGTGTTGATGTTGTGAGCTCCTCCACCATAGGTTGCACTATTGTGTAAATAAACCATATATCATAAAGACACCACAGTCTCTGCTGTCCCTCATTCTGAAGAAAACCAAACATTTATAGTACAATTCATAACTGCAAACATAATTTGGACATAATGCCACCAAATCAGGCCATTAGTCTATCTAGCCTGGTGCTGTCTACGCTGGCTGAGGCCCCTCCACACATCCGTTTGCCCTGTGATTTCAAGTGATTTCAACTCATGGGTCTGAGGGGGTTTGCTTTTTGTTAAAACATGTATATGCAACCCTTCATCCTATTTGGATTTCAGAGTGGTGTGCAGTATAGATAAATACAATAAAACAGAATTCTTTGAAGCAAATGAAGATTTGCACAGATAAAAATGCCTAGTCAAATAAAAATGCCTTTGGCTGGCACCAAAGAGATTATTGTGACGCTGGTGCTGAATAAGCACACACTCACTACTGGGAGAAGGTATAATTATTCAAAATAATATATAAAGAGAGACACAGCAAGATAATGGATATGCAATACATGCCACTGTTTGTTGGTGTTTTTTGCTGGTAAAATCAATTTAATCTTCTTGTTTTTGGAAATAATGCCCAATCCCATGTACTTCCACTACACTTGATTAAATAAAATAAAAATAAAATAAAAAATTCCTTCCAGTAGCACCTTAGAGACCAACTAAGTTTGTCATTGGCATGAGCTTTCGTGTGCATGCACACTTCTTCAGCTGAATTTTTTGTTTGTTTGTTTGTTTCAACTATGGCAGACCAACACGGCTACCTACCTGAATCTTGATTAAATAATTTGCGATGCCACCATCATCCCAAAACAGGTATGGTGCCTTCAAGGGACTCCTCCCTCCCTTATGGTGGAGCTACATATTACTCAAGACATGGAGCTGTTGCTGAAAATAGCATCCTTATGTCAAGCTCTCCTCCTTTCCCAGATAAGCGGCACATGTTAAGGTTTTGTTATCATTTCAGGTATCCCCCGGTCCCCACCAGCAGCAGTTATGATGTGGGGGGGGGGGGAAATGGTACCTTGCAGTGACATCACATGAATGATCTGCTATATTAGGAGGGAGAGGAATCACATTGAAATCCCCCCCCCCGCCATAGCAGCCTCATGTTTTGCATAATGTGAAATTCTGTCCTTTAGTGAGAGAAGCAAAGGGCTTTGCTTCTAACAGGTTTCTACATGTGGATCCCCTTGATGAATGAGAACCCCCTGCTCAGACTGGAGGTGTCTTCAGGACTACTCAGGATGTGGTGAGAGAGACAGAGTGGGCAAAGATTTCCAGCCACATTGGAAGTGAGCATCCTGAAACAATGTCTTGATCAGTGTATGACTATATCTGGGTCAGGGCTGATGTGGGGGTTTTCAAAGCACTTTTAGAGATACTCCCCCCCCCGCCCCCACCAGCCAAGGACCCTATCTCTGTGGGGGTAGCTTGGTGCTCATAGAAGCAGGGGATAACTGGAGATAAACAGGTGCTTTCTTCTTTTTAGAGGCACGTGAGGTCAGCTGTTAAGACACAGCAGAGGACAATAGGAGTTCTTTTGCCTTTCAGCCTTGCCTCCTGACCACCCAGTAGAGGAAAAATCCCTGCAGTTTCAGAGGTTTCACACTGGAAAAAGTGGTGCGCAAACATTGTGTTTCCTGTGAGGTTACACATTGACTGAGAATGTTCAATTTGTTCACAGTAAATCACTCTCTCGTGTTGCTTTTAAAAAATGACTTTCTACCTCATTCTACACTCATTCAAGTTTAATTAATCTTCTAACAAGCTATCTGGGATTTAAATTTGGAGGAAGAAGAGCCCTATGCTTTTCACTGATGTTATGCTGTAAAGCACTGTACATTGGTGATACTATAGAAGTACAGCTTTAAGGTCAAGACATGGAAACCTATACAAAAATCAGCACAAATGCTTCTTATGTTGGTTTACATGAAAGGCAATTTCCCTGGTTTTCATTCCACATAACAGATCATTAGTAGCTTTAGTATTTAAGCACTCCATGCAGATCTGACCAGAAATCAGATACTCAGTGAACTGGAAGTTCTGGACCAAATATTAAAAGCTAACACAGAAGTCAGACCACTTGCACAAGTCCGCTAGTGCAAACAGTTCACATGTTACATTTTAAATTCTGGTTAAGAAAATACCAGAAAGAAAATAGCAAAATATGGTAACAACTATCATAATACTCACACGTAACCATTTACATAAATGTAAATGGTTGGGTTTCCCCAATTGTGGGTGGTGTACAGATACTTTCATTACTGTTGGTTCTGCATTATTGTGGAAGAATGTGCCCATATCACAGTGCAGTGGCATTTTTCATGAAAAACAGCATATAAATCTTTTAACGTAGGAAAAATACGTAAATGCACACATACCATTCATTCACAAACAGGTGGCACTGTATGTGTACTTGGGACATTTACATTTTTAATACCCCAAAATCAATTCAGTTTTCTATATGTGAACCCTGTGTTTTTTATATAACCCTGGTGTCCTCATGTATATGTATCTGTGATAAGTTATTTTGCATATGTGGAAGCATTATATGTGAGGGATCTATAAAAGTCTGTGTGTGTTTATAAGCTATCGTGTGGGTGTCTTTTATGTGCTGGCAATTACTGAGCAGGAGGGGGGTGCATTTGACACCCTACGCTGCATGTTTCACACCACATATGATTATTATTCCTCAGGAGAATTTTATCTGATTGCCATATAACTACCTCTGAAATCTCTTCACTTTTTCAATGAAGCACGAAATAGGGCACTGCTGAAAACCCATTGCACTCCTATTCAGTATGGTAGACTGGCATTGAAAGTGTTTTCCATCCTACAGACATTTTTTTAGCACTAAACAAAGAAAAATTAACCGGAATCTTGAGGACTTAAACCTGCAGTCTTATGCACATTTCATGAAATGTTCTGCAGAATGGGCCTGATCAAGCCCCAGGTAAACACTGTAAATGGCGGAGACTGTGTACTACTCACTCAAAATCGACAAAATTGATATTGCTTAATTTTGGCTGGAACACTAAGCAATTTTAGTGGGGGATCTGGTTAAAACCTCTCTGTGACTCTTTCCATCTCTCTAAGAAAGCAAAGGAAATGGGAAGTAGCACAAATACGACAAGAAGCTGCAAATTTTTTTTCTTTTTCTTTTACAGAATATAGTTCTCATTTCGGAGTGGGAAAATGAAACCTACATTTCAAAAAAAATAGGACAGGAACTTATGCAGCAAATAAATACAGTAAACATGAATGGAGACTTCTGTGAATAAAGCCAGGCCCAAAGTTAGCTGGACTCTCTGCAGCTGTGTTCTTATCTGGCCGAAGGAAGTAGAAGAACAACAAAAGAGGCTAAGAAGCCCTGGCTGATGCATGGGAAAGCCATTGGCCGGCAATTGTGGCTGCCCTTCTGCTGAGCAAATAGTTCAAACTGTTCACTCCCATCTCCCATTCTCTCCCTGGGACATTGTTTGTGTCCTTGCATTTCATTCTGCAAGGAAGATTGCTCTCTGGGCCTATAAGCAAACAGTCCAGAAAAAGAGCCAACTAGCCGCCTCTTTTCCCTGGAGAACTAGCATTTTTAGTCCCAGCTCCAAGCTGTCAATGAGCTAGAGAGTTAATGTCAGTATCCTGAATTAATTGCTTTAAGCTGCAGCAGCCAAAATGTGTGCCACCAAATGTCCAGAAAATGTTTTTTAATAATGTTTCCTTTCATTTCTGTTTGGGGTTTCTGTTGTCGTTTTTGCTCCAAGCACACAGGCCCTCCCTCTCCACTGGAATTGCCTCCCCAACTATAGGTTACGCTGGCTAAAAGCAAAGCACTTATGGTGAATTACAGTGAACGGCTCGCAAGGTATCATCAAATGGAGAGAGAAACACTTACGTGTTCTGGGCTTGCAGCTGCCGTTGTCATCCTATCAGATATTTCACATTAGAGCCTTGACTATAGGAAGAAGGTGATGGATGAGAGAGTTAGGAATAAACAAGAGCATGTTTACATGTAAATATCTTTGAAAATTAACTTCCCAAAATGGTGTGGAAATTACAAAGGGGAAAAAGGCATATGAATGGTAAATCAATTTATGTTTAAACATGCTATATTTTAAAGTGCTCCCCTGTGCGAATGGCCCTCTTTAAGAGAATGAAATAATAAACCAATTTATATACCAATAGAGAGCTGAGATCCTGAGTGCCGTTGTGTAAATTTTCCCCCTTGACTTTTCATTATCTACCTGTGCAAAATCAATCTATATGTATGGGATCAACATACAATTGGAGAGATAAAAGGCGAAATAAAATGTGCTTTGCATATCCCCAAGATAACAGGCACGGTTCCTCATTCTCCTTTGGTTTCCAGGCAGATGCTTCCCCCCCTTTTTTAAAAAAAATCAGGTTGTAAAGGTAAAGGAAAATGAGGGGGCTGTGTGGTAAGTGTTTACTTCTTCCCCAGAAATATTGATTCTGTTAAATGAACTATGATTAATAAGTAACCAAGGAAATACCAGGTTAATTTTGCACATAATTTATTGTACTTCAGGAGAGTGAAAGGTATCTCCTATTTTAATTTTACAGGGTATGCTGCATGTGTTTTAAAGGAAATTTCTATAAAACACAAAGCAAGGGAATAAATCACTATTAAAAGAGCCCCATCTACTGCAACAAGAGAAGTTCGGCACATGCTTTAAGTCACTACGCCTGAAATAGATTTGACATAAATCTGCACAAATATAAGATGGAGAACAAATATAAGATGGCTTGCCCATAGTACATGTAAAAAGGATCTAGGGGTCTTGATGGACCACAAGCTTAACATGTGTGATACAGCAGCAAAAAAAGCTAATACTATCAACAGAAGTCTAGTGTCTTGATCAATGGAAGTAATAGTACCACTCTATTCTGCCTTGATCAAAACACACCTGGAATACTGTGTCCAGTTCTGGGTGCACAATTTAAGAAGGACATTGACAAGCTGGAGCATGTGCAGAGGAGGGCAACTAAGACGATCAAGGGTCTGGAAACCAAGCCTGATGAGGAACGGATGAGCGAGTTGGGTATGTTCCAACTAAACAACAGGAATAACTTTATGGCAATAAGAGCTGTTCGACAGTGGAATGACTTTTAAACAGAAATTGGATGGCCATCTGTCATGGATGCTTCAGTTGAGATTCCTGCATTGCCGGGGGTTGGACTAGATGACCCTCCAGGGTCCCTTCCAGCTCTACAATTCTGTGATTCTATTCTGCTGGATTCTGTCCTCTGTTAGCTACGCACTCACAGTAATGCTGTGTTCTCAGAGGATGGGGAAACACCATAGGTCCATTGTGTTCAGGCTCCTAAATTTCTTGGCCACTTTTGAAGGTCCATTGGGCATTGGGAACAGGGAACACTTATAATCAGTTCTCACGTATATGTTCATGTTTGGTAGTAGTTGTTGTGTAAAAGAGCATTCACAGATCGAGCACCAGAAAGGAGTGAGTTAAGCTGCAAGGCAGCAAGCATGCAATGGCTAAAAGATACATCAAGAGGTGTATAAGCATTTGTGAACTATATCATTATTTGCCCCTTAGAGTGTGTATGAAAATAACTGAATGTGAATTAATTACCTAGTTAACACTCTAGAGTGTGTTTTTAACACGCCCCTTCTTACGGCTGGGGGAAAGCGGGTTCCTCTGGTGCACAATTCCACAGCACTGAGGTCTGCATCTAGATATGAAGCCTCAAAGTGGAGTCAGTCATCTTGGTCCTTCCCACTCAAACACCATCTTCCCTCTCAGCAGGACAGCATTTCAGAAAGACATGTGCAGCTGGTGGCTCCAGTATTGCAATGTACTCTGGCAATACTATATCACAATACTACATCACTGCTGGGATGTATGAATCAGGCGTAGTACAATCAGAGTGGTTAAAGCATGTTAAAAAGAGAGAGAGACCTTTCAGTTAAGAGGTAGGAATTGTTACATTTGTGTTAAGATGCAAAGCTGAGACCTTATGCATGTAGCCAAAGCTCCACACTCGTGCACCTAAAAATATTAGGAGACACAAACTCACACAGGAGATTATAAATATTTCAATAAAATAAATAATATAAAATAGAGTTGTGCCATTTATTAAGCTCCACGAGCCAGAAGTTGCCCCCACATAGTTTGAAGTCCGCAAATCTTTCCATTTAATTCTAATGGGCCTGAGATCTTTATTTTCAGTGGTTTCAGATTCCTCCTACACTGGGCTTTAAAACTAGAACACTAAATGCATCACCCAGTACTTGAACATTTGTGAAACTCATTCCATCTTTCTTATTTGCTTCTTTAGTCTGCAAACCTGCTTTGTGTCAGTCTGGGGTGTGTGGATTGGCTCCCTGCAAACTTCCATCAGCCATCATCACTTCTTGGGCTTGGAGTTTCTCATTCCACCTGCTGAATGTGTGGGTGCAACTACAAAAATCTCTGAAGTGGGACATGGTTGGGAATGACTGAGCCAGCCTCACTGCCATCACTTGGCAACATCAGTCTTCATTTGGGTCCTATTGATGCGCCAACTCCAGGATGGGCCAGCTATTTGCCTGCCCACTTCTGACCGGGCCGACATGAGTGATGGGGCTGCAGGCATAGTAATTTCTCCACCAGTCCGCCAAGCCCCACTACTGCAAGGCCAGGGCTTGGATTGTCCTGTTTCCTACTGAGGGTGGAATCCAACATAGTGCTAAGGGAATCATTCTATCAGCTCAAGGATTTCTGCTTGCACAGCTGAATGTTCTTCCCTTCTCCTCCTGCTGTGCAGCCCCTAAATCTGTTCTGGTTGTTCCCCCAACCCGCTGGAGAAGAACTGGTAGTTTGGGGTGCATGTGCAGGGAGGGGGGAGACAAGGGAAGGTCCCTTTGCACAACTAGAAATCTTTGCTCTGAGGGAGCAGGTTAATAAAAGACCACCCTTAATTTGTCCATCAACATATGGTCTCTGGACTGGAATGAGAGGATTATAGAATAAAACACAATGGGTGGCATGTTTGGTCTGCACAAGCATTTCAGCTTGCCAAGTGTAAAGATTTCCCCTCTCCTCCCTGTGCGCTTTTTGTGGGTTTCTCCTGACCCCGTGAGCCAATTTGGGTGGGACATGGAGAAGGAGAGGGAAGAGCTCCATTGCACTAGCAGAAGTCCTTGGGCAGGGCTTCCATTGGCAGGACATGTCACGGGAACCCAGTGGAAACTCGGAGAAAGAAGTTGTGGAAAAGTGCTGGGTGAATAAGAAGGTCTTTGCTGAAAAGTCCATTGAGGAGAGCCTCGTGGGGGAGGGGGCTATGCAATGGCCAGGATGGCACCACGGAGAGGGCCTCTCCCTAGTGTCTTCCTGCCACTGTGGGGCAGACAGATCAGGGCTTCTGAAGAGAAAGTATGGGTAAGCATATGTGGGAGAAGGCACCCTTTCAAGTAACCTAATCCTAAAATGGAAAGGGGCTTCAAGATTGAAACAACAGCACTTTAAACTGAGCCTGAAAACAGATTGGGAGCCAGCACAGCTGATAAATCAGTGGCGTATTATAATACGAGGTCTCAGTCTGCAAACTTTGTGGCTCCGTTTTGAACCAACTTGTGGTTTTCAGACTGCTTTGAAAGGCAGCCCAACATAAAACACATTGCAATAGTCTCAGCAAGGGATTGCCAGAGCATGGGTGACTATGGCCAAGATATCTCCATCCAGATATGATTGCAGCTGGCGTGCAGCTAATAGAAGGCATTTCAAGCCATGATGTTTCTGCTGGAAGACCTACTGCCCTGACAATGGACTCAGTGGGCAAAACCCCGACAGAGTAATCTGGTTATCTTGTGAAGCAACATACACAAGGAGTCTCAGGTGTATTAAGGAAGAAGCTTTCATGGGCTACAGCTCAGCATCTGGTGAGGTGGGCTCTAGTCCACAAAAGCTTCTGCCAAAATAAATCCAGATAAAGTTGTGCTGGCCCAACTGTGTGTGCCCTCCACAGCCTGGGATGCACACATGTATTTAATGCATTTATTCATTCATGAAATTCATCTCCCACCCTTCCTCCCAAGGGAGCCCAGGGCAACATGGAGCCTTGTCAGACAATTGGCAATTGTGCTGATCAGCTGGCTGGTGGAGAAGTGGGGCAAGCGAGGCAAAATCCACAGCTAGGCAAATGACTGCTGGTTTTCTGCTTGGGGAAATATGAGTGCAGCCGGAGCATCTGGGTGGGGATTTGGGGTGAACTACACAGGCAAAACCAGTTTGCATATAAAGTTCCTTTTCCAACAAGGGATAAGCATGTCAAAAGCCTGCCTCACATGATCTGAAACTCAGGCAACCACTTTTACTTTCGATTGTTTTTTTACTGAGAGACTTACATGGGGGATGTGCTTCTCAGCTCTGCCCCTGATATCAGGTGAATTTAAAAGTGTCAGACTTTGCTCATTGTTCTATTCATGTCTATTTAGAAGGCAGACCTGTTTATAAATTTAATGATGAGAAGCTGAGGCTGGAGAATTTTGAACCACACCATCTCAGTCTGCAAGTGAAGGTCACATTTCTGAATGCTTCTTCCCTCTGTAAAATGCCTCTTGCCTTGACCAGCACACCAAGGAGACACCTAGACTAAGCCCTGCCTCCTAATTTTCTACATGTGGCGAGGTTACATTTTTAAAAGTTCAGCTCTGTATCTGTGGTCTGAAGTGGAATACTCCAGAATTCAAGTACCTTATTCTGTATAAACGGTGGATATGGCTCTACGAGTAAATGGGCATAGAATCGCAGCTTCAAAGGTCAAACCCTGCACTTTTAGATTCTCTACATAAAATAAAGGTTACCTAGAGACTCTCCTTCAATACCTGCCCCCCAAGCAGCCACCTGCCACATTATGGATCGGATGAAATTTTTAAACCCGTTTTCAAGAGCTGGCCCATTTTAGATGTTTCTTAAAATCTTATGCATCCTGCCTAAATGACAGTGACTGAAAATCACCATGCCTTTATTGTAGTGCAGACCTGATTAAATTCATTCCTTTATTTATTTGAACTATTTATAGAATTCATTTAAGGGTTCAAACCTGTCTTTAAATTGTTGTATTGAAAGGTTACATAAATTGGGCAAGGGAAGGAAAGATAATTAGTTCTGGAATGGAAGGAGTTTTGCAGCTTCACAAATCAGACTGACGGGTTTGTACCATTTGAGAAATATTCCCATTCCAATCCAAAGCCTCAAAGGCAATAAACACAATATTCTCCTTCCAGTCTACATCCTCTTTTGTGGTTATTTCTCCACATGATCATGTGTATTACTGTGCAATTATGATCCTATTATGATCAAGCCTTCAGTTTTGTGATTTCAGAGTTGACACCCTAAAAATAAAAAGCCTAATCCAGCGCTGCAATTTAACTTTTGGAAATGTGGCATTATCACTTGTCCAAAGTGCTATAACAAGGGTTTGGGGTTTTTTGTTTAGGTTCTTTTTTGGCAGTAATTCAAAGCTGAGAAGCTTTCAATGTGAAATATTATTCCAAAAAAATCAAACTGGAATGCTTTAGACTTGATTGCATCCCTTTGTTTGTTTGATTTTGGCTGCTCCCAGTTAAGTCCTGACAAACCCCAAATGCTTGCATGTCAGATTTCAAATGCTGCCAGTTACATACAACTAGTGTATATTAACTATCAGATCTGGTCAAAATACTACATATCATATCAGGTATGGAATGTAGTTAGATGCTTGGTGCTATTGGATGTCAGCTATCAAATACGGGCAAGTGCTAAATAGGTAGTTAATGACGAGGCTGGAGATTTTTGAACTGCACCATCTCTAGGGTCATGGTGGTTTAAGGGCCTGACTCTGCAGAATGTCAATCAATGAGTTGTAGTTTCTTTTACCATTTACTTGCAACAGAGAAGATTACACTCTCATGGTTTTGCTTGTTTGCCCAATTCAGCTGAGTGGATGCGATCCTCTTCCTCTGTCAACCCAGCTACCAAAGCAGAATCAAATGCATCTTATCTGCTGTTAACTCAGGCTGTGTTTGCAATATCTGGAGCCACACATTCAAGACATGGGAGGGAGAATCAAGATACAGCAGGTGGGATTGCAGCCCAGAGATACAGCTAAATCCTACCCTCAGCTATAAACTGTAAGTTGCAGGAGGGGCAAGTTGTTCTATAGCCAACATGAGAAAGCCCTGGATGTACAGTTGCATGACTGCAGCCTATAATGCCTTCTTCACGCAGGGCTCGGCCACACTTTCTCCTGGTTTATTCCATAATTTCTAGGCACAGGTTCAAGAAGTTTTCTTTTGTCCCACCACTTTCCCCAGGAAAACCCACTCCTTACTGCTGAAACAGAACATACGTCAATCCTCAAAAACCTGATTGTCATTTGTTCCAATTCAGCAGTAAACAGCAGGCTTTTCCTGGGGAAAGCGAGAGGACAAAAGAAAAACAAAAGAAATACCTGTGCCTGGAAATCATGAAATAAACAAATAAACAAACAAACAAACAAATTATTATTTTTATTACTATTATTACTATTATTATTATTATTATCATTATTATTATTATTATTATATAGAAGTGTGGGTGAGCCCTCAGTATACATTTTTTAACACTTTCCCAGTTTATTTAATTGTATTGTGATCCCAGTCTGGAACTCTTGTGATTCAGTAATGGGGTGTGGGATCTGTAACAATCAAAACCTTGGACTGCCTGATCCCTTACATCCCTGCCCGATCTCATAAGATTTTTAGGGGAACCTCTGTTGGTGGTCTGCCATGCGTCAGAGGAATGCCGTGCGGGCCTGAGATTAGACAGGCCCCCTCTTTGCTGAACTTCAGGCACATGGCAAATATTTCAGCAGGCATTTTCAGACCGTATTCGGGTTCCTCTTTAGTTTTATGAAAAAAAATCATTGTTTTATTCTCTGTATGGTTTATTTTTATGTACTCCACTTAGAAATGCTAAGTGGTCTATAAATGCCTTAGCTAAATTAAAATAAACTGTTTTCCACAAAATTGCAGTTCCTAGGGCTTAGGTGGGAGCCAGCTGGTCTCAGACCAAAATCTGTGTCATAAGAGCTTGAATTTCTACCAAGAATTTTCAGCACCTTCAGAAAAACCACAATTTTCACTATTCTTGAAAAGGTGTCTGTGACAGTTACACTGGTTTCAAATGAGTTTTACAATGTAAGGTCTTACTCTTAAATGAGAACAGGACAATTTGTTAGTGAAGCTATAACAAACGCTAACCCTGCTTGTTGGTTTTTCAGTATTTGCATCCCACCTTTAAAACAAACAAGCAAAGAAGTAAATAAATACCATGGCTGATTACGATGCATCATAAGCACACGGCACACAGATGAACTGAGCCATTGAGCAGGATTTATGCCTCCACAAGCACAGCCCAAGTCTGCAAGGGCACTTGCTGACAAGAAGGTCAGGCGAAAATGGGACACTTTTGATTAAGCAGCAGGTTCCAAAGTCAAATGGCTGATACCCCCTTCTCAAAGAGATGAAATAACACCAGCTTGCTGGGCATATAATTCAAATCAGAAAGATACCCCGATCAGCACCTTGTTTTAAAATGGGGGAGGAATGTGCCAATACAAATGTAGGGCTATGCACTGTGGCATCACCTCAATAGTGTAACAGGGTGGCAAATATGTGGTGAACTGCCCTGTGATCATCAGATGAAGGGCAGAATATAAATGTAATTGATTGATTGATTGATTGATTGATTGATTGATTGATTGATTAATAACTTGCCAGGGCTGCAGGCCTTGAAGTTCCCTTCCTTCTTTATCCACAAGCATTGAACGCCACTCTTTCCCCCTCTCTGGCCATGCGTCTTGAGGAAACATGTCATCATAATATTATATAATACAGAGTAGTACCTTGGAGCAAGTACAGAGTGCCTGTCCTTCACACTGGTAACAGAGGAGCAAAGCTTCCTTTCGGAGGTAGCAAGGTTCCCAAGAGGTCCTGTAACATCTCTCTTATTTAAAATGGAAAACTCCACTTGGTAGCCTTCTGCAAACACTGCCCAGATATTACAACTTTGGCTGCTGCTCTCATAGCACTGCTAAACATCATGTTGTTGCTCCATACCACAAGACTTGCCAGGAAAGGCATGGACCCCAGGCAACTCACCTCAGTGGAACAGCCCCTCTCTGACATGACTGAAAGCAATTTATTTATTTAACAATATGAAAACACAATACATACCATAAAGGTAAAGAAACCCCTGACCATTAGGTCCAGTCGTGACTGACGCTGGGGTTGCAGCGCTCATCTCGCTTTACTGGCCGAGGGAGCCAGCATACAGCTTCCGGGTCATGTGGCCAGCATGACTAAGCCGCTTCTGGTGAACCAGAGCAGCGCACGGAAATGCCATTTACCTTCCCGCTGGAGTGGTACCTGTTTATCTACTTGCACTTTGACGTGCTTTCGAACTGCTAGGTTGGCAGGAGCAGGGACCGAGCAACGGGAGCTCACCCCGTCGCGGGGATTCGAACTGCCAACCTTCTGATCGGCAAGTCCTAGGCTCTGTGGTTTAACCCACAGCGCCACCCGCGTCCCTCAATACATCCCATAATAACAAACAAAAACAATACCACGGTGGGGGGGGGAGCAGAGTTTAAATGGCTCAGGATGACAATACATCAAAAACCACTTCCTCCATGAAAGGCCCAGAGGGGGCAACAGGAGATTAGGACCTTTTCTGCACTGGCTCCCTGTTTGTGGAATGCTCTCCCCAGGGAGGCTTGCCTGGCAGTCTCGGAGCAACATGCTGCAGCCCCCAGAACGGAGAACAGGCATAGGCGTGGCTGGCGCACATCCCGGGGGCATGGTGTGTCGCCTGTGGGGGCAGTCATGGTGGCACCCTTTCCCCAAATTGTTCCCAGTACGCCAGTGTTGCCTGGCACCTTTGTTACACAACTTTCGGCTAAATAAATAATCTATGACCTTTATCGTTGTTGTTGTTAAAATCCAGCCCTTCATCCATAGATCAGGGCAGTTCACAGCATAAAAATACAAGATAAAAATATAAAATATATAGTAAGAACAAGAACAATACAATAACACACACCCCCAAAAAAACCATCCTACAAACACATTTAAAGGGTATAAGATGTTAATCAGCCCAAGGCCTGGCTGAAGTGGAACATTTTTACCTGGTGCCTAAAGGTATACAATGAAGGCATCAAATGAACCTCTCTTGGGATTGTAGAATGAAGTGAGAATTTGCATGCTTTAAAGCTTTGGGGTGGGGACCACCATGGGAGGGGAAAGAGGAAGTACAAGGTCTGGCTTACCTGGTAAACCCATGCCTAGGGTGTAACTACTTTCCCATTTCTGGGAATCTAGTTCAGGCTACTGATACACACACCTGCACATAAAAATTAGCACTCCATGAATGGGCTTTGGCTTACTTGCTAGTTCTCTAAACAGAGCTGGGGGTTTTTATGGAGGAGTATTTATTTGTGTGGGACCTACCTGTAGTAAAAAAAAAGTAAAGGTAAAGGACCCCTGGGTGGTTAAGTCCAGTCAAAGGCAACTATGGAGTTGCAGCGCTCATCTCGCTTTCAGGCTGAGGGAGCCACCGTTTGTCCACAGACAGCTTTTTGGGTCATGTGGCCAGCAGGACTTAACTGCTTCTGGTGCAACGGGACACCGTGACGGAAACCAGAGCGCATGGAAACGCCGTTTACCTTCCTGTCACAGCAGTACCTATTTATCTACTTGTACAGGTGTGCTTTTGAACTGCTAGGTTGGCAGAAGCTGGGACAGAGCAACGGGAGCTCACTCCATCGTGGGGATTTGAACTGCTGACCTTCTGATCTGCAAGCCCTAGGCTCTGTGGTTTAGACCACAGCGCCACCCACGTCCCCTTCTACCTATAGTATGAAGTGATGACCCAGCAAAACCACAGTAAGAACTAGGCCAAAGCTGAACCTTTCACCCCAGCCTGCATTCCACAAAACCTTTCTGGAGAAGCACTATAACCATGTGATGCTGCCTGAAAAGGGATTTCGCTGCTTGAATTCAACCATGCAGCCTGATTCTATTGACCCCTGAGCCCTGGTCTCTGGGCAAATCAAGTCTCACACTAAAAAGAGATGCAAAGGGACTGCATAGAAAGGGAGGGGCATGAAGGCAGTGCTGATCCTGGTGGCCTATTTGAAAATGATTGGGGTGCTGTAGCTCACTTGATAATGGAAAGCACTTTTATATTCCATTTTTATTTTTTAAACTCTGATGGTTTGCCATAGTGAAACTCCTGAAGCAGCTATCCTAGGCGTAGCTTATTTCAAAATAAAGGACTCGAGCCAGTGGCATAGCGTGGGTTGTCAGCACCCGGGGCAAGGCAAGTAATTTGCGCCCCCTAACCCGTGGATTTGCGCCCCCTAACCCTAACCCCCTGGTGTTGCGCCCGGTGCGGCCGGCCCCCCTGCACCCCCCACGCTACGTCACTGACTCAAGCAGTTTCTTGCTAGCCTAGTGCATCTTAAGGGGAATTCAGAGACTGTATTTTACCATAACAAACTTCAGACATGGACAAAAGGCACAGAAGGGTGGGGACCATCTCCAGCAGACCATCTACAACCAGGTAAGATTTATTGCAAAGAGCACTGTCCTCTCAGGTCTTCCTGCACCTTAAGCAAGAAAACACACTAAGGAACACTTTAGCACAGATTAGGGAGGCCTTAATTGCTTTTGCTTTGTAAAATTTAAGCACCTGGGTAGACAAGGAGGTTTCCATTTTAAAATTAAATAAAGTAAACCTGGCAAGACTGAAATCACACAACCCCTAGAGTAGACCATAAACCTGCTACACTGAAGGCACACCCCTAGGCATATTTACTAGGATACACATCCCCTTGGATTCAGTGGGGCTCCCCCTCCCGCGCCCCAAAGAAGTCTGCATAGGATTGCATCTTTAAACAGGTATTGTCTTTCTTTTCTTTTTCTAAAAAAAAAAACAGGGATCGAAGTGTCTGCGTGAAAACTATTTAAGCCCGTGCTTAAGTTTTCGCTCGTGTCATCCTTGGTGGAGCACATTCGCGGATGTCAAGTCAGTTACTAATGAGCTAAACAATTGCGCCTAGCAATTAGCCTCCCGGTAATTAAATCGCGTTTATGGGATTAACGCCCCGCGGTTCGAAACAAAGCTGAGACATGATAGGGAAATGCGTGCGTCCCGAAGCCTCGGCTGGATCCGAATCGCCTCTTGTTTGCTTTGAAATCAGACAAAGGATGCGGAAAGAATGTCAATTTCCCGAGACGCCTCTCCTTTAAATGCCGCGCCGTTTCCAGCGAGGCCAAGCGCCGCTTTCGCCTCCTTCTCCTGCGACCAGATACCAGAGGCGACGGGGGGCAATAAACCGGGAGATCTCTGTTTTGCAGGCTACTTATTACTTCTTCTGGCTGATAAAAACTTCTACTTTCCACTAATTTCACGGCGGGGACCGCGAGGGAGGCTGCGGGGGGAGGGGGCAAGAAATGTCAACACAGAACTTCCCGGGAAGACGCGAAAGTTGATTCAAACGGAAAACGAGGAAGTTGGGATTGTGAGAAAGAAAACGGTTCCGCTGTAGGAGGAAGAGCGATAAGGAAAGGAGAATTAATAGCGGCTGCTTCTCCGGGGAGACAGAGCCTCTTTCCGATGGACTTCTTGCCCAGTATCTCCAACGATCTCCGCTAGGATGGAAGCAATCATTTAAAGCAAACGACTCTTCCGGCTGAGAAATGAAGGGTACGATCCAGCCATGGCTGAGCATTTTCAATTGCCGAGGCGTTCAGTGGAAGAGAGAAACAAGCGTCTCCGTGCCTCCCACCGAAATCCGCTGAGACGCGCAGCCCGATCCTATGCGTGTCTCTTCAAGCAAATCTCGCCGGATTTCACGCAGGTCGCTCCCAAGTTAGGGTGACAGGACATGGAAAGTGTTGACTTGCGCCCCAAAAGGCATTGCGATTAAAACACCATAGAACTCTGATAACAAAATGGTGCGGAAATCTAGACGTCATTAAACCGTTCTCAATTCAGCCGAGATGTTAGGTTTCGTTGTGAACTTTGAGCGCTGTGGAGGATCTGTCTGAATCCCTCCCAGACCCGTGTCAAAGGAGAGCCCAAGCTTCCATAAGAGATGCATGGATCGGGAAACAGCAGGCCGGGAGGAGGGCTTTGGCACTTCCTCGCCCTTTCCCAGCGCAGGTCACGAAGACAGATGGAGCCAAAGCGTGGTTACTGGGTTGCACGAGCGCGAGCGCTGCAGAATGCGGATTCATTGACCTCTGCACACCTGGGCCTTTACCCGCGCGGTCTTGGCTCGTCATTGAGTTGCGGGGCTGGTTTTCAAAAAGGGAATTTGGAGGATAGGTTTATGGTCAGTTACAAGTCACAGTGGTGAGTAAAGGGATCCTGCCACAGGCAGAGGCAGAGCCATACTGAGGCAAATGGCAGGCTTGCCCGCTCATGGGGGGCATCTGATGAGCCCCCGTTGGAAGAGCCAGCAAAGCCACCCCTCTTCTGCTCCCAGGGTTAAAGGAGAGGAATAAAGGACGGCCTTCCCTCGCCCGGCGCTCCAACACCTTCGTCTGAGTGCATTCTAATCCGCGTGGAAGACTGATTCACACAACTCGGGGTGGGCATAAAACCGATTAATTACATCGCAGGAAAAGAGAAATCACCTCCTAAATGCCTCTTCCTGGGGCGACATTATGCGTGTAGAGCATATATTTAAACTAAATATAGTTTAAAACTATATTAAGGCAATACCTTAATGGCTATGTCAGCTATGTCAGCCCTCTTTGATAGGGCTCTCCAAGGCTTAGCAGCTGGAGACGTGTGTGGAATAAAGGGCAGGTCTGTAACAGTTTGCCAGTCCTGATAGAACCTCCCTGTACCCCTGAGCAGGGGACCCTGGGAACACAGAAAGGGTGGGCTTTTACCTCCATGCAACCCTTGTAGGCTTCCTAGAGACATCTGTCCTCCTTTGAAAACAGAATCGCTGCTTGGGTGGCCCTTGGCTCTGACTCAAGTGCTTCCGTTCATCTGTAAACTGCCAGAGATCCACTGACAGTCAACTGATGTCCTTCAGCCATGTGGTCCCCACTGCCAACACAGAGCTTAAGGTCCACAGGATTATGAAAAGCCTCATCCTGCAAAGCAACTACAGATGAGGCAGTCAACCTCTACTTCGAACCTTACATGATGGAATGTCTCCTTCCCTGGCAGATGCATACTAGTATATCTGGTCAGAAGTCTCCCTGACATGCTTATTTTCTACCTACAGGGAGTCGCTTTCCAACACAAGTGCCTCACCTGCAGTCTGAAGTGGTATAGCCCTGGCGGGGGTTGCCAACACCCTCCCACCCCCAATCTCCTAGTTGTGAGAACAGGGAGATAAAATCCAACCTGTAGAAGTAAATCTAAAAGATTAACACTGTCGCTCAATCTAATTTGACAAGCAAATTGAATTAAAGTGGACTGTGATTCACTGTCGCCAGTTAACAGGCTTGGGATGGCAAGAGAATTGTTGCTCTCCGGAGGGCAGTGAAGAAAAATCAGGAAGAACCTAATGAGGAGAAGGACACCATAGAAGAACTTCTTCATCTAGGCGATTCCCCACCCCCTTTTCCCTGTGTAGTATTACTATTTCCAGAATATTCATACCCTACGAGATACTTAAAATTCCTTATTCATTTAATCATGAAAGGGATCTTCTTATTCCAGATGCCAGAATATCTCCCATTTGTTGTAATTTCATCAGGAGATCCTAAAACAGTTGTATACCATCCTTCATTGTTTGGGGGATATCAAGTTGGTATACAATCAATAATCATAATAAAAATCAATAATAAAACAATTAACTACAGCCTCCTTGATAGCTGTAAATCAATAATAAAACAATAACCACAGCCAATCAAAACCAGCCTAGAACAAAAGAAGGTGCCTGCATCAAGGAAAACTGGTGCTGGAGGGATTAAGTGGGCATTATTAGACTAATACCCCCACTTTCTTCTATGGAGCTTAAGGTGGCATACGTGGTTATCTCTTCACCAGTTTATCCTCACCACAACCCTGTGAAGAAGGTTAAGCTGAGAGTCAGTGACTGGTCTATGTAACCCAGTAGACTTTTTTATGGCTGGATGAGGACTTGGACCCCATCTTGCGATTACATGGCAGCTCTTGAAGGGGTGGTCCTAAACTGGGGTGCCACGCCTGAATAAGCATCCTCTTTTGTTGTGGGGCACTGTTTGCTTTGGGAGGTACCCAAAGCAAAGCTGCAACAGAAGATCTCAAAAGCGTGTCAGACAAACTAGAAGAAACATGCAGCTCCAACCTATACAAGGCCCTTTTTGTTCAATGCAGCTTATTTCAAAGTGTGGCTAGGATTGCAGCTGTAGGAAAAGGAGCTGATTGATTACTCCTTTCCATCAATGGTACTCATTGAGCATTGGGCTACCTTGGAGACAGCAGGAGACTCTGAATCTCAGGGTTG
The DNA here is from genome assembly GCF_027172205.1 of Podarcis raffonei. Taxonomy (NCBI): domain Eukaryota; kingdom Metazoa; phylum Chordata; class Lepidosauria; order Squamata; family Lacertidae; genus Podarcis; species Podarcis raffonei. The sequence goes on from NC_070608.1 coordinate 90,733,115, forward strand.
CGGGTTCAAGCCCATGTTGGACAAAACAGCCCTGCATTACATGGAGCTGGACTAGAGGACGTTCACAGTCCTTTTCCACTCTACAATTCTGTGAAAGGCTCCTTCCACCCCGTTACTGATTAGAGAAAATGATTTCAGAACATCTTCTAGCTATTTCCCAGCCAGTCTTCTAGCTATTTCCCAGCCTTATATTACAGATTTGAGTAAAAAAACAATAGTAATGAGCTGTTAACTTCTCCTGGGTGAACATGGTTTTCAACTATGAGATTTGAATTGTGGTTGATCCTCTTTTTGAACAGAAAGTGGAAAAGAGCCATTTGTTTTATTAATCATTACATTTATATCCCATCCTTTTCTCTATGGAGCTCAAGATGGCATACAGGATTCTCACCATCCTCTTTGAACACCCACAACAGCCACCATGAGAGGTAGGAGGCTGGGAGGCAGTGACTGGCCCCAGGTCACCCCATGAGCTTCATGGTCGAGTAAGGATTTGAACTCTGGTCCCACAGGTCTCCAACATTCTAACCACTACATTACAAACATCTGCAATGCAAATGGACATTCTGGGGATTATTTTCCCCATTTCCATTATAAACCATATTATGTGATGGCAGTGCACATGTTTGCTCAATAAGATATATAGACCACAAAATATGTTGGTATTAAGCTTTGTGTGAGAATACACGTTTGTTTCCAGCATGGAACATTTGGGCCACCATCCAACTCTGTAATATTATACACAGTAAGTCCAATTGGGAATGAAGTCGAAGCAGACTTAGGGTTCCATTGTTAGTTGCTCTCTTTTCTCCCACGTGCTTAATGGAAGATGTACACTCATGAGAAACTTCAACACACAGGTGCAAAAATAATGTTGGAGGGCATGTCAGGTGTTAATTCACCCTAAGGTGGAGGAGCTGTCTCTGTGGTCCATCAGAGGTGCTTGGACTGCAGCTCCCAAGATCCTGAACCCTGGCCACTGGAGCTAAGGGATCCTGGAGTCTGACAATCTCTGGAGGACCATGTTAGCTATTCCTCTCTAAGGGCAGGGCCGGCCCACCCATGAGGCAGGGTGAGGCAACCACCTCAGGCAGCAGGATCCACAGGGACAATAGTTCCCACTGAATATCATAGAATCATAGAATTGTAAAGTTGGAAGGGACTCTGAGGATCTTCTAGTCTAGCACCCTGCAATGCAGTTGTCCCATAAGGGGACTGAACCTGCAACCTTGGCATTATTGCCACCGTGCTCTAACCAACTGAGCTATCTTCATTCTCCCTTTGTTCCATGTGATCTTCATTCCATCTTTCTTCTCTGGAGGGGAGGCACCATTTGGTGGTTCACCACAGCTGCCAAAATGTCTTGAGTAGGCCCTGCCTAAGGGATTGGCCTGGAGGCTTTTGGGAGCAAATGCCCTGGAGATATTGGCAGCCTGTAAGTGAGCTAACATTTTTAGAAACATCACTCAAGCCCCCAGCCCAACCCTTGCTGGTCGCTCTCCCAAGGGAGACTATAAAGGAGGCAGCTCCGCTTTTTAAGAAATTGAGATCCTGTGCACACTTATTAGGGGTGGGTGTGGGTGTGCGTTTCTTTTGTAAACCATGGAAGTTAACTGGTTATTTGCAAGTAACTTCCTTATGACTGCTGATCTCAACTACCTGTTTCTCGATAGACTTCCAGAACTTGGCTTATGGTCACAATGAGCAAGAGGTTAAAAGTCTGTCCAAGGGAGTTAAATTAGCTTCGTTTGACCTGGATCATCCCATGCTTAGTTTTAAATAGACTTTTCAGAGCTACCATTTAACATTTAACTTACTCTTGGGGACGGCGCTTCTCAAACCTCATGAGCAAAATGTCAACGTTATGTTTCCTTTCTCGCGAGAGCTCCGCTAGGTTGCTACACCTCTAACTGGGTCCTCCCTCTGCGGCTTCAATTGGATTTGCATTTGTTAAAAGAAATGGTTAACATTCAATTTCATGCTTGATTTCTACTGTAAATACTGAGCCCCATCTTCGCTCCCCCTCCGTGCTCACTGGGCCTGAACAAGCCGAAAAATGCTTTTCGGAAAATCACGTTTCGGAGTCTGCAAACGCTGCTATCAGCAGACTCCACCTGAAAAATAGTTTTGCAAGACGGAGCACATCCCCAAAGACATAGTCCTCCTCTCGAGCGTAGCTGCGCGCGGCACTTCTGCGCAAAGCACTTGGCCGGCGGGGGGGGGGGTCGGGATCGCTCTTTTTAACCCTTCGGTAGTCTACGGCTGGGATTGAGTCCGGTCCAACCAGTGGCTGCAAATAAACCTGGATCTCTCCCTCTTGCCAGCGCTTGTCTACGAAAAACTGAGATTTTAAGGTTGAGTTTGCTTGGAAGGAAGGCCCGGGGACACCACGAGAACCTTACCTCCAAGAAAGCTTAGGAGCGCCCACTTGAAGCTGGTGAGACTTCATTGGCAGCAGGGGTGCCAACTTGAATAAATTAGCGGGGGCAGGTAAGCTCCATCCCGCATAATTGATCACATAATTATGCACACGCACACCATTTGAATGGCAATGCCAATCAACTGGGGGAGCGGACCCCTCAAATATTTTATGGGGGGGCTGGGTCTTCATAGGAATTGGCTCCTATTCTGCGCAGTAAACAGCACTGCCCGCTCGTCGAACCTTTCCACCTGGCACAGGCGAGGCCTTCGCCACGGTCAGCACCAGCCTTTGCCCGGGGGCACTTCCGTCAGCTCTAACTGAACGAGCCAGCTAACAATGCGCGGTGGCAGGATCCCCGCTGCAAACGATGCGGAGAGGAACATTCTGGAAAGGAAGGAGAGGACCTGCAGCGGGCAAGCGTCGAAACTGACGAGACTGTGCCTGCGCTTTAGGAGGGGGGGACCCGCCTTTGGAGAAGAGTAATAGGACGTGGATAGGATGGCAATTTCTGTGCATGCCATTAGTAGTTTTGGAGGAGAGGGCGTTTGGGCAGGGACGACCTATCTGCTCCTCAGCAAGTTGCGGTTGCGGTTGGTGTTATTTATGCCCTTTCTAGACAGACCGTCGATCCTCAGATTCCTCTGGGAGGGGCTCCAGAAGTCGATAAACCACACAGATCGAATCGATGAAACAGTGCGGAAATGTGAATGTTCAAAGCGAAAAGAGCCTTGCCCTCAAGTCCAGACGAACCTTTTCCTACTGACAACGAAGTGCATTTCGAAGCCTGAGCGCCGCAATTCATCCCTTGAATGGAAGGGGTTTCAGAGCTACCCCTTTCCACCCACCAGCGAGAGCTCATGCAGCAACAGGCCACGGAGTACCCCGCCCTTCAGAAAAGACTCTGCAGCAAGTTCCCTCTGAAGGGGTTGGAGAGCTGGCGGGGACCAGTGATGCAGCTGGAGCTACGCTGGACAAGTCCAGGCCGCCCTCAGTCAAATGACCTCCCAGAGATGCTCGGGGCAGCCGCCAACACGCCCCGGGGCAGCACTTGAGCTGGCCATGCCGGGGCTGACATGATTCCTGCAGCACCTTTTCTTCTTCCGTTTCCAGAGGGCAGCAGACAGGGCACGTCCACATAGTTAGAGATGTCCCTCTTATTATGTTTGCTTTAAATATACATTTCCTCCTGCTTTTCTCCAGCAAAATGGTGATTCTTCCCAATAACAAAAACCACCAGTATGGTCCTTCAGCCCTTGTGGCAGCCCCCGCCAGCACCGCCTTCTGCGGGTCTTGCTTCAATAGAACCGAACAACTCCTTTTTCAGTCCGTTGAAGACTGGCGGAGAACGAAATGAGCACCCTCGAGCGAAGAAGCAGCTCGGCCTGAGAACGCAGATGTTAAGTCCCACCGACTTCCATGCAGGGTCTTCGCCTCCCATAACGCCCACCGTCAAGACTGGATTCTAAACCATTGTTCATTTATTAAATTTGTATACCGCTCTTCATCTGGAGATCTTAGGGCGGTTCGCAGCACAAAAGTACTATATAAAAACACAAAATACATAATAAAAACAAAACCATCACCCCCCTCCCCACGGATGCTTTGGTTAGTTGTCATCGGTCTGTCTCGGGAGACAATGGAAGAAAAGTGCGCCTTCCGGGGTGAAGTCCCACTGTTGGAGAGTTAGGGCACTTTAATGGGTCGATTAATCAGCTAAGTGTCCTGATTAATCGGAGGAAGCCAACCGGCCAGGACGAATTTTCATCCATGGCTCTCGGAATGAAGCGGATACCTCTGAGGATCCCTAGATTCTGTTGTGTTACTTGTGAAAGGGAGTGAAAAAGAAGACACTAAAATGATTTTTAAGCTTTTCCCTGATAAACAACAAGCTCACCCACACGTGGCTTAATATGCCTGAGGCACCTATATTTTATTTAAAATGTTTGCGTACCTTTTCTATTTAAACCTTTTAAAGCTGTATTGATTAATGGGATTTGGGCAATATGCTGATATAAAAAAGAAAGAAAGAAACAAGCAATTATTATATTGCTTTAATAAACCGTAAAGTATTTAGTTGTTAAGAGCCCTGGACACCTTGACGCCTTCACAACCCAGATAACCTCCCCACACAAAAAGTTCCACATAAGTGAGTACCCAAAATGCTTCAACTATTTGTTATCATCATCCTCACCCCCCCCCCCCCCGCTACAGTGGGTTTGGTTCATCCTGACCATTGCAGCTCTCTCCCTGGGTTAACAAGACCCGTTGGGATTCAATATACGTAACCGGGCTGCAGAATTGTCCGCTTCTCTGGCATCAGCGCGCGCGCGCAAAACACGCGGAGGACCCCTCATTTTTGCTTTTTTTCTGGCTGCAAACGCTCCTTTTGCAAACCTGCGGGCCCCCTCCCCAGCCTTTGGAAGTAAGCTGGAGACCCCATGAACGTAACACCTGCCAGTCAGGTGTCAGAGCACCCGCAGCAGCTCTAAATGCCCACTTGCTGGATCTCTCTCCCACACACGCACATCCATGCACCCCTCTTTGTCCTTAGGAATTCGTCGCGAGACGTTTTAAGAGGCAGCGAGGGGAGGTGTCGCTTGCTGCAAGCGGCTCGGTTGGGGGGGGACGAGGCCAGCTCCTTGGAGATGTTTACCCAGAGAGGGTGGAATCTAAGGACGCTCTCGACAATCAATGGAGCCTTGTCTCAGGTTACCGAGCTGAGCTCCCCTAAATGAGTCCAGCAGGCTGATAACCGCAGGTTAAAGGCACCTGAGATAAACGGCTTCCAATGGCTTGATGTCAGAGAAGATAAGCAGGGGCGGGGGGATGTGCTTTTTATCTGCTGGAACTAGAGCAGGTTTTATTCACCGAGTCGCGATTAGAGAAGGATGAGAGTCTTTTGTAAGGTTGCATAGGACGGAGGCCAAGGAAGGATAGCATCGCAATTCTCCCTTCTTCTTGGGGCTCCATGGAAGGGAGGTGCTGGAAAGAGTGGGGCTGTCCTCCTGAACTACAGCCCCCCACTCCCTGCCTACTCCTAGGGGCCGAGGTCCCTTGCTCCCCCAACAGGCGACAGTCCCACGGGAAGACCCTGGAAAGCGCCTGCCGGTGGTGCGAGTAAGTGAACTCGATCAACCCTTGGTAGAAGACGGGTTCATACGTTCATGATCTTTCCGAAAACCATGCTATGGAGCGCTTGGAAGGAAGGAGATGAATCTCTTGAATCACTCCCATGAAGTGTTCAGACCTGCTCCAACTAGCCTAAGGGCGTCACACTTTTAGATCTCGCAACGACCTGCTTCAGCGTTCAGCAAACAGTACCTGCGTGCAATCCTATGCATGTTTACTCAGTGATTAATCTCATTGGCTTTGATTGGGTAAGGGCTTCATTAAGAACCCTTACCCCAAAAAGTTGTGGGGTTTTTTGCCTTCTGCTCAGGGTTGCAGATGGCTGGCTACTGAACCGGCTAGCGCCTGCCATTTACTCCGAAGCAGACGAATTGACTTTCGATCAGACGTCACTTTGAAATGAATAGCTTTGCGCGTCGGCGCTTAGCAGGCCCTCTATTAAAGTTACGCAGACTTACATTACTTTAAAAGATTCAATCAAAACATTTATTTCCTCAATAAATATCTGAACTACAATAACGGTAGTAGTTATAGTAGCCCACCAAATATAAGAATTGTTAAGGCTGTAATACTATGCACGCTTACTTGAGAGTAAATCCCAATTGATCTCACTGGAGTTTACCTTCCAGTAACCATGCGTGTCCAGTTGATTATAACCTTGTTGTGTCCAACTCTTATATAATTGTATCAAGTAGACTTAAGATGCTTGTTTTGGGGTGGGATGTGGCCTTCAGCATCTAAACTGCAATCCTGTGCACACAAACCTGAGGGTAAGCGTCATGGGACTCTGTGAAGCTTACTTCCGAGTAGACTGTTGGTCATAATCTGGTTTGTCCTGCGAGACAAAACTCACTTGGCTTCAGGAATTTGTGTCAGATCCACATTTGTGGATTATCTTCTCCCCACCACCCGAATTTCGAATTCTAGTGAAAGTCAGCCAGATAGGGGCTGATGTTTTTTCGGGAACAAATCCCGCTGAGATCCGTAAAATTCACCTACAAGTCTATAGGGTTGCTGCCGGTATTGTTTGCATATACCAAATATGGTATGAAACCTACGGAAAGATGGAATGGGTTTCACACACCTAGGAGCTAAAGCGTAACTTCGAAGCGATCCATTGATTTCCACGAAACATTCTTCCCTATTAACTTGCTTAAAGTCTCCCAGAAAGGCGAAGGCCCCGCGCAGGTGGAAGAGAAAGTGAGGGACAGCAGAGCCGAAGCTGGATCTAGAACGCAAATGAATGAGTGGATTATTCATTCTGAACGGCATGGTTAATTAAGGCTTCCAACTTAAACATACTTTACCAGAAATTAAGTCCCACTGCATGCGACTCAGTCCACAAATCTGGACTGATGCTGCGGCCACAGGCTACATAATATTTCATCGTAATCGTGTGTGAGGATGCCAACTCTTCAGCGGGCATCTGTACCTGCACTTTTAACAGCAGTTCCGTCTGCAGCAAAGTGAGATGAATTCCTCTCACCTCCACGAAAGAGGGTTGCAGATCAAGCCGCTGTTAGAGGCACAGCAACCAGATCTGATTGCAAAGTTGGCTGCCATTTAATATGAGATTAATTTTGCTCTAAATAATTCTTGTTCTTTGGGTGCTTGTTTGGCAAGGCCTCTTCCCTGCTGGTAGGAGAATTGCTTCCCTTCTGAATTTTAACTTTTCAAAGATTTGGGGAAAGCAGAATGAAAAAGTCAGGACAGACAATCATGGCTTTGAGTGCAAATTAACCCAGCGCCTCCACCTTTAAAAATGGTATCAAATTGCACATGGCCCTTGATTTATTGTCTCTAGCCTGGGGTTTTTTAATGCATAGCTTACTATGTTTTAATTTTGCACCTGTTTGTTTGGGGGTCTAGAGGACTTAATGCTGGAATGCAAACTTTTTCTTTTCTTTTCTTTTCTTTTCTTTTCTTCTTCTATCATACCAAACTGACAAAGCAAACTGGCTAGAAGTATCAGTGAAATGAAATTGCTTTTTTGGTATTGATAAGGATTAAGCAATTGGAGGGAGCGAATAGGTATTTTCATTATTTACTTTCTAAAATATATGAATTTCTATGTTTTTATTGCCAATTTTGCTAAAAATAGTAAAAAAAAATCCTTTTTAAAAAAAATCCTCGTAGAGAGTTCAGTATCATGTAGGCATGTAAAGTATAACTGCTGAACCCAGTTGGCCTTACTTCCGAGTAAGAGTAGGAAGGATCAGACTTCAAAGCTAGCTGACCACTTGCTTCAGTGGGATATGAAAGATTCCTAAACCTGGACTGGATAGCAGGGTGCGAACCTACATACACTTTCCAAACAGTAAGTCAATGCGGCTTACTTGCAAGTAGACATGGGTAGGATCGCACTATTGCAATACACTCGATTGCATTTCTACTGAGAAGTAAAGGAGAATTAAGTTCAATTAGACTTACTCTCAGGTATATGCGTATAAAACCAACTTTACAACGCAGCTCTATTTATCTGTTCAAAAGAAAGGCCGATTTAGTCTGCCAAATAAGTCTGCTTAAACCAATTGCCATGTACACTAACTCAGGAGTCAGTCTCACTTTGTTCAAGGGCCCGTATCCATTTATTTTACTAATTAGATACATCCAAATGAATTATTATATTTTCACTACACACGCGCGCGCGCACACACACATTAGTAGCAAACTGCTCAAGCCCTTCTCAAACTGACAGAACAAGAATAAGGCTGTCAAAAGAAAAATTCTCGTTTCGTTCATATAATAAAATAACAGAGCAAGGGACCATAAATCACCGAACGACATATCTCCCCGTTTAATTTTTACTTTTTCGAAGGTTAGACGTTGCCGAGGTAGTTAAACTGGTGGGGTGAACCCCTTTTCTTTCCGCCCTCCCAACCCACAATTATCCGGCTTCCTTCTATGAAGTTTCTAGATTAATATCGGTGGAGCGAAAGGCGAGAGAATTCCCCGCTTGAACGGCAGGATTAGGAATATTTCTAGAAGAAAGAAGAGGGTGTGAATTGACTTTAGCCTGCAATCGTCTAAAGCGGAATTACAGCTTGTAAAATAGGTCTCCATCAGTCTCCCGGGAGACGGGCTCAGTTCGACTTGGGTGTTCCAGCTCCTTCTTACCCCTCGCAATAATTAGCTCCATCTCGGTCCCAAGCGTGTGTCTTCCCCACCCCCACACCAGGGTTTCCTTATCCCCAATAAATGTTGTTGCTGTTTTGCCCGGCCCCCAAGTCCAACAAACTTCTGGGGCACCCCAGGGACTTGCCCTGTTTACGAAGGGGTGGCGGCAAAAGATGCAAGATGCGAAAAAGAAGAAGGTTTTGGGTGCCCAACTCAGAGCTTGCGGCCGCCCTTGGGGGCTGGTGGGTTTGCCTTTAAGAAAGGAGAGAAGGGAGGGGGCGAAAGTGAGGAGTGTGACTTTCTTATCAAAGTGCGGGAAATGTCATTTTCTTTGTGCTTTGATGTCTGGTTGTCTTTCAGCCCATCCTTGCATGTCATTACCAGACTCCCAACAGAGAAAGAGGTGTGGGGCTTTTTTTGGTTTTGTTTTGTTTTGATGGGAAGTAAAGAAAAGAGTTGGTGGGGGGAGGAGAAGACGAGGATAAAATAGGGATGCACAATTAGATGATTTCTGCCCTTCTATTACAGCGGTGAATGGCAGAATTCTTGACAGAGTAGCGAACCGGCGGGTCTATTCTTAACTGGTTGAGTTAACATGTACGGGTGTAAAGCGCCAGGGGCGGGCGGGCGGGCGGGTGAGGTTTCTTGTTATTTCCCCCCTCAGGTCTTTTTCCTTTAGAGAAAGTCGACTTCTGAAGCAATTTCATCCGTTAAAAAAAGGAAAGGAAAGGGGAAATAGTCTGTTAGATCAATATTGAAGCAATGTTGCATGAAACCAAGTCAGGATTAGTCCAGGGAGCCACGTTGTTTCTGTGGGTCCAATTCAGCCACCCCCAAATCCCAAAATATTGCTAGTCTCGCAGATTTCCAAAGAACTAAATCCCCTCCAGTTGAGTGCATGTTTACCCGATCAAAACCGTGATGAATTTCAGTTCAGATCGGTGGAGCTGACTCCTCAGTTAGGACACTTGCTTGGGAGTAAACTCGGTTGAGCACAGAGGAGTCTACCTCTGCGTCAGCATGCATAGTTTGGGGCTGCAAAGCTGCAGTCCTTCTTCACCCACTAACCTGCGACTATTGACCTCAAGAGGCATTGCATTTTTGAGTCCATATGCTTACTTGGGGCTAAGCCCAGTTCCACGGGGTTTCCTCCTGAGTAAACACGCATCAGTAGAGGCTGCGTGTCAGTTCGACTTCTCTGTCCAGAAAAGGTTTTAAATGTTCGAGACTGCAAAGCTGCCTGGCTAATCCCCTGACAGCCGAGCTTTCTGTATACATGGCATTAAAACGCATTGACGCAGCGCAGCCGCAACGCTCTTTTCTCCTTCAGGATTAATAGGTGTTCTGGACACTTGGACTTAGGGTGAGATGTGTTGAAAAGGAAATAAGACTCCTAAACCTCTATGAAAGTTTGAATCGCTGGATAATGAAGAGAACAGGACTCCTGCACCTCCAGTTGCTTCACAGAAAAGGGAAATTTACTAACTATAGGTTGCATGATAAACCATAGCAGCTGAAATGTCCTCTCTCATGCAGCAACTAAAGGGGCACGAGCGCTGCCTTCTTGGTTCACCTGACCATTCTTATTACTAGGGAAGTGCATCCCATTGAAATCCATTTAACTTGCCTCGAAAAAACTGCGTTTCCCCTCTGGGGTGCGTCTTTTGTGATTCAGGGAACTCCTTCTTTGCCAAAGTCTTCCGCCACCTTACGGTGCTGCGCCGGGTCCCCAAAAGGAGATTCCTAGGTGTGTGTGTGTGCTGTGGAGGGTTGGGGTTACCCTGAACTGTTCATCGAGGAAAGTCTCCAGGCAGTTAAAGAGGGTCAAACGCTGCTTACACTTGTGCCACCTAAACAGAGAAGAGCAGGAGGCCGAGGGGCATCGGCCGGGAGATGGACAAGGAGGGGAGTCCTGAGGATGGAATGGACTAAACTGCCCTAAGGAGGGAGGCGGTGGCTTTCCGCTTTATATACAATGCTAGACACGGTTGCCATAGCGGCGAGGACGCATCAGCGTATGTATGCTTCTTAACGCAGCAACGAGGGCGCAGGGGGGCACCGAGGAGGAGCGGGGCCGGGGACGCAGAGGGGAGTCGGGGGGCCTCGTCCTCCTATCCCATCTACGGTTAGCTAGACGAAAAAAGGCGCAGCGCGCTTTCTGGGTCTTGGTTGATCCACGTCGCCTTTGCAACTAAGCGCCCTCCGCCTCTGGAATGCAGCGTCGGATTGTTCCTTTGGTGGATGGAATGGAAATGTTTCTTTACAATCAGCCTAGACGTTCCCACCCCCTTCCTCGTTCTACCCCCCTTGCAAAATGCTGCCTTGCGAGCTCTTAACCCTCATTGTATGTCTCCTGTGCCTGCCTTGCCCCTCCTAGGCGCGCCTCGCGCCTCTAAATTTAGGACAGGGTTCAACTAAAGATAGGCTCCCGGATCCACCTTCTACCACAGCAGGAGCTATTTGGGAGATTTGGTTCTCTTTGGCTTGAATGGGGCAGAGGCGCAGCATCCGGTACTTGTAGGCCCCCTGACTATCTCCGCCGCCCCCCACCAAAAATGCTCTAAACTGACCTCTTGGAAGCCTCCGGGCTTACAAGTGCTTAACTTTGGTTTGGAAGTAAAATTGGTGGGAGGGGAATGAAATTTAGATGGTAAACTCCTTGGGGCGGGAACCTAATCCCCTTTATTTATGTGACTCTCGGCTATGTGACTCTTGGTCGCCATCACATTATGACGTAAGGGTTAAAAGGGCGTGGAGGGGGGGGGGTCGAACCACAGTTTGCTTTAGTTCCCTCCAGAACTAGAGGGGATTTCTAAAATGAATAGCTCTGTGGTGTCTTCTGCCTTGACAGCTCTGCCGACTCCACCTCACGCCCCAGTCCTCGGTATGCTAGGTGCTGGTTGTGATTACTCAGTTCCTAGAAAAAACAGCACTCTGAACATACTCAGAAGTGATGTGAGCATGTTCCAGAGCGGAGCCGTGAGACTGGGCCCAAATTCAATAATTCGCTGAATTGTCCGAATTCCATTTTATTAATAATCATTAAAAAGGCCGGCGGGGGGGTGTTGCCAGCCCTGCTGCTGTGCTTTTAAACTGTAGCCTGGCGCAGTGAATTTTAGCGAAGTTTCTTGGTCTGGCTGCACAGGAGCAGTAAAAGAAAATGTTGGCAATCTTGCTTCGAAGGGGAGATTGGTTTCTGCCTAGACGAAGTATGTTTACTATTTATGCACTCATTTTCCTTTTTAAAAAAATCTTGCCAAAAGAAGGATAAGGATCGGAAACACAAAATTGCCCATTTGGCAGATTAAATCTATTTCCAAGCGTCGGCTCCTGGCGCTTTCTGCAAGCCTCTCGCCCGACTCTGAAGAAGCTGCACCTTGCCTGCCTGACCGCCTATCACAAACACTGAGCGCCTCTCCCAGCTGAGATCAGGCTGCCTGAGCTTCCTGGAGACGAGGCTGGAGGTGATTTTCTTCCCTCAGCCATCTATCGAAAGACCCGAAGGGAAGGACGTGGATAGACACTCATTTAATGACAAGTAATTGACAAATCCGAGAGGCCGCATTACGAGTGGTCTAGGGGAGTATTAATTATTGAAAAACCATTAGCCTCTGTGTGTGTCCTGCAGAGATCCCATCTTGTTCTTGAAATATAAGCTGTCACGTCAGTTTAGATGGAGAGGAAATCAGATGAGGAACTCCTCCCCCTCCCTCTCTCCGCCGCAAGCCCCACCCGGAGGGAAACGGAGACCGCACCGCCAGCACACAGGCTTCCTACCGAGAAGACCTCTCGCTTTCTTTCCCGAAGTAACTCCTCTGGATCTGCTCGCCTTTCCCCCGACACTGCTCCCCAACAGTTGTCGTGGCCTTGGATGGCGTTAAAGAGGGAGGGGGGAAGGCCTTGCAAGTCAAGGTCACCGAGAGTCAAATCCACTGAGGAGATATGGCGTGTCGCTCCACTTTTTCCTAAAATGCCGCCCCCCCCCCCAAATAGAGATTACGATACAGAAAACAGCTTATCCCCTCTACATCTGATGTTCTGAGGGGCAGAGATTGGTCGACCAATTTAAAAGCTACTGAAAGACGTGGGTCCTAGCTGAGGTTTTTGGGGAGATTACGACTTCACTTCAGTTTTGTATCTGTAAAATGGGGGGAGGGGTCTTTAATAAAGATATATGATAAATGGGCAAAGGGAGCAAAAGCCGAAGTTAATCTCCTTCAAGTCAACGTTGCCCGAATATGCTTGGCTGGGCTGGACTGAATCTCGCCCTTGTTGTCCGAGCTTTCCCTCCGTGCTCAAAGCTCTTGACCACTCATCTCTCCGTTACTACACAACGTACGACCTTCGGGTGGTGTTGTGGGGCAGAAATAATTCCAAAGCACTTTTCACACACGCACACAAATTGAAAAATGCACATTTAACTCTCTTTTTTAACCAGAGCTACTTCGCAAAGCGGTGTAGGAAATTTGGAAATGCAACCGCCCTGCCCAGGGATCGTGGCGGCTTCGCGCCAAAGGTTCGCTTCTCTGTACTGTATAAGAAAGAGCACGATCCAGCGGGAAGTTCTGAGCAAACCGAATCGGAATGAATGAGAAATGGGCAAAGGTAGCGCAGACAGGAGGACTTCTCGGTGCGCAGCTGAGAGTCACAGTGCATTGCAGACTACGCATTGCCCCAAAGGCCCACGTGTCCAGGGGTTGCGACCTCAGGCTTCCGCGGCCACACAACTGTCCCACGAGCCGCCTCCATCCCGTTCAAGTCCTTTGCAGTCTTGGGAATTTCGGTTTAAAAAACCCAATTTTTAAGAAGTGTTGTAACTTTTCAAGCCATTTCCCTGCGGTGTGATCCTATGCCGGCGTACTTGGAAGAAAGTCCAAATGTCCTCATCTGGGCTCACTCCCAGGTAAGCCTGCACAGCGTGGCGTCCTGCTGCTTCTGAAGCAGGAAGGAAGGAAGGAAGGAAGGAAGGAAGGAAGGAAGGAAGGAAGGAAGGAGTCGGCCGAGGGCGGGTGGCTGGCGCAGAAGCCGAGAAGAAGAGCACAGCTGTTAAGACCCGCCAGCTGCTCCGAACTTCAACGAGGTCGATTCCGAAAAAGGGAGAGGCGAGGCGGGTAAAAAAGCTCGCCTCTCCCAAGCAGAAGAAAAACCTGCTGGATCAGGCCCAACGGCCCGCCAGAAAGCCCACTGAGCTCAGTGGCACTTGCTTCCGAGTAAGCCTGCATACTCGTGCTGCATGATAAGCCAGCACCTCTCTCTCATCCACTTTTTCTGTTCCGCACCCGCTCCTTCCCACAACTCCAGCCAGTAAAACTTAAACAGCCCAGGAGGCCGCTTGAGAATCAGGTCGCCAGGACCTTTAGGGGACGATCCCGGCTTCCTGATGACTATGGGGCAGCCCCCAGCTCACATTCCTCCGCTGGGGAGGAAGGTTTCTCGTAGCCACGGGGAACCTAACGCACATTTTAAACCTGTGGTTCTGGGGTCGGGGGAGATGACCGCTGCCCCCCCTCCTCTAGGCCTGATTCTGACCGGGGATCAGCAGCAGGTAGGAATCAGGCAAGACTCTCAGCTGCCTCTCCCGCCCGCTGCCAGCAGCGCAAAACAACAACGACGCGCACCAGCACCACCAAACTTAAAAGTCCCTACCTGATGCCCTGGAGCTGCCGGTGGCAGAAGCGACGGTGACGAGCCCAGACGCCCCGCTGACTGCAGCTCGGCGGCAATGCATCGCGGCATTTATTGGAGCGACTGTTGACTTTAGCACAAAGCAAAGATTTCACTGCCCGCTAGTTTAAAAATGAATATTTTACCAAGATATCGATCAGCGTTATAAAATTCAGTTAAGCACAATGGCTCGAAAGGAGCAGAGAAAACACACGCACACGCACACGCATGCACGCACACGTACACACAGGCAGAAGCGTTCCTAATATCTGTGTAAATTTGCTGAAGAATGACGTGCTGCGTGAAGTTTCCCTCCTGGAATTTGGCGTTAAATATTTAGTTATTTATTTTGTTGTTGTTGTTGTTGTTGTTGTTAGTTTACTGGTTTTGCCTATTCGCAGATGGCGGGGACTTAAATCACCAGCGGTTCAAAAAAAATAACGGGAGGTGGGGTTGAATGAGGAAGGCAGACCGTGTGGTCCTTTGCAACGCGACCCCGATCTAGCGCGTGAAGAGGATGTGAAAGGAGGCCGAAGAGGAAAGAAGAGACCCCGACTCTAAACTACATCTACACGCGCACACACATTCCTCCCTCTCTTTTTTCCTTTTTGAAAAGGTCTTTTGGCAGAGGTATATATCTTATCGCTCGGGATCAACGGAGTGGGAGACAGCTAAGTAGTTTAAAACGACCGCAGGCGCGATGGGACCGGCCAGGTTAGAGCATCACATTCGCGTCCCATTGTCCGCGCAATCGCTGCCATTCCAGGCCTCCATTCTTCTGCGCGACGGGAGCCTTTTATGTGGTAATGAACACACATTTTCCGCTTTGCTTCACAACGTGTGTGTCCTCGCGCGACACAGGCGGGCGGCGGGGAAGCGCGGCCGAATGGGGTCCTCTCCACCCACAGGCCTGTTTTTTAAAAGGTGCCTTTTGGGGGCCCCCATTCTTCCCGAAAAAACAATGAGGGGGGATTTGAGAGGGATTCGCACGTTTAGATCACTTCTTAAATCTATAAACGTTGTGCGGGGGGTGGGGGTGGCCGAGGAGTGGACAGACTGTTGTCCGGAGCGAAAGCAATTGATATTTTATTTAAATAAATACATATTTATTCATATAAATAAATAAATAAATATCCAAATAAAGCTGCTTCGACGATGCAGCCTGAATTAATAAAATTAGAATGTGGGAATAAGGTTGGCCGACGGGCCAGCTTTCTATGCCCTAGAGAAAAATACTGGCGATCACATTTTAATTTATTTTTGGATTTCAAAAAGCAATCGCGTCGCCTCCTGCAGATTGAATCTGAGGCCTGAAGAGGGAAGAGTCGAGAGAGGTGTGATCACTAAGGTGCAGATGACCAAAGTTTTGATATGATATGACGGATAGACAGGCAAATATTAGGGCAGAAGAGAAATTTACTAGCAGTCTTCAGTCTGAATGTTGCCTTCATTCCTTTCATGGTAAAAGAGCATTCACCAGGTTGTTGGAGTAAATGTAAAAAAAAAAAGTTTATTTCTCACATTTCAGGCTAGGCCTTCTACAGTCCTAAGACATTCTGCTGAACATCAGGATTCACCATATTTCTGTTACCTTAAATGTACCCACATCTATAGATCAATATCTATAAATTTGGGCAAACAACTACACAGGTGGAAATACAAAACTTCACAAACTAGCATCCAGGTAAGAGTGGCACTTTCCTGACAAGGTATGGCTTGCTGCAGCCATCCAGGTAGGCCTGGAGCACCCGGGAAGGCTACATTTATGAGGGCCGGGTGTGGTTTTATGGGCCGGTTTTTGTTTTGTTTAAATGCAACTGTGTTACAGTATTTCTCAAGTTTGGGTTCATGGTGTCAAGTCATTTACACCTGCTTTGCATTTAGTCAAAAATTCCAGCAGTAAAACTGAAGTACTCAAATGTCAAATCTTCCCCAAAACAGGGAACCTGTGCACCAACTGGGCTAAGCCACTGAAGGTCTGCCAAATTCTCCTTTACAGTCAGCTTTCCTGCAGAGTTACTTGGAAGAAGTTGGTCATGCCCTCACTGGAAATAATCTGTTCAACCAGGCCTTGGGCTGATTAACACTCTATGTTTTTTTAAAATGTGTTTGTGGGAGGGGGCGCTTATTTGTTCTTGTTTGTTTTATTGTGTATTTTGTATTTCATGTTGTATTTTCATGTTGTGAACTGCCGTGATCTTTGGAAGCAGAGGAGTATACAAATTTGATTAATGATGAGGATGATGTCAATTAAAACAAGTAGGGGCATACTCCCCAGAAAGTTTACTGGCATATATATGTATATTGTTCTGTCTGCATTGGAAGGTGAAAACAAACAACTATTACAGGTTATTATTTGTCTATTTATGCCAGGGTGGCTCATAATAATTTAGGGAGGTTAGGGCAAATGAAAATTTGACTCCACACAAGTTAAAAAGTGATGGCGGTGGAAATCTGTAAATTACTTGATTCTGTATGTTGGAGATGTACACTAGAACAACCTGTATCCATGTGGTGTTGTCACATTTGGTGGTACTGCAAAAGTGTGAGCAGGCTTTGGATTGGAGTAAAACCAGTGGGACTTACTCCCAAGGCATTTTCTAGAAGAGGGTCATAATCCTCCACAGGCTAAGAGCAGACTTTATGCATAGTCGACTTGAAGACTATGGGTGGCTACTGGAACACCAGCCGCTGGCGTGTCTCGACTGGCACCATAGAGGTACATTTCCAGGGGTTAGGAAAGTTAAATCTGTGGTGTTTGATTTGCAGAGGTTCGCAAATATGAAGCTGTCCTCCCCACTTTCTGACGAAGAAGACGATTATTTCCAAAAGGCGATCTTATTAAATTCCGTGAGAATTACTTCCAAGTAGAGATGTAGCTTCCAAGTCCTGGGAAGGAGATGCTTTTTCTGAAATAGTTCTATGCACCAAGTCTACTACTGTTCGTTCTCTCTTGTGCGCCACACATCACTGTCTCGTCCCAAAGTCGAGCTATGATTGGCATGGGGAAATCCGACGCCCACACATTTGTCAGGGAAGGATTTCACCTGCGAGTGAGTGTTGTATATGAAACAACCTTTAGCGAGAACGCAATCGGATACTGATCTTTCAGAATGCACTCCGGAGGAAGCTGGAAGGCTGCTATAGAGCTCTCATTTGCTTCCCATCCATTTATTCGTGCAGCAAATGACCCCCTGCGAAATGAGTTTCCGGATCCTGAACATATCCAGTTTAAAAGCCACATGTTCTGTTTATACATCCCACTTTAACCAACCACCCTTAGACTCCCAGCCCTATAATTACCGGTACCTGCCTGGAAGACCCATTGAACTCAGTGGGATTTGACATATGTAGGATTGGAATGCAAACGTTCAGCAGAACTGCATTGTGCGAAGCGCTCTCTTTAATGAATTTACGCGGCGCCCTAAGCCTAAATACTCGGAGGACGACTCATTTCCGTTAAAAACTGAAATTCTATGCATGTTTCTTCTGATGGCGTTCAGACTAACTTCTGAACAAACATGCAAAGGGCAGGATGGGCTACAATCCTAGCAAGACTTTCTGGCAAGTCCCAATGAACTCCACGAATGGGGTCGGGCTGTTCTGTGGGAAGGGGATAAACGTTGCCAATTGTGTATTAAAATAGCACCTTGTCCTAAATCGTATTTATTCACGTGAAGAACGTTTCACCAAATTCAGGAGAGGGGTTCTTCTTTCTCTCTCTCTTAAAATAAGTTTGCAACTCTAAAGACTGCAGGGACCAAGGCTTCAAAAACTCACCTACTGATCTGGGAGCAAGTCCCACTGATTTAAAGGACACTTATTTGTAGACGATGATATTTAGTGGCGCTCCCTTTGAGTAACTGTGCTTAGAACCTTTGTTCATCTGAGCTCCAGTCAGGGAGCATTGGAAGAAGATCTCAACTGGGTTCACGCAAGCGCTTGCTTGAATGCATGTAATGGAATCTTTGAGGTGGTAAGAAAGAGTTGCTGTGGTCAGAGTGGAGGCCACAGTCCGCACATGCAAGTCGTCACATGATGAACGGAATCAAAGCCAATCCTTCACTTCTAAGTAGACGTCTGAGTAAAGGTTTCCATACGCTCTGTGCATCCATCCATTAGGCTGCCCGATTTTGCATTTTCCTCCTTTTGTTCGCGCTCCAAGTGAAATGTCTCAGAACATCAGTCTCGCGCCCTACAGATGTGGCAGAGGCAGAGCACAGTGGCTAGCAAAAAAGAAAAAGAAACAAAAAAACCCCTCAACCAATACGTGTTTATTCGGTAGCGAATTGCCTGACATTCAGTGGACCTTACTCCCCGGTAAGTGCTCATATCCGAGCAGCCTGAGGTAGGGATGAGGACCTCCCCTCTTATTTCTGCCCTGAATTCCTTAAGTGGCAACTTGTGATGTTAAGATAATACTGACCTACCTTGCCAGGCTGGTGTGAGGATTACAAGACAGAGTATTATGTGAACTGCTTTAGAAACTCTAAAGTTCTGCTAAAGGGCTGGGGTTAAACTATTGAGTTATGCGCCACCGGCAGTTTCTGCCGTTTGGGGTCCGGAGTGTGAGTGCCTTGGACGATAGCCTGGGAGACCAGGGCCAGAATCCTCACTCAGCCGCGAAGCTCCCTGGGTGACCTTGGGCCAGCCACTCCCACTCAGCCTAACCTGCCTCACAGGGTTGTTGTGTGGCTAAAGGGGGGGGGGGAGCCATGCTCACCACCTTGAGCTCCTTGGAGGACAAGGTGGCATATGAATGTAGTAAATAATAATAAATAAGAAACGAAGTTTTGTTTGACTTCCGTTGGCCAGGTAATCTTCTCTACCTGAGTGTAGTTGGAAACCTTGGGATTCAACCGAGGTTAGTTCCCATGAACTGACCATGAACCCTACACCTGCTTCTTGGGAAGGATGCCCCGTTTATTCCAAGTGGATCGATTCCCCATCCAGTGAGCCTTCGCTGGAAGCCTTCCTCCTCCTAACCAGGCTCAGTGCTGCGTCTTTGAGATCCTGCTAAGCTATGCCCTCGAAAGGCCAACACAAACCCCCCTTCCTAGGGGGGAGCTAGCATCAAACGTCTCCCTTCCGGGTGAGCCTTCTGAGCAAGGGCGCTGCAGCCTGGCTAGAGGTGCGGCACAACGCGTAGCGCGCCTACTCAGAAGTATGTCCTCCGCAATTCAATAGGTCTTACTTCCAAGTAAGTATCACAAGATATTCAAAAGCCATTGAAGACCTTACTCCTGAGTAAAATATGCATAAGGTGACGCGCATCAGTTTCACTGAAAATGAATTAAATTCTTACAATACCCCGAAGTTAAACTTACCGTTTTCAAGTGTTTTCAGGATCGGTGTGAAAGGGAAGAATACAGTTGGCTGCCTTTGAAGAACTGGTTCGAGATCCACCACCGTCCACCTGGACTGGGCGAGAGTGCTTGTAGTCAGTCGAGAAAATCCACTCTGCCGACTGAGTTTCATTTGGACTCGGCAAGCGAAAGGAAGCTCGTAACTCCCCTTCGCCTTCTGACCAGCTCCTGCCACAGGCAAGGCCTCTCGTGTGTATGTGCTGTCACTGTTGCGCGTGTGTTGTGCGCAGATTTCTGCATGAGCAAGATGGGGACTGATTGGAATCCCATTTACTCATCCCTCTTCTCGCGTCGCTATGAGTCTCCAAAGAGGAGCCCCGAAGTTTATCCAAAGACGACTTAGAGGAAGAAGACAGGCCTTCTCAGTGAATACGGCTCTGGAGGGCGGACAGAAGAGGAGGAATATAGGAGCATCGAGCTTTCAAACAACTTCCGAATTGCCCAGCATTAGGTTAAAGCCGTCCTTCTTGCTAACTGCGTTTCAAGTAAGCTAGAACCCAAATCTTTAAAGAAAAAGAAACTAGAATTCGAGTCCATCTAACCAATTTGTTTTAAAAGTCCCGAAACTCTTAACCCAACCAGGCGTGTTTTGGTTTCCACTAGGCACTTGAGGCTTCACGCGCTTTCTCTGATGCAGAGAAAGGTTCTAGCAAGCCACACTCAGTTCATTCTGAAAGGCAAGAGTAGTCTCGGTGGGTGATAGTCAACGTTCCTCCTACTCAAGAGTAGACCCACTGAAACCAATGATTTATGCTTTTCAAGCCGCCACCTCCCGCGTGGAGTATGATAATGTGGCTTTAATAGTAGTTGTACTTCAGGATTGCTATATTGGCTGCGATTGTGTGGAACGCGAGGCTGAATATCAGGTACAGTCAAAGATGAAGCACTTTTAAGGCCGGAGATTGAATGAGATATGCGGTTAACATTATAAGTGAAATCAATGAGTCATAAAAATACTTTGGCTGAATACTGTGCTATTATGTAAATGATTCCACTATTATCCTGATGCCCAGATGTCGAGAATACCCCTTTTAACAGAGGTTGCAATCCTAGTCGTGGACGGGAGTCAGCGGGGATGTCTAGGCAAGTATAACTCGTGGGAGCCTGCCCGATTGCAAATGTGTAAGGTAACCGATGGGTTTTCCTATCAAGTAATGTTCACAGGATCAAATAAACAAAGCAATATTTAAAGTCAAGTAGGCAAAGCAATAATATACATAGAGTACATAGAATAGGCAGCATCTATATATATAGGCCTCGACTGAGAGCCTAACAACCCAGTCACAGAATCGTAGCATTGTAGAGTTGGAAGGGACCACGTGGGTCATCTAGTTCAACCCATTACAAGGCTGGAGTATTTTTTTTGTCCAACCTCTGCCGACAAGAAAGCCCCTATTTTCAGTCCGACTTGTCCTAGGACTTCCATGGGCTGCAACTCAGGGAGTTGGCAGACTTTAGGCTTTTCTGATCTATTTTGCTTTTTACTAGAATCCCAAGATCTACCAAACAGATTCTAGTGCCTCTGAGCCCATTCGGGGCCTAGGAGTTGGTCTGCAGTATCAGAACTGAGCTGAACTCACAGTCCTTTCTCACAACCCCAAAACAACCCCCCCAGCCCCCTTCATTTCAGCAGTTTACTTTGGACGAAGCGGGAAGTAATTTTGCTAAACAGTTGGGAGTCTGAAACCAAACTGCTTGGGAATCTAGTGCATATCAGGCAAAGATTTACCGTAGATTCAGCTCTGTCTTTACTTGAGAATAAAGTGTATATTTGGGGGTAAGGTTGCAGTCCGATTCACAGTTTAGACGTGGAATGGTAAGCGTGCCAACAAGATTTGATGATGTATGAAACATGATACTCCAGGTTCATATGTGCATTTTAAATACGCATGTTATTCATACAGGCCATCTTGGAGGGGGGCTACTCTAAGCACAGTAAGCCCACTGGCAAGCAATATCAAGAGCTAAAATTAGTTCGTTATCTTTCCCGCATCTCTTTGCATTATACTGGAAAATAACAGACAGGTATTATTGTTTAAGTTAAGAAAGGGGGGGGGAAATGTCCAACAGCAATTTAATATATGGTTTGTGAGAATTTGGTCGGTCCTTACCAGAATACACATCTATAAACCATAAATAAAGCGTACAAAAACGATAAATTAATTCGATCGGAGTCGTTTACTCTCCCGGTAACATCAAAACTTCCTGTGTCAAATTACAATCTAAAGTCCATTTTTGGGTACCCCCCCCCCCCCGAGTTCACAACGCTACAGTCTTTTTGATGCTCAGTTTTGAAATCTAACACCGGTTCACACACACACTTATTTCTGTGTCACTTTCACACCCAAAAATAGATATATTTAACTCCCCGCAACAAACAAAATAAAGAAACAGACAAGGAGACTCCTAAAAGGAAACCTCCAACTCATATAAAATTTAAATCGGTGTCTGAAGAAAAGTGACGGCGGTCAAGAGCCGAAGCCCGCGGAACTGGATGTTTTCCAGGCCCCACGGTTGTTGGAGATCAATCCTGTTTTCCCGACGCCGGCGAGAAAAGAGTAGAAGAAAAAGGAGCTTTAAATTACACAACAGCAAACGTCGATTAAATATTACGGGAGCCTTTTCTAAACTAGGAGCGGGGCGCGAAGTCCAGGATTCTTTGCCAAAAGTGGTGCGCGGGAGAGGTGGGGTCAGTGCGCTCCTCATAGAAAGTTGTCCTTTTCATTTAAAAAATAGGGCTAGAGAATCTTTAGTTGATACAAAGGCGCCGGAGCTCCCAGGTAGTGGGTGGAGGCCACCGGATTGTTTGAGTCCGATGGGCTTTGGATACGGATTGGGATCGGGAGGCGACGCCGTGGAATAAACTGACCTGGCTTTGGGCACCGTTTGGATTCTTTCCAAAGTCTACATCATATCTCAAATCTCCTCCTGCCCAGAGAAGTCTCGGGTTTGTCCTGGGGAGAGAAAGAGGGCATTGGCCCTTAGGGGGTGGGCAGAGCCGAAGGGTGGGGTGCCCTTTAGGAAGAGTTCATGATGGGCCTGGAGTAGACCCCTTGGTAATAGGAGGCGTCTCCGGCCAAGGGCGAGGTCTCCAGGGCGCTTTTGTTCGTGACGGAGCCCATGGCCAGGCTGCCGGGCACCGGCGAGCCGTAGCTGCTGTAGTGCATCACCTGCTCGTAGGCTTTGAGGTCCATTTTGTGGTGCGGGTGGTGCGGGTGGTGCGGGTGGGGGTGGTGCTGGTGCGGATGATGCGGATGGTGGGGGTGCTGCTGCTGCTGCTGCTCTGTGGAGGACATCAGGTTGGTGATGGAGAAGGGGTGGTTGAAGGCGTAATGGTGCTCCGCCTTGAGGTGCGCCTCGTGGGAGAGCCCCGCGTGGGCGTGATGCTGCGCCAGCAGGTGCTGCTGCTGCTGCTGCGCCGGCGACGGGGCGGGCTCCGGGTGGCCCTTCAGGTCGGCCAGGGCGCGCTTGTGCTCGTGGCAAGGGGAGGCGCTGGAGTGCGGCGATTCCGGAGCCCCGTTGGGCAGGTCGCGTTCCTGCGGCGCCTGCGAGGCCGCCTTCTTACCTTGCGACGGGGCTCCCGCGGACGAGGCAGGCGAGGCGCCCTGATTCTGCTGCTGCTGCTGTTTGGAGCCCGGCGGCTTGTCGCACTTGAAGCGCTTCTGGCGCCGCAGGTAGCAGCCGTTCTCGAACATGTTGCCCGAGTCCGGGTGCAGAGTCCAGAAGGAGCCTTTGCCCGGCTTGTCCGGCGAGCGCGGCACCTTGAGGAAGCAGTCGTTGAAGGAGAGCGAGTGGCGTATGGAGTTCTGCCAGCGCTGCTGGTTCTGCCGGTAGAAAGGGAACAGGTCCATGATCCACTGGTAGATCTCGCTCAGCGTCAGCATCTTGTTGGGCGACTGCTGGATGGCCATGGTGATGAGGGAGATGTACGAGTAAGGCGGCTTGGCGTGCGTATAGCTCCGGCGATAGCTCTTGGCGTCGCGGGAGCGGCCCAGGCCCGCCGCTTGCCCGTACGCGCCGCTGCCGCCGGCCCCGACGGGACTCAGCGCCGAGTAAGCGCCCAGCGCGCCCCCCATCGAGCCGGCCTGCGCGCCCAGCGGGCTCAGGCTGGGGCTCAGGTGCGCCGCCATGCTGGCCATGGCCCCCGCGCCCGGAGAGAGGTTCATGCCCGCCGGGCCGGCCGCGTAAGACATGCCCATGGAGCCGCCGGACGCCACCGTCGTCATGTTGCCCGCTGTGCCCATGGCTGGCATGCTCATGTAGCTGTTCATGCCCAGCCCCGCGTTCATGGTGGAGTAACCCTGCAAAGGCGACAAGAGCGGGGAGCCCAGCGGTTAGTGGAGGTGGCCCACGGGTCGTCCCACCCGAGACCCCCAACTCCCTGGCCACGGGATCGTGGGCAACCCAGCCCTCAGCCCCAACCACAGCGCATTTCGAGGGAGCTTTCTTTGGTGTAACGGTCTCCTTCGGAGTCTGTGTGATACAATGCTGGAAGGTGAAAGTACCCAGCGCCCCAGTGAACATGGTCCAGGCACTCTTGGGCCCCTTGAATTTAAATGGAAGGCTACAGCAGGTGCTTGAATCTGAGGGGCAGTTAAATTGAAACCGGTCAGATTTACATCCGAGTAAACACGGCCCGGAAGCTGTACGCCGGCTCCCTGGCCAATAAAGGGAGATGAGCGCCGCAACCCCAGAGTCGGTCACGACTGGACCTAGTAGTCAGGGGTCCCTGAAACACGGGAGAGGATCGGCTTGTAAATCTCGCCAAATACAATTTAAAAAGGGGCAGGGGGAGCGCCTAACTTAGACTCGATCGTGTCTATGGTTAGGAGAGGGGTCCAAGCATTGCAAACTTGGATCCCAAATGCGCTAAGCTGATACATGTCCCAGTGAAATCGATGACATACAAAACAACAACAACACCTGTTAGGATCTGAACCTTAATGCCACAGGAGAAAGTCGACCACTCTGGTCATAACAGTATTCCTGCACCCTCATTTTAAAAATTCCCGTTGGCTTTAATGAGCCTTTGCCCAAGTAACGTGTTTCTTATTGCGATGGAAGAAAAGGAGGACCCAGGTGGGTGTTTAAAATATTTCCTTGTTCGTTGGCTGGGGAATTGTTCCTGTTAAAACCCAAATGCTAATGCAAATCTACCAGAAAGCAAGCCCGCTCTCTACCGCACACACTTTCCCGGTCTAACCGTGCAATCCTATGCTTGCTTACTCAGAAGTAAACCCCACTGTGTTTCGCGGGACTCACCCCCAGCTAAGCGCGCAGAGGATTAGAGCCTCAGACCCCCATATCTGACTCCCCCGAAGCCTTTCGGTTTCCAATCCTTAGCGATTCTCTTGGGTTTCAATGCAATTTACTTCCCAAGTCACTTGTGTTATAGTTTCTTAACCCAACAGAAGCCGGGTCCATCAAAACGACTCGATAGAATTTGTGTTTCGTTTCGGTAGGATTCGATTTCAACCCGAATTTCTCATACACTGACTAGGGAATATCCGTCGTGATCTTCCGACAACTTTGTTTCTTTACTGCGGGGGAGGATTGCATCGAAATCACTTGGGGGTCAAGACCTCAGCCCTAGGCAGATTTAAACGCCATGGAAATCGGCGTGGGGGCTCTGTTCAAAATCCAAGGGTAAAAATGGGGCTGACGGCTCCAGGAGGGAACCTGAAATGTGATTTGACTCAAGGAGGGAAAAGATCTCGGTTGTCAAGACCCGGCTGTTTTCTGGAGCAAAGGAAGGAGGCACGCAACCGGGAGAGCGGCAGGAGCTTGTGCGTAAAGCTTTGCTCCGCTCATTCAAGAAAGAATTCTTGTCCGGCTTTGGGTTTCATTTGCCCCCAGACTCCGAGCCCTCCCAGGGCGAGATTTCGAGCAATAAATGCGCCCCCTCTTCCCCTGGTTCCTTATAGCTCCCCCCTCAAACGCCCTTCCTCTCCCCCCCAACCTCTCTCTGCCAAACACAACTTTGTTAGGATAGCGCGGCTAGGCATGGCAAAGGATTTGGAGGCTTCGCAAGTCAATATTTGATCACAAAGTTAATATTATCTCAAGGCTAACACAGTGTTGTATAAAAAGAGGGCGAGAGGGAGAGAGAGAGAGAGTCCTGTTTTTTAGCGGGAGGAGGAGGCTTGGGGATTGGGTGGGGGACCCACACACAAACAGAGAGAGCGAGAGAGACACCCACCCACGCAAAGAGACAGAAGTTGCCATTTACCTCCGGCTCGCCGTAGTAGTTGCTCCACTCCGTGTGCTCGTGTCCTTCCATTTTCACGACTCCTAGCATACTGGAAGCGGAGTGCATGGCAGTTTAAAATTTAACAGCCACAACAAGCGACGACAGAGGGAGAGAGAGCAATCCAAAAAAAGGGGGGGAGAAAAGGAAAACACCCTCCTCGGTAGCCCTCCCTCCTTGCCTCGTTCCCTCTCTCCCTCCCTCCCTTCTCCCTCCGTCTTTCCTTCCTTCCCTCCCTCCCTCCTTCTTCCCCCTCCCTCTATGTGTGTGTTGGGGGAGGGGGAGGGTGGGCTCGCTTTGCGTGGGGTTTCTCCCTGCCCGCTATTGCGGCTGCCGCTGCCGCTGCTACTCCTACTGCTTGGGTGGGTTTCGCTGAGAAGAGTTGCCCGGAGGCGAAGGCAAGGAGGAGGAGGAGGAGGAGGGTGGAAGGAGGAGGAGGAAACGAAGTGGTGCAGTGACGTGGGTGCCGGAGTGATATAGCAGCCAGAGGCCAAGCTCGCCTCCAATCCCCAGGTCTAGGCAGGCGATTTGAATAATCAGCTCCCACCTAGGGCTCTCCTCGCCAAGACGCCGGCTGCTGCCCTTGAGCACCCGTGGGCGCAACCTGGGGGGAGGCTTTCTGCCCCCCTGTTCTGGGACTAAAATCACCTTCTTATGCCATACCCTGGTCATGAATCTGGAAGGACTACCTCCCGGTTTCCTACGGACTTGGATAGTTTCAATGCTCTAGTTCACCCATCCGCACGCCTCCCTCCAGGCCGTGCTGCTGAAGAACATTTCTACGGTTGCTTTCATGTTTTGCGGTGGATTGCTCAGAGGGGGCTGACCCTGTATATCTAGGGATTTTA
This sequence comes from Podarcis raffonei, assembly GCF_027172205.1. Classification (NCBI taxonomy): domain Eukaryota; kingdom Metazoa; phylum Chordata; class Lepidosauria; order Squamata; family Lacertidae; genus Podarcis; species Podarcis raffonei. The sequence goes on from NC_070608.1 coordinate 90,759,908, forward strand.
TGTTACGATCGTCATCAACAATCACAACAAACATCTTCCTCCAAGGAACTTGCGAGGTTGAATAGAAATGCTTTAAATGTATGTATGCATACAATATAGTCAAGCCAGGCACATAGTTCGTTGATTACTATGGGGATTTAGACGTTTGCTTAAGGTTGCGCAGTCCCATGCACACTTAGTAGGTGGTCCTATTGGAATGTATAGAATGTATTGGATTGAAATCAATAGGACTGAAAAGTCCATGCCTTAGACTGGATCGCACCATAGGCAGAGAAAAGAAATAAAGTTGATGCTTTAACCATGGTCTTCAGAAGGTAACTAAGGAAAACTCCGGCAGCCACAGTCCATATTTCGACTTCGGTTGAAATGCTTGGATTTCAAAACTTCCAGAGGAACTAGGCTGATAGTAATCACATTGGCCTAGCCATAATAATTCCCATCCACTTCCCAAACTATTCGTTTGGCATAAAGGGCGGACGGGGGTCGTAAGGAAGGCATTTCATTTCCCTAGTTCTAACTCTGCTAAAGATTTCAATAGAAGATTGACTGGTTCGGTGACAGCTAAAATGGAACCTCTGCCCTCAGGAGCAGTATATCTTTGAGTACCTGCTGCTCTGGACAACCAACAGGAAATGGCGTCAGAAACAGAACGCGGCCCTTTGGTGATGCAGCAAAGCAGTTCTCCCGCGGCCCCCTTGCGCTCCTGGCCATCCGGAAGGGCCTCGCGCCCTGGGCATCCACCGCCGCCCCCGACCTGCCTTCAGAGCAGGCGGCCAGCAGGAGCTCGCCAGGTGTACCCGGCACCCTAAGGGTGACCCATCGCCAACATTTCGTAACTAAAGCAAACCGCCTCGAAGTCACCCAGCTGGGCTAGTGCGAAATGTTCCAGGAGAACCGCTGAAGAAAGACTGGCAGGGACTCGGTCGGCCAGCCGCACTGAGGCGCCTTGGCAGCGAGCGCAAGCGAAGGAGCGGGCGCGCACGAAGAAAGGAACGGTCAGGCGACCCCAGAGCAAAGGGCTTCAGCGGATTGAGGGAACCAGCTTTGAGCCGGCAGGTCGGCCTCACGGAGACCTTAGCCCGGCGACGTTCAAGGGGCCCGAGGCTCCAGGATCGCCACAGTCAACTCTAGGAACGCAGGAAGCGTCTAGAGAGCGTGACTCCCCCGGCAATTTCTGTTGAAATTGTCGGGACGGGAATGCGCTTCGGAGCTGCGCCATCGTCCCGCACGTTTCAGCGGGAGACTTGGGCGTCTCTTTGCGTGCAAAGGCTCCGTGGGACTTGAAAGTGCTTAGCGTGGAGTTGCACCCTGTGGTGGGCCGGCAGGCAGTGCCCTCTCTTCCGCCAGAATCAGCTGAAATGCCCTCTTGTTTCAGCAGGAGAGAAACGTTTCATCCCTTTCAAATCCGAGGCCTTCAAAGTACCTCGTTCTGGCTAGATCCCGCACTAAAGCATGTAAGCTCTCAAGGAGAGTTGGGGAAACGGATGACCTCCAGGTGTCGCTGGACTCCAGTTCCCACCATCCCTGACCATTTGCCGGGCGGACAGGTGCTGATGGGAGATGGAGTTCAGTGTCATCTGCAGCGCCACAAGGCCCCCTCCTTTGGTCTAAGATGAAGGCCTGCTGTTCAGGCAGGTCTGGTAGTCTATTCCAGAATTATGATAAAGAGCTGCTGTCGCCGAGCAGGAAATGTATTGCTCAAAGGCGCTTTTTTCTTATTCCTGGGGAAGTACTACCAGAATCAAGGCTGCGCATGGAAAAGAGGCTGGAGCTTTCTCGGATGAAAGGAGCAAGCGATCCAGGGTTTGCTTTAATGCGGAAATGTCTGCTCTCTTGTTTAAAAGATGGCATTCGTGTGAGCAAGGATGCCACTGGAAAGCGAACTCTCCTCGAATGTGGCATTAGCGCTTTCTTCCCTTCAAAGCGATTCGCAGGCGCGCGATCTCAGTCAGAAGTCACCCTATTATAGCAATGCTTTCCCGGCGGTTTTAGCGGGCAGGAGGCTGGGTCTTGGCGCGGACCTTTCCCGAGCGCCACCACTCGAGAACTTCCTGGCTCGCTCCTTGATCTCCCATGCATTCAGGTGGACTTAACTTCCAAAATCAACCTACAGTATTTGGGTTCGTGGCAAGGAAGGGGCCACTTCGGACGGGGGAGGGATTCAGAAACTCACCAAGCCCTCATCAAAGTGAACGAGCTTTGTTCAAAAACAAAGCAACAATAAGTATTTGTTGCCTTTCTGTTACTTTTTAAAAAAAAAAATATCACAGCAAAGAATAGACTAAAGAATTGACTAAAACGTTGGGAGGACGGGACGGCAGGTAAGTCCCGCCCTGCCTAACCGATCACAAGACTTGGCGCACGTACACCATTTGAATGGCAGTGCCCATCAACTTGGGGGAGGACGGCCACCCCCTACGTATAGACTCCACTGTGCAGTTCTCTTGCGCGAACCCTAATGATGCGTCAAAGAGGCGCATCTCTGATCACTTTAAGTGTGGTTTGAAAAGAACAACTACACGTGCGCTGACGTTATCAACCACCTATTGGGGGATCTTTCCTTTCCTTTAATAATAGGGATCAGTATGTGTAGGACATGTGAGCAGCTCCGAGATTTTGATGCTCCTGAAGTGGAATAATTATAAATTGTCTGAAACACTCTGAAAAGCGGATCTCCCCACCACCACCACCGCGCGCGAAGCAGAGCCACTGGATTGGCTGGCTTGTTGGCAGGGCAATTCAGCGGATGCATCAATGGGCAGGTGCTGCTTCTGCACCTGGAGCACCTGGAGCTGCAAGGAAAAGGGTGATTCTTCAGAGAGGAATCCCATTTGTCTCCTCCCATTGTTCAGACACGGCAGGGGAAAGGCGGGCAGGCAAGCAAGCAGCGCTCACTACAATTTGCCAGGTGTCTTCCACTGAAAAGAAGGGAGCCCTGTCTTTTTTCCCTTACCTGAAAAGCCAGGTCAGTGCCAGCTAGCAAAGGAGCGGGGTCCCCCTCTGGCTTTTCTGAAAGGGCCCCCCCACCTCCTCACTCCCTTGCACATCAATGAGCACCCCAGGAACCGATAGCTTGTAGCATGGCCCTGCCAAAGCAAGCCTCTGAAACTCATGGGTCATCTCCACATTTATTTATTTATTTCATAAAATTGATACACCCCTTGATTTCTTTTTTTAAAAAACACTCTTCAAAAATTGCCTCAGTTTTCTGAGCAGCTGGGTAGGTGCCAATCCCATAAACAATTTTTTTTGTTTTTTAGGCCAAGAAGTGTTTCCTTTTGTCTGGCCTAAACTGAATCCCAATTCGCTTCCCTGGTGACCCAGAGCTCTCCTCTCCCAAATAGCCACTGCTGCCTTCATGTCCATACCACCCATGTGGCTTCCTGCTGGTTTTTATTTATAAAGCCATAAGTTGTCTAGTACAGGTGTGGGCAGAGTTCAAGTTTGTTGGAAGTACGGTCGTCGTCCCCCCAGAACCCTAGGATCTACCAACCAGAGCCAAGTGTAAAAGAACAGGTGCCTCTGGACACATTCTGAACCTGAACCTGATCAGTCTTTCCCAACAGAAATCAACTCCTGGTTAGCTTTCCTCATTTCAGCAGCCTAATTTAGATGGGAGAAGTTATTCAAAAAATTAGTAGCAAGAAACTATTGCAGATCTAGTGCCAATCACTCAGAGATCTACCAGTAGACCCAGATCTACCTCCCTCCCAACCCTGGTCCATGAGGGTACCTGGGGGATCCTTACTCTCTTATGAACCAACCCAGGAGCTAAATTCTTCAATGACAGTCTTCTCCAGATGCCACCGCCTGTCTGGCCACCAGGGACATGGCCTATTCTGGTTGTGAAAGTCCAGTGGCTCACAGCGACCCACTTGATAACTTTATTGTTATATTTTAGGTGCCAAGCAAAGGCTCTCTTGTTTCTTTGGGTGACCTATTTGGGTGCTGGGTTTTACCGCATCAGATGGTTGCATTTTGCCTCTTTGTGACCTGTTGCTTTTATGGTTTCTTCTGTACTATAGTGTGGTTGCAGTTATGCAATGTGTACTTTTGTGACATTGATTTTCTGAAAGTGCTATTTACAGCAGGGTACAAGTGTTTTCAAACAAATAAACCTGTATCAGCTTCAATGAAAATTTGGAACATTTGTAGCTGAGGCTGGTCTGGGAATCCAATTCCTTTTGTAGATCCAGTGAAGGTTGGATCCATTTGTATTCATGACACCACTCATATCCTTTTCTTTAAATGCATGTGAAAGTTTAAGAAGAAAAGAAAAGAAAACGCCCTGAATTTTCTCAATCAAGAAAATGGATCTCTGGCAGGTGTGAGAAACAAAGCAATTGCAGCAGGAAATTTCAAGCCAAGCCCCCTTTTTTGGTTGAGGAAGTGCAATCTTTCAGAGTCCCCAGGGATCCTCAGAGGTGTTAATCTCTGTTTTCTTTCCAGCAGCTCCATAGAGTGAATCTGAGATCCACATCTACAGTGTAGTGTGACTGTTCCAGGGAGTCTCTTTTGCAAAGTGTAAGAATCCATAATGGCTTTCCTGTAAATGGTACCTAGGGACTGATTAATCCTGTTATAGCTTTACATTGCTGTTAGGTCCCAATAAACACTTGTGGGGGGAGGTTTAGCTCTCTCTTTCAAAAAGCTAAAACATCACAGAGTGGGTGGAAATTACATGCTGATAGGCAAACCATGAGCTTGTCCTGAACTTTGGAAGAAGAAAGGAAAAGGAAACTATGGGGATTAATATACAGAAACCACTGATTACACTGGATTGTGGAGTAGCTTCGATGAGCAAATTGAGGTTGTATCTATTAACATTCATCTCCTAATGTCTTGCCAGGAAGCTTTCTTTTCCCCCAAAGAAAGGCTACCAAAGGCTAGTGGAGCCCATGAATATCTTTACAAATGCTTCAAAGCTCCTGGGCCTGACCACAACAGAGTTTCAGCTGCTTTAACATCAAGCTCAGTAAACAGATTATTAAAAGTTTGAGATTTAAGAAAAGTTTTTTTAAAACGATGCTTTTAATTTTAATATTCTTTATTTAAAAGAAAGAGAAAAGGCAGATAAAATTCTAGCATGATTTTAAAATAGCATACAAGGAGAAATGTAACCTCAATAGAATTGCCGTGTACCTTCTCTCTGATACCTCCAAAGGTTTGCTCCAAAACACTGCTGTTGAGCAGTTCCAGTAATTTATATCTGAGAATTTAAGGGGTCATTCCTGAGCTGAAACGACCCCTTCAAAATACAGGGACATGTGTGGTGTTTTTAAATCCCTATAGTTTAAACCAACAAGGGGCCAGGCTGCCTTTGCGTTGTCATCACGGACCCCTCAGCTCCCCCAACATTTGCCTGATCAAACTGATCAGCTACACATATCAGTGTTGGCCCACTCAGCATAGAGTTCACCATTATAACTCCATCTTTGTTTCTTGTAACTCGGAAACATTTCTCATTTTCTGACAGGTGGAACAGAAGGGGAGTGTGACCGGTTTGCCTCAGGGGTGTCGCAGGGGGCGCTGCAACTATGATGTAGAATGCAAGGTGAGAGGCAGGGTGTGCACACGCCGAATTTTGGCATTGCACAGGTTGCCACTGAAATTTGAGACCCCAAGGTCTGCCACTGCATCCAATGAAGCTGAATGTTGGAAGATTTAGGACATATGAAAGAAAGTACCTTTTCACACAATGCATTGTTAGACTATGGACTTTGTTTCCAAGGGAAGCAGTGATGGCTTCAAAATGGGATTCAACAAATTCATGGAGGTAAAGGCTATCAAGGACTACTAGCCAAGATGCTTCTGAATACCAGCTCCTGGAAGCCACAGGAGGGAAGAGTCTTCTTGTGCTCAGGTCCTGCTCCTGGGCATCCCACAGGCATCTGATTGGCCATTGTGAGAACAGGATGCTGGGCTAGATGGGCATGGGCCTGATCCAGCTGGGCTCTTCCTCTGTACTTATGCATAAATGGTCAGCTGCTACCATAGTTTTTTGTCCTGGATGTTCAGTACAGAGGAACACAGGAAATTGCTTCATACAGAATCAGACACAGCGTTGCGTCTATCTCAGTATTGTCTACGCTGACTGGCAGCAACCCTTTCAGACAGTGAGTATCCCCCAGCCCTACCTGGAGATGCTGGGGATTGAAGACGGGACCTTCTGCACGCAAGGCAGACGCTCTTTCCCTGTGCCCTGGCCCTTCCCTGAAAAGAATGTCATAATGTAGTGAATGCATGGTCAAACAACTTACATTGTTACATTGGCCTACACCTTCACTGCATGTTGAGATGTTCTGTTCTGAATCTGTATTCAGAGCATTTCCATTGCATTTAGGATGTTCCCTCTATCTTCACCCACATTGTAGTGAACCCAGCTCCTCAAGGTTCTGCCCTGAATGGCTGGTTTAGATGCCAGAAGTGGCCAATAGCATTGGGAAGCGACTGATGGCGTTGGTTGCAGGAGCAGCAGCTGGGGCAACAGCAGCAGTTCCATGAAAATAATTGTAAACAAATATCTGTCATTAATGTAAAACAGTCTCTTGCTCCTCATCCTACCTGTGGGACAATAACTAAAATCTGAATGCAAGATTTGTGTTTTATGGGCAGGCAGTGTTTGCATCCTGCTTAGGAGGCCAATTTTTCATGGAGCGTAATTTTTTGTTTTCTAAGACACAAACCCAGTTAAGAAGAAGAAAATTAGAAAATACCCATTACTACACTGAGGGAAAGAAATTTGGTGACCATCTAATTAAGAGACAGATTTCTGATAATAGAAATCATATGGTAATTGTCACAATAATACAATAATTATTTCTTAATTATTTGAAGAACTCTACAGCTCAGTCTTTTTTCTTAAAAAAAGCAAATTTCACGTTTAATGGGTCATCTTATTTTCGGAACATATTTTCGGAAGTTGCAACCATTATGATCAAACCATCATTTTTGCAATTTGCACAGACTGGACACAACGGAACAAAATTTATTCTTGGCTAAGTACCACTGAAAGCAATGGAACTGGACTTAATTGTGATTAGTCAAGACGACTGATTTTTTTAAAAAAATAATTTTTATTAACCGACCAATCAAATCAAATCAAATCACATCACATAAATTATGAATTACAAAGCCGAATTTTAAATTTTTGTTGGGGGGACCCATATTTCAAGTTCCGAAGGGGGATTCCGATTATCTTCTTGCTGCTGCGTTAATATCCACAAATCTGTCCAAATAATGTTCATAATTCTATCCAGTCTTATCTTGCTGTTTCCACATCTCATCTTGTTCATATATTTTTCTTTTTTTCTTTATGATCTCTTCTGATAATCTCCTTAAGCAGGTAAACACCAATTATAATCCTGTGTGAATTTTTCCGTTTGTCCAATCATCATATCAAGATGGTTTCCATATATCATCACTTTCATAAATAACAGCACTCTTTCCATCATTAATCTCGCAAATCTGTCGCTCTTTAGTCCCTCTGAGGAGGCTCACCCACAATATGAAAACAGATCTGTTCCTCCTCCCAGACGTAAGTTTTTTGACAGAACTTGCCAAAATGGCGACGCTATTTTTTGCTGCGTCATTCCAAAGCTCTTATGCTTTCCACGATCTTCTTGAAACATGCTTTGGTTAAAAAAGTATCTCCACACAGTCCTAAATCCACAGCTTAAGTCATTTAAACGGCATTTCTGATTTGTGAGTTTTTTTGGGGGGGGATTCTTGGTTAATCACATAGAGAAAAGAAAGGAAAGTTTTCCCCCCTCCCCCATCCAGTCCCGTTGCTGGACATACCGAGCCTTGGTGTGTCTTCTCATGATTTATTCTTGTTCCTCCGACCCGTCTTGTTTATCAGAGATCTCTTCAGTTAGCAGTCTTTACTCCCCCTTCTTCCTTGAAATATGTGCATTAGCTTCCTCCTAATTGTTTCTTTTGATGTTGCTGCAGCTAGAGGCGCGAATCAGAGACAGCGTCCAGGAGCGCCGAGATCCGCACAAGGGCTTTCTGCCTAGTGCCCCCACCCCCACAAATTTGGGGGTGGTATAGGGCACAGCAGGCAAGGGCAGTCCCCGCCACACGCTTGGGGGGGGGCAGGGAGGCTGTTTACTCCCATCACAGCCTCTTAATTACCTCGTGTGGGTCGGAGAGATGTTATTGTCAGCCATCTTCCAATGCGCCCCTAGTGGCCCCCCAAGACAACTGATTTTAATGGGGCTTAGGTCAAGTTTTAATTTCATAGTTTTGGGAGCAGTATGAATGTGACATCTCCATGGCTTCTTACTGATACAGTACCCTTGAGTGAGCCAAAAGGGGTAGACTTACCATTTCTAGGGGGTGGCTTCATGGTTTCAAGAGTGTAATATCCTTCTCAGGATTTCCAAGGGAAATTCAGCAAAACCTAAAGGGGTGAGTTATTTTACACAAACTCACAAACTCCAGCCTTCACGCTTATTCCTTAAATTTATACACCTGCTTTCTACATTACATTCTTCCAGTCTCTGAATTTTTTCCTTTTTTCTTTCTACAGGAAAGATTGCCTGAGAGGGGGACACTAACATAATCAATTCATAGAATCATAGAATCATAGAGTTGGAAGAGACCACAAGGGCCATCGAGTCCAACCCCCTGCCAAGCAGGAAACACCATCAGAGCACTCCTGACATATGGTTGTCAAGCCTCTGCTTAAAGACCTCCAAAGGAGGAGACTCCACCACACTCCTTGGCAGCAAATTCCACTGTCAAACAGCTCTTACTGTCAGGAAGTTCTTCCTAATGTTTAGGTGGAATCTTCTTTCTTGTAGTTTGGATCCATTGCTCCGTGTCTGCTTCTCTGGAGCAGCAGAATAAATTCAATTTATTGTATATAGACAAAGGCTGTGAACAACAGAGGGCAAATATTAAGACATTCATCTAAATCACACAACATATCTTTAAAATTACACAGCATAAAATTTTGAAATCACAATTCATTAACATAGCTGGAGCAAAGCTTCTTAGCTGCCAGAGCAAATTTGGCCACCAGATGTGAAATTCGCAGGTATTTATCAGCTAAGAGTTCAGCCATCACTTGGGGGGGGTTATCTGAGACTGAGTAGGGAATAGAAGATAAAAAAATTATCTAGGTGCCATATAGAGATAAGGACGTGAAGACAAGTGTAATAAATATATCTGAGGCCCCACAGAAAAGGAAATTAGAACCCTGTTGTGAGGCTACCACCCTAAAATCTGCCAGACCTGCCCCGTTCTTCTCACTAACACCGCAGGCTCTGTTCCATGGTGAGCTGGTAGTGCTGTCACTCATCCCTCCTGCGAAATGTTAGCACTGGGATTTCATTTTTCAATATTTTATTTCTTATGAGAAAATATTGGCAAGCTTTATTCATATTCATATTAATCATCAATCATTGATTAATACATGTTCTACTTATAGATGAACAAATCTTCCAAAACAGGAGCAATCCATAAATGATTATGAACATTGCTTCAGGAAGGGAGTGCCAGAATATGTGCGGCTCTGATGCTGAAGTGGCTGCCAAACTCCATTCTATGCTCACCTTGGCACACGGGGCTCTCTCTCCTGGAGTTCTTCCATGGACTGTCGGTGGCAGGCACCCAATGGTTCTACTCAGTGCTTTTTTTCCTGGGGGCATGCAGGGGTATGCATACCCCTAAACATTTTGTGAATCTTTGTACTTTTGTCCATTTACTGTATTTCCCCCCCTGATTTGAACTATAAAATGGTGATTTTCTTGAGTCAAAATGTGAGTACCCCTAAACATTTTTTTAAGAAAACAAAAGCACTGGTTCTGTTCCTTCTTCCTAGGCCATTTATAGAGAGTAGCAATAGAGGGATTTTAGCAATGGGAAGTGACATGCAGGATATCCCTCCTCGGCTGCTTAACATTTGCCTGAAGCTACTGGATGACGACATCATCAGGGGTTTTGGAATGAGGTGCCATAAATACGCTGATGAAACCCTGCTCTTTCTCTCTACTGCATCTGCATGTGGAGAGGTGATGTTGGATCCAGACACAACGGAGGTACTGCTGTGTATTGTTGGTTCCCAGGTGCAAGGAATTGGAAGATAACCTGGTCTGAATGGGTTGCCCTCCACTTGAAAGAGCAGGTATATAGCTTGGCTTCAGGACCTATCTTTGTTGCTTCAAATCCAGGTATCTCCAGTTGTGAGGCATGCCTATATGCAGCAACAGCTGGTTCACCTGCATAAATAAATTCTGGCCACAGTTACTCATGCTCTGGTCATATTGGAATATTGTAATGTGTTTTTCACAGAGCAACCCTTTGAGACAGTCCAGATGTTGCACCTGTTGCAGTGTGCAGCACCCTAAACACTGGTGTGCACTGTTGACCAGACAGCACTGGTTCTAAAAGATCTGCATGAGTTTGCCAATTTGCTTTCAAGCACAATTTAATTTGCTTAGGGTTGACACAAAGAGCTTTCAGTGTCTTGTTTCCAAATACCTGAAAGAGTGCCTTCTACAATATCAACCAGGTTTTATGATTGGCAGGGGAAACCGTACTTGTGATCCCACCCCCAAGTTAAGCATGGGGTGGGGTGATGGTGTTTGAGAAGGCCTTGATGGTGGTGCCCCCCAGATTGTGAAATGCCTTTCCCTCTAAGGTGCACCAACATTACTTTTCAATGGTAGGGAAAGATCCATCTCTTTGCCCAGGCCTTTGGGGATGGGTGAAGCAGTCTGGGCATATATTTTGAAGACAACCACCTCCTTCTGCAGAATGTTGCTTTAGTTGTTTTACTACTATTATGCATGTTTAATGATGTTATGCAGTTTAGATCAATGCTGTATTGTTTTATTTAAGTATGTACTCAGACCTGGAATCATTTAGTGAAGGGTAGGTTATAAATGTTGTGATTTAATTCAGTTTAGTTAAATACAGGGAAGGCAGGGGAAGCTGGGGTCACTAGGAAGAAGAATAAATTGTGCTGAATCGTCTTTCCAAGTTACATCTGCAGAAACCAATAGAATGGTAGCTTTCAATATTAGTAGGCCATTGCAGCAATTTTTACACACACACACACACACACACACACACACAGAGAGAGAGAGAGAGAGAGAGAGAGAGAGAGAGAGAGAGAGAGAGAGAGAGAGAGAGAGAGGAATCTATAGTTCACAAGCCAGCACTGTTTGGCTTCATGGCCAAGTCTGACATGACATAAAAAATCACAGTCTCCCCGGATCTTCCCCATCCATCAAATCACCTGTGGGATCAGAGCTGTAACAGCAGGGAGGGAGGAGTTTTGAGTCTTTCCCTCACATTGTGCCTTCATTTGAAACCACATACAGTACACAATCTGAAGCTGTACCCATCATGGAAGAGCAGCTGATAGCAGCTTTGGAGGGGAGTTTAAATCTGAAAAGTAACGTGGGGGAGGGTTAAATAAATATCTCCCCAAGCATTCCATCCTTTCCCAAAGTGCCTCTGCACAGATCTTCCACATCACATCTGCTTTGGTCCTCATCCTCACCATTCACAAACTGAGATTGTACCTGAACACACCCAACACTGCCCTTTATGTGTGCAGTGCAGGAGAAGATCAGTTGTGGTAAGCAATCGGTCTTTCAAGGGAACTAGTTCACCATTACCATTTTTCTCAGATGCCTGACCAAGTTTATAAGGCACCCAAGGGTGTTTCATACACTGTTTGGAAACCTCTGTGCCAGTACAATGCATTCAGTTTGCTTCCAATAGCAGATGCCTGACACATACTAGAATTTTGGAAATAAGCACAGAGGGTGTGTGCGTGTAAATTGTCTCTGAGTTAGCCCGTAAGCAAAACAACCATTGGAACTTATGAAAAATTATGAAAAGCCTCCAAAACAAAATAAATAGCATCCATCTGTTGGCTGTTTACTGTATCCCACATGACTTCCACATGTCTGATGCTCTCATCTCACACATTTAGTTAGGTAAACAAGAAACGCAGAAGGCTGGTGCAAGGTCCGGAACAAAAGATTTGGTATTAAAAATGTAAAGTTAACACACTCATCTCGGGACTGTGTTATCTCACTGAGCATTTTGAATGTTAAAGTGCCACATCCTTGTGTGGTATGAGAGATGTTTTGTCCTTCTAATCCATGCTAAGAGCTAATCACAACAACCTCTCATTTCGTTCACCTTCCTTCCTCTCTCATTTATAGCTACTTTTCAAGTATAGAAACTTTTTTTAAAAAAGATATTTATTAAAGTTTCAAAAAAGGTTACAAAATAAGAAAAAGAAGGGGGAAAAGAGAAAATACAAAAAACAGAAAAATAAAAACAGTTAAAAACAAATCAATCTTTTCATATCTTGTCTTTCATTTACTTGTTTCCCTGACCTCCTCACACCTCCCTTTTTTTGTATTCCAGTTCAGTTAGTTAATTCAGCAAATCCTTTCCCTCCTTGTTTTTAATCTTAATCCTTTACCTTGATATATTATAACTTTACATTCTCACCTGTTAACAATCCATTTTTACATACTCCTTTATAACATTGCTGCTAAAACCACTTAACTTCATTCCGACATCATTCTAACCTTCATTAATTTTGCAGTATTTCTGTAGATAGTCTTTAAATTTCTTCCAATCTTCTTCCACCGACTCTTCTCCCTGGTCTCGGATTCTGCCAGTCATTTCCGCCAGTTCCATATAGTCCATCAACTTCATCTGCCATTCTTCCAGGGTGGGTAAATCTTGTGTCTTCCAATACTTCGCGATGAGAATTCTTGCTGCTGTTGTTGCATACATAAAGAAAGTTCTATCCTTCTTTGGCACCAATTGGCCGACCATGCCCAGGAGAAAGGCCTCTGGTTTCTTCAGGAAGGTATATTTAAATACCTTTTTCATTTCATTATAAATCATCTCCCAGAATGTCTTAATCCTTGGGCACGTCCACCAAAGGTGAAAGAATGTACCTTCAGTCTCATTACATTTCCAACATTTATTATCGGGCAAATGATAGATTTTTGCAAGCTTGACTGGTGTCATGTACCACCTATAAATCATTTTCATTAAATTTTCTCTTAAGGCATTACATGCCGTAAATTTCATACCAATGGTCCATAACTGTTCCCAGTCAGCCAACATAATGTTATGTCCGACATCTTGTGCCCATTTTATCATAGCAGATTTCACCGTTTCATCCTGAGTATTCCATTTCAACAGCAAGTTATACATTCTTGATAATATCTTAGTTTGGGGATCTAACAGTTCTGTTTCCAATTTTGATTTTTCCACCTGGAAACCAATTTTCTTGTCCAAATTGTAAGCCTCCCTTATTTGATAATAATGAAGCCAATCTCGCACTTTGTCTTTTAGTTTCTCAAAGCTCTGCAATTTCAATTTATCTCCTTCTTGTTCCAAGATCTCCCAATATTTTGGCGATTTGGCCTCCATATTGAGCTTTTTCTGAGCCTTCGCTTCCATCGGTGATAACCACCTTGGGGTTTTATTTTCAAGTAAGTCTTTATATCTTATCCAGACATTGAACAGTGCTTTCCTGACAATATGATTTTTAAATGCTTTATGTGCTTTGACCTTATCGTACCACAAATATGCATGCCACCCAAATACATTATTGAAACCTTCTAAATCCAAAATGTCTGTGTTCTCAAGAAGCAGCCATTCTTTCAGCCAGCAAAATGCAGCTGATTCATAATAAAGTTTAAGGTCTGGCAGGGCAAATCCACCTCTTTCTTTTGCATTGATTAGTATTTTAAATTTTATTCTGGGCTTCTTGCCCTGCCAGACAAATCTAGAAATATCTCTCTGCCACTTCTTGAAACAGTCCATTTTATCCAAAATTTGCAATGATTGAAACAAAAACAACATTCTTGGCAATACATTCATTTTTATAGCAGCAATGCGGCCTAGCAGGGAAAGCTTCAAATTTGACCATATTTCTAAATCCTTTTTCACTTCTGACCAACATTTTTCATAGTTATCTTTAAATAAATTCAGGTTCTTAGCAGTCATATTAACCCCCAGGTATTTTACTTTCTTAACCAGTGTTAAACCTGTCTCCTTCTGAAACCTCTCTTTCTCAATCGGTGTTAGATTTTTCTCTAGAACCTTAGTTTTTAACTTGTTCAACTTGAATCCTGCAACCTGACCAAATTCTTGAATCAATTCCAATACTCTTTTAGTACTAGATTCTGGCTCCTGTAATGTCAGTACTAAATCATCTGCAAATGCTTTCAATTTGTACTGTTTGGCTCCGACTTGTATACCTTTAACCAACTGGTCCCTTCTAATCATATTTAAGAGAACCTCCAGGACCGAAATAAAGAGCAATGGGGAAATTGGGCAACCATGTCGTGTCCCTTTCTCTATCTTAAATTCCTCCGTCACCACATTATTAACAATTAGTTTGGCCTTTTGTTCTGAATAAATTGCACCTATACCATTTCCAAAACCTTGACCAACCCCCATCCCCTGAAGATTCTTCTTCATAAAACTCCAAGAAATGTTGTCAAAAGCTTTCTCTGCATCTACAAATATCAAAACTGCTTTAGTATTGATGTTCACTTGTAGTTTTTCTAAGATATTAATTATATTTCTCGTATTGTCAGACAAATGTCTGCCCGGGAGAAAGCCTGCTTGGTCTTTATGTATCTCCTCCCTAGTACTTTTTTTAATCTTTTAGCCAAAATATCTGCAAAAATTTTGTAATCCACATTAAGCAGAGATATGGGGCGGTAATTCTTAAGTTGTGTCTTCTCAGACTCAGTTTTCGGTATAAGTGTAATGTAAGCTTCCTTCCACGACTCTGGTGCTTTTTTTCCCTTCCAAAATTCCATTACAAACTTCCTTTAATGGTTGTATTATCCAATCTTTCAAGGATCTATAATATCTTGAAGTTAAGCCGTCTGGTCCTGGAGATTTACCCAGTTGCATATTCTGGTATAGAAACTTTTCATCCTCTTGCTTTCATTTTCAACTGTAATCTTATAAACCCGATAGAGTAATAAGAGCTTTGGCTTATTCATATTAGAAATAATTTGAAGACAAACAGGAAGAAGTTGAAAAATTCCAAAAATATAGCCATTTTGGATGAAAATCAGCAATGTATCTCCTGCAATCTCAAAGACTGTGGCTGTGTCCCTATACATCCTTAGCCTAATTTCATGTGAGTCCACAGGGAGAGGAGGAGAGCAGAATGGAGGGAAAACTGGAACGGGGGAGCAATATAAACTGTTGGAGGAGCTGCTCTGCAAGTGATCAGTTCGGACCTCTAGCAAGTGGGAAAAGAGAAAGAGGGAGCATTTCAGAAAGAAAGAAGTGTAGCCTCACCCACATTTTACACCCTCCCTTCCCTACAGGTGGGCGGGGTTTGCGGCACCGAGCGGGGGCTTACCTGGATGGGTGCCTCTCACCTGCTTGGCTTGGCCTTTGACCTGCCCTCAGCCAGGGAGGACAATGGATGGCCGGCCGGGGGTAGCCAAGCCTCACTTGATTTTCTTCCTTCCAGGATCACCCACCCACATTTTACACCCTCCCTGAAAATTAATAATTTCTTGCCTCCAAATAATTTCATCCTTGGTCAGTGGCCATCAAGTTAATGAAATTTTTTTCTTTACAGAGTAATATTTTGCATTCCAGGTCAGCAGGCGCTGCTGCGGTCATAAGATGGTTGCTGTATTCAGAATCGGGAAGGAATTTTCCCTGCATTGCCAGGTTTCACCTTCCCGTGGCATTTCGTCACAACTTTGGCAGTTTTAGGCCTTGGCAAGGTATCCTTTAGTCTATCATCAAGTTGAGGGGGATGCATTCATGCTCCCTTCCCAAGCGGCAGCATTTGCAGGGCCTGTTAAAGGGCAAAAACCAGGGGTCCCTGGCCCTAGAGCGGCAGCATGTAGGTCAAACTCCCAGGACGAGGTTAGTGGAAGGGCATGCTGTGTAAGTTTGTGCTTTACAGTCCCCTCTCACTGCATCTCATCAGCCTGCATATCCTCAGCCAGACGGGCCGAGAGGGTTACCTGCCAAGGCCTGTGCCAAGTTTCCCACTCCCGAAGCTCAATAAAGTTGTGGCCAATTTGAACGGTCTCTTGTCTCATTCTTTGGGGGAAGGGGTAGGCACCACAGACAGGGTTTAGCGCGTGTGCCCACAATTGACTCTGGCTCCACCACCAACTGGTTTCAGCATCAACTGCAACTTGTACAGAGCCCCCAAAAGATTATCCCCAAGGGAATGTGGTCCTTGACAGAAAGGTTTCCCCTGTTCACACTTATTGTTGCCTAAGTTACATTCAGCTTTATGAAGATAGAATAACAGCATGTCAGGTTAAGTGGTGCAGTTCAGGGATCGCTTTACAACTTCTTTCTCCTAACTATATAACTCATTCCTAAGGCCCACTGAAATTGGTGGAACATGCATTTCATTTTGCACTTTCATCCACCTCTTAGTCCACCAGGAAGTGCAGTCTGATGATAAATAAGTCCTGCAGATTTCAATGGGGATAATCCCAGGTATACATAGGACTTTTCCAGCTGCAATTACAATTAACTCTCACTGCAGCTCCACATACCTTGCCTATTAGCATAAGCCAACCTTCTCCAGAAGTTGTGGTCCTCTGACTCTCATCCCCATGCCCAGCCAATGGCCAGGGGTGATGGGAGATGCAGTCCAACAACATCTAACATTGAAATTTCTTATGCCCTTCAAGGGCAGAGAAGTGATTTTATATCTAAAACGAAGTATGGGTCTGCTCTTAGTTCTTCATAAAATGAACTGGATGGAACATGCTACCTCATGATGTGGACCAGTCCCTGGTCATCAGCTCAAATGCCTTCAAAGAAAAAGAGGGTTGTACAACTTCATGGTTTGTCAATGGCCACCAGCCAATAAGTAGCTAACTGGAGCCTCCATGTTCATAACTGATTGGCAGAAGAGGGGAGGGGAGGGGAGGAGCTGTGGCCATCTTCTTCATGTCCCACTTATGAAGCTTCCCAGGGGTATCCAGCTGGCCATTGCTGGAGGCAGAACACTGACCCAGACGGGATGTGCTAATCAAAGATGGGCATTCTTATATCCAGATGGCTTTCTAAAGTAGTTACCCCCTTTAAGCCTTTCTTGAATTTTTACACACAAACTGTATCCAGGATTAACGACCAGCAATGGAAAAGTAGACAGGGTCATTTGCTGCTATGCCACATGTTCTGCTAACAGTTTGTAAAAGCAGCCAAGATAAACTGGAGACCATCTGCCCTTTCACAGTTAAAGCCAGCAGCACTCAGACTGTCATTAGTTATGGTCACAAATGTAGTCATATAACATTCATAGTGGCTGCAGGAGTGTCCCCCTTTTCCTGACTGTATCCTCTTGCAAATACTTCTCCATTAACTTAAATGAAGAAAGGGCAGGGAAATCAAACAGGATCTACAGGTTGAAGTTCTCCTCCACCCTAAACACTGTCATCCCCACTATCATGTGTGTGTGTGTGTGTTGCAGGGAAGAAATTGCCCATCAATGGCTCCTTTCTCTTGTTTCTTCTCATCTCCACCTTCTTGCTTCTGCCAAACTACTTGATGGGTGTCTGGAGTTAACATGCAACTTGAAAGCCTAACTGAATACCAAATCACTCATTACCCTGTGTGTAATCTCACAGAGACTCTGAGTTTGGAAAATAACAAAGCTATGTTTATTAAAGGAAATATATGCTTGATAGGAAAGATCCTAGTCCTAGTTGTGTCAACCTAAAGTGGAGATGCAAAGAGCCATGATTGCTCTTTCATTTCTGTTGCAGACACACACACAAATATATTTCCTCTCCCAAGGTAAGGATGAAGAAGCAGGAAAGTAGGGTCAGCATCCCTAACACTGGTACAGTCTAACACTGGAGGCAACATCAAAAGTAAAGGTACCCCTGCCCATACGGGCCACTCTTGCCAGACTCTAGGGTTGCGCGCTCATCTCACTCTATAGGCCGGGAGCCAGTGCTGTCTGCAGACACTTCCGGGTCACGTGGCCAGCGTGACAAGCTGCATCTGGCGAGCCAGCGCAGCACACGGAATGCCGTTTACCTTCCCGCTGGTAAGCGGTCCCTATTTATCTACTTGCACCCGGGGGTGCTTTCGAACTGCTAGGTTGGCAGGCGCTGGGACCGAGCAACGGGAGCGCACCCCGCCGCGGGGATTCGAACCGCCGACCATACGATCGGCAAGTCCTAGGCACTGAGGTTTTACCCACAGCGCCACCCGCGTCCACACAGGTTAAAGGATTTTAGCACAGGTTAAAGGATTTTAGAACATTAGCACAGGTCTAGAGAAGTTGGATGTTTCTTTATCTCCTCTTTCTGACACAGACATATCTGCTTCAATACAAATTGAGTTGCATTCCTTTTTTTTCCAAAAATTTTTTATTGGTTTTCACAACATTATAAACAAACAAACGCATAAGACAAACAAACATAAATCATAGATTTATTGAAAATTACACTTGTTAACATTGTTAAGTGACTTCCTCGCTTCCCCTTGGTTGAATTTCATTGCATATCCTTTTAACGGTTTTCGAAATCACAGTTCTTATAAAATTTAACTTAAACATTAACATCCTTAGATCTTCACATTATGAAATTAAACATATTAATTCGACACTTAACGTAAATAAAATCCTGAGCCAATTAAGTATCTGCAAGCTGTTTTCAGTTAATTTAACTTAACATATTAAACTAAGTAATCATTAAATTTAATCCACTCTTCCTGATACTCCTCCTCCTTCTGGTCGCGGACTCTTCCGGTTAGGTTGGCTAGCTCCGAAAAATCCATCATCTTCATCTGCCATTCTTCTATCGTTGGTAATTCTTGGGTTTTCCACTTTTTAGCTAATAAAATACACGCAGCAGTTGTGGCATACAAAAATAATTTAACATCTTTCTTGGGAAATTCCAAACCTGTTATTCCAAGAAGAAAGGCCTCTGGTTTATTTATAAATGTATATTTCATCATTTTTTTTAATTCATTATAAATCTTTTCCCAGAAGTCTTTCACCTTGGGACAGGTCCACCACATATGATAAAAGGTTCCTTCCTTTTCTTTACATTTCCAACATATATTGTCACAGTTATGATAAATCTTTGCTAATTTTACAGGAGTCAAATACCATCTGTACATCATTTTCATTGTATTTTCCATTAACAGAGTACATGCGGTGAACCTGACCCCTTTCTGCCAGTCTTTCCCAATCCTCAAACATTATATTATGTCCTACATCTCTTGCCCAATCTTATCATCACAGATTTAACTTGTTCATCTTTTGTATGCCACTCCAACAATAACTTATACATTTTAGATAAAATTTTACCTTTAGTATCCAACAACTCCGTCTCCAGCTTAGATTTTTCAAAAGCAAAACCATTTTTCTTATCCAATTTATACAATTCATTAATCTGGTGAAAATGTAACCAGTTTAACTTATCTTTAACTTCATCAAATGGTTTTAATTTCTAACCTTCTTCTTCTTCCATTAATAAATCATAATATCTCAACCATTTGGTATCCATATTTAATTTTTTCTGGGCCTTTGCCTCCATTGGTGAAAGCCATCTGGGTATCTTTCTTTCTAAGAGATCTTTGTATTTTATCCAAACATTATACAACGATTTCCTAATTACATGGTTTTTAAATGCTTTATGGGCTTTTACCTTGTCATACTATAAATATGCATGTCAGCCAAACACATTGTCAAATCCCTCCAAATCTAATAGATCTGTATCTTCTAATTGCATCCATTCTTTAATCCAGCAAAGTGCAGCAGGTTCAAAATAAATTTTTAAATCTGGCAGGGAAAATCCCCCTCTTTCTTTAGAATCCGTAAGTAATTTATATTTAATTCTGGGTTTCTTCCCCTGCCAGATAAATCTGGATAATGCTTTCTGCCATTCTTTAAAACATTTGACATTATCTATAATTGGGAGGGCTTGAAACAAAAAAAGCATCTTTGGCAGCACATTCATCTTACTCACAGAAATCTGGCCCATTAATGACATTTTTAAGTTTGACCATATCCCCAAGTCTCTTTTAATTTCATTCCATAATTTCTCATAATTATCTTTATATAGATTCAAATTTTTCCCAGACAGGTTCACCCCCAAATATTTAACTTTTTTCACAAAATCTAGGCCCGTTTTTTCTTGTAATAGTGTTATTTCTTCGTTATTCAGATTTTTCTCAATTACTTTGGTCTTGCTCTTGTTAAATTTAAATCCTGCTACCTGACCAAACTCTTGTATCAGCTCCAGTGCTTTGACTGCACTGGAGTCTGGATCTTGTAATGTCAAAACTAGATCATCAGAAAAGGCTTTTAATTTGTATTGTTTTGAACCTACTGTGATACCTTTGACTCATTCATCCTTTCTAATCATATTTAGCAAGACCTCCAGGACTGAAATAAACAGCAGAGGGGAAAGTGGGCACCCTTGCCTGGTTCCCTTCTCAATTCTAATTTCCTCTGAAACCACATTATTTACAATAATTTTGGCTTTTTGTTCTAGATAGATTGTTTTAATACCATTTAAAAAATCATGGTCTATCCCCATACTCTCTAAATTATGTAACATAAAACTCCAAGATACATTGTCAAAGGCTTTCTCTGCATCAATAAACATTAACATTGCTTTACAACTCTTTCTTGCTTCTAACTTTTCCAAAATATCCACCACATTTCTAATGTTGTCTTCCATATGTCTTCCAGGAAGAAATCCTGCCTGGTCTTTATGTATATACTCAGATAAAACCTTCTTTAGCCTGTTGGCCAGTATATTTGCAAAAAAATTGTAATCCACATTGAGTAGGGAGATTGGTCTGTAGTTTTTAACATTGGATCTATCTTGACCCTGTTTAGGAATCAGAGTAATATAAGCTTCCTTCCAGGTTTCAGGTGCTTTGCCCCCTCGCAGAATCGAATTAGATACTTCTACCAGAGATTGGATAAGCCAGTCTTTCAATGTCTTATAATATTTCGCTGATAGACCATCAGGTCCTGGTGTCTTGCCAAGTTGCATTGAGTTTATTGCCTGTTCCACTTCCTAGTTTGTAATTAGACCTTTTAGTAGGATCTTTTTATCCTCCAGAATCTGTTGCAAACTATTAATCTTTATAAATTGCTCGATTTTTCCCATGTCTTCTTTATCCTTTTTATACAGTTGTTTATAATATTTATAAAAGCATTTTCTAATGTCCGCAGGGTTCTCTACAGATTTTCCTTCTGTAACAATGTTTGTAATAGTACTTTGTTTTTGTCTCTTCTTTAATTGCCAGGCTAGTAATTTCCCACATTTATTTGCAGATTCAAAATTTCTTTGTCTCATCCTTCTTATCTTCCATTCAATTTCTTGATTTACTAACTGTGAATATTGAACTGTTCAATATTCAAATTGAGTTGCATTCCAACATTTCCAACATCCTTGTAATGGTTCAAATGTCTTCCACCTCCTTTACTTCATCCCTATCTGCCTGCACCATCTCTTAGTCTGAGTGGCCACATCACCACCACACCTGGGACTTAGCTCTGTTCTACATGCAACTGGGGCCAGCTCACTTTGTAGCACTTTTTGGAATGACCACTATTGTCAGTTGGCGCTGCTACTGGAGAAGATGAGCATCCATCTGCCTCGACCTGGGAAGAGCTCCTTGGACACCCTCATCACGTCTTTGGTAGTTGATCAAAACATAGCTACTCCAGTGCCTCCATTTTTGCTGCTGTTGAGAATAACAGAGCCAGGAGTTGGTTCTGTCTTGGCCTAGGGAAGGTCTACCCCATACAACATTCAGCATTCGTGGGACTTTCCCCCATGTCTGCCAAAGACAGTGGTTTCCTCTGCTGGTCACCACCAAAGAGTGACCATTGGGAATCTCACTACAGAGGTAGAACAAGAGCACAAACTTGGTTGACCACAAACTTGACATGAGCCAACAGGGTGACGCGGCAGCTAAGAAAGCCAATACAATTCTGGGCTGCATCAATAGGAGTATAGCATCTAGATCAAGGGAAGTAATAGTGCCACTGTATTCTGCTCTGGTCAGACCTCACCTGGAGTACTGTGTCCAGTTCTGGGCACCACAGTTCAAGAAGGACACTGACAAACTGGAACGTGTCCAGAGGAGGGCAACCAAAATGGTCAAAGGCCTGGAAACGATGCCTTATGAGGAACGGCTAAGGGAGCTGGGCATGTTTAGCCTGGAGAAGAGGAGGTTAAGGGGTGATATGAATGCCATGTTCAAATAGATAAAAGGATGTCACATAGAGGAGGGAGAAAGGTTGTTTTCTGCTGCTCCAGAGAAGCGGACACAGAGCAATGGTTCCAAACTACAAGAAAGAAGATTCCACCTAAACATTAGGAAGAACTTCCTGACAGTAAGAGCTGTTCGACAGTGGAATTTGCTGCCAAGGAGTGTGGTGGAGTCTCCTCCTTTGGAGGTCTTTAAGCAGAGGCTTGACAACCATATGTCAGGAGTGCTCTGATGGTGTTTCCTGCTTGGCAGGGGGTTGGACTCGATGGCCCTTGTGGTCTCTTCCAACTCTATGATTCTATGATTCTAAGAGCAAGTGAGAGTATGCATGGCTTCGTGCCTTTAATGGTGTGTGCAGGGTGAGAGAAGCCTATTTTGTTGGTAGCCATCTGGTGAGAAGAGTGAATTGGGAGTTTGATGTCCAGGTGACAGCTGGATGTCAATTGAATCCAGCTGAGAGATGCCAAATTACAGTTTTTGAAACAACTAGTCCGCTTTATTCTCCACCCCATTGGAAATACTTTGAAGACATGAGACCTATTTTATTATTTACCACTCACTTACTCCTTTCCAACCTAGTGTTGTTTATATATTGGTTATTCTTTTAATTTACCAATTCATTGTTACTGCTCTTCCTGTTCTATCCTAGCCATATCTATTCATTAGTAAGTCTTATTTAATTCAGTGAAGCTTACTCCCAGGTACCTGGGGTTAGGATCACAGCCTTAAGTAAATATCCTTGTAGGTTTTGTAATGGATTTTAATTGTTGTGAGCTGTTTGGGAGCCAATTTGGGCTGAAAATCAGTCTGTCTTCCCCTCCCCCACTCTCTCACTCTCTGAAATGAATATGCCAGAAAACATTAGCACAAAAAGCTACAAGCCTCTGCTGTGTAACCAGTATGTGCAAAATATACTGCCAAGTCTTCTTTGCTTGGGTGAAGCTGCAGAAAAGTATTTGCTGCCCATAGCCATCAGTGATGGCAAACATTCCTCAACAGAATAGGCACTTGGATGCATCATTATGTGGCACAGCTGTGACAACCTTGGTTGGTTCTTGGTTTAGAGCCTGTCACATGTGTTTACCTGCAAATGAATCTCAAAGGCCACAGAGATGGAGCCGTATCCAAGAAGATCCAAAAAAAGCAAGCCGCTATTTTAAAGCAAAAGGATGACACATCTTGACCATTGACTTCCTATTCACATGAGCAAACAGCTCCTATCTCAGCAGTAAGGGGTTCCCCCAAATAAAAATTCTTTGCATTTAAAGAGATTCTTTCTTGGCGAAAGAAAGCATCTTGGATGGGATGTGTGTACAATTAAACAAAGCAAACATTCAAAAGGAGACAAGTGCATTTATATTCTTCTTTTGCCTTCCCAGGCAGAAAGATGTAAGTGAATCACATGCCCAAAAGGTCAGGAAGGGCCAGATCTCCTGCTGGGGAAAACTTGCTATGAGATAGTAACTACATAAGAATCAAAGTAGCAGTTTCAAGTAGAAAGTGTGACATCTTTACCCTCAATCAACTATAGTCATTGGTGTTGTTAAATATTATTATTTCCCTTTTTTCAAAATAACCTGTGGACATTTCTGCATGTGTGTATGTGTGTGTGTGCGTAAGTTTCAAATCCAACAATAAACCACATTTTTATCCTAGCTTCCTCCAAGAAGTTCATGGCAACATGCATGTACCTCTCCACGCTCGCCATTTATCCTCACAACAGCCCTGTCAGGCAGGGGAGAGAGAGAGAGAGGTCACCTAGTGAGCTTGCAGATTATCAATAATTTGATCTATACTGGGTTTAGTGGTTGCCAATTAACTAGAAAAACAAGCCAAGCTTGCTACTATGTTTTTAACAGCAGCTTGATCAAATGGTGAGGCTTTCTGAGACCTATTGTATCAAAGGCACAGGAGCTGGGCAGTGGTGGAGGGGTTTTTTCCAGTGGAGAAGGGAAACTGAACTGCTTCAGGATATCTAAAATAAATAAGGGCATGTTCCATTCTGAGTATTATTTTCTATATACATGCCATACTTTTTGAGCCTCTCATTGCAACAGGCCAAAAAAAGTACTGAGCGAATTCCCCTTCTGCCGCCTCTTCCCTGTCACCCTCACTTTGCATTGGAAAAGCAGTGGTGAGATTTCAGAGGTGCCCATCCAATTTACACATGCGCTTCCTGATCCAGGAGTGTTACATGCATGGCATAAAGCTTGCTTACATATGCAGATCTCTTTGGCTGGATCCAGCATCTGTGCCTCTGCTGTCTCTCCCACAGTCTACATTTAGATTGTAAGCTTCACTCCAAATAAGTGAAGATCTAATTATTAGAGTGATAGACCACCACTCTTGACACTGCAATGTCACCCAACATGTATTTACCCAGCCGAGCCCCCACTTAGGTTCACTCCAAGGGCTGCTCTTCTCACTTCTAATTTTATAGCAAATGCAGAAAAGACACTCAACAGTCTCTGCACATTAGCACCTCATCAGCTTCCTGCTGGCCCCAGAGCCTTCCTTGCTAAGGAAATAAGGTTTTCCTTGTAATGCGGATGCGATCCTGCAGAGAGGAGGAAGGGCGCTTTCTGGCTGGGCTTTAAGCACAGCTGCCTTCTTTCCCTCTGCTGCCAGAGGTTTAGGAGTGATGGAAACAGAGTGTGATTCAGGTGAGCAAACAGTATAGGGGAGGTGAAAATTACACTTGGCAATGATGTATATTCTGTCTCTCTAGGAAAGCATTTGAAACCTTCTGTAGTTTGCAGCAGCGATTTTCTTTGAGGGAACATCTTTTTCCACATTGACCTGTCTACCTGGGAATCCTAGGAAGTGTGTGTGTGTGTTGCAA
The DNA here is from genome assembly GCF_027172205.1 of Podarcis raffonei. Classification (NCBI taxonomy): domain Eukaryota; kingdom Metazoa; phylum Chordata; class Lepidosauria; order Squamata; family Lacertidae; genus Podarcis; species Podarcis raffonei. The sequence continues at coordinate 90,785,004 of NC_070608.1, forward strand.
AGAATTCTGGGAAATGCTCCAGGTCAGGATGCACACTTGACTTGCCTCCTCCTCCATTATCTCCCAAGATGCCAACTCAACTCCTAGCAGCTACACTTTGCAGGGAAAGTTCAGGTGTCTGATCAGGAGGATCACAGACTTCCAAGGATATTTGTTCACCACTGTTGGTCTCCTTGAGGAACTCCTGGTGGATCCCCAGAGATCTGGAGGAACACAACACAAATGACCATTCTGACCATCTTTGGTTTGAAGCTTGCATTGCAAACAGCCTCATTAAACCTTATGCTGAAGGCATGCTCTTCTGTTGCAAATACTGCAGGAAACTGTAACCGCATGCAACTTCAGCTTTAACTGCAGCAAGGTGGTCAAGTTGCTGTGCAAGTGCCCTTAGAAGACACTCTTTCTGCTAGCTCCAGACAGAAACTAACTGAGCACAGCATTGACTGGCTGGCTCTCCTGATATTGCAAATCCACCTCTCTTACTCCTCAAGCAGATGTGCAAGTTTAGCAAAATGGATTGAGATTTCTTTTTTAAGGATGATGGACTTAATTGTCCTAATTTGCAAGGAGCTTGTCTGAGGCGGGCTGCTTGAAGCATGGGGGGACGGTCAAACATAAGAGGGAAATAAGTTGGATTCGGAGGCACTAAGCACATGCCTTGTTTGAGGAGTGATTGAAGATATGTCAGGAGGGGGTGGACAGATTGCTCACCCAGAAAACAGAAAACAGAAAACAATTGCACTGGGCTCCTGTTTGTCTGGATGCACCCAAAGGGCAAAGGTCCGCAGTCAAAGAATGGTGCGAGGGCACTTAATGCTGCTACATTGTTGCAGATTAACAGGGTTTAGCTTGGTCAGTTCCTAGATGGGAAACTGCTAGGAAACCCATGGAAATAGGTGAAAGCTGACATAAGACAATAGCTAGGTGGATGAGCCAGGATGTTGTTCATGCAAGATGGCTCTCCTGTGCACATTTAATTGTGAGTAAGCTCCACTGAACAGAGCAGTACTTACTTCTGAGTAAACATCAATGGGATTTGGCTGCTGCACTTCCCAGCTGTAAGTTCACTGTCAGACCTTGACAAGCCACTATTCAGTCTGCCTTAATTTCCATCTGCCACAGGAGGATTGCATTCTCCATTTCACAGAGCTGATGCAATGTATAGAAAGTGTTCTGACCACTTTATATAGAGTCATAGAATTGTAGAGTTGGAAGGGCCTCCCAAGGGTCATCTAGTCTGACCCCCTGCAATGCAGGGAACTCAACTAAAGCATCCATGACAGACAGCCATCCAACCTCTGCTTAAAAGCCTCCAAGGAAGGAGAGTCCAGAGGGAGTCCATTCCTGTTTGAAATTGTATTTAAAAGCATTGACCAGGCAACTTGGAACTCCTTTCCTTCGTGCCCCCCTGTCTTCTTTCTTTCTGCTCTGGAAAAACACAGCTCCAAGCCCCCTCCAGCACTGGGATGCTGAGCGCTCTGCTAGGATCTCCATAACTGATAGTTTTGTGCTTTTAACTCTCTGAACAAGCACCTTTGGACAAGGAAACGGCGCCTTTCCTCCCGAGTGCCACTGCCAGCCTTGTTTGAATGAAATAATTCTATTTGACTACGATAGTCTATTTCAACAGTTTTAAGTTGCATGTAGTTATTTCAGGTTGATTCTGTTTTAATTTAATCACTTTAATGGAATATTGCATTTCTAGATATAGGAAACCTCCAAATTGTCTGATTAACATTTTAGAATCAATACATTTAACAGGAAAGTATACAATTACCCAGCCAAATTACCCCAAAGATCAGGTGGGCGCGAGCTTTTCTGTCACTTTGGGAAGATGCAATAGGGTGAAAAACTTCAGCCGTTCAAACCAGATCCTACTTTTTTGTAGTTAATATGACAGCAAATTAGAGATACAGTATCCCATGTATAGAGCCATATGTCTGTGCCTTACAGGATCAAAGCAGATCTATAGGGTTATAGATTCATAGACACAACAATAGTAACCTTAAAAAGGCAGAATTCCGATAATAAAGTATTCACTAGTTTTAAATGTTCACTTTCAACCTTTACTTGCTTACCAAAGCAAAGGGGCTGCTGAGGTATGACATGGCTACTCTTACAATTCGTGTCCTTAATTCAGAGATGTTCTCTCTTAGTTGGCTAAGCTATTTGCTGGTGTTTATGACAACAGAGAATAGGAGAATAACAGAGAATTGTTACTGTTATTGTTATTGTTTCAGATCTGTGGCCAGTCGGTTGATACCCACCCTGCCACTTCCCTGCCAGACAAACCTATAGGCTTTATGGATTTTGACCAACTTGCTCTTCCTTGAGAAGGAAGTTGATTTTATGGCTGCTCCAGGCAAACCTGAATTCCATCACATACATACATACATACATACATACATACATAATTACACAACCAAAGTGAACAATTTCCACATAAATAACAAGATCTAAAATAAAGATACAAAAAAACCAACAGCAACAATGCCCCCCCACAAAAAAACCTCCCCAAACAACGCCCCAGCCCAAGAGTCTGTTCAGCAGCCTCAGCTTTTGCAGCTGGAGTCAATCCAGGCCCCACCCTCCCAGGCTAGGTGGGGAAAGGCTAGCAAGGCAGGGAGCAGGTCTTCAAGGAAGGCTCAGTGGGAGCTCCGCTGGTACTGAAGAGCCTTCCTGAGAGCAAAGTCCTACCTCTCTTTTTTTTAATGGTGCAAGCCCAAGTAGCCATTTTAATTTAGAAGCGCTGAGCAGGTGTCGTCAGTACTTCATTCCAGACACGACTTAAGGACAAGCCTAGCTAACGAATATTAAACCCATAAAACATGATCCTTGGAAAGATCTCCAAAGAGCAAAGCCTTGTCCCTGCTGCCCATGCAGGTCCTCCTTCAACTCTAGCCAAGTTAGGATCTCAAATAACCATCAAAGTAATTCAGGATATTTGTTTTATTGCGTACATTATTTGTAAACCTTCACAAGATACCTAGAGCAAAACAGGCCAGAAAAGTGCAGCACTGGAAATAATAAACAATTAAAAGGTTTTTGGGTTTTTTTAATGTTCAGGAAGATTCTTGCCAGGTTCACACATTCACGAGAAGCTGTACCTACAACCTTTAAAGCAGTAATTTTCTCTCTCACGAGCTTGCAGGACTCTGTTTCACCAATGCTCCCAAAAAGGTACCTGAACTCTTTCTGGGGTAAATAGTTAACTCTAAGGCTTGTTTTGCTGCCTCCGTAGTAGCCCAGCCCCAGTCTGCGCAGGGGAAGGGCAGTTCCTACTGTGACCATCAGGTGCAGTGGTTGTATTGAATTGTGGGCCACTTGACACCTGTGACTCCATGGTGCTAATTATCTAAGTGGAAGAGATCCTGGCCTCATTCTGATCCCAGCAGAAAGGGCCCTGCTGCAGTTATCAATAAATCTGTCAAAGTCTATGCTTTTGGAATGTGGACTTGGTTAAATATCTCCACCTAGGGGCTTATCAAGAAAATTGCACCTAATACATGGTCATGGTTAATTCTAGCACAGAAATAATTGTGCCCCAAAATTCTCCCTTGTCAGTTTTGATGTCCTATATTCTCCAACAGACACAGGTGGCGCTGTGGTGTAAACCACTGAGCTTTGGGCTTGCCAATCAGAAGGTCGGCAGTTCGAATCCCCGTGATGGCGGTTAGAATCCCCGTTTTCGGTCTCAGATCCTGCCAACCTAGCAGTTCGAAAACACGTCAAAGTGCAAGTAGGTATCGCTCCAGAGGGAAGGTAAATGGCATTCCGTGTACTGCTATGGTTTTGCCATAAGTGGCTTAGTGATGCTGGCCACATGACCTGGAAAAACTTCGGACAAACATCGGCTCCCTCAGCAAGTAAAGCAAGATGAGCGCCGCAACCCCAGAGTCATTCACAACTGGACTCAGGTGTCAGGGGTCCTTTACCTTTACCGTTTATTCTCCAAGCAAATAATCACTATTCAGAATCAGCATTTTTGCAGCCATTTTTGCCGCAGATTTCAATTTATTTGTCTAACTCACAACTGTCATGCAGCAGCAGTCAGTATTTGACAGCTTCAGAATTGCAGCATTTAGTATGACAGTATCTGAGAGCTGACATGCAACAAATGTCAGCTTTTGACAGCAGCTGACATGCAGCCATCAATATCTGATAGTATCTGAAATCCGACGTTCAAGACAGTTTGGTACGTTTTATACTACATTTATTCAAGCAACCAGAATACATCCCCTTGAAGCAATGAACACAACCCAAATGGCCAATGCTTGCATTTTGAGCTCAACTTTCCATTCTGAAATTTGAGCACCTGAGCAACAAAACATGAAAACTGGCCAAATTTGGACTTTTGTGGAATTTGGTTAGTTCTCTACTCCAGCCTTTCATATCATTGACCCCCATGTTGTTGATGGTGACATGTCAACATTAAAACAAAATTTAAAAAAGCTCTTCTCATGTTGCGTTTTTGAGGACCTTAGAGTGATCACCATTTGAATCATGCTCAAAGTATTGTGGGATGTAAAACACAGGAGCAGTCAATTACAACATTCCTAGAGTGTACATGTTGAGAAATGGGGAGGAATGTCTGTCCAGCCAGCAGGTAAACTTCCTGGGACAGACTTGTGACCAGAGGTGGGTGTGGCCTCACAGGGTAAAAGCACATGGCAGCACAGCCATCTCTCTCTCTTGCTCTCTTGCTCTCTTGCCTCTCTGCCATCTTCCTTCGAAGAAGCAACATCTAAGGATGCCCTCTTGGCTCCCAGCCAAGAGAGCAGAAAGGGACTACCTTCCTATAAGATAGATTCTAAATGTATTTTACCTTTTTTAAGCCTGTCTGCCTTCTGGGATCCTATTGTGAACAGAATGTGAGTAAATTCTTTTATACTTTTATAAAAGACTGTGTCGTGTCTTCTATTTTAAGAGGGAACAAAGGGGAAATTACCAGAGTAATTATTATAGAGGTTCTAGCGAACCAGAGCACGTGTTACCGTTGCGAACTTAAAAAGGGGAATGTCTAACTCTGCTGATATTTTGGGAACTTGTTAGCACAAGTTGGATAAGGATATAATCACACAATATAACCTCTCCTGCATCCCTGAACATTCCCACAAGTATGCCCATTGAAACCAATGAAATTTATTTTAGTGTGTTAACTTTATGACTAATGTTGGATACTACCCATAATTCAATGAAAAGAGCTGAGAAATGTACCTAGAGCCCCAGTCACTTTGAGGTGCAGCTCACAGAGCACAGAGGGAACTTAGGGCACCAATTGCAGCCTTGAGCCCTCCAGACCTGCTGAACTGCAGTTCCCATCATCACCCCAGCCAGCAGTTACCAGCTGGCACTGATGGGAGTTGTGGTTCAGCACATCTGGAAGGCACTGTTTTAGTGAAGCTTTGCAAGGCCAGTATATCCAGTCAACAAGAGACAGGCATCTCCACCTCACAACCCCTCACAGATGTTAGTCACCCCTCCAGCTATCTGCTGGGAAGAAGAATAAAGTGGTTGTTTCATTTGCCTTCCTTCCAATACCTCCAAAAGGAGGACCTTTTATGTTTGGGAAGAGAGGGTGGGATTGGCAACGCGTATTTTGTCCGGTTGTTTTTATTTAGAGAACAAAATCAGAAGATTTTGAGTGAGTTTCCGGCATTTTCCGGGAAAGTTTTGATGTGGGGAGATTAATCCTTAGGGGTGTTTTCCAGTCAATGCTTCCATTTGGCTCTCATGGCTATTGCCAGACCTAACACCCACAAATTGATGTCATTGTTTATTTTAAAAAGACATCCACTTGCTGTCCCTAGATTTTATGGTGGTATGTTCCATAAGTTAATCGGCCAGTGGCTGGGGATGATGGAATGTGGAGCCCAACCACTTTGTGGGGGGGAGTCCTGGTTTCCCACCACTGCTATAAAGCATCACACATATCAATAGCCCTATAAAGATGAGAGAACTGTTCTCTCGTATGGCAAAGCACTGCTAGGGAGCCACCTAGTGACCAGAAGTGAAATAGAGCTTTGTCTAAAAAGCAAGGTTTTTCCCCAATCCGAGGGACTGGACCTTTGTCACGTGGCAGTGATAATCTTACTTGAACAGCGTCGACAGGCAGGATGCAGTGCCCTCACTTCTCAGGTAACATCCCTGGAATGTTTTGCACAAGAGCAGGCAGCGACTTTGCTGCTCAGTTTAGACAACTTATTGGATCGGGCAGTGCCCTAGCTGGGGAGGGCGGGCTTTAACCAGGACTTTTGCTCCTGGTGAAGCCCCCAGAAGGGCGCCCTTGAGGCTCCCAGCCTGTCTGATGAAAACCTGGAGAGGCAACAGGGAACTCTTTCCCCTTTCCCTGATGAATAATATATTGCCTACTTTTTTATGCCCTTGAAAAACAAATGTGTTGAGGTTTGCGCGCGTGCGAATGTACATGTGTGTGTGTGTGTGTGCACGCACACACACACACACACACACACCAAACTGAGTCTTTAACCCGGGTAAAAAAAAAAACTGAGTCTTTAACCCGGGTAAAAAAAAAAAAAAAAGACCCTGAGGTCAGCCTTGAGCTGGGTATTTCTTTTTTTAAAAAAAAGATATTTATTAAATTTTCCAATTTTTTAAACAAACAAAAAAGAACCAAAAAAAACACCAAAAAAAACATATAGTTCATAAAACATACTTTTCAATAACAAATTTCTCAGACCTCCTCATACCTCCCCTTCTTGTATTCCATTTAAAATTATCTGTTCAGCAAATCCTTAACTTAAAGCATTACAGCTTATAATATCACCTTATTTTCCAAACCCTTTTTTCCCCATCTATGTTCCTTTAAGGGTATTTCAGTCTTTGGTTCTGGTATCACAATCCTGGCTCTTGCCTTGCTAACTCAGTGCAACAGTTCATGGAGATGGGCTATTTAAAAGACAACCCCAAGTTCTTACTTGAGGGCTGCTCATTTATTTAACCCCACCTTGAAACGTTTTGGCTTGTTCATATGGGAAGTTCAAACTGCCTTTGGCAGTTCACACCATATATTCACACCATATATTGAAAGCATATTTAGTGTACAATTAGAGCACACGGCTTCTCCCAAGGAATCCCAAGAACTGTAGTTTCTCCCCTCACAAAACTAGAAGAGTACTCTTTGTGCATTAAAAGTGCTTTAAATGTATGGTGTGTGTATGATCTTAGATCCTGCCTGCTGCTCACTAGAGGAAGTGGAGGAAAGAGAGTTGTGACTTGGGTGGGCATTCCCAGTTGATGGAGGCTGGTCCTCATTCACACTGGAAAGCTGGCCAAAGAGCAAGAGACATGACCATTGCACTTCAGAGCCTTTCTGTGTTTTGTAGTGTAGGCTTTATTTCTGCGCTCTCCCAAGCCCACATTCCCAGCATGTTCATTCTCCTGTCTCAGCAACATCTACTCTGGCTTGGTCATATCCACAGAAAGGAAGATGGCAGGATCCCTAAGGACATGCTGTGGGACAGCTGACTTCAGGCACCAGGCCCCTTGGCAGACCAACACCATGTTACAAAGATGTCTGCAAACATGTTCTGGAAGCTGGCAGCATCAACCCCACCATGTGGGAATCCCTAGCACATGACTGCAGTGCCTGGAGACAAACAGGCATCTATAACATCTATTTCAGTGACCAGAGGACGGATGACCGCTGGGAGGAGCACAGAGAGAAAAAATGCCATGGTGCATCTGCAGTGGCTCAACTGGATGCCTTCCTCTGCCCCAGCTGCAACAAAACATGTCTCTCCCACATGTCTCTACAGCCACAGCAGATCTTGTAACCTTCCAGCAGTTTGACTTTACCCCCAGAGGTGCACTCCTCCATTGTCTCCTGAAACAGAGAGATGCTAACCATTCCTGTTAGCAGTTTTGGGCAATTTTAACAGAAAGGTGGGATCTAAAACAAAGGAACAAATCACTCCTGAAAAACAGTCTGCTTCTTCCTGCAGTGTCCAGTAGATGGAAGCAGTGCATTGCAGTTTTTTCTCATTAGCTGAGTGAACTCCTAGATACAAATCTTTTCTCCATAGGTCTCAGCCAGCTTCTTGCTGTTTACAGCCCAGCCACTGCTTCTTCACTGCAAGCCTGGTAACAACACACACAACATTAACAGGATGTTTTTGACTATGTAACTTCTGCTTCAAACACAATTCAACATATAATATCTCACAAAGTATAATTCCATAGACCAATGCATCTTGCAAACAGAACATAGCAAGAGAAATTAAAGTCCAATGGATGGTCAGGAGATAAAGTCCATTCGGTTCCTAAATTGGACTTTATCTCCTGACCATCCATTTATGTTGTGTGTGTTGTTACCAGGATTGTATTTACATAACCTAAGGTCTAAACCTTAACTGGATGTGCTTGCAGTGAAGTGTTTTGCGCCTTCACTGCAAGCAGCAAATGCACTTTGCAGGAGAGCATTAACCCTTCTCTCCCGGCTGGCTCCCTTCCCACCACAACAAATCCTCCAAACCAATTGTCTTTCATATGATGATGATGATTAAAGATTTTCTTGTTTTACAGAAGTATGTGTAATGTCTCTCGTATTTTTTCCATGTAACAATTTTACAAATCAGTTTCATTTGTTGAGACGTTGGGAAGAAAAGGGGTGGAGGGGGGAAGATGGGTGGGGGTCGGGTGGCGATGTTTCTATTTTGCTTAATGTATGTGGGGTTTGGTGTCAGCGTTACTCGTGCTGGTTCTCTGCTGTTCACTTGTGTTCCTTTGGTGGTGAGAGAGGTTGGGGTTGGCCCAGGGTGTGGTTGTTTGTTTGTGATTGGCTGTGGTGAACTTTGTTTTTGTGTGTGAGTGGGGTGGGTGGGTGTTTTGGATCAGGTTAGCCATATTGATTTGTATGCTGTTGGTGGATTATTGTCAGTGTCTTGTTGGGCTGTGTATGTGATAAAGGGGAGTCATACTGGGGTAAAGACATCTTCTTCTGTTTGTCCCAGTGTCAGTTTCAGTTTGTTGGTTAATTTTTCTAGTAGGGCTGTTTCCCATACTATTTGGTACCATTGGTCCATGCTTACTCCTGACAGGTCTCTCCAGTATCTGGTTATGATGTTTCTGGTTGCTGAAAGTAGGTGGGTTATGAGTGCTTTGTGGTGTAAATGGGCATTGTGGTCTTGGAAGATGTTTAGTAGGGCCAATTCTGGGGTGATGTCTAATACTTGCTTAGTTATTTTACATATTTCTCATATGGCTGTTGTCCAGAATAGTTGGATTTTGGGGCATTCCCACCACACGTGGAGGTATGTGCCTGTGGAGGTGCACCCTCTCCAGCATGAGCTTCCTGGGCATATTAGCGCTAGTTTTCTTGGTGTTAGGTACCACCTGTAGGTGAGTTTCAGAGTGAGTTCTTTTCTTTTCATTGATATGGATTTAAAGGGGGGTTTAGACCACATTCTGGTCCATTGAGTGGGGTTAATCTCATAGCCTATGTCATTCTCCCATTGTTTTTTGATTGCGTCTAGGGGGTTTGTGGGATTTTGGAGTAGTATTTTGTATATTGCGGATACCATCCCTTTACCTGCTTACAAAACAGCAGGAATCTGGGCCAGATACTTCACGTCTGTGGTTGATTGTGATTGTGAGCCTTGTGACTTATTAGTACAGTACCAATCTTATGACCATTAACAATCAAAGCACAATTCTGTGATGATTAAGAATTCTTTTTTAAAGACACAACGCATGATATAACAGGCATTCACACTAAATGTACGCATTACACCAGAAAACTCAGGCCAGGGGCAGGGGGCATCTGCAGGAAATACAGGAATGCTGGAAGCTGACTTGTACTGAGTCAGACCAGTGGTCCACCTAGCTCCCTATTGTCTCCAGTGACTGGCAGCGACTCTTTAGGGTTTCAGACAGGAAGTCTATCCCAGCCTTATCTAAAGATGTTCAGGACTGAACCTGGGACCTCCAGCATGCCAGACAGATGCTCTACCACTGAGCTATGAATTCAGCAGCTTCTGTGGGGAGGCAGTGCTTATGAAAGCATGGCTCATGCTCCTCTGAGAGTCCTGGGATAGCTCAGTCTGTTGAGCATGAGACTCTTAATCTCAAGGTCATGGGTCCAAGCCCCACATTAGGCAAAAGATTCCTGCATTGCATGGAATTAGGCTAGAAGACCCTTGGGGTTCCTTTTGACTCTACAATTCTTTGATTCTGGTAGGCCCAACTTATTCCTAGGTGGGTTGCACAATAAGGGCTTTTTGTTTTCAATCCCTGGGCTGATAGCAAACCACCACTGTTAGGCAGCCCCTTTAAGGAACAAGTTTATTCCCCCTCTCCTTCCTCTGTGTGAGGCTTAAATTCTATTCAAATACATACTGCCTTTATATACCTATATTAACCTTTAAAATGAGGATATAAAATCACCTTTATTCCATTACGGACCCCAAGGCACCCTGCATGTAATTCCCAGGTGATCACCCATTCAGGTACTGGTTAGCTTCAGCCTCCTGTGCCATCATGCAAATCTAATTATCCAGCCCATCAGCTGTCATCTCAATAAAGAGGAGAAGGAACATGGTCCATGTTTAAGCTGTGAAAGAGCAGCATTCAGAGAATGGAACTGCTTGTCTTTCTTTACTCCCATAATTCCATGAGAAGCACCATGGCAATTTAATGGAGTTCTGGTATCTCTGCAAATCCCAGCCACCCATTGCTGTGATCCCAGGGTCACTTTCATTTCATTACTGGTTTTGATGAACATATTAATCAGCCAACATCCTTACTTAACTGCCTGTGATTTTGCTAAGCATTTCCCCTTAAGCTGCAAATGGCAAATCATTCACATGTTATGATGGATGGCAATTTTAATATTGGCCTTTCCCGAGTTCATTTATAGGAATTACTCATTTGTTGATCGGTGGGTTTAGCTAATCACATGCCCATCTGCAGGAAGAGTAAGGAGGTAGACAAGGTGCTTGTGCCTGTACACCCAATATGTGCCTCTCGACCCCTTCCCTCTTAAATATAGAAGAGAGTGATGGACTGGTTGGGTTCAGAGTGTGGTTAATCCTTCATTGTAAGAGCGGGTGGTCCTTGGAAGAGGCAGTGATATGACCACTCTTAAAGAAACTGGCTCTGGACCCCATGATTTAGACTAAATACCAACCAGCTTCGAATACCTGCTTCCTAGGGAGAGTGTTGGAGAGAGTCATGGTGTGGCAACTGTAGGCATTCTTGGAAGTCACAGATTAGCTAGACCCATTCTAGTCTGGTCTTAGGCCGGGTGATGGGACTGAGTTATCCTTGGTTGTCCAGATTATGACCTTTACCAAGAGCAATAAAAGAGCAGTGTGAAGTTGCTGCTGCTTCTCGATCTCTCTGCAGCTTTTGGTACCACTGACCATGGTATCCTTCTGGACCAGTTCTGTGGGATGGAAAATCAGGGCACTGTGTTACAGTGGTTCAGAGGCACTGATTTGTGACGGAGATCGGGGGGGGGGGGATTGCACGCACAATGTCCCAATGTTGTATCAGGACATCAGGAGGAGTGGTTCCTATGTCCCAGAAATGGGCCTATTGCCAGCCCTGGAAAGGGTTGCATTCCTCCTTAAGGAGCAGGTCTGCAGTTTGGGGGTGCTGCTTGCAGGTATGTTCTGATGGGTTGCAGCACTCTGCTCTGCCCCCCTCCCCTCATGAGCCACTGCTGGATAAAAGCAGTTGATAATCTTGCAGGGCTGTTGTACTGTCTCATATATACAACCCGAGCATAAGATGGAGGAGCTCATAGCATCAACGCCCCAACACATCTTGCTTCTCCACCCCCTTCTCCTATCTAGCAGCAACCTCAGAGTTCCCCTGCCAATACCTTCCTCTTCCGTTACAAGGGTGGACACTCTCCTTTGAAATTTGGAAATAGAAAATATGCTTATTTGTGCCGTTTGCATTAATTTCCTCCCAAGACCTCTGCTTTAACAGTCCCCTTTGTGTATTTTTAAATATTTCTTTCTAACTAAAACTTGGCGCATGGAGAAAGAAAACACCACCCGCCCTTGTCATGTTATCCTCTCCGGGTCACATCCCTTGTTGACAGAGGCCTTCCACCGCACACCCCATATTAATCACGTGAGCAGACTATGGCAGAGCCTCACCCCGGATAGTCAGAATGGTGTACATTACAGTTTGCATACTGAATGTAATAACAGTGATAATAATAGTATTCACATTGTGAAAGACCTCTTGCCTGAATTTGTTTAAGTGTGTTTTGGGGTCAAGTACATTTTAATCATCATCTGGATGATTAAACTTGCAGTTATTAAAATGTTCAAATGATTTGTGGAATGTTTATCCATGGGATCATAGTCCCAGCATGAGGTTTTTGCCTCAGAGGTTAAAATGTTTCAGACAAGTGAGGAATTCAATCTCATGAGATTTCCATCCACACAGTATGTGGGGTCATTTGTTATCCGAGAACTGAGATCATAAAATTGTGTTTTAAAAACATGAGCTCTGGCAGCACATCCTGTAAGAAATTGATATGCCTGCGTGCCTTCATGCGTCACTGTGGAGAGGGCAGTGGGTGGCTGCTGAACTCTGGCAAAGGACTTTTGGTGACAAAGGTAAGCAATAGCTTGCTGCTTCCATGGGAAGAAATCTTAATGATTCTAAGATTTTCACAGACTAATTAGGTCCTTTCACAAACTGGTATGAGTGCAATAAGGAAAGCAACTAAGGCTGAAATTCTATGCATATCTTCTGTGAAGCAAGTCCCATTGAGTTCAATTACAGCTCACAGTCACCCCAGGGATCAGTGGAAGGTGGGATGGCTACACACGCACCACAGCCTGCTTTCTTTGGTCAAGTATAACAAGCTACAAACTTTTGTAGCTTACTGAGCTACAAACTTTTGCTCAGTAAGACCCACCGAACTCTGAGCAAACACAGGATTCTGCAGAGGATTCTGCAGAGAAAGGGCAAGTGTTACTTCAGAAATTAGGTGCTTGGTTGGAGTGTCACACAAAAGGCAAATCTTTGAGCAGAAAGTAGATACATGTTTAGGAGAAAAGAAACCAAGAGGATAGATAAAGAAAGCCTGAAACTTTGTGGAAAGATACAGCGTTTCCACCCTGCAAATTTCAACCAGTCTCATGCCTATTCAACTGTGATTGCTTGATTTCATCACCCCCAAGGGCATTTCCAGAGCTCAGTGACTTCCATTCCTTTCTTTTTTATTTAACAGGATTTATATTTCTCTTAAGTGGGGTACATAAAATGCGAGTATTATCGATTTCAATAAATTAGTTCTTTTATGTCAGCTTCTTTTCAAGAAGTTCCAAATATAAATAAAAGAAAGTTTCCAAAATATACATTATAAAATAATGTAATGATTCCAGACAAGATGGAGATTCTCTTAGTGGATGGATCTTCTCCCTGGGTTAATGCTAAACTGGGCTGTTCCTCTCCAGAAGGAACAGATTCACAATGTAAGGGGGCTCATTAATCCATTTCCCTCCCTTCCACCCGCTGCAGTTGTAAGTTTCCAATGTGGCATGGAATGCCACCAACCATCTTGGGCTGTTGTGCTGGTTGCTCCCTTCCCTGGACAGAGACAGCCCAGACTTTGCAGGCGCATTGGCCCCTTCTGCCAAATTTCGGAAGGAGAACTGCTGTGGTTTTCTTCCATGGCTGCCTCTTGTGAAAATCCAATCATTCCCACTGAGTTGGATCTTACCAGTTGCACAGATAATCCAAAGAGAGATTTGCTTAACCGAGCTTCTGTTCAGTGGATAAGATCAGATTTTCACAAGGCTCAGCCATGGAACAACCAGAAAAATTCTTGGACCCAGGGGAATTAGTCTGTGTGCTATATCAGGGGTCAGCAAATTTTTTTACCCGCGGGTCAGTCCACTGTCCCTCAGACCTTGTGGCGGGCCAGAGAAGCAGCACTGGGGCGGGGGCTGGAAGAAGAGGCGAGGGGAGCAAGCAGTCCTCCTCCCCACCTCCACCCCCACCTGCTGCGCTTACCTTCCCAGGGGCTGCCACTGCCACCACCACCTCGGCTGCTGCTTCTCGTGGGTAGGCAGAGCGAGCTCGTCCGCTCCGCTCTCTGGCCCACAGGAGCACCAGGGCGGCAGCGGCGGAGGGAAGATGAATGGTGTGAAAGTGCTCAGCCAGCTCAGCCCAGCCCCCTTCCTCCTCTAGGCAGGACGGGTAGAAGCCTGGAGGAGGGAGGGAGGAGACGCCACCTCGGTGTGGGGGGGGGAATGGCACCACCCGAATGAACAGAACCCCCACGCTGATCCATGGACAGTCCAAGGGCCAGATCTTGAAGGCAATTGGGGCTGATCTGGCCAGTGGGACTTAGTTTGCCAACCCCTGTGCTATATGATCAAAATACGGCTCAAGAGAAGGTATGGATGTGCCCTAGGAACCTGTCACTACACTTGCACATATTCTTCCCAGGTGCCCTCTCTCCTCCTCTCCCTTTGTGCTCTCCTCCGTTGTCAACAGTGAAAGGGTGGAGGCCTGTTGTCTCTTTGCTTAAATTACTCTGCCAAGTGCAATGGGTGTTCATGAGGAAGTCATTATGCTATTGTTATTATGCCCTGAGTTTACTATTTTTGCTCAGGAAAGTGTACCAGAAACCTCAAGATAGGATAACAATGGATTTGGCACCAATTCCAAGAGCAGGTTAGTGCTTCTTGCTCTCAAGTTGGCTCAGGCCTCTCAAGATTGACCTTTTCTCCAGATGTTGCCCCAGAGGTGATATTTTGCTGTTCTTTGAGCAATACTGCTGGAAGAGACGTGATGAAAATGCAGGATTTGTCATTTCTTCCAACTGAAAAAGATTCAGCATTGATTGTTCCTTTTGTATCTGGCTCAAATTAAATGCAGCATTGATTGTTCCTTTTGTATCTGGCTCAAATTAAATGCCACTCAAGATAAACTCCGGAAACACTCGCCCTTCCACAGTCTTTCAGGCATGAAACACAGACAAAAAGTGTAACAGGAAAGGTTCCCTCCCTTCCATTCTTCACAGTCTTTATCTTCCTACTAAATATTTCTGCCTGATTCCGCTGTCATATCGGGAGAAACTTACACAAGACAGGGGAGGAGAACCCAGCCCAGAAAGCTTTGTTGGGGGATAATAGGTTACGGTAAGGAAGGAGACCAAAAAATGGGGAGGGGTGTCTTGAGAGGGACATGCAGCGCTGGTTCAGGCTATTGTGTACCCTAGTAAGGCTAACTACTTGCAACCCTCCCCCCCCAAAAAAATTTGCTAACTTCAATTATGAAAAGCAGATGTCTTGTTGAAAAAATGAAAGACCAAACTTGAAACTGCTAAAGAGAACTTCTCAGTGAATTGCACCCTGTCAGGGCTGAGCCTTACAATTAGACAAGTGGCTCAGGTGGCTGATGTTGGGAGACAGGGAGTGGGGGCAAGACGAAGGATGTTGTCTCGCTGCCATCCAGTGGCGTAGCGTGGGGGGTGCCAGGGGTGCCGGCCGCACCGGGCGCAACATCTGGGGGGGCGCGAGTCCAGAGGGAAGGGACAAGTTCCTTCCTCCGCCGGGCTCCCCGCCGCCACCGCCAGCCTTCCGCCCTAGCGCGCGCGCCCCCCCGCCGCCGCTGCGGCTGTGCTCCACTCACTGCTCGCAGGAGGAGCAGCCGCTGCAGCAGCGCCGACGCCGCCACCGACGCCTGGCCGGGCACCGGCAGCCTCCGCACCCCGCCGCCGACGCCGACGCCATCCCCTCGGCCCAGCCACAGGCGGCGGCTGCTTCTGCCGACTGGGAGGGAGGAGAGCTCCGAGGGGCCTCGACGCGCCCTGCGCTCCCCAAAACCCTCCGAGAGGAAGCCGGCAGGCTGGCAAGGGTCTCCCGGCGGAAGGGGGCGCCGCTGGCTCCGGCTCTCAGCGCAAGTCTCAGCCGGGGGGGGGCGAGGACGGAGCGCGGCTGGAAGCCCCCGGAGAGGCGCTCGCCAAGCCCGGATCTGGAGCGCCTCGGAGCGCGGGCTCCACCTACAGCCCAAGGAGAGGAGGGGGCGGGGAGGCGCCCGAGGGGAGGGGGCTTCGGCTGCCTCGGCCTGCGGGGGCTCCGCAAATAATAAATTTAATAAATTCCTGCCGAGCCTTTGGGGGGGGTCCTTGGCTCCTTCGCTCGCCCCCAGCCCCAGTGGCATAGCGTGGGGGTGCAGGGGGGGCCGGCCGCACCAGCCGCAACATGGGGGGGGCGCGCTCGCACTCGAGTGCTAAAATCCACGGGTTAGGGGGCGCAAATTACTTGCCTTGCCCCGGGTGCTGACAACCCACGCTACGCTACTGCTGCCATCGTCAACTTCTGCCACTCCTTTCTGCTTCTGTACGTGGGCTTGGGGTGGCCTTCGCCTCAGGCAGCAGAATGTCCTGTCCTTAATGGCTCCCTCAGCTTTTGAAAAGGCAATTGAAGTTCTGAGGTTTCTCATGTGCTCAGCAAGCATAGCCAGCTGATAGATTTTGTCTATGTGAAACTGTTCCGCATTCTCCATGAAAAGATAGCAAATTGCAATAGCACTGGGTGTGGCTGTGCTACCTGCAGAAAAAAGTAGCAATTTCCCAGGACAAATACAGCACATTCAGTGCTTTAAAAGGTGATATTTCTGCAATGGAATAGTGTGAAGTGGAAAATCCAGAAGAAAGTGCTGTGATAGCAACAAGGATTTGCCCCCGCTCTCCTGATGAGATTTTTTTGCTTTCCTCTGCAGCGTCTGGCAACAAGCAAGCTGACTTTATTTTTTTTTATAATATTTTTATTAAGAAGTTTTTATAACCACAAAAACATAACTTGACATTACAATAAACACAACAAATACATAAACAAACAAAAACAAAAACAAAACAAGAAACAAGTACAATTTCATATCTTATTTTCTTATGCCTTTCTTCCCCGACTTCCTCATGCCTCCCTTTTCTGTATTCCAAATTCTAATCAATTATTCAGCAAATCTTCCCTTATTTTGATTTAATTTTAATTTAATCTTCCTTATTCTCCTTGTCTTAACCGTTACTAATAGTAACCGTTTACTTTCTGGTCCAACATCATTCTAACTTTCATTAATTTTATAATATTTCTTTAAATAGTCCTTAAATTTTTTCCATTCTTCTTCCGCTGCTTCTCTTCCCTGGTTTCGGATTCTGCTCGTCATTTCTGCCAAGCCCATGTAGTCAATCACCTTCATCTGCCATTCTTCCAGAGTGGGTAGATCTTGTGTCTTCCAGTACTTTGCAATAAGTATTCTAGCTGCTGTTGTAGCATACATAAAAAAGGTTATATCCGTCTTTAACACCCCTTGGCCGACAATACCCAAGAGAAAGGCCTCTGGTTTCTTAGAGAAGGTATATTTAAATACCTTTTTCAGTTCATTATAGATCATTTCCCAGAATGCCTTAATCTTCGGGCACGTCCACCAAAGGTGAAAGAATGTACCTTCCTTTTCTTTACATTTCCAACATTTATTATCAGGCAAATGGTAAATCTTTGCAAGCTTGACTGGGGTTATGTACCACCTATAGATCATTTTCATAATATTTTCTCTTAAGGCATTACATGCCGTGAATTTCATCCCGGTGGTCCACAACTTTTCCCAATCAGCAAACAAGATGTTATGCCCAATGTCCTGAGCCCATTTAATCATACTTGATTTGACCGTTTCATCTTGTGTGTTCCATTTCAGCAGCAAGTTATACATTTTTGACAAGTTTCTAGTACTTGGTTCTAACAGTTCAGTCTCCAATTTTGATTTTTCCACCTGGAAGCCAATTTTACTGTCCATTTTAAACACTTCATTTATTTGATGATAATGCAACCAATCCCTCCAAGCAAGCTGACTTTAAATGGATATATGCTTTGACCATTTTGCCAAGTGATTAACAGCACTAAACTAAAATCTCCCACACCTGTACTTGGAGTGCCTAAGAATGTGGCCTTTCTCCAAAATATAAAGAAAGAGATAGCAACACATATATAGAGGCTGGCACATGTATGTGTGTATCCAGAATCCTGCAGGGCTGGGGGGACAAAGTATCATAGAGTTGAAAGGGCCCCTGAGGGTCATCTAGTCCAACCCCCTGCAGTGCAGGAAAAGGCAGCTGTCCCCTACGAGATCAAACCAGCAACCTTGGCGTTATCAGCACCAGGCTCTAAGCAACTGAGCTATCCAGCATCTGCAGAGTCTTGCTCGTGCCTTTGCTGTCAGCCAGCATCAGAACTCAATTTAAAATGTAGGTCACCATCTGTCAAAGGCATTCCCAGTTGCATCTGTCATTGTTTAAGCTAGCCTGGGTGCCAGCTCAAGAGTTTGTTGTTGTTGTCTGTGGCAAATTAAAATGTTGACGTTCCCCACTCCTGTGTCTCATTATATGCTGAGCACCACAACAATCTCATGTGCTGGTGATCAACAATTCACTGAAACACTATTTTCTCATTGGTCTTCTTAATGTCTGTCACTTTTTCCTGATGTCCCTTTCTAGGTGTGCCTATGGGCCAGGCAGCCGGTGGAGGTCAAAAGGCTCTCCATCCTGTCCTTTACAAAGAAGGAGACATTACCTAGCTGACTCTGCCCCCCTCCTCCAACAACGGCAGGCAGGCACACTTGGAATAGTGGTCTACAGTTGTCTACTTTGCCACTAAAATTGGGCTACTGCTACAACAACAAAAATCATGTTTGGCTGATCTACCCACTTTAACACTACAAAGCACCACTGCAGCAACTGAAACTCTGTATCCTGCTTTTTTTCATCCACACCAGTGATTAGTTTTCATAACCCTATAGGAAATGTGGTAAAATAAGTCTAAATTAGGAGAAAGAGGATCCAAGATTAGGCAATGTGCCCAAAAAGTACCCCATGGCATTTTCATTTTTAATACCTGATATACTTGTAGGTCTGGGCAGCCCAAGACATCCATACCCGCTAGCCAGGCTTGTGTTCCAGGGAGGTCACTTTAGTGCTGTTAACACAGCAGTTTGATTCCCCCCCCCCCCAGGCACACTCCATTGTCTCTTGAGACAGACGGGTGCCAACAAAAAGTACAGGAAATGCCATCAAGAAGAAAAATCACTTTGTTTGAAGAATACTTTATCTTACTGATAGAATATCAGTTTGAAAATCATTTCTATTAAACTTCTCCTTTTCTAAGTTTTACTTCTCTAGCATCTTAAAGTCCTGGTCTATTTTCTGTAACTTTGCCTTCTGTAGGGTAGAACAGCAGACTAAAAATGTGTTTCAGTAATTTTTTCTTTTCTTAGCAACAGAATATCTGCTTATTTTGTCTACATTGGTCAGAATCTTTGCCTAAGGTGGATGGAAATGTTGACAAGCTGACATTTTCAATAGACCAGAGGCATGAGAAAGTGTGCCTTTGTGTCACAAATATTGACAATCTGGCATTTTCCATACCTTGAAAAACTAACTGAGTGAAGGAATCTGCCAAGTATTGTTTTTGTGCCATTCTACCCCTGGCTATCCTGAAGGATCTGGGATCACAGCTAAGAACAGATCCTTTTCTTTAATATTTGTACAACATTGTTAGCTACAAATAGTAACTGACAGCAAATATTTAGAATGTTGCTTCTTAAGGGACAGCTCATGAGATAGAGCATTTTTTTTAAAAAAACCAACCCATAATTTTATTAATCTAGATTTTCAAGATAGCGATAGAACATGAGACTGTTACTCTCAGGGTTACAAGTTCAAGGGGGCTGCACTAGGTGATCCTCCTGGTCCCTTCCAACTCTAGGATTCAAGCTTCAAATAACTAACTCCAGGTTTTGGTCAGCATGTCTTTGGCTCTCTTTTCATCTTTAACAGTTCTACTAAGTTAACATTGTAAGTACTTGACCATTATTATTTCACAATAAAATATTTCACCTACATTTCACTAGTGAGTTGAGCAAGTATTTATCACCCAAATACTCAGCCCTAGTTGGATTTTTAAAATGCAGTCATGGCCCCACGTTAAGGGTGAGTTCAGCATGAGCCATCAGGTGGGGGGAAGTAGGTTGTATGGCTCACAATTAGAAAACAGTTCAACAGACCAATTTGAAACTTGGTCATGTGGGAGTGGTAAGTATGGGGAGAAGCCCTGCCAAATTTGAGGTAGAAAGGGTAAGAAACGGCTTACTCTGAACAAGTTAAAAGTTTGATGAGATACTTCAGCAAGTGGTCTATGGTTTTCTTCCATAGACTTTGCTGGGGTGGCTTTCAGGAAAGATTTTTCTGTTTGCGCTGCATGTTTTGGGAAACAGGTTGTTGTGTTAGGTCAAGATGAACATCTAGTCTGTGAACATCTAGTCAAGATGAACATCTAGTAGCGTAACTTTTATTTTATTTTATTTTTACTAAAAATGCTTTTTTTGTGGTCAGTGGAAATGCACAAGGAAATCCCCCCACACTCCAAATGCCTGTGGAGAAAAATGGTCAGGGGAAGGGGGAGAGGATGGCTCAGCCACCGGCAGAGCTGTAGGATTTCAGTTGGACCCAGTGCCACCACCAGCAACACTTTGCACCATGAGCGTAGCCAAGGGTTTGGGAGTGGGCAGATCCTCAGATTTGTATTGATTTAGGGGGCAGCTGCCCTCCTGCCCCTCTTGGCTACTCCCATGCCCTGGATGGTGAGTGGGGGGGGGATAGAGAAGTTCAGGGGGCAGGAAAGGGACAAGGAGCAGTTTGGTGAAGTGATTTTAAATGGGAAATGATGTTAAGACCACCCTTCCTCAGTGGCTCATCTGGTCAAAACTGCAGCCTTCCAGTGCAGCCTTTTGTTTAATACACTTTCAAGATGCCTTTGCCTCTTGTTTTTAATCTGTAAACTACTTTGAGTCCCATCAGGGGGGAAAGCAGGGTATAAATAAGTTAGCAACAACAATTTGCACTATGAAAGCTGTCGTTTTTTTCTATTTTCTGATGTTTCAAATGTTCTATCCCGTATGTTTATTCTTTTCTCTCCTTTTTGTATGCCATTTTGTGAATATAGTGAAAAGTGAGGTAGGGGTGATATGCGAGAGCACAGGCAGGCAGTTTCCACTCATTTCTGAAAAGCGCCTGGCAGGTGGAACTCAATGCACATAGGACAACCAACATGCATTCATAGAGAGACAATAGTTAACTCTCTGTAACCAAATGTTTTAAAACTAATCTAAACCCCAAAGCTTACATGAAGATTAAAAAATCCAGTCTTCCTACAAAAAATATTTTCTCTGCCAGCTGTTAAAACAATGCCATTACAAAATGCTCAGCTGCCCATTTGGTGGAGAAAAACAGAGAATACCAACTGCCTAACTCCCGCCTGAGTATCATATGCCATTTCACCCAAAGACTTGCATAGGAACCTTTAGAGCAGGAGCAGCCAACACAATGCCCTCGTGTTGAGAGGAGTTGTAGTATAACATCTGAAGGGGGACATGTTAGCCATGTCTGTTTTAGAAAATAGGTTTTCCATCTTTTCAGAGATGTACCCTTAAGCCCTTTGATAGTACAGCCATGACCGGCATCCAACAATATTCCAGCCAACTAACTTGAACTGCCTCCACGGAAGTCTCCTCATGCTTTTTATGAAGCATCCAGACAACAGCATTGTCAAATCATCATTCAGTAGTTTTAGTGTTGCCCTGCACATTTTCAGACAGTGTGTGAAGATTTCTATTTTTGCAATAAAATGACCCATGCAGACAGTGAGAATACCTAGGAATGTTCACACAGCAAAGGAGTGCAGCCAAGGAAGTGTGGGGGAATGAAGAAATATGATCGCCACCTTGGTTCCACAAGGCTGCCTGGCAAGAGCAGCTGCATTGACCCGCTGCGAGGTTTTGGGGTGAGAATATATATCTAAGAGAAGCTTGCCAACATTTGAATGCTCCCTGAGGAAACTGGATTCCTTCCTGGAAGGAGGAGCAAAGCACAGCACCTCTAGCTCAGCAAAGGGATATAGAGAATAACAGCTAATTTCATTCATTAGGATTTCCAGGCAATTCCTCCTCCAAGACATGACCCTCTTCAGAAGGCATGGGTGTCTGCTGCAACACCTCTTCCTCCTGAGGTGGTTGGCAGCCTTTGCAGCCAAGTCACCTTCTTTTCTGTCAATAAATCAGTGTAAAGGTTCTCTACAAAAGGGCAGAAGTAGCCTTTCCATATCTGCAAGGATAGATTAGCTAATCTTCTTTAGCTAAGACATACATTTTGCATTCTTGCTAGGCAATTTCTTCCAATTGCAGAGTCACTTCTTCCTGGATGGAAAAGTACTACATCCTTTCCACTCTCATTTTTGCCACACAATGTTCAACTTTTTGAAAAGCATCTGTCAAGTCACTAACATATTCTTGTGTAAAGTCACTTTTCTGTATCAGTAATGCAGATTTAGTCAGTTCTTGCTGCTGGATGTTAAGAGTCACCTAGGGAGCTCTGCATATGCCATCTTGGTAGTCAAGATAACCCCACAATTAATTGGTAGTAGTTGTAATCATGAGCTCATATATGCTTATATTCACTTGCTTTGATAGAGGCAAATTGGCTGCTTTGATGTTATCCTTATCTGAGGGCTCTTTTTAAAAGAGAGAGATTTGATCAGTGTTTTGCATTAGTTTTCTATCTTTTGTTTTTTGGAATTTTTATTAAAATTGGTTGTATTTTATATTGTTTTTAGGTAAACCAGATCCCAGGGAAGGGAAAGGAGATGAGGAAGGTAAGCACCATATTTACTCAAGTCTGAGGTGCCATTGAATCTAATGCACACCTCAGTTTTCAGAACCTTGAAACGAAAAAAGTATATGCTGGCAAATGTAATTGTGCCATTGAATCTAATGCGAACCTTAATTTTTGAAACATAATTTGGCCAAAAAAGGTGAGCATTAGATTCAAGTAAATACGGTAATTACAACATTGCTCCGTGTTACTGAAAATGATTTGCATCCGCAAAAAACACCACAGCAAGTCACAAATCTGGGTATCCTGGTATTAAAAACAAACAGGCCTTTCTAGTGTGATCTGTGTATATAATGAAATTGAGGCTAACAACCAAATGAAGATTTTTAGTTGATTAATAATTGGCTTTAACTGAATAAATTTAGGGATGAATTGCAATATTACCAAATCCCCACAATATGGTGCCTTTTTGAGATACTGAAGATAACTCACAATTTGATTTTTTTTAAAAAAGGCTAACACTACCAGAGGAAATTTTTGGTAAACAGTGTTAAATGGAGCTATTGAGTTTTCTAAAGCAGCTAATACCTGGATAACGTTCCTTCATATAAGCAGAATTACGGTACCTATAAGCACACAGGAACCTCTCTGCCATATATGTTTACAAATGCAATAGCTTAGAAAAAGTTCTGGAATTATTTAGCTGTTAGAAATTAACAGCATATTAAATTTTTATTACATAGAATCAATCAATGATTAAAGCTCAGGGATCCATTGCTAATTATATAATCAAATACTCTCACAATCATGAATTCTGATTTGTATCACTTGAATTCTGAGATTTCCCCCTTTTTCATGTGATGATGTGCTTAGTTTCATTCTACGTTATGCTTATCAGGAGTGCCAGCGTGGCCCTGGACCTGTGGGTGCCCAGGGCAGTGGGTGCTGAAATTCATGGGTAATTTTGCGGGTGCTTGGGCACCCAGGGCCCAAGGGAGCTGGCACCTATGATGCTTATATTACATAATATAAATGAAAAAAGCTTTAAAGTCATGTTTATTAGCGGAAAAGTTCATATCTACCATAGTACAGTATTTTTTTCTCTTATTTCTCTTATTTCTTTCTCACTTATTTTAAAGTAACCTTAAAATAAAATGTAAACTCAAACCCCACCAGTTTAAATTTGTCTCCACTGATCAACAAATTAAAGCTTTTGTTGATTCATCTAGCAGTAAAAACCAGTTACAGATAGGTAGCCGTGTTGGTCTGCCATAGTCAAAACAAAAAATTTTTTTCCTTCCAGTAGCACCTTAAAGACCAACTAAGTTAGTTCTTGGTATGAGCTTTCGTGTGCATGCACACTTCTTCAGATACACTGAAACAGAAGTTGCCAGATCCTTCTATATAGTGAGAAGGTGGGGAGGGGTATTACTCAGAAGGGTGGTGGGAATGGGTGATTGGCAGATAGCTGTGATGAGCCAATATCAAGGTTGTTTAGTCAGAACTGTGCCAAGCAAATAAAAAGCCTAAACTCACTCTTTACCAAGAACACAGTGCGAGGCTGGAGTCATAACTCACAAAAGGCACAGATGAGATAAATCTTTAAAGCAGACCTTCTTCAGGGTCCTCTTGAAGTTCAGATTTGTGTTCAGCTCTTCCAATGTGAAGCGCTTAGCTTAATGCTCTAGGCTTGATTTGATATGGAACTGGTTTTAAAATTGGATCTGAAGTCTATTTTACCACTTTTAATAAAAAAAAAAGTCCGAAATGAGGACATTAAACACCACAATACAGATTTCCCCACCATGGTACTGAGAAGCAAGAGGAAAGGGCATGAACCCACTTTCAAAGACATCAGTGAAAATTTTGCAATGGAAAAGAAAATAGGATGAAGACAAAAGAATTCAGTTCAGCAAAATAAATGTTTGAATAACTACAGATTATGTTTCTGAATTTGACAATGTTAAATAATTTGTTGTTTTGCAAAACAAAAACAAAAAAACCCCACAGCCTGAAAATGAGATTGTAAAACAGATATTTCACTGGGATGAGGGGGGGAAGTATGGCAGAGCTCCACGGCCCGCTGAATCTCTGTGCAAACAATAATGAATAAGATAGACCAGTGGTTCCCAGTTAGGTAATTATGGAGGACCCCCTATTTTTCAAAAGCCAAGGCATGGACCCCCTACTTTTGAAAATTTTTGTAACTCTATGGTAGTTACCTCTGCAAAGCATTTTTTTAACAAAATGTGGGGGAGCCCCTAATAAGCAAAGGTTTTTAGGTTTACTAAAAAAACAGACCATAAAATCTGTGATATTACCATGCAAAAATGACAAAAAAGGGGGGGCAAGGGATGGGGCCGTGAATCCACTGGGTGCGTTCTGACCCCTAATTGGGAACCACTGAGATAGACCAACGGTCTGACTCAGTGGAAGGGAGCTTCCTCATGTTGCTGCTACATAAAACACACCTTCTTAACTGCAAATATGCAAAACTGCTCCTGCCACATAAAAACTACACGTTGATCCTAATTAGAAGTTCTACTGACACAGTGACCATTAAAATAAATTGAGAGTTGCACAGTAGTTCTGTATCCTAAGTGGTTGATGTGGCATAAGCTTTGTAGCAAACACCTTTTATCAGATGCATGAAGCAGACTGAAAATACATCAGTATCAATACATTGTAATAAAATACAGCCCCTTTTTATTATTATTTATTTTAGGTAACCAAGTTTTCAAAACTAACAAAAAGTCATTTTTAGAAGAAAGGCACCGTTAGTTTCATGTCTGGTTGAGAGAGAAAAAGAAATCATGAATGCTGCATCTGGAGAAAAAGCAGTTGGAGCAGAAGTCCTAGAGCTGAATGCAGTCCAGGCGCCCTCCTGCTGCGCATTCTCTCTCGCCTTGGGATTCATGTACAGGGAAGTGTCACACACTGACATTGACCTCAATGCATGGCATTTGTAGGACCACTCTCAAGAAGCGGTGTTTGCACAGAGGTTCCGAGGGGAATTCGCAGGCATTTCCCATCCAGTATTCAAATAATTTAGCTCTCCCGCATTCCCACTTCTTTCCCTCACATGTGAAGGTCCACATTTTCCGTCAGGAAGAGGCGCTGTTTGGGGTGACTACTTGCTGCAATGGCACCCCAGTCTCGTATTGTTGGCATTTGTAATCCATTACGGTGGGTAAAGTGCAGTGTTTTTTCACCAAGTAGCACAAAATCGCTACTAACGCTATAACCATCAATGTGGTACTAACAATGATAGCAATCAATACCCCTTGGTTTCTGCCAGCATCTTCCTCCTTGGGTGGGATAAAGGAGGGAACTGAGGGTGTGGAATAAGTTTTAGCATCACCAGAGTACTCTGTTTCATCTGGTGGTTCCTTGCACAACTGCCCACCTGGACAGAGACACATATAGCTGCCTGGCACGTTAATGCACTCCAGTTTCTGGCAACTTCCAGAATCACACTCATCAATATCCACGCAGACCTTTGTCCCATCTGGGTCGTCTTCCAAGATAAAGCCATCTGCACAGTAGCAGGTGTCCCCGGTGTGGGGGTCGCACTCAGCTGCGCAGCTGGTCTCATTGCAGAACATCACACACCTATTCGGCGTTTGGGGATGGGGCACATATCCTTCAGAGCAGATGCACCCATACTCTCCCTCGACATCTGCACATTCGTGCTCGCACATTAACTCCTCGCACTTGCGATTTTTCAGCAGGCACCTGCCCTCGACCAGCTCATAGGTGTCATAGCAGCGGCACTCGAAGCCGCCCTGGGTGTTCACGCACTCCTGCTCGCAAGGGCTGGGCTCGGCCCGGCAGTCGTCCACGTCCAGGCAGCTCCGCCCGTCGGCGCCCAGCGCGTAGCCCACGCTGCACATGCAGAGGGGGGCGCCGGCCGAGGCCACGCAGTGCTGCTGGCAGCCGCCGTTCTCCAGCCGGCAGTCCCAGGCGCCGGGCGCCGCCGAGCCCCACCGCGCCGGGCCGCCCCCGGGCGCGCCGCACTCCAGGCGGGCGTCCAGGCCGGCCACCTCGGCCGCCGTGCCCGGCGGGGCGGCCAGCAGGTCGCTCTCGCGGGCGCCGAAGGGCGTCAGGTAGGAGACGGCGGGGGCGGGCGCGGGCAGCGCCAGCGGGTCGCACGTGCCGCCGGGGTAGCTGTACTCGCAGAGGAAGCCGGCGGCGTCGGCGTCGCAGGCGCGCTCCTCCCAGCTCAGCCGCTCGTTCAGCAGCGCGCACCGGGGGCCGCACGACGGCGCCGCCGCCTCGGCCCAGGCCTCGTAGTCCGTGCGCTCGTCGCCCGTCACCCAGAGGAAGCCGCGCAGCTGCTTGGCCGGCTCCACGCACGACGAGCCGTCGGGCAGCCGCAGGCCCAGCCACGCGCCGCCCGCGCGGCCGCCCAGCAGCACCGCCGCCGCCTCGGCCGCCACCGTCGAGCGCACCGTCATCAGGTGCCCGCCGCCCGCCGCGCACCCCTCGCTGGCCTGCGCGAAGCTGCGCGCCCCCCAGAACAAGCCGTAGCACACGGCGCCCAGGCACTGCGCGCCCGAAGGGGCCGACGACGCCACGCCGCTGCTGCCTCGGCCGGCCAGCGCCGCCGCCGCCGCCGCCAGCAGGAGCCTGGCGAGGAGCCGCATCCTGGCGGGCGAAGCTTCCCGCCCTCGGCGCGCCGCGCTTATAACGGCCTCCGGGCGGCCAGGGCTGGGTGGGGACGGCGGCTCCGGGAAGGGAAGGGAAACGCCGCCCGTCGGGAGGAAACCTCCCGGGGCCGAGGAGTCACGGGAGGGGGCGGAAGGCGGGGCTCCCGGCTGCGGAGGAAGGGCCGCCCAAGCAGCGCGCCCGGCCGCGCCCGACCCGCCCTCAGCCCAGGGCAGCGCCTCACGGAGACCCCGCCGCCGCCGCCTCCGCCCAGGGAACGTCCCGAAGAGACGCCTCATCCCTGGCAGCAGGGAAACGGCCACACGTGCAGCCCAGACCTGCAGCGGGGAGTTCCGCGAGGGGCGGCCGCTCAACACGTGTTTGCGTTCCAGTGGGGAAGCGCGCGAGAAAAGTGAGTCTGGCTGCGGGTGGCAGCGCGGACTCTGCTTCTCTTGCGCTCCCTATCCATTGCGCCACATGCACAAACTTTTGAAGCACAGGCCCGCACTTTCCCAGTCTGTATTATTTTGTGTTATTTTGCCTCGCTGATTTCCAAGCCGAGGAGTATTTAGGGGAGCCTGACTGGGTTCCCGCATACTGTGTGCTGAGCTGAGGGAGGTGTTGCAGGGCGTTGCAACTATGGCCCAGGGCATGCACAGAACAGAAGGCGAAAGGCAGCGATATGAAATTTTGGCCTGGCTCAGAGCACCACTGAAATTTGAAAGATCAGGTCTGCCCCTGTCCCCTGGAAAACCTCTTTAACACTGAATAAGAACAAAGGGCAGTTCAGTTTTTCCATGGATTGCTGTTTGTTTTGATTCAGCAGCAAAGAGGGGGGTTTTGTGGGGAAAGGCCAGGCAAAAGAAAAAAGTGCTTGGACAGGGAAAGGCAGCACAAAGGCAAGTTTGGATGAGCCAGTATACAACATCAGGTCTTGCTTGTATATTTATGTGTGCATGCTCTCAACAGAGGTTACCTCACCTGTCCACTAGGGAGGTTCTGCTGCTGCTGCTTTTAATCTCTTAAAACGGTGTTCTGACTTCTTCTTTTTTAAAAATATTTTTTTATTAAGGATTAAGCAGTGAGTGGACTGATCATACCACTTTCCTTTTCAAAAGGCTGCTTAACAGAATGGATTTGGTTGTACTTCATATATCTCTGTCTCTCAAAACATGACCAGGAACAGCACTTGAGACAGGGCACAGGCCATGAGGCAGCCTGATTGACATAGCACAAGAACTAGGCAATATTACTATTCCTAATTTTCCAGTGGGATGGGATAGAACGTGCCTTGCCAAAGGCCATCTACTGAGTTCATGATAGGACAGGTTTGGTACTGGGGTGGGGAGATCAGTCTCTTTGCTGCCGTATAACACCAGCTCACTCAGGTCAGTTATGGGAAATGTAAAGGTAAAGGGACCCCTGACCGTTAGGTCCAGTCGTGGCCAACTCGGGGGTTGCGGCACTCATCTCGCTTTACTGGCCGAGGGAGCCGGCGTACAGCTTCTGGGTCATGTGGCCAGCATGACTAAGCCACTTCTGGCAAACCAAAGCAGCGCACGGAAACACCATTTACCTTCCCGCCGGAGAGGTACCTGTTGATCTACTTGCACTTTGACGTGCTTTCAAACTGCTAGGTTGGCAGGAGCAGGGACAGAGCAACAGGAGCTCACCCTGTTGCGGGGATTCGAACCGCCGACCTTCTGATTGGCAAGTCCTAGGCTCTGTGGTTTAACCCACAGCGCCACCTGCGTCCCATGGGAAATATATGGAAGTGCAAAAGAAAGAAACTTAGGAAATTGCCACCACCTTCCAGAGTGGCCCCTGCCTCCCCCCATCTGCCACCACAGGGGCATCTGTAGGACCACCTTGCCCTGGGAAATGGAGAAGAAGCAGTAACAGATTTTTCTTAAGGTGTCTTTTCCATTTTCCTGTAACTTTTTTTTTTTTTAAAAAAGATGCTTATTCTTGTAATAACCTTGCATGAACCACTTTGTAAGGTCTGTCTGAAAAGCAGTATATAGATACTATAAATATATCACTCATTCATTCAGCTTATAACCCACTTTTATTTCCCCAGTGGAAATGCACAGTGCCAAACTGCATCCATCAACAAGAACATTGCAGTGGAACTCATAAAATCGCTTTGGATCTTGCTGGCTCAGCTCCCTTGCATTAACCACGAGCGGTTCTGCATGGAAGAGGCTGCCGGCTGCTCCCTGCTTTCCCACTTCCATCGTGAGCTGATGGAAGAGTAAACAACAGAGATGACCCTGAGCTGGAATCTCATCAATCACTTTCCTGGCCTGTTACTAAGGAAGGACCTTGGCCATTTTGCAATGACTTCCCAGCATCAGCCAAGACTCTTGTGGGAACAGGAAGTAGAGAAGTAGATATATTTGGGGTGACAGTGAGGGAAGGGTCCTGGAATGCAGCTCCCAGTAACAGTTGGTAGTGACTCCCCACAGAAGACACTTCAGAACCAAGGATTCCCGGGGGGCGGGTGGAGAGTCATGTGCGTTAAATGTACAAAATGTTAAAGACTATCACAGCTACATTTTAAGAAATGGGATGTAGAGTCATTTGCATCTTAACCATGGAAAACTGGTGGTTAGCATCCTGTGTTCCCTTTTCAGTAGCTTTTGAAAAGGGATTCAGAGAACATCATAGGTGATAACCGGACACATCACATGAGGAAGGCAAATGGAACTGGGCCAGTCTGCCAGTATCACAGGGTGACCCATGATGCTCTTGGATGAATGGGAGCAGCAAAGCCCATAGACTTGACTACAAAATAGAGAAAGGCCTGATCACAAGGTCAGACGCAGAACCACAGCAAGGCAACAAGAGGGAGAACCGCAGTTGGTGCTAGGGAAGCATCGTACTCTAGACTTGACATGTGGGGCATGTGCCAGAAAGGTTTTCTGCTAGTGAAAATGGGATGCCGTAGAGAGCATATGCTGACTCTTTCCCCTATGAGGAAAAATTACAACATTTGGGGGCTTTTCGTTTAGAGAAAAAGTAAGAAAGAGGCAGGGCATGGTGAGATGTATGCAATTGTGTGTGCTGGCATCTGTCTGTCTCAGGAGACAGTGGAGGAGCGCACCTTTGGGGGTGAGGTCAAGCCGCTGAAAGGTTGCAGCGCCTGCTGCCTGACATGTTTTGTTGTAGCTGGGGCAGAGGAGAAAAGTGGCTGGAGAGTTGTTGTCTATTTGTCCTTCATAATAGTGGAAGTCAGGGGCCCCCACTGAAGCTGAATGTTGGAGGATTCGGGACAGACAAAAGGAAGAACTTAACACAGTGCATAGTTAAACTATGGAAGTCACTACTGCAAGAGGCAGAAAGACGGGCCGCTTAAAAAGGGGCTGAAACAAGTCCAGAGAGGATAAGGCTATCCATGGCTGTTACTCATTACAGTTTTACACCCCCTCCAGGATCTGAGGTTGCATGCTTCCGTGTCCAGCTTGTGGGCTTCGCACAGGCATCTGGGTGGCTGCAGTGAGAACAGGATTCTGGCCTGATCCATCAGAGCTCCTCTTATTAGTGAGTGAAGTGCATACGCACCACAGTACAGACCAAGTTCTGGTGCACAGAATAGCTATGTGTCTTTCATTGTCAGATGCAATCTTGTAAAAGGGAATCCAGAGAAATACTTCATCCATTACACAACATTACATTACACATTGTGTTTGTTGTGGTTACGGTGAGTGTTGCCGCGTCAATGTTCTCATAAAAGTATGAAGGGGAAATGTGCATTTCTGAGTGCTCTCCCTGCATGTTTGGGGATGCATATATTCATTCGCACGGGGATTGTAAAGTTGGAAGGGGTCACAAGGGTCATCTGGTACAACCCCTGGCAATGCAGGAATCATTTGCCTAACGACCCTAAGATTAAGAGTCTCAAGATCTAGGGAGTATTACATGTGTACATTTTACAGCAAGCATCAGGGGAGTTGCAACAAACATAATTGCTGCCTAAAGTAACACTTTCAAGAGAAAGTCTTGCACAATACATCCACTTGGCTTCATGTTGGCTCTTAATGCTGCAGCTGTTGGCTGTGATATTAATGCTAAATGTAATCCCCCCCCCCCCGGTGTTTCTCATTGCCAGAGCCTCTGCAGCAGCAGCAGCAGCAGCAGCAGCAGCTGTGGAGCTTGTCACATTTGCCCTCAGTCCCCTCTTGTGCAATGGGAGAGATGCTTTTTTGCCTCCCAAGATGCCTCATGGCACCCTCTGAGTAAATGGTACTTTTTGTAAGATGGTGTTCATAGGAGCATGACACTCTCAATAGGAGAAACAGCTGCCTGCGTCAGTTTGTAGACGTTTAGAAAGAAAAAGAATTTTGAAGTTTCGGAATCCCCCCTCGGTCTCCAAGGGCGAGGTGGTCTGGAGTGATTCAGAGGAGCTGCAAGGACTGCCAAGGAGTGAGCACTCCTCCCAAAAGCGCAAGCAAGCAGTCAACACCCGAGAGGGAACTGGCATCTCACCAGGACAGAGAGCAGTGCTGTTAGATAAAATGCTGAATAATCCCATGGCACATCTAAGTCCAAGACTGCACATGCAATACTTTTAAAGCACGTTTAAAGTCCAGTTCCTCCACTAGAGATTCCTGGAAACTCTAGTTTGTTAAGGGGCTGGGAATTGTGAGGTGCTGCGAGAGGGTAGACAATGGTTGCCAGGATTCTTGCGGGGGGGGGGTGTGCTTTAAATGTATATGCAGCTCATATATTCATTCCTTTCCTGTAGCATTTTAGACAGTTAAAGGGGTTCTCACTGCAGAACCCTCTTTCCAGTAGGTGTCTAGACAGGAAGAGTGCCATGTGGCCAGTTTCCCCTGCACTTAGCAGTTAATGCCATCAAGCTTCTGCTTCCTAGTCTCTTGCTTTCATTCTCTGGATGCTGGGAGGGAGTCCACTGCATTTATGGGGGGGGGTGTCTTTTACAGCCTCAGTCTTGGCACCACCAAGCACCAATTCTTCATATAGACAGCAACAATTGTCCACTGTCTATATTTGCCACAGTCTGACCAAGGCTAATGCTTTAATCATTTTCTACTGTGGTCTTTATGGTCCCATAAAAGACTGCTTGGTTTTGGCTACCTGGGCCTGGAGGAGCAACATGAGTACGAAGCCTCTGTTATCCTCCTCACTCTTATTTTTATGAGAAGTCATTCTCTCAATGGTGATAATTAAATAGAACCTCTAGCCCCCCTACTATTTAATTTTTATTTCAATAACTTAGTAACCACTCTCAATAATCCAGAATTCCACCCCCCAAAGCTAGCAAATCAGCATATTTCAGTTGGCTGTCACTGAAACTGCTCCCCCGTGGTACAGCTCCACTGTTCCTTTGCAACCAGTTCCAGTCAGGATGGCAGACAGCAATCCTGAACACTCTTCAGAAACTGGGTTTTGCCCCTCAAGCCCTTCTAAGTCTGGGCTTGGGCCAAGCAAAAGATATGGTTAGGCAAAGAATTATCAACACCAAGAGACAACAGGAATGCTGAAGGTGCCCCGACTACAAGATTGTAGAAATCGAGAGAGATATAGCTGCACTGGCAGCATCTCTCTTTTTTGTTGTATCAAAAAATGCAAGAAGGGCTTTTACACTTTCCAGAAGCTTGGCTCTGCCCTCGCCAGTCTTGGAAAGATCCTTCAAAAAAGTCCCATATGACCAGAGAATTTGTGCCTGTCCATTGGGGGATATAGGAAGCCCTGCTGGTGAGGCTTGCTGACTTCCCAGTAAAGCAAAAAATTTGATCATCTCCCGTTAGGCAAAGATAACAAGACGGACTTCCGGTTAGCGCCAGCGCTTAATGGCGGATTTCTCCCGGAGCTCCGGGAGAGATCTGCTTCGTGGGTTCGGGTCCTGCAGCCACGGCGGAGCGAGGACCCTCAAAAATCACAGGCGCGTAGCCTGTGAACTGGAGACTCGGCGGGCACCTTTGCGCCCCCCCCGACGTTGTGAAATAGCCTTTTTAAAGGCTACGGAACAGCGGAGGGTGTGTGGAGCGGTGCTGAGAGTCGCTTTCACCCAGCCTGCGAAGCGAAGCCGCGTCGCCATTAGCGGAGAGCGCTGACTTCTTCCGGTGAATTTGGATTAAAAAGAACAATTTTCCGTGAGTAGGATTGAACTTTAAAATATAATTGGACGTTAAAATTAAAGAAATTGGGCACCGAGACGGACAAGCACTAAAAAGGAAGTCTGCTTTCCGTTCTGTAGCAAGATCAAAGCGAAAGGCATTCCAGCTGTAACTTTTTGACAGGAGAGTTCTGCGAACTAAGAAATCCACCACCAAGCAAAGAACTCCCTCCCCCGAAGGCAGGAGGGGGGGGAAGAAGACTTTAAAGTGCTTTCCTGCCTGCTTAAAAGAAATTGAACTGTTTACCGCTGCTCCTTTACCTGGGGGTCGGACTGCCGGAGAAAAGGAACCGGCTAAGGACTGCCGCTACAAGAAGGTTAAAAAGTAACTGTAATATTGACTTTGGCTACTCTCAACTTGAAATACTTTATTTTGTTGCACAGTAAGTTATTTGCAGGATACTATTGATCTGGATCTTTTATAAAGAAAAAAGAATAACTGAAAGGGACTAGGAGGGCTTTTGTTTGTTTTTTGAAAGGTGTGGGAACAATTTGAAGGCAAAGAATTGATTTTACGCCCTCTAGAGGACTTGTGAATAGTTTCAGCAACAAGTGGAGCTTAAAACTTGAGATTTTTTTTTTCTGACAGCTTAAGAGTGTGGGAATGACCTTGAGTGAAAGACTTTGTTATGGCAGATGGTAAAGAGAAAGAGGACTCACAAGAAACAACCTTGAGATCTGGTAGACAATACAAAGTCGATCTTTCTATGCAAAGAAGGGCCTCTGTATCAGGAGCCTCTGGAACTGCAGCTGTCTCAAAGGCAAAAGTGAAAATAATGTCTTCAGAAGAAGCATTTGCAAAGGCATTGGGGAAAATAAATGACTCTTTGGAGGAACTAAAAAAGCAAGGCGCTGAAACAAATAAGAAAATTGAAGAAATCTCTGGGAAAATTGATTTAAATACAAAAAGTATAACTGACCTTGGGAACAAAGTGAACTCTAATGCAGAAGCAATTGGGAAACTACTGGAAGATTCATCTACAACACGAAAGATAGCTGAGGAAGCTAAGGAAATTGCAACTGCTGCCGAGGAAAAGTTTCCACCGGTGTACAGGAAACTAGATGAGTATGAGCTGGCACTCTCTATGCAGGATATGCAACGCAAGGAGAGAAATTTAAGGATCAGACTTGTGCCGGAAAAGGAAGGAGACAACTTGGTGGATTACTTGACAAAAGAATTCTCTGACTTTTGGAAGCAGGAGCTGGATAAGGAAGAATTTAAGATAGAGAGTGCATTTAGACTGGGAACAAGGCAGAGGAAGAACAGACCCAGAGATTGCTTAATAACTTTAAGATCAAAGGAGGAGAGAGACAAAATACTGAACCTGCATTATCAAACAACCCTTCGAATTGAAGATTTTCACATTGAGATTTTTAAAGATATTCCCAAAAGCATTTTGGATGCAAGAGGTTTTTACAAGGACTTGGTGACACTGCTGAAAAGGAACTACATACCATTCAGGTGGGAGTTTCCCCAAGGCTTGTCTTTTAAATACAAGGGGAAGAAAAGAAGAATAAAGACAGTGAGTGATAAAGACAAGTTCTTAGGAGAACACGAAGAAGACCTACAGAAAGAGACGTTTCCAGGACAAGGGCATCCTTCAAGCAAGGGACCACTAGATACGGATACGGAACCACCGACAAAAGAGGAACAACAATTGGGAGCTGTAGGAGGAAAGAGTAAATAATCCCATCATGCCTTTGCAACTTCTAACCTGGAATTGTAACGGTTTAAATATTCCCAGAAAAAGAAAAAATATATTTCATGCTTTAAAGAAAGACCAATTGGACTTGATTTGTTTACAAGAGACTCATGTGACAAGAGCACATAGAAAATTATTAATAAATAAAAGATTGGGACAAGAATTTATATCTTCAGACAGAGTAAAAAAGAGAGGAGTGGTGATTTATGCAAAGGAAAATTTGCAACCGAAACAAATTTTTAAAGATGACCAAGGAAGATATTTGGCAATTGAAATTCAATTTCAAGGAGAAAAGTTTTTGATAGTGGGAATTTATGCACCAAATGAAGGGAAAACTGAATTCTTTAAGAAGTTGCATGAGACTTTGATGGACTATATGGATTACAATTTAATTATGATGGGTGACATGAATGGAGTAGTTTCAACAAATATGGACAAAGCACAAAGACAGGTAGTTACAAAAGATGGAAGACTACCAAAAACTTTTTTTGAAATGACTGACAATATGGACTTGATTGACATTTGGAGAACAAAACACCCATTAGAAAGAGAGGGAACCTTCTTTTCTGAAGCCAAAATGACATGGACACGGATTGACCAAATTTGGGTGACTAGCAGTATGGCGTCGAACATAAAGAAAGTGGAAATCTGCCCAAAAACCTTCTCCGACCATAACGCAGTAAAGATGGTGATGAAGCAAACAACAACTGGCTCCTTCAGATGGAGAATGAATGACACCTTATTTAGAGACGAGGAGATTTGTAAGAAGGCCCAAAAAACTTTGAAAGATTATTTTGAAATTAACTTAAGGACTAAAGTAGAAAAAAGAATAGTTTGGGACGCAAGTAAAGCCGTGATGAGAGGGTTTCTGATACAACAAAATACATTAAAGAAAAGAAAGCAAAATGAGAGGAAAGAGAAAATCTTGGAAAAGATAAAAGAAGGGGAAAGGAAACTAAGATTGAAGCCAAACTCGCAAGAGATTTTAAGAGAAATTAAATTATATCAAACACAATACATGGAACTGATGAATCAAGAAATAGAATGGAAAATTAAACAAATGAGACAAAAGACTTTTGAATCTGCAGATAAATGTGGCAAGTTATTGGCTTGGCAAATAAAGAAGAGACAAAAACTCAACACGGTAACAAACATAGAAGTGGAAGGAAAGAACATATGTAACCCAGCGGAGATTAGGAACTGCTTTCAGAGCTACTTTAGACAATTGTACACACAAGGGCCGCAGAAAGAAATGGATATACAACAATTCCTCGAGAAAAATGGGCTGAAAAAGATTTCGCAGGAAAGTAAGACAATTTTGAACCAGGAGATATCAGCACAAGAAATAGAAGATGCCATTCAAAGCATGACGTTGGGCAAATCTCCTGGACCGGATGGACTGACTTCCAAATATTACAAAGTTTTGAAGGAAGGGTTGATACAACCTTTGAAGGAAGTCTGCAACGAGATCATGGAGGGGAGGAAGGCACCCGATACGTGGAGGGAGGCCTACATCACACTTATACCAAAGACAGAGACTGAAAAGACTCAACTCAAGAACTACCGACCCATCTCGTTACTAAATGTGGATTACAAAATCTTTGCTGATATTTTAGCAAAGAGATTGAAAAGAGTTCTGATGGAGGAGATT
The DNA here is from genome assembly GCF_027172205.1 of Podarcis raffonei. Lineage (NCBI taxonomy): Eukaryota > Metazoa > Chordata > Lepidosauria > Squamata > Lacertidae > Podarcis > Podarcis raffonei. The sequence goes on from NC_070608.1 coordinate 90,821,798, forward strand.
CATGGGGACCAAGCGGGCTTTCTCCCGAAAAGGCATCTGTCGGATAATGTAAGGAATATAATTGACATTTTGGAGAAGTTGGAAGTGAACATAAACACTAAGGCTGTTTTGATATTTGTGGATGCCGAGAAAGCCTTTGACAATATATCTTGGAGTTTTATGTTGAAGAACCTCCGGGGGATGGGGGTAGGCCAAGGGTTTGAGAATGGTATAGGTGCAATATACTCTGAACAGAAAGCAAAATTAATTGTAAATAATGTGGTCACAGAAGAGTTCAAGATTGAAAAAGGGACACGTCAGGGGTGTCCTATCTCCCCACTACTTTTTATATCGGTCCTGGAGGTTTTGCTTAATATGATTAGGAGGGACCAGCTGGTTAAAGGGATTCAGGTCGGAGCTAAACAATATAAATTGAGAGCATTTGCAGATGACCTAGTACTTACATTACAAGAGCCAGAAGCTAGCACGAAAAGAGTTTTGGAAATAATTCAAGAGTTTGGTCAAATGGCAGGATTTAAATTGAATAAGTTAAAGACTAAGGTATTGGAGAAAAATTTAACACAGGTTGAAAAAGAAAGGTTTCAGAACGAGACGGGGTTGACTGTGGTTAAAAAAGTGAAATATCTGGGTATAAATATGACAGCTAAGAATGTGAATCTATTTAAAGATAATTATGAAAAAACTTGGACAGAAGTGAAAAAAGATTTGGAGATTTGGTCAAACTTGAAGCTTTCCTTGTTAGGTCGAATTGCAGTTATAAAAATGAATGTATTGCCAAGAATGTTGTTTTTGTTCCAAGCATTACAAATAATGGATAAAATGGACTGTTTCAAGAAGTGGCAAAAAGATATATCTAAATTTGTCTGGCAGGGCAAGAAGCCCAGAATTAAATTTAAGATATTAACGGACTCAAAGGAAAGAGGGGGGTTTGCCCTGCCAGACTTTAAATTGTACTATGAAGCGGCAGCTTTCTGCTGGCTAAAAGATTGGCTGCTTCTTGAAAATACAGACATTTTGGATTTGGAAGGTTTTAACAATATTTTTGGGTGGCATGCATATTTGTGGTATGACAAGGTTAAAGCACATAAAAGTTTTAAAAACCATATTGTCAGAAAAGCACTATTAAATGTCTGGGTCAGATATAAAGATTTGCTGGAAAATAAAACTCCAAGGTGGCTGTCGCCAATGGAAGCTAAGGCAGTTAAAAAGTTAAATATGGAGTCGAAGTGGCCAAGATATTGGGAAATTTTGGAAAAGGAAGGGGACAAACTGAGATTGCAGAGTTTTGAGAAATTAAAAGGGAAGGTGAGAGATTGGTTGCACTATCACCAAATAAATGAAGTGTTTAAACTGGACAGTAAAATTGGCTTCCAGGTGGAAAAATCAAAATTGGAGACTGAATTGTTAGAATCCAGTACTAAGAATTTGTCAAAAATGTACAATTTGCTGCTGAAATGGAATACACAAGATGAAACGGTTAAATCAACTATGATTAAATGGGCTCAGGACATTGGTCATAATATTTTGTTTGCTGATTGGGAAAAGTTGTGGACCACCGGGATGAAATTTACGGCATGTAATGCCTTAAGAGAAAATATTATGAAAATGATCTATAGGTGGTACATAACCCCAGTCAAGCTTGCAAAGATTTACCATTTGCCTGATAATAAATGTTGGAAATGTAAAGAAAAGGAAGGCACATTTTTTCACCTTTGGTGGACGTGCCCGAAGATTAAGGCATTCTGGGAAATGATTTATAATGAACTTAAAAAGGTATTTAAATATACCTTCCCTAAGAAACCAGAGGCCTTTCTCTTGGGTATTGTCGGCCAAGGGGTGTTAAAGACGGATATAACTTTCTTTATGTATGCTACAACAGCAGCTAGAATACTCATTGCAAAGTACTGGAAGACACAGGATCTACCCACACTGGAAGAATGGCAGATGAAGGTGATTGACTACATGGGCTTGGCAGAAATGACGAGCAGAATCCGAAACCAGGGAAGAGAAGCAGCGGAAGAAGAATGGAAAAAGTTCAAGGACTATCTAAAGAAATATTACAAAATTAATGAAAGTTAGAATGATGTTGGACTGGAAAGTAAATGGTTACTATTAGCAATGGTTAAGACAAGGAGAATAAGGAAGATTAGCTTAAATTTAAAGTAAAATAAGGGAAGATTTGCTGAGTAATTGATTAGAATTTGGAATACAGAAAAGGGAGGCACGAGGAAGTCGGGGAAGAAAGGTATAAGAAATTAAGATATGAAATGGTACTTGTTTTTTGTTTTGTTTCTGTTTTTGTTTGTTTATGTATTTGTTGTTGTTATGTTATGTTTGTGTGGTTATAAAAACTGTTTAATAAAAAATATTTAAAAAAAACAAAAAAAAACAAAGATAACAAGACGACCCGGATGGTTGCCAGATTCTGCGCACAGATCTGTAGGCAGAGACCATCCCCCAATTCAATCTAGTTTGTTAAGAAAATTCCCAAACTCGGATCCACAGGCAACTCTGGGTCATTTCTCCTGGTAGAAACAACAAACATTGGTAACTTTAAAATCACAGACCACACCCCTGTAGAAGCTATCCTGAAAATAGGAGAGGACGCACAAACTATTTTATCATGGTCCTTCAGCCCCATCCTAATCACAAACCAATTAGCTAAAGAGAGTCTCTTGAAAACTCTCCAAAACAATTTAAGGATAATGATGTGGGTGACAAATTTGATCAGGGCATCCTGATCAGGGCATCCTGATCAAATTTGCAGATGACACCAAACTGGGAGGGGTGGCTAACACCCCAGAGGACAGGATCACACTTCAAAACGACCTTGACAGATTAGAGAACTGGGCCAAAACAAACAAGATGAATTTTAACAGGGAGAAATGTAAAGTATTGCACTTGGGCAAAAAAAATGAGAGGCACAAATACAAGATGGGTGACACCTGGCTTGAGAGCAGTACCTGTGAAAAGGATCTAGGAGTCTTGGTTGACCACAAACTTGACATGAGCCAACAGTGTGACGCGGCAGCTAAAAAAGCCAATGCAATTCTGGGCTGCATCAATAGGAGTATAGGAGTAAACTGGTCATTATCAGTAAATTGGTACGGGCAAACACAATCCTGAATTCATATTTAAACACCTCTCCCAACAGGTTATGAAAAACCTGTACTTTAATGGATAATAATTTGAGAAGCTCAATGCTATAGAAATTGTCATTTTCAAAAAGTTGACTGTTTAGTTTTACAAGTAACAACATACTCTGTTTTATATTAGAGTTCATCTACAAAAAAACGCGGCAGCTAAAAAAGCCAATGCAATTCTGGGCTGCATCAATAGGAGTATAGCATCTAGATCAAGGGAAGTAATAGTGCCACTGTATTCTGCCCTGGTCAGACCTCACCTGGAGTACTGTGTCCAGTTCTGGGCACCACAGTTCAAGAAGGACACTGACAAACTGGAACGTGTCCAGAGGAGGGCAACCAAAATGGTCAAAGGCCTGGAAACGATGCCTTATGAGGAACGGCTAAGGGAGCTGGGCATGTTTAGCCTGGAGAAGAAGAGGTTAAGTGGTGATATGATAGCCATGTTCAAATATATAAAAGGATGTCACATAGAGGAGGGAGAAAGGTTGTTTTCTGCTGCTCCAGAGAAGCGGACACGGAGCAATGGATCCAAACTACAAGAAAGAAGATTCCACCTAAACATTAGGAAGAACTTCCTGACAGTAAGAGCTGTTTGACAGTGGAATTTGCTGCCAAGGAGTGTGGTGGAGTCTCCTTCTTTGGAGGTCTTTAAGCAGAGGCTTGACAACCATATGTCAGGAGTGCTCTGATGGTGTTTCCTGCTTGGCAGGGGGTTGGACTCGATGGCCCTTGTGGTCTCTTCCAACTCTATGATTCTATGACATAACAACTCCCCTCCTCTGGGACACAATGAAAGTGGTCACCAGAGGAGCCTGCATAAAGGAGAGGGCATCTATTAAAAAACAAACCTCAAAAATTGGTCAATTAGAACAAGACATTATGACCCTCTCATCACACTTCAAACAGGAGCCAAAAAACTCCTTAAACTCATAGAACAAAAAGAAGGGAAAGTGACTCTCTAGAAATCAATAAAACAATATGATTAACATCCTATATTCTAAATAACGCTTTTACAAATAAGGAGGGAAGAACTCCCATCTATGCAAACAGATGCGGGGGGGGGGAATCACTCAAAACAAGAATACACTGTGTCACTAAAAAAGTAACATAACATCCTCCATCAAATAAATAACCTCAGAATTTGCTGAATTTCATGCCAATCCATACACCTCCCACAACCCACCTGAACAGGAAATCAGAAGATTCCTAACGAGGCTGACCATGTCAACCTTAACTGCCCTCTCACCCCAGAGGAAATAGAGATGGTACTCAAAAACCTGAAACCACGCAAAGCCCCAGGCCTGCATGGCTATACAGCAGAATTCTACAAAAAAATTCAAAGAAACCCTGATGCCCTTACATCACCTGCCTATTTAATGATATCCCCCAAACCTGGACCTCTTCCAAAATAGTCTCTATCCCAAAACCACTCAAAGATAGCCTCAAAACAGAATCGCACTGCCCAATCTCATTGATAAACTAAGACTATAAGATGGTCACATCAATCCTAACCGCCTAAAAATCTTTCTATACAAACTAATCGTGCCGGATCAGGCAAGCTTTGTCCCTGGTCGCAACATAACAAACCCCATTAGGAGAAACTACTGAATCTGACAGAACACAGCAAAACAACCAAATTCCTACTGACGATCATGTCCCTAGACATCCTTAAAGCCTTTGATTGCTTAGAATGGAAATATCTATTAGCAGTATTAACTAATATGAAATTTGGCCCCAACTTCCTACAAACCCTCAAACAAATTTACTCCCAAGCCTCCGCAAAATGCACAATTAACAATATGGACTCCAATACCATAGCAATCCAAAGAGGCACAAAACAAGGATGCCCACTGTCTTCCTTCCTATTCATAGAATCATAGAATAGAATCATAGAGTTGGAAGAGACCACAAGGGCCATCGAGTCCAACCCCCTGCCAAGCAGGAAACACCATCAGAGCACTCCTGACATATGGTTGTCAAGCCTCTGCTTAAAGACCTCCAAAGAAGGAGACTCCACCACACTCCTTGGCAGCAAATTCCACTGTCAAACAGCTCTTACTGTCAGGAAGTTCTTCCTAATGGAACTCCTAGCAATCTGACTCCAATCAAACCCAGATATCAAGGGTGTGGAAGTGAAAGGTAAAACCTACAAACTAAGGGCTCTTCGCAGATGACCTGATGCTCACGACACCAGACCCCATAAACACACCAACCACCCTAACTAAAGAACACATTCGTAAACTTTGCAAAATCTGAGGCTTCTGGTGGTTCCCTCACTGTGAGAAGTGAGGTTACAGGGAACCAGGCAGAGGGCCTTATGACACGGGGACAAATAGAAGAGGACGCCTTCACCTCATTATGGCTCCCCTTTATCACATACACATCCCAGCAAGGCAACAACAAGAATCCACCGACAGTATACGAATCAGTCTGGTTTACCTGACCCAACAAGCCCTCCCCCCCCCCGACAAATGCAAACAAACCCCACTGCGTCCAGCCACAGACAGCCAACCACACCCTGCCCCCCAATACCTCTCACTACCAAGGTAATGTAATAAACAAATAGAAAGAGAACCCACCCAGTTGACCCTGGCACAAAACCCCACACGGACACGATCCAAAGCCTCACCACCCCACCCCTTCTTCCCCAACCTTATCCTGTACTCAACACTAATGTCTCACAACAAATGTAACTGATTTGTAAGAAAGACTGTACAACGTGAAAAAAGAGACAAGGCATGTACTTTTGTAAACCAAGAAAATCTTTAATAAAAATGTTTTTTTTAAAAAAAAATACATAGCAAGGATACACGAAGAGCCATTCTTAGTTGATGTTCTCCACTGCTCCAGTTTCAGAATTCCTTTCTGCTGGTGCTCCACCAATTGCTGAGTCTTCCCATGCACACTAGTCTTATTTAGAATTAGGAGTACGCAGGCAGGATTTTAGCCCAGAGGTAAAGTGAGGGATCTTCCAGTTAATACACAGCAGAGAACAAAATTAATCAAATAAGCAATAAAAATGATATATTGGTTGTGTTTGGGTAATCCTATAATATCTTATTAAGATGGGTTTAAGGAGATAATTTCATTCCACCCTTATCCCTTGGCACAGTCTGATACTGAAGGTGAGACTAACCTCCATATCAGCTGAAGGGATGAGTCACGGGAGCTTCCAGGAATTATTCTTCCACCTAAAGGTACAAATCAGATAAAACTCAGTGATCCACTGGTCAGACCTGAGATAGAGATCTTGTGTGTCTGTCTGCACACTTCTTTCCCCCACCACCGCTACCTGCCCCCAGGCCCAAGCCTTTGGGTCCAGCCCACTGGGTGCTTCTTTGCATGTCTGTCTGTATGTATACATGGGGTATCAGTTGCTGTGACTATTCAGAAATCTCTGCTAGTAAGCAGAGACAGTGTTCTTCTTACTCTCCTTCCTCTCACTTCCCCCCTGCTACAATCTTTGTATTTGCATTTTATGCATACTCAGGAATCCGAGATAAATCACTTTTCTTATGTGGGAAGAAAATATTTTGGTCAGATTTGGCTTTTAGGGATCTTGCCCTTCTTCTTTTAGAAGACCAGCTTTTTCTTTCCATGTCACGGACTAAAATGTGGCGCAATCCACCCCCCTCCTAGGCACCTGTGCTGTAGAAGCTGTGTGTTCAGCAAGGGGTGGGCTGCCATTAGTAGAAGGAATGAGAAGGGTACATGAAATGTATTGTTTTTTGACATCAGCAGAAAGAACACACATTTTAAATGTTTCAGGGACTGCCATCAAGGATTTTCAAGCCTCTTCAAATGTGTGTTGGAAGCATTTGTACGAACCTGGCAAGTTAATTTCCTTGCCGTCATTGCCAAGCCCTAGTGTTGGGCGTCTTGGTGTTGGAATAACTACATCAAGCATCTGATCCTCACGATTGCTTCCTGCCATCACATGGGAAACACCCAGACAGAAGTTTGTTTGTTTGTTTCCTTTATTAAATTTGTATACTGCTTTCCATCCATTGATCCTGAGGAAATTCATAGCATAAAAATGCAATCTATAAAGTGCTGTTCGCAACTAAACATCACATTCTCAACATAAATAAGGGGGAAAGCCATTAGAAATTGGACAGTCAAAAGTTACATGAGAATTGTACAAATTTGGAACAGGTGGTAGAGATTTCAGGATTATCTTGGTCACGTTTTCTGCTGTTTTGCACTACCAGGATTGGCCCTAGTTGTTTGGACTCTCAAAAGGTGACTATGAGCCCTTGATAAGTGGGTGCTGCTGCCCTCCAGGATACCAAAGTATGGAGGGCAATCCCTACTGGGCATCTTTAGTTAGAGCGTGGTGCTGTTAACACCAAGGCTGCAGGTTCCATCCCCACAGGGATCAGCTGCAGGGGCTTGGACTAGATGACCATCAGGGTTCCTTCCAGCGCTACAATTCTATGATTCTTAGGACTAAACTACACATTATAGGCAAATGTGCATGTTGAAACACAGGTTGAGAGAATCAGTTTTGCAGGAAAGCGGGTGCTTTAACCCTTTCCCTGCTCACCACTTTCCCACTGTATCTCCCTGCCACCTGCTGTACTCCTCCCCAATCCTTCACATAGGGTTCCAGATACATATTTACCCCTCCAAGCATGCATCTGGAATAATATATAGCTAGAGGCTGTGTTTCTTCTTTTCCAATTCCCAACAATAAGTTCAAGCAGGATGGTTATTATTCTGGAATGTTTCTGGCATTTCTTAGAAAGGTTGGCACCTTGGGGAGGGAGGAACAAAACCCAACCCACAACAAAAATTTTCAAAGCAAAAGCCAAATAGTGATGCAAGATGTAAATTTGCTAATATAGATGGAGATGAATCACTGGTGAATGCTCATTTGAAGTTTAAACAACAAAGAATCTGGTGATGCAGAGCCAAATTTCTCATTCAGTCGGAATAATTAGTGTTTTACCCCTCCATATTTCACAATGTGCAATTGTGAATTATGACTGCTGGGACAGCTCAGTTGGTAGAGGATGAGCCCCATGTTGGGCGACAGATTCCTGCATTGCAGGAGCTGGGTTCTACAATTCTGTGGACGATATTAACCCTATTATACTGAAGAGCTCAGGAGGATGTGTCATTTTAGGGGGTGAAGTCAATCATTTAAAAAAATCACCTCTAATTCAGGGGAAGAATCAGTAGCATCAAAAGCAGCTAAAATGCAAATGCTGATAAGATGGGATGGGCTAAATCTGGGAAGCAGCATGGATAGCAGGTGAACGTGAATCAGGAGGGAGATCCACAGTTTGGCCACCAATGCCACGGGCCTTTCTCAAGGCTAACTGCTGGTAGGCCCTTATACTGTGCCAACTTCCCTTGAGATGCTGCTAGGAGTGCGATGGGCAACCCGTGGCCCTCCAGATGTTGCTGAACTACAATTCCTAACATCCCTGACCATTTGGGGATGAGTCTAGCAACATCTGGATACCCCCCCAGTGCAAGAATCTTCCAGGAGATTCGAGATAAATTCGAGATAAACTAGAGAATAGAGTCTAGAGTAGATTAGAGTCTAGATGAGGAATATATAGAAGGGGAGAATCCCTTTGCTGAGCAGAAGGAACACACACACACACACACACACACACAGTCAGGGACGCCAGGAAACAGATTCTGGAATTTCCTCAACACAAACTACGATATCCAGGTTACACTGCAGACCACAATGCTGGAATTGAAAAAGCTTGCACACCCTAAATCCTTGAGCGTACCATAAATAAGAATGTTATCAGGAACCAAGGTAAAGAACTGTACCCTCTGAAAGATCTAGGGAAGGGGTGGGGGTCCTGCTATGGTCCCTCCAGATGTTAACAGACTTGCAGCTCCTATCAAGCAACATAGTCCATGGCCAGAGGGGTGGGAACTGTAGTCTGGCAAGTGGCAACATCTGCAGAGCCGCAGATTCTTCATTGCACTGCATTTCAGAAATGGAAGGGGTAGTTCACAGAATAAAATCAAAATATAAAACCACAAAATGCATAATCAAAATAGAAACAACTCAATAATGCCCCCCCCAAAAAAACCCTCCACATTTTAAAAGGGCATAGGACTTTGCCTTTAGGTCTCCATACCTATGAGCCAGCACTTGGAGTGCCAACTGTAGGCTATATCATGGAGGGGGCACCTTCACCTGTGCCTGGAACACTGAAACATGTCCATCATTGGCTCAGTTGTTGTGAATAATAATCATAGGGATAATAACATCCTGTGTTTTCCCCCAGAACTCGCACAAAAAAGAAAGAAGAAGATAAAACCCAGAAACCTAAAAACATAGAAAGGTAATAGTTAAAAGGTAATTAAACAATAATAGAATTAAAATGATAAGAAGATACAAAGCAAGTTTATGAAAAGGACATCCTGAATGTCATGATTCTAAATCAGCATGTCCCACTTCCTAGCAAAGTTCATAAGTACATCTTTTAATTTTTTATTTATATGCTATAACCCAAGCATCTGATTTAAGCTATAATGGGGAGTGTTTTCATATTCTGTTTTGCCAAAGCACAATATTGGCAGTTATACACAAATAAGGTAATGGTAGCCCTTTAAGACATTAAGAGTCATAACATTTCCTTAATACTTTCTTGATTTCACAATAGGGCCAACAGAGAGGAAAAACAGCAAGAAAACGTTTTCCTATACACAGTAAGAAACAGGATGTAGCTGGTGGCCCATTAGAAACTTTATTGTGCTAAACACACCTTAAGCAGCTGAATGGCAATGATCCAAGCCACATGAAGTCAGTTTAATAGATTCTGATAAACAAGTTAAGCATGTGTTTAATTATCTGCAGTAGAAATCAAGTGGCCTTTGAAGTGCTTAATTTTGCCCAGTGCATATAACAGTGCTGACAAAAACATTGACCATGTAGATTTAATGGTAAAACATAAATCCCATTATACTAATGCTCACTTGGCTTTATGAATATTTCAGTAAATAAATTACTGATAGAAATATTATTTATAGAAATGGCTTTCCATGGGAAGATCTGGGAGGGTAGCTGTCCAGGCACCAACTGCTATTACTGAATAGGGCCCCAGTGCCAAATGCAATTAGTGACAAAAACATAAAAATACCTGTGGCTGCAAATATTTTTTTGCAGGAGCACTGTGAGGATGTTCACAATTAGTTTTCCCCACTCAAATGTTTATGTATATCCTCTCCATTTGGACCTTATAGATCACATGCCTAGTACTTATTGGTGAAATTAAAGAGTGGTATTACCATCTATAGCGCTATAGGTGGCGCTGTGGGTTAAACCACAGAGCCTAGGACTTGCCAATTGGAAGGTCGGCAGTTCGAATCCCCGTGACGGGGTGAGCTCCCGTTGCTCTGTCCCTGCTCCTGCCAACCTAGCAGTTCGAAAGCACGTCAAAGTGCAAGCAGATAAATAGGTACCTCTCCGGTGGGAAGGTAAACGGCGTTTCCGTGCGCTGCTCTGGTTCGCCAGAAGCGGCTTAGTCATGCTGGCCACATGACCCGGAAGCTGTACGCCGGCTCCCTTGGCCAATAAAGTGAGATGAGCGCCGCAACTCCAGAGTTGGTCACGACTGGACCTAATGGTCAGGGGTCCCTTTACCTTTACTATTACCATCTATTTCTCTGAAATTATATATATGACCAGTTTTTTTAGTAACCCATAAACATGTTCCGTAAAAATATTTCAAGATAGAAAAAGAAAACTGTAAGCACCTTTGCAACCCCCAAACTAAGCTGCTTTTCAAAATCTAGGTTGAAAAGATTTGTATTGTCAGCATTCGATAGTATCTCCAGGAGCATCCTCTGGGAAAAACTCACCCGCTGGGGCATCGACAGAAGGCTTCTCTGGCTAATAATCAAACTCCATGAGAACTCAGCGGCTAGAGTGAGACTCACCCCGGAGGGCGATCTCACCAATTCAATTCCCATTAACAGAGGTGTCCGACAGGGTTGTATATTGGCTCCATTCCTGTTTAATTTGTTCATAAGCGACATGAGGACTCCCCTAATAGAGGCTCAAGAAAGGATTCATGCACCCCGCCTAGCACTTTATCGCTGCCCTTTGTTACTATATGCAGATGACGCAGTCATCCTTTCTTTTTCTAGAGTAGGTCTTATGAGGGCCTTAAAAATTTTTGGATCATATTGTAACGCAAATTCCCTTACAATTAATTATGAGAAATCTAAAATTCTAATTTTCTCAAAGAGCCGGAAACTCCATAATTGGAGAATTGATGGGAGAGTCATCGAACAAGTCTATAGATTCCAATACTTGGGAGTTTGGTTACAACATAACCTTAGATGGAAGGCCCATGTAGCCTATGTTACAAATAGAGCCAAAGCTATCTCCTTGGCGATCTTGCGATTTTTCTTCACCGATGGGGCCCTTCATATCCCATCGGCGTTGAAAGTCTTCAAGGCCAAGGTGATCCCGACAATTGCTTATGCCATCTCAATTTGGGGGACTTTTGTCAACTTATCCCACCTAGAGGTTATTCAAAATCAGTTTTTAAGAGGGATATTGAAACTGCCCAACTGTGTAAGTAATACAGCGCTACGCATGGAACTTAATATTGTATCCCTGGAAAACGCTCTGTGGAAGCACATACTTTGTCACTGGTTATCTCTATGGCACAATCTCCCAAACTTGTACTTGATACAATGCATGTGGAGAGATGATTTCCAGAGCCCATGGGTAAAAAATTTACAACTGAAAATTACGGCAATGGGAATCTCCCCATCCAAATTACTAGAGCAGGATATAGTTCCAGCTAAAAGAACAGTAACCTGTAAACTAGAGGAGATGGACTTGCAGCAGAAAATGGTCTTGGGCAATGGTACCTGCTCACCTCTAAACCTTGGTTTATTACCCCTCTTAAGGCTCCCAAACTATTTGAATTCCTTAACTTCTTCGGCTCATAGATATGCCTTTGTAAAGGCAAGATCCAACACCTTCCCATCGAACGTGCTGAGAAATAGATTCTCCAATGGACAGATATCGCTCTTATGTGATTGTAATTGTGGGGCACCGGAATCGTTGCATCACATAATTTTTGATTGTGCATTTCACTCATCGGCCAGGAGCAAGTTTCTTGCTCAATATCTAAAGGGAATTGCCGATGATACGAATGAAGCCAAACTGAGATATCTATTAAATGATGATGACCCCCCTAAGATCACTCATGGTTGCCAGATTCTTGATCAGCGTTCTATCCCTAAAGAAGAGAAACGGACTCCTGTGCGGCTCGGATAATCCCTCTAAACTATGATCTATGTTTTAGGATGTAATTAGGTGATATCACCATTGATGTCTTCTACTAATTTATGAGTAGAGGGCGATGTTTATGTTACAAATTTATTGTAATGTATGATGTTGGTCTTTTGTTTTTGTTTTGCTTTGGTTCCTGTCTGTTTTTTGCAAGTTTTGGCGGTTTTAAATTTGGAGGTTTAAGTATATTATGTTGGTATGGGAAACTGTCGTGTGATGGGCCAATGGCCATAATAAAGTTCAATACAATACAAAAGATTTGTATTGTCATACAAAGAGATATAAATGTGACAAAAACAACAGCAGTAAAAATGATATTTTCACACACGTAATACAAAAGGGGGTGGGGATTACAACTATGTGGTATTTAAAATATTTAACAAAGCTTTGTGCCATTTGTCAAAGCCTGCACAATAAGACCATGGTCAGACCTTCAGAATCACCCAGGCTGTACATGCATTAATAAAGTGGGGTGGAAAATCTTTCTCATTGTCCCTGTAATGACCCGGATTGTTCAGACCTGGATGATTCTGAAGGTCTGAACATCGCTTCATACCTTGGATACCACCACCCCCCCATCCCTAGAGTACATTAAGCAGGTTGCTGGTGGGCTTATTATTAAAGAATAATTAATGCTGAAAATCCAAAATTAAATATAAAAATAAAAGAAACTCAACAGTAATATTTGCTTCTACAGACTTCATAAAATGATGCAACAGGAAACTGAAGCATGAACAAAAACAAAGTTTACTCAGCACTGAACAATTACTACAATTAATCTCACAATGGCTGCTTCCCTAGGTTTCAATCTTCTGTTGGTATTCCCCAGAACTACTTCCCTCTTTGCACCCAGTCATGGTCCTTATTATGACAACATGGTCCCTGAAGCAGCCCAGAGAGGTCCCCAAGAACATCCTAGCATTGATACTGAAGAAGACCCCAGGCTGTCACAGATTCTGCACCTACAGTGGGATTCCCAGTCATCTCCAAGGAATGTTTCAGCCTATCCTAAATGCTTTGGCTATAATGCAGAAGGGCAGAGACTGCAGTGCAGTCTAAATGTGTATGAAGCACTACCATTTCTTAATCTTCTTGTGGTCCTGCTTTGATTTCAGCTTATCCAAACCTAGCTAATTCACAGGCTGCTTAAACTATAGTTGTAGGATTTTGATTCATCTAATTCTAGTCAAAGTCAAGCCTTATAGGGTATCCTAAGGATGGGTCACAAGTTTGTTAACTTAGGGTGAAATAGAAGCAATGGTTTAAGAGTTGTGGAGACAGTTTGAGGATCCTCTGCTGATCTGCCTCTGCAAGGCTTTTAGAGTAATTCTGCTTGAATAAGAAAAAGCACATCATGAAAGATACCTATGGGCAAGCACCTATCACATCACCCACAGGTCTCCTTCCTCCAATCCCTGGAGTAATTTTGCAACCATTGTTCCTAAATGTTTTGATTTGGAAGCAGGGGGAGTAAGTGATAGATGGGCATATACATATAAAGAAATGTACAGGAGGGTCCCTTCTATCCCTATTCTATGATGCTACGATTCTATGTGTTGCTCTTAAAAAATAATAATAATCAAGGTACCGGAAGCTGGTGAGGTCAGGTTGATCCAGCATTCAGCTTGCTGCTGCGAATCTCTCTAAAGTGAAATGCTTAGCTAGAATTATTCTACAAGTGCAGAGCCTGTCGTGGTTGCTCTTAAAATCCTACTTCTGCCTGAACCCTTAGAGTTTCAGATGGCCCAGTAAGAATGTTGCTGTTGTACATTTCCCCATATATGCATTTTTGTTCTTGCATCATTTTATACACACACACACACACACACACAGAGAGAGAGAGAGAGAGAGAGAGAGAGAGAGAGAGAGAGATCTTCTCTTTCCTCCCTGCCTCCATCTCAAAAATGACAGCCACAACAGAAACACAGTGTCACGCCCTGGTCTCCCCCTGATCTGGCACCCAAGAGTAATTATCCGCAGCACTCGTCGATTTCTTATTGCTTTTCTTTGCCTTCATTTTCCTGTAGGTCAGCAAGGACAGGGCAAGCGCCAACAGTAGCAAAATAGCGATGCCACCCAAGATATAATATAGGAGCTGCTTGGAGCTGCCACTGTCATGGTCTCCAGCCTGATTTTCAGCACCTAGTGGTGTGCTCAGCACACTTGGGTGGGTGGTAAAATCCTGAGATCCTTCTAGTTCAGCATGAATTGAAGATTGAGGCAGCAAGGTCGGTGTCTCTGAAGAAGGATAGATGTTAGCTGGCCTTCTCAGTTCTCTCTCTTCATGGGTGGGGAGGAAGGGGGCCCTGCCCATGACATCAGGGACACAGGAGATCTCATTGTCTGCCAAAGTCCAGCCTGGTCTGCAAGAGCACTGATAGCTGCCCAGCTGGTTGATGCACATATGTTCACAAGGCTCTTCCAGGCACTCATCCACATCCAGACAAGAAGAGCTATTGATACCCTCCAGCTGGTAGCCTGGGTAGCAGGAGCAAAGGAAGGAGCCGTGCGTATTTACACAAAGCTGCTCACATGGCATGCCCCTGGCACACTCATCGATGTCCTGGCATTCCTGGCCGTCAGGACTGGCAGGCTTGTAGCCTGGTTTACAAAGGCAGGTGAAGCTGCCCATCGTGTTAACACAGATCTGTCCACACGGGCTTTGGGAAGCACTGCATTCATTCACATCCACACAGTGCAGCCCATCGTCAGCCAACATGTAACCCTGAGGGCAGAGGCATTCGAAGCTGCCTGGGCGTGGCAGGCACTGTCCTTGGCATGGGCTGGAGCTGCAATAGTCCACGAAGTCGCAGGAAAGGCGGTCTGCTGCAAGCTGGTATCCGGCGTGGCAAGCACACTGGAACAAGCCCCTGCCCAAGTCCAGGCACTTGTGTTCGCAGCCCCCGTTGCTGTAGCTGCAACCCAAAGTGGGGGAAGCACAGAATGGGCCTGGGCTGCTCCATTCCGAGGTGTTGCTGTTAGACTGTGGCTTGCACATGAGGAAGTCATTCGGCACCTCCTCCCTCTGAGGACCACATGCCACTTCAGCAGTGGAGCCAAGGGGCACAGCAACAAGGGAAGCAGTGGCTATGCCAAAAGGGGTGGTGTATCTGGCAACACCTGGCCCCGCCAAAACAAGCGGGCGGCACATCCCCTGGAAGCTGAACTTGCACAAGTAGCCAGACATCCCGACAGCTGAACTACTGCAGTGGCTGTCTACCCAGGCCAGTTCCTGAAGTGCGGAAGGAGCCCTCTGAAGGGTCACACACCTCTTGGTTGTGCATGTTCCAAGGGGCTCCCGTTCCCAATTAGAGTACTTGGTGTCCTCGCCTCCTTTCACCCAGCTGAAGCCCTTCAGTGGCTGATGCTGCTGGTAGCATTTGCCCATCTCCCGATGGAGCCCGATCCACAGTCTTACCTTCACGTCTGTGCCAGCTCCCTCCTTGGGCATCTTGCCCAGCAGTTGCCAGGCCAGCGATGCCTCCTCTTGGCTCTTCACAGTCATCAGGTTGCCCCCATTGTCTTCACACTTTCGCTGAGCCTCCATCCAGCTGTGCCTCCCAAAGTGGAGTGTGTAGCAAGCAGTGCCAGAACACAGGACCTCCCCCGTTTTGCTGGGCTGGACCATCAGTCCCAAAAGCAGCCCTTGCCAAAGGATGCGGAGGAGAATCTCCATCTTTGCGGAGCAAAGGAGCTGTGAACTTCGTGATCTTCCCCTTGCAAGCTCAAATTGCACAAATAAGTCTTGCAAAGGACATGCTAAGACAATGGAGCACAGATTGTTTGCCTCCCATATCCCTTCAGCTCAGCAGCTGGGTCCATATGCATCCTGTCTTGTTGTGATTCTTATTTATCACCGGAGACTTGAGTTTCCTGAGAAAAGGGTTATTGTTAATGGCAGACCTTGTTAGACCATTTGGTTTCACCTTTCATTATTGGATGCATCCTTCTTTTTATACTCTCTTTCTGCGTTTTTATTTTTAACCCAGCCTTTTCGCTTCGTGTGAGAATCTTGCTGGAATACTCCTTCTCTTCCTAGTTTTATAGCAGTGAAACATCATCGAGATTCCAAACGATCCAAATAGGGCCTTGGGTTTGTCAAGCCACCACTGTAATTTTATTTTTAATCATGTGATCTGGAGATAAGTTGCCACACTGTTCTGCATAGCTCCCTCACAATATTAATCTCACATTTTTTGTTATCTATAAATAGGCACAGAAGCCCTGAAATAGAAAATGGGTCATGGGAATGTCCAAGCTTTAAAGACAGCCAACTTCTGGACTTCCGGAGGCGGCGCGAAACCGTGATGGCGGACCTCTTCGAGCTCTGAAGAGGGGCACCGCAGAAAAGGGTTGTTCGCGACGGCGCAGCGGCAACCCATCAAGACAAACCACGGGCAGAGTGAGTCCGTGGCCGTGGGACCCGGCGGGCACCTGGAGCGACCCCGAAATCACAAAAGGAACCCCGTAAGGGGCCCCGGAGTGAAGGAGGGGGAGCGGTGCTGTGGGTTCATCGCTCTTTCTGCGGAGGCGAAGCCGCGCGGCTGTCACGGATGAGCGCTGACCTTTCTTCCAAGAAGCATCGGGCTGAAACATCAAACCCGTGAGTAAGGACCTAAGATCCTACAAATTAATTCGGAAAATTCGGCTAAAAACGGGAGACGAGAAAGAGGAAGTCCGTCTTCCGGCACTGCTTTTCAAGATCAAAGCAGACGGACTAAAGAGTGGAAAGCGCTGTGAACAGGGAAGCTTTAAAGCTTTAAATTGGGACTTTCGTGCACATCTGAATGTTTCTTTTAAAGAATAAATACAGCATAAATTTGACCTGGAGCGGTCCCCCAAGGGGCAAGGGAAGACTCTAACCCCAAATTCCCGGGTGGCCGGGTAAAGTTGTTTAAACTGCGGAACTGTTGCAAGCTTCCTGATACTTTTGTAACTGGAGAGTGTAATTTTGAGCTCTGCTAGCTGAAGTGGATATAACTGTAGGCACCTTGCTGGAACTTTGTTACATGTTTAAAAGTGCTCTGCAGGACTTTTTTCTTAGCGTGCTGGAACTAATTTGCTTTTAAAATTGTTTTTAAAGTTGGAACAAAGAGACTTTAATCGTGGAAAAGTTACCTTCTTCTTACTAAAATTTTGGTGGCACTCCCCCTAGAGGACATTGGGAATCTGTTTACCTTCTCTCAATAGACTGTTTTCAATTTTGGGCTTGCCTTTCCCATGGGATTACAACATTTGACCTTGAACATTGACTGATGAGTGGCACGGGAAAGACAAGAGCAGCCAAAGCTAAGGAAGCTAAGGAGAAAGAGAAAGTAAAAAAGCAAGCACAGCTTTTGCAAACAACTTTAACTCAGGGACGTAGACTATCAGTTCCAGCTGTGCTTGCGACACAAAAAGTAGAAACCGAAAAGCCTGAAAAATCTGAAGAGGAAGATATGGCAGCAGGAGGAGCTGAGGCAGTACTGAAACAAGTTTTGGAACAATTGTCAGCAATAAATCAAAAAATTGATAATCAATCAACAAAAATTGACCAAGCAACATCCTCGATCCAGAAATTGACAGATCAGGTTTCCCAACATACCCAAGCAATTGAAAAATTGCAAGGAGCAACAGAAGAGAATCGTAAACTGGCAGGGGAAGCCGTTCAAATTGCAACATCAGCTAAAAAAGAAGTCGAGGAAGTTAAAGCAGAAGTCAAGCCTCTCCATAAACAGATAGGGGACCAACAAACCTATCTTTCGTTGGTGGAATTGAAAAATCGCGAGACCAACCTCAGACTAAGGGGAGTCCCAGAAATTGAACAAGAAGACCTAATAGGACTTTTGACAACAGAGTTTACAAAGTTCTGGGACTTAAAAGAAGAAAGTGACTTCAAAATTGTATCGGCTTTTCGGTTGGGAAGATTAGTAAGAAAAGATAGATCCAGAGACTGCCTAATAGCTTTGAGATCAAGGGAGGAGAGAGATAAAATATTAGGCCTACACTTCAAAAACTCAATTGTGATACAAGAGAAAAGGGTGGAAATTTACCGAGACATTCCTAAACAGTTATTGGACTTGAGAGCCACCTATTCAGAATTGGCTAAGTTGTTGAGACTCAACACAATTCCTTACAGGTGGGAGTTCCCACAAGGGCTATCATTTACTTACAAACAGAAGAAGGTTAAAATAAGATCACCAGAGGACCTACAAAAGTTCCAGCACGATCACGGAGAAGATCTCCAAAAAGAAGCAGCAGCTAATTGGCCTATACCCAACCCAGGTGGAGCAATACCTGCACCTTCGGAACCAGAGGAGAAAGAAGACACACCGCTCTAGGTGTAGCAGAATAGTTCAGGATGTCTCTGCGGCTACTCAGTTGGAATATAAATGGCGGAAATTCCCCGGAGAAAAGAAGGAGGTTATTTCACATATTGAAGAAAGAACAATTGGACATTATTTGCCTACAAGAAACCCATGTGACTAGGCTCCACAGGAAGGTTTTGGTTAACAAAAGATTAGGCCAAGAATTTATTTCGTCTGACAAAGTAAAGAAAAGAGGAGTGGTGATTTATGCCAAGGAGAGCCTGACACCTAAATTTCTATTTAAGGATGAACAAGGAAGAATTTTGGCAATTGAAATTCAAACCCAAGGAGTAAAAATATTGATTTTAGGAATTTATGCTCCAAATGACGGGAAATCGGAATTTTTCAAGAAGCTGCATGAGACGTTGCTGGATTATCTGGATTATGCTAACATCATAATGATGGGAGATATGAATGGAGTGGTGTCTACACACATGGATAAGTCTTACAACCAAAACTTAACATTAGACGGCAGACTGCCCAAAACTTTTTTCGAATTGACTGACAATCTGGATTTGATCGACATATGGAGGACAAAGAATCCCTTAGGTAAAGAAGGAACTTTTTTCTCTGAGGCCCACCTGTCTTGGTCAAGGATCGACCAAATCTGGACCTCCAGGGGGCTGGCACCCAAGATTAAAAGGGTGGAAATCTGCCCAAAAACATGCTCCGACCATAATGCCTTGAAAATAGAACTTAGATTAACTCAACCTGGTTCCTTCAGATGGAGAATGAATGACACACTACTAAGAGATCAAGAGATTGTGAAAAAGGCCCAAAAAACATTAAAGGACTATTTTGAGATAAATCTGAATACTACAGTTGAAAAAAGAACGATCTGGGACGCAAGCAAAGCTGTTATGAGAGGGTTTCTGATACAACAGAATACAATCAAGAAAAAACTCTGGAATGGAAAGAAGGACAAAATATTGGAGAAAATATACCAAGGAGAGAAAAAACTGAGAACCAAACCAAAGTCCAAGGAGGTGCTGAGAGAAATTAAATTCCATCAAGCAGAATATTCAAAATTGATCAATCAGGAGATTGAATGGAAAATAAAACAGATGAAGCAAAGATCCTTTGAATCAGCAAATAAATGTGGAAAGCTATTAGCTTGGCAGCTGAAAAAAAGACAAAAGCTAAATACGATAACAAACCTAGAGATTGATGGAAGGATGGTACAGAAACCAGAAGAAATTAGGAAGTGCTTCCACAGATACTTCAAAGAACTGTATGCACAGGGGCCCCAGAAAGAATCAGAGATAGATCAATTTTTAAAGACAAATGGACTATCAAAAATAACTCAAGATAAAAGATCAATCTTGAACTCTACAATAACCTCACAGGAAATTGAAGGTGCCATTCAGAATATGCAACTAGGCAAATCTCCAGGCCCGGATGGACTTACCTCCAAATATTATAAGGTTCTGAAGGACTATTTGATACAACCTTTGTTGGAGGTATGTAACCAGATCATGGATGGGAAGAGGGCACCAGAAACGTGGAAAGAAGCCTTCATCACATTGATACCTAAGTCAGAATCTGAAAAGACTCAGCTTAAAAACTACCGTCCCATCTCACTCCTAAATGTGGATTACAAAATATTTGCAGACATTTTGGCAAATAGACTTAAAAAAGTTTTAAATGAAGTAATTCATAAAGACCAAGCAGGCTTTCTCCCTGGTAGACATTTATATGAGAACACTAGAAACATCATTGACATTTTAGAACTTTTGCAGACTAATAGGAACACAAGGGCGGTGTTAATTTTTATTGATGCGGAGAAAGCATTTGACAACATATCTTGGATGTTTATGAAGAAGAACTTGGAAGGGATGGGAGTGGGACGGGGGTTTGAGAATGGATTACATGCAATCTATTCAGAACAAAAAGCTAAACTAATAGTGAACAATGTGGTGACGGAGGAATTTAAAATTGAAAAAGGGACACGACAAGGGTGCCCTCTATCCCCTCTGTTATTTATTTCAGTCCTGGAGGTGCTATTGAATATGATCAGAGAGGACCGGTTGGTACAAGGGATAGAGGTCGGAGTGAAACAATATAAACTGAAAGCTTTTGCAGATGACCTAGTTTTGACACTGCAGGAGCCAGAATCCAGTACAAAAAGAGTTCTCGAACTTATATCGGAATTTGGTCGGGTGGCGGGATTTAGGTTGAATAAACAAAAAACTAAGGTTCTGACCAAAAATTTAACAAACACAGAAACAGAGGGGTTTCAGAGAGAAACAGAACTGAATGTGGTTAAAAAAGTGAAATACCTTGGGATTTATTTGTCCTCCAAGAATTTGAATTTATTTAAGGATAATTATGAGAAATGTTGGTTGGAAGTTAAAAAGGATTTAGAAATTTGGTCAAGATTGAAACTTTCCTTGTTGGGAAGAATCGCAGCGATAAAAATGAATGTGTTGCCGAAAATGTTATTTTTGTTTCAAACCTTACAGATCGTGGACAGAGTGGACTGCTTTGGAAAATGGCAGAAGGATATATCTAGATTTATCTGGCAGGGCAAAAAGCCCCGAATAAAGTTTAAAATATTAACAGATTCAAAAGAAAGAGGGGGGTTTGCCCTGCCGGACCTGAGGTTGTATTATGAAGCGGCAGCCTTCTGCTGGCTGAAAGATTGGTTCTTGTTGGAAAACACTGATGTCCTAGATCTGGAAGGTTTTAATAATGCTTTTGGATGGCACGCATACCTATGGTACGACAAGGTTAAAGTACATAAATTGTTTAAAAGTCACATTGTCAGAAAAGCAATTTTTGCAGTCTGGATGAAATATAAAGACTTACTAGAGAGTAAAACTCCGAGGTGGCTATCACCAGTGGAGGCCAAGGCCCGAAAAAGACCCAATATGGAGGCCTATTGGCCGAAATATTGGGAACTGACTGAAAAAATTGGAGACAATTGGAAGTTGCAGAGCCAGGACAAACTAAAAAATAAGGTGCGAGATTGGTTACATTATGCTCAAATTCAAGAGGTTTTCAAAATGGATAAAAAAGTTGGTTTCCAGGTGGAAAAGTCGAAACTAGAGACAGAATTGTTAGAACCAAAGACAAAGCTGTTATCTAAAATCTATAACTTGCTGCTTATGTGGAACTTACAGGATGAGACAGTCAAATCTGCTATGATTAAATGGGCACAGGATGTTGGACACAACATTATGTTTGAAGACTGGGAAAGGTTATGGAACACCGGAATGAAATTCACGGCAAGTACGGCCTTGAAGGAAAACATTATGAAAATGATATACCGGTGGTACATGACCCCAGTCAAGTTAGCTAAGATACACCACCTGTCTGACAATAAATGCTGGAAGTGTAAGGAAGCAGAGGGGACTTTCTTTCACCTCTGGTGGACATGCCCAAGGGTTAAGGCTTTCTGGGAAATGATTTATAATGAGTTGAAAAAGATATTTAGGTATACCTTTCCCAAGAAACCAGAGGCCTTCCTGTTGGGCATGGTAGACCAGAAAGTGTCAAAGAAGGACAGAACTTTGTTTATGTATGCTAGTACAGCAGCAAGAATACTTATCGCAAAGAATTGGAAGACACAAGATTTACCCACGCTGGAGGAATGGCAGACGCAGTTGATGGACTACATGGAGATAGCTGAACTGACCGGCAGAATCCGAGATTTGGATGTAGAAACAACTGAGGCGGACTGGAAAAAGTTTAAAGACTACTTGCAAAAGTATTATAAACTGTATGAATCTTAAGATTGTGCATGATTTCGAAATGATACGCTTTAGCAATTATGATTAAGTAAATAGTAAACTAAGTGATAAAAGAGAAAAGGAGATAATATGAACTGAACATGTTACGTTTATTTTAAAGGTATAAAAACTGTGACACAATATATTGAATTTAGATACATAACATGTAAAAGTTACAATAAGGTATGACATAAGGTAACAAATTGCTGACATTGTTAATATAAAGAACGCAGAATCGGAAGGGGTGGGGAAGTCCAAATTGGGATTTTTGTTAAAAAAAAAAAAAATGGTTTTTTGTAAATTCCTTATTTGCTTGCAATGTATAAAAGTTGGAAAGAAACGTAATAAAAAATATTATAAAAAAAAATAAAGACAGCCAACTTCTAAACCAACTACTACATGCATAAAGTCCTGATTCAGATAAAGTTGATAGGCCTAAATTTCTGTTGAGCGCAACTGGTTTAGTGTATCAGCCTATCAGCCCAAAGGAATTTTGTAAATCTAATTTTGAATGAGTAAACTAATGTTTGAGTTATATACATATAGGGCAATCATATGCATGTTTATTCAGAGGTAAGTGTAATTTAATTGTGTTTATTCCCAAGTAAGGGCTCATCTAACTTCCTTTTGGACTGCATTTCTAGGCACAGGTCTGGGCTTTAAAACTCCATATCTGAGCAGGGTTTTTGGATTGTCTTGCCAATTTCTTGGGGGAAACATGTATTTCACCAACTGAACTGGAGCAAATGGCAACTGGGTTTTCTGTAGATTGTCATTTACCGCAATAAGACAAGAGTTTTCCCAGGGAAAGCACCAGGATTAAACACACACACACACACACACACACACATACGGCTTTAAAGCACGGATCTGAGCCCAGAAAGTGCAGCACAACAGGACCTCTGGATAAGCCCAGAGTTTGCTTATGATTGTAGCCTAAATTTTTCCTCTTCCTATAGCAAGTGATCTTCATAACAGGCTTATGCATTATTTATTTATTTATTTAACTAGACAAAAAGTAACAGACATCTCATGGCACAATTCTACACATACTTACCCAGAAGTCAGTCCCTGTCATGACTACAGGCTGGCTGCCTAGTGAAATCAGAGACATAGAGAGCTTCTTCCAGCTCTTTTATTTAATTCAACAGAATACACAGAGAGGTGGTGGATTATGCTCCCCTTGGTCTCAAGAAGTTGCTCAGAGTGCCTGCTCCACCCCCTTGTGTTACTTCCTAGCTTCCAATCCCCTCCTTACTCCTATGGTGGCCGGCAACGGAATCTTTCTGTTTCTGTTTGGCTCTCTGCTCTAAGATACGAAGGGATTGCCTGTTCCTCAGAGAAGGAGGAGGTTCTACCAGGCTTTCAATTGACGTGGTGTCTGCTTTAATGTTTCTCCCACATCTGAGTCCTGTCTCTGTTCAGGATTAGGGCAACTACTCGCTTTCTCCTGTTCCTTATCCTCCATTATTTCTCATCTCTTTGCTTCTTCTTCTGGGGTGTGCCCTGTTCGCCACCACCACGAACCCGAGTCCATACTATTGTCATCTTCCTCCTGCCCAGAAGCCTCTTGGGATGGAGGTCTCTGCCAGTCTTCCTCATCTGCCTAGTTCCTGACAATCCCATGGAGTAAGACACCCTAGTAGGCAGCAGGGTGAAATACGTGAAGGCAAGAACTGGTGCCTGATGGGTGTAGCAAGACTTTTTCAACAATCTGCCCTAGTGGGGTTAGGGCTGGGGGTGGCTCTATTTGGGCTTGGCTTTGCACATCAAACTATCTTGGGCTGGTATGAAATCCGTTAAGCTCTTCCCAATCAATTAATCAGTTCTACATGATGAAACTGCGACCACATCAAGTCTTCCAAAGCAGCAGATCCAATGAAATCAGGATTATGATCTTCAAGATGATGCTTCATCAAGTTTCAACACTTCTTCAGAGCATATAACCAAAGGTATCTAAATGATGTTTTATACAAGTGGCAAAATCAAAAAGTGTTGGGCATGAATCTTCCAGCCTGACGTCTAGAGAGCCCAGCTGAGGATGCAGCCTGAGACTCATGGTCTTTGGCAATGCTGCAGCAGTCTTCAGTGGCCAGAGAAGTGTGAAGGGGTGTGCCTGTGAAAGAAGAGTGTTTGTGAATGGTTTCCATATGAATGTGGCACGTTCCGTATGGTATCTACAGTGGCACCTTGGTTCCCGAACGGCTTGGCTCCCGAACAAATTGGCTCCCGAAAGCTGCAAACCCGGAAGTGAGTGTTCCGGTTTGCAAATGTTTTTCGGAAGCCAAACATCCAACACAGCTTCCAATTGAGTGCAGGAAGCTCCTGCAGCCAATCAGAAGCCGCACCTTGGTTTTCGAACTGTTCCAGGAGTTGAATGGACTCTTGGAATGAATTAAGTTTGAGAACCAAGGTACCACTGTGTTAGTGATGACTGTAAAACACAAGGCTCTGTTAACATTACTGACTCCCAAAGCAGCCTAGGTTGTCCTCCTAAGGTTTCAGTCTGAAAAGAGATGCTGCTGATCTAAAATGCTTCCTAAACTGCCATCAAGGGTTTTGTTTCTGCTTTGGAAAGTGCAGAACTAAATAATGACTATAAACTATATGCCAACCTACTTGCCAATTGAATGAAGAGGGTATTAATGGATATAATTCATCAAGATCAGGCAGGTTTCTTGCCAGATCGCCAGATAAGGAATATAAGAATTATATAAGAAATATAATTGACATCATAGAATATCTGGAAGTCAGGAATGAGAAAAAAGCTGCTTTAATGTTTATAGATGTAGAAAAGGCCTTTGATAATATTCCATGGAATTTTATGAAGAAAATGAATGTGGCTCACCCAAGAGCAAGGGAAGAGTCAGACTCAGAAACTGAACTAAGTGATAGAGACCGACTCTGCAGATGAGAGTTGGCTGACAGAGCTGAGAAGGGTTGTTTGACCCCAGCCATCCCGAAGAAGACACTGTTATCTCTCAAGAAGCAGGAGAGTTAGGAGGCAGCCAGTGTTGCTAGGCAACCAGCATATAAGCAGAGGACTGAGAGTGTGTCAAGTGGAAGGGGGGAGGGGGGAGGCCAGCCTCTCAGCCCCCTTTCTAGGAGACTGGATAAGGTCAGTGGACAACGGAAGGAGAAGAGGGGATGGGCAGGAATTTGGCGTCCCTTCCTGCTGTGAAAGGGGAGGAGATTCAGACTGACTGGCTCTGTCAATGCGAGCAGGCGAGAAGCCGTGCTCTGGGTGTGTTTTTTGTAAATAAACGTAACATACACTTCGCTGCCGCCCGCCAGCATTTTAAGATCGCCCGGGACAGCGGAGGCTTCGCTGCTGCCCGCCAGCATTTTAAAAACGCCCCGGGACAGCGGAGAAGTCTCCGCTGTCCCGGGGGCTTTTAAAATGCTGGCGGTTGGCAGCAAAGCCCTCCTGTCCCCGGAGCTTGCGGGGCGGGAGGTGGGGAGAAGGGCTTTTCTTCCCACCGCCAGCCTTCAGAACAGCCTTCTGAAGGCTGGCGGTGGGAAGAAAAGCCCTTGTCCCCCCTCCCCAGCCTTCAGAAGAGGTCGGGGGACAGACTGTCCCCGGACCTGGTCTGAAGGCGGTTTCCATAGGAACGCATTGATTGATTTTCAATGCATTCCTATGGGAAACCGTGCTTCGCAAGACAAAAAACTCGCAAGAAGAAAAAACTCGCGGAACGAATTAATTTCGTCTTGCGAGGTACCACTGTATTATGAGGTGTCCTGCATTTGTTGGATCCTGGAATGGATAATATTGAAAAATGCATATATTTTAGATTTAGAAGGAAATGATAATAGATTTGGATGGCATGCATATTTATGGTATGAAAAAGGAAAGATACATAAAGGTTTTCAGAATCATCTAATAAGAAAATCATTTATTGTTTGGGAAAAATATAAACATTTATTAGAACAAAAAACACCTTGATGACTCCCCCCCTGCCCCGTAGAAGCAATATCCTGAAAAAATCAAATATGAGAATTACTTGGCCAACATATAGAGAACTGTTAACTGAAATAGAACAGCAGGTGAAACTAAAAGATTATGAAGAAATAAGGGATATATTAATGGACTAGTTAACTAGTTACAGTTTCACCAACTAAACAATATTTTCAAAATAGATAAAAAGAAATGTTTTAGTCATGAGCCATCAAGATTTCAAAACGATTTGTTAGAAAATAATGTTAAATTACTGTTGGAAATGTACAGTTTGCTATTACAATGGCATACAAAAGAGGAAAAGGTCAAGTGGTAATGATACACTGGGCAAGAGATTTGGGACATAATATTCAGATGACAGATTGGGAATGGTTATGGAAAACAGAACAGAAATTCATGGCCTGTAATAAAGAGAATAACCTGTATATGAAAATGATGTACCAGTGGTATTTGACTCCTACTAAGTTGGCAAAAATGTATGTTGTTTAGTCGTTTAGTCGTGTCCGACTCTTCGTGACGCCCTGGACCAGAGCACGCCAGGCACTCCTGTCTTCCACTGCCTCCGGCAGTTTGATCAAACTCATGCTGGTAGCTTTGAGAACACTATCCAACCATCTCGTCCTCTGTCGTCCCCTTCTCCTTGTGCCCTCCATCTTTCCCAGCATCAGGATCATTTCCAGGGAGTCTTGTCTTCTTATGAGGTGGCCAAAGTATTGGAGCCTCAGCTTCACAATCTGTCCTTCCAGTGAGCACTCAGGGCTGATTTCCTTCAGAATGGATAGGTTTGATCTTCTTGCAGTCCATGGGACTCTCAAGAGTCTTCTCCAGCACCATAATTCAAAAGCATCAATTCTTTGGCGATCAGCCTTCTTTTTGGTCCATAAAGAACCTGGTCCACCTGGAGCAGGAACCGGCAAGCCACTCCAGTATCCCTGCCAAGAAAACTCCATTGACAAAGACAAAAATGTATAGGACAAGTAAAAATACCTGCTGGAAATGTATGTGGTGGACTTGTAAGGTAGTAAAAGCTTTCTGGGAGATGATATACAATGAAATGGGGAAAAAATGTTTAAAATAACTTTTGTTAAAAAAACAGAAGCTTTTTTATTACAGGCACCGATATTCCTAAAGACCAGAAAATACTTTTTATGTCTGGAGCAACAGCCTCTTAGACGCTACTAGCCCAGAGATGGAAAGAAGACAAAGTCCCTCCCAGAGAAGAATGGCAAACTAAGCTGATGGACTCTGCCAAAATGGCAAAGCTGACTGGAAAACGCAGGAACCAAGAGGACAAAAAGTTTACGAAAGAATGGGGGGGGAATTGTAAGTTATTTAAAAGACCACTGTAAGCAGATGGAAACATTGGCAGGATTTTGATCTCACTTGTAGTGTAACAATTACCATGGAAGATATGGATTGATAGAATAGTTAGAATGTGGAAGAAGATGCCATTTTAAATGTTTAAAACGGGACTCCAGGGAGGGGGGGAGGGGGGGAAGTCCTGAGATTTGGAGGAATCTCTGTATATGGTTATGTATTTGATTTTTAAAATAATTTTGTATTGTAAAATCAAATAAAAATTATTTTTTTAAAAAGAGGAAACTATCTCTGCTTTTCACAGCATGAAAAATATTTTGAGGAGAATCTGTTGTGCAGTGGGCTGATATCTCTGGCTCCCATCTCATCTTTCAGCTCACAATCATATGTAGGACTGCTGCTGGCTTAAGAGAGCATATTCTGAACAATCTCTGTTGCAAGACACAAAGGGATTTTGTGCTAATGGTCATGAGGAAGCCTCTGCTTGTGACAGTCTGAGCTTCTCAAACATCGAGGTAGACAGTATGTGCCAGTGCTTTTACGGTTTTGTTATTTAAATAAGAACAGAAGAGGAGACTGCTGGATGAGACCACCGGCACAGTGGCAGGATTCAAGCACAAGAACTCTCTCCCAGCAGCATGGCTGTGCAGGCAGAGCATGGTCCTCGTGGCTGACAGCCACCGATAGCCCTCTCCGTCATGGGTTCGTCCAGTCCTCTTGGAAAGCCACTAAAACAGAAAAACAACTCTATGACTTTTAGAAGACATCGGAAGGCAGCCCCATATGGGGAGTTTTTTGATGCTTGATTTTTATTGTCTTTTTACATTTTGCTGGAAGCCACCTAGAGTGGCTGGGGCAACTCAGTCAGATGGGCTGCAGGTAAATAATAAATGATCCTCTTTTGAAGCCATCCAGGTGGATGGTCATCCCTGCCTCCCCTGGGAGGGAGTTCCATAGTTTAACTCTGCACTGCATAAAGAAGGACTTTCTTTTATCTGTCCTGAGTCTTCCAGCCTTTTAGTTCTGGTGTTAGGAGGGGTGGCTGCTGATCAGAATTGGGACCACGTCACACAGGATGCAGATTTCAGCCCTTTCCTGCCGTCTTGCAAACCTAGTGAAAACCCTCCCCTTCTGGAGCACTTTTGCCGTTTCCCCCCTCTCCAGAAAGTGAGATACAAAGCAAACACAAGTTTCCAAGTTTGGGGTATCATGAATCTCATGTTACTGCTTTTGTGTGGTCTTTGTTTTTTGTCTAGAAAAATGTTTGGGGACACATTTGCCGCCACAACTCTTGCTCTGTGTATGGTGAATTGAGTTCAATGACAGGTTTGTGTAAGTTTTCAGAAGGCAAAAATTCAGTGACAAGCATAGCTGTAGCTGTGTTGCTGTTTCACTGCTCCTGTACATTTCAGCGAGACTTACAAGGAAGAACTTCCTGGTGGACTGTGCCCTTGGTTTATCTTAGGGAGCCAGAAAATTCTATCTAATGAAAATATATGCTGTGTGGTATTGTGCACTGTGTTGAACATCCTGCTGCGATATCCTGTTCTTTCATCTTAGGCATCTGTTGAATCATGATGGCTCTTCTTAATCACAGGAAATACAATGTAAGTTATTTCTCATATGTCTAAGGTGCAGTCTGCTATAATGGAAGTGTTACAAAAAGTTGTGAGTTGGTGTGGGTGTGTAAATTGTGGTAAATTACAAGCTAGACTACACAGCAAAGCGCTGGCCTGGTTCTCAGCATTATTGCTTTGATCCAGTTGGGAGCTTACAAGGCTTCTACAAGCAGATCCAAAGCTGGTAAGGGAGGAAAGGAGCATAGTTAGCAACTGCACCCTAGCTCAGCCTGTTCACCCATCTAGGGCAGTCCTGCCTACACTAATTGGCTGCGGTTCTCCTGGGTTTCAGACCATGGGTGCCTCCAGACCAACCTGCAGGTGCAGGCAACTGAACCTGGAACCTTCTGCATGCAACGCAGTTGCTTTATAACAGAACTATGACCTCCCCGCAAGGCAATGAATGATGACACGTTTCACAACAACTCTTGGCTCCCCTCCTCATGGACCCTCTCTCTGCCTACACAAACTCCCACTCAGGCTCTCACTCTCCTCCTCCCACTGGACCCACCCTCTGCCCACGTGGAGGAGGAAGAGGAAGAGGAAAATGAGCATGAATATGTTTGAAGTCCAAACAGAACAGGGGACACTTTTCTCCCCCCCAAAAGGGATCATGTGATCATATTCTTCTAGGGACATGTGGCAACCCTACTACAGTCCCAGCTTGGGCTGCTGTGAGGCCAAGGCTAATGACTCCAGCCCAAAATCCCACATGTTTTGGCCCTTACAGGGAGCAATCTCATGGACAAGCCTTTTCATCCATCTTGATGCTGAAAGCACTTCTGCAGACACAGAGGAATATGTACTGTGCTGTTTGCAGACATGGGGAAGCACTTACCCATACAGGCAGTCTGTTGGTGCATGCGCAAGGAGTCCTGAGTTCAAGTTGGCTGTCTGACCGGCTAAAGCCCTGTATGCACTTGGGAGGCTTTCTATCTTCTTCATTGCAGATACATGTATAGCACAGAGATTTCATGCTCATCAGTTCCATCTCAGTACATGCTAGGCAATCCCTGCTTTAAAAAGCAACTGTGTGAACTGTGTTTTTACATTAGGCCATGCACATGCAAAAAAGGTGTCATTCTGTGGTGTGTGGGGTGGGTGAGTGCAGCTGGTAAACCCGCGTTTAGAACCAAGAACCAGTGCTTCAGGATCCTGCATATACAGCTGAACATATTACTAGCTCCAATCACCTTTTAGAAATAGAGAGGATTAATCTAAATACTCTCAGGGCAAGCCATTTTCACTCACATGCACCTGTTCAAGCATCTCTTCCCACTCTTGTGACTGGGAAGGTCTCCAAGAAGACACCAAGCATTCACAGGCTACTATTTTTGGAGCTATTAGGGGAAGTTACCATGGTGTCACAGGGCAGCCATGATTCAGTCCACAGAACTGGAAAGAGTCTTGAAGCAAAACCATATGAGTTCTTACTGCTTTGCTCTGTGTTTGCTTGTTTGATTTTGTCCAAAAGCAGCCTTGGCAAGCTACCATTGGGCAGTGATCACTCACTACAGTGATTGCCTTGATGATAAAGTGTGGCAGAAGCTCAAAATGTGCTGAAATAATCTTACTGCATTGTTATGAGAATAAATATTTTTGCACTTTTTGTGGGTTTTTAACTTTTACCAGTTTGGCTTTCCCCACTTCCCTTTGTGACTTGGTGCAGCACCTGCACAACAGCATTGTCCTAATTGTCTTAAACCAGAACAAGACAGCACAGCTGCAGATCTCGACTAACTGCTGCACCAATAGGCTTAAGGCAGAGTCCATTAAGCAAATGGTATGGAGTAAATGGAGGGGTGTCAGGATAAAAGCCAGGAGAAGAACTTCTCAAAGTGAGCTGCCAAAAATGGTTAAAGCAAGAAGAGCTTTGAGGAGGGAGGAGAAAGGAGAAAAGGATATATGAGAATAGGGAGGAGATAATTCATTCTGAACCAAAGAAGTCTATGGAGGACCCAGAAAGAAGGAAATAAATTGCGCTGATTGTATGGAGGCAGGGAAGTGGAAAAGGTGGGTGAAACTTTATAACCCCAGAGGGAGCTTAAAAGACATTTGTGGTTACAGCTGAGTTGGGGGTCATTGCTCAGTGGCAGAACCTCTGCTTAGTCTCAGTCCTCAGCATCTCCACCTCTGAAATCCTGGACAGGTTACCAGGACCAACGGTCTGCCTCACAGTCTAAGGCAGGCTGCTATGTTTGTTTCCTAGAATCATAGAATTGCAGAGTTGGAAGGCATCACGAGGGTCATCTAGTCAAGCCCCTTGCAAAGCAGGGATCTTTTCACCCAATGGGGGCTCAAGCCCAGGACCCTGAGTTGAGGAGTCTCATGCTCTGCCAGCTGAGCTACCCACAGGAAGAGGTAGTTTTGTTTGTTTGTTTCATAAAATGTATATACGGCTTGGCTGTAAAAAACAAACCCAAACCCTCAAAGCGGTTTACAAAAAAGATAAAACAAGAAAATCAGGAACAAATTCACAACCCTGCTTTAAAACATACAAAAGTTAAAAACCTAAAACAAATTATAATTACGGTACCTCAGCTTTCTAAGCATCTGGGTTGGCTGGCAACTGTCTGTCTCGGGAGACAATAGAAGGGTGTACCTTTGGGGGTGAAGTCAAACCGCTGGGGAGTTACAGCTCCAGCTGTGGCTGTAGAGACACCTGGGCAGCCTTGCCAAAACAAGAATGTTTTTAGCAGGCACCCCAAAGAGTACAGTGAAAGCACTTGCTTGATCTCAATAGGCAGGGAGTTCCAAAGTGTGGCAGCTGCCACACTAAATGATCAAGTTCTTACAAATGTGGAACAGGGATTATGGGGCATGTTTAGTAGAGCCAATTCTGCTAGTTGAAGCAGAAGTCGGATGATTGGGGGGGTGGCAGGGAATCTTGTAGGTAAACTGGCCCAAGTTGTTAAGGGCTTTATATACTAATAGTAACACCTTGAACTCAGCCTGGTAGCAGATCAGCAACCAGTGCCGGTCTCTGAGCACAGGCGCTGTATCCTGAAAGGGCCTCACTCCCGTCCTGCACCAACAGCAGCCTCTGGATGAAGCTTGAGGGAAGCCCCACACAGTGTATTGCAGTAATCCAGTCCTGAAGTAACCAATTCATGAACTATGGGATGAAGAATGACTCAGAAAGAAAGAGTGAAGCTGCCACAATTGTGTGCTTCAGAATAATATTCTGTCTCAAATGGGGCAGAGTTATTGAAGGCTTACTTGGATTGGCTTTAAACATGGAAAACTCTCATCATTTTGGAATGTTATTTTGAACTGTAATTTCCTGCCCTTTTTTAAAGCAATGAACTCTGGTCTCTTCTGTGCAAAACTGCAGAATCCTGATAGGACAAATGTTGAATTGCCTTTAGAGGAGGCATTCTGATGAATATGCAGAAGGGAAGGCAAAGAAACAACCATTCATCTATCTGCTAACCTCAGCTTGTAAACATTTGGCTTGGCAACTTCAATAACTCTCTCTCTCTCTCTCTCTCTCTCTCTGGGGGGGGGCATACATAATGGCACTGCATATCTATCT
Source organism: Podarcis raffonei (assembly GCF_027172205.1). Classification (NCBI taxonomy): domain Eukaryota; kingdom Metazoa; phylum Chordata; class Lepidosauria; order Squamata; family Lacertidae; genus Podarcis; species Podarcis raffonei. The sequence continues at coordinate 90,854,737 of NC_070608.1, forward strand.
TAGAGAAATCACAGGGTAGTGCAACTCAGCAGTCATTCCTCTAAGATTTACTCAAAGGAAAACCAGCCTGATTCCTGACATCTCACCATCTCTATGGTTATCTTCTGGGAGAGAATCCAGGAAAGAGGGTGGAGTGGGATGAGCTGTAGGAAGCCACCCAGTGCTGAAGAACAACTTGATAGTGCTATTTGAGGTCAGGCTGGGAGAAGCTGCATTTGAATCTGGGTTTGAGAGAATGCTCTCAAGTCAGATGGAACGATCTGGCCATTTCACTTTTCCCCATTTCTCATTTTTTTCAGTCCTAAATTGAATTCTCTACATTTTGTAGTCATTTATTTTTTAAAAAAATCCTTTTGAAACTTCTTCAGCACTTTGGTGCAAATCTCTCAGCAGCAGAGTGTGAGTTCCCATGCCCGGGGCGGGCGAGCGAGCGTGTGTGTACGCAGAGAGTGCAGGGTGAAGGAGCCTGTTGTGGCGCCCAGCCCTTGCCGCCCAGACCGCTGCCTTCTGGGTTTAGAATTACACACCCAACTGCTTTTTGAACTGCAGGAGAAACAGACATCCCATAGGCATGAAGACGAGACTTCAGTCATTTAATGTGCCCCCAGAGCTACGTCTCTTCCTTTTCTGTTAACCACAAATAGGAAAGCAAACAACCAACCTGTAGAGTCATATACAGACAGGGCCAAACTCTTGTTTTTTCTTAATTACAGCCATGGAGGTCCCTGACTGCTACTGCAGCACCAATGGGAACTTTTTTTACTAAGTTTCTTAGCTGTGGGGTAGGATGTTGGGGATGGGGTCATGGAAGGGGCAAACCTTTCCTTCGCATCTGCAACAGAAAGCCCACTGCAGAAACACACACAAAAGGCTGACTTGTTGAAATAAGGAGACAAGAAAATGCACTAAAAAGTGTGTTGCTTGGTGAAATGTTGGGCCCAGCAAACAAATCAGAATTAATTCTCAATAAACAGCAGACATCATAGTACCTCTTCACAAACTTTGTGCAAGCAGATCAGGATGAATGCTCAATAAACAGGTTGTCTGGAAGTGGCCAGTGACAACATTATATAGCATCAAAATCAATTTTGAATTTATAGAGCAAGCTGGGGTTGGGTGGGGAGATGGGAGTGCAGTCAGGTTTGAAGCCAAGAACAATGTTCTGCATTCAAGCATTTATCTTGGCAATAGGCTTTTCATTCTTACAGACATCAGATGAGCTTTGTATATTGTAAACCATCTCTAATGTTTATTCAAGGAAATGGGGCTTTGGGGCATTTCAATTGCAGGAAGGCTGAGAAACAGAGCCTCTGAAATCACTCGGGTCTCCTTCAACTATATTGTTTAAAGTAAGTTTGGGGCCTAATGTCTGGGCTTGTCCATTATTATGCTTCTAGAAGGGTTCTCCAAGGAATCCCTTGAAGTGTTTCCCAAGTACATTCAGCTAAGGGAAAAGGGCAAATGCAGAAGCAGCTATAAATCCCATTGTTCCAAGGCTAATTTCCTGTGACAGGGGTTTGGTGAGCTGTGGCTTTAAATGTGAGCTGTGGGGTGGGGCTTTACTCAGGGACACCATTCAGGAAAAGGGGTTCAGTGTCCCCACTCATATTTCAAGCCAAATCATGGAATCATAGAATTGTAGAGTTGGAAAGTACCTCAGTGGTCATCTAGTCCAACCCCCGCAATGCAGGAATCCCAACTAGATCAGACTTGACAGATGGCCACCCAACCTCTGCTTAAAATGCTCCAAGGAAGGAGAGTCCGCCACCTCCCAAGGGAGACCTTCCTGTCAGACAGTTCTTCCTGATGTTTAGTCAGAATCTCCTTCCTTGTAACTTGAATCCATTGGTTTGAGTCCTACCCTCTGGCTCTGGAGCAGGAGAAAACAAGCTTGCCCCATATTCTATGTGACTGCCCTTTAGGTATTTGAAGATGGCTATCATATCTCCTCTTTACCAGGCTAAATATATCTAATTCCCTCAACCATTCCCCATAAGGCTTGGTTTCCAGACCCCTGATCATCTTGGTTGCCCTCCTCCACACACATTCCAGCTTGTCCATATCCTTCTTAAATTGTGATGCCCAGAACTGGACACAGGACTCCAGGTGTGGTTTGACCAAGGCAGTACAGAGTGGTACTATCACTTCCCATGATCTGGACACTAAACTTTTGTTGATGAGCCTAGAATTGCATTAACATTTTTGCTGCTGCATCACACTGTTGACTCATGTTAAGCTTCTGGTCTGCTAAGACCCCTAGATCCTTTTCTTGTGTGCTACAGGGAAGCCAGATGTTAGGGGCTGGACTGGATCAAAAGAGTAGGGAATGCAATCGCAGGAAGATCAGATCCTAACAGAAGAGGAGGGGGAATATTCACCTTCCCTGAGTCCAGCGTCTCCAGAAGCAAGGAGGCAGGCAGACACAGAGGTTGCACAATTGAGAGAGGAGCTCCCCAGCTTTGAGATAGTAACTAAGCAATCAGAAGGGAGGGAGCAGCTGGGTGATACATCAATCAAGAGTGGGGGGGAACTCCCTCCCCCCGAACTCAGAAGTATGAGCGTGTCAGAGAACAAAGGAAATGCAGAGGGGGAGGGACATCCCACTGGCGCACTTCTTGCTGCGGAAGTAGAGGGGAGGAGTCAGAATGAGCAACTGCTGTGCTTGCAGAAAGTTGTGTCTGCGTCAGCAACATGATACTGTAATAGAAAAATTATAAATCTACCAAATGCTCCTTAATTATTATCAGAGAGCTACCAGAAGGGAGAGGGGAACTCCCGTACTTGACAACAGGTGTCCCCCATCTTATATTTGTGCAGCTGGTTCTTCCTGCCTAAGTGTATAACCTAACATTTCCCCCTCTTGAAATTCATTTTGTTAGTTTGGGCCCAGTTCTCCAGTCTGCTAAGGTCATCTTGAATCCTGATTCTGTCTTCTGTGGCATTAGCTACCCTTCTCAGTTTGGTGCCATCTGCAAATTTGATCAGCCTCCCCTCAATTCCTTCATCCATTTATAAAGATGGTGAAGAACAATGGGCCCAGGACAGAACCCTGTGGCACCTCACTTGACACTTTCTTCCAGGATGATATGATATGATAGCCATGTTCAAATATATAAAAGGATGTCACATAGAGGAGGGAGAAAGGTTGTTTTCTGCTGCTCCAGAGAAGCGGACACGGAGCAATGGATCCAAACTACAAGAAAGAAGATTCCACCTAAACATTAGGAAGAACTTCCTGACAGTAAGAGCTGTTCGACAGTGGAATTTGCTGCCAAGGAGTGTGGTGGAGTCTCCTCCTTTGGAGGTCTTTAAGCAGAGGCTTGACAACCATATGTCAGGAGTGCTCTGATGGTGTTTCCTGCTTGGCAGGGGGTTGGACTTGATGGCCCTTGTGGTCTCTTCCAACTCTATGATTCTATGATGAGGAACCATTAATGAGCACCCTTTGGGTGCCCACAGACCAACTGTTTATCTGTTCTGGGACCTTTCTTGGTACAAATGCAAAGCTCACCTGTCAAGAGCACCTATATCTCTTTCCAGATCTCTTTTCCTCTTACATACTGAGCAAATATCATTATCAATCATTCAATGAACCTATTTTTAGGAACATGTGAAAGGCACAAATCCTGTTGCTTTAAAAATGGCAAGTTTGCATATCCAGTGTCAACAACCCTCTTTAGCTGTCATGACATATTAAAATAATAATAATCTCAACAAGTACTTTTAAAGTACGGCTCATTTGCAATCTAATACTGTGTAAAGGATTTTGTACTAATTATCCTGAAACCTTTTCTAGAAACCCCAATGTGACAGAGGTGAAATGTTATCTGGCTTCCATTGGTTGAGCTGTTCTGATCCCACAGGTTCTGGAAGTAATAACCACCTAGAAAACCCTCTGCCAGACAACTGTTGGGATGATGGGCTGGGGAAGGAGAAAGCTTTGCAGCAATCACTGTCACAAAGTAAATATGATAATGCTTTTGTACTTCTATTTGGTCATATTCACTGTGAGACTTCTGCCATCTGCACTTAGAAATCTCCCTGCCTGATTAATTACCACTATCTCCTGAGTAAACTAAGAAACCAATCAAGCTCTATTGTGCAGGAGAGGATATGTCTATGGTTCTTTCCATCTCACAATTCCAAAGTGAGACCAGGGCCCTGAAAGGAATGCCAGCTATGCCAAACATAAAACCATCAAGAGCGGGAGAGGGGAGGCAGTAAGGCCCCTCGGCTGGCCTGGTTGGGACTAACTGCTCTTCTCTGGTGCCATCATGTGGCCATTGAAGGCCACCTCCCCATCTCTATGCAAATTTTGAAGAAAATGGCATACAGTTGACAGGGATCCCAAGGGTTAGGGTTGCCATATTTCAAAAAGTAAAGACGAGGACACCCCAAATGTTGTTGAGGTTTTTTTAAAAAAAACAAACACCAAAAAGTCACCTGATTTTTCAATTGACTTGCATAAGATCCAGGACAAAGCACTACTTTTTGGAAATTCCTCCTAGACATCAATTTCAGCATTGACATCCCGGGAATGTCCAGGAAATGGCACCCCAATCTCAGCCAGATCATACATGACAGGTGCCCACCCAACCTCAAATAAAGGAGAGTCCACACCCTCCTGAGAGAGGCTGTTTCACTTTTGAAAGTTATCTCTGCTGTTTTGGCCATAATCTTCTTTCTTGTATCCTGGAGCTATTGGTTTGGGTCCTAGCCTCCAGAACAGGAGAAAACAAGCTTACACCATCTTCCATGTAACAGCCCTTTAGATATTTGAAGTTGGCTCTCATTATCTCCTCTCAGTCTCCTCTGTTCCAAGTTAAACAAACCTGGTTCCCTCAACCGTTCCTCGTAAGGTTTGGTTGCCCTCCTCTGCACATGTTCTAGATCCTTCTGGGCCAAAACCAGACCTAAACCCCAATTGAAATGGATCTAGAAAATCAGTTTCCTCCAAGAGCACCTGGATCTGTTCCATAACCTCAAGAACCTTGCCCAAGTAGGGGAGATTAGCAACTGGCCAGTAGTTATTTAAATTTTCTGAGTCCAGGGAGCGTTTCTTAAGGAGTGGTTTTACCACCGCCTCCTTCAAGCAGGCAGAAACCATCCAGCCTCGTAGGGAGGCATTGATCACCCAGCAAGCTGCCCCCTCCCTGCTAGCTTTTCTCATGAGGGGCAAGGGTCCAGAGCGCAAGTGGTTGTCCTGACTGATCCAAGGACCTTGTTCACATCCTCCAGCCTTACCAGCTGAAACTCATCCAACACAACATCCAGTAGGACCAGAACCACCACAAAGCAGTGCCATGTATCCCCAACTCAGTCAGCTATTCCAGAAAGATACAATTTTTGATGGTATCAAAAGCCACTGAGAAGTTGAGAATTAACGGACTTCCGAGTTAGCGCCATCGCCTAATGGCGGATTCCCTCCGAGCTCCGGAGGGAATCGGCTCAGCAGGGGTCGGGTCCTGCCGCGGCAGCGACGCGGGGACCCTCAGAAACCACAGGCGCTGAAGCCTGTGGACCTGGTGACTCGGCGGGCACCATTTGCGCCCCCCCGACCCGCGAAGGAGCCTTTTTAAAGGCTCCGGAACGGGGGACGGAGAGCGGTGCGGTGCTGTGAGTCGACTACTTCCCCTGCTGAGTGAAGCCGCATGCCATGGATGGAGAGCGCTGACTTCTTTCTCTGAACATTTGAATTAAAAGTAACAACCCGTGAGTAATACGGAAATTGGACTTAAAAGGGAATTTTTTTTGGGGAATTGGGCACGACCGGGTAAGGTGTAAAGAGGAAGTCCGCCTACCCGCCTTGTAAACATTGTAAAGCAAGGATTTTATAACTAAGGTTGTGAGAATACCTTTCTTTTTTGTGGATAAAAGCAATTAACTCCACGTTTTGGCAATTTAAGTGATTGTGCTGGAGGATAAGAGCTAACATTGAGAATGGAATTCACCCCTCCCCCAAGACCCGGGAGCGATCGGTGAGAGAGCCTGTGGAAGAGACATAAAGACTTTGACAGCTGTCAAACTAGCTGTCAAAGTTGGGAAAAAAGGAGAACTTTGTTTCTGTTGTCTTTGCTGGTTATATTCGTTACAATTTGGTAACAAATTGTTAAAAATAAAGAAGAAAAGGCTAACCTGACTTTTGGGTTGGAACTGGAAGATACTAAGAAACTAGAATCCCTCTAGAGGGGGTTTAGGACATTACAAAAATGGCTGTAAGTGGAAAAACACTGGCTGAACTGGAGAGGACTTTTTTTCTCTTGGGAAAGTTGCAGGAACAGAGTGATGTTTTGGCTACAAATGTTACAATACTGAATGGAACAGTAAATAAAGTTGCTGAGCCTGGGAGGGACTTGACTCAAGTTTTTGCAGCTGAACAGGAAAGTTTTGCAGTTGACTCAAAAATTTTTGCAGCTGAACAAGAAAAGAAATTTGAGAAATCTGAGAATGTGATGAAAGAGGAACATGATGATTTGAAGGAAAAAGAAGGAGGAGCTATAATGCCACAGATGATTGAGGAGAGCCAGAGGCCGGTTAAGATGGATATAAAGGAAAATAAGATCAGGATGATGAAAATTTGGTTTGAATTGAAGAATGGAGAATGGAGAGATCTCCCTATGTGGAGATCTGAAGACCTGTGGAATACAAACCTGGCTAAAGTGGAAACTGGAGCTTTTGGGACATTTGGACTTAAGAGAAGTAAGAAACAAGATTTTGGCTCCATTTTTAAATTTGGAGGCCTGGCTGGAAGAAACATGGACCTTATTGGGACAGAGCTCCTTCGAGATTTGGAGTTTAATATAAAGGACTACCAAAAAAACCGGCAGAGAGGAATTGAGAGAGAATTGAGAGCCTCGGACGTGAGGTCGCCAGGCTGACTGCAGATGGACTGATGGACTTTTGTTGGGGTTCGAAACCGGGAAAGGGGGTGGTGGGGCTTTGGGAATCCAAAGGGTGTATAATTATATTCTGTTTCATTTAATTTGGTTTTGCCACTAACATAAAAATGGGGATTTCGGGGAAGGGAATTGGGGCCGACCTTAGAAAAAGACTTTTAAGAATAAGTATTGACGTATAAAGATTGAGGTTTATAAGTTAAAATTGGTTAACTAAAATGATGGGGCCGACCTTAGAAAAAGATTTTTAAGAATAAGTATTGATGTATAAAGATTGAGGTTTATAAATTAAAATTGGTTAACTAAAATGAATTAGAGAAAATAAGGTAAAGTTTGGGGACAAGAACTTGCTGAGCTAAAAATTGGAACTGGAATACAAGAAGGGGAGCTGTGGGGAAGTCAAGGAAATTGGTCATTGACAGTAAGAAATGTAAATTTTATGTGTTTTTAATTTTTTTTTATGTTTTTTCTTTATTTTTTGAAAATTCCAATAAATATTTTTTTTTTAAAAAAAAGAGAAGTTGAGAATTAACAAGGATATATTTCCCCTGTATCTGTCTTGGCCAAGGTCATCATACAGGGAACCAAAGCAGTCCAACACCACAGGACCAGACTGTGCTCTGCACACCCCTTGAGATTCATCTGCTGTAACAGTGGAAGCAAGTTCTCGATGGAGGCAAGTGGTTTTATCCTCAGAATGTTTTGCAAACAATCACATGGAGCTGCGGTCGGTTCTGCCACTTCCTTTAGACCAGGCGATAACAGGTCCTGCACCACCCAGAAAGCTCTGCTGGCCAACGCAATGAGGCTGCAATGGAGGCAGGAAAGTAGTTTTTCTTTGCATCCTTCACTGCCACTAGGTAGGCTCGAAGATGTACAAAGCAATATGTGTGTCTTCTCAGGTTTGAAGTTTGGCTAAAGGGTGGAGTATAACTGCCTTGAATAAATTAAATATGCATTGTGTTCAGCGACACTTACTTCCAGGTGTGCTTTTACTCTGCAACCTTATTGGAAAGGACCCACAAAATCCGCATTTCCCCCAATTGTTTTCTCCCGTGGCAGCTCATATCCAAATGGGATTGTATTCAAATACCACAAGGCATTCACCTGCCCTGCCAGCTCCACAATGACTTTGGCTTGTGCAAAGGGGCTCCCCCCACTGTCCCCCTGCACCCCCCAACTGGCTCTTTGGGGGTCAAGACAACCTCTCTTAACAGTGCACAGGGGAAGGGAATATTTCTGTTTGGAAAGCTGCAATGTTTGCACAGATGAAATATGTTTTCAGATCCAGATTTTCTGTCCACACCCATGAAATGCTATTTCCTGCTATGCCCACCATGGTGCTGGTCTCCTTTTCAGATTTACAGAGGACAGAAAAACTCCAGATTTATTTATTTATTTTGGGTGGTGGTGGGGGAGATAAAGTGTCGGGCAGTAGTAGCTGAAGGAAAACCTCAAATGGATGAGGGGGAATTAATGAAGGTGCAAGAGGTTTGCGATCCACTTGAAGCTGAGGTGTGTGTATAGTCCCTAAGACTCTAGAACTCAGTGGGCTTTACTTTAATGGAAACATGCTTAGCATGGCCCTGCGTATTATTTCATTCTGGCATTCCAAGAACCAACCTGGCAAAACTAGTGGGTCTGCAATTCCTAAGGCTGAAAACTCTAATCTCCAAAGCATCACAATTCAGTCAGGTGGTCTTGAATAGGACTGATCAACTGGTGGCAAGAGTAGAGCCTGAACAGATGCTCAGAAAATATGACAAAAGCTATGATTTGTGGGTTTTTTTCACTGTTAGTAATCACATGAGCCAGTACTGAATAATGGTACTTTATTCTTAGCAATGAATATATATGGGACACAAATCTTTTAAAAACCTCAGTCTCTGACAAGGTATGTTTCTATTTTTCATACTAATCCAGCATGAAAACATTGATTACAAACCTAATGATAAATCACAAAGAAAAGGTTTAGAAAATACATTTTAAAGGAAAACTACATGATTTGCTTGCATCCTGTAAGTATATGTCAGAATTTCAGAGTTAGTAACATTTGCTTGAGAATACATCTGGATTATTGCTCTTCTTGAATCTGGAGAAGACTACCAGAACAGCTATGATGAAGCAATCAGGCGTTTAAGTGCAATTGTTTCTCTTCAGGCTGATGTGGTTTGTCCAAGGAACAGAATACACCTGAAAGTTGCAAGTCACATGCTACAAGCAGGGAATGAGAGAGAGAAAACCCATTAATATGACTAATATGAACTGCATGCATAGTAAATCAGAACATTACTAATTAAAAGTTAATGTTAATGTTATAAGCATCCTAGTGATAGTTCCCTCCCCAACCCCCAATAAACATCCTTATGTTGGACATGGCCCAGCTAAAGTGAAGCGCTTCTGTTTGTGTGCTGAGCAGTAAATTTTTACTGGGTTTAATAAGACTAACTTCCAAGTAAGGGTGTGCAGGATTGCACCTGTAGTCCCTTAAAGGGAATTAAATGTTAACTTGGTCTGTGTTGTGCTCCTTGTTTTGCAGCAGCCTAAGAAGACATGGTGTAGATTGCATGGGCACAAAACACTGGAAAATATTGCTGCACAATCTTTACTGTAATAAAGGGAGATTTCATAGGGGACCTTTCCAGTACATTGCATCCTGTGTCAGCACAGAAGTTATACATGTGCCATCTTTAGTCCCTCTGTGAAACATGAATTCATGTCTCTCTGTTTAGCAGAGGGACATGCATGTTTCTGTGTTTTCAATCATTAGGGATACAACAAATCCCTTGTTGTGCACCAAGAGAGACCCCCTCCCCACCCCAAACACCAACAACATTCACTGAGCTCTTTCCATACATGCAGGTCCACAACAGGATAGATCTGCTACTGACAGCAATGCCGCTTGCACACTCATTTAGCCACAGTTCTACAACGAGTTTTGAGACAATATGTGTTGTAACGCGAGTCTGCTTCACTCTCAACTTGTTATGCAGTACACAAGCATAGTAAATGTACAGTAAATGTGCATAGTAAATCACAGTAAATGCAAACATGTGAGCATAAACTGACCCTTTTGGCTGTGGGGGAAGCACAGGTGGACAATACAAACAATAAAAATGTTCAGCGTTACAACAAGCAAGGTAAGTGAAGAGAAGGCCTGCCCTTCTGGAGGACCCAAATGGACAGAGCCACTCTCATGGTCTCCTCATCAAAAGGGACCTCATGCCATGTTGCCATAAGTTTGAATGGCTATCATTTTCTCCTAGAGGGAAGAGTCAATGGGAAGCACAGAATGGCGCCGGGGGGGGGGGTAGGGGTCAGATACAATTTGTCTCTCTTCAGCTGTCCCCAGACCATGTAGCCCAATGACTCGCCCCACGTCACTTAATGGGTCCTTGTCTGTATAGGCTCAGCCCCTTATTGGCATCCCCGGTTTCTTGGGCATTCTGGAATGGAGATAAATTATAGCCAGATGACCCCCTGAGGTTTCCCACCAGAGAAGGGCACCTGACTGAAGATTTTTCTTTCCCACAACCTTGATCCCAAGTACATTTTCCCAGTCAGAAGAAATGCCAATCATTCCTCCATCTGAGGAAAAGTAGAAAGGCTCCTGCGGCCGCCCTGGGAATGAAGCCTGCAGCTGCACCACCCCATCCTAAGCTCCCTTGCTTGCCATGCCAGAGTGTGACAGAAGACTGAAAACTGCCTTTCAGGGAGACTTCCATTCAGCTCATGGAGATCCCGTTGCTCTACCCCAATGGGAGAATACAGTCTCAGATCCAGTCCTGACATTAATGGGGCCAAAGCGCTGAACGTCAGCTGAATCAGGCTACATATACTTGTACTAGGTTTGGTACCATTTTAAGCTTTACTACATGAAAAATGTTAAAATGTGCAATACTACGCAATTATGTGACAGCCCAAAGCTGCTGACTGTTATTACAAGAAACATACCGTAAGTGTATTTACTTGGAAGGAAATCCCCCCTGAAATCATGGAGGAGATAAGAATAGCTAACTGGAATGAGACAAGTGCTTCTTTTCACTTTTTTTTTGGGGGGGGAGAACTTGTATAACGAAGTTTAGATAGTTGCACAGACAGGCACTGCTGATGCTGCAAAACTACTGAAAAGGGAACTTGAACTAGTTAAGGACAGAAGGCTTTTTGTGCTGTGCTCAGCTAGAAGTCTTCCAAGTCACCAAGCAACTGTTTTGAGTTCTTTGACTAGGCAACAGCACCCCCAAACAGAAAACACAAGGGCTTCTTTGTGTGTTGAACAGAGGCTGCTGGAAAACCCAGGCGTTTTACTCTTTTTGGCTCCTGAGTCATTTGTTGGTGGTTGCTAAAGATTTTCTTTTTGTTTGTTTGTTTGTTTTTTGCTTTTCTTTGTAATCAGCCAATTTTGGCAATTCTTTGTGCTCTAGTTGCTATAATGAATGGATGCAAGATGTTTCTTGTGGTGTGAGGACACAAGAAAACCATTCCTCTACTCCCCCCCCCCCCGCACCAAACCAGAGAAAGCAGGCTGCACTTCAGTCCTCATATTTAGGGGAATCCTCTGCACATTGATTGAGGAAGTAAGTAAATGGGTTGCACCGAGGTTCACATGTGCAGAGTGAATATGCACAGGACTGGGATACAAGGACCAGGCTCTGAAGTGGTGGAGAAGAGAAACCCACATTCAAATCTTTACTTAGCCAAGAAGGTTTATGGGAAGCCTTAGGCAACTCCTTAACTCTCAAGGCCAAACTAAGTGTGTCTTTGCATCCATTGTGCAGATGTTTCAAACTGGAGTGAGGCTAATCATTAATGGGATTAGAGCCTTTCTCCCTCATCCAGCTGCCATCCTGATAAAATGCTTTCCAAAGCCAATATTTGCTTTGTAGAAAAATACCTCCATTGCTGCTTCAGAAGAATATTCTTAGTATCTGTCTGCTCTGATGGCATTATCAACCCCACCCCACTTACACTGTTTTTAAAAAAGCAGCACACAAAATGCAAAGACACATTTAAGATCATGTCTCAACTGGCCCTCACAGGGCTACTGGGGATAAAACAGGCTAATCCCTTTATCAGCCCCACAGATATTTTTTGGAGCTCTTGCACAGCTCCAGTTCATTATAGGGTGGCTTCAGCAAGAGAATTTCCTGGTACATTATTCATGCCCATAACTTAGAACTAAACATCTAAGGAAAACATTATCAGAACTGATCCCCAAAACAACATAATCCAGAGTGGAACTAGGAGAAAGAAGGCAACGTTTTACATGTTTACTGAGTTTTACAGGGTAAAGGTAGACCCTGTAAAAACAGTCAAGCAGACTGTTTAGAGAGAAAATGTATTATCCCCCAAAAACTAGGTTCCTCAGATTTAGTTCCCACCACAAGGATATCCCCAAGCACTGCCTTTCTTTCCTTCTTCTTTTTAAGCAACCATTCCCTTCCAAGTTCAAAATAATGCTGCACAAGTACCTTCATAATGAGGGACATTTTTACTGCCAATTATTATATTTAGCACTGTTAAGCAATGTCCTTGTTTCTGCTACATACCTTTGCCAGCTCTGGTGCTTCATGGAATGCACAGTTCTCAACATCAGCTACTGACTTCGGACAAGTTGTTCGCCCAACTTTAACATCGAAAAAATAAAGGACTCCAGAGACAATCTGTAAGATGTGGGAAATGGCTCCTTTACTAGAGAGAATATTCAATATATTGCACGAGACCCGATGCCTTTTCTAATCACAAAAGACAGACTGGGATTCATCTGTGAACAGTGTCCAAGGCTGCCCCCCTGGAAAACAGTGAGAGGGACACAGGAGTCGCCTATGCTTAGCCTTTTCTTTTAGAGAGGAGCTATAAATCTGCCTGCGTCATAGACATTTGGGTTATTTATTTATGTCAAAGAGCTGACAACTGGCATTACTATAACATCAAGGAACAAGAAGAGAGTTGACATCAGAAGGTCCAAATCCAGGCCTTTATGGAGCTGCATGGCTTCAGGCTCACCCCTGCTTTGCAAAGGGAAAAGATAGGAGGTTATAGTGACCCCCACCCCTGCACACAGACCATATCCAACAGAGGCACCAATAGCAGACCCTTAACCTTAAGGCGACACATCTCCATGATGGGAGGGCAAAGCATGCTGAATGCATCCCTTAACGTTAATAGGCTTTGGTTAACGCAAGTCACTGTCATAAGATGTGGTGACAGCTATTGGCATAGATGGCTTTAAGAAAAACAGGACAAATTTTGGAGGGGTTGGTCTGCATTAAGACTAAGGTAAAGGTAAAGGTACCCCTGCCCGTACGGGCCAGTCTTGCCAGACTCTAGGGTTGTGCGCTCATCTCACTCTATAGGCCGGGAGCCAGCGCTGTCCGCAGACACTTCCGGGTCACGTGGCCAGCGTGACAAGCTGCATCTGACGAGCCAGCGCAGCACACGGAACGCCGTTTACCTTCCCGCTGGTAAGCGGTCCCTATTTATCTACTTGCACCCGGAGGTGCTTTCAAACTGCTAGGTTGGCAGGCGCTGGGACCGAACGACGGGAGCGCACCCCGCCGCGGGGATTCGAACCGCCGACCATGCGATCGGCAAGTCCTAGGCACTGAGGTTTTACCCACAGCGCCACCCGCGTCCCCATGCATTAAGTCTACCCGGGAGAAAATTCTACTCTATAAACTACATAAAAAGTCAAGCTTCTTAGAGATTTGGAGTGCATTTGGGGATTGATTTAATGTCTTTTTAATGCCCTACACAAGGATGGGAGAACTGAGCCAACTCAATAGTTCAATTATTAGGTTTCTTGTTGATTCTGGAGTTCACATGATCCTGCACATTTTATGCTGAAAGTAGCAAGAAAAGCCAGGTTCTGGTGTGCTGTCTGCAAGGAATAGCACCCCTTGAATCTGAGGGAAATTGCAGTCAAACATAACTATGCATGGGTTCTAGTTAGTGCATGAAGGAGTTAAGACCGCAGGGTTAAGATTCATAGACTCAGCTAGGTCATACTCTCTTACCTCCATGAGTAAGTGACGCTTCTTCTTCTACCTTCTCTCTCTCCCTCCAAGACATGTAACCCACCAGGGAGGATGTGGCTAAGGTTGCTCCCAAGATTGGAGCATGTGTCTGGAAGTATATTCTGATTTTCCTACCCAAGAGTATTCTGCCTATGTTCTTCTTGCAGCTGCATGGAACAATGAAGGTATCAGACCTTTGAAGTCTGACCTTGTAAGTAAAGCATTTTAAACTTGCTTAGCTTTATGTGGTCTGTTCCTTGCAACAGGAGTAGAAAGAGGGGAGAATTGTAAAAGGGATAAGAAGGGTCTAACAACCTATATTCTAGCCCTGCATTTTGAATCTAGGCACCCAACTGATTATTTTGTTGTTCACCCATACATGTGGGTCCACAGGGATTCAAATTTTTAATTCCCCCACAGAATCATGCCAGCCTAGGTAGCTATACTGCATGTTTGCATAGCTGACTTGAACCCTAGAAAATCAGGATACCACCACTTGTTTCAAGATGCAAACAAATTAGAGAAATCTACTTCCTTAAATTTCAGGAAATGTTTGCATCTTTTAGTTAAAAAGAGAAGAGGAAGTCAATCTTGGGGGAAGAGAAACTGCTGGCTGAGCCCTAAAGATTATAGTACTGACCAGCCAGACACAAATAGCAATAGGAAATGTAAAGAGGCTTGGCTCTGCAGGATACTGATGTCTCAGGCCAACATCTTCCTTTTATTTTGACAGTGCTGTCATTTGTCATGGCAACCAACTAGCTGTCAATCAAACTGCATCAAAGGACACAGCTGTGCAGAAGTGGCAGAACTTCCACTGAATGCCAGTTGCTGGGAATTGCCAGTGAGGAGATGCTCTTTCCCCCTGGCCCTGCTTGGGGGCTTCTCTTTGGGGCATCTGGTCGGCCACTGTGAGAACAGGATGCTGGACTAGATGGGCCATGGGCCTGATCCAGCAGCAGGCTCTTCTTAGGTTCTTAACTCAGTACAGCTCTGGTTAACAGAATGCATCTGGACACACGTTACACGTCTGCTACCAGTGTAAAGATGGAAGAAAGACCAATTCATGTGACCTTTTGCAGCCCCAATTTGCTGAAATTTTCAAGGGCACTTGGACAGCCCAGATTCCTGCTGAATTACACCCAAAAACTGTAAGCAGCATATCTGAATTAAGCAATATTGGAGGAAAGGAATCAGGGAAGCGCTCTTTGTCCTGTGGGATAAATATCAGCCTCACATAACCAAATGCTTAGTTCTAGCGACTGCATGAAGGGATTCAGACCTAGAGCAGGCAGTCCTGCCAAGCGTATCTAGGTCAAGCCCCCTCCCTCACCTTGGGAGGAAGGGTTACCAAAGCCTTTATTTATTCTCCTTCAGCATATGAATCCAACCCAAAATGACATCAGGGCTGAAACTAAGTTAAACTGCCTGCCTTTTTTCTGCTGCACGGAAAAGCACATAAAACTGAACTTTGAAGAGTTTGAAAACAAAACATTTTTAACTTACTAAATGTGTGGGCTTTTTCTATGCCAAAGGGGAAGTAAGGGGAGGGCTAACCGCCAATATTTCCGTGCTTTATTTTGCTTCATGTTTCTTGATTTTAAAAGTCTGCTGGGGCTTGCTCAGCAAGAATATAGTTGCCCCCAAACCTGGATCTAGGCAACTAGGAAATTTGACCTTTATTCTTTTAAATCAATTACACACAAACATTAAAAACCAACGTGTCCTAGTTAGGTCAAGGCTGTTCCAGTCACCAACAAGCAGCCATAGTCTTGGCTGCTGACTATGTAAGCAGGAGAGACTGACCTCCCCCCTGGAATCCTGCAGTGGGGGGGGGGTCAAGCTGGAGCTGAGCCCCACCGCCTGGAACAAGCCAGCTGCTCTGCTCTGCTCACAGGTCAGGCTGCCAACTGCTCGCCTTGGTCCTGCACTTGTGCCTTTAATGGCAGCCTGGAGCGCACAAGTTTAGTCCCATGTGCACTTGTAAACATTCAGAATATTTATGTGCAGCGAGCTGCAGCTAAAAACACAGGAGCGAAAGGAGGGGAGGCGGGAGAGAGGAGAGAAGACCCCTGCCGCCGCCTGCTTCCGTCTCAGCTCGACCTCTGAAGGGGCAGGCAGCTTCCCAGGCGGCGGCGGCGGCGATTCTTCCTGGGGGCTCCTCTCGCTGCCTAGTCCCAGGAAAACAGAAAACTCTCCTCCCTGGCCAAGAAACCAAGGCCTTGCTTGAGAGCCCCGCGGGACCCGTTCTTCGCCGCCCGACCAGGGAAGATCCGAAAGCCCAAAAGATACTGGGCGTGTAAGAAAAGACATTCGGGTTCCCCTTAATCTGCCGTCAAGGCTGCCAAGTCCCGCGCCTGAGAAAGCAGCTCCGCGCAAGGGGCCGAATGAAGAGGCTTCATGGGCTGCTTCTGGGGAGAGTCTCCCGCCCCGGACTTGGGCTGGACTCCAGCCGGCCCCGCTCCGGGGTCATCCAGCCCGACCCGCCCGCCAGCACACTCACTTGCTTCCTGACCCGGACCACCTCGGCCACGCGGCTGGCGTACTTGTCGTTGCTGGCCCGGTTGTACTCGTTCATGGCGAACTGCAGCGCCCGCCGCGCGCCCTCCTCCTCCACCGACGCGTCCTGCACGCCCCCCAGCAGGGGCGGCCGCTGCTGGCCCGTGCCCGGCGCGGCGCAGAGCAGGAGGGCGCTGCACGCCACCAGCCACCGCCACGAAGCCATCGCTCGCTCCTCGCTCGCTCGCTCGCTCGCTGGTCTCCTCCGCACGTCCGACGTTGGGCGACGCTGCTGCGCGGAAACTGGCGGCTCGGGCGCGCGCGGCGCTTTTTCTCGTCCCGCCGCCCCGCCCCGCTCCGCCCCTCGAGCCGAAAGCCAAGCTGACTCCCCCCCCCCCCCGCAGGACTGGGAGGCGCCGCTCTCCTGCTTCGAGCGGCCTCGATCCCCGGTGGAAAGTTACGCAGACCGGGCAAGCCTTCCCGCAGCCCTCCCAGATTGCCCGACGGGGGGTTTCTGTTAGACAGCTGCCCTTGCGCTTCCTTTGTTCGCAGCGTTTCTTCCCTGCCTTTGCTAAGGCTCCCCATTTGTCGGCAACCAAGAGTCCAGGAGCCTCTTCAAGGCCTGGAGAGGAATCCAGCCTTCTTGATAGTTAAAGATCTCATTCCCCCAGGAGGCCGGGATGGCCACCAAGCTAATGGTTGTCACCCATCTGTCTTGTTGTAAATAAAAAAAATGCCCTTTTCCCTTATCCAAGAGCCCATATAGAGTCCTTACATAGGTTCCCTATTGGTAGGAGAAAATAACAGAGGCCAACCAGAGAATATTGAGAAGCAAAGCAGCTAGTAAGCTTGATCTTTATTAATCTGTTGCAACAGGAAGGGAGGAGGACCCAGAAAAATGCTGTGCAGGGGCTTATAAAGACTTTTGAAATTCCCATCCTGTAGATCAAGACCACCCCCAGAAACATTATGCATACATCACAGAAGGCGTGTAACCTAAGACCACCCCTCAGATACATCACAGAAAAGGTGGTCTTAAAACAGAAATTTCAATATTGTTTTTCTCTTATCCTTGTTTATTTCCTGTCTGGCAGGTTACTTGATTGGATTGCCTGAGGAGCCTGGCCATTCTTTTGTAGTGATAAATACTTATTCAAACACCCTTAAGACACGATTTGTGAAGGAAAAGACAATGGGGAGGCTTTTCCACTTTGACCATGCAGAGAAACATTTGCTCAGTTTAGGAATCAAAATGGTTCCAGGTTGGCCTTCCTGTGGTGATCTATGTATGTGCGGTTATGAACATTGCCATATATCTAAGACCATAAAATTCCTATTACAGTCTGGAGAGGCAATGGAGTGCGCCTGCCAGGTGAAGTCCAACTGCTGCCTTAGCAGCCCCGGGGAAGAAGCCTGGGCCGGGGGTCTGGAGGGCGGGGCTGCCCAGACGACAAGGCCCCCTCCTGATCTCACCGATGGGTCCAAAGGAAAGCAGAGCGAGACCTTTGACACCAGCCTGGCTGCAGGAGTTGCCAGAAGGAGGTATGCAATCGTTTTAGGGACTCCGCTCCAGATTGTGTGGGATTTACTCCTCAGCCTTTTATTCTCCCAAAGATATCCCACAAGGCAGCAGAGGTTTAGGATCAGTTTTCCTTCTCCTACATGGGCTGAGCCCCTCAGTTCCCTCTGCAGCACCGGCCGAAACCACCTCCTTGACCATTGAACCCGCTACTGTCTTATAGTCTTGGACTCCAAGGCCAGTCCAATAAAATTTCCTGCCTGAGGCTCAGAACAAGATGCCATCCCTATTTCACATTTAGTTAAATCTCGCTTCAGCACTGGTAACAGCATACAGCACTCTCCACCACAGCTTAGGGCAATATGGAGTATGTGAAGATTGTCCAAAGTATACATGACGCAAAAATCAGAAGCAAAGTCTGATCCTTTCTTTCATTTGGACTTATCCAATGAGGCAGAGGGACTAGGTGAGACATTTTCAGTACAAGCTGATAGGAATTCCTAAGACAGAAAACCACAAAATATTTCAGGACTTTAGTTGCAGAGTTTTGGTACTTTTGTCAATATGAAAAGGAAATCTGTGTTGAATTCAATTAATTATAGGTCTGGTTTCGGAAGGTTGTCCTGAAAAGATCCAGGTAGTTGGTGGGGGGAGTTGGAAGGAGGGAGAAGCAGAAAAAATATGCTGAGAATGTGACTGGGAGGAGCAGAAAAAAATAATTTCCATCTACTTTTCATGAAACTGCTTGACGTCTAAGTACATAATGTTCTCTGACTCTTTGTACCCATTTTCTGTTCCAGAAACCTGACAGCTCTAGTTAAAATTCTTCTTTGGCAATCACTCATAGCTGAGTAAGATTGTCTTCCATAAACACGGTTTTAACGACGAGTCTGTAGGTGACTGTGGAGGCCAAGACAGTGGAACCTCGACTTACGTACGACTCTTACATTACGACCTTCAGTAGGTGCTTCGACTTATGAACTTTCCCCTGGATACAAACAGAGGCCTTGCCAGCAGCCCGGAGCTCACCCGGCCGGCTGCAGAGCAGCGCTGAGGCCTCTGCTGCCAGGGAGGGGGCCCCCATCCCACCCCCGAAGCTGTGGAAGAGGTGCCGCCTGCAAGAGGCACAGCAGGGCGCACTGCAGCCCCAAACCCCACTGAGGAACTAACCTGAGGAAGTCCAGAGAAGAACCTGGCCTGGCAAGAAAAAAAAGTGAACCTGGACGAAGTGAATCAGCTCTTTACTGACCCTTGCCCCACCCCCAGCTTGTAGCCAAGTAAGCCCACTCACCCTCAGTGCATGTAAGAAAAAAAAGTTACTTTTTTCTTTTAAAAAAAAATAATATTTATTACTTTTAAAGATTTACAGAAAAGGAAGAGAAAAAGAAAAAAAGACAAAAGAGAAACAAAGAAAGAAAAAAACCAATACAATACAATATATAAACAATACAAAACACAACCTAAACATTAAACTAAACTAAACAAAACCCTAACCCACCTTAACCCTAACCAAAACAAAACACTAACCATTTAAAAACATACATCACACCTTTTCCATACTCTATCTTTCATTCCCTTGTTTCCTCGACTTTCTCTCACCTCCCTTTTTGTATTCCACTTCTATTAATTGTTTCAGCAAATCCTTTCCATCTTTCTCTATTTTCTGTCATATTATGAATATCTTAACATATTTTTTATCATTAAAACTAAAATACTTATATATGCTTAACTCCTTATAACATTTCTGCTAAGGCCATAAAATTCCTTTCCACCATTTTTCTATCATTCATTAATTTTACAGTATTTCTATATATAAACTTTAAATTCTCTAATCTTCTTCCACCATCTCCTCTCCCTGGTTTCGGATTCTGCCAGTCCTTTCCGTCAATTCCATATAGTCCATCAACCTGGAGATCTTATGTCCGAGGCTCTTAACTCTTTTCCAGGTCCCTTCTGCAGGTCTTCTTCATATTCTTTAATGCCAAAGAGCAGATCTCGAGAAGACTCCAACCTAACGATGCTTTTATTCCTTCCAGGCAGGTCAACCAAATTCCCATAGTTAAAGCTGAGGTCTATAAGATGTTTCATGACATGTTTCAAAATTCCTCCAAATCCAAAGGCCCCCAGAACTCCAATCTCCTCCAGACCCAAGTCCATGTCCCAAAAGTCAGTTGATCCCTGCATAGAGGGATTTTTCCAACTTTCCTTCTTCCGTTCAAGCCGGGATCCAATCCTCAAAATCTGGCTTTTTCTAGATTCAATCATAGAAGGCCTCAACTTGTAATCCTCAATTTGCTTCTGTAAGACTGAGGATCCCGCTTGTATTACTTTAGGCTCAACAACCACAGCTTTCTCTTTCTCTTTCTCCTCCACAACTTGTTCTGCCAAAGTAGATTCTTGTACCAAGTCCTGAATTATTTCTGTGTTGGTACTCACTTTTTGACTCCAATTAGTCACTTTTTGATCCAAATTGTCAATTTTAAAAGAGATGTCATCTGTCTTCTTATGAAGCTGTTCCAGCGAGTAGCTTATCTTGCATAATACCATCACAATGGCTTCTCCTGTCAACATTCTGAGTGGTCCAAGGTCAATCTCTGGTTCTCACAATTACTTATCTTGCAGCTGGTGATTCCCCAGTTGCACTCCTGTGACAGTTTCAAAGACTCCCTCTAGAGGGAAACAGTCTCCACTTGTATCAATCCTTTCAGACACAATTCAAGCCATAAAAATAGTTTCGATTTCCAGTTACTTTTCCTCCTTTTTAAACGCAGAAGAGGACAATGGAAACAGTATCTTTATTTAACTAGCTGTCAAAAATGTTTTGTTCACAGTCAATGAACTCTCCCAAAACTTCACTCTTTCTGGCAGCTCTTACCAGGTTCGGAGCAGTGGTAATTTGGTTTTTCACTCTCTCCTGCAGGCTCACTAAGTCCAAAATTTCCCCCCTCTTCTCCTTCTTCCAAGTGGGGTTTTGTAGCTTTAATCGATGAAAATTTAATCCTTTGCCAAAAGCTTTCAAAGACTTTAGCTTATAACGTCTTTGCTTCAATCTATTTACAAAAGGGGAAGGCGGACTTCCTGTTTAAGACCTTCCCCGTTTCGGTGCCAAATTAAGGTATTTAAAGATCCAATTTTCCGTTCTACTCACGGGTAGTTTTTTAAAATCCAATTGTCCACAGGAAAAAGTCAGCGCTCTCTGGCAACAGCAATGCGGCTTCACTCCGTGAAAGAAGCAGTCAATTTGAAGCACCGCGCCACTCACCCCACGTCGCTCCGGATCCCCGAAACCGGGTTTCCCCGCGAGTAGGGGAGGCGCAAAAGGTGCCAGCCGAATCCCAGGTTCACAAGCTTCTCCCGCTTGTGGTTTCAATGGGTCTCTGCCTTCGCCGTGGCGGTCAGACCCTGCTTTTCACGGAGCAAGTTCCTCCTGATCGGAGGAGCTCCGCCATTGCTGGAGGCGCCAACCCGGAAGTCCAAAAAAAAAGTTACTTTTTTTCATCTACAATACAGTACTGTCTTATTTATTTTATAGTACAGTACATTGATTATTGCCTTCATTTTATGGATCCATGGTCTCGTTAGACAGTAAAATCCATGTTAAATTGCTGTTTTAGGGGGTGTTTTTCATTGTCTAAAGCGGATCAATTAACTTTTCCATTACTTTTGATGGAAAAGTGCGCCTCTACTTATGCATGTTTCTAGTTATGACCAGATCTCCAGAATGGATTATGGTTATAAGTAGAGGTTCCACTGGTTAATACTTCTAAATAAATTACTTATGTCCAGCATAATTGAAATTGAAATACTTTATTGTCACTTGTACAACTTGTATACAGTGGTACCTCGGGTTAAGAACTTAATTCATTCTGGAGGTCCATTCTTAACCTGAAACTGTTCTTAACCTGAAGCACCACTTTAGCTAATGGGGCCTCCTGCTGCCGCTGCGCCGCTGGAGCACAATTTCTGTTCTCATCCTGAAGCAAAGTTCTTAACCCAAGGTACTATTTCTGGGTTAGTGGAGTCTGTAACGTGAAGCGTCTGTAACCTGAAGCATCTGTAACACGAGGTACCACTGTACAGTGAGATTACACAAGCACCCCCCACTCAGCTCTCTTAGTCTTAATTCCCCTCGTTTACTGACGCACACCCACCAAATCCGAAAGTCAGTTGCCCTGTTGTTATCTTTTCATTCAGTGGCCCAACAGTCCACGGATAGTTGTTCTTTACCCTGTTGGTGTGACTAATCATGCTTCTGTATCTTCTGCCCGAGGGCAGGAAATCAAGAAAGTGCCGGCCAGGGTGTGAATCATCCCTGAGAATTTTCCGCACTCTCCTGAGGCAACCTTCTTCTGCTATTTCATCCAGCGGATTCATGGGACAGCCCATAATATCTTGTGCTGTATTCACCACCCTCTGTAGGCACGTCCTATCAGTTGATGTCAAACCAGCGTACCACACTGTGATGCAGTATGAAAGGACACTTTCTATTGTTGACCGGTAGAAGATCATCAAATGTTGACATAATACAGAGATGTAATACTAAAACCAAGCCTAGAGGTGGTCCCTATGATCATGTTTTCCTATACCTACATAAGCTTAAAGTTAATATTTGTGCATGTATCAAAGCTGTCTCATGCAGCCACAAAATTAATAAATCTATGCCCTAACAAGACTGGTCCCAATGAGCTGCCCCAGCACCACATCAAAAGTCATCCATTGCCAATTATTTTCTAATTAAATAGTAGCGAAGGTTGGGGGCAATTTGAATCGAAGAAATGCTGTGTAAGACTGCTTCTGAGAAGAGGGCCAGAATGTCATGCATGCTTTAGCTGATATTCCTGCATGGCAGGGGGCTGGCCTAGATGACCCTCAAGATCCCTTCCACCGCTCTACAATTCTGTGGTTTTAGAGAGGCCTGCCTTTGGACGCCAGGTTTGAACCCCTCCTCCCAGATCTATACTACCTGAATTTATCTACAATTGTTTTATCAATAATATATACTTAATGGATGTGGGGAACCAGGAAGAGTAAAGATTTAATTTTGTTTCTAATCTTTTCTAACCCCAATAAAGGCAAATTAAACAAATTACAGTACCGGGGGCAGCAGAGGAGACCCAATTACTAAATTTAAATCACCACTAGATGTTGCCATAATGTAGGCTTGCTGCTCGTTGCCTCTTAATCCTCTGCCAAGGCTGCTGCCATCTGCACTTGAAGCTCTGCACCCTTTTGGTAATGCTGATCACATGGAGGGAAGACACACAACTAGGCAGACATAGGTTAGTCTTGTTAGTCTTTAAATTTTTTAAAGATAAACCCCTCTGGAAATTGTTACAGTGGAAGGCACAAAATTTGGCCACGTGAAGTTGAAATCCATCAGCCTTAGGAAGAAACTTGTCCAGATACAACCTAACATCACCTCTTCTAATCAAAATGCAAACATGCAAAACATTTTGAACATTACAGGTGGGTTTAATCCTGTATCTGAAGTTGTTGGAAGACTACTGATATAGACAGCAGCTGGGCTGTTATGTCCAAAATCTGGAGTCCACAATTTCATAAAAAGATTAAGCCAGATAGAAATAAGCCAAGAAGTGAGGAATGGCAAAGCAAGACTCCTTCTTATACAAATTGGGTCAACAGCAGGGAAAAATCATAGGGGGGCAACCCTGAGATAACAACTTCTGAAATAATCTCTCAGCTGACTTTTGAATCACAGTTGTAGTCAGGGCATGCACAAATTTTAAGCCATTTATTTGTGGTCAGTTACAACTCGCTCCTGCTTTCCTGTGCATCCTCCAGCAGGTGTCAGAGTTTCAACTCTAGATATTTTGGTCTGGACTGGAGACAGCAGGGAAAATAGGCATTTAGAGTGTTTCTAGTGGGTGCTCCCCACTTAATGTGACTTCACCTATACCCACAGGGGTCCAGAATATGACCCCTGCATAAGTGGGGGGGGGGCATCTGTATAATCTACTCTTGCATATGGCTTTCATATTCTTATTCAGCTCAGGGTGGCAATTTTCTAACCTTCTGGCTTTAGAAAAGCAGGGCTTGGCTAAGACTAGAGTGTAGTGTAAAGCAGATACCCATACTCTGCCTCCTTGTGGTGGAGTCTGCTACCAGAAATTTTCTACGGTACACCACCACCTATGGACTTAGGCTTTTCAATGACTTCGCCCATCCCAAAATGTACTATAGATTCTGGTGTATTAGGCGACTGGGCGTATTAGACGACCCCCCAAATTGGCTACGCTGGGCAGCTCTGCGCTGGGAGAAAGCCGCTTGGCGTGGAGCGGAGCCCGCCACCCCCTGCTTCTGAAGCAGCGGGGGACGGGCTCTGCGCTGGGACCGCCACTGGCTGGTGCTGCTTCAGAGCCACTACAGCAGCAGCGGGAGGGAGGCTCCGCTCCGTGCCGCCCATACCCGGCGTATAAGACGACCCCCGACTTTTTAACTTTTTCTGGGGTTAAAAAGTCGTCTTATACGCCAGAATCTACGGTATAAATCTGCCACGTAGGAAGCTGACACTGTGGGGTGCCTGAGCACTGTGTCTGACCCCTAGCTTCATTTCCATGTAGGACACTGTCACATAAAATTCCCTCCCTGCCAACAATTGCCAATGCAACCACAGGCAAGCACCGTATTTTTCACCCAATAGGACGCACTTTTCCCCCTTCAAAAATGAAGGCAAAATGTGTGTGCGTCCTATGGGGCGAATACAGGCTTTCGCTGAAGCCTGGAAAGCGAGAGGGGTCGGTGTGCACCGACCCCTCTTGCTCTCCAGGCTTCACGAAGCCCTGCGCAACCCTCGGGAGCCCGGCGCGAAGCCACGCAGGGCTCTGAAGGGCGCACAGAGCTGCCTGCACTCCAAAGCCTGCGGAGACCGGCGTGGCTCCCTAGGCTTGCGGATAGCAGGCTGTTTTGGGGGCTGAGGTTGGGGGAAGCTCGGGCCTTCCCCGCGCCAGGGGGGGAAATAATTTTTTTTTCTTTATTCCCCCCCCCCAAAAAAAACTAGGTGCGTCCTATGGGGTGAAAAATATGGTAACTCACGACTTTTCATCCCAGAAGATAACCTGGGTCATCCCAGATGGCTAAAAATACAGTATTTTTCGCTCCATTGGATGCACCGGACCATAGGAGGGGGAGAACAGGGAATTTTTTTTTTCTTGTTCTCCCCCTCTAAAACAAGGTGCCTTCAAGGTACATTCACCAGAGCTTGTGGGGCTGGCAGTGGGGGGAAGCGCTGGTTTCCCCCACCGCCAGCCTCAAAGATCCCTGAAGCCTTTGGAGCGCAGCGCCCCGCTGCCCTGCAGAGGCTGTGCGCGCAGCCGTCCCCAAGCTAGAGCAGCAAGACAGAGCCCTCTGCCTCACTGTTCTGACTTGGGAACAGCCTTGCTAGCTTCTGCAGGACAGTGGGGTGAAGGCCCCCCGCTGCCCTGGAGAGGCTGTGTGCGCAGCCATCCCCAAGCTAGAGCAGCGAGACGGAGCGCTCCGCAGTGCTCCGTCTTCCTGTTCTGGCTTTGGGCTTAGCGGCGCAGCCTGCATTCGCTCTATAGGACGCACATTTTTGGAGGGGAAAATGTGCGTCCTATAGAACGAAAAACACGGTAATAATGGGTGATTAATACTTCAAAATAACCCATGGACTTATCATAGGCCTCTTTGTGCATGTGTGTGAATAATCCTATTCCAGAAGGCTTCAAACTTCAATCCCCCAGTTGGTTTATGGTTTTGAAAACTGTCAAGCTTACTTAATAATTGCAAATAGCATCCGTTCGCTGTGTAAGCTCATCAGCAACATAAAATAAAAACACTGGAAAAGTTTCCACCCAAACATCACTGACTGCCAAACAAGCAAGGTACTTCAGGCAAACTGTAACCACATCTAGAAGTTGGAAACAACCTCCTTGGTGAGCCAAACCACCTACCAAAAGAGCATGCCTTGTCAAGACTGCATTTCAATTTATTAGCCTTCATGCAGTCAGCTATTGGCATGACATTGCTTCAGCTCTTTTACAGCCTTCCCCATGTTAAATTGTAAAAAATGAGAAACAGATAGGTGTAATCGGCACACTATATTTGCCCAGATAACATTACTCAGCAATTTTATGTTGAGATGTTAAAAACTGAACCCTGCAGCCTAACAACCACTGGCCTAATCAGTGGCCTCCAATCACTACCATTTGTAATGTACAATCTCTTGGTACACCAATAGCCTATCTATAAAGTTATGGTGTCACTAAAATTCTTCCAGCACCAAGCAAAAACAAAGACTGCAAGTATCTGGCAAAAAAGAAAGCATCTGGTTATCAGTGTATTGATGAGACTCTTTTCCAGAACCATAAGCACTCTGTTTTGCTGCTCTTCCAAAACCCACATCTTTTTTTATTTCGAGTTCCTCCCAGTTACAATTCCACAAAGCCCACTTTAATACAATCCATGCTAAAATCCAAAAATTAGGGCGACAGTGTTATACAAGTCTAATGTGCTAAATGTACTAATGTACTTTCTATACTAACACCACAAGGAAACGAGAGCAGTAGATTAAAAGCTACAGATAATGTGAACAATTTAACGTTTCTATTTCTACAGTATCTTTGTATAAGAGGAGCTGGGACCCAGCATAACTTAAGAAAAAGAACAATGAAACTTTTGAAAAAGTACTGACACCACAACAGCTATTTATTGATGTAAATAAGTATATCAAACAGAAACGGCCTACGAGAAAACACTGGAATTGGGCTGATGGGACCACTGCAATTGAAACATGTCAGGTTTAATTTTTTATTCTTCAGATTCACCAGGCTTGCGAATATCATCAATCTTCAGAATCATTCTAACCATTTGAGTAGCCAGAGAGATCTGCTGCTTCTTGCCAATCAAAGTTTCTATAACATGTTGTTCTTTCATATCTGCCAAGAGAAAGAAAATGTGAATGTACTGCGTTCACTTAAAATTATTTAACATTCCCAGCACAATACAAGAACATAGAAAACAGATCTGTTCTATGCATCAGCAAGGAATAGATTTCTATGTATGTTCTTGTTACAACAATTCATTTTATTCAGTGGTAAGAGCAGTAACTAGCAGAACTAGAGTTGCCTGCAGACTCAAGAAACATTTATCCAGCCTGTGCCTTAGGACCAATGGCTGGTACAATCAAGAGTTAGAAGGACCCAAAGGGAAGATCACATTGTATGGGATTATAAGAACCTGGAATAGGCCAAGAGCCCATCCTGGCTAGCTTCTGATTCTCAGGTGGCCAACCAGATGACTATAGAAAGCCCCCAAGCAGCACCTAAGAGCAAGAGCACTCTCCCCGTGTGCGATTTCCAACAGCTGGTGTTCAGAGACAAATGGCCTAAGGCATAGCCCAATTCTCCATGGAATCTCCCATGGAATGTCAATGGCACAAAAGGAATGCCACTCTATTTCACTAAATCCAATTGAAGAGCCCATCTTTTGGAGTGGGTGGCAAGCTCAGAATATTAATGACATTCAGGTGTTTCTAAGAAATTACGTGCAGTAGAATAACAATTGTTACATTCACTGACACTTATCTGAAAATAAAGCTGGCACTTGTGGTCCGTACCATTTGTCCCTTTGCGTAAGCAGTCAATACCCAAAGCAGAGTTTTCTTCTTTCACTTGCCGAGCCCGCACTGCAGCCATTGTCTGTATAGGATTCATGCCACTATTCTCAGCAAGTGCCATTGGAATGGCTTCGAGGGCGTCAGCAAAAGCCCTCATGGCATACTGCTCCAGTGATGGGCACTAGGAGAACAAGTATCACAGAATAAGAAGTCCGAAAACAGAGCCTTCTTTATGTTTTAATAACTGTTTACCTGAAAATATATGCTATTCTTTTTTTAAAAAAACAACCAAACAGAACACAGGCTGCACAAGACGTTTAGCTACAAGAACCTGCTTATGAGATGTGCCTTTCAATCTTAACTGCCTACTTTATTATATCTTTCTCCACTTAGAATCATAGACTTAACAGGATTGTAGCTGTAACCATCTTTGCGGAGTGAGGAGTGACATTATACAGAGAATTATGTTTTTCCAGCTGACAAAATATAGCTTCCGTCCCTACCCTCAAAACCAAATCTACTACATAAAAATCTAAACTTGATATTAATTATTGTATTAAATATTAAGAAATATTGAATATTAATAAGCGGGGAATTCAGATGCTGAATGATACAGAATAAAAGCTTCAAGAGATTCTCTCACTTTTATAAGCCTGAATTCTGGTGCATAAACCCAGTCACTATTACCCTGAATATGCTTGTATTTTTCATGTGACCATGACATTTTTTTTCATTTATTAAATTTATATTGACACTCCTCATCTATCACACCATTTTGGCTTTACCTCACCCAACATTTTTATTTTATCTATCCTAAAGTTTAACAGCATGAAGTAAGAGCAAAGTCTAAGGAAGTGCTGCTTCAGTTCTGCATTCCACCCCAAAGAGGAACAACAGAAGCAGCAGTGCTCCCAGCAGCAGCGGCCATCAGCTATACTGCTTATATATGAAGCCTTATAAGTCAGTTAGAAGGAGCAGCTAGGTAAACATGAACAGCTGTTAGACGCTGTGATCAGAAAGACATGTACCTGAGCATAACCTGTTGAGCCCCGTTTTATATATTTTTACATTGTATCTTTACTTTATGGGAAACAGGACTGTGGTTTTTTTTTGTTTATTGTTAGTGTTTTAGACTGTGTGCCTATTTGTCATTTTACTGATCCAGTTTCCCTTTGCAACTGCTTTGGTACTCTGCTCCCCCTCCCCAAAGGCTTCTTCTCTCTTCCACCTCCATATTAGCTACATGGACAAAACAAACCACTCAAGACTCACATAGTGAATATAATGTCATGAGGCCATATAATGAATCATATTTGGCTGGGTGATTATGCCAATGAGGACAAGTGAGTTCAATTTATATGAGCAACTCAACAGTTCTGCAAGGAGTACAAATAATAATCCAAGGAGGTGTCTGTATACATGCAGGCTAACACCCCAGCCCAATAAATGTGGAAAACAGGTAACTCTGCTAAGGAAAAAACTAGTATAATTATACTTCAAGAACAGCTCCAAAAACAAAACAAAAGGAAGAAAGGAAAAGCAGCAACTCTCCTCCACTTAAAAAAATGAGATACATGTGGCCCTTCAGAAAGCATTCCCACTGCCATCAAAATGCATCCAGTCCTTTTCCCAATCTGTCAGGTAGCTTAGGATGAGAGGGGGAAATAATGGTCCAAGGCCATCCATTCAAATTCATGACTGAGATGGGATTTAAACTCATTTTTTCCTGGTTCAAGTCTGACACTCCAATATACTACAGTGACTGAATTTTAGAGATGGGCCTAGATGCCAATAATTTGAAGATTTCTTGTGTGGGAGTACGCAAGCATCTATTTTTAAGTTTAAGGTGATACTACACATCTGAAGAATATTGCAGTTTTATCAGCTCTGGTCCATGGGGTCACGAAGAGTCGGACATGACTAAACGACTAAACAACACCACCAACAACAATATTAATGCCTACAATTACGGGTTTATGTTTGCTGGACTTTATACTTGTGGGCATTAAAAAAGAAAAAGGATACCAAAGGACGTAACAACTTAGGTTGTAATCCTAACGCTGTTTGCTTTGGCAGCAGCCCCACTGAATTCAGCTGGACTTATTTCTGGGTACATACGTATGGTTAGGTTTGTGCATTTAGTTCTGAAACAGTTTTGAGAAGAGTGCCTGGCGTGCTCTGGTCCAGGGGGTCACGAAGAGTCGGACACGACTAAACAACAACAAATTTGCAGGTGCTTCACTAGAAACCATGAGTAGAAACAAAATTGGATCTGCAGTGCAGCATCCGTAGTTCTACGAAAGCTTAATGTAAAGTTGGTCAGCATGGCATATCAACTAACTTCTTTTTTACCTTATCTGCTGTTTCACTAACAGCCAGCGCACAAGAGATCTCAGAAGCACCTCCGCCATAAACGATACGGTTGTCACGAACAAGATTCCTGATCACACATAATGCATCATGAAGGGATCGTTTGGCTTCTTCAATGATCTTCAATTAGACAATGCAATTGCAGACACACAAGAAAGGTGAGGTTATAGCACTTTTCCAATAAACAGAAAATACATCAAGCATACAAAATTTGAACAGCAGATTCCACTAGCAATTTTACTGCTGTCATTTGCCCAGTTTCACTCTTTTTAGTGGCTTAAAATTAAAAAGCACGGCTACCCAAAAATCCTATCAAAACAGTTAGGCTGAAATCCTATTTCCATTTATCAGTTGAGTAAACCCTACTGAATAGAATGAGATTTGCTTCTGAGTAGGACTGCTGTTCTAAAAATCCACACAACCCCTCCTCCAGCTACTTCTATCTGTATCAGAAGCAACAGCACACAAAAGGTATGAACTGCAGCCCTTTCCTGCCTCCCAAGAATTCCTTTTGGACAGCAGTTCTCCTGTCCAACTCAGGATGAGCAAACAACACTACTATTCAGTTCTGATGCTTCTACTGAAGGTCTACAAACTTAATTTCAAAGTGGCAAAATTAATTTGATAATCTAGTTTTAAAAGGTTCACTGGTTGAAGACAAAAAGTGGGATAAAAATTATGCTCACAACACAGTGAAACAAATAAAACTCTTTAATTTCAACATGATGTGCATGTGGGAGTAAAACATGTAAAGAGCAGAACAGGTACATTCAAGCAGTAGAAAGGCCTGATGACATTAAAAAGGTAATCACAATTTTGAGGGTGTGCAGGAGGCTGCAGGGGAAAGGCAAGGATGGAGAAGTTCCCTTGAAAAAGTGAAAATCTGCTGTGCAAGCAGAACACAATGTTAATGCAACCTGTTATGTTTAAACAAACCCTTAAGGTATCCAGAATTAAGAGCCAACTATCCTCCCCACTCCTCGACCCGCTTTTTGGGGCTGGGGGTGGGGCAAAGCTGGGTTTCCCCCGCCAGCCCCGACAAGCTCCTGAGGAGCTCTGGGGTAGCCCGCGAAGCCTCCACAGGGCAGCGGGATGAAGGCTCCCCCCTGCCCTGCGGAGGCTTCGCGGGCTATCCCAGAAGCCAGAACAGCTAGAGAGAGTGTGCAGCGCTCCCTCTAGCTGTTTTAGCTTCTGCCTTAGTGGCACAAAGCTTTCATCCCGTTGCCCTGGGGAGGCTTCGCGCGGCTATCCCTGGCTTTTGCAGGAGGTGGGGGAAGGGACAAAGCAAGGCTCTCTCACTTCCCCCACCTCCCGCAAAAGCCGCATATTTTTTTCCTTGAATTCCCCCCCCAAAAAAAAGTAGGTGTGCCTTATGGAGCGAAAAATACAGTACTTTTCTTACATCACCTATTTCCAAGGTTAATAAGGGCATACTAATACATACAAATGATTACTACTTGTTCTTGTCACAACTTAGGAATTCCTATTAAGGCAGATCAAAGCAAAACAGTACAGAGATTTTAACAGAAAAACAACAACTGCGGACACTATCTGATTAAATTAGCTCACTCACCATTTTATTTCCACCTCTAATGAAGATGGTCACAGCTCTGGAATTTTTGCATTGCTCAATTACAAGCATTCTGTCTTTTGTGGTTCCAAATGAGAGCTCTTTGACAATGCCAGCAAATCCTAGTTTTTCAGGTGTGAGCTCACAAAAACGAGGTACAATGCGGCCTCCAGTTGCAATGGCAATCAACTGAAAGCAATCAGAAAAGCTATGAGTGACAAACCTTAAAGTACACGGGAAAAATAAGGAGTAGCAAGTGACTCATACTTACTTCTATTTCAGGACCACCAACCCAGCGAACGGCAGGTAACTCATTCTGAAGCAGTAAGTGATTGGCCTCATCATCAAATCCCCACTGGCAAATAGCTAGGGTTGCACCAGTGTCTTTGATCTAAAATACATACATACATACATACATAATTTATTCAGTGCTTTTTTTCAAGAAAAATAGTTGCTGGAACTCACCATGAAGTTGTTACAGTAAGTAGCCGCATGAATAGGGGCAGCCCTGAACAGATGCCAGTTACATTCACCACCCATGGAGGTGCTAAAAACTATGGCAAGCTATCTCCCTAGCTGGTTTGGGGGTTGCCCCCGGTTGTGGTGCACATCAAATAAATGTGCAGCTTGGAAGGGCCTTCATGCTAACATTCCTGCAATGGTAGAGGCCTGGCTCGAAAGCTTAAAGCCTACCGCTGCTACACAGGAGACCGATGGAAGAAAAGGAAACATGAATTGGCCCTGCGCCATAGTTTGACCAATCACAGCTAGGTAGAGTCATAGATCTCAAAAAAGTGCAGACTCACACATGCTGGTCAGCTTGTTTTGACTTGAAATGTTAGTTTTGAGCTTCTCAGAAGTACATAAAAGTAAGAAGTGGGCAGGGGAGCACTGGTTCACAATTTTACTCCCAGCTTTAGAAGCATTGAGTGGTATCCAACAAAGCAAAACTCAGAACAGACTCATTGAAAATCAAGAGGCTTAGACATGAATAGTGAATACAGTACACTGGATTCCATCTCTGAGTGCAACTTACATCAGCCTCACTTCTAAATCCTAATCAAGTGCATATCCACTTCAAAGCTACTCCAAGACGATTCTCTGACATCATTAAACTTCTGATTTTATGCAAGATAAACCTTGCTGTAAATAGGAAATTCAGAAATGTTGTTCAATTTCCTTTTAGTATTGCAAGAAGTATAATCTGGGCTAAGTGCATACAGAAATTCTGCAGAAGCACATTTCCACACACACCTCTCTTTAAACGTTAGAAACTTTAAACATAGATTGCCAAACTATGCTTAGAAGTCTGGAAGATAAATCTCACAAGCCACAGAGGGGGATAAATAAGCTATCTAGTGGCAGGGGGACGACGTGTCAGTGTCTTGCACAGCACCTTCCCCCACCCATGATTAGGAATACCAGAATTATGCAAAACCTGCTTTTATATATGGGTTATATTATTTGGCATCCCTTGATAAAGAATTTGAATAACCTGCATGTGGAATATAAACTTTAGGAGTGGAATATATACAACACTGGTGCTGGAGGAGACTCTTGAGAGTCCCATGGACTGCCAGAAGATCAAACCTATCCATTCTTAGGAAATCAGCCCTGAGTGCTCACTGGAAGGACAGATCCTGAAGCTGAGGCTCCAAGACTTTGGCCACCTCATGAGAAGAGAAGACGCCCTGGAAAAGACCCTGATGCTGGGAAAGATGGAGGGCACAAGGAGAAGAGGACAACAGAGGACGAGGTGGTGGGACAGTGTTCTCGAAGCTAACAGCATGAGTTTGACCAAACTGCGGGAGGCAGTGGAAGACGTGCTCTGGTCCATGGGGTCACGAAGACTCAGACACGACTAAACGACAACAACATATACAACACTGAACACAATGGTCACTTTCAGTACTATTTGGCAAGAGTGTTAATTGTCAAATTGAAGTGAAGATTTTTATGACACTTTTCAAAAGCCTTTTAGCATATTAAAACAAATAAGTATCATTCTAACCTGTTTCACCATCTCATCAAACTTCTCCTTCTCGTACTGCTGCAATGCCCTATAGTCTTCCACAGATGTTACATCAAGCTTATGCTTAGTTTTTGGCTTAGGTGGCTCAAATGGGCAAGTCAGTATTGCAATTTTAACATCTTTAAGTTCCTGGGAAAATAAGGGCTAGAGTTAAAGTGGGCAATAAACTTTCAAGTTTTAACGATTAAAAATTAATGGTTTCCTCAAGAACAAACCACCCCAGATAATAATGGTAATACAATGGTACCTCTGGTTACAAACTTAATTTGTTCTGGAGGTCCGTTCTTAAACTGAAACCCTTCCTAACCTGAGATACTACTTTAGCTAATGGGGCCTGCCACCACACGATTTCTGTTCCCATCCTGAGGTAAAGTTCTTAACCCTAGGTACTACTTCCAGGTTAGCGGCGTCTGCAACCCGAAGTGTTTGTAACCCAAAGTACCACTGTAATAATACATTTTGAATTGATTTTAAAAAAACAGCTGGACTTAAGCAGCAATAAGAAAACTCAAGGTTTACAAAGAAAAAATCACATTATCAAATCAACAAGGTCACTCACTTTAGGCATCTGTGGGTGGCTGAAGTCTTTATCTACTATCACACCTTTTACTAGTTGGGTGTCCTCCAGTCTACCACCGACCTTGCCCTGGACTTTTATCAGCTCAAAATCAACATCTCTGCGCTCCATATCTGCCACAGTTAGCACTGCATTTACAGCTATTTCTGCCATTTGTCTGTGGCAACGATTAATTCTAAAAATGAAAGGAAGTTTCATTATAAAATATTCAGGTAATTAAAAAAAATCAAAATCAAACATTGTAGACCCGAATGGCTTACTGAAGATTTTGGAGAACTCACAGAATAAATATTAATCTTTAAACTATGTTGACACAAGCTCACTTTAAACTTATGATCAAACTGCATATTACGTTAATGCCACCACTTTTATTTTGAAGAAAAATAACTTATCAGCAGAATCAGTGAGAAGAGAAAATCAAACTGTAGAGGAGTGAAGAACCTCAGGTCTGCAAAGTCTTTCTGAGCTAACCACAGCCACCTTTGGCCTGATGTCGTATGATGTCAGACATAGGAAACATCAAGCCACCACTGAAAACTTCAAGCTGCAACTAAAGGATGAAGAATCAGAAGCGCACTCTAAGCGTGTTTCTGATTCTTTCCTTGCAGCCATGTCTTGACTCTGAATTAAAGTTGGGGCTGCAAAGGAACAATTTTTTTTGCAAGTCTGGCTGAACTTTGTGACCTAACATCAGGTGGGTGTCTAACCTGTCAATGCAGGCCATGCCTGACCTAGAGAAATTGCAAGCAGCTGTCTCTGCTTCCTCACTCTTTTCTTTGGGTGACACAACATAGGTGGTTCATCATGGAGGCAGTTACTTCATCTTCTCACTTGTTTACCTTTGCTCTCCCTCTGCATGGAACTCTGGTGGAGAGTGGGCCTGATGAGCCCAAAGCTACCCAATACACCACACAGTAAAAGGACAAAAAAGCAGGTAAGAAGAAGAGTTTGGATTTGATATCCCGCCTTATCACTACCCTAAGGAGTCTCAAAGCTGCTAACAATCTCTTTTACCTTCCTCCCCCACAACAAACACTCTGTGAGGTGAGTGAGGCTGAGAGACTTCAGAGAAGTGTGACTAGCCCAGCAGCTGCATGTGGAAGAGCAGGGACGTGAACCTGGTTCACCAGATTACGAGTCCACCGCTCTGGCAGCTGCTCTTCCAAAAAGCAGTAACTACCTACTTTTGCTCACCAAAACAACGAGCACACAAGCAGGTGTAGCCTACCAGATGAAAAGAGCAAATGAGTGATCAGAAGCAGCAGCAACCATCACTTTCCCAGTCCTTGCTGTTGCAAGAAAGCAGCAAGGAACAGCTGCTGCTCCTTTTCACCCACCCTCTTCTATCAATGGGTAGCATTCAGTGGAGGCTTGGGTTCAATTGTCACCACCTGTAGAACACTGGTGAGTGAATTAAGTAACTGCTCCTTCCTTGATTAATCTGGTGCACCACAACTTCCAGAGAGAAGAGTAAGTGAGCAGTCAAACACATTTCTCTTAAGAAAGGGTGAGCAAAAGCAGATAGGTGTGTGGGTGCTGTGTTCATTCTTGTACCTCCTCTGGCTACTCTCAAAGGTGGCAGGGCAGAGGCAGTCTGGGGCATTCCTGCTTCTGTGGCAGTTCACTGTTTGGTAATCTTTCCTCACTAGCAACAGTTGAAAATCAGCAGGTTTTCCTTCAAAATAAGGCTCAGTGTTAAGCACATTGCTAGTTATACTCAATGCTAGTTATACTCAATAGACACAATGAAGCATTGTACTTAAATCATTCAAGTCCTTTGATTACAATGAATCTACTCTGTATAATGTAATTGGGCTGAATATTACCCATTGCTTTAAAAAACACACCATGTGCTCAGTGTAATGCATAAATCAACTCTCAGTAACCATAAGCTCAAACAGAAATTTGCCTGCAGAATTACAATACCTAGGAGTATTAATTTTTTAAAAAGAAGTAGTGTGTACTTACACTTTAGAGCCCAGAGTAGTCTTTGCTGTCTGAATGAGAGGCTCTAGGTTCTCTGGGTCAACAGGAAAACTGTCACTGATCTTGTCCAAGTTCTCAATAGCAATGCGAGCAGCTTGTTCATACCCATCTGCTATTCTGATAGGATGAATACCACGATCCAACAAGTGCTCTGCCTGTTCCAATAGAGCACCTGCAAGAACTGCAGAAACAAAGTTGTAACAAAAATGTTTTGCCTCTTTAATAGGCAATTTTACCTCCATTATTATTTATTAAATTTCTATACTGCTCTTCATCCGAAGATCAAAAGGTGGTTTACAATATAAAACCACAAAACTACATACCATAATAACAAACAAATAATGCCCCCACCGCAGTTTAAAAGCCAATACAGTGGTACCTCAGGTTAAGTACTTAATTCGTTCTAGAGGTCCGTTCTTAACCTGAAATTGTTCTTAACCTGAAGCACCACTTTAGCTAATGGGGCTTCCTGCTGCTGCTGCGCCGCCGGAGCAAGATTTCCTGAAGCAAAGTTCTTAACCTGAAGCATTATTTCTGGGTTAGCGGAGTCTGTAACCTGAAGTGTATGTAACCTGAAGCGTATGTAACCCGAGGTACCACTGTACACGGTTTAATTAGCCAAAAGCTTGTGAGGTGAGGAATGTTTTTCCTGGCACCTAAAGATAAGTTCCTGAAACAGACAGCTGTGTGCAAGCAAGTCCATGAATATTTTTATTAATATACCTGCCAACACACACCATTTAGGATATTTTGAAGAATACCAACTAACTGAAAAACCCAAATCTTCCAGTTTTACAAGAACTTGATATTGAACAATAACTTGGAAATCATTTTACCAGCTACAATCAGATGATCAGGTAAATAGGTATTTATAGGGTTTTGAAGCCAAGTAGGATAGAAGGACTAAAGATGTCCAATTCAAAGTAATAGTTGCCCTAGACTCATAATTTCCAAAAACCATTTTTAATGAGATATTATATAGAATGTGAAGCGTAATATCCAATATAATAGCAAGAGTAAAATATAAAATCAAGGCAGTGTGTCAATATAACACAAATTAACCCATACATAAAATAAACAACTTAAAATATAGCTTTATAAAGCATTATTCCATCAGAAAATAAGCTCCATCCTACAGAAACAAATTGCTCCCGCTGATACAATTCTGGAGACAGAGGACTGGCCAGTGCTGCCAATTTGAAGATTAAGATGCTTACATTTTTTCATTTTGAAAATTTGGGAAAAGATCATTGGTCATGGAACACAAAACTTTTGTGTTACTGAGATTAGACCTACTGAAATGAATGGATTTAAGTTTATCAATTTGTATGGGTCTACAGTGGTACCTCGGGTTAAGAACTTAATTTGTTCTGGAGATCCGTTCTTAACCTGAAGCACCACTTTAGCTAATGGGGCCTCCTGCTGCTGCTGCTGCACAATTTCTGTTCTCATCCTGAAGCAAAGTTCTTAACCTGAGGTACTATTTCTGGGTTAGTGGAGTCTGTAACCTGAAGCATCTGTAACCTGAAGCGTCTGTAACCCGAGGTACCACTGTATTTCAAGTATGACAAAGTTGGACATCACCCAGTGCCAGTTCTGTTTTATAGAACTTAAAGGTAAAGGGACCCCTGACCATTAGGTCCAGTCGTGGCCGACTCTGGGGTTGCGGCGCCCATCTCACTTTATTGGCCAAGGGAGCCGGCGTACAGCTTCCGGGTCATGTGGCCAGCATGACAAAGCCGCTTCTGGTGAACCAGAACAGCGCTCGGAAATGCTGTTTACCTTCCTGCCGGAGCAGTACCTATCTATCTATCTATCTATCTATCATCCTCTTATCATGTTAACCTTTGAATTTAATGTACTTAGCAAGTTTCATCATGAGCAGAGATGATAAAACCATTTTTACCACCTCAAATATTAGTGTGGATAAAAACGGAGTACCACAATTTAAGACCTATCATGCAATTTTACAAACACTGGGAGGAATCCCTATTGAATACACATTCTCTAGTAAATGTGCAAAACTATTTAGTTTAAAGAAACTGATCCAGGTGCACAATCCATGCAGTTACTGCAAATAATGCCATTTTATGCTACTCAACTGGGTTAAAGTTTTATGCACTGGCAACTGATCAACTGCTATAAGCTGTAGCTTTGACTCTTTTATAAACAAAAACACAATGTGGCAATGTGTATAATTAAATACAGTGGTACCTTGGTTTTCGAACATAATCCATTCTGGAAGACTGTTCCAAGTTCTGAAATGTTCGAAAACCAAAAACTCAATAGCCGACAGCTAGGCCTCAGGATTTTGCACTCAGTGAAAGCCGCATGGAATGTTAGACTTCCGAGGAGTGTTCAAAAACCGAGGTGCCAGTTACATATGACATTTAGTCGTTACTGTCAAACTTAGCATTTTTTATAAGGAACTTGAAATCACTTTTAAAGTTACAAAATTTCAACACATAAGATTCAGTAATCTTACCAACAACACCTGTGGTCCCATCCCCAATCTCATCATCCTGAGATTTCGCCAGCTCAACCATAAGTTTAGCAATTTGATGGTCCACATCCATCATATTCAAGATGGTGGCACCATCGTTTGTCACAGTCACATCACCATCCTTGTCAACCATCATTTTATCAAGGCCTGCAACAAACATTGAAACAAAATGCCAGTATGAATAGAAAAGCATTTTAACACAGCAGATTTAAAGGTTTATAACATAATTATACTTACCATTGGGCCCAAGTGAAGATCTTAGAGTATTGGCTACTGCCTTAGCTGCCAATATGTGAGACTATAAAACACAAGTACAGAACCAGTATTACAAAATCTTGCAAGAACAGAGATGGAGACTGAGCTGTCTCTTTTTAATTTTTTTATATTTCATTAGCTAAATGGAATAGACGTATAACATAAGGGTCACCAAAAAATGTAACCATTCATATAATTCTTTCTGTAATTGAATCTGTACATACAGATGAATTATACAACCTGAATGACTGCATCATTTTTGTGTCTCTAAGAACATGGAGAGTATTTGCTAGGCAGGGTGTTAGCTCCTTTCCGAAACTTTCAAAATGAAAGGAAAGGAGCTCTCTCGTTCACCCTCCCCAAAAAAGCTTTCAAACGGTTAGTGCAGTGTGATGACATTCCTGTCCCTCTGGATCGTCAAGGATCCCGATCAATTCTGTCAAATGCTCCAAAGAGAGACGAAAACAGAAAGGGACGGGAAGGGGAAAATAAGGTGTAGAACACGGGTGTCAAACACAAGGCCCGTAGGCCGAATCCGGCCCGCCAGACCTCGTCATGTGGCCCGTGTAGCCGCCGCCGGCCGTCACCTTTTATTCTCGCTTTTTTTTTTTACACAAGAAAGCCGCCTCTTCAGTGCATGCGCAGCAGCCTACAAGCCAGAGAACGTCTGCCCTCTAGCGGCGCCGGCCATTCTACACAGGAAACCTCCACTTTACATAGTATAGTATAGATACAACCGGCCCTTTGAGGGTGACCAAGCAGCTGATGCGGCCCCTGATGAATTTGAGTTTGACACCCCTGGTGTAGAACATGGGTAGGCAACCCAAGGCCCGGGGGCCAGATCCAGCCCAATCGCCTTCTAAATCTGGCCCATGGTCTGTCGGGGAATCAGTGTGTTTTTACATGAGCAGAATGTGTCCTTTTATTTAAAATGCATCTCTGGGTCATTTGTGGGGCACAGGAACGCAGTCCGGCCCCCCACGAGGTCTGAGGGACGGTGGACCGGCCCGGCGGAAAAAGTCTGCAGACCCCTGGTGTAGAAGGAGGGTCGGGGGAAATAAAACAAGGCGGCCTGCAGGGAGAAGGGGCGGCAGTTGGGGGAGGGGTCGAACTCCCGAAGGGGGGGCTGAGGGGGGCACGAACACGCGCCACAGGGGGGGGGGTGGGAGCTCCGCGCAAAGGGGCCGGAGCGAGGCGGCGGCTCCGAGATGCCCCACCAGGGAGCAGCGAGAGCCCAGCGCGCCGCCCTGAGCCCGCCAGGGGAGAGAGGCGGGTAACGGCGGCGGCGGCGTGAGGCGGCTCTTGCAGGACCAGGATCGGCCTTTGAATCCGAGCGCCGGCCTCCCCCGCCCGCCCGCCCGCCGCGTACCTTGAGGGCCTCTATGCCGGTGGAGCGGCTTTTCCGCTCCTGGTCCTTGAGGATGAGGAAGGGCCGCCCGTACTCGTCGAAGGCCAGAGTCCCCATGGCCGACATGGCGGCGGGAGGCAGAGAAAGGGATGGAGGCCTCGGAGCGGCCGCGTGAGGAAAACGCCAACTCCCGGGCCGCTCCCGTCTCGCGAGAACCTCCCGACGGGCACCTCGCCCAAACGGTTCTGGAAGCGTCTGAGGCAGAGGCGCGAGCGCGCATGCGCTACGGTCACGCCCAACCGTCATAGAGATAGAGGGAGGGGTTACCATCTGAACTTCCGGCTTAAAAGCGAAAGCCTCTCTACGCTACGTGTTTAACCCATCTACGTCGTTTCTTTTGTATACCGCCTTCCTGTGTTGGTCTACGCGAGGCGGTTTACAAGGAAGCGAACCAACATGCGCCACGAAGATCGCAGTTCTTATAACGGACCCGCGTCCAATACAAATAAGTCCCAACAAAAACAAGCCCCTGTCAGCACCTCTTCCATCATCTGAGATGATGGACTCCTGTCTCTGCCGCCGCCGCCTTCTCTCTGGGAGAGGGCGCCAGTCTCAGCTCAACTAAAGCCCTGGTTTTCTCCATGTTCTCTGCGGGCAGCTCCCCCTCCCACCTCCAGGGCTTTGCGAGCCTGAAAGCTTTTGTTGTGCCCCTCTGCAGTTTTCCTATCTCTATGCGCCAACCAGCCTAGGCGGGGCGGGGGAGGGAAATCCTGAATTCGGAAGCGGAGGCTGCCCTTTCCCCCCTGCGGCCTCGCTTCGAAGAGCAGCCAGGTGGCGGAGGCTCTTCTGAACTCGACGGTATCCTTTGGCTTTGCAGCGGGTGCAGGCAAGGAATCCCTTCACTCCGGGGGACGCCCTGTCCCCCCCTTCGGGGGCACAATGGTGCCGTCTGCCCGGAGTGGCGGCCTCCCTGAGGCTTCTGCCCGGAGTTGGCGCGCTGGGCGTTCCTGCCTCCCTGCCCCGCAGGCGGGCTCTGCGCGGGGCCGGCGCTCGCCTCGGCCTCGAGTCTTGCGAGTTCTGTTTCGGAATGCCGGCACCTTTCTTTTCCCTCCTCGTGGCCGTTCTTTGCCTCCCTCTTTTCACTTTCCCCGCCGCCCTTCTCCCTCTTTCTTCGAATTTGTGGTAAATGGCCAGGTAAGGTTTGGCCCAGATGAAGCCACGGGTCCGACAACAACGGCCTACTCATTTATTAATACTGTATTTACATGCTGTCTAGTAACAAGCTGCAAGAATGAGTGACTTCCAGTGCAATATACTACAACTATAAACTAAGTATAAAGAGGAAAATAAAATCGGAATAAAAAAAATCCAACACATGCGAACTCAGGGTTTAGATTTTGAAGTAAAGGGCTTTATCCAATTGGTACTCTGGCAGGCAAGGGTTTTTTTATCGGAGTTGTCTGCTAATGGAGGGGGAGGGCAAGCAGTTTTTGCCAGTTCCCCCTTGCATCCATCTTAAAACATATTTTGGAGGGTTCCACCAACTGTCCAGAACAGATATTTGGAGTGCAGGGAGGTGACAGGGGGAGAAAGAATTTGCAAAAATTGCTGCCCCTTCCATTAGCAGACACCTCTGCTGAAGCAACAGTGCATGGACGACTACTTGGAAATAAGTTTTATTAATTTTCAATTGCAGAAATCCAGTATAGGCCTTATTACAGTGGAGCCTCGACTTACATAAGCCTCTTCTTGCAGACATTCCAAGTTGCATCCGCAGCAAACCCGGAAGTAAACACCAGGTTTGTTGTGATTCGCGCATGTGCGGAAGTGGCTGCCTCTGAATGCATACATGCACAAGATGCCTCTTCTAGCGACCCGTTTCGACCAGCGAAAGGAACTCCGGAATGAATTGTGTCCGTAAGTAGAGGTTCCACTGTATATCAATTCCAAATTACAATGCCAATTCAAATACAAATCAATAACATAACCAATTATAAAATTTAAGTGGCCCCCTGCATGCTGTACTTCAAGGTCTACTAATTCCCTTTAATTCTGCTTCCAAACTATTACTCAATCCAATTAACAATCCAATCTTGATAAAATCCTTTATATCACAGTTACAATGATTTAACTTCAATTTCTTTTAACACATTTAGTAATATATAAGTTCGCTAGTGAAGTTATCCTTCTTCCTGTGTCAGGTATTAATCTTAATCAATTGTTCTTTTATGTCTTTGTAAATATTATGCCCATCTTGGTTGTTCCTGGTCTCCTTCGTGCCTTAAGGCGCTGTTGACTCGGTTTCACTCTAAAGAGATCTCTCCTCTTTTGTTCTCTAGGCCCTCTGATTGCAGCCTTAAAATTCCATCGCCATTACTTTCAGTCCGGGGGGGGGGGGATTTCCCTGGCGCCCTGCCAAAGCCCTGGCAAGCCTCCAAGCTCTCCCTTCTCTGTCCAACTGAAGAAATTAGCTAAAATTACTCGTAGAAGAGTGATCTGGTGCCCCGCCAAAGCCTTGGCAAGTCCTCAAAGTCCAATCTGTCCTCCCCTCAATCAGGGGAAAAATAAGAATTAACTCAGTAGATTCCCAGTCTTTTTAAAATTATTCCATACTGTTATGTTTCCCTCTCACAGTTCCATTTGTCATTTTAATCCATATCTATACTCCCGTCTCCCTTCATCTTCACTTGCTATATGAAAAAAGAATTGGGGGGGCTTTCTTGGGGGCGTTGCTGAGTCTTTTATGTAACAAAGTATTTATAATGAAGCCATTGGCTCCCCTCTGCAACACATGCCGTTTTTTAGATCAAATGAAGTCATCATTCGAATTTAAATCTGTACAACCTTGTAGCTACAGTCATACCTCATGTTACGTCCGCTTCATGTTACGTTCTTTCAGGTTACGTCCTGCGGCGACCTGGAAGTACCGGAAAGGGTTACTTCCAGGTTTCGCCGCATGCGCAGAAGCGCAAAATGATGTCATGCACAGAAGCGGCGAATTGCAACCCGCGTGTGCGCAGACGCGCCACTGTGGGTTGCACTCTTTTCATGTTGCGAGCGGGCCTCCGGAACGGATCCCGTTCGCAACCAGAGGTACCACTGTATCTCAATTCAGCAAACCTCAATCTTGTCCCATCATTACCAGCACACACCTGTGCATTAATCTGTGCATTAATCCTAATTAAATTCTTAATGAACAGAAGAACTGCTCCTTCTTAATGGCGCTGTTGGAGGATTACCAACAGGTGAAGTGCTTTTTCATTCAGCGTCTCCCTGCCTACCGCATTCCATGTCAGAGCGAAAGCCAGGTACCGAGATGATCTGCGAGTGAAACTCCCCCCAGGGTTGGGGGAGTTTACAAAGATAATTACCCTCAGTCATCTTTGTTTATTCCTTCGCCACCAATTGTTGTGGGAGCTGCACCATTGAGGCAACTGGAACCGGAAGCTGCAATAACTACTTGGATTCTTGAGAGTTTAAAAAGCCCAGGAAAAGAAAAACATTTTGCCCGATACTGAAAAGTGTACCCCCCCCCCAAAAGAGATACCCATTCCCTGATGGAAGATAATCTCAGTGTCTGGCTTGGGACATATGGAAGGAGACAGTCCCAGGCTGTTTAGGACTTTATAAGTCAGCATCAGCACCTGGAACTGGGTCTGGAAACAGACTGGAAGCCAATGCAGATGACAGCACTATCATAATATGATAAGGACGCGGGTGGCACTGTGGTCTTAACCGCTGAGTCTGAGCTCCCGTTGCTCTGTCCCAGCTCCTGCCAACCTAGCAGTTCAAAAGCATGCCAGTGCAACTAGATAAATAGGTACCGCTGTGGCAGGAAGGTAAAGGGTGTTTCTGTGCACTCTGGCTTCCATCGCAGTGTCCTGTTGCGCCAGAAGCAGTTTAGTCCTGCTGGCCACATGACCCAGAAATCTGTTTGTGGACAAACGCCAGCTCCCTTGGCCTGAAAACGAGATGAGCACTGCAATCCCATAGTCACCTTTGACCAGACTTAACCGCCCAGGGGTCCTTTACCTTTAGCTAATATGGTTAGATGGGCCAGCCCCAGCTAACAGTCTTACAACCCTATTTTGGACAAGCTGAAGTTTGTGGCCTGTTTTCAAAGGCAGAACCACAAATGCTGCACTGAATTTGTCCAAAGGGTAGATTACCAGAACGTGGATAACCAAAGCAGATAAATCCATGTAGATAGGATTGCAGTTGGCAAATCAGCAAAAGCTGATAAAAGGTATTCCAGGCCAGGCTTTGATGTTTTTGACTTCCAATACAGTGGTACCTCAGGTTAAGTACTTAATTCGTTCCGGAGGTCCGTTCTTAACCTGAAACTGCTCTTAACCTGAAGCACCACTTTAGCTAATGGGGCCTCCCGCTGCTGCCGCGCCACTGGAGCACGATTTCTGTTCTCATCCTGAAGCAAAGTTCTTAACCTGAAGCACTATTTCAGATCAGTTGGACCTGCTTCTGAATAAAGAAGCTTAGGATCAGGAGAACTTCCCAACTCTTTTGAAACCTTTCTCACTTTCGTATAACAGAACGACATCAGAGACTCGGCCCAGTACTCATGTGGCAGATGTGAACTTAGCAATTGCGCTTCCATCCCCTTTTGCAATTCTCTGTTCACCCGTACACAGACACCCCTGTTCCACGCTTCCGCTGAAACAGCAATCTTGTGTCTTATCCCCTTCTTCTGCAGGAACCGCTGGA
Organism: Podarcis raffonei; assembly: GCF_027172205.1. Classification (NCBI taxonomy): domain Eukaryota; kingdom Metazoa; phylum Chordata; class Lepidosauria; order Squamata; family Lacertidae; genus Podarcis; species Podarcis raffonei. The sequence goes on from NC_070608.1 coordinate 90,899,625, forward strand.
AATCCTGTAAAAGAAAAATCTTCTCATCTGTGAACAGACAATCAATGTTAGCATCATGCATACTCTTAACCTTGTCACAAAACTCCTGAAACCTCTCCAAGGCTTCCTGTGGCTTTCTCAACACATAAACCCAGACATAGTTAGAGAAATGATCCACACACACAAGATAAAATCTTGCATTGCCTCTAGATGGTTCTAGAGGACCAATCACATCAGCATACACCCGCTGAAATGCTCTGTTGACCCCGGTCTTCTTCTTGCTCACACCTGCAAGAGAAACTAGGTTAGACACAGATGAATTACATTCCATGTAATCACTTTGTGCAAAAGTCAACAAATATAGTCCATCTTTCTGTTTGGCAGAAAGATAAAACTCTCCATCTTTGTAGATCTCGCAGCTCTCAGCATCGTAGGACAGTCTCAGTCCTCTCTTTGCAATCTGCGAAACACTCAGCAGATTGAACTTCAATTTAGGAACCAAGTAAACATTGTTTATTGTCAAGTTCAGACTCTTAAGATAGACAGTCCCTTTTCCGGTCGCTTCCAGCTCCTGACCGTTGGCCTGTGTCACAGTGAAGCTTTGCTTCTTTAACGTTGAAAAGAGTCCTCTGTGTGGGGACATATGAACCGTCGCTGCAGTGTCGATAATAAACGCGTTCCCAACATCTGGCGTGGTTCCTTTCGCCATCAATGCCTTTGCAGGTTCCACCATAGGCTTGGTATGACCTTTGCCTGACGCCTCAGGCTTTGCTGAGCGGCCCTTCGCTCCTTTTGGCTGACGTGGCTTCTTACAGTTCCGCTGAAGATGCCCAGCCTGTCCACAATTGTAACACTGGACAACATTCAAAGCTACAGCTTCCTCTCCAGTAGCTTCATCGGTGGGGGAATTAGAACTCCGTTCCTCCCTCCCCCTGTGCTTTACTTCCAGTGCAGCATGCCGGCTGTGTTCATCTTGAACCACGGCACTCAGGGGCACTCCCCCCTTCTTGGCATCCATGCTGAATCCAAGGGTCAGCTTTACACTCAATCTCAGGCCAGCTTTCACTTTTCAAGCCAGTAAACTCCAAAAGTCTCTCGGCTGTTTACTGCTTTTTACAGGCAGGCAAACTTTACGCTGTTTTCAAAATCCTTGCACATTCTGCGCAAATATCAAAACAATTCCACTTCCCAGGCTCTTTCCCAGCCATTCAGTAACTTTCTAAGTACTTGCGGTAGTTGCCTAGCAACCTGCTCAGGACGGGATTCCTTATCTCACCACAGGAATTCCTGGTATGCAAGCTTGCTCTTTCAGAGCTGTTTTTCTTAAAATGCAGCTCTTTCGTGAACAGAGAATAATCCTTTCTGTGTTCACTCTCTTTTGCCCAAAATGCAGCCTACCTTTGAGCATACACTCCTCTCGGTGTCCAGCTGTCTGTTCTGTTCAGCTTCTGGGCTGCAGGCAGACGCTTTCTTTATCTCCTTAGGTGCAGAGGATGGCAATGATTCATTGACCTCTCACCTCTCATGCAGATTCTCATAGATCAGATATCCATCGGTAAATGATACCAGATGTAACCTCCTGCTACCAGATGTCGGAATTCAAGCCAGCAGAGCCTCCAGTCCCTGCTCTTAGTCCAGAGGAATTTGGCCACCCTCCAGGTGCCCGACTTGAACCCTTATTGACCTCCCCTGCCAGCGACTCCCGGCAAGATCAAGGGAGGTCTCCAGTCGGCGATTCTTCCCAACGTGAAAGAAGAACACACCATTCCTCCCCCTCCTCTCATTCCCAGGGGGGGGGGAAAGAGACAGACAGAAATATATCTACATGTCTTTATTTCTGTCTTTCAGCAGTACAGAGAAACACGTCTGTACACTCCGATTCCAACTGCAGAGAGAGAATAAACCCCACCCATGTACTTCCAGTACAGGGTCATGTGTCACTCTGAGCTAACATCCGGCTCTCAGAGCACTTTACAGACTGTCCCTGGTTCCCACGGTACAATCCAATAACATCCACATCCTGTTTACCATTCCAGCCACCTGGTGCTTGCTTCTGCATTGCTCCTTTTTCGTAACACAGGCTGAGTGTTTCTGAATTCTCAGTGATTCTGATAATGCATTCAAAAGGAGTATATTTGCATAGTGAGCTTATATATCATATGGTGTTTTCCAGATTTTCCCCCATTGCAAATAGAATCCAATTTACGAAGGAACATTAACATTTCAAGTGTTAGAACACCAATGAACGTTACAGTAGAAATGCCAAAGGAAATATTTCTGATGAGAGATCATCCTTCATTATTCAGATCCTGCGAGACTGGGTAGTATGTATTAATACTAGATTGTGTATGTATATTTTGTACTGTTTAAATGAGAACAGAACTGAGGCATAATTCAGTTTCTCTCATAATTCATTTTTGTTAATACAATTTGAGGCAGTGTTGACAAGAGGCACAGTCCAGAAAGGAAATTGATGTTTTAAATTAGAAAGCAGAGGCATGATATTCCCAAAGCCAGGAATTTTTAAATCCTGCTGCTGTGAATGCGAGAGATTTAAACATGAACTTCATGTATAATTAACTAATGAAATTTGCTGCTACAAGATGTGGCAGCCCATCGCTCAGACAGCTTTAAAAGGGAATTAGATAAATTTGTGAATGGTAAATTTATCTAATCCTTAATGGACCCTCCTTGTTCAGAGTCTGGATACCTTTGAATGCCAGTTTGTTGTTGTTTAGTTGATTAGTCATGTCCAACTCTTTGTGACCCCATGGACCAGAATGCCCGTTTGTGAGGGACAAACAGCAGGAGGGGGGCTGTTGCCATTATGCGTTCTCAAATATATATGAATTGTCTGTGCTGGAAACAAGATGTAAAATTGGACAGCCTGATCCAGCAGGGCTCTTTCTCATATAATATCTCCTGTTGAAAGGGGGGGGGGAATATAAGCTTAATAGACATTCTCTTGTATAATAAATGCTTTCCCTTTTCTAGGTATTTTTGGTATGCCGGAAAAACTTTCTGGAGGCAACACAGCACAAGACATGATGCCGTTGATGACCCCTGATGAGGGCCCTAAACAAAGGAACTGGGGCTTACTGGTCACCGGCGTTATTGGTGGGACATTAGTGGCCCTGTACTCTGTTGCCACGCCATTTATTGCCCCTGCGCTGAGGAGGCATTGCCTGCCATATGTCCCTGCAACTTCAAAGCAGGTTGAAAATGTCCTGAGGATGCTAAAGGGCAGAAATGGACCCCTGGTTGATATCGGTAGTGGTGATGGGCGCATTGTGAGTCAAAGTCAGGTTTTGTTCTTGTTGGAGCCATGCTAGTGCATGTCGACCTTTGTGGCACTGTGCTCAAAGTGTATGTAGCTTTCATACAGGGCTAGGACTGGGTGAGTCGTAGGAACACATGAAGCTGCTTTGACGGACCCATTGGTGCATGCAGTCCTGTCTTGTTTGGTCTCACTGGCAGCAGCTCCCAGGCAGAGGTTTCTTTCCCAGTCCTGCTACCTAAATCTTTTAATTGGAGATGTTTCCAGTTGACTTGCCAATCATGAGCATTGCATTTGAACTATAAGGCACATCAGTAGAGCTGCCAGCTGCCGTCCAGTGTCCCCTGCCACACACACATGAGCACTTTAAAATCTGCTGCTAAGTCGGGTGTTGAAGCACCTCGACTTTTCCTGCCCTGTCCACCATCCCAGGCATTTTGCACACTCCCTGCTGCTCTGGCAGTTGGGACTCCACGTCCTAGGACAAAAGGACAAGAGGAAAAATGAGAGGGAGGCAGAGTTTCTGTGACTTCTTAACTTCCTGGTTTAGGCTTCCATTCTAAACCCCAGCCAGAGCGGTGCTGCTGCAGTCACAGGCTGGTTGCTGAGGGATGATGATGGCTGGGCCTCGTCCCTGTGCCAGGTCCAGCCGGGCCCAGCAGTTGGGTTGAGATCAGGCCTAAGCCAGTGATGACTGCGAGACTAGCTTGATATTATTATTATTATTATTAGTAGTAGTAGTAGTAGTATTTATACCCCGCCCATCTGGGCGGCTTCCAGCAGAATATTAAAATACAATGATTCATCTAGTATTAAAAGCTTCTTTAAACAGGGCTGCCCTCAGATGTCTTCTAAAAGTCCGATAGTTTATTTCTTTGACATCTGGTGGGAGGGCGTTCTACAGGGTGGGCACCACTACCAAGAAGGTCCTCTACCTGGTTTCCTGTAACTTCACTTCTCGCAGTGATGGAAGCACCAGAAGGCCCTTGGCACTAGATCTCAGTGTCCAGGCTGAACGATGGGGGTGGAGACGCTCCTTCAGGTATACTGGGCCGAGGCCATTTAGGGCTTTAAAGGTCAGCACCAACACTTTGAATTGTGCTTGGAAACATACTGGGAGCCAATGTAAGTCTTTCAGGACCTTTGTTATATGGTCTCGGTGGCTGCTTCCAGTCCCCAGTCTAGCTGCCACATTCTGGATTAGTTGTAGTTTCTGGGTCACCTTCAAAGGTAGCTCCATGTACAGCACATGGCAATAGTCGTGTGGAGCCATGTAGAGCGCATGACGGAGTAGTACCACTCAGGCAAGACAGTTCGCAGACAGGTAGGGTCTCAGCCTGCGTACCAGATGGAGCTGGTAGACAGCCGCCCTGGACACAGAATTGGCCTGTGCCTTCATGGACAGCTGTGAGTCCAAAATGACTCCCAGGCTGCGCACCTGGTCCTTCAGGGACACAGTTAGCCCCGACAGGACCAGGGAGTCCTCCACACCAGCCCGCCCCCTGTCCCCCCAAAGCAGTACTTCTGTCTTGTCAGGAGTCAACCTCAATCTGTTAGCCGCCATCCATCCTCCAACCGCCTCCAGACACTCACACAGGACCTTCACCACCTTCACTGATTCCGATTTAGAAGAGAGGTAGATTCATCAGGTCCTAGAGTGGTTCAGCCCTGCCTGCTCCCCACCCCCCACCCCCGGAATGCCTCATTTGGAAGCTGGCAGGAGACCAGCTCATCTGGAAGAGCCCTGGAGGAAGGGTGGTTTGGATTTCTCTGACCACCTCTCAGCAGGCATGTGGGCAACGGGACCAAGGGTGGAGCATGATGGAAGAAGTTGCAGCTCTTGTCTTTTTAAACCATTGTAGGAGAAAATACATTATCAGGCAACCCTGATAGAAGTGGCTCCAAACGATTGCATCACCTGCTTGTTATGAACAAATTGACAGATTCCCGTTAAAGTGAATAGCCAAATCGATTTATTCAGATATTTGCAAGGCTGAGATCTGCAATTGAACAGATAATTGCTTCAACAAGAAAACATTCCTTTTATGATTCCTTTTGTATATACAGGTGAAACTCGAAAAATGAGAATATCTTGGAAAAGTTCATTTATTTCAGAAATTCAACTTAAAAGGTGAAACTAATATATGAGATAGACTCATGACATGCAAAGTGAGATGTGTCAAGCCTTTATTTGTTATAATTGTGATGATTATGGCGTACAGCTGATGAAAACCCCAAATTAACAATCTCAGAAAATTAGAATATTGTGAAAAGGTGCAGTAGCTATTCAATCTATAACACCTGCAATGGGTTCATGAGCCTTTAAATGGTCTCTCAGTCTGGTTCAGTAAGAAGCACAATCACGGGGAAGGCTGCTGCCCTGACAGTTGTGCAGAAAGCCATCACTGAGACCCTCCATAAGGAGGGAAAGCCTCAAAAGGTAATTGCAGAAGAAGTTGGATGTTCCCAAAGTGCTGTATCGAAGCACATTAATGGAAAGTTTTTTGGAAGGGAAAAGTGTGGAAGAAAAAGGTGCACAAGCAGCAGGAATGACCGCAGCCTGGAGAGGATTGTCAGAAAAAGACCACTCAAACATATTGGGGACTTTCACAAGGACTGGACTGAGGGAGTTAGTGCATCAAGAGCCACCACACAGAGATGGATCATGGAGATGGGCGTATCTCGCTTTGCATGTCATGAGTCTATCTCATATATTAGTTTCACCTTTTAAGTTGAATTACTGAAATAAATGAACTTTTCCACGATATTCTAATTTTTCAAGTTTCACCTGTACATGCAATAAAAATTAAATCCCATTGAACTCTGTATACAATGCTATACATGCCTAAGATCCTGATGTATGTTTGCCTTATTTAAATTATTTCTGTATTTTCACAGAATACCAAGTTCTAATATTCGGTGTCCCAAGGAATCTGTTTATTTTACTGAACAAAGACTGATTTATCTTTTTGCAGGTAATAGCAGCTGCAAAAGTTGGATTCAAAGCTGTTGGTTATGAATTAAATCCTTGGCTCGTGTGGTATTCCAGGTACTGTGCCTGGAGAGAAGGAGTTCATCAGGATACCAAATTTTACATTTCAGACTTATGGAAGGTACGAGAACATTTACAACTATCAGCGATGCTAGTAAAATGGCCAGTTGCAATATTGAATATGGCTTTTAACTTTTAAAAAAATGCTGCATACTAATATTGAAATTCCAATAGGAAATAAGAATTGGAGGACACATATTAAATTAAATTAAAACCAGAGGCAAAATGGCAATTCTCCTTTCCCCCTTTCTTCAACCTTTTTGTTTGTGTCTGTCTTTGGGCCAAACTAGAGGCCGGGTAGCCCACCCATTAGGCAAGGTGAGGCGACCATCTTGGGCGGCAAGATCCTCAGGAGCAGCAGATCTGGTCTCCAAGGGAGGCATCACCTGCTGCTGCATCCTCCTCGGATGCCAAATCTGCCCCCTTCTTTTCAGCCACCTCCTCAGTGCCACCTCCACAGCGGCCTTTTGGCAAATGGGCTGCGGATCTCCTGCTACGCCTAGGGAGGAAATGGCGGGGGCTGCCTTCTAGGGTCTTCTCAACTCTGCACCTGCACAGCGTGATTCAGAGTGGGGCCCTTTCCCCCTGTGGCGGCCTTTGATTCCCACTCATCCATCAGATCAGGTAAATTTGATTCTCCCCTCCTTGTTCCTGATGTAGGTCTTCACTCACCCCTTCTTCCCTGATGGTGAAGGGGGCACTCTTTTGTGGTTTGCCTCAGGCACCAAAATGTCTTGGGCCGGCCCTGACTAGAGGTCATAAGAGCAGGTGGCTCTTTAGGTCTGCCACCTCCCAACACCTGTCACAATCTGAATTTGCAGGGTGGGGTGGTTGCACTGTGCTGCTCTTTAGATAGGACACATAGAAGACTGGGTTTCTCTCTGGCTTTATCTATGTACAAGCCCACATTCATTCAGTGCGAAGTCGTGTTGCTTTCCCTTTTGTAATGTCTATAAAAGACATCCTTTACTCTCCTTTAACGCAACTAAACTTCTCTCTCTCTCCTATAACTCTTTCAACACTCTCTGCTTGGTGTCTTCTCTCTTTCCTCTGTCTTGAATTCAACTTGCCTAATCTATTTTGCTCATCTTTAATGGTCACAGGACTCCTTTTTTCTGTTCTCCTTGTATTCTGTAATCTTGTTTCGTTGTCCTTTTGAAGCCCAAATGGCAAAAAGTTCTGTTTCTCTGGCTAAAAGTTATCATCTGAGCTGTGGGAACTGGAAGTTTTTGAATGCTGTTATCTTTTGTGTTTGTAACACTGGGATTTCATGGTGTTGTCTTGCTATTTTATTTATTGTAGGCCACTTTGAGCTTTTGAGGAAAACAGCTAACAAACATTTCAAAGGAATTAAATTAATTTCCACTACTGAACCTCACCATTTCTTCCTTGCTGCTCCCAGTTGTTTGAATTCTTTATCTGTTGGTTTTGATCTGACTCTTTTCATTGCTGTATTTAAATTAATTGGCCATCCCCAACCCAGAACCCACAAGTTGTTTTGGAGTACAAGTTCCATCAGAGTTAGTGAATAAGCAGGTTATCTTTTCACTGTTAATCTGATATGTTCTCATGAGAGTTAGTTGTTAGATGGCTGTGACTTTAAAAGAAACAGGAGCTTTTCAGAGGGTCGTAGACTAAGCAGTTCCTCTCATATAATATAATTACGTTTGAAATTCATGAAAATATAATGAAAGAGAAACATAAAAAGACTGGAACAGGAATCTTTAATATTGGACCAGCCTACCAAATTATTTATTCCTTGTTAAATATTAGAAATATCTCTCTTCTTAAGAAACCTTAACCTAGAAAGTTTGTTCTTGAGTGTAATATGATCAGTATCCCAGCTTAGAGACCAATCTAGGCTTCTTCCAGTGGAAGTAAAGCCTAGGAAGAACACACAAAATGAATCGTTTAGAACACGGGTGTCAAACACAAGGCCCGTGGGCCGAATCCGGCCCTCCAGACCTCGCCATGTGGCCCGTGTAGCCGGCGGCGGCCGGCAGCCTTCACCTTTTATTCTCGCTTTTTTTTTTCCCACAAGAAAGTCGCCTCTTCAGCGCATGCGCAGCAGCCTACAAGCCAGAGAACGTCTGCCCTCTAGCGGCGCCAGCTGTTCTATACAGGAAACCTCCACTTTATATAGTATAGTATAGATACAACCGGCCCTTTGAGGGTGACCAAACCGCTGATGCGGCCCCCGATGAATTTGAGTTTGACACCCCTGGTTTAGAAGATAAGTTTAGAAAATGAGACTTTCATTTGCTTATGCAGCAGAAAATCAGATAGGTGTTTTTTAGTGGCAGGCAAGTCAAAGTAGCAAAACTCACCACCAGTTTCCTTCTGTCGTCCATATGTAGAAGCGGAGCAGGGATCTCCACTGCAGTGCATTGCTGCCATTAGGCAGCTGGAGCAAAATGTTTAATTTAACTTAAATACAGATTTTCTGATTCTTACAGTGTAAAAGAAAGAACTAGATGTACTTTTTCATCACGTTACACACATATGGTCTGTACTAAGTAGACAGACAAACAGAATTTTTAGAGGATGAATATTTATGACTACCTTTTTTTTAATAGGTCAGTTTTTCCCAGTACACAAATGTTGTTATATTTGGAGTACCTCAAATGGTAAGTTTCTGTTATTGAATCATAAAATTATCTAGAATGTTGGTATATAGAAATCAAGTAGAACCTTTTTAATGAATAGGTAAGACAGAATCCTTGTTTTATGTTTGGGGGGGTGGGGAGTAGAAACAGCTTATTAGAAAAGCTAACCAATAAACTGAAACTGACATGGGGACAAATAAAAGAGGACGTCTTCGCTCCAGTATGGCTCCCCTTTATCACATACACAGCCCAACAAGACAACGACAAGAACCCGCCGACAGCATACAAATCAATCTGGCTTCCTTGACCCAACAAGTTCTCCTCTCCTCACAAAGGCAAACAAATCCCATCCCAGGCAACCACAGACAGACAACCACTCCTTGGGCCCCCAGCCTCTCACTACCAAGGAAACGTAACCAGCGAATAGACACAAAACCCCACACGTACACGGCAAAAAAAATAAATGTCACCCCCTCCTCTTCCCCCCTCTTCTTCCTGACCTTATACTGTACTCAACACTAGTGTCTCTTAACAAATGTAACTGATCAGTAGAAAAGACTGTACAACTTGAAAAAGGAGACAAGGCATGTCCTTTTGTAAAGCATGAAAATCTTTAATAATAAAAATTTAAAAAAGGGTAGAAACTGCTGCTAAAATGTGAAACTCTCCAGAAGTCTCCCCACAACCATTCAAGTGCATAGAGCCTTCCTTCCTCTACAGAGTGCTTATCGCAGGCTACGTCTGCTGTGTCTTCTGCTCATTTGCTATCAACATTTCTGTACAGCCAGTGTCTTATTCCACACTCAGCAAACCTCTTTTAATTCTTGCATCCCTCTTCCAGCCCACTGAAGTCTTCCAAGGTGATTCTAAGGTTCTGCTGAAGTCTTCTGACATTTAGTCCTCACTTGATTTTATAATTCCATACATTGTTTGACATGCATGTTCCACAGTAGGACGTCCCTTGCCTAACTTCGAAATGAATTGGCAGTTCCTGGTTGTTCTCTGTCAAGCACTGGAAAGCTAATGTTTTATATATCCAGTTAGTTATTCGTGTACATATCGTAGTGCTGAACACCATGTCCTCCCCACCGTCTGAAGGGGTTTTGTGTGGTTTTGTTCCTTCACAGATGCTGCAACTAGAGAAGAAGCTTGGAGAAGAGCTGGCGTCAGATGCCAGGGTCATTGCCTGCCGCTTTCCTTTCCCCCACTGGAGACCAAAGCACAGCTTTGGAGAGGGCATTGATGCTGTGTGGGCATATGATTCAGAATCCTTTGGAATGAAAGAAGAAAATGATTTGATTAAGACTAAGTGCATTCTTTCTAATTAGTTTAAATTCCAGAAGTATTGCACTGGTGCCTTTAAACGGTGAATGTGGGCATCTTATAGATAGTATTGTGTCTCTTAGGCAGGTGGGAGAATATTTCGGTAGTGGTAGCACTAAATGCTTCCTGAATACCGTATTTTTCGCTCTATAACACGCACCTGACCATAACAAGCAGGTAGTTTTTAGAGGAGGAAAATCCATAGGCATGCCTCCCGTAGGCATTTCCTCCATAACACGCACAGACATTTCCCCTTACTTTCTAGGAGGAAAAAAGTGAGTGTTATGGTGCAAAAAATACGGTATTTCCTGTATCTTGCCAAGGAGGGCTTCAGCCATGAAAAATTGAAAAATACTTGTACAATTCCCCCCCACCCTAGTCATGGTTAGGTGGGATATAGCTTTAATTTAAAAAGTAAATGACAGAATTATGACTTGCCAATTCTTAAAAATGCACTGGTAAAATGTGTCCTCAGTTATATGTGTATTTCACTCTAATGCATAATCAATTGTAATATCTAACAAGGTTTTATTAAAAATTGGGCTGTCTGATACAGCTAACTTTCCTTTGAGTATTCTTTGTGCTTTACGATTAGATGAAGGCCTTAGACACCCTTCCTCTGAAGCAGGTCTCTCCCTTGCTGCTTGCTCTTCTACCTTTCCTACTCAATACACTTCCACTTCGTCAGAACGAGAAACTGTATTGCCACATTTTATGAGGACAGATATTTAAAGTGCCTGCCAGGGTGCAGGGCCACAGAAGGAGTACACAGTAGGGTGTGTGTGTGACTGGAGTTACAAGTCAGTACAAAGCATCAGAAGAAGCAGCCAATGGGAGGAGTTCAGCATCATGCTAAGTTAAAGTCACTTGGCGGTATACTAGTTGCACTAGCATACTAGTGCAGTATACCAGTTGCACCAGGGAAGGGAAGGAAGCCAGCATGGTTCTGCTGGCTGGTTGTATAGCAGATTGATGTAGCCCCAACACTTCTGGTTGCACAGCAAGCTTCTGCATCCGTTGCACTGGATTTCATATTGTAGAACCATTATTTTTGCCTTTACTCCAGTGCAACAGCTCCTTGAACCAGTACTCAGAGAATGTTGAGTCCAGGCCAGTACAGTGGTGCCCCGCAAGACGAATGCCTCGCAAGACGGAAAACTCGCTAGACGAAAGGGTTTTCCGTTTTTTTTAGCTGCTTCGCAAGACGAATTTCCCTATGGGCTTGCTTCGCAAGACGAAAACGTCTTGCAAGTTTGTTTCCATTTTCTTAACACCGTTAATACAGTTGCGACTTGACTTCGAGGAGCAACTCATAGAACGCAGTGTACATAGTAGCCTTTTTTGAGGTTTTTAAAGACTGGTGATTTTTGAAGCTTTTCCAAAACTTCTTTTGCAGCCATTTGGTAAGTTAAGCTTTTAAAACTTTTTTGGGGGGTTTTGGATTTTGGGTTGGGGTGTTTGGAATTCAAGGACTTGGTGTTGGAGAGGGGTTTGCAAGAATCTGGAAGCTTGTTTTTTTTCTCTGCATTTTTATGATTTTTTGTGACCATTGGGGCACTCTGCTGTTTTTTTAAAAAAATTCTGGATTTGAATTTCTGTGTGCTGGGTGGCTGGGGAAACAGTTTGGGAGGGGTTTGCAAGAATCTGGAAGCTTGTGTTTTTTCCCCTGCATTTTTATGATTTTCTGTGACCATTGGGCCACTCTGCTGTTTTTTTTAAAAAATTCTGGATTTGAATTTCTGTGTGCTGGGTGGCTGGGGGAGCAGTTGGGGAGGGGTTTGCAAGAATCTGGAAGCTTGTGGTTTTTTTTCCTGCATTTTTATGATTTTCTGTGACCATTGGGCCACTCTGCTGTTTTTTAAAAAAATTTCTGGGTTTGAATTTTGAACTGCTCTTTACAGTATGTGTGACTTTAAAGAGCACTTAATAAACTCTTGTTGTACCAAATTTGGCTTTGTTTGGACTTTTTTTGACCATAGGAACGCATTAATTGATTTTCAATGCATTCCTATGGGATTTCGTGCTTCGCAAGACGAAAAATTCGCTAGAGGAAAAAATTCGCGGAACAAATTAATTTCGTCTTGCGAGGCACCACTGTATGTTGAAATGAAGATGATGCAATTGATTAAATGGTTTTGACAAAAGGCAGCGTAATGATAATACAGAGAACTGCCAAGTGCTTGTAGGTCATCCCAGTCTCATTGCACATATAAACAATAACATAACTCTCAGATGAAGCAGGATGAGATCTCCAGGATTGAACCTCATTTCATACTTCTTCAGCAAATGGAGAAATACGCAGATCGCATGGAACCTGAAGCCAGCACTGCTATCAATTACGCTGGCTCTCTTATAAACCAGGCATAGCTCCTCCCCTTCAAAGTTTCCCTCTTGTCTTATTGTGTTTGCGAACCTTTTAACACAGTTGGCTAAGCTGGTGGTATGGCACAAAATATTCATGACCATCACAACTGCCCTGGAGCAAAGCTGTCAGAAAGTTTGTGCTATAACTTCTGTGATGGAAGGGAATGTTGTCAGATTTGTTGCTGGGAATACAACTTCACACAGGCTCTTGGGACAGAAGTAACTTTGTGGATGATAAAAAAATACCAGGTTTTTTTCCATAGGGAAATCACTGCCTACTTACCTCAAATAACTACTGATTTACAAGATTCCAATTCGGTTTTGAAACTTTTTAACCTTCTTATAACAAACCTTACCACTTTTTTTACATCACCTCCTCAAAAGGCGAAAGTGGCGTATTGCAGTGCTGGGGCCCCTTGGTTTAACACCTCTTGCAAACAAGCAAGATCCCTTCTTCGTTCCATCTATAATGAATACAAAAACTCTAATGCCCAGGCTCTACCATCCTCCTATTTACAAGCCAAAAGAGCATACAAACAGACTTTAAAGCTGGCCAAACGCGAGTGGCATCAAAAGCGTTGGCGAGCCTTGATTGCGACCTCGAGATCCCGCAGACCACAGGAATTTTGGGCTCTGATAAACAAAAGAGGAAGGAAGTACCCACTGACGATTATCCCTGCACCCACATGGGAACAATTCTTGAGTAAATATTTCTCCTTGGCAGAGGAATCCAACTCGCCCACGGAATTCCGAGCCGACCATCTACCTTTGTGGCCCTCCACCGACCCAGACCTGATAATGGACTTGATATTAGATCTGAAAACGGGCAAAGCCCCCGGGCCGGATCTAGTCCCTGCTGAGGCTATTGTTGCGCAACCGAGGTGGTGGGCTGAAATTCTGGCCAAAGTCTTTGATGCAATTAATTCTACGGGGCTTATCCCTAGGTCATGGAAGGAGGCCGTGATCGTGCCAGTCCATAAAAAGGGTCCCCCTGCTGACCCGGAGAACTATCGGAACATCAGCCTTTTGTCTATCATCGGGAAAATCTATGCAAAATTTTTGCTGTCTAAGCTGTCCCATTGGGCAAACGACTCAAATTTGATTGGCTATGAGCAAGCGGGCTTTAGGAACAATTATTCGACCTCTGACCATATGGTAATCATGTATCATCTTGCCAGAAAATATTCTGCCCCGAGTCGGGGACGCCTATGTGTTGCTTTTATAGACCTAAAGGCTGCCTTCGACAGTATCCCAAGAAACTGCCTATGGAAGAAATTAGAGAGATGGGGCATAGATAGAAGGCTGTTATGGCTTATAACCCAATTACACCATGGGTCGTCGGCTAGAGTGAGACTCACACCGGCGGGAAACCTATCCAACGAGGTCCCAATAAATAGAGGTGTGCGCCAAGGCTGCATTTTGGCCCCACTCCTCTTCAACTTGTTTATTAGCGATATGAAGCTCTTTCTGAATGAGTCTCAAGCCAACATTCATGCCCCCCGCCTAGCTGATTTTCGCTGCCCTCTGCTCCTATATGCCGATGATGCAGCGATCCTTTCCTACTCTAGAGTTGGTTTATGCAGAGCTCTAAAGATTTTTGCGGCTTATTGCAAACTTAACCATCTGACAATTAATCATGGGAAATCTAAAGTCCTGGTCTTTTCCAGGTCTCGGAAAACTTACAGCTGGAAGTTAGATGGAGTCCAATTAGAACAGGTTTTCAAATTTAAATACCTGGGAGTCTTTTTTCATTACAATCTAAGCTGGAAGCCACAGATACAGTATTTACTAAACAAAGGGAAAACAATACTTTATACTCTACTCCAATTTTTTGCGGCCGACGGAGCCTCTCACATCCCTTCTGCATTGAAGGTATACCACGCAAAAGTGGTCTCCACCCTCTGTTATGCTGCCCCGCTCTGAGCCCCAGAGTCCAATTTAACATCGCTGGGGACATTGCAGAATCAGTTTCTCCGTCGCCTTCTGAAACTCCCCATGTGTGTGAGCAACGCAGCCATACGTCTGGAGTTAAGGATTGCATCATTGGAGACTGTCATCTGGAAGCGAGTCTTTGGCTATTGGCTGTCCAGCTGGCATAGGCTTCCCGACCATTACCTTTTTCAGTGCCTCTGGCGGGACGTCTTTGTCAACCCGTGGGTAGGAAAAATCCATGCCAAACTTCTGAGCATCGGAATTTCCCCAGCGGACTCCTTAAAGATGAACTTACGCTCAGCCAAAAGCCTTATTGAGCAAAGATTAGCGGACATTGAAAATCAACACAACCTCGCCAGGGGTGGGGGTGTCTGCTCCCCCAGGTATCACGGAATAACCCCACCACTTGGCCTTCCATCATACATGTCATCTCTTTCATCAGTACCACACCGACTTGCATTTATTCGTGCAAGGTTCAATGTCCTTCCATCGAACCAGCTGAGCCACAGATTTTCCAAGGGTTTGGTGTCTCCGCTATGCGTGTGTGACGGGGAAACTGTTGAATCTCTTCCACATATAATGTTCAACTGTCCCCTACATAGCATAGCCAGGACTAAATTCCTGGGTCCTGCTTTACTGCGCTTGGTTGGCAGGCCTGTTGAGTCACACGCCGCACTGCTTTTGCAGGATACAGATCCTTCTGTAACTCTGCAGGTGGCGAGATTCCTGAACGCGGTTATCTCACACTCAAAAACCACCAGAAAACAACAACAACATCAAAACTAATCGGACTGTTATGATGAGAGTGCATGTCGGATTTCGTCTTCAGTTTTCCTTTTTCTGTGATCCGTCCCTTGGAGCTCTCCTGGCCCCAAGCTGTCATTTGGCTCTGCTCAATGACCCACCCTTGCATCGTGGTGTTTACCTTCTGTTGTCGGATATATCGGTTTTTATGTCTCTGTGTTTTTATGTTTGTACATATTTTATGGGCTAATAGCCGTAAATAAATTAAAGTAAGTAAGCTCTGTGGATGATAAAGTCTCAGAAGAAATTAAAAAAACTAGGGAAGTTCAAGGATAGAAGAGAAAAGAGTACAGAGAAGCAATAAGAGCCAAGAAATTGGAGCTTTGAAGAAACCAACCTGTAGGCTTTTCATTAGAATTTATAGGCAGTACTAAGTTTGATTCTTCCCCAGAAGCATTAGTGTTAAACCCAAATACAGTGGTACCTCAGGTTGCATACGCTTCAGATTACAGACTCCGCTAACCCAGAAATAGTGCTTCAGGTTAAGAACTTTGCTTCAGGATGAGAACAGAAATCGTGCTCCGGCGGCACAGCAGCAGCAGGAGGCCCCATTAGCTAAAGTGATGCTTCGGATTAAGAACAGTTTCAGGTTAAGAACGGACCTCCGGAACGAATTAAGTACTTAACCCAAGGCACCACTGTAGGTGTTTTTTGCTTTTCCTGAGTCCTTCCCTGTCCTGAGATAGTCCCTCCTTTTTTATTTTCCATATCTGTGAAAGGGTACAAAAGAGTTTGTAAAAGAGTGGACATTGGGCGACTTTGCATACAACCTAATCACAGATTGTTAATGAGTTGCTATATAATGTTATTCATATGTCAGTGTCAGGGATAATCATCCAGCAACACATTCCCAATCATATTCTGCTACATCTAGTCATGCAGAACTGCATGTAGCTAGAGTGGAATTCGGGCAAGAGTCTTGCTGTGCAGCATGGGCAGGCAATGGATCTGCGAACACAACAAGATGGGGAGCATCTTGCGGTTGCCTTGGCAACAAGGACCATTTCCCCTCCCCGCATGTGAGAGCTTTATTTGGTCATAGCAACATTGTCAGGAACCAAACGTAATATGAACCAAATGAACCCTGATTGGTATGGATCACCCACAGCAAAAAAGTCCTAAAGCAGAGCAGTGTCCTAAAGCAGCCTTGTTCTGGGGCTGTGAACCAGCATAAAGAAAGAAAGATTGGGGAGGGAATAAGCTTTTTGGCCCCTTTCAAAACTCAGGGTGTTGTTTTTTAATGTGAGCATTTGTGTGCATGTGAATAAGATGGGTGACATAAAAAATTTGTGAGGGTGTATGTATAATTTGACTAAAAAGTTGTAGGCATGGCCCATCTTATATTGTTAAGCTTTTTCTACACACACCTAATCTATACTTCCTTCTGTACTTTTCTTAGAAAAGGATTATATTTACTGTTGGCGGAAAGCACACTCCACCTATGTAACCATGTTCATTAGCAGGTGCTAAAGTGCTCCAGAAATCTTTCAAAAATAATTGCTTTTTTAATGAGTAGTTTCATGTGGGTATAGAATTTCAGCATGGCAGCATATTTATTAGTACTAATAATAAAGGACAAAAGTGGTAAGGACCTAACAGAAGCAGAAGACATCAAGAAGAGGTGGCAAGAATACACAGAGGAATTATACCAGAAAGATATGGATGGCTTGTACACCCCAGGTAGTGTGGTTGCTGACCTTGAGCCAGGCATCCTGGAGAGTGAAGTCAAATGGGCCTTAGAAAGTACTGCAAATAACAAGGCCAGTGGAAGTGATGGTATTCCAGCTGAACTATTTAAAATTTTAAAAGATGCTGCTGTTAACGTGTTACACTCAATATGCCAGCAAGTTTGGAAAACTCAGCAGTGGCCAGAGGATTGGAGAAGATCAGTCTACATCCCAATCCCAAAGAAGGGCAGTGCTAAAGAATGCTCCAACTACCGCACAATTGCACTCATTTCACACGCTAGCAAGGTTATGCTTAAAATTCTACAAGGTAGGCTCAAGCAGTATGTGGACCGAGAACTCCCAGAAGTGTAAGCTGGATTTAGAAGAGGCAGAGGAACCAGAGACCAAATTGCAAACATGCACTGGATTATGGAGAAAGCTAGAGAGTTCCAGAAAGACATCTACTTCTGCTTCATTGACTATGCAAAAGCCTTTGACTGTGTGGACAAAGAAGGAACAAAAAGGGTTTTCTTGTGTGTGTTTCTTGTGGCTGATTAGCTGCTCTCTCTGTGCAAAGGTCAGAGGGAGGAGCTTATCAGAGCTTGCAGTTTGATCCATCTTTTAGATTTAGGGGAGCTAGTCTCAAACGTTTGTTTGGGGAGACCTAGGTTTATTTGTCCTGTCTTCACGCTTTTTATGATGGAGGACCGCTGTAGTCACCCCCAACGACACGTTCTCAAGATGGAGGGTGAGGGAACAGCTGCAGTCGCCTGTGGTTCCTGCGCAATGTTTGCCATCTTGCCAAAGGTTGCAGGCAGCTTTACCTGCAGCAATTGCATGTTGATTGCCCTCTTAAAAGACAAAGTCCAGCAACTGGAAGAACGTGTAGCTACGCTCCAAAGAATTAGAGAGCTGGAGCTCTTCTTGGAAGCAACAGAGCACACCGTCTCCACCAAGGAGGAGACAGGGGACTCCCCTGAGAAGGAGGCTAGTTCACCAACACAGGAGCCAGATATATGGAGAAACGTGACTCAAAGAAGTAGGAGGCCCAGGGTTCGCTCTGATTGTTTAGAAATACACAATCGCTTTGAGGTCCTCTCCCCTAGCATGGAAGACAAAGAGCAGACTCCATTTGAGGATCTCTCCCTCATTACAGTCGATCAGGTATATGAAGACGAGCAGCAAAGTCAGTCCTCAGGGAATGTGCAGGCGACCTTGGAACGGACAGCTCACGGAAGAACCCCGACCAGACCTAAGAGGAGGCGTGTAGTGGTGATAGGGGATTCCCTACTGAGGGGAACAGAAGCAGTGATCTGTGGGCCTGACAAGATGTCTCGGGAAGTGTGCTGTCTCCCCGGGGCTAAGATCCAAGATGTAACTGAACGACTGCAAGGAATCATAAAACCCACTGACAAATACCCCTTCCTCTTGGTTCATGTGGGAACCAATGACACTGCAAGCAATAGCCTCCAGAAGATCAAAAGAGATTACGAGGCTCTGGGCAGGAAATTGAAGCAATTAAATGCACAAATTGTCATCTCATCTGTCCTCCCAGTTGAACGACGTGGCCCAGGGAGAGAGGGAAAAATAGTGGAAGTGAACAACTGGCTTCGCAAATGGTGTAAACAGGAACGGTTTGGATTCTTAGATCACGGACTGCAGTTTCTTGAAGATGGACTTCTGGCAAGCGATGGGTTGCACCTCACAACGGTTGGGAGGAATGTTTTTGCCAAAAATCTCAGAAACCTCATCAGGAGGGCTTTAAACTGACTAATGTGGGGGAGGGAGACAGTGCTCCTGAAGGTAGGAGTCTATCAATTGATGAAGATGATCATCCAAATGTCATAGACCAAATGGAGCAAACAGCACGCAGACCTAGTGGTGGGAGGAAAAAATCCTTAAATAAGAGACACGGGGGAATGATTAATGGACTTCAATGTCTGTACACTAATGCACAAAGCATGGGAAATAAACAAGATGAGCTTGAGCTCTTGGTACAGCAAACTAAATATGACATAATAGGCATCACTGAAACCTGGTGGGATAAGTCCCACGATTGGAATGTAATAATGGAGGGATACAATCTATTTCAGAGAAACAGACCAGACAAGAAAGGAGGAGGAGTGGCGTTATATGTCAGGGATGTGTATACCTGTGAAGAGATCCAAGATTTAGAACCTCAAAGCCAAAGTGAGAGCATTTGGGTCAGAATTAAGGGAGAGAAGAATAACAGTGACCTCATTGTGGGAGTTTACTATAGATCCCCAAGCCAAACGGAGGACATAGATGATGCCTTCCTGGAACAGATGGCCAAGCATGCAAAAGGAAGGGAGATAGTAGTAATGGGGGACTTCAATTACCCGGATATTTGTTGGATGTCAAACTCAGCCAAGAGCATGAGGTCAAACAGATTCCTCACTGGCCTTGCAGACAACTTCATTGTCCAGAAAGTGGGAGAAGCAACAAGAGGAACAGCCATTTTAGATCTGGTCCTAACCAATGTTGATGACCTGGTTAGTGGGGTAGAAGTGGAAGGATCATTAGGCGCGAGTGATCATGCTCTTCTGAAGTTTACTATACAGCGGAAAGGAGCAGCCAAGCATACTAGGACTCAATTTCTTGACTTTAAGAAAGCCGACTTCATAAAACTTAGGGAAGTGCTGGGTCAGATCCCATGGACAGCAATACTAAAGGAGATTACCCTAAGGAGGCAGGATTCACAAGGGCAGCAGATCCTGTCTCCAAGGAATGCATTGCCCCCTGAAGGCTGGACCTGCCTCCGCCTCAGCAGCGCCCCCCATGCCACCTCAAAGCAACCTCTTGGCAAATAGGAGGCGCTGCTGGTCTCCTCCCCCCCTTGTCCCCAATGCAGATCCCCGTCCCCGGCTGCTCTTTATTCCTTATCAGGCTGGCCCTGCTAGTAGATAAAGTGGGTGCCTTTGGAGTTACTTCTTTTTTTTTTTTTTATAAAATTTTTATTGGTTTTTCAACATACAGTATAAAACAATACAAAAGACAAACACAAACAAACAAACATATAAACATGTATAATTTCATAAATTTTTTCATGTACCCAATTTCAGCGACTTCCCCATGCCCCCCTTTTCTGCATCCCTATTTTAAACTTTTTTTCCAGCAACCCCTGGTCCAAAGTACTTAATTCCTTTCTTTAACCCCTTTCTTTCCTCTTATCCAATCATTTATCGCTGCAAATCTGTTATGCTTTACCCAGGACATTTTAACACTCAGTAATTTTACAGAAATTTTTAAGATAAAGTTTAAATTTCTTCCACTCTTCTTCCGCCGTCTCTTTCCCTTGGTCACGGATTCTGCTCGTCATCTCTGCTAGTCCCATATACTCGATCACCTTCGTCTGCCACTCTTCCAGTGTGGGTAGTTCTTGTGTCTTCCAATACTTTGCTAGTAGAATTCTCGCTGCTGTTGTAGCATACATAAAAAACATCCTATCTTTCTTTGACACCAATTGGCCTACCATGCCCAGGAGAAAAGCCTCTGGTTTTTTGTGGAAGGTACACTTAAGCACCTTCTTAATTTCATTATATATCATTTCCCAGAAGGCCTTAATCCTTGGGCACGTCCACCAAAGGTGATAGAAAGTACCTTCAGTTTCATTACATTTCCAGCATTTATTATTGGGCAAATGGTAAATTTTTGCAAGTTTGACTGGGGTCATGTACCACCTAAAAATCATTTTCATAATATTCTCTCTTAAGGCATTACATGCCGTAAATTTTATACCGGTGGTCCATAACTGTTCCCAGTCAGCAAACATAATGTCATGACCAATGTCCTGTGCCCATTTAATCATAGCTGATTTAACCATTTCATCCTGTGTATTCCATTTCAGCAGCAAGTTGTACATTCCCTTTGGAGTTACTTCTGACCCTGGGTAGTGACGAATTATCTGCAGTGATTGAGTGGAGTGTGGAAAATGCAGTGAATAAAGTGTTCAGCTATCTCAAAGGAATCTTAATATTTCAGAGTCCATTTGTTCCCCATGTTTAAGCCAGATCAATGCCGTATCATTGCAGGAAATTAAGAGCAGCATGTTATGAATTGCCAGTATGATAAGGAGTCTGAAATAGTTTAGAGTCTGGAGTTGCAATTGGCAAAGGACATGAAACAATTGGTCGTATTAAGTCATACTCAGAATAGATCCGTTGAAATCAATAGATTTAAGTACAGTAAGTCATGACTTTAGTCCTTTGATTTCAGTTAGTCTACTCCGAGTATAGCTTCACTTGAGACCACCTATAAAATTCACTTACTGTGTAATTTTGCAGCTGCCTGTTTATAAATAAGTTCTTTTGAGTTCACAGTGCCTTGTTCCTAGGTAGGTGTGCATGCAATAGGTAGCCTTAGCTATGACTCCTGTACCTGTTTAGGTGGCAATAAGTCCCACTGAATTGAACTGGGCTTATTTATGAACATATACTTATAGCTATTCATTTGCTTTCAAAAATAAGAGTTATGGTTAAATAAGAGATTACGAAACCACACAAGTTTACAGCCAAGAGGTATGTCATAAGGGAGGGAGCCTGAGGACGTGAGAGAGAGATGTAACAATAATTAGTTTATTAATTCATTAATCATTTTGATTGAGGATGTGAGAAAAATGTAACGGAATTTACCATTCATATATCTACTGGATGGTATTCTTTCTGTCCAATAGAGTAGGTTTTATAGAAATATGCTCACTTTTTGCTTTATTCACACTCCTTAGCTTTTATTAGGTGTTTAAAAAATATATATACTAGGGTTGAGTTGTTAGATTAACTAAGAAAACCAGAAGAGCCTTGCTGGATCCAACCAAGGGCCAACAGGCATGAGCAGGTTCCTTAAGAATGCAAGAAGAGTCCAGCTGGACCAGACCAGGGACCCATCTGGTCCAGCATCCAGTTCTCACAGGGGCCCACCTGATGTCCATGGGGAGCCCCCCATCAGGAAGCCTCCAGCAAGCAGACCAGGAAGGCAGCACAGAAAAGTGGCTCAAACTTTCATGGAAACTGATCCTGGTAGTAGAACGCCTGACACAACCCTGAAACTTCCACAACAAACACACAGGTACTTAGGTAGAGGTGCCATTCTGGTTACACCAATGCAGTGCCAGAAAACAAGGTATGGCACTCCCAAGGTTACACAGAAGGTTCCCCACCTTGGGTGAGTTGCCTAAGTCTGGCCTATAAGCAAATGCATTCTTTGGGTTCTCATTGCACGGTTACTCAACACTCGGGGTCAGTAGTACACATGTCTTTGTTCATCATTTGACAATTGATGCAGCAAGTGGCAACATACCCGAGTTGCCAAGGACCCTCTATAGACCCAGCACTACGGACAGAAGTTCTGTATTGCAGGTTTTGCTTTGGACAACTGATCTCTTGCTCCTA
Source organism: Podarcis raffonei (assembly GCF_027172205.1). NCBI lineage: Eukaryota > Metazoa > Chordata > Lepidosauria > Squamata > Lacertidae > Podarcis > Podarcis raffonei. The sequence goes on from NC_070608.1 coordinate 90,922,037, forward strand.
TGTGCTTCTTGTGTGGAAAGCAGATGTGAAAAATGATACCAAAGGCAAATATTGCAAATTAAAGAATGAGAAGTGTAGGCCTGCAAATTTTGAATATTGAGCTCCAAAGAGAACCCGAATATTTTGTTTGATTCAACTGCTAATGTGTTTGCTTTATGCACTTGTATGGCTGGCCGTGGACCTCATCCTGCTGACAGAGCCTTCTTCATTAAGCCTCTACTGGCTTAAAGTTTAGGGATAATCCTCACAGAATCATGTGAAATTCTTAATTTTTCAGTCACTGGTTCCCGTTTGGAAATCCATACTTCTTGATATGCAGCACTGAAGTGTTATCAGTCAAAATGCCTGGAACTGGCCTGTGTTCTACAGCCCTGTAGAGGGCTGGACTGCTAGGAGGAAAAGAAGCCCAGTGGCTGTGGGGTGGGTGAGGATTGCCAGGGGGGAGCTGATTGGCCCTTGAGGCTGGATCCTTCTGCATGAGGGTGAGGTATGGCAGTTGGGGTCTTGGACCTCTTCCTGGGGTCGCTTGGGAGCTGTGTGTGTGTTGCCTACAATACTAGGGCAGCACTAGGACTCCTTTGATGGGGGCACTGTGGGTGTTGTGGCCACTCCCACAGATTATCCAAATGGGCTGGGTCTCTCCATGTCTGGGTACTGTGTGGATGTCAAGGAGGTGTGACTGGTATTTTAGCAGCATCTTTGAAAAAAATATTTCTGCCACATTTTCCTTTTCTGCCATGGGCTGAGCTCTCGTTGCCTTTAGCAGTGGTGTATCTCTGGCCCCCACCACCAAAGTATAGGATTACTTTGTTTATGTCTTTATGCTTTCCTGAGGGGAATATTGCATCTGCTTCACCTAGAGTGCATCAGTTAGTTTTCTGACATAAACTAGATAGCCCTGCAGCAACATGTCAGAAACAGCTGACAGCTCTGATGACAGGGAAGTGCTTATTAATGTATTAATCTGAAGAGCGTGTATCTGTATTGGCATAGGTTTAGTATTTTAAGAGCTAACAATGAACTGGTGGGGGAGACATAAATGCTTTGCATACATATTAAATTCCATTCACTGAAGTGGCTTTAAAGATGCTCTTGACTTTTCCTACTTTGCCAAGAGGAGAGAGAATATCAAGACAGCAGGATAATATTAATATCCTGGTACCCAGAGGATGGTCCTCCCTCACCATTAACTGCAGCAAGAAAACCCTGGAAGAGCAGGAGGAATCCTAGTGTTGGGAGGGATCACAAGGGTCAGAAATGCAGGATTTTTTTGCTCAAAGTGGGACTTGAACCCAGGACCCTGAAATTAGTGTTCTTCTGACTGAGCTATCCCAGGAGTCAACCATCCTCCTTTACCACTGTGCTTTCAGGATGGGGAAAATGGGGGGCTCTGTTAAGTTGTGGGCTGACATAGCAGACGACACAGCGATTTCTCCAAAGCAGCTCTTTATTTTGTAAGCTGGAACAGAACTAAACTGAGGAGCTCAGTCAGCCTGTTTATATAGAGCTCCAGAACAATGTAACTGTTGCCATTTTCTAAAACTATCCAATCACTGAACATCACTTTTCGATCCTTCATTTGCATACAAAACTATCCAATCACTGAACGTCACTTTTCGATCCTTCATTTGCATAACTATCTACAGTATCCCCCTGCTGGCCCAGGGTGAGAACTTCAGTACATAACACCCCTCCCCACCAAGATAAGGCGTTAGTTACAATCGTAATGGTTCCCTTATATACAGCACTACACGTAATGGTTCAATTAGGCACAAAGGCATATCGGTTACATTTCCCATACTTAGACCAACAGTGATACATGTCCAACAACATAGTCCTTTAAATAAGTTGGGCGCTTGGAAACTCTACCAGACCGCCGGGGATTGGTAGCCAAGTCCGGGGGGCCACACAATTCTTGCTGAGGCTGTGGTGCGACCCTAGGTGGTGTTGAAACCAAATCCCCTGGATCCGTTGCTGTGGGTGGAGCCTCCACAAGTGGAGTGGTCTGAGCCTGTGGTAAGCCTGGCAGACCCTCTGAAGCGGCTTGGTTCGGCTCCACGCTGGCAGTTTGCGAGGGAGGTGTAGGTGGAGCCTCGCCATCTGTAAGTGTCTCTTCTGGAGCCACGAGCACAGTTGGGGGCACCACGGTAGTGTCCAAGTCCCCAACCCTGTGCCTAAGCTGGTCTATGTGCCGGCGCCACAAGCGTCCGTCTTCGAGTGCCACCTGATACGAGCGAGGTCCAGTGACTCCCACTACTGTGGCTGGCACCCAAGGAATGTCCCCCACATAGTTCCGGGCAAAGACCTGGTTTCCTGGAACAAATGACCATGGCGCGTTGGCACAGCCTGGGGGTTCGGCCACGGCAAAGTCCGGGTGCAGCCAGTCGAGCGGGGGCCTGAGGCGGCGGCCCATAAGCAGTTCAGCAGGACTCCGCCCTGTGGCCGCATGAGGGGTGATGTGTTGCACGAACAAGTATTCAGCGACCCGCTCGTGCTAGTCTCCCTGGTCCAGGCGCGCCAGTGCCTCTTTTGCCGAGCGCACCATTCTCTCCGCTTGCCCGTTGCTGGATGGATGAAATGGTGCCGTTAGGGCATGGCGGATGCCCAGTCCCAAAAGATACCACTCAAAAGTGCCTGACGTGAACTGTGGTCTGTTGTCAGAGACAAGGACATCAGGACACCCATGCGTCGCAAACAGGCCTCGCAGCACCCGGATGACGGCCTCGGTAGTGGTGGAGGGCATCAGGGCCACCTCCAGCCATTTGGAATAGGCGTCCACCACTACCATAAAGGTCTGGCCGTGAAAGGGGCCGGCCAGATTGATGTGCACCCTCGACCAGGGTGTCTTTGGCATCTCCCAGGTGTGTCCCTTAGCTGGTGGTGGTGCAGGCCTCGATTCTTGGCACGCTTGACAGGCGGAAACCCAGGCAGTGATGGCATCGTCCATGTTAGGCCACCAGACGTAACACCGAGCCAACGCCTTCATTTTGACAATTCCCGGGTGGCCAACGTGCCGAGCCTCCAGGACGCGTTGACGGAGTCTTTGGGGAATCACGACGCGGTCTCCCCACAGCAGACAGCCGCGATGAGCCGAGAGTGCATGTTGTCTGGTTGCAAAGGGCTGGAACTCCGATGCAAAAGGCCCTTGTGGCCACCCCCTCCACACCCAGTTGAGCACACGGCTGATGGTGCGATCCTGGGCAGATGCGGAGGCCACAGTGGCAGCCGATACAGGTGCTGCCGGAAGATCCTCAATCAGGAGGAGCGATGAAGCTGGAGCTGGGTCTTCCACAAATGCTGGAAGAGGGCAACGGCTGAGGGCGTCGGCATGGCCCATCGATTTCCCCGGGCGATGGACAAGCCGGTAGTGGTAGGCAGCCAGGAAAACAGTCCATCACAGCATGCGCGGTGAGAGGACCGGTGGAGTTGGACGATCACCGGCGAGGAGGCCCAGGAGTGGCTTGTGGTCAGTGATGAGGTCAAAAGTCTTGCCATAGAGGTATTCATGGAACCTCTTCACTCCAGCCACAAGTGCCAGTGCCTCCTTGTCGAGCTGGCTGTAATTCCATTCAGTCAGAGATAGCGTCCTGGAAAAGTAGGTGAGTGGTGCTTCTCTTCCGTCTTGAAAACGGTGACTAAGGACAGCGCCGATGCCAAAAGGTGAGGCGTCGCAGGCAAGGACCAGCGGCCTGGCTTCACTGTACTGTACCAGCACACTGCCCGATGAAAGGAGAGCCTTGACCGCGTTGAAGGTGGCTGTCTCCCGATGACCCCAGGACCAAGGCGTCTTTGTGCTGAGGAGTCGGTGAAGAGGCTCAACCACTGTGGCTTTGTGGGGCATGAACATGTTATAAAAGTTCAGCAGCCCCAGGAACGCCTGCAACTCCGTCTTGTTCTTTGGGATGGGGGCCTGCTGGATAGCGCGGATCTTGGATGTGGTCGGGTGAAGGCCGGAGGCGTCGATAAGATAGCCCAAGAACTCCACCTGTGGAACGGCGATCTGGCACTTCTCCTTCTTTACCTTGAGTCCGGCCTCCTGGAACCTGGTCAGCATGGCATGGAGGCGCTCAAACAGCTGCTGGTGTGAGTCTGCGGACACCAAGACGTCATCAAAATACGGTACCACGCCCGGAAGCCCTTGCAGGAGACGCTCCATAAGGCTTTGGAAGATGCCAGGAGCCACACTCACCCCGAACTGCAACCGGCGGCAACGGAATGCCCCTCGGTGGGTGACGATCATCTGGGCTTCAGCAGTGGCATCATCGACGGGCAGTTGTTGACAGGCTTGGGCAAGGTCCAGCTTAGCGAAGACCTTACCCTCACCCAGGAAATGCAGCAGGTGTTGGACAACAGGAACCAGATAAGCGTGCTGCTGAAGTGCCTTGTTGATCGTGCACTTGTAGTCGGCGCAGATTCTCACTGACCCGTCTGGCTTGACAGGTGTGACGATGGGGGTTTCCCACTTGGCGTGGTCAACCGGCTCCAAAACTCCTTGGGCGATCAGCTTGTCCAGTTGTTCGTCCACCTTAGCTTTGAGAGCAAAGGGAACCCGGAGTGGCTTTAGCTTGATGGGGGCGACTTGTGGATCAAGGCTAAAGGAGATGAGCGTACCTGTATATTGCCCCAAAGTGCCGTCAAAAACCTTGGCAAAGTCTTTGACCAGACCCTCAGTCTCTGCGTTAGAGATGCAGTTGATGCAGAATGAAACTGACTGACTATGCGGAACTGGATAAATTGACTGGGAAAATAAGATATGTTCGAAACCAAAAGTTCATCGAAGATTGGGAAAAATTTGTTGATTATCTGAAAAATGTGTGTGAGGTGCAAACAACGCTAGTGGGGTTTCAAGAAGCACTGTAAAAACTTTTTAAGAGGTATTGCTGAATGTAAATAAAATAAAGGAGGGAAGACAAATGGCAATGCATTTAAAGAAATGCGCACTAAAGGGTAAAAATGGATGATTGTCAGGGAAGCTGAAGGAAGTTCAAAATATGAATTTTGTTAAAATGTGGTAAGATTTGGATAAATGATTGGAATGTATGGAAAATTAATAAAAATTTATTTAAAAAAAAAAAAAGAGATGCAGTTGATGCCGGTGACTTCCAGGCCAAGGGCATCAAACCAGTCTAGCCCTAGGAGGCTTGGCCGCTGACCTTCGACCACCACCAGCCGGAGCAGGCCCGAAAAATCCTTGAAGGCGATCCAGAACCGGCCAACGCCTACCACGGGAATGTCGTTTCCCTGGTAGTCTCTCAGGTGTACGCGGTGAGAGTCGAGTTGCCTTTTGGACACTCTGGGTACCAGTCTTTTGATGGTGCTCCAAGACACGATGGACAGGGCAGACCCGGTGTCGATCTCCATGTCACATGGAGCTCCTTCAATGAGCACCGTGACGTTCAGCTTGCGTCATGTAGGTGAGTCAGTTTGGCCAATCGTGCTTCCAGATGGGCAGTGGCAGTTGGTGAGAGCGAAACAGCTTTCCTTGGCAGACTGGAGTGAAGACTTGGACTTGCGAGTCGGTGAAGGGGGGGTGTCAGACGGAGCCGATCGGCAGACCTTAGCGATGTGGCCCCTTCTGGAACACGTCCGACAGATGGCGTCTCTGAATCGACACTTGGCACGGGAATGGTTGCCTCCGCAGCCGGCACATTCCGGTTGGCCCTTGGACTTCTGTTGGAACTTCCTGCGCTTCCGCTTCGTCTGGTGCACGTCATCGTCTTCACTGGAGGATGCCTCATCACTGCTGGCCTCTTCGTGATGCACTGGAACTGGCTTCCTAGCAAGACGCAGGCTGCTGGCCTTGCGGATCTCCTGGGCAGCTTCCGAGGCCACAGCCTCCTCAATGGCTTTCTGCAGCGTGAGGTCTGGCTTGGCGAGGAGACGCCGTTGCAGATGGATGTCCCGGACCCCGCAGACAATTCGATCCATCAGGGCATCGTCTAAGTCTCGGAACTCGCAGTGCATTGCAGCCTGTCTGAGGGCAGTGGTGTAGTTGTTGATTGACTCTCCTTCTGCCTGGTTCCGGTGGTAAAACGTATGGCGGGCAGCAATCTTGGACGGCTTTGGCGCGTAGTGGTTGCGGAGCTTCTCTTGGATCGTGTCCCATAGTGTTGCCTGGACTGCTTCAGGCGCAACCAATGCTCGGGCCGTCTCAAACACCTCAGGCCCACAGAGGCTGAGGAATAGGCCCCGTTTCCGTTCCTTTGATACTGCTGTCAGCTCGTTGGCTTGGAGGTAGCAGTCGAACCGAGCGAGGTAGGAGTCCTATGGTTCAGAGGCTGGCGCAAATGGCGGTAGAGGCACAAGTGAAGCCATGATTCCGATGCCGGCGTGGAGGGCGATGGATGAAACACCGTGCTCTAGCCAGAACAGTCAGCTCTGAATTGGTTCTGTCCAGTGATTTCGCTCAGTGATTTCGCTCTGTGATTCAGCTTAGTAATTCAGCTCAGTTCAGAGGATGACCGCATCTGGCTGTGCTCTGATGTCCATCGATCCCATCCTCGTCGCCAGTGTTAAGTTGTGGGTTGACATAGCAGACGACACAGCGATTTCTCCAAACAGCTCTTTATTTTGTAAGCTGGAACATAACTAAACTGAGGAGCTCAGTCAGCCTGCTTATATAGAGCTCCAGAACAATGTAACTGTTGCCATTTTCTAAAACTATCCAATCACTGAACGTCACTTTTCGATCCTTCATTTGCATACAAAACTATCCAATCACTGAACGTCATTTTTCGATCCTTCATTTGCATAACTATCTACAGTATCCCCCTGCTGGCCCAGGGTGAGAACTTCAGTACATAACAGGCTCTTTAAGGCAACAAGCAGAAGCTTCTCTGGATGAGACCTTCAACCGTTGCCTTCTACCTATAACAATTTCCAAGCCTGCTGATGCTCTTCAGGGCAACAAGTCATCTGGGAAACTTGCATTCCTCTCGCATTTGGCAGTGTCCGACAGCTGCCTTGCAAAACAACCAGCTTCATATTTCATTCAACCAACCAGGAAACATCTCATTGAATATAGATGGAAAAACCAGGTCTGATGAATTATGAATTATGATGTTATATACCAATTTCTAACATTCAAATGTGTAAATTTAAGGAAAAATTGCATGGTTTGAATTCCACTCCCAAACTTCTAATGTTTTATGAGCTCTAGTTTTCATACTACGTTTTTTCCAAAATAAAGCTAACAGATGTAGGTCTTCACAGTTTCACTAAAAGTAGAGTATGCTGGTCAAATATAACAAGTGTGAGTGTAGCATAGTGAGTATACAATGGGTAGAAGAAGCTATTGTGATTCAGTTAGCTGCACAAAGTTTGAACGGAATTCTTGGTTGTATTATGCAAGAAGTTTCAAGGTGGGACAAAGAAATGCTTTGGACTCCTGGTAGTTGTGTTGTACTGCAGAGTCCGCACATAAAATGCATCAATCTTGTTTAAGAAGAATGGTTTAGCCCCCTCTTCACTGACAAAGATCTTCAGGGAAAGCTTTGTTTACAATCTCTCTCTCTCTCTCTGTCCGTCCTCTGTAGAGAGTAAAAGACAATAACATACAGCAGCTGTTTTTGGACTACAATTCCCATCATCCCTGACTACTGGTCCTTGCTGGCTAGGGAGGATGGGAGTTGTAGTCCAAAAACAGCTGGAGACCCAAATGTGGGAAACTCTGTCATGATAGTATCAGAATAATAAAACTGCACCAATCTGATTCTTTTTCCTTGCAAGGCCCCTTAAGCATAATGGTGTCAGATTAAAGACATTCTGACTTGCAAAAGCTCATTCAGATTTATTGAATTCAAATACATTGTCTGACCAATAAAGTTATCTTTCATCAGATAACTATTACTGATATCTAAAAAACCAGTAAACTCAGTCAGCATCCACCAGGTTCTTAATTGATTCCACCAACCCTCATTCCACCCATGGATATCCTGAGACAGATGGTTTTTTGGCGAAGGTTTTTATTATTATTTCATTTTATAATGTATATAAAACAGAGAGAACAATTATAACAGACAAAAAATGAAAGATGAAAAACAAAACTATAAAATAGGCACATAGAATGAGTAGTTGCACATATTTTAACAAAGTCTAAGTAAAGAAAAGTAAAGACATTATCAGATCCTCAAGTCTAGCTCCAGATTTGCCAGCCTTGTGACGGGGGTTGTCTTGGAAATGATGCCAAAGTCATATAAAAAGTGTCTGGAGGTCCTTGTCCATCTCCCATGAATGCTTTAATTGAGATTCCTGCATTGCAGGTAGTTGGACTAGATGACCATTGGGGGTCCCTTCCAACTCTACAGTTCAACGATTCTACGATTCTATGAAATCTCAAAATAATGTGTGATTTTCTCCATAACAGCTATATTCCAGAGTGATCAGTACCAATGTAAGATTTAGAGCTGTTAGATGGCTGGTATTTTTAAAAGCGTAAAATAGGGCCAAGTAATGCCTACAATTGACTGGACTGCGTAGGCATTGCCATCCAAACAATCAAGTAACAAAATAATTGGGAACAGCTCTCCTTGTTGACAGAAATTAATATCCATGGGACCTGCAGGGAAGCTGGGAAACAGATACAGTACTTTATCTAACAAGTGAACAAAAAGCTGAATAACTGGGTGAAACAAGATGGAAGATTTCACAAGATTCCCAATCTTGGGAAATGAAGGGCATTTACCTTCATCCATGTCATTCACATTATATTTTCCTGGTGGAAGCAGACAAAAAAGTCAGTTTATTCTCCTTCCTGGATGATTTGCCGCTAAATTGGTGCCTGGGCTCCATCTCAGGGCCCTGGGCAAGAGGGGATGTGACTGCCGGGAGAGAGGAGGTATGACTGCTCCCTCTCCTGAGCCCCAGAGCCTGAGATGCTGGCTGGAGTCTGGAGCTGAAAGGGGGCACCTGGCAGGGGCTGCAACCTGGTGGAGTGGGGCAAGACCTAAGAGTTCCCACCACCATACGCAGAATCATAGGGTTGGAAGGGGCCACAAGGATTATCCACTCCAACCCCTTTCAATGCAGGAATAGTTCACCCAACACGGGGCTCGAACTCACACCCCCCAGATTAAGAGTCTTGTGCTCTACCAGCTGAGCTACCCACCTGCCACATAAGACAGGGGGAAACAGACTGCTTCCCAGGGACATCAGCTGGATTTCCTGGGCCGGCTGCACTACCTATGGATTGGGCTGCCTGCATCCCCACATCCCACAGTCTACTGAGTGATGAGACCTGCTGCTTATGTGCATATATTAACTGAACCCAGCCTACCTCACAGGGCTGTTGCAAATATAAGAGTGGGGAGTGGGGGGAAACACAAGCAAGCAAGCTGGGTGGGAAATCAAGAAAATCAAGAATATACAGCAAGTTGCAACAAATTTGTGCAGTTTCACAACTCTCAGCAAAACACGCAAAACATTTTGTCCACCTCAAAAAACAAAACAAAAACCCATTGTATTAAAGTACAGCTTTTAGGAATGTTAACTTGCTGCAGCTGTAAGGTATTTCATTATTTTATAGGTGCATTTGCCAATTCATTTTGCATTATTCTTACCCACCCTCCTAAGTATACACACCTCTCTCTGTATATATATAAATAAATAACAGCCCACTGATGCCAAGCAGGCCAGTAGTGGTTGTGGAGAGGTAAGGGACCTCAAGGGTCATCTAGCCCAACCCCCTGCAATGCTGGAATCTCAACTAAAGCATCCACGACAGACAGCCAATCTGTTATGGAAAACCAGAGGCAATGCCAGTAAGAAGGAAACCATTTATTTCCAGGGAGTTACTTTGGAAAAGTAAAACAGTCAACTGTGCTTCATTCTGTAAAGAAAGAAGCACACTTGGGAGTGAATTAAATCATGCTGACACAAGGACAGTGCTATAATAATAATAATAATAATAATAATAATAATAATAATAATAATTTATTATTTATACCCTGCCCATCTGGCTGGGCCTCCCCAGCCACTCTGGGCGGCTTCCATAAAAACCAAAAATACAGTAAAATATCACACGTTAAAAACTTCCCTGAACAGAGCTGCCTTAAGATGTCTTCTGAATGTCAGGTAGTTGTTTATCGCTTTGACATCTGCTGGAAGGGCGTTCCACAGGGCGGGCGCCACTACTGAGAAGGCCCTCTGCCTGGTTCCCTGTAGCTTTGCTTCTCGCAATGAGGGAACCGCCAGAAGGCCCTCGGCGCTGGACCTCAGCGTCCGGGCAGAATGATGGGGGTGGAGACGCTCCTTCAGGTATACTGGACTGAGGCCGTTTAGGGCTTTAAAGGTCAGCACCAACACTTTAACAAACATGTTTCCCCCCTCTCTCCATCCAGCTTCTCCTGGTGCTCTGGGAGGGACTCCAGGTAGGAGTGTCAGCATCCCATCCTCCGATTGCCTAGCAACCGCGATCAAGTGTCCTTAGCAACGGCGCCCTCTGGCCAGCGCCAAAGCCCTAGCGTTCTCTCTCCACGGATTGTGCTCTAACTTTCTTCCGAAATGTCTGATTGACTTTCTTTTTAAATGACAGCTAAGTATCTGGATGTGTTGGTGGTCTTGTCTCCCCTCCCCACAAGTCCGCCGTCTGTCCCCTTCTCTGGGGAGAAGGCTACCCCTCCCCGCGAAAGTTTCCTTCAGGCCCTGAAACGGGGCAACCCTACTCCGCAACCCGCAGCACGTCTGAAGCCCGCGGGCGCGCTGCACGTGGGAGAGACGCCTGGTCTCCCGAGGAAGCAGGCGGCAGCCGCGACGGGCACAAAAGGCAGACGTCACTGGCTCCTAGCCGGAGAGAGGGAGGTCTCTAAGCAGCGCGCTGCGCGGACCTCGGACGCGGAGGCGGAGCAGAGGGCGGGCCGGGCCGCCCCTGTGGGCGAGCCCGAGGGAGGGGCGGGAAGGGGCTCCGCCGGCTCCAGTTTCCCCCTCGGGGGAGGAGGAGGAGGAGCGGCAACGGCGGCAGCAGCAGCAGCAGCAGCAGCAGCAGCCTCAGCCTCCCTGCCGCCTCCGCCGGGACCTGCTGCGGGCGCGCCTGGTTCTGCGCTGCCGCTCGCGCCCCGCGGATCCCGCTCCGGACGGCGCCTCCCGCCCCCTCGACCCTTCCACCCGCCGAGCCTCGCCAGGATCCCCGCCGGGCGCTTTATGAGCGCGGAGGTCCGGCAAGCGCCGCCCTTGCTGCCGCTGCCGGGGCTGCCCCCGGGAGCTCTCCGCAGCTGCCGTCGGATCTGCCCTTCGGCGACAACCTCGCGGCGCGGGCCCCGCTATGGTGCTTCCCCTGGGGTAAGTACCCCCGTCTCAGTACATCCTTGGGATTAGAGAATGGTAGAGTGGGAAGGGTTCCCGGGGGTCATCTAGTCCAACCCTCTGCAATGCAGGCAATTTCCCGGGGGCCTGGGTCTTCTTCGCGGGAAGCGGCGTCGGATCATTTCAGTTACCTTCCTTGATTGCTCGCAAGGCAAGCCCGGTAGATTTCCGCGGGGTTTACTCGTGAGTAGCCCTACCGAGGCTCGCTTGATCGTGCGAGTGTTCGCGCTCCGAGAAGCCCCACGGAGTTCGCTGGGCTTGCAAGCTTGGATGTCGTTGCCAGGTGAAGGAGCGCGCTGGGCGGGGCGGGGGGCTCTCGTGTGGAAAGGAAACTTGGCGTTCCCAGTGCACACCTGCCCTCGACGGGGCGGAGGAAGGAGGTGCGGGAAGCAAGGGGCGTCTGTGGACGAAAAGCCGTCGGGAGGGCGGGGGCGTTGCGCGAGGAGCGATCTCTGGCCGCGGATGTTGCGCGGTGACGAGGAGCCCTTGTGCGGCCGGTTCCTCTTTGCGGGAGAGCACGTCGGAGCAGAGGGGAGCTGCTCGCGATGGGGAGGAGAAAGGGGAGGCGGCGAGGCGGCGTGTTTGCGCCCTGCACTCCGCTGAGGCTTCGGAGGTCGCGCCGTCGGTGTTCTTTTAACTTTACCATTTCCTGCACATTCTGGACTCCCGCTGTGGGAGTCTGCGCCCCGACCGGCAGGGGGCGCCACAAGGAAGGCTCCAGAAAAGGTTCTTTGGGCACCTTGTTGGGGGGGAAACACACGCCAAAAAACCAGATCGATTTGAGAGGGAAGGTGGTGGAGCCAAAAGCCAAAGGGTTTGCGCAGATGTTCTCCATTATGCAGAACCGTCCTTGATGTTATCTGGCACTTCTGATCTTTGAGGAAGGGAGAAGGGAGATTTTGGCTGGCTAAATTGCCTTTGAAGAATCAAGTTAAATTTCTGACTTGGCTTCTATGATGCTGCGCTCATTAAGCAAAAGGATAGAAACCTGTGCCTTGCATTTAGCAATTGGCCAGGAATTCCTTGCAGGCAACTGAGGGATCCACTTGGGAGAAGGCAAATTTATTTTCTTTTTACTAGCCTATGTTTCTATGCTGACCGCAGGTGATGGGGCTTCTTTTCTCTGGAAGTTTTTATTTTTCAGCCTAGTAACTTTTGTGAACCCACCTACAAGACAGCTTAAAAGAAGTTAGTAAGCTTAGGCTCTTTGGGGCTTATTCCTAGCGTTGCAGTCTAAGAGAACCAGCACCTAAAATCCTGTCCTATTTACTTCAGTCTGGCAGAGCAAAGTGCCTTAGAGCAAGTCCCATCACTGGCCCATGTAGCGGAGTGGCGTCTACACAGGCTGGCAGCAGCTGTCCCTAGTTTCAGACAGGGAGCCTTTTCCAGCCTTCTCTTACCTGGAATCCACTACCTGTCTGGGAGTTTGAACCTGGGGCCCTTGACATGCAAAGCAGATGCACTGAGCTCTGGCCCTTCCTGCTCTAGAGGAATCAGAGGACATATGTTGCTATTATAACAATTCCATAAAATTCAAAGCCCTTTCCGTTTGCAGGTTGACTCTGGCCTATTTGATAGTCCTTTCTTTAAAACAGGCGTAGCACAGAGGACCTCCAGGTAAGCCAATTGTCAGGGGTTGTAGGAGCTGTAATCTGGAGTGTAGTAATAATAATAATAATAATTAATAAATTTATTGTTTATTCCCCAGCCACCCTGGGTGGCTCCCAACTGAATATTAAAAACGCAATAGGTTAGTTACACCTGATTTCGCCACACCTGTGTTTTTCCTTTTAACTAAAATGATTCATTGGGGAACTTGCATCAAACATTAAATAAGAAGACATTACTGTTTATGAAAAACTATCACAGTAGCATGAAATTAATAACTCTAAAAAGAAGAATCCTTTTATCAAGAGTCCATTTATCCTTAAAGGCTTTATAAAGCAGCATACTTTTGATCAGTCAACAGGCAAAGACTCAGGCAGGCCTTTCCTGGCTGCATTTTTTTGGTCTTGGATGCAGGGTTAGAAACCAAGATATATGAGCTAGGCAATAAATGGCTCCTCAAACCAAGGTTACAAGTCTCCAAAATGGAATGTCTAGTTGCTCTTTTGGGGCATGGCGGCTCTAAAGTCTTATTTTTCAAATGATGGACTGACTGTGATTGATTCTCAGTTAAACATCTCACTAGTTCAGATGACAACCTTGAGCTCAGTTAAGAGCTTTGAGAACTCAAAGAAGAAAAGTCACTTGATCCAGGGACAGTCCACATATATATTGGCCTATTCTGACCTCTTTTTCTTAACGTTGATACAGACCTTTCATAATGTATAAATATTCTTCACAACTGTGAGCAGGGTAAGTGAAGACAAGTGACAACAATTAACTATAACGTCGTTCAGTGCTTCTGTTCAGGCTGCACAGAAGAAGCATTTTGTTTCCTGAAATTCATTCTGATTGTGCAGATAAAATATAACCGAGAGAATTCTACAGAATGTGGTCTTAGTGTGTGTAAACAGTCCAGATCCAAGGATCCCCAGGCAGGCACCTCCAGATGTCAGGTGCCTTCCTGGCGCCCAGGCATCTTCGCTTGGTTGCAGGCGGCTAAGAGCCAGGGCAAAATGCACCCGGCACCTGGCTAATTTCAAACACTGCTTGGGTGGACTAGATGGGATTTGAGTACTGGCATTTTAAAAGCCATGCTTCATTGTCTACATGTATTCTGAAGTTTAATATACATGCTAACTAGTTATGCGACCCTCGAGCAAAAGACATCTGAAGGCAGCTCTGTTTAGGGACGTTTTTAATAGTTAATGCTGTATTGTTTTTAACACTCGATTGGGAGCCGCCCAGAGAGGTTGGGGAAACTCAGCCAGATGGGCGGGGTATAAATGATAAATTATTACTAATATTATAATAGTGAATTACTGCTTGCATATTATGCTGTGGAGTTTCAAGCCTATGTATCTTGTGTCACCAAGCACATGTTTTAGCGCATGCATGCATCCCAGTGGCTGGCTTTACGCTTGATTCCTGTATTCTCCCTCGGTGGGTTCAGTTGTTGAAGGATGAAGATGCCCATATAGATATTGTCCATGTGTGGCTTTGACAAACAACTGCTTGTGAACTCTTGTCATGGAGTTGTGTCTGCATGCAGGACTTTGTTTGAATAAATACTTACTACCAGCGCACAATTTTGTTTCTGTGTAATGTGGGAAATAACTTTTATTATACACCATCTGAAGCCAGAATACCAGTTGGGTTCTGCTTGCTCATAAAATACTGTAGGTATCTCTTTGTGTAAGAGGCCCCAGAGACTGTTTTGATTTATTGGCCTTTAAATCTTCAGAGAATAACCAGACGTATTGTGCAAATGGTCCTTATTGTGCCGAGTACTGAACTGATAAATGAGTATCAGTTTGTTGCCAAGTGTAAATGCTAAATTTAAACAGAAAAGAATCCTTATGGCATTTTAATTGACAGAAAATGTGCTGGTTCGCATATCTCAGAAAACAAATTGATTAGCTAGATTTATAAGTTTATATCTAGCCAATATCCTAACGTTTTCTAGAAGCAAATAATTGAACCTTTAAGAAACAAGTGGTTCTGGTTTTTTTAAGGGGTGGTTATAAGAACCACATATTTCTGAATTGTTCAGATTTAAATAGCATTCTATTAAAGCATACATGCTTGGGGCAGAATGATTTTTATTTTTTAAAATGTCAAGCTGTATAATTCAAACAGCTTATTAGTAAGTTCCATGAAACATGAGGCTCACGCATTTGGAGATGGTGCTTGAGTTTTTGCATAGGTGGTAATTTAAATTTTATAATTTCCCTCCTTCTGGGCATATATTCTTGCAGTTTTTTGAATTAGCTGATGAGAAAAGCACTGTATTATGTGTGCTCCTTCTTTCTCTGAAGCACCTCAGAAATGCAAAGTACAAACTGTGTGCATGTTCAGCAGGATCTCCTCAAAGATTACAAATGGGACAAATTTGTTTTACAAATAAACAGTGTCACCTTTTATTCTGTTACTTGAGCAGAGTGGGGATTTTTCTAAAATGCTGAATTTTCTGTAGGTCGTATTCAATTATGTTTTATTCAGAGCAGACCCACTGAAGGGAACATGACTCGGTTGGGGCCATTAATTTCAATAGGTCTACTCTGAGTAAGACATAGTTGACTGCCACCCATGGTTTTGTCAGATCCCTCTGCTACTTCTGTTTTACATCCCTTTTATATAACTACAAGTGGGAGCTGCAACAAACTGTTGCAGTGTGAAGCATTCCATTTTAGGATTTCTGGAAGAAAGCAACACTTTCCTTCAGGGCACTGCATCATATTCTCTATCTCTTCCAGTTTTCTTTCTTGTTTCCCCAACAGAGTCTCACTATTTCGTGGTCACTGAGTGTACTCAGGCCTCATTCGGCTATTTGGGATGGGTGGTTTCTTTTCTTTTCTTTTTTAGAATCGTAGAATTGGAAGGGACCCTGAGGATCATCTAGTCCAGCCCCTTGCAATGCAGGAATTTGCAGCTGCCCCTTACTGGGATTGAACCTGAAACCTTGACATTATCAACACCATGTTCTAAGCAACTGAGCTCTTGAGCAAGTTCTTTGCCCCCTTAGTTTTTCCCTCCTAAATATTTTTTTTAATCTCCTGTAGACATTGGAGTTACTCTGAACATTCTGATACCTTCCTCTTGTTCCTCAGTACTGTTCACCACAAAACTGCAGGCACTCTGCACTCAAGTTTGCTTTTGGAGGGAGTTGTTGTTATTTTAAGTGTGCAATTATGTTAACTGCTATGGGAGGCTTTTACTCAAACAGTGGGGCAGAAATGTTTCAAGTAAGTAAATAAATAACCAACAAGCAAGCAGCACTTTGTTTTTCGCATGGGCTTGGTCAGACATATACCGGTAATTTCTTTTTTTTAAAAAAAAGATATTTATTAAAATTTCCAATTTTTATACAAACAAAAAAACAAACAAAAAAGTTTAAAAACACATATAGTTCACAATACTTAGTTTTCAATGACATATTTCCCTGACCTCCTCATACCTCCCCTTCTTGTAGTCCAATTCAAATTATTTGTTCAGCAAATCCTTATCTCAAAGCATTACAGCTTATAAAAACACCTTATTTTCTATCCAACATCTTAGGTTATTATAACCTTAAATTTTTACTTATAAAAAACCATTTTTTCATATTCCTTTATACCATTACAGCTAAAAACCACTTAATTTCAATCCAACATCATTCAACATTCCTTAATTTTACAATATTTCTGTAAATAGTCCTTACATTTTTTCCAATCTTCTTCTGCCGACTCTTCTCCCTGGTCACGGATTCTGCCAGTCATTTCTGCCAATCCCATACAGTCAATCAACTTCATCTGCCATTCTTCCAAAGTGGGTAAATCTTGCATCTTCCAATACTTTGCAATGAGTATTCTTGCTGCTGTTGTAGCATACATAAAGAAAATTCTATCCTTTTTTAACACCAACTGGCCGACCATGCCCAAGAGGAAAGCTTCTGGTTTCTTCAAGAAGGTATATTTAAATACCTTTTTCAATTCGTTATAAATCATTTCCCAGAAAGCCTTGATCTTGGGGCACGTCCACCAAAGGTGAAAAAATGTACCTTCATTTTCTTTACATTTCCAACATTTATTATCGGGCAAATGGTAAATTTTTGCAAGCTTGACTGGGGTCATGTACCACCTGTATATCATTTTCATAATATTTTCCCTTAAGGCATTACATGCCGTAAATTTCATCCCAGTGGTCCACAACTGTTCCCAGTCAGCAAACATAATGTTATGTCCAACATCTTGTGCCCATTTAATCATAACTGATTTGACAGTCTCATCCTGAGTGTTCCATTTCAGCAGCAAGTTATACATTTTTGACAAAATCTTAGTTTTGGGTTCTAACAGTTCTGTTTCCAATTTAGATTTTTCCACCTGGAATCCAACTTTCTTATCCAAATTGTAAGCCTCCATTATCTGATAATAATGAAGCCAGTCTTGCACTTTGTTTTTTAGTTTCTCAAAACTCTGCAGTTTCAGTCTATCTCCTTCTTGTTCCAAAATTTCCCAATACTTCGGCCATCTGGCCTCCATATTGAGCTTTTTCTGAGCTTTCGCTTCCATTGGTGACAACCACCTTGGGGTTTTATTTTCCAATAAATCTTTATATCTAATCCAAACATTAAACAATGCTTTCCTAACAATATGGTTTTTTAATGCTTTATGTGCTTTAACCTTGTTATACCACAAATATGCATGCCACCCAAAGACATTGTTTAAACCTTCTAAATCCAAAATGTCTGTGTTCTCAAGAAGCAGCCAGTCTTTCAGCCAGCAGAATGCTGCTGATTCATAGTAAAGTTTAAAGTCTGGCAGGGCAAATCCACCCCTTTCCTTTGCATCAGTTAATATCTTAAATTTTATTCTGGGCTTCTTGCCCTGCCAGACAAATTTAGAAATGTCTTTCTGTCACTTCTTGAAACAGTCCATCTTGTCCACAATTAGCAATGTTTGGAACAAAAACAACATTCTAGGCAAAACATTCATCTTTATAGCTGCAATTCGACCCAACAAGGAAAGCTTCAAGTTTGACCAAATTTCTAAATCTTTTTTCACTTCCATCCAGCATTTTTCATAGTTATCTTTAAACAAATTCCCATTTTTAGCTGTCATGTTAATCCCCAGGTATTTCACTTTCTTAACCACAGTTAAATCTGTTTCACTCTGAAACTTCTCTCTTTCAGTCAATGTTAAGTTTTTCTCTAAAACCTTAGTTTTTGACTTGTTCAATTTGAATCCTGCCACCTGACCAAATTCTTGAATTAGTTCTAAAACTCTTTTAGTACTAGATTCTGGCTCTTGTAACGTCATATACCAGTAATTTCTGAGTAGGGTTAAGGGCCAGATCACACATGCACTGATGTATCTATGTGACTGCAGCATCGAGTGATGACTTACTTTCCATGATCAGGATGCTGTGCTTCTTTGTAAGACTGCATTAGCTGGTCAAGCACTTGCATGCTGCTACCTTGGTCCAAAGACTCATTCCCTGGGTGGATAAACTTTCATGGTCTGTGGGCCAGATTATTATCTCCCAGCCCCTGGCAGGCCAAATTCGACAGGTGGGTGGGCTCAGCTGTCATGCACTGGTTGGATGGAGAGGAGTGGTGGGAGGTACCAGCTGAGGAGCCCCCAAGGGAAACCCCAGAGGAGGAAGGCTCAGAGCCAAGGGCTTTCAGACAGCTCCCCCCTCCCGAGCCTCCAAAAACCTGCTACTGATGAGATGAGATCAAAACATTCGATGAGCAGGAATTAAATCCTGCCACCTTGGCTGAGCAAGCCTGTTCCATCATGGAAAAAGATGTGTGCAGCCAAGGCAGGATGTAACCCTGTGCTCCTGGCCATCTGCTGACAGCACCAGAGAATTGGACTTGCGGTCTGAAGGTTCCTCACTCCCACCGCAGGCAACCATGGCAGAAGCATCCCATAGGAGGCATCCCATAGGAGAAGCTCAAGGCTTCTCATGGAAAGGGGTGCCCAGAAGCCAAGCCATGCACTGGCAGAGGTAGAAGACACAGTTTGGTCTGAGCTGAGTAGGATGAAGGGAGGTTGTAGGGATGGGCAGTGGAGCAAGCAGGCTGGAGGCAGCGCAAGGAGACAGTGAGCCAGGTGGGCGAGAGACAAAGGTAGCCCGTTTCTCAGGCCAGAAAGCCATTTCCACGAGCTTTTATCTCCAAACCAACTTAGGGAGACCCTGTGGCTTTTTGTGAATGATCCCATGCTACAGTCTGCAGTGTAGCCTTATTTGCCCTCCGTCTTTCATTCTGTCTCAGCGTCCGAGCAGTGCCTCTTCCGTCACAGAGGACAACCCCCATTCTGGAACTGCAGACCTCAGGATTTTCCAGGACCAGCTCAGCAGGCAGCATCGGCCAATAGACCAGGATTTGAGTCCTGGCAGGTCTTGACAAAGTCTAACAGTTAAGCTGAGTGTCTGATCAACATTATGAGCGCTTGTTGTATTGTCGCATGAGCAAGGCATTAAAATATTTTAATTGCTAAAGAAGAGTCATGATTCTTATCCTCCCACACTCTCAAATGCCTCAGTATGTGTATTTGTATTTCTTTAATATGGCATTGGGCAAGATAAAGTCACAAACTAATTTAACAAATAATGATAATAAGATAAAAATACGCTAGAGAGAATCAATTGGCTTTTTCTCTTCCATGCTACTCTCCTTTGCATTCTCTTGTGAAATCGGCTATAAAACACAAGGCACATGGGTTTTGTCTTTTCCAATTTGTCTCTGCAAAGTATTGCTGACTTGAAAGAATGAGTGTTCTATCAGGCGTGCCAAAACATATTTCAAACTGACCTCTCTGTGACATATAGTTTTTGCCAGCTGTTCATGGTAGACTAGTTTTAAACATCTAGCCTGGAGCGTTGCAGGATTGACCAGCCAAGAACAGGTGGCAGTCTGCTCTTCTGAATCCCTCCAAAAATCTGAGGAATCTTGGAGCCCAAACAGGCCTTTGCAGGTAAAATTAGGTACTGAAGACACAGCTTTTCGCCAAGTTCCCCACCCTGCCTGATAAGCTCATTCTCTTGTGCCCCTCAGCAAACAGCCCTATACAGCTTTGGAAAGCTGCCCCAAGGAATCCTTGACTGCAGGAGCTGCTGATACACTTCCTGGGCAGATGGGCTTTTGCTGTTCTTGAAAAGCAAGTGGCGAAGGAAGGCCCAAATGCTCCAGGGAAACAGAAAAAAAGACATGCATTTGTTTAAAAATATCCTCAATTCCTGCTGAAAAATAACGGTAGTTCTTTGTAAAAATTAGGTGTGAAGCTATGCAGGCAGATGGGGATTTCCGTACATTTGGGTCTCTCTTTGGTCAAAAGTTTTGTGTCTCTGTCGTAGGAAATGTATACTTTTTTGGGCATTCTGCAATTTCCAGTGGTCCATGTAACTTATAAATGCATGCCTTTCTCCTAATTGGCAATGTTAATTGCATCTTGATTATTGTGCCTTTATAGTTGTTTATGATTTATTTAAAGCTTTCTCACATTCACAGATCAATAAAAACCAAGAGTGTTCCTGGCTTGCAATCTAAAATACATAGCACAAAAGGAAAGGGGAATGGCGGTGGAGAAAGAAAAAAAGAAACTTGGCCACCAACTCTTCAAGTTACAGTTCTTATAATGACTAGCTAGGATGGGATAGTTCAGGAAGCTGCTGCTAGCTGACAGAGCAAAAGGCAGCTGGTCTCATGTTGTTTATTCAAAAGTAATATAATATCTTAATTGTTTTATAATTACAGCTAGGAAAACCCCCACACCTTTTAAAAAGCAAAGGCAGACAAAAGGTCCTGGTAGCCTGAGGGAAGGGTGAATAAAATGTGGGGAAATGAGATTAGTTATGGATATGAGAAGAAAACTGGAGGGTAGCAGTGGGATCAGGTGGTTGCCATGGAGTGAGGGAGGCGACAGAGGAGTTTTGGTTCAGACGTGGCCCTTGAAAATTGCTTGTGGGCGGTTGCTCTGTCCCTTTATGCTCTTACGACTAAGCCCATGCTCTTGATACTTCTCAGCTGTGAACTTTGTTTACTTCAGCCGCTTTCAAACTGCTCTGGTAAATGCCAGGGCTGTTTGGAGACTGATCCACAGTGACTCCATCGGAGCAGGTCTTTGGGGCCGGGGTCCTGGCAGAACCAACAGGAGAGTTCTCAAAATGCAGCAGGGGTGGCTGACCACATTTTGAAGTAAGTGTGGTAATATGCATTCCCTCCTGTCATGAGACCATTGGTTCCAGAGGCTAAAATTACCTGACTGCGCCATTGCTCATCTGCAAGGTTATGGATTGGAAGATCAGTAACAGCAGACAAATTTCCTGGGAAAATGGTTTGCTCACCAGTTTTCCTTCTCTAGCGTTTAGCTGCAGTTCAGAGAAGTGTGAGGTTTGCTCTCGGTTGGGGCATTCTCATTTCACACAGGGTGTTGGTTCTGTGAACTTCATTCAGGTGGTGCACAGCATGTCTGGGGATTTGTAGCTGAAGACGGGGTGGCACATCCATTGCATCCAATATTCATATTGATTTGAATTGTATTTTTATTGCTGCTTTTATTTCATGAATCACGTTGCATTGATTGTAATGCAATAAAATACAATAGATAACAGAGAAGCAATAAAAATACAATTAAAAATCATACAGCATCTAGCACAGCACATTAGAATTGCTGCAACAGGCAGAAAAAGAATTAAGTGCCCCCCCAAAGACAATCAGCAATTTTCAGAGGGGTCCATGAGGGGGGAAAGCTTGGGAACAACTGCCCCTGGATGTATCAGATGCCTCTGCAGCCACAATAGAGTTTCCTTGGCAGACAAGCTGGCCTTTACTACTGGCCTTTCCTCAACCTGGTGCCCTCCAGCTTGGGCTGATGGGAGTTGTAGTTCAAAACATCTGGAGGGGCAGCAGGATGAGAAAGGCTGATCTAGGCTGCCTCCAGGCCACCAACACTCAAGCAGGCAAGCGGACGGGGAGGGCAAATCTTGTTTGGACACCATTTTTTTGTGGGCAGAGATGAGTATGGATTTCTTCTTGTGGTTTCATTGATCCCAGCCTCTGCATATAATAGTTGATGGAACTTTAGCGACATAGTTGAAATAGGAATGATAATGCTTGTGGTTGAAATGTGATGAACTTGTGCACTATTCTTTTGTCTTTTTCCTGTGGAATTTATCAATATGTTTCTTTTTTTAATGTGCTATACCTCTTATTTCTGTTGCAAAATAATGTGTGCAAATAATGCAGGTGACATGTGGTTTTGTTTCTCAGGAGCACCTGTATCTGTGGTTATTTTAAGCTAAAGGTGCTGACCTCTGACAATGTTTTGCAGTGTACTCCTATCCCTAACACAGAAGTGGGCAACCTAATGCTGGATGTGGCCCTCCAAGCCTCCCTAACTGGCCCTCAGCCTGAGTTTGTTTTGTTTCATTTCTTTGCTGGATGATGATGCCCCTTGCTTATCTGCCTGGAGGATGTGTGTAGAAACAAAGGTGGGATTTACCTTCATTGCTCCACCCTCTTTTGCCCTGGCCACACCCCTGGCAGGTAGTGCAGATGGGAATGAAAAAGGTTCCCCATCCATTCAAAAAACAGGAGTGTTCCTCCTCAAGGACCCAGTTAGTCTGGAACATGAGGCTTTCAGTAGGGCTTGTTCCATCTATAGACGTACCGCCTTTATCTTCCGAGGAGTTTGAGGTGGTGTACATGGTTCTCCTCCTCCCCATTTCCTCCTCCCAACAACCCCTTGAGGTAGGTTAGGCTGAGAGGTGGTGCCTGGCCCGAGGTTCCCCCGTGGGCTCCGTGGCTGAGTGGGGATTCCAACGCTGCTCTCTCAGGTCCTCATCAGACACTCCAACCATTACGCCACCCTGGTTTTGGTGCTCAGGAGAAGCGAGGTATGTGGACAGAGAGGAAAATCACTTTCCCCACATCCCCTCTCCCTGCTGTGTTTGGATAGTAATGTGAATAACACATTATGGGTAGAGGAGGTTTGTGGAGAGTAGAAGGGGGAAATGTTTCCTTGTTACTTTCCTCCCTCTTGAACGTTCCCCATTCAATGCAGGGAAGGGTTCCTGCCCCACCCCAGCCTCATTGCAGTACCACTTCAGGACACTGACTATAAGCTGTTGGGGTATGAGGAATCCCCGCTCTCCATTTTCCTTCTTTTCCCCCTTCAATGTTATGCCAAATTTAGTGGGGGTTTTAAAGGAGACCTTCCTCTGGAAATGCCAGTATGGGGCATTTCATCCCCCTAATGAAGCTGGGTTATGTGGCACCTAGGTAAGGCCAGAGGCAAAGCTCCAAACCTCGCCGGGAGTTCTAGTGCCAAGATTTTGGGGTTTGGATCCCAGCTCTGACATCCCAGCCAGATCCTGGAGATCATCCAGAGGAGAGCTGTTAGTCATCTCAAAGTTACAGAGGCCCAATTTGGCTCAGCAAGAAACCAGGCATTTATCACCACTGATCCCATGCTGTGGAACACTCTTTCAGCAGAGAAATGGCAGGCACTTCCCCTTTCGACTTTCAGGTGTCTCTGGAAGACTTTTTTAGGCCAAGAGGCCTTTGCAGCTGTTGCAGCCTGCCACTTGAATGATTATTTTCTACTGTTTTCATTGGCGCTTTATGTTTAACTGTGAACATGTATTGCTGCTGTGCAGCCAGTGTCGAAATTAGCCAGGCGCCCGGAGCATTAGGCACCTGTGACCAAGCGAAGATGCCTGGGCGCCAGGATGGCACCTGATATCTCCAGCTTCTGGGGAATCATCAGATTGGGACTGTTTTCACACACTAATACCACATCCTGTAGAATTCTATCAGTTAATGTTTTTATAATAATAGGGGAAAGCTCATACACAAATGTATAATTAGTTAAAATAACATACCAAAATGCATTTTAGCATGCAAATTTTCATGCAAACTTTTTTTAAAAAATGGCAAATTGATGTGGAAATGTGACAAATTGAATTTGAGATCGGAGAAGTGATAATCTGAGAGAAACCCAAATGGATAGATTTGTCCAACTATTAGCTTGACTGGGCAGGCGGGGTGGGAGCCACACAGAGACTTGGGAGGTCACTCATTCATCCCAAGGGACACCAGGGCATAGATCAGGAGGCTCCCAGTTCAAGTCCTGGCTAATCCTAAAATGCTTCAAAACTGCTGCACCTATTTATTGGCAAGAGGTTACACCTTCTTTTGGAATTCTTTGGGCAGCCTCTGAAGGGAGGACGCCTGCCACAGTTCTGTTGTCCCTGGGGGATCTGCCCAGAGGTGAACTTGCCAATAATAGTATATTTCAAAATGAGAGGGCTGGATCCAGAAGCAGGTTTCTGAAATTTCACATAAATGTGCCAATATTTGTCCCCCTAGTTGCTCCAGAAGAATTGTTAAAATTTAAGCAGACATGAAATCAAGATAAGACCTATCCAGTACTGTGATAACATCAGCAGCTGTTAAAGTTATTGGGTTATTTTGTATTTAAGAACAGACCCTGTCTGATGGTAGGCAAGCCAGTGCAGAAGATATCACTCTATATACAGAAACGTTCTTTGTGAAAGGACACAATAGAACAGAAGTATTCATTTTAATTGCAAAAATTACAGTGCTATCTGTTGTAAACACTGTTATCGGCTTATCAGTTTCCAAAGTATTTTAAAGTCCTAATATTAACTGTGTAGGACTCAACGTCTTTGTTTGCAAATGCATTCATGGGCTGGAATTGTTCTGTTGAAAACTGGGGGCGTATAAAGACATACACAGGGACAGCAGTCAGGTTGCTGTGGAGCTGCACTCAATTTGCTTTGGCCAAGCCCACAATGATTCCTGCAGGACTTGGCTTAGGAAAAAAACAATGCAGCTCATTTCCAACAGAAGGTAGCTTGGCTCAGCACAGATTGGAGTGCCTTTGTGACATCCGAACATGACCCAAAAAAATTTTTAAGACCCCAAACAAATGTTTAATAAGATAAATTTGCAAGAAGCATATATAAAAAGGTTGATGCACAGAGTTAGAAACTCATATAAGCAAGGGGCCAAATGGTTCCTTAAACCAAGGTTACAGTTGGCAAAGCAGAATGTCTAGTTGCCATTTTGGGGCAAGACGGCTCTAAAGTCTAATTTTTCAAATGATGAACTGACTCAGATTGATTATCAGTTAAACATCTGGCTAGTTCAGGTGACAACCTTGAGCTGGGTTAAAAACTTTGAAAACTTAAAGAAGAAAAGTGACTTTCCAGGGACAATTCTGGATGGCTTTGTTTGATTACATTTATGTTTTGCTTGTTTGGTTTTTCACTTCCGTTTTGTTATATTTGTAAGCTGCCTTGATCGTCTTATGGTGGAAATGTAAGATACAAATTCCACAAACAAATGTGTCACTTCACAGCAGAGGATGGTCTCTGGTTACACACAGTGCTATTTTTCTAGAGAGAGAAAAGAGGTTCCTAGCTTGAAAAAGAGACATTGCGCATACCTTTGTAAACCAAGAAAAGTTTAATAATAATATCCGATTGCAGGATATTATTGTCTTATAAAGACAATGGCGCCCACATGAGAAGTGCCAGAACTGAGTTCCAGCTGGAAAAAGCCCTGGTTACGTGACTTTTCAGGGTAGAGTCTATTTCGGCATGGTTAAGGCTTGCCCACAAGTGGGGTGCTTCAACTTGTGTCCATGTAAGAGACTTCTTGGATTCTGAACATGCCTGGCCCAAATGGAAGAAAAATGAAAAGGCAGATGTGAGCTCCTAAACTAGAAGTTGGTGTGCCTAGACTGCAGGCCCCTTTAGTTCTTGCAAATGCAGCCAGCTTTGAGGAGGTTTTGTGACCTTTCCCGTCAGCTTTAATATCTGTCAGTGACACCTATGTAACAATGGCAGGAATTAAAGGCGGTCTCAGTGTCTGGTTGCTTATGCCAGGATCTCTATCAGCATGGATTTGTCCATTGTGCACACGCAGAGAGCTGATAGTCCCCTTTCTTTCAGAGAGGCTGACACTGACCTAATGCCCTGATCCTACATAAACCAACAGGGAAGATATTTAGCCAGCGGACGCCTTGTCTGCATTGAAGTCAATGAAAGCAGGAATGTTAAGCAGCTGTGTAATTTTCTTTGTATGATTGGAATCTGATTAGACAAGTCGGAGTGGGAGAAAAAAACAAAGTTGCATTGAGAAGGCTAATTTATGCAGCCGAGGCTCACGCACACACCAAGAGTTATGATCTCCATGGAATAGAGTCGTTGTTGCGACTCGCTTCTGTGGCGTTTTGGTGCCTGCGCTTTTGTCATTTCTAGACATGCGTAATGTTAGAAACAGCACAAACAGGGGACCCCAGAGGGAAGCGATCTCAGTATTGCCTGCAGTGCAGAGAAAAGATATATTTCAGGCTGTGAGTATGCTTCGATTCTGCAAGTGTGTGTTTATGGGGTGGGGGGAGAGAACGAAATGGAATGTGAAATTGGAAGCAGACTTTTGTCCAAAGCCATCCTTGTGTGTGTGGAAGGCAACTTCCACTCACAGGAGAGCTGTTTTACATAGATTCATAGAATTGTGGAGTTGGAAGAGACCCTGAGAATTATCTAGTCCAATCCCCTGCAAAACGGGAATCTCAAAATGCTGTGCTACAACATTGCCTGAGAAAAATTGACCTTGATCCAAAGAGTTCTTCCACTTACAGTACATACCTCTGAAATGGTTAGCGATGGGGATGCATCTCCCAGGTTCCCCGTTCCATTTCAGAGGATCTCCTTCTGGTCCCTCCAACACCCGATATAAGGCAAATGGGTCCCCAAGGAAAGTAGGGGAGCATCCTCCCCTGGCCCACGGAGTGGTAGACCTGCTCACCAAGTCGCTTTTCCTGGCTGCTGCTGCTGCTCTTCTTCCTCCTCCTCCTCCTCCTCTTCTTCTTCTTCTTCTTCTTCTTCTTCTTCTTCTTCTTCTTCTTCAAGTTAGAGCAACTTGGTTTGAAACCAGAGCTTAAGGCACCAGATAGCTAAAAATACATAGCAATGACTCGGGGAATTCTGAGATCCATGTCCAGCTCTTTCAGGGTGGGCTTACACCACCACTCCTAGAGATGAAGAAAGTCTGTATGCCCCCCCCCCACCCCTGATTGGTAGATCCCAGCGATACAATGCAATGGCATCAGGGCTGCGTGAACAGTGTGCTGCCACCAATTTCACACCTGCCACATTTAAAATACAGTTTTAAATATGCTTAAATCAGGTTTGTAAGTTAGAGTTTGACAGATTTGGGGAAGTTCTTTTCACATTTTAAACTCTTCTTCCTGTATAGAAATGCCTCCTTGGTCTAAAGGCCTCTTGACTCAGCATTGCTCCCTTTCATGCCCTTTCTCCCATGAGCATTTACAGCAAGGCCACTTTCTCTACTTTCCCTCTTTCTGGTCTCCACAGGGTGAAACTTTTAAGGTCAATTTCCCCTGTGTCATTCTTCATCAAAACGTTAGCATGTGCACCAGTGCAGACACCCGCCCTTTTGAAGAATGGTGCCAGCAGAGAGAGAGAGAGAGAATGTCGGAGAGGGTGAGAATCTACACTGGTGAAATGGACAAAATTTCTGCTTCACTTGACTATTTGTGTGTTCATGTTGAATCCCAAAGGGGAAGAGTTAAACATTGTCAGATTGAGACTTCTATCTCAGGGTCTTTGGGCCCCATGTTGGGCAAAAGATTCCTGTAAAAAAATGATTTAAATCAAGTCTTACTGACTAGTGATTTAAATCAATTTGATTTAAATCAAATCCATCCTGCTAGATGAACCTTGGGGGTCCCTTCTAACTCTACAGTTTTATGATTCTCTGACGGCGTTGCCTACAGTTCTAGCCTCAGGCAGCTGAACTGCCAAGGGAGGCGAGGGAGTGTCTTCACCTGCAGGAAGCAGAGTTGTGGTGGTGATGTTTGAAGAAGGAAAAAGCAACAATTCATAGTAACTGAAGTGGAGAAAGATTCCAAAGTCCTCCTTATCTTGCTAATTGCGTCTGCTCCTTTTGGTCTCTTGTCCCCCTCGTGTCTTTAAATGGCTTCCTGAGTTGAGGTTTCTTTGGTCTCACTCCCTCATTGCAGGGCTGCACTAGAGTACTAGGTTGTTACATTATTCTGAATGCTATTGTGTTGCTTCAAGGGAAGAGATTTTCATCTCTCTAGGCTTTTGTGTAGCTTGATTGCAGTGCGGAAGGGCACTAGTGGCCAGCTGAGAATGACAGGTTGGAGGCTGGAAAAAATGGTTAAATAGTGTGAATGTAGCTAATAGAAGAGAGGGAATCTGTGATTTGTTCGCCTTAGGGCAACCCAGTGCTCTTTTGCAGATGAAGAGGGTTGTTTGGAGATACACCTGCTGAAGATACTGCTTTACAGTGCAGTTCTATGACTTCATTGGGGTTTACTTCCCGCGGAAGTGTGTCCAGAATGCCTGAGCATTGCCCTTAGTCTTGCACTGTGTCAGCCTGTTCCACATCTCTCCAGCTGGGAGAGAGGGGTCCTCAGGCGATGCTAAGGCCTTGACTGGCGGGGTTTGTGGGACCTCGATGGGGCCAGGTGTGCTCTGCTGTGCTGCAGCATAAGAGGCAATTGGAAAGTGTCTTCTATAGGCTTTCAGTTTCTTCATTGACTATTCTTTTTACTGCAGATGTCTTTGTGAAGACACACTGATTTTCCTTGTGTCAAAATATCATTAAGAACCTGATGATTAAGGGAGCAATTAGCACATCTTTTTCATGGAAGATGAATGTTAGAGATCCCTGTGGTGCTAAACTATCTGTGTTTATACTGAATCCATTCATTTCTTTAAAAAGCTTGTTGGTGTCAGGATTTAATTAACCACACGTGAATGAATTCCTGAGAGCCATTAATAAGCAGTGTAAAGCTGTTTTCTTGGGAGACGGCCGCTTCCATTTTATGACATTTACCTTTCTACACATATGATAAATGGGTCGCCCAGCACTGGCTTTTCTGCTGGCCCCGCACTCTGAGGCCCAGGCAGGAGCCATCTTCCGTATATGCCTCCCTGTGGCTACTTTGGTTTGATTTCTGGTTTCATCATGGCCATATTTAAGGACAGATGAGTCCTTTTATACGCAGGCAAAGATAATGGTCTATGCACCCTTTATCAAGTAAGCATCCCCTTCCCATTATGCTTTATTAATTTCAGTACAAACTTGGCAACCAGTATAATTAGTTTTAAACAAATTATCATGCATACATGTTTTTAATTCCCATTTAATTGATGCATCACAAGTGCTGAATTTATTAGTGCAGTCACTATTTTAATCAGACCCAAACATTAATAGTGCTTTCCATGTGTTTACATATTCTGCTACATTTGCTTACTGCACTCACACATTTTTGTATATGGTGAAGGGGCATTTAGATCTGCATTCCCCAACCTGGCACCTTCCAGATGTTTTGGACTATCACTTTTATTAGCCCCTTTCAGCATTGCCTGTGGTTCAGAATCTGAGCTGCAGTGCAAAACATCTGGAGGGCCCCAGGACGGGGAACATTGATAATCATATCTTCTAGACTTCCAGATAGCTGTGAAATGGTGGATGGACCGCGAATTTGACAGCTCTGTCAAACTCGGACTCTGCAGAGGATCGGGGGAAGCTCTGAGGCAAAGTGTATCCCCCCAAAAGCCTCAAAAAGGTGTTTGAGGTGTCAAGGGATCCTGCAGACCGCAAACGGCAGCTCGGTAGCTCTGGTCTCTGCCCCTGTACCAAAAGGTGTGGGAAGGGGGGGGGGAGCCGAGCAAAAAGCCAGTGGTTTAGGCACCAGCGCGACTCTGCAGAGCGAAGCCTCTGAACCGCCAGCAGCAGACTATCATTCCAAATAACGCCAAGCCAAATTACAAAGGTGAGGAGAACAATCTCTCAATAATACTTTTAATTTAATTAATCCAGCAAAAAACAGGAGGCTAAAAAGGAAGTCTACTCCTGTCTGTGGGTATTTTATATCACATGAGAACCTTTACAAGTGGAAAAAACTGTGGATTAATTTTTGGAGTTAAAGCCAGCTAATGGACAAGGAATCTACATAGCTTTTAAAATACCAATCTGGATATTTTATGGATTTTTAAAACTTTTAACTTGAATTAAATTTGACCTGAACTTGAGGCTGTATTTAAACTTGACCTTGACCTGTGATTATAGTTACACCAGTATTGAACTTGGACATATATATTTGATTTTTAGAACAAACCTGGTGGAATTAATTGACTCTGATTAATTTGGGAAGTTATTAATACTTTCATATTCAAAGAAGCTTGAGATATTGGAGAAAACAACTGAGACTAAACATTGTGTCAAGTTTCAAGAATAAAAAAGTGGAACATAGCTATATTCTGGCAAAATTACTTTGGATTATTATAGAATTAAAACTATATTGAAATACCTAAATTTATTTCTACTGGACATTGAAGCAACAACAAGTGGAACTAACTCCTTGGTTTATTTTTTATTTTATTTTTTAAATCAACTGGAATTGAGATAAACTCTACTGTTGGATTACATTATTTTATACACAGTCATACCTTGGGTTAAATATGCTTTAGGTTGAGCGTTTTCAGGTTATGCTCCGCGGCGACCCGGAAGTAACGGAACACGTTACTTCCGGGTTTCGCCACTTGTGCATGTGCAGGCGCTCAAAATGACGTTACGCGCATGCGCGGAAGCGGCGAATCGTGGCATGCGCAGTCGCGGGTTGCATTCTACTCAGGATGCGAACGGGGCTCCGGAACGGATCCCGTTCGCATCCAGAGGTACCACTGTACTAAATAGCTCTGTGTGAAAAGACTGCTACTTACGCATCTCTTCCTCTTCTTGATTTATTCTCTCTACATATCATACTTTCATATTACTTTATTCCTTATATCTTTAAAATAAGACAAAGTATATATGTATGTAAAGCTTTTATTTCTTTTAAATTTTGATTTGTAAATCATTTATAGTACTCGGGCTAAGAACCTGGGGTTGGTAAAGGGGCTAGAACAAAGAGAAACTAGCAAAAAGCTGTACAGTAGTTTTCCAGCCTCCATGGAAACACCTTGACAAAGTGTTGATAAGGCCAAACAGCTTGGCACTTGGTGGTAGAGGCTATTTGTTTTGAAACTTACTGTTAAGGGAGAATAGGAAATTGAAAGGAAGTGGTAAAGTTTGAGAAATTATTGGTGTAGAATTTAAGAGTAGGAATGGCAGCAAAGAAAGTCCTAACGCCAACACCAAGCAGAAAAGCCTACTTGCAAGAAGATACTAGATCTGAACTTGCTGATCTTTTTTTTCAGAATTTAAAATGAAATAGGCAAGGCTTTAAAAGAAACTGTAGGCGCATTAGCTACCTAAATTGAAAAAAACCAAAGACGGTCCTAGAGGTGATGGGACAAATGAAGGAATTAAATGTGAGAACTACGAAAGTTTAAACTGTGCTAAAAAGGGTAGAAGAGAAAACTAAACGAATGCAGGAAGAGGTGAAAGGTGTGAAAAGAAAACAGGAAAAACTAAAGGTAGATGTGGACAGAGTCTCCACATCTCAGGGATTGGCGTGGGATACTTTGGTGGTTGAGGTGAAACAGAAAGAACAGGTGAGCCGTCTGAGAGGAGTACCAGAAGAAGGTAAGCAGGATTTAAAAGAATATTTAATTGAGGATTTAGCAACCTGGTTGGAAATTGACAAAGAAATCCTGGGCAATTCAATGGACAGGATTTTTAGAATTAGATCTAAATTGGCAAAGAAGATGCCAGGGGATTGCCTGGTATTTTAAAATTCTGGATCCATTAAAGACAGAATTTTTCAGACCAATTATAGTAAGAGACTTCAGATTGAAGGCCAAAATATCATTTTTCATAAATACATTCCTGCTTGCCTTCTCAAGAAATGCATTCATTATAAAATCCTAACTGATGCTTTAAGAAGAAATAACACACGGTACAGATGGGAGTTTCCAGAAGGACTCTACATATAAAGAGGAAAAGTTCAGATTTAGAGACGCAGTTGAAGCTGATAAATTTTGGAGGAGATATAACAAAGAATTAGGAGGAGTTGAACCTTTATTAGAGGGAGCAGTAGGAGGGCAGGAGTAAGAAATATCAGATAATAGCACAGAAGAAGAAGAGAAAGGGAGTAAAAAGAAAAAGAAAAAGAAAAAGAAAAAAGGTAAAAAGAAAAGACAAGACTGTAATAACTAAACTAAATATGGCTGACTTGAGGATATTAAACTGGAATGTAAATGGATTAAACAATAAAAGAAAAAGGAACAGAATTGAACATTTAATAGTAAGCGATATCCATGAAAAAATTAAATATGAAAACTAATTGGGCAACATATAGAGAGCTGTTAACGGAAATTGATAATCAACTAAAATTGAAGGAATTTCAAGAAATACAAGGGAAGGTAACAGATTGGTTACAATTTTTTCAGTTAAATGAAGTATTTAAAAATGTTAAAAAGAAAGGATTCCCCTATGAAATTTCAAATTTCCAGTGAGAAATAATAGAAAATGATAATAAATTATTATCAGAAATGTATGATGTATTGTTGGAATGGGAAACTAAGGATGAAGAGGTCACGTGTGTTATGATAAAGCGGGCAATAGATGTGGGACATAATATTCAAATGGCAGATTGGGAAAGACTATGGAAGAACGATATAAAATTTACAGCCTGTGCTTTACTTAAGGAGAATTTTATGAAAATGATGTATAGGTGGTATTTAACACCGGTTAAATTGGCAAAAATGTACAAAACAAGGGAAAATAAGTGTTGGAAATGTAAAGAAGTGGAAGATAAGTTTTGTCATATGTGGTGGCAATGTAAGGTTATCTAAAAAAATTGGAAATGAAATATAACAAACTGGGGAAAAAAGGTTTAAAATAATCTTTGTTAAAAAAACCAGAAACTTTTCTATTAGGAATTACAGGAATGGATCTACCTTAAGAGTACAATAATTTGTTCATGTATGCAACAACGGCTGCTCAAATATTGCTAGCCCAACACTGGAAAGAAGACAAAGTCCCCACTAAGGAAGATTGCCAAATTAAGTTAATGGAATATGAGGAAGTTAATGGAATATGTGGCTAAACTAACTGGGAAACTAAGAAATCAAGACAATAACAAATATAAAAAAGAATGGGAAATGTTTATTGCATATTTATAAAAGCATTGCAAGGAAGTGAATGCATTAGCAGGATTTTTAAAACACTTGTAATGTTATGGATAATGTTTCAATTTGGAGGTAATTAGAAATAAAGACTTTATTGACATGCATAAATGAAGATAATACAAAGGAACCAGGGGAGGGAAATCGGGGGTTTTTTCTTCTTCAAATAATCCCATAATGTGGATTTAATATTAAGTGTGTACACAGTTGTTTTAAATGTTTTATCTTATGTCTTATGTTTTTCTTTAATGTGATGATTTTATTTATTGTGAAAATTAATAAAAATATTATTTTAAAAAAGATAACCACATCTTCTAGAACTGCTTGCTTCTTGTATGAGTATTTGATCAGAAGTAGGATAGATTGTTCTGGTGCATTGCTACCCTCCCTATCCATATACAGCTGGGTTTATGTGTCTCGTCTCAGAACCTTTTCACGCCATGTTATCCCAGAGCACAAGGAATCCTGCAAGGGAGTTTTCTGGAGGACTATCCCTGCAGCAGCAAGAGGGGAGAAGGAAAGGTAGTATGCTCTGTGAGCTTGCATTCTGCTCCTCCAATGTGGCCTACAATCCCCATTATTTTGTTTCAGAGTTAATTTTTAGCTCTCAATAACAATCCCATATCTGTTCTACAGTTTGTTGTTGTTTAGTCGTGTCCGATTCTTCATGACCCGATGGACCAGAGCACGCCAGGCACTCCTGTCTTCCACTGCCTCCCGCAGTTTGGTCAGACTCATGTTTGTGGCTTCGAGAACACTGCCCAACCATCTCGTTCTCTGTCGTCCCCTTCTCCTTGTGCCCTCCATCTTTCCCAACATCAGGGTCTTTTCCAGGGAGTCTTCTCTTCTCATGAGGTGGCCAAAGTATTGGAGCCTCAGCTTGACGATCTGTCCTTCCAGTGAGCACTCAGGGCTGATTTCCTTAAGAATGGATAGGTTTGATCTTCTTGCAGTCCAAGGGAACCTCAAGAGTCTCCTCCAGCACCATAATTCAAAAGCATCAATTGTTCGGCGATCAGCCTTCTTTATGGTCCAGCTCTCACTTCCATACATCACTACTGGGAAAACCATACTTTTAACTATACGGACCTTTGTCGGCAAGGTGATGTCTCTGCTTTTTAAGATGCTGTCTAGGTTTGTCATTGCTTTTCTCCCAAGAAGCAGGCGTCTTTTAATTTCGTGGCTGCTGTCACCATCTGCAGTGATCATGGAGCCCAAGAAAGTAAAATCTCTCACTGCCTCCATTTCTTCCCCTTCTATTTGCCAGGAGGTGATGGGCCCAGTGGCCATGATCTTCGTTTTTTTGATGTTGAGCTTCAGACCATATTTTGCGCTCTCCTCTTTCACCCTCATTAAAAGGTTCTTTAATTCCTCCTCACTTTCTGCCATCAAGGTTGTGTCACCTGCATATCTGAGGTGGTTGATATTTCTTCCGGCAATCTTAATTCCAGTTTGGGATTCATCCAGTCCAGCCTTTCGCCTGATGAATTCTGCATATAAGTTAAATAAGCAGGGAGACAATATACAGCCTTGTCGTACTCCTTTCCCAATTTTGAACCAATCAGTTGTTCCCTATCCAGTTCTAACTGTAGCTACTTGTCCCACACAGAGATTTCTCAGGAGACAGATGAAGTGTTACAGTTAGTGCACCCAAATGCTAAGAATTAGATTTGGTGTTGGGGACTTTTGTTTTACTTCTACCAAGTCTTTAATTATTCTCAGGACTCCTGAATTCATCAGGAAATGAATGATACAGTTCATTTCTCCTGAGCTTATTGTCATATGAAGCAATGTGTATATACACAGTACAGTGCAGTAAGTAGAGTTATTTGTTGGGATAATCTAGGGCACGGGTGTCAAACACAAGGCCCGCGGGCCGAATCCGGCCCGCCAGACCTCGTCATGTGGCCCATGTAGCCGCCGCCGGCCGCCAGCCTTCACCTTTTATTCTCGCTTTTTTTTTTTTACACAAGAAAGCCGCCTCTTCAGCGTATGCGTGGCAGCCTACAAGCCAGAGAACGTCTGCCCTGTAGCGGCGCCGGCCGTTCTACACAGGAAACCTCCACTTTACATGTCCTTTACATAGTCCTACAGATACAACCGGCCCTTTGAGGGTGACCAAACTGCTGATGCGGCCCCTGATGAATTTGAGTTTGACACCCCTGATCTAGGGGATATATATCTGTCAGTAACATTAGAAAAGCAGTGAAATCACCATGCCTCTTTTTCAGCGTAAAGCTCCACAAAGGTTAACTTTTTGCAGTCGTATGTCTGAACCAATAATGAATCTATGCTGGGAATGGTTTTAACACTTCCGTATACAAAAGCATTCTTCTACATGTGTGTTATTTTTAATATTGTGGTAACATGAAACAGGGCAGGGCGGTAAGTTGAGACCGCAACCTGTTACATGCATTTTAACATTTGAAGACAGGCTGGCATCAAACAGCTTAATGGAATTTGGAAATGTAGGATGGCTTAAGATCTCAGGCTGGAGGAAAACCCGAGCGCCTGGTCTCCCTGGCACCCCAAAATTTGCAGCTTGTGCATTAAAAAAAAAAATCTGCTTATTCTCCAGCTTGTAATCCTCCCCCCCCCAAAAAAGTGAGTGGGCACTTAGGAATTGGAAATGCTTTTCCAAGCTGGACTCAGCCACTTCAGCTCAAATTAATGGCAATTAAAAGAAGGCTATTGGCTGAGCAAGATAAACGAATCGCAAATACTGCACTGAAAGGAGGTGGCTTGTTGGTTTTTAAAAACTATTTTCAGGGCTGTCAGAGGCTACTAGCCAGGATGGCTGTGTTCTCCTTGTCAGAGGCAGTGTGCCCATCTGTACCCAGGGGCTGGAAATCAAAAGTGAGGGGAGAGCAGTTGCCCTCAGGTCCTGTTTTGGTCTTTCCATAGCGAACTGGTTGGCCACCGGGAGAAGAGAATGCTGGGGCCGATGGGCCTTGGGTCGGATCCAGCAGGGCTCTTCCTATGCTTTTTTTAATTGTTGTTGTTGTTTAGTCGTTTAGTCGTGTCCGACTCTTCGTGACCCCATGGACCAGAGCACGCCAGGCACCTCTGTCCTCCACTACCTCCCGCAGTTTGGTCAAACTCATGCTGGTAACCTCGAAAACACTATCCAACCATCTCGTCCTCTGTCGTCCCCTTCTCCTTGTGCCCTCCATCTTTCCCAGCATCAGTGTCTTCTCCAGGGAGTCTTCTCTTCTCATGAGGTGGCCAAAGTACTGGAGCCTCAGCTTCACGATCTGTCCTTCCAGTGAGCACTCAGGGCTGATTTCATTAAGAATGGATGCGTTTGATCTTCTTGTAGTCCATGGGACTCTCAAGAGTCTTCTCCAGCACCATAATTCAAAAGCATCAATTGTTCGGCGATCAGCCTTCTTTATGGTCCAGCTCTCACTTCCATACATCACTACTGGGAAAACCATGGCTTTAACTATACGGACCTTTGTTGGCAAGGTGACGTCTCTACTTCTCAAGATGCTGTCTAGGCCTGTCATTGCCCTTCTCCCAAGAAGCAGGCGTCTTTTAATTTCGTGGCTGCTGTCACCATCTGCAGTGATCATGGAGCCCAAGAAAGTAAAATCTCTCACTGCCTCCATTTCTTCCCCTTCTATTTGCCAGGAGGTGATGGGACCAGTGGCCATGATCTTCGTTTTTTTGATGTTGAGCCTCAGACCATATTTTGCGCTCTCCTCTTTCACCCTCATTAAAAGGTTCTTTAATTCCTCCTCACTTTCTGCCATCAAGGTTGTGTCATCTGCATATCTGAGGTTGTTGATATTTCTTCCGGCAATCTTAATTCCAGCTTGGGATTCATCCAGCCCAGCCTTTCGCATGATGTATTCTGCATATAAATTAAATAAGCAGGGAGATAAAATACAGCCTTGTCGTACTCCTTTCCCAATTTTGAACCAATCAGTTGTTCCATATCCAGTTCTAACTGTAGCTTCTTGTCCCACATAGAGATTTCTCAGGAGACAGATGAGGTGATCAGGCACTCCCATTTCTTTAAGAACTTGCCATAGTTTGCTGTGGTCGACACAGTCAAAGGCTTTTGCATAGTCAATGAAGCAGAAGTAGATGTCTTTCTGGAACTCTCTAGCTTTCTCCATAATCCAGCGCATGTTTGCAATTTGGTCTCTGGTTCCTCTGCCTCTTCTAAATCCAGCTTGCACTTCTGGGAGTTCTCGATCCACATACTGTTTGAGCCTTCCTTGTAGAATTTTAAGCATAACCTTGCTAGCATGTGAAATGAGTGCAATTGTGCGGTAGTTGGAGCATTCTTTGGCACTGCCCTTCTTTGGGATTGGGATGTAGACTGATCTTCTCCAATCTTCTGGCCACTGCTGAGTTTTCCAAATTTGCTGGCATATTGAGTGTAGCACCTTAACAGCATCATCTTTTAAAATTTTAAATAGTTCAGCTGGAATACCATCACTTCCACTGGCCTTGTTATTTGCAGTGCTGTCTAAGGCCCATTTGACTTCACTTTCCAGGATGTCTGGCTCAAGGTCAGCAACCACACTACCTGGGGTGTACGAGACATCCATATCTTTCTGGTATAATTCCTCTGTGTATTCTTGCCACCTCTTCTTGATGTCTTCTGCTTCTGTTAGGTCCTTACCACTTTTGTCCTTTATTATGGTAATCTTTGTACGAAATGTTCCTTTCATATCTCCAATTTTCTTGAACAGATCTCTGGTTCTTCCCATTCTGTTGTTTTCCTCTATTTGTTTGCATTGCTCGTTTAAGAAGGCCTTCTTGTCTCTCCTTGCTATTCTTTGGAAATCTGCATTCAATTTCCTGTATCTTTCACTATCTCCCTCGCATTTTGCTTGCCTTCTCTCCTCCACTATTTGTAAGGCCTCGTTGGACAGCCACTTTGCTTTCTTGCATTTCCTTTTCATTGGGATGTTTTTTTTAATTATTATTTTTTAATTATTATTCCTTAAATAAAACTTACTACACAAAACATGTGATGCATGTCTAAGTTAAATGCTTTCATGATTTCAGTGGGAAAACGTGCTTAAATCCCCCCCCCCCACTTAAAGCTGTGGGATTTTAAGAGTTTTGGAACTTTGGGTGGCTTCCACTAATGATATCTGCGGAGAAAGAAACCATGGGTTATATAAATGGCATCATTAAAATGAGGAAATATCAGGGAATGTTAAAAGAGAGGAAGAGGAAAGCTTGTGGGGCAGGATGAAGTAAAAGCCTTGCATAAATGGACTAATGTATACGCTATGGAAATGATGCAGCCAATATTGAGCACTTTTCTCCTCTATGCATTTCAGGAGGAGAATTAAACAGCAGCTTAATTCTGTTCCGGAGCAATCAGTGGGACCTGAAAACGGCTTACATTTGCCTGGATAGTGCGTGCCCTATATAATGTCAGCTTGTATACATTTTATAGTCTTGAGAGTTTCTGTAACAGTTATTGGCATTTGATAACCCTTCTATTTTGTTAACTCAGCATCTTTACAATGTGATCTCCACCCCCCCTTAAACTTTAAATCCTGACAATACTGTAGTTAACAGGATGTTGCAAGCACACTTCCGTTAACAACACTGCTGCCAAAATCATTATTTGTGTGCTGGCGGGGAGTTCTCGATGCTGCCCAGGAATTTGTAGAAACCCCCAAATACTGTGATTTGTGAATTCGGACCCATCATACCAAAGTCATCCTTTAGTCCACCATCCTGATTCAAAATGGTTCCTGGCATCCAAACATCAAAGAAGAGGGCCACCCGCCTTTGGAAATCCTCCTGCTAAGTTTGGCGATGGTATCTAGCCTGTGCCAGGAAAGGAGACAAAGCCATACCAAAAGCACATTTCAATCCACTATCTTGATTCAAAATGGCAACTGGCACCCAAATGTCAACAAAGACCACTACCTCCACCTTGGGAACATTTTGTGCCACCTCAAGAGGTGCCAAACCAATAGAGAACAGATGGGCAGACAGAAAGACATATAGTAGATGATAGCTTTTTCATGCTGTTCCTTCAAAGAGCTCAGTACAACATGCATGATTCCTTTCCAAAGTTCTCCTCACAACAACCCTGTGCGCCCAGTGAGCTTCATGACTGAATCAGGATTTGAACCCTGATCTCCCAGACCCTGGCTACTGCTGCTTGTGCTCATCACTATAAAGCTTGTGCCTGAGTGTATTCCGCATGTTCCTGAGTTGTGGAGAGGGCCCAGTTTTGCAACTGAAATATCAGAAATGCATATGAGCAAACTGAATCTTGGCTCAGCTGTAGACCTCTCCCATACTTCAGGCAAACTGTTTGCTATAAAACTTTTTCTTTTCTTTTTCTGGCAACATGGTGTGGGTTTATCTCTTCATTTGCTTCTTGATCTTTTAACAGTGAATTGCTTTTGGAATTTGTGTATCAGGATTCGTAGTAGTGTTTATTTTTAAAGACATTTAACCCCCTGAACCCCAGTGGCCTCTAGGTTGACTTGCAACTTTGCATAAATAGCATCACATAGATCAAAACAAACAATATAAATTGACTACAGAACACCCCAGTATTAGGGCAGCTCCAAATGAAACGGTGCCAAAAGCTTGAGAGAATCCTCTTTCCAGAGAGAAAGATGTCAGCTAGCACAGGGTTGGTGCTCAGCATCCATTTATGATATTTTGAATCACAATGAGCTTGTATTGAATTGTATTAATTGCTTGATGAATTCGTTTGGGGTTGTTTGCTTTATTTGCTGTTGTGTTTTTGATATGCTTTTAGTGATGGTAATGTTTACCTACTTTTAACGTTTACTAAATTTGAATATTATTGTTGTTGAGCTGCTTTCAGCTCAGCGCTGTTCCTGCAAAAGTAGAAAATGAAAACGGAAATCATGAATGACACCCTTTCCAGCCAATGCCTAAAGGAAGGTGAAGTAGGCGAGTGCATCTGGAGGTGGGGGGTGGCTTCCCTCGGCAGAATGCCACAGGGCCCTGACCATTCTCTCCATGCACAGCAGACAGATATGGGGAAGGATGGTCCTACAGATACTTGGATCCCAGGTCATTTAGGGCTTTGTGGGTTGAAAGCAGGCCTGCCAATTAATTGTGCTTGGAAACAAGCTGCAAGCCAGTGAGGATTTATTTCTGTCTTGGTGAAATATTCCACACAGTGAATTGCAAAGAAGTGGTTTTCAAATAAATGTTAGGAAGGTCTTCCTGATGGCGCAGCTGTTGGATAATGAAATAGACTGCCTCGACCAGGAAGGAATCCCCTTTGTTAGAGGTTTTTAAGCAGAGTCTCGATGGCCTCCCATTTTGGATGATGTAGCGACACATTTGCTGCATCACTTGTTGGTGGGCGGGTTTCATGCCTTTTAAGGTCCTTTCTAGCGCTATGATTTCATGACTCCCAGTTAAAAATTTGGCTCCTGCCTTCCAGTGCTTTCATGGGCTGTTCCAGTGCCAACAAGTTACAGTACTTGGATGTTTCCAAAGGATAACTGTGGCAGGACTATTGTTATCCAGGAGAGGCTGTTACTGGCGTATTAATAGAAGTGGGCAAAATAACGCTGACTTATGTTAGTAACTTAAAGTATTGATGTATGTGGCCCACTGCTTATAGAACAGTGGAACTATTTTCTAAAAGATGCTCCATCTGAGTCAGGAAGCAAAACTGGATCCAACTGGGACCTACAAGTTGCTAGGTCATTAACCCCTCGCTGAACCCAGCTGGGCACTCCTCCTTTGCTAGACACTATTAGCCAAGAAGGGCAAATTTTGGACCATATCCTGCCCATATCTTCAGGCTGCAATAACTGAACCTCTCCCATAAAATGATGACAACAGTGTCTAAGGAAACCTCCTGCAATTGACCTTTATCCAGTATGTGATCTAAGTTGGAAGGGATGTGAGCTATTTTATTGGCAGGGTTTTGCAAATAAGTCACAATGTCCTGCCGAGGGTTTGCGTTGGTGCTTGCTCATCTGTTTCTCATGAACAGATACCTGCAACACAGGTATTTTGTAATGACTTCTATTAAATTGATATTTAGACCTTGTTGTCTGTTCTATAAAATTGAATATATAGTGAATGGGGCAAATTAAAGTGCATCAGTAAAACATTTTAGAAACTAGCCTTATCTGAATTTCAGAGAAGGCATATAAAAATCCTATTGGCCCAAGAAAAGGGAGCAGTGAAATCAAGATAATAAAAATATATTGATCTGTTTTCCTGGAGGAAAACTGTTTTGCAAAACAGAAAGCAAAAGAAGCATGCAGCAGAATGTGTAAGCTTGTCTATTGCATTAGCAACGCTACATTAATTCTATTGATTTATATCTTTAG
This sequence comes from Podarcis raffonei, assembly GCF_027172205.1. NCBI lineage: Eukaryota > Metazoa > Chordata > Lepidosauria > Squamata > Lacertidae > Podarcis > Podarcis raffonei. The sequence continues at coordinate 90,963,406 of NC_070608.1, forward strand.
AAAATACCTTATGATTTCAGATGACTTAATTATTCAATTATTCCAAATTATTCAAGGTGTCTTTTGGAGGGTGAGTTGTGGTTTTTTTTGTTAGTGAGAAACATTTGAGTCTCCCAGAATATTCTGCTGCTGATCTGAATGATTCAGCAAGAAGACTTCAGAGAGGGAACCCAGTTTGACATCGCTCTGCTAAAACATTAGAAAATTTGATTCTGTTCAATGTGGACTTAATTGGGACTCTCAATTTCTTTCCCTCCTAAAAGATGTCAACACTATTAATAGTATGATCCCCTATGACAAGCACCTCCTCCTTGACCTACTCCAGAGGGATTCCATGGCCAATGGGATCAAAAGCCGCAGAAGCATTAAAAATATCTTTTCACTGATGTTATTGGTGGCCTGAAGTTGGTGCCTTTCTCCTTCCCCCGCTGCTTCTGAAGTGGCCTGAAGCCCATTAGAGCTCAGCCACAGAAATCTACCAGCAAGAGTTATTTATTTTGGTATGATTTTGTGATTTTTACATTCTAGTTCAGCAGTGGCCAGCTAGAGCCAAGTAGTTCTAAAATTACTTGTTGCTTCGATTTATTACTTCCCTTGTCACAGAAAGTCTAATTTTAGGAGGGAAGAGGATTTGTTGTGCAAGAGCTCAAAATCCACTTAACTGGGTGAGCTGAATTTGCTGGTATGTGATTGAATCCCACCCCCAAATAGCAACAGTCCAAAAGTGCCAGCAAGCAAGCCTGACTCGGAAACTTTTATCATAGTCACTGAGTATCGCCTAACCTTAGAGGATATTCTTTTGGTTTGAATTTTAGCAATCTTGCAACCTCCCTGTAAGTTTTCAGAACTTATTGAGATGATTTTTTAAAATATGCCTCTGGGGTATGAAAAATGCATGTTCAGTGGAAGCAAATTATCTTCCCTGTCCCCTTTCCCTTGCAAAGATTAAAGTCTCAAAAAGGGGCTGCACAAAATTAATTATAACTAGAGAGGGATAATGGCAAATTTGAAGCAGATTGGGGCAGGTGCATCCATTCCATATTGATTTTGCTCTGCTATTCTTCTAGAACGTAGCTGAGCCATCTGAGAGGAGAGGGGCTCATGGAAGAGCAGGGCAGGAGAGTGCTCCCCCTTGCTTAATAATGGATGTAGTTTTGATGAAACACACTGTCAGGTTGTTGTTTACTGTTTCGGGACAAGACTGGAATTTATGGCTCTAGAAACCCACCCACTAAGCATTCAGTTTCTTTAAAGAAGCTGTTGTGGATGATTTTTGAACTATGCAACTTTTGTTTTGTTGGTTGAAAAGAATGATTTTGTGACTGCAAGCTAACTTTTTGAGTCCTGTGCAAATATATATGCCTTTCTGCCAACTACACCACGCAGTGCAGATTTCATTACTATAGCTGCTTGTAGGAATAACTGCATCCTATTGTACATTTTGCCGGGGGGGGGGGAGTCCAATAAAAAGAAGGAATTATTTCCATTAATTTGTGTAGTTACTTAGTTTTATAGTGCACTTCTCCGTAACAGTCAGAGAAAGGGCAATGTATAGCAAAATAAAATACAACAAAACATAATACAGCCAATTTAAGTCAATTTGTACAAAACTGCTACATAACTAACAGAGTAACAGCATTGTACTGAAAACTGACTTCACTAATCACAACTCTCCACCAATAAAAAGCCTGATGAAAGAGGTGTGTCTGCAACTGTCACCAAAATGTAGAGGCAAGTCACTTCATAGTGGTGGGGCCAACACTCAAAAGGCTTTTTCACGGGGCCCTGCACTGAGCACCATCTGTCATGGATGCTTTGCATTGCAGGGGGTTGGACGAGATGATCCTTGGGCATAGCTGTCAACCTTCCCTTTTTTTTTGCTGGAAATTCCCTTATTCCAGCGCTGCTTCCCACTGCTATCCCAGATTGTTAGATATCCCGTAGACTGTCTCCGGGACAGGGGAGGCTGCTGATCCCTTATTTTCAAATCTGAAAGTTGGCAGCTATGTCCTTGGGTCCCTTCCAGCTCTACAATTCTGTGATTCTAAGAACTGCCAAGAGAACCTCACTTTCAAGCCCCTCATTACAAGCTGCCTCTGCTGAAACTCCCTCTTCTGTACCACAATCAGAAGTGCAAGGGCCCCTATTCTCCTCTGCACCAGGCACCCCAGCTGTGAATGTGATGTCACGTTTCCTATAAATCCTTATTGTCAATCAAGCTTTAAGCATATGTAAACATATTTGCCCATATTATTCCCTTGTACTATTGTATGTTCCTGGCTCCCGCTACTGTTTCCCCACAGAGTTTAGAACGCTGATAGCATTATTTAAATAAAATGTGAGCTGGGGAGTCTTAGGTTAAAATCTCATTTCAGCAATGATATTGTCAGCCATTTTTACAGAAGCCTCTGTCTCTCAGGCTGCATTCTTGTACCTGCTTCCCTGGGAGTGAGCCCCATTGAACCACATGGAACGTGTGTGTGTGTGTGTTTGTGTGTGTGTGTGTGTGTGTGTGTGTGTTTGTGTGTGTACATATTTTATGCTGTCAGCCTTCCACAGCAGTATGGGCACATGACAAGAACTGTGAAAGAGTAAGGCAGTACTGTATTAAAAATGACTGAGATAATGTATATGGATCACATGTTTATATTAGTGCAGACCATTTCCTTTGATATTCTGAGAGCATAAAGGTAAAGGGACCCCTGACCGTTGGGTCCAGTCGTGGATGACTCTGGGGTAAAGCTCATCTCACTTTACTGGCTGAGGGAACCGGTGTTTTGCTGCAGACAGCTTCCGGGTCATGTGGCCAGCATGACTAAGCCACTTCTGGCGAACCAGAGCAGCGCACGGAAACGCCGTTTACCTTCCTGCCGGAGCAGTACCTATTTATATACTTGCACTTTGACGTGCTTTTGAACTGCTAGGTTGGCAGGAGCTGGGACCGAACAACGGGAGCTCACCCCGTCGCAGGGATTCGAACCGCCGACCTTCTGATTGGCAAGTCCTAGGCTCTGTGGTTTAGACTTTTCTCTTTTCTCTTTCTTTCTGGACACTACACCTTTGCAGTGTGACCATTTCCTTAATGCAGCAAATGCACATTTGTTGTGGAATGCTCAGGTGCCTTCTGTTCTAGGGACTGCTGCATTTTACCTACACAAAGGGAGCAGTCCTATACACAATAAGCTGGCATTAAGCAAACCAATGTCAGGTAAGCTGGAGCAAAGTTGCACTAGATCAGTTGGTTAGAGTGTTGTTCTATAGTGCTAAGGTTGTGGGTTCAACCCCATATAAGACAGCTGCATATTCCTGCATTACAGGGGGTTGGACTAGATGATCCTTAGGGTCCCTTCCAACTCTGAAATGAGAAGGTGCCTGTGAGGTGGCCGTTTCTGGTGAGATTTTGAGAGATCTCTCAGATCTTTTGTGAGATCTTGCCGGAAGCCACCACTGTGCCAATCCAGCAGTGGCAGAGGCAGATGGGATGTCCCTGCTTCATGGGATTCTGCCGCTTGAGGCGACAACTTCAGTCTGCCCCGTGGACAGGCTGGAGCCTGCAGACACACAGGCTTGCAGGATAGAGGAGATACACCAGAGCATCTTCCTGAGCAGAGGGTGAGGGAGTTAAGCTGGCATAGCTTGAAGAGTGTTCCTAGGCTGGGAACTTAGTTGTTAAGGTATGTAGGGTAAATTTTCAAAAAAAACCAACCTGCTCCTACTATGGTTAAACTATGTGCTTAAATTAAGACAGAATAGCAGATCCGCTGGATCCTAGTTTGCTCATCCCAGTGGGTGGGATGGCTCCCTTAAACAGTGTCATGGTGTTGCTTAGAAAATACTGATTTCCCTCCCTCTCCCCCCCCCCAGCATGCCATCACACCTAATGTGGCTGCTGCTTGCAAGGGGCTGCAGAAGGGCCTCTGACACCTATTGCAGTCTTCCCGTGACTAATACAAAAGTTGCAAAATAAATAAATAAATTGCAGATAATTTTGTTTCCTGGTTGGAAAACAAATTAATTTCTGCATTGTTTGTGAAATGTGCCAGAGAGTTACTTGTTTCCCAGCAAAGAGAAACAAACCAAAGAGACCCCCTGCTCCATTCTCAGATGTGTTAAATGAATGTTTGCCTGGCCTTTGGCTCCTATTGAAATTAAAGTTGTGTGCAGATTTCATGGTTGCTGTGGATACAGGTAAAACCGTGTTTGGCCGAGGGGGTCTTGCACAAAGCTGCCCTTGTCCTCGTAACTGATGCATGGACACATAATTTAAAAAAAGAGGTGATGTTGTTTATACAGCAGAAACTGGTCTTTTTCCAGCCATGTAAATGCAGGGCGTCAAGAGAGTTTGCAAGGGCCCAAGGAAACTTACATCGCCACCCATACTGTGACTTCTTTGAACACTGGTAGTTCTGGAAACTGACTTCTGAAAGAATAGCCATTTATTCCGCTCCATGGCTGGCTTCTTAGCAGGGTGCCATGACTGAGTTGGACACATTTGACAGTGAATGTGTGCGTTCTGATCTCCTTTTGCCAATTGGCTGTCTTAATCAGAAAGTTTAAAAGCCCCCAGTTTTTTCCATGAAAATACATCAAGGTAATGTTTACAGGGAGCCAGAGTCTGCTGTACAGACTATTAAATAGAGATTCACCTCTTTGCTGGTATGACTAACAATTGCCTCCAAACAAACTGAAAGGGAACTTTTTTGTAAACCGGGAGAATTGTGGTTCTTTGGGGCTATCAGTGACATGTATGACTGACTGACAGATAAGTAAGCTAGTAAAAATTGTTGTGGGCTTTTGTCTTTTGTGGTGCTTCAGGGCTGCATTTATGATCTCAGTTTGGTTTGCCTTGATCTGAATTGTAAGCGAGTGAGCTGGAACCATGTTTGAACTGACCACTTGTGAGCCTGATAAGGACTTGAAACAGGAAGCCTACTTAACTGAACAAGTAAATGAAACTGAAAGTGCAGAAATGATGGAGCAAGGTGCTGTCTTTGAAGAAAATGAAGGAGAAGCAGGAGATGTGCAGGAGTTAAAGGAGAGTTACAATATGAGGCCTGACATGATGATAAAAAAGGACAATAAAAATTGGATGTGGAAAGCCTGGTCTGAATGGGAGATTATAAATCTGCGGAAGGTGAAAGCTGGAGCCTTGGGGACATCTGGATCTGTAAGAAATTTGAAACAAGAGTTGGAGCCCCCCATAGGCTTTGCGTTCAAGTATGGAAGACTGGCTGGAAGCAACAAGGATTCTGCTGGGCCGGAGCCCCTCCGAGACTTGGGGTTTAACATTAAGGACCATCAAAGAGACCGGCAGAAAGGAACTGAGAGAGATAAAAGGGCCTCGGACGTGAGGTCTCCAGGCTAAATAAATAACATAAAGACTGATGGACATTGGTTGGGGACTGGAACCGGGAAAAAGGGCGGGTGGAGGTTGGGAATCCAAAGGGTACATAAGGATAATTTGTTTTTCTTTTCATTTTTAATTAGTGGTAAGGAAATTGGGTAAATCGTGGAAGGGAAATTTTGGTCGACTTTAGGAAAAAGGTTTAAGAACAATTAATGAGGTATAAGTATTGATGTGTGTTTTTAATAAGGTAAAATTGGTTTCTTCTTTTTTAAATTAATTGAAAATAAGATTGTAAAAAATAAATGGAGGAAATGGAAAAAAGAAGCAAAGTAAAATAATGGTATGTTAGAATAAATGTATAAATTAAGGTAAAGAAATAAGTTAAGGACTTGCTGAACTGATAATTTAAATTGGAATACAAGAAGGGGAGGTGTGAGGAGGTCTGAGAAATAAGGTTAAGAACAATAAGTATGAATAATTTTATGTGTTTCTTTTCTATTTTTTCTTTTTTTGTTGTTTAATTTTGTTATGTATTTTTGTATCTTTCTTTTGTTTTGTTTATTTTTTGCTTTTGTTTAATTCTTGAAAATGCTAATAAATATTTAATAAAAAAAAAAAATGAACTGACCACTTGTTCCTGCAGACACACAAACACTGGCGTTTTCAATCCCTAGTGCAAGCCAGGGACTACAACAACTCTGCCAGGTGAGACACCTTCAGACTGTAGAAGAGCACAGGCTGAGTAGCTTGCCTCATGCCACCTAGTGCTTTCATGGCAGAGGCCAGATTCTAACCAGGGACTTCCCGATTGGAGGTCTATCTGTTGCCAGCTCAATAAAACAAATTGGAAAGACAAATCTTTTAGCTTTATTAGCATGAGTTGGAAGACTCCAGTGCCTGAGGAGCGCAGCTACAGAAAAGTGACCCAAAGTTGGAGCATATTCTCTGTTTTCCGAGAAACTCGTTTGAAAACCCCCCAGTAACCAACCACCAGTATAGTCAACTATTTATCGTAAGTGTTTGTTAGCACAGTCTGGTGTAATTGTTCGAGTGGCCGTACTTGAAGAGATCTGGATAGGCAGAGTAAACATTTGGAATGTGGTTGAGAATTGCTGAGTACTTCATACAACAACATTCCACATTTCTAGGGAGCCCATGGAATAATTACTTGCTTTTACTTATATACTGTTCTGTTAGACACAGTTGAAAAAGCAGAATAGCAGGCAGCAGAGAAGATATTTTAATTGGAACACGGAGACCAGTGAAATGGCTCTTAAAGTTTCAACTTGAAACCTAAGAGGATTTTATTTTAATTAAGAACCAGGCTTTGGCAGCAAGAAATGAGATTACTGGTACTGCTTGGAGTCTGAAATACACCAAGGTATTTTATCTACTTAAATAAGATCAACACTTAAGAAAATTCCAGCAAGAAACGCTTGATATGCAAGGAGTGACAAGTGTGTAAAAACAGCGTTAGAAAGGAATTTAAGGTGATGTAGAGCAGGGGTGAGGAACCTGTGTTGTTGAGTCAGCCTGGCCCAAGGGTGAAGGAATTGTGAATTGTGCTTCAACCACATCTGGAGGGCCATGACTTCCATAGCCCGAATGTAGAGCTTTGTCATCTAAAATTCCTGTAATTGTACAAAAAAATATGAAAATTTACCTAATTAGGCCAGGATAAAAGGGCCACCTCCTCTGGCTGAAAACTGGACAAGGGTACACTATGCTGTGTGATGTTTTATCTAGAGTGTGGAATGATTGTCTTCAAGATGTTGGGTGAAAAATCCATTGTCAACTTAGAGGCACAGTGAGAGCAGCATGGAAGGCAAGAGTGGCACAGTTGCCCTCTTTCATTGGTGTGGTGGCTGCAACCTAACAGAACAGCTGGATTCAAAACCTTACAGATGTTCTGCACACCATTCTCCAACCTGGTGCCCTCCAGATGTTTTGAACTACAACACCCACCACACTGTTCTAAAGCTGCTGAGCAGCAAGAAATTGGGATTTCTGGTCTACCAGCGTTTTGGACAGTTCCCAATGGCTGGTGCAATTAAGAGCCTGGTCCAGGCACAGAAATTACCAGATACAGCAGTAAAATTCTAGTAATGTCTTTACATAGCTCCGATACACGTGTAACATTTCTGGCTAACTGTGGAGACAGCAGTGAAAAGCCGAAGGCATCGTAGTAATTTGAGGTGTGCTATCCAAAGACCTTTAAAACCAGGAATAATTGGGGAAATTGTGGTGGATTGATTTTCTCTTTTTGTTGGCTGGTATCGTTCTTACACATCTGAATTAAACGATTGCGTCTAGTCTTTGTTCTCCCCACCTCCTGCAGTCAGTGGAGAGAAGCACCCACAGAGCTCTGGGGTCACACGTCCATCTACATACTGATTTCTGTGATGAAAAGCATTCTGTTTAATTTCTGAGATCATTATAATTGCTAAAGGACGTTTCTGTGCCCTTCAGTTTCCCTTTTCTACTCATGCCTCTTTCTGCTCTTCTTTTTCTCGGGGAACGTAACCCTACCGAGGGTTCTGAAATCCGTCTCATTAGTGCATTTTATTATGAATTCAGCACACCTGAGGTGGCTGTCTTTGTATTCAGGGTCCAGCCTGGAAGGAGGCGAAATTGCCTGCCACCTAGTTATGCTTGCTTGCCCGCCCTTTGAGACTGTGCTTTGTTTGGCAAGTGTTCTCTGTAGATCTGCCTACTGCCTGGACTGGCCTAGACTGACATTTGATTGCTTGGCATGAGAGTGGGCTGGGAAATGATGGGCAAGAATACATTTCAAGCCAGGCTTCAACTAGAAAAGGAGGAGGAGGAGGAGAGGAATGATGGAGTAGGAGCAGGACAGTGGTCACTGGTGCCATGAGGGAAGAGCTTTGGGGTCCTGGGCCCCACTCAGCAAAATGTTAACCCCCCCCACCTCTCTCTCTCGCCATTAAAAGAGTCTGAATAAATAAAATATCTGTCTGTCTGTCTAATTACTTTGGTATCCCACCTTTCCTTCAAGGAGCTCAAGCTGGCATATGTAGTTCTGTCCCCCCACATATTACCCTCAGACAATCCCATGAAGGTGGCCGAAGATTGCCCAGTGAGCTTCACAATTGAGTTGGGAGTTGAACTCTGGTTTCCCAGGTCCTGGTCAGACACTCTAACCACTGCACCACACTATCTCTCAAAGTGAGATAAGCAGTACACATTGCCATCTAAAGAGTTCACATACACCCCAAGCAAAACTGCTGCACCCAGAGCCTAAAATACATATCTGCATCACTGGCAGTGGTACTTGAATCCAGACTTGGTGTGGATGCATCTGGCTTCCAGACCAGGGTCCCTGAGAGGTCAGTTCCTGGGTGCTGAAATGCAGCAGGCAGAATGTCCAAAGGCAAGAGGCAGGCCAGCCGAGAAGCTTCAGCCTGGCCACCACTCGGAGAAACTGGCGGCACATGTGCTTGAAGAGCACTTGGCATCCATCTCGGAGGGCTTAGTAGGCTGCGTCCTCCGCCTTGGAGGCCAAGATCGCTAGTACAGGCCCCAGGGTCCTTGGCAGAATATTGATGTTGGACCCAGGGCCTTGGTCTACTCTGGCTATTTAAATAGGGAATAATGTCAACTACATTGACAAGGAAAGGTGAGATACAGATGTGCTTGATAAAGAAACCAACCTTGTGCCTTTTCTTTAATGAACTGTTTTGGAAAGTTATCATTGTCTGATTGGCTAGTAACAGTGTGCATGTGGGAATGTTAAAGATAGTAGGAAAGGATATATTGAATAAGTATTATCCTTCTTTCACTCATGCTAGTGAAGTGAAGTAGCAGAGCAAATTCCCCTCCATATAGCTGGAAGCTGGTTTGCAGATTTGTTTGAATCTCTTAGTTAAGATTATTTCCTGGTGTCCCCTTTAATTCCTCTTAAAAGAATAAAGGCACAAGAGTCTGAGTAAAGTAACAAAAGTTTACTCACATTTCAGTTCACAATTCGATCCCTGAAAGGCAGGCTTTTCTTAGTAGTTAAGCAATAAACTGTGAGTTCATCTCATATGGAGACAGTGGCGTAGCAAGGTCAGGTGGTACCTGGTGCAGAAAATTTCTTGTCAACCGGCCCCCCCTGGAAATTATTTTTGGACTATAATTCCCATCCTCCCTGACCACTGGTCCTGCTCGCTAGGGATGGTGGGAGTTGCACAAAAACAGCTGAGGTTCTTGTGCCTATTAGAACTGTGTGGCAGGCAGAAATTCAACAGGTTAAGCCCTTTTCTCCCATGGAAATGCAATTATGGGGAAAGCTTCACCTGTTCACATTGGGAAAGCTTCACCTTTCAGGCATTTGTGTGTGTGTGTGTGTGTGTGTGTGTGAGTGAGAGAGAGAGAGAGAGAGAGAGAACCAATTTATTTTTGGGCCCTTCACTCCAACTGAAAAACAGCACAACAATTTGTGTATTATATAGAGCAGATGTTGTGCAAATCCACAACCCCCACCCCCCAGTGATTATAGTAACTTTCCTTTCAATATACTTTTGATTTACAAATGATCCCTGGAGAACGGGGGTGTGGGGGAGCTGGAGGGGAGCCTGGTAGCTGAAAATAGCAATGAGTGGGTGGGAAGGAAATGGACCGTTTTTATAATAATTATTATTTAATCCTGTATGTATTTGATTTGGAGATTGTGCGGTTAATTTTCTGACGCTTAATTAGGGTTGCCATATTCCCTGAAGTCCCCCCCCACATGTCCAGGAAAACCCGAACGTATGGCAGCCCTACCTGAATCCATGTCAGGTGTGCAAGGAAAAAACATGCTAAGATGCCACAATTAAAAATTGAGTGATGTCCAAATAACATCATTTTGTACTTTAAAAATGCTCAGGGTTTTTGTTTGAAATACGCTCTCTTTCCTCCCCCTGAAAGGCTGCCTATTCTCCCCTTGCAGCCCCCCACTCTAATGCAGTTCAGTGTTGGACTGTGTCCCGGGTTCAAATCCCCCCTGGGCCTTGAGGCTCCCTGGGTGTCCCTGGCCAGCCCCCCCCCTCAGCCTGGCCTCCCTCACAGGGTTGCTGTGGGGGTGAAATGAAGAGAGGGAGAACCATAGACAGCACACCATCTCGAGCTCCTAGTGGGAAATGGTGGGAATGAACGTGCAGTAAATGAAGTAAATGCTGCAATTTTGTGTTGCAAGCCGCCCTAAGACCTACAGGTATAGGGCGGGATACAATTTTAATTAATTATAATAAATAAACTAAGAAGGACACCATCCGCATTGCAATACACGAAATGGTTTCTGATGCTTCCAGCGACCACAGAAACACCTCCCGCCCCCAGCCCAGCTTCTGCATCTGGAGGGGGGCAGCAGGAGCAGCCCCTCTTCCTCTCTGCAAAGCGGGACGGGAGGGGGCCCCAGGAGGGCAGCAGTGATGGGCAGGGAGGGGAGAAAGTGCTGGGTCAACCCTACGCCCCCCATTTTGGATTCTTCTGGGGGGTCCGTTTCCCATGACGCCCCCTCCCCAATTCTGGACTCACCACGCCGGCTTCCAGGCAGAATGAAAGGCACACCCACCGACCCCGCTTCCTTCCTCTCCCTTTCCCACTCACCTGCCTCCTTCCCATCCTCTCCCCTGCCTGCCTGCCTCCTCCAGCCGAGAGGGCCACACGCATCCCACCCGCGACTCCCAAACCTTCCCCGCCTCCCGAACTGCCAAGAAGGCCGCTGGCAAAGCGGCGCAGCTCCCCCCTTCCTCTGGCGGCTTGTGCAGCGGGCGCACGGCACGCCAAATGCCACCCCTCTTAGGGATGACATTTGGGGCTTTCCACCCCCACTGCATCCCCTTGCTCTGCCACTGTATGGAGACTGAACTCATGTGCTGCTGGCTAAGAGCCAGCAGACAGAAAAATTATATTAAGAATACAAAGTGGCTGCAGGAAAGCAGCATGGCTCAAAAGAGAGAACAAGACAAGACAAAACTGCGAGTGAGAAAATGGCTGCGTGACTCGGCTCTTTTGTGGAGTCAGCCAGAGCCAGGCGCACCTCCCAGGTCACATGCAGGGGGAGGATGCTCCAGACCAGTGGAGGAGGACTTTACCCTGACTGGATGTCCGCCTGCCTGTGCCCACGCGAGGGAAATAAGGAATGTGGCATTTGACTGCACCAATGGATTACATCCCATGGTGCACACGCTGCGTGTCACTTGCCTGCCATGTTTATTTTCCTACACTATCCCCATAGGATAGATCACCCACTGCCTTGTGGGACATCTTTGGGAGAAGAAAAAGCGAAGGAGTAAGCCCAACACAAATTTGGAGAGGTGTTTTGTCCGCCTCCTTCTGGCAACCCCTGCAGCCAAGCACATCAGTGCAGCAAGGGGGCAGCCCAGGACCTCCTTACACACTGCCCAGGCTTGCGTGCCCGGGAGGCCACTTTGGTGCTGCTAACACTCAATGCCTTCTTTGCCTCAGTCTTCTCCGATAAAGAAAACAGTGCCCGACCTGAAGAATTTGGAGCAAATGATTCAGCAGAGGAAACACAGCCCAGAATAACTAAGGAGATAGTACAAGAATACTTGGCTAGTTTAGATGTATTCAAGTCTCCAGGGCCAGATGAACTGCATCCAAGAGTATTAAAAGAACTGGCAGATGTGATTTCAGAACCACTGGCAGTCATCTTTGAGAATTCCTGGAGAACAGGCGAAGTCCCGGCAGACTGGAGGAGGGCAAATGTTGTCCCTATTTTCAAAAAGGGGAAAAGAGAGGACCCAAATAATTACCGCCCAGTCAGTCTGACATCAATACCAGGGAAGATTCTGGAGCAGATCATTAAGCAAACAGTCTGTGAGCACCTAGAAAGGAATGCTGTGATCACCAATAGTCAGCATGGATTTCTGAAAAATAAGTCATGTCAGACTAACCTGATCTCGTTTTTTGACAGAGTTACAAGCCTGGTAGATGAAGGGAACGCAGTGGATGTAGCCTACCTTGATTTCAGCAAGGCATTTGACAAGGTGCCCCATGATATTCTTGTAAAGAAGCTGGTAAAATGCGGTCTTGACTATGCTACCACTCAGTGGATTTGTAACTGGCTGACTGACCAAACCCAAAGGGTGCTCATCAACGGTTCCTCTTCATCCTGGAGAAGAGTGACTAGTGGGGTGCCACAGGGTTCTGTCTTGGGCCCGGTCTTATTCAACATCTTTATCAACGACTTGGATGATGGACTCAAGGGCATCCTGATCAAATTTGTAGATGACACCAAACTGGGAGGGATGGCTAATACCCCAGAGGACAGGATCACACTTCAAAACGACCTTGACAGATTAGAGAACTGGGCCAAAACAAACAAGATGAATTTTAACAGGGAGAAATGTAAAGTATTGCACTTGGGCAAAAAAAATGAGAGGCACAAATACAAGATGGGTGACACCTGGCTTGAGAGCAGTACATGTGAAAAGGATCTAGGAGTCTTGGTTGACCACAAACTTGACATGAGCCAACAGTATGACGCGGCAGCTAAAAAAGCCAATGCAATTCTGGGCTGCATCAATAGGAGTATAGCATCTAGATCAAGGGAAGTAATAGTGCCACTGTATTCTGCTCTGGTCAGACCTCACCTGGAGTACTGTGTCCAGTTCTGGGCACCACAGTTCAAGAAGGACACTGACAAACTGGAACGTGTCCAGAGGAGGGCAACCAAAATGGTCAAAGGCCTGGAAACGATGCCTTATGAGGAACGGCTAAGGGAGCTGGGCATATTTAGCCTGGAGAAGAGGAGGTTAAGGGGTGATATGATAGCCATGTTCAAATATATAAAAGGATGTCACGTAGAGGAGGGAGAAAGGTTGTTTTCTGCTGCTCCAGAGAAGCGGACACGGAGCAATGGATCCAAACTACAAGAAAGAAGATTCCACCTAAACATTAGGAAGAACTTCCTGACAGTAAGAGCTGTTTGACAGTGGAATTTGCTGCCAAGGAGTGTGGTGGAGTCTCCTTCTTTGGAGGTCTTTAAGCAGAGGCTTGACAACCAAATGTCAGGAGTGCTCTGATGGTGTTTCCTGCTTGGCAGGGGGTTGGACTCAATGGCCCTTGTGGTCTCTTCCAATTCTATGATTCTATGATTCTAACACAGCAAGAACAACACAGGAGGCAGCAGTTACGAGTTACCAGTCTCTGCAGCCACAGCAGGCGCTGCGATTCTCCAGACGTTTGACTTCATCCCCAGAGGTGCACTTCATTGTCTCTTGAGAACAACATCCCTTTAGGAACCTGAGGCAGCTGGATGCCTTGTCCAATCTAGGCACTCTTTACCCCCAAATCACCCTGATTATAATCTGTAATGGGCTTAGTGAGGAGCAAATACTGATCGATATTTGATGGGGTCGGCTTTAGGGTGTGGATTGGACGGAATAATTTTCGGATCCTTTAGGCTTTGCTGATTCCGTCCATGAACAGTGATTTAAAAAGATCCATTTTAGTACAGCCTCTCAGGTTGAAACTATGGACTCAGCTATACAGCTGCGAATAAAATGTTTTAAGTGTGTTGTAAAGTATAATATACAAATGTGACATTAGATGGCAATGGTGAGCTATGGCAAATTCAATATATTTTCCAAAACTTTTTTAAAAAATAATTTTCACAGCATTTTTTTATATGTGTGTGGATTCCACCTATGCTTCCCTGACTTTGAAAGCAACCATAGGAGGCTGCAGTCTTGAGGAGGAGAATGCAGGGGCACTCCTTAACCCTTTGTACTCTGGCTGCTTTCCCATTCAGAGCCCCCCTTTTTTGGTTTGCTCTCGGCTTCTCTTTGAGAGTGGTTGTTTTTTAAAAAAAGATTTGGGTATTTTCATCTTTCCTCCTGTTAGTCAAAAAGCAGCTTTGGGGAGTAGAGACTTTGAGCATCAAATTGACTCTTTCCCCACTCAAGATTGAAGTCCCTGGGTGGGTGTTGTGTGTTGAAAAAGAAAGTTGATTGAGATAGACACACAGAGATATGTTGCAGGTGGGGTTGGACTTTGTGTTTCAGTCTTGGGGTCTGTGCATGTCCTCAAGAAGTATCAAGTCTCACATTTCTGAGCTACCCTTCTCATAATTACTCCATTTCTATTTCCAGATGAAATTGCTGCTAGCTGGGGAAAACAAAGACTGCACATAATTAGCATTTGAATAGTGACGGAAGGTGTTGAAGATTAATGAAAATGTTTAAAGTTGGTTGAGTGGTTGACGCAATTTCTTCTGGTGCTGTGTGCATCTTAACGTTTGCATAGGGGGGAAATTATCTTTCTATTTCTTCTTAATTGTACATGTTATGCTGGAGGGTGACACTGAAGATATTAAAATGTGAATAACAGATTGCTGTTTGCAAGTACAGAGCATCCTATGCTATCCTGTTCCATCCTGTGCGGGCAATTTGTTCTGGGAATTACGTTTGTGCCTTTCAAGGGGGGGGGAGGAGGAACTCACTTTTCTTCCTGTGACATTTTCCTCATTATCCCCCTGACCCAGAAGACATTTAATGAATAGGTAACTAGTAAGATGTCTTATATAATTGGTGAGCAGTGAAGTGTAATGCAATATACAACGGATCCTACAACCTGTTTCTGAGTATATTGGTATTTTACTGAAATTTAGTTTGGATTGTAAGCTTCATGGGCAGAGACCAGACTTCCTTTTGTTTAAGACTCTGTAAAATGTCATGTGCTAGTGGCACTACATAAATCAATGGGATTTATATACCTGCTGGACGAGGGAGCGTTAGATAAGCAGAAGTAATTCTAACATGTTGTTGAATTTCTAACTGGGTTTTTTTTTAGCAGAGCTTGTATGGTCATCTGTCATGCATGATTTAGTTTAGATTCCTGCATTTCAGGGGGTTGGACTAGATGACCCTAAGGACTCTACAGTTCTATGATTCTAGTGCATATTTAGCTAACTTGCGCTGCCAAAATGTGCTCAGAATCTGGACATTGAGAAAACAACAGCACGTTTGCTGGATGGAATATAACGCCTGATAACTCTTTTGCCAGGAAATTAGTTAGAAAAATCAGACTGTGATTGTTAACATTGAAACAACAATCAGAACCCCCCTCCCCGAGTTCCTTGCCCACAAACCCAGAAGTGTGGGCTGCAGCATTTTTTGGTTTTCAAGATCTTGGACACATTTCCAAACTCATTGTCAAATATTGATGAATTGTGTCCCCCCACCCCAAATGTGGTGGGCATTGCCTGCTTAGATGCCCAGCTGAACTGTCTACAATGTGCGCCCAAGAATGTTTCTTCCTAGGTGACCTGGGTATCGAGTTGATCAGACCCTGGGTTGAGTCTGGACACTTAGCCAGCTTGTCTGGAACACCAAGAGAGGCAGTCTTGGAAATGTTAGGTTTTAAAATTATTGTTAAATTTCTACACCACCCTTCATCCGAGGATTACAGGGCAGCTTGCAATATAAAAACACAAAAATACATAACACAGTAATGACCAAAAATATAACACCAAGAAAAGGGGACTGTGTGTTCTCTGTGGTTAACACAAAGGTGGAAAATCACAGCAGTGTTGTGCTTCATGTAACTGCTTTGCCTGTTCTGCACAGTGATTGTGCATAAGCTGCACAAGTAGTTAGTGTGAGATTTGTTTGGCGTTTGTTCATATCCTGCTCCCAGGGTGACTTGTATACAGTCAATTAAAACAAAGCTGTCTCTGCCTGTGGGCTTACAAACTAAGCAGTTACCATTGGTATCTGAAGAAGTATGCATGCACACGAAAGCTTATACAGCGGTACCTCAGGTTACAGACACTTCAGGTTACAGACTCCGCTAACCCAGAAATAGTACCTCAGGTTAAGAACTTTGCTTCAGGATGAGAACAGAAATTGTGCAGCGGCGGCAGCAGGAGGCCCCATTAGCTAAAGTGGTGCTTCAGGTTAAGAACAGTTTCAGGTTAAGAACAGACCTCCAGAATGAATTAAGTACTTAACCCGACGTACCACTGTACCAATAACAAACTTTGTTGGTCTCTAAGGTGCTACTGGACAATTTTTTATTTTTTATATATGTTTTGACTGTGTCAGACCAACCTACTGAATCTAAGCAGTTACCAGTCATTCACATCATTATTGCCTTGTTAAACTTTGGCTATATGCACAATAATGGTCATGCCTTTCTTAAAATCTTAACAACTAGTAGGTTTTCTGTTGTGGGGTTGTGCTGACCTTGTTGACTTTTTGCTCTACTGGAAAAAGAGAAGGTCTCACTCAGCAAAGGGATGATTTCTTGCAAGTGGAGTCATGCCTAATAGCTTCCACCCGGTATTTTGCATTTGATCTCAATTCCACATTGCTGCAGTCAGTTTTCCTATTGATGGGGGGGGGTTAAAATGAATATCTTTAGTTATTAGCTGTACAGCATCTAGAGTGGTTTTCTCTTCACTTGGCACAACAAAAATACCTTCCATTTAATGTACTTCATTTCAAAGGAAAATAGTTTCATGAATACAGGTGTGGAATTCTGATTTTTTTTTTTAAGTGGGAAATTCCTTTAATTCTACTCAATTCAAAAAATGTAGATTCATTTTCATGACATTTTCCCCATATTAAAATATGTTTGCTTTTAGCTCTATAATGCATTATTCATCTTAAAAGTTTTTCAATTGAAAACCAAGGCAGAGATGGCTGTTGATCACAGGACAAGAAAAAGTTGATTATTTTTTATGTTGTTGGGAAGGGGCAATGCTGATTTGAACATTTCATAGATTGAGGACATCCTAGAAAAACTGAACATTGATGTGTCCAAACAGCAGCTGTTGTTTTCTGCCACTGTTATTTCAGAGAGCAATTATCTTGGGTGTTTGTGCAGCCCTTCTATTTTAAGTACTGTGTTACCACATTGAAAACACACCCTCCAATTTCCTAGTCTTTGAACTTTAAAAACGTATCCCAAAATCACTAAGGATACTGCCAGTGCAATACAAGGCTTGATTCCATTGCTCCAGTCAGTCTGTACAATTATGCCAACTATGGCTAGAATATGAACTTGTGCTCCTACATATACAAACAATAGAAAAGAGACTTTTCTGAAAGATCTGTATGGTTGACATCAGCCCAAGTCATTCTGATAGCGGCACTGGTGCATTTCAGACAATTGCCATGCTAAATTATGGGGTTGGTTGTTTTTGCTTAGAACCACATCATGGTTTGAGTTTCCAAATGCACAATGGGCAAACCTTGGCTTACAGCAGCTTCTCAGCTTGTTTTTCATCCTTGCAGTGTTTAGCTTCCTAAGTCAGCTCTGATTTTTATAGTGCAACATCCTTGGGAGAAAGAACAATCTTAACTACTGCTTTTTCAGTTCAGACCCATGCCAAGCCATTGTTAAGATTGTGTATGGCTTGGCATAATGCCAAATGAGTCTGTATATCAAGGATATACCGTATTTTCCCATGTATAAGACAAGGTTTTTTTGCTAAAAAAAATTAGTAAAAAATTGGGGGTCATCTTGTACACAGAACACGGGCATCCAGGGGAATTTTTTTTAATATTTAAGCATATGTCTGGGATTTTGGCTTGGGCAGGCTGAGGCTGTCCCTCCTGCTGCCGTCCCCCCTTTCTCCCCCCCCGGGCTGCATGCTGGCGACTGGCTCGCCTCCTGAAGCCCCGCTGGCTCAACATTGGATCGAGAGCAGCTGCCTCTCCTTGCCCTTCTTTCCTTTCCCCCCTCTTCCCCCTCCGACGCCCTCCCTGCCCCCCCCCCGCTCACCCCCTTCTTCGCCTACTTCTTATCAGAGTCCCAAGCGGAGCGGTCGCTGCCTCCCGGCTCTTCCTGGGCATCCTGCTTGGGAGCTGCCACTGAGGAGGGTTGTGGGCAGAGGCGTAGGAAGGCCAGGTGGGACCCGGTGCGGAAAATTTCTCCCCCCCCCCACATTGATTTTTATTTTATTTTTGCCTGCAAAAACGGTTTTACGTTATTTCATATTTTCTTACAAAGGAATGTGGAATCTGGGCCTCTGATAACAAGCAGGCGACTATGGACAGATACTTAAATCTACAGGATGGATTGTGTTTTGGCTTGTGTTATTTTATTTATATTTATTGTTTATGTATTTAATAAAATTAATTTTAAAAACCTGCAAAGTGGTTTACCAAAACAAAAAACAAAACAAAAACCCACAGCAGTAAAATCAAGAAAAATTAACAATCCTACCTTAAAACATACAAAAGCTAAAATATTAAAATTAAAATTACTTCAACTTCCAAAGCATCTAGGTGTGCTTGCCCAAGGAAGAATGCTTTTAGCAGGTGCCCAAAAAGAGTCTAGCAAAGGCATGTGCTTTGTTGCAATAGGCGGGGAGTTCCAAAGTGCTGGTTCTGTCACAGTAAACAATGCAGTACAGATATTATGTGGAACCTGAGGTAGTGCTTGAAACTACTGATGGGGAGGTTTATTTATTGTGATTTCACTGTGCTGTGTATTATCTGAAAAGGAAAACATTTATTTAAAAAACAGGACTGCACAACAGCAATCTAGTCTCATCATTCCTGAGCCGACGGTGCATAAGATGGGCTTTAATCCTATGCACCCTTTGCATCCAACTTGTACCTAAAACTCTGCACAAGCCTGCACCAAGAATTGTAGAGTGGCAAGGGACCCCTGAGGGTCATCAAGCCAACCCCCTGGGGCAATGCAGGAATCTCAACTAGACCATAGAATCATAGAATCATAGAGTTGGAAGAGACCACAAGGGCCATCGAGTCCAACCCCCTGCCAAGCAGGAAACACCATCAGAGCACTCCTGACATATGGTTGTCAAGCCTCTGCTTAAAGACCTCCAAAGAAGGAGACTCCACCACACTCCTTGGCAGCAAATTCCACTGTCGAACAGCTCTTACTGTCAGGAAGTTCTTCCTAATGTTTAGGTGGAATCTTCTTTCTTGTAGTTTGGATCCATTGCTCCGTGTCCACTTCTCTGGAGCAGCAGAAAACAACCTTTCTCCCTCCTCTGTGTGACATCCTTTTATATATTTGAACATGGCTATCATATCACCCCTTAACCTCCTCTTCTCCAGGCTAAACATGCCCAGCTCCCTTAGCCGTTCCTCATAAGGCATCGTTTCCAGGCCTTTGACCATTTTGGTTGCCCTCCTCTGGACACGTTCCAGTTTGTCAGTGTCCTTCTTGAACTGTGGTGCCCAGAACTGGACACAGTACTCCAGGTGAGGTCTGACCAGAGCAGAATACAGTGGCACTATTACTTCCCTTGATAATAATAATAATAATAATAATAATAATAATAATAATAATAATAAAAATTTTATTTATATCCCGCCCTCCCCAGCCGAAGCCGGGCTCAGGGCGGCTAACAACAATCAAATAATCAAACAATCAAATAAACCAACATTCTAAAAATATTTCATTATAAAAATTAATTAAAATCAAGTTGATGGCAACCATTAAGCAAAACTCTGTGCAGGTTGCCAGAGGAGGGAGTCAGGCTGCGCCCTGACCAAAGGCCTGGTGGAACAACTCTGTCTTGCAGGCCCTGCGGAAAGATGTCAGGTCCCGCAGGGCCCTAGTCTCTTGTGACAGAGCGTTCCACCAGATTGGAGCCGCAGCCGAGAAGGCCCTGGCTCTAGTTGAGGCCAGCCTAACCTCTCTGAGGCCTGGGACCTTCAGGATGTTTTTATTTGCAGACCGTAGGTTTCTTTGTGGGGCATACCAGGAGAGGCGGTCCCGTAGGTACGAGGGTCCTAGGCCATATAGGGCTTTAAAGGTTAAAACCAGCACCTTAAACCTGATCCTGTACTCCACCGGGAGCCAGTGCAGCTGATATAGCACCGGATGAATGTGGTCTCGCAGCGAAGACCCCATAAGGAGTCTCGCCGCGGCATTCTGCACCTGCTGGAGTTTCTGGGTCAGTCTCAAGGGCAGCCCCACGTAGAGCGAGTTACAATAATCCAGTCTGGAGGTGACCGTCGCATGGATCACAGTGGCTAGGTCAGGGCGAGAGAGATAAGGGCGAGATGATCTAGATGCTATACTCCTATTGGTGCAGCCCAGAATTGCATTGGCTTTTTTAGCTGCCGTGTCACACTGTTGGCTCATGTCAAGTTTGTGGTCAACCAAGACTCCTAGATCCTTTTCACATGTAGTGCTCTCAAGCCAGGTGTCACCCATCTTGTATTTGTGCCTCTCATTTTTTTTGCCCAAGTGCAATACTTTACATTTCTCCCTGTTAAAATTCATCTTGTTTGTTTTGGCCCAGTTCTCTAATCTGTCAAGGTCGTTTTGAAGTGTGATCCTGTCCTCTGGGGTGTTAGCCACCCCTCCCAGTTTGGTGTCATCTGCAAATTTGATCAGGATGCCCTTGAGTCCATCATCCAAGTCGTTGATAAAGATGTTGAATAAGACCACAGGTATGAAATTCACGGCATGCAATGCCTTAAGAGAGAATATTATGAAAATGATATACAGGTGGTACATGACCCCAGTCAAGCTTGCAAAAATATATCATTTGCCCGACAATAAATGTTGGAAATGTAAAGAAACTGAAGGTACATTCTTTCACCTTTGGTGGACGTGCCCAAGAATTAAGGCTTTCTGGGAAATGATCTACAATGAAATGAAAAAGGTATTTAAATATACTTTTCTGAAGAAACCAGAGGCCTTCCTTCTGGGCATTGTCGGCCAATTGGTGCCAAAGAAGGACAGAACGTTTTTTATGTATGCTTTTTTTTTTTATTAAATATTTATTGGTATTTTATAACAATAAAAAAAAACAGAAAAATAAACAAAATAAAAACCACACAAAAATACATAAAATTCAAAACTTAACAGAAAAAAGAAAAAGAAAAAAAAACACATAAAGTTTCAAATACTTATTTTCCTTAACCTTATTTCTCAGACCTCCTCACACCTCCCCTTCTTGTATTCTAATTTAAATTGTCAATTCAGCAAGTCCTTAACTTATTTCTTCACCTTAGCTTTAACATTTGTTCTAACATACTATTATTTTACTTTACTTCTTTTTTCCATTTCCTCAATTTATTTTTAACAGCCTTATTTTCAATTAATCTAAAAAAAAACCAATTTTGCCTTATCCAAATTACACATCAATACTTATACCTCATTAATTCTTAAACCTTTTTCCTAAAGTCGACCAAAATTTCCCTTCCATGATTTGCCCAATTTCCATACCACTAACAAAATATAAAAAAAGACAAAGCAAATTATACTTATGTACCCTTTGGATTCCCAACCTCCACCCACCCTTTTCCCGGTTCCAGTCCCCAACCAATATCCATCAGTCTTTATGTTATTTATTTAGCCTGGAGATCTCACGTCCGAGGCCCTTATATCTCTCTCAGTTCCTTTCTGCCGGTCTCTTTGATAGTCCTTGATGTTAAGCCCCAAGTCTCGGAGAGGCTCCGGCCCAACAGGATCCATGTTGCTTCCAGCCAGTCCTCCATACTTAAAAGCAAAGCCTATGGGGTACTCCAACTCTTGTTTCAAATTTCTTTCAAATCCAGATGTCCCCAAAGCTCCAACTTTCACCTTCAACAAATTTGTAATCCTCAGGTCTTCAGATCTCCTCCAAAGGGGATCTCTCCATTTTCCAGACTCCCATTCAGACCAGGCTTTCCGCATCCAATTTTTATTGTCCTTTTTTATCATCATGTCAGGCCTCATATTGCAACTCTCCTTTGACTCCTGCAAACCTCCAGCTCCTCCTTCATTTTCTTCAAAAACAACATATTGCTCCATCGTATCTACTCTTTCAGTTTCATTTATTTGTTCAGTTGAATGGGCTTCCTGTTTCAAGTCCTTATCAGGCTCAAAACTGTTATTTACTGTCCAGTGTAGTAGTGAAACCTCTGTAGACAAAGCATTGTATTCATCTTGTAAGTTTCCCAAGAGAACAAGTGCTCTGTCCAATTCTGCTTGAATTTTACATGCTCCAGCCATTTTTATGATGTAGTGTCCCTATTACCCCTCTAGGGGGATTTTAGTTCCTTAATATTCCTTTCAGCTCAAAACCAAAAGTCCAGTTATTTTGTATCAGCCCTCCTTATTTTCAACAAGTTATACCGAGTAAACCAGCAAAACCAGCAGAAACAATGTTCTCTTTTTCCAGCTGACAACTAGCTGACTGACAGCTCACTTGACAGCTGTCAAACTCTTCAATGCAACAGGCTTTCTCATAGGACGTTCCCGGGTCTAGGGGGGGGGGTGAAATTTCAGCTCCCAAAATTCTTTTTATCCTCCAGTAAATCTTCTTATAATGTCAAAACCGTGAAATCAAGATCTTTTATTAAAAAACAAGAAACAGATTCTCTCGACCTTAGCTGCCCGGTCCTTTGCTTTAAATTGTTTACAAAGAGGGGGGGGTGGACTTCCTTTTTAGCCCCTTCCCGCTCGTTCCAGATCCAAAATAATTTTTTTTTTTTTAAGGTTCCAATCTCCGTATTACTCACGGGTTGATGTTTTAGAGTCCAATCGATCTTAGAAGAAGTTGGCGCTCTCTGTCAATGGCTTGCGGCTTCACTCCGTAGACGAGGGAGTACTCTCAGCACCACGCCTCACCCTGCCTCCGTTCCGAAGCCTTTAAAAAGGCTCCGTCGCGGATTGGGGGGGCGCGAATGGTGCCCGCCGAGTCTCTGTGTTCACAGGCATCCGCGCCTGTGATTTTAAGGGTCTCCACTTCGCCGCAGCGGCCAGACCCAGACGCTACGGAGCCGATTCCCTCCGGAGCTCGGAGGGAATCCGCCATTAAACAATGGCGCCAACCCGGAAGTCCCGTTTTTTATGTATGCTACAACAGCAGCAAGAATACTTATTGCAAAGTATTGGAAGACACAAGAACTACCCACTTTGGAAGAATGGCAGATGAAGGTGATGGACTATATGGGATTGGCAGAAATGACTGGCAGAATCCGAGACCAGGGAGAAGAGTCGGTGGAAGAAGATTGGAAGAAATTTAAAGATTATCTACAGAAATATTGTAAAATTAATGAGTGTTAGAATGATGTTGGATTGAAATTAAGTGGTTTCCAGCTGTAATGCTTTAAGAGAATATGAAAAAAAAAAAGGATCATAAATAGGTAACAATATAATGGTAAGGATTTGCTGAACTAACAATTTGGGGTGGAATACAAAAAAGGGAGGTATGAGGAGGTCCGGGAAACAAGTTAAAAGAAAACAAGTAATTGAAAATGTATGTGTGTTGAGACTTCCGGGTTAGCGCCATCGGCTAATGGCGGATTCCCTCCGAGCTCCGGAGGGAATCGGCTCTGTAGGATCGGGTCTTGCCGCTGCGGTGACGTGGGGACCCTTAAAAATCACAGGCGGTGAAGCCTGTGAACCTGGTGACTCGGCGGGCACCATTTGCGCCCCCCGACCTGTGAAGAGCCTTTTTAAAGGCTTCGGAACGGGGGACGGGGTGAGCGGCGCAGTGCTGAGAGTCGACTGCTTCTCTTGCAGAGTGAAGCCGCATTGCCATGGTCGGAGAGTGCTGACTTCTTCTTTGGAACAATTGGACTCTAAAAGTAACAACCCGTGAGTACTACGGAAATTGGTATCGTAAAGAAATATTTTTTTTTAAAGAATTAGGCACGATCGGGGAAGGTGTAAAAAGGAAGTCTGCCTCCCTGTCTTGTAAACAAGTTAAAGCAAAGACCTGCTAACTAAGGTCAAGAGAACCTCTTTTTTCCTTCTTTGGTAAAAGACTTTAATTTCACGGTTTGGCAGTATAAGAAATCTTGCTGGAGGATAAAAGAGCTAATTTTGGGAGCTGAAGTGTCACCCTCCCGGACCCGGGAGTGTTCCGCGAGAGAGCCTGTTGATGAGGTACTAAAGAGCTTGACAGCTGTCAAATTAGCTGTCAAGACAGAAAAAGAGAACTTTGTTTCTGCTGCTTCTGCTGGTTATATCTGTTACAATTTTTGTTACAATTTGTTGAAAACAAGGAAGAACCAATACAAACTAACTGGATTTTTGGATTTGAACTGGAATGAACATTAAGAAACCAAAATCCCTCTAGAGGGGTTTTTGGGACATTACAAGAATGGCTGGAGGAGGGAGAGTTCAGGCTGAATTGGACAGAGTCTTTGTTCTCTTGGGAAAGTTACAAGGCCAAATTGATGTTTTGGCTATAAATGTTACAACTCTGGACGCAATTGTAAACAATATCATGGAACCTGATAAGGATTTGAATCAGGAAGTTTATCCAACTGAACAGAAAGAGAAACTTGACAACATTGAGAACTTGGAGAAGGAGACATATGTTGTCCCTGAAGAAAAGGAAGGAGGAGCTGTAATTCTGCAGATGATGAAAGAGGACTTGAGGTTT
The DNA here is from genome assembly GCF_027172205.1 of Podarcis raffonei. Taxonomy (NCBI): domain Eukaryota; kingdom Metazoa; phylum Chordata; class Lepidosauria; order Squamata; family Lacertidae; genus Podarcis; species Podarcis raffonei. The sequence goes on from NC_070608.1 coordinate 90,988,077, forward strand.
GACATGATGGCAATGAAGGAAAATAAGAACTTGATGTGGAAAATCTGGCCTGAATTGGAGATGGAAAAAAGGAGATATCTCCTTATGTGGAGATCTGAAGACCTAAGGATTACAAATTTGCTTAAGGTGGAGGTTGGAGCCTTGGGGACATTTGGTTTTGAAAGGAGTAAGAAACAAGATTTGGGCCCCACCTTTAAGTATGGAGGACTGGTTGGAAGAAATATGGATCCTGAAGGGCCAGAGCTTCTCCGAGATTTGGTGTTTAATTTTAAGGACTATCAGAAAAACCAGCAGAGAGGAATTGAGAGAGAATTAAGAGCCTCGGATGTGAGATCTCCAGGCTAATACTAGATTAAGACTGGTGGATATTTGTGGGGGACTGAAACCGGGAAAGGGGGGTGTGGGGCTTGGGAATCCAAAGGGTACATAATTATAATGTGTTTTTGTTTTCATTTTGTTTTGGTAATGTGTATGAAATTTGGGAAATTCGTGGAAGGGAATCTGGGTCGACTTTAGAAAGAATGTTTTAAGAATGTGTACTGAGGTACAAGTGTTGATGTTGAAGTTTGGAGAAGGTAAAATTGGTTTGTTTTAAAACGGACTAAATTAAAGGAAAATAAGGAGCTGAAAAATAAATTGAGGAAATGGATGAAAGAGAAAAAGTAAAATAATAATATGTTAAATTAAGCATAGAAATAGGTTAAAAATTATAGATAAGGATTTGCTGAATTAACAATTTGAATTGGAATACAAGGAAGGGGGGTATGAGGAGGTTAGGGAAATATGTTATTGAAAAATAGATTTTGTGAACTTTATGTGTTTTTAATTTTTTTTGCTTTTTGTTTCTCTTTTTTTCTTTTTGACTTTTTGTTTTTTTATTGTATTAAATTCAAAAATCTTAATTAATATATTTTTTAAAGAAGAAAATGTATGTGTTTTTTTTCTTTTTTAAAAAAAGTTTCTTTATTCTGTATTTTTGTTATTCTGTTTTTTCTTTTTTTATTTTATTGTAATATTATAATATTATATGCGCTGGATTATGGAGAAAGCTAGAGAGTTCCAGAAAGACATCTACTTCTGCTTCATTGACTATGCAAAAGCCTTTGACTGTGTCGACCACAGCAAACTATGGCAAGTTCTTAAAGAAATGGGAGTGCCTGATCACCTCATCTGTCTCCTGAGAAATCTCTATGTGGGACAAGAAGCTACAGTTAGAACTGGATATGGAACAACTGATTGGTTCAAAATTGGGAAAGGCGTACGACAAGGCTGTATTTTGTCTCCCTGCTTATTTAATTTATATGCAGAATACATCATGCGAAAGGCTGGGCTGGATGAATCCCAAGCTGGAATTAAGATTGCCGGAAGAAATATCAACAACCTCAGATATGCAGATGACACAACCTTGATGGCAGAAAGTGAGGAGGAATTAAAGAACCTTTTAATGAGGGTGAAAGAGGAGAGCGCAAAATATGGTCTGAGGCTCAACATCAAAAAAACGAAGATCATGGCCACTGGTCCCATCACCTCCTGGCAAATAGAAGGGGAAGAAATGGAGGCAGTGAGAGATTTTACTTTCTTGGGCTCCATGATCACTGCAGATGGTGACAGCAGCCACGAAATTAAAAGACGCCTGCTTCTTGGGAGAAAAGCAATGACAAACCTAGACAGCATCTTAAAAAGCAGAGACGTCACCTTGCCAACAAAGGTCCGTATAGTTAAAGCCATGGTTTTCCCAGTAGTGATGTATGGAAGTGAGAGCTGGACCATAAAGAAGGCTGATCGCCGAAGAATTGATGCTTTTGAATTATGGTGCTGGAGAAGACTCTTGAGAGTCCCATGGACTGCAAGAAGATCAAACCTATCCATTCTTAATGAAATCAGCCCTGAGCGCTCACTGGAAGGACAGATCGTGAAGCTGAGGCTCCAGTACTTTGGCCACCTCATGAGAAGACAAGACTCCCTGGAGAAGACACTGATGCTGGGAAAGATGGAGGGCACAAGGAGAAGGGGGCGACAGAGGATGAGATGGTTGGATAGTGTTCTCGAAGCCACAAACATGAGTCTGACCAAACTGCGGGAGGTAGTGGAGGACAGAGGTGCCTGGCGTGCTCTGGTCCATGGGGTCACGAAGAGTCGGACACGACTAAACGACTAAACAACAACAAATATTATAAAAAATCTTAATAAATATCTTATAAAAAAGAAGAAGATAAAGATGTTGAATAAGACCGGGCCCAAGACAGAACCCTGTGGCACCCCACTAGTCACTCTTCTCCAGGATGAAGAGGAACCATTGATGAGCACCCTTTGGGTTCGGTCAGTCAGCCAGTTACAAATCCACTGAGTGGTAGCATAGTCAAGACCGCATTTTACCAGCTTCTTTACAAGAATATCATGGGGCACCTTGTCAAATGCCTTGCTGAAATCAAGGTAGGCTACATCCACTGCATTCCCTTCATCTACCAGGCTTGTAATTCTGTCAAAAAATGAGATCAGGTTAGTCTGACATGACTTATTTTTCAGAAATCCATGCTGACTATTGGTGATCACAGCATTCCTTTCTAGGTGCTCACAGACTGTTTGCTTAATGATGTTCTCCAGAATCTTCCCTGGTATTGATGTCAGACTGATTGGGCGGTAATTATTTGGGTTCTCTCTTTTCCACTTTTTGAAAATAGGGACAACATTTGCCCTCCTCCAGTCTGCCGGGACTTCGCCTGTTCTCCAGGAATTCTCAAAGATGACTGCCAGTGGTTCTGAGATCACATCTGCCAGTTCTCTTAATACTCTTGGATGCAGTTCATCTGGCCCTGGAGACTTGAATACATCTAGACTAGCCAAGTATTCTTGTACTATCTCCTTAGTTATTCTGGGCTGTGTTTCCTCTGCTGAATCATTTGCTCCAAATTCTTCAGGTCGGGCATTGTTTTCTTTATCGGAGAAGACTGAGGCAAAGAAGGCATTGAGGAGTTCAGCCCTTTCTGTGTCCCCTGTTTGCATTTCACCATCTTCTCCTCTGAGTGACCCCACTGTTTCTTTGTTCTTCCTTTTGCTACGAACATACCCATAAAAGCCTTTTTTGTTGCTTTTAACCTCTCTAGCAAGCCTGAGTTCATTCTGTGCTTTAGCTTTTCTGACTTTGTGTCTACACGTGCTGGCTATTTGTTTGAATTCCTCTTTGGTGGTTTCCCCCCTTTTCCATTTTTTGTACACATCCTTTTTTAATCTTAGTTAAAAGTTCTTTAGATAGCCACCCTGGCTTCTTTAGGCATCTTCCATGTTTCCGTCTCATTGGTATTGCCTGAAGTTGTGCTTTTACTATCTCCCTCTTAACAAACTCCCAGCCATCATGAACTCCCTTTCCTTTTAGTATTACTGTCCACGGGATCTCACCCAGCACTTCCCTAAGTTTTATGAAGTCGGCTTTCTTAAAGTCAAGAAATTGAGTCCTAGTATGCTTGGCTGCTCCTTTCCGCTGTATAGTAAACTTCAGAAGAGCATGATCACTCGCGCCTAATGATCCTTCCACTTCTACCCCACTAACCAGGTCATCAACATTGGTTAGGACCAGATCTAAAATGGCTGTTCCTCTTGTAGCTTCTCCCACTTTCTGGACAATGAAGTTGTCTGCAAGGCCAGTGAGGAATCTGTTTGACCTTATGCTCTTGGCTGAGTTTGACATCCAACAAATATCCGGGTAATTGAAGTCCCCCATTACTACTATCTCCCTTCCTTTTGCATGCTTGGCCATCTGTTCCAGGAAGGCATCATCTATGTCCTCCGTTTGGCTTGGGGATCTATAGTAAACTCCCACAATGAGGTCACTGTTATTCTTCTCTCCCTTAATTTTGACCCAAATGCTCTCACTTTGGCTTTGAGGTTCTAAATCTTGGATCTCTTCACAGGTATACACATCCCTGACATATAACGCCACTCTTCCTACTTTCTTGTCTGGTCTATTTCTCTGAAATAGATTGTATCCCTCCATTATTACATTCCAATCGTGGGACTTACCCCACCAGGTTTCAGTGATGCCTATTATGTCATATTTAGTTTGCTGTACCAAGAGCTCAAGCTCATCTTGTTTATTTCCCATGCTTTGCGCATTAGTGTACAGACATTGAAGTCCATTAATCATTCCCCCGTGTCTCTTATTTAAGGATTTTTTCCTCCCACCACTAGGTCTGCATGCTGTTTGCTCCATTTGGTCTATGACATTTGGATGATCATCTTCATCAATTGATAGACTCCTACCTTCAGGAGCACTGTCTCCCTCCCCCACATTAGTCAGTTTAAAGCCCTCCTGATGAGGTTTCTGAGATTTTTGGCAAAAACATTCCTCCCAACCGTTGTGAGGTGCAGCCCATCGCTTGCCAGAAGTCCATCTTCAAGAAACTGCAGTCCGTGATCTAAGAATCCAAACCGTTCCTGTTTACACCATTTGCGAAGCCAGTTGTTCACTTCCACTATTTTCCCCTCTCTCCCTGGGCCACGTTGTTCAACTGGGAGGACAGATGAGATGACAGTTTGTGCATTTAATTGCTTCAATTTCCTGCCCAGAGCTTCGTAGTCTCTTTTGATCTTCTGGAGGCTATTGCTTGCAGTGTCATTGGTTCCCACATGAACCAAGAGGAAGGGGTATTTGTCAGTGGGTTTTATGATTCCTTGGAGTCGTTCAGTTACATCTTGGATCTTAGCCCCGGGGAGACAGCACACTTCCCGAGACATCTTGTCAGGCCCACAGATCACTGCTTCTGTTCCCCTCAGTAGGGAATCCCCTATCACCACTACACGCCTCCTCTTAGGTTTGGGTTCTTCCGTGAGTTGTCCGTTCCAAGGTCGCCTGCACATTCCCTGAGGACTGACTTTGCTGCTCGTCTTCATATACCTGATCGACTGTAATGAGGGAGAGATCCTCAAATGGAGTCTGCTCTTCGTCTTCCATGCTAGGGGAGAGGACCTCAAAGCGATTGTGTATTTCTAAACAATCAGAGCGAACCCTGGGCCTCCTACTTCTTTGAGTCACGTTTCTCCATATATCTGGCTCCTGTGTTGGTGAACTAGCCTCCTTCTCAGGGGAGTCCCCTGTCTCCTCCTTGGTGGAGACGGTGTGCTCTGTTGCTTCCAAGAAGAGCTCCAGCTCTCTAATTCTTTGGAGCTAGCTGCACGTTCCTCCAGTTGCTGGACTTTGTCTTCTAAGAGGGCAATCAACATGCAATTGCTGCAGGTAAAGCTGCCTGCAACCTTTGGCATCACTGTAGCTGTCTCACCTCTTAATTGTAGCATGGATAGAGCTGCTTTAAATATATTATATTATGTGTGTGAGGGGAAAATTCCAGAGGAATAAGTATTTGGCTGTTAAACCCTGGATTGGATTGTCTGATGGGCTCTTTATGTTGCTTAAATGCTCCTGTGTTGAAACACAAAATTAATTTACTGTATTTTTAGATGATTTAAAAAAAATGTTATGTATTTTTTCTCTTGGAGATCAGAAGTTGTACTACACTGCAGAAAGAAAGGGCTTTCCACATTCTGGGTTCTTAATCAATCACAGGTTACATCTCGGTTATGGTAAAGCCTAGATGGTCCTTTAATAAGACTGTAAAAGTCCTTAGAGACCTATTAAGTGATACTGGAAAGGGCTGGGGGAGAGAACAATCAGCTTCTTTTATGAGCTTGCTTGGAGAAGGTTGTCAAAATGGGCAGGGGGAGTTGTGGAATTTATGGGCCATCCATTGATGTGAATGATATTAGTGTGGTAAATGTCATTATACTTTATGGGGCTAAACATGTTTCAGTGTGTGTGGAATTCATATTGCTTTTTAACAATCGTTCATACAAATGGGTTAAATGAAAGAATCTGACATTACCCCTTCCTATTTTTATTGGGGTTTTTTGTTTTGTTTTTTAAAAGAGTGATAATAACATCTCAACAAAAATGCAGTAGATAGCCGGATTTTGATTTCTGCTGGTTTGCTTGAACTGATTTGTTAGGACAAAATTCCTTTAAATCTTTCCATCTTTGCTTGGCTTTTGTTTTGATTGTTCATTATGCAGATCTGAAGCATGGGTGTGCATGTCTCCTGTTACTATATAACTGAAAGAGCAATTGTACATTTCTGTTTATGAAGGCAGCAGAGAAGCAAGAGTAAGATAGTTGCTTTAAAAAGACCTTTCTTGATGGTGCTCTATTGGATAATTACCACCCAGTCGCCAGTATTCCAACACGGGGCAAGGAGTTAAAGTGAGGGCTGGTGACCCAGTTTTCAGGTATTTCTGGATGATACTGATTAGCTAGTTCTGTTTCAGTCTGGTTTCTTTCCTAGGTTTGGGACTGGGACAACTTTGGTTGTCCTGGCTTATGATGTGCCCTGGGAGCTGGGCAGGAGAAGTGTGCTTCTGTTCAGCTTTCTCTCTCAGTGGCTTTAACACCATTGACTATCTGAAGTCTATCTGAAGACTATCTGAAGAAGTGTGCATGCACACGAAAGCTCATACCAAGAACTAACTTAGTTGGTCTTTAAGGTGCTACTGGAAGGAAAAAATTTTTTTGTTTTGACTATGGCAGACCAACACGGCTACCTATCTGTAACTGGAACCATTGACTATGACTTTCTTTTAGATCACCTGACAAGAATGGAGATTGGGGCCATTGTTTCCCTGGGGCCTCCAGTCCTTCCTGGAGTGCAACATAGATTACCAAATACACATTCTAAACAAGGCTGAAATGCTTTCAGTCAGGAAAACTTTTGCTTCAGCAATAGGGCTGCCGCCTATATTAGATGTGGTTTTGCTCTCAATGAAAAGCCAGGTCTGCCATTTGTGTTTTCAGTTGTATTATTCTCGTGCATTTATCTTATTCTTTAGTGGCCTTTGGTGGTTCATTTTGAACCAGAAAGGTGGAGAGCAAATGATTTTGTGAATAAAAACAAGACATCAAATGCTTGCAACAGCAGAGGATAAATTCACAACTTTCTCCAGAATTTTCCATTTTAATGGGACTGCTCTACAGTGAGTTATCAGTTGTGGCCAGAGTTAAAATCTGTGCACAAATTGATGGATTATAAATTTTTAGAAGTATAACTTTGACCTGTCTCTCAAGAGATTAGGGAAATTGTGCATAAGGAATGACTAATTAAGGTTGTGTGGCCAGGCTTTGCTAACTACTGCATCTCGCCATCTACCATCAACATAATCCAGAGAGGAGTGCAGGCAGAGAGAATGCAAATGAGAAAGCTTTTTAGAAACCAATTTCCCTAGTCAAAGCTTGAGTGCCTCTTGTTTTGTGAACCTCTTCTGCACATTAGGGTTACAAATATGTTCTTTACCGATCTCGTGATTAATTGTTGACCAGGAGGGGTGATTCATACTCAGAAGAGGGTGAAATGCTGTTAAAGAGAATAGAAGGAGCTAAATAACCATTCAATGCCTCTTCATTGATTTAGTCATTCTGTGTGGCCTTCCAGATTAATAGATGATAATGACTGATTTGCCTGAGGTTGCTCATATTCCCTGTTCAGTTTTCATAGCATAAACTGTAAACTATCTAATCGTGTCTTATATGGAGGATTAATTCCAGCTGGAAGGAGTACAAAATCAACTGGAAAGACAGTGGAAACAGACAAACGGGGAGTGGAGGTTAGAGGGAGCCAGCCCTGCTTGCTATGACTGCACTCCATCTTGACGCCAAATGTGCACAGATAGTAGAGGCTGGGGGGAGCAGAGGTGGAATTATTTTGGTGCCGTACGTGCATGGAACTGTAGTGCATGTTTGTCCAATGCAAGAGGGAAATTCGCTGACTTTTCCACAGCCTATATATTTAGTAGCCACTGGCCAGGATTCATGGGCAAACTACCTGGGGGCCGCATGCCCCCGGTGGGTGGAGCCATGGACAAAAGTGGGGAGAGCAACAGGTGCAGCTCTTTCATTTGTGCACTAGGCTGCAGTCCAGCCCCACAGAAGCGAGAGGCCACACAATCTTTGCACGTCTTTCCATCCTGGCAAGCAAGAGGCATTATTTTGTAGTTTTCTGATACATTCCAGCCACACAAAAGCAGTTGAGGAAGGTGTGTGCCCTGGGCAGAGAGAGAGACCTGGAGGGTCCCATTTGAACCCTGCGTGACACAGAGAAGTAAAACCCCCCAGAAGTCAAAAGCATGGCTGAAATCAGTCTCCAGTTCCAAACTCTTGGTTCAATATGTAGATGCTGAGGATATATGCAATGTTTAGAGATACCGTCTGTTAAGTGGTTTATGAAATAACTGAATAGAAAATAAACATTTGATGGTCTCTTCACCCTAAAACAAACTTTTGGAGCCCCCCTCCTCCAGTTTATATCTCAGAGCTATCAGAAGTCTTGCCTATTCAGAAATCCACACATTTTGGTATTGTGTTTTATTGCTCCTGCCCTGGGAAAGGAGATGCGTGTGCAAAATGCGCCTGGCACCTGGCTAATTTCTAACACCTTTTCCACGTTTCCCCACTTTGCCCCAAATTTTGGTGAAGCTCCTTTGGAAGGGGTATGTTGTCTGTGCGTGGACATTCAGTATTAGCCGTTGGCAGAATTCATCTTGTGGTTGCCACTGGTGGCTGGGCAGCTGCGTTTGTGGACTCCTGTTCCTATTAGCTGCTCTAGAACAAATACCTGGTCTCAAAGGTTGCTTTGAGAACATAGCAAAAGATGAGCCCTGTCTGCTCCAGCACCTGGTTCTCACATGGAGAGCCTGCAAGCAGAACCAGACTGTAACCGGACACGTGATTCCCAGGGACTGGTGTATGTGGCATTCAGAGGAAGGCAGACTCTCGGGAACGGTGTCGTCAGACCTTCTGTTTTTAATGTAATACTTGGTGGAACGGAGACAGTCAAATTGCAGTTCTCTGCGCACATAAATTACTGAAAGTATTTTATCTCCTCCTTCAGCAGACAGGACTCCCAGAGCAGCTTACAGATAAAAAAACCCAACCCCAAAATGGTCCCTGCTCTCAGGCTTATAAAATAAAATATGTTACACAAAAGGGAAAAAAGGGATGAAGAGGAAAGAGGAAAGCAAATAAACTCAGGTGCCAGTTCTTCACATTAAGAGAGTTGTCGTAATTCAGGGAGAGGACTGGTCTCTCTTAGATGGCCCTGCACTTTTTGAGCACTGTGGAAGGCTTAGGAAGAAGTCAGTGGAGTTTTCCCAGAAGTAAACTTTCCGTCATAAGGCTCTCACAGGCAACTCATAATGTTTCCTCAGGCTGTCAACCTATTCTGCATAATTAAAGAATAAGTTGACATCTTGGAAATAGCTTTCCAAGGCTATTAGTGCTCTCCCTCCCTCCCTCCCTCCCTCCCTCCCTCTCCCCTTCCCCCCCCCACCTCTCAGCCAATATATTTTATCTGATTTAACCTTTTTTTGGGGGGGGATGAAGACTTTATGAGTTTAGCACATCAGTTCTAGGAAGACCACAGCAATTAATCTTTCCTTGACTGCTGCTTGATAAAACAATTATGTTTGGTGATCAGCATTTGTTGAAAGCATTATTTGCCTCGTGACTTTTTCCATGCTGCCTTATGGGATTGCCCTGTTCTGTTTATCAGTCTGAGTAGCCTTTTATTTCCAAGCAGAGGCTACCCTGGATGTGTGGGTGAAACAACTTGCTGGCTGTTAAGTCATCTTCAGTTCAGTGCAGTGACTGTTGTGTCCGTATCATGTAAAGCTGGAATGTTATATAATTGCCAAACCGAGAATAGTCTTGCAGAGATACAAAATTCCCAGAAATATTGAAGCCATGGGGATAGAGGCTTTTTCTTTGGGGCTGGGTGATGGAGGCAGGTTTGATATGTATAGGGTAAAACAAATCTCACTGACATTTGGTGATATATATATATATATATATATACCAGTGAAGGCTGACAGTTAACTCAGTCACAGAATCATAGAGTTGGAAAAGACCTCAGAGGTCAGCCAACTCCTTGGCAGTATATGAAATGCATTCCTACTGCTTGTTTATAGGTGATCATCTAGTCTGTCTGCTGTCAGAACAGCTGATGCAATCTGAAAATTATTCCTGAAGCCTCTGCTTATCTCAGTTAGACAAGGTTTTAGGTGCAAAAGTGTAAACCTAAAAACAAACCACAATGTGTGAAGGAAACTTTACACACCGGTCCTTTATATTTGGAGCAAAGTATTTGCCTTTGATGCTGCCACAAAGATGGTATGTTTTTGGTATGGCCTTTATTGTGCTCCATCAAACAAGCAAAAACAAACAAACAAACAAATATTTGTGGGCTGGTGTGGGAAGTCTTGGTTAGCATTAGGTTGTATGGCTTCATTCCTGAGCACATCAGTTCCACTGAATTTAATGGGATTTGCTCCGGAGTCATTTTTCATATTTCTTGAGCAAGGCTGTAGTTTGGCAGTAGAGTGTCTGCTTTGTGTCCAGGGTCATTTCTTGGCCCCTCCATGGAGGGCAGTGAATGCCCCTTTCCATGAAGCCTTTGGACAATACTGGCCATGGATTCCCAGTGGCAGGCTCTGTTGCCGCTTACTGACAGGAGAAGGGACAAAGCGTGGGAGCAAGCATCAGAGCCAAGCCACTGCTCCTGGCACTGCACTGGCACCTCAGTCCTGGCACTCAGCGCCCCCCCCTTGGGAAGCAGCAGGGATGCATGCCCCTCATGGTGAGGGGGGCCCACCATTGTTCCTTGTGCACCTGCACATTGTAAGGGATTGTGTCTTTTGGAGAAGCTTGCCTTCCACTCAATTCCAGGGTTCCCAGGACGCTGCTCCAAAGCCAGTGTCATAACAATTGCCACCTTTTGTGGCTAAGCAAAAAAGAAAAACGAAAAGTACATTGAATCATTTCCTGCTAAGAGATAAAACGGAGCTTTGCCTTGGTGCAAATACCAGCATTCTCTAATAGGTCTCATTTATTCTTATATTCCTCTTGGGCAATCTATATAAAAAGGATGACAACATTGCTACATATATAACAGAGATGTATGAAACAAAGCCCTCACATGGAAACTCTGAGCACGGATTCATAGAATATTCATAGCAGAGATGCACTGCCCTGGAACACATGCATTCTGAAGGACCTCTATAGACTATTTTTAAAGAAGAGTGATACTTGTATAAATGCAACACTTTTTTTCGCTACTGCTTCCATAACTTGTTTCTTGGAGAAAAAAGCTGGATGGATGTTTCCTTCCTCTTCTGGTTCTCCCACTGCAGGCAGCATTATTCGCTGTGCTCTTACCTTAAGGCTACATGATGAAAATAGAAACTTAACTAATATAATTACATTTTTATATGTTTGGGACCAGTTTACTCAAAGGACTGCACCCATGTTTCCAGCCCATACTCTGAGAGCTAGCTTAGACCTTGGCATTGGGCATTCATCGCTCCCAGTCCCCAGCCGGGGATCTGGGGCACATCAGGGTTAACAGATCTGTCTGCGGATTTAAGCACAGAGCCCACCCCCATTTCACCACAACACGGGGGAGTCCACTGACAACCTTTCAGCATATGGCCAGTGACTCCCATCAACACAGCCCCTTTAACAGGGAACCGTGGGATCACCACTGTGGGGGGGGGAGGCATGTGTCACCACTTCTCTCTCTCTCTCTCTCACACACACACACGCACGCACTTAGGGAAGATAGACTAAAGGATTCCACCCAAGGCCTAAAACCACCAAAGCTGTGACATTTTGCTACGGGGAAGGCGAAACCTGCCAATGCGGGGGAAATCCCTTCCCAGTCCTTTAACAGCAACCATCGAACAACCATAGCAGCGCCCACATACCTGTAAAGAGGTTAACCTGAAATAAAGAGCATAAACAAAGGGAGAGTAGGGCGAGTGAAGCTCTGGAGCTGACTGGGGGCTCCCAAGTAGGCTCCACCCCCTTCATATGCAAAGGAGTGACGGCTACCCCTTCTTGGTCCGCTCTCCTGGCTCCGCCTCCCCGTCACAGTGGGTTCATTCTGAACTGAGGTTTGGCGGGAACCTCAAGGGCTGTGACGTGGGGAGGTGGACCAGGAGCGTTCTGCCGGGAGTCTCAAAGGATTGGGGGTGCTGCGCGTGGCCACGCAAAGGGCGCCCTCCGGTTGATGGGGAGAGCGGTCAGTCTACAGAGATCAGGCATGCCCCACCCCTCACATTTTTAAAGCGGGCCTTATGCTGATTTCTTCTCCACAAGGTCATAAATAGTGGTCATGGCTAAGTTTTATTGTTGCTACTTTGTTGTGTTTGATTCTGCTGTCACTGTTGATAGTATATTTTAAGAACATTTTATGAGTTGGATTTGTATTTCATGCATGTAGTAAACCACTTTTGGGAGGACTTTCTCCTAAAAAAGCAGACTATAAATCTCTTAAAATAAGAATAATTAGTTCCTATAAGAGGGGAAGATAAATTGTCCTGTCTTTGAGTATCCTAAATTAGGGACCACTTAACACTTGGAGGTGTCAGGTGATCACCCTTGAAGAGGTTGGGTCAAGTGGCAAAAGACACTTTGGGTCCTTGGGCCAACATCTCAAGAGTCAACTGTCACTGAAGATTGGCCATTGTTGGTTTAGTTGTGATTATGTTGTGACATTCTCTAGGGCCTTTTTGCATCTGAAGACAAGAAGAGTTCCCGGCTAAGAGAGATGTGACCAGTGCACAGGAAAACATGGCTAACGTGCAGGATGGCATTTGGATGGTGATACTGGTCACAGGTCTGGGGATGATATACTTCGGAACAGTGTCCACAGAGGATTCCCAGTGCCAGCGGGTGGAGCATCCTGTTGTTACAAGTGAAGGTAAGTGATTGAGATAAAGAAGAAGAGAAGAAGAGGAGTTTGGACTTGATACCCCACATTTCATTCCCCTTCAGGAATCTCAAAGCAGCTAACATTCTCCTTTCCCTTCCTCCCCCACAACAAACACTCTGTGAGGTGAGTGGGGCTGAGAGACTTCAGAGAAGTGTGACGAGCCCAAGGTCACCCAGCAGCTGCATATGGAGGAGCGGAGACGCGAACCCAGTTCACCAGATTATGAGTCCACCGCTCTTAACCACTACACCACGCTGGCAAAGAATAGCAAAATTGGCACTGATTTGTTGTTCTTTGGCTAGTTTCCTTATAGACCTCTGTCTGTATTAAGAAAATCTGAGATTGCAACAGATTGGTTGGAAATCTCTGCTCATAATTGACCTGCATTTTAATTTTCACTCCTTTGAATCAGTGGGCTAGTTCATAAATGCTCACCAAGGGGGGGGGGCAACGACTGCTGTGAGTCCACAAAATGTTCGGCGCACTATTTCCCCAAGAACAGTCATTATCTCTCAAGCCAGCATTGTTAAAAGGCTGCTGTTGTTTTGTCCGGGGCAGTAGCCCCAGCTAGCAAATGGGGTTCTAGCCAAAGGGAGACCTATCCCAAGCACAGAGTCCAGGGACTCTAGATCACATACTGCTAGCATCCTTTCCATTCCCAAGAAGCAGAGCCATGTCAAGCATGGGTTAGGTTCCGGTGAGGCAAGGTCAAACCCAGCAGAGGGTAAGTTCAGATGAACAAGGTCAGGCAAAACTGACGTCCTCTTCGGGCTCCAGGGAGGGTCTCCTCACGAGCCACAAGAACTCTCCATTTCTCTCTCACCATTTCCGGGTTTGAATTGAATGATTTCATTATTTCCTGGTGTGGTGTGTGTGTGTGTGTGTGTGCGTGTGCGCGTGTGCGCGTGTGCCTGTGCCTATATCTGTATCTGTATATGATCCCAAGACCTCCATCTCCTGTGGAGCTATAGCCAATTTTGACTTTAGTATATATGTGGAGTTAGGACTCTTTGCTTCAGTAACCATCACTTTTCATTCCCTTACGTTGAATCTTACCTGTCGTTCTGCAGCCCTTTTGCTCAGTTGGGTGGAAAGGGGGCACCTATGGAATGAGCAATGAAGGCAAAAGACCAAATGCCAGCAGGTTTTGACAGCCAAGCACCAGAGCTTTGCTGCACCAGGAAAGAAAGCTCTATCTGTTTGTCCTGAAGCTGCTTCTCCCCAAAGATATTGCAATAAAAGTTATGCAAATATATATTCATAGGCCAAGCTACAGCCTGTTTTTACTCCACAAAGAAGGGGAGTCAACAGAGAGTGGAAATTTTGGAGTACTACATTTGAATTTAACCCATAATGCTATAAAAAGGAAACACTACTACATTACATTTTCAAAATTACTGTGTTTATTATTTTTTTTAATAAATATTTATTAGTATTTTCAGCATACATCAAAAACAAAAGTAAACAAAGTAAAAACAACACAAAAATACAAAAAATTCAAAAATTAACAACAATTAAAAACACATAAAGTTTCAATTACTTATTTTCCTTAACCTTATTTCTCAGACCTCCTCTCACCTCCCCTTCTTGTATTCCAATTTAAATTGTCAGTTCAGCAAATCCTTAACTTATTTCTCCACTTTAACTTAAAAATTTGTTCTAACATGCTGTTATTTTACTTTTCTTCTTTCTTCCATTTCCTCAATTTATTTTTACAAACCTTATTTCTATTTATTTTAAAAACCAATTTTACCTTATCCAAATTTACACATCAATACTTATACCTCATTAATTATTCTTAAACCTTTTTCCTAAAGTCGACCAAAATTTCCCTTCCACGATTTTCCCAATTTCCATACAACTAGCAAAAATATAAAAGCAAGGCAGATTATATTTGTATACCCTTTGGATTCCCAAACTCCACCCACCCTTTTCCCGGTCCCAGTCCCCAACCAATATCCATCAGTCTTTATGTTAATTAGCCTGGAGATCTCACGTCCGAGGCCCTTATATCTCTCTCAGTTCCTTTCTGCCTGTCTTTTTGATAGTCTTTGGTATTAAACCCCAAATCTCGGAGAGGCTCCGGCCCAACAGGATCCATGTTGCTTCCAGCCAGACCTCCATACTTAAAAACAAAGCCTGTGGGGTACTCCAACTCTTGTTTCATACTCCTTTCAAATCCAAATGTCCCCAAAGCTCCAACTTTCACCTTCAGCAAATTTGTAATCCTCAGGTCTTCAGATCTCCAGCAAATGAGATCTCTCCATTTTTCAGTCTCCAATTCAGGCCGGGCTTTCCACGTCAAATTTTTATTTTCCTTTTATGTCATCATGTCAGGCCTCAAATTGCAACTCTTCTTTGGCTTCTGCAGAATTCCAGCTCCTCCTTCATTTTCTTCTAAAGCAACATATTGCTCCATCTTGTCCAAACTTTCAGTTTCATCTATTTGTTCAGTTGAATGGGCTTCCTGTTTCAAGTCCTTATCAGGTTCAACACTGTTATTCACTGTCAAGCATAGTACTGAAACCTCTGTAGCCAAAACATTGAATTGATCTTGTAACTTTCCCAAGAGAACAAATGCTCTGTCCAACTCTGCTTGGATTTTCCGTCCTCCAGCCATTCTTGTAATGTAATGTCACTAAAACCCCTCTAGGGGGATTTTAGTTCCTTAATATTCCTTTCAGCTCAAAACCAAAAGTCCAGTTATTTTGTATCAGCCCTTCCTTATTTTCAGCAAGTTATAACAAATAAACCAGCAGAGGCAATAGAAACAAAGTTCTCTTTTTCTGGCTGACAGCTAACTGTCTGACAGCTAGCTTGACAGCTGTCAAACTCTTCAGTGTTTCATCAGCAGGCTTTCTCGCGGGACGCTCCCGGGTCTAGGGGAGGGTGAAATTTCATCTCCCAAAATTTATCTTTTATCCTCCAGTAAATCTTATAATGTCAAAACCGTGAAGTTAAAAACTTATGCTAAAAAGCAAAGACAAATTCTCTCGACCTTAGCTAACCGGTCCTTTGCTTTAGATTGTGTACAAAGAGGGGGGGGTGGACTTCCTTTTTAGACCCTTCCCCGCTCGTTCCTAATCCAAAAAAGAAATTTTAAGGTCCCAATCTCCGTATTACTCACAGGTTGATGTTTTAAAGTCCAATTAATCCAAGGAAAAAGTCAGCGCTCTCCGTCAATGGCTTGCGGCTTCACTCCGTAGACAAAGGAGTACTCTCAGCACCGCGCCTCACCCCGTCCCCGTTCCGAAGCCTTTAAAAAGGCTCCTTCACGGATTGGGGGGGCGCAAATGGTGCCCGCCGAGTCTCTGTGTTCACAGGCTTTCGCGCCTGTGATTTTAGGGGTCCCCGCTTCGCCGCAGCGGCCAGACCCAAACTCTACGGAGCCGATTCCCTCCGGAGCTCGGAGGGAATCCACCATTAAACGATGGCGCCAACCCGGAAGTCCCAACTCTGGTTTCTCTTCAGATCGTATAAATCTTTCACCTTTTACAAAATTACTGTGTTTAATTATGATAGTTCTATTTAAGTTTAGCAGTAGCCAGAAATCACTAACGTTCTGTTAGGCCAAGAAAATGACACACACTCATAGCATTTCACACCTTTATGAACCTAACTGCATTTTCTTCCTGAACCTCTTTGCTGGTGTGGTCAGGAAAGACCCAAGACCATTTGAAATTTAGGAGGAAGCAGAAGATGATAGACTTGTATGTGAGAAACTAGCAAGCTTTCATTTGAGATGTCAAAGGATTTTTTAAAAAGGGATTGCATATGGGAATAGCACTTTTACTTTGTGACATCAGCAGCCATTACTCTGATCCTCACCCCCCCTCCGTTTCACACCTATTTGCATGCCTAGCAACCAGCCCACTTCATGCTGGGGCAGACTGCCATACTTAACAGACTTAGAAGCCAAATGTTGAGGTTTAAGGCAGGGCTATGAAAGCAAGAAACAGCACAACTGCTTTCTGGAAATGCAACTAAGTGATAGTGCCAGAGGAACATGGGGAAGCAGACAGAGATCTGATCCTAAGGGACAGAGAGTAGGATGAGGCAGGGGCTCAGGGAAGCAAAAATAGGGCAAAACCAAGGGAGAATAATGCTGGCATTCATCAGCCCACTCAGCTACTGCTCCTCATGACAACCATATTGCTTTTTGCATTCCCACCATTTGCAGGGAGCTGAAAATGATTCCATAACCTCTTTTAAATCCTGATGAAAGGGAGCTAGAGAAAGAACATTGCATTAACTTAAAGGTGGTGTTTACTTGTGGTTGTAAGCTGCTTTCAGGTGTGAGGCCTTATTCTTCGTACTTGAGACTCCTTGTTCTTCTTTCTGATTGATTCTGATCAGACGTACGGCTGCTTAATGACCAGACTTAAAGATGTCTTTGTGGGTTTTGCTGCTAATCAGCCTCCTTTTCTCCACAGGGACTGCCATAATTGCCAGTGTTCTTTCAGGGTACCAGCAGTGAACATATTGGCAATTTGAGCAGCTACGAAAGTTAGCAATGGTGCTACAGATGGGAGAAGGGGCATACTAGAAAGTATGAATGAGGGGACTAACCAGCACAGATGCTGTTAAAAGTAAACAGTGATTACTCAGTGGGACGATAGGAAGTCATCAGGGCGAACAAATAAATAATGCACCAATTTCTTCTTGCAGTATTTTTTTTTTTTTTGCTTACTAGCATACACCCCAAGGAATTAAACCACAACAATCTAACAATCTGATGCAAGTAACTGCTACACACAGCTGAGTTCCCTTGCTTGCTGCAACTGTAATGACGATCTGCTGAAATAGATTCATTTACTTACTTGGCAATTCTAGTTGCTGAAATCAGCTCTGTGAAATTCAGTGGAGGGCACAGGCCAGGCAAGGGTTAAAAAAGGGTTTGTGGAAGAGCAATGGAGCCACTGATTGTGCCATCTGAAATTCAGCACAAGAACAATATTTTCTGAAGGGCAGGTTCTGGCTAGGATCTGGAGAACCGCAAGGCTGCTTCTGCATGCACCAGGACCTGTTTTGGCTCTTCCTCCCTTCAGCATCTTCCCATATTTTTCTCCCAAAGCTACTCTTTGGACCAGAACAACCTCCGGTGCAGCTTCCAACACAGGATCAGGGGCTGTGGCCAGAATCCTAAAAGAATGATTTCCCATTTAGTCACCTTGAATTTATAATTTGAAGTTTTCATTCAGAGTTTGATATCATTCCATCATCTCCCTTTAAACCGGACAGGCTACAATCTTGTGCACACTTACCTTGAGGAAGCCCTTTTAGACTCCTCTTTGAGCTGTAAATCAACTTGCATTATCCTAGTTTGCAGAAACAGAAGGCCTTTTGGGGGAAAAGATTCTCTCAGGCCTCCGATCCTTATGAAGTCCACAACAAATGGGCTGATTGCAGTCTGTCATAAATGAAGATTAATTGAATGAGCATCTCCGGCAACAGAAGGCAGAACAAATGTAGCAAAACTTTTACAAGCCTCCTGGAATTGCCCTGGTGACATATGGAAAGGGAGAGTAGCTTGAAATGCGGTTGTGTGTGTCTTGTTTCATTGCCCATTTGAAACAGAATTTTTGATTGAGCACATAGACTTAACGAAGATGATAAATTAGACTCTTCATGTTGTAGTTGCAGAACATTCTGTTATATTGGAAGGGGGTTGGCATATCCTCTGAGTGCCAAGCATTAGCTTTCCACTTCACTTCACTTCAGTTTCTTGGTGTTACAGAACATCCGCGCTCAATTTCCAGCTTTATTTTAAAAACAACCAAAAAACACAATAACAACAATAACAGATAAAGCAGGAGTGGAATATAAATGGATGCCACAAGAAAATTAGAGGGGGAAACAGCAGATTGAGAAGATTGCGTCCACATACTCTTCAAGTACCACATGCCTCAAAGATTGCTTAGAAGCTTCAGCTGGGGCAGAGCATCACCAGCTCATCTCCTGGGGGGGGGGCGTGTCTTAACTATTTTGTCAATGCACTGAATAAATGCATCCTGCAGAGCACAGTTCAAGGTTCTGCTCATGACTGCCTGACCCATTGTCATCTCTTGCAGCTTTGAGCATCTTTGGCAGAAACCTCGTTCTCATTTGCTTTTTCTTCATTTTTAATCTCTGCGTTTCCCTCATCTGCATTTTTTTCTTTCACTCTTCCCCCCTCCTTCATCAATCCTTTCCTCTTTCTTGTATTCCCGCCCCCCCCACATTAATTCTCATCTCCTTTCCCAGCCCTTCTTCTTCCATGTAATTTTCTCCCACTGTCTGCTGACTATTTTATGCATAAAGTTTCCTTCCTTCCTTTCTTTTTTTTAAAAAATATTTGTTTTTAGTTTCATGAAAGACAGAAAAAAAACAGCAGGCCCAGCAAAGAAACAAAAGCAAAACAGAAAAAACTCAGTTGAATAACCTAGGAATGTAGCTGGGTGCAGGAAGGTAGCAATGATGTCTACCACACTCTTGACTCATCTCTTGTTTCTTCTTCTTCATCATCTTCATGTGTCTCATCTTCTTGCCTCCCTTATCACCCCCACCACTCACCTTCCATTGATGTCTCCTCCTCTTTCCTTTCTTAAAAGTAATGGTCAGCTCATTCCTTGTTCTCTTGAGGCATTCCAGGGACTGGCCACTGTGAGAAGCGAAGAATGGGCAGGATGTGCCCGGTCAGATCTAGCAGGGCTCTTCCTATGTTCTGAATCCTATTGATTTTTTTGGTGTCAGTTGACCCTGCTGCTCTCCTCTTATATTTTAACCTTTTCTCTTTTTGTCTGTTTGGGTGCCTTTTAACTGTAAGCAAACTCCAATATTCCCTGTTTTCATTGATCCTTTCATTTTTGCTATCTTCCCCTCTCTTTCATCTAAATTTATTGAATGTCTTGACTGGTCACAGTCTTCAGCTGCAACTTCTGTTTCATCTCTACTAGTGTTGTTTTTATTGTTTACACCCCTCCAAAACCTGCTCACTGTAATTTTACAAACCATGTCCTCTTGCTAAATTACAGGGGGTTTTGTCTGTTCTTATTCTCTCCTCTGATTGTTACATGGTTGGCCTTTCCATTTGAATTGCCTAAAGGGTGTGTGAGAACCATGATTAAGGTTACCAGATTTTTTTCCAGTGAATCCGGGGACACTTTTCAACTTCAGTTGGAATACAAAACACATAATAAGAACGACAGAAGCAACTATTGCCTTGGAATATTGAAGGAAAGCAGGAACACCAATCTGTGTTAACTCTGGACTGTATTGCATTTACATGAACGCAAATGGCTTCTTCGTTAACATTATAAAAATGTAATATTTCTCCTCTGTTGCATGGCCTCCCTCGGGGCCCCTGCCTGGTTGGGGTCTGGGCTTGGTCACGTGCCCTTGCCCTCCCGGTGCTCTCTCCTACCTCTCTTCCTCAGCAGCGGCGGTGGCGCGGCAAGGTCAGGGCTCCCCTCTTCTTTCTCCTTCCTCTTTATCTCTCCTCCTTCTCCTTTCCCCCTTCTCCCTGCGTCGGCTCCATGGTTTTCCTGGCCCCGGAGCGCCTCTGGACAGTTGGCCGGGTGCTCTCGCTCCCAGCTTGATTTGGGTCATGGGGGGGGTCAGTGGCTCCCCCAGTTGATGTGCCCGGCGTCCCCAGTTCCCGCTTGGCAGTGGCGGCAGCAGGGGTAGCGCATTCGGCTCTGGCTGGCTTCTGGAGCTGCTTGTTGCCGTGGTGCCCGCCATTTTGCCTTGCCAGAAGTCCCCATATGATGTGTCTTGTGCCGTTGAACCAATCACGCAACATTCATTCCCTACTAATAAATCTGCAACACTTAAAATATAAATCCAGGGACATTAAATGAAATCCGGGGATGGATTTTGACTGGGGACAGATTTGTAAATCTGGGAACTATCCCCGGGAAACGGGGACATCTGATAACCTTAAACATGACACCACATTTTCACGATGCATGTGCACCTACATGAACCATAAATCCACCCTAAACCATACAGTTGACAACCATAGCTTGAAGTTGCTTTTACAGGTAGCTATATAAGGGGTGGCGCTGTGGGTAAAAGCCTCAGCGCCTAGGGCTTGCCGATCGAAAGGTCGGCGGTTCGAATCCCCGCGGCGGGGTGCGCTCCCGCTGCTTGGTCCCAGCGCCTGCCAACCTAGCAGTTCGAAAGCACCCCCAGGTGCAAGTAGATAAATAGGGACCGCTTACCAGCGGGAAGGTAAACGGCGTTTCCGTGTGCGGCTCTGGCTCGCCAGAGCAGCGATGTCACGCTGGCCACGTGACCCGGAAGTGTCTGTGGACAGCGCTGGCCCCCAGCCTCTTGAGTGAGATGGGCGCACAACCCCAGAGTCTGTCAAGACTGGCCCGTACGGGCAGGGGTACCTTTACCTTTACCTTTATATAAGGGGACCAGGTTCATGCAAAACCAGGAAATGTGTGAATCTTGAAACCACCTCCAGTTCTTCTGAGGAGAAATGGACAGAAAGAAGCACATGAGTCTGTGCCTGGAAACCTCTCAGTCAGAGGACTGCCTTAGGCTAGCACTATGCTAAAGAAACAGCAGCTTACAAGGCTGTTGTAAGGATTCATGAAATAAGATAGGCAGAGTTCCTTGATAGCATTGAAAAATCTATGTAAATGCTAAATATTTTTAATGCTAATAATCTGATTTTATGTATTTATCAAATTTATGTTTGTATAGAGATTGCTCCTTGGTTACATGTATTCAGAGCAGAAAATGCTGTCGACTTCTCTCCGATAACATTTGATCCAAGACAAAAAGAACTTGTTGTTGGAGCAAGGTGAGACAATGCTTTCTAAAAATTCTCTCTTATCAGATGGTTAATTTTACTTGTTTGAATGCATATTTGATTAAAATACATCATTTATATCCATGTAACATGCCAACAAGCTATGGACTTCAAAATTAGCTGTGATATTTGGTAACCACTTTTTTAAGAAAACTAGATTCTGCAGTCCTTGCAGTGTTTAGGACTTGAAGCTCAGTGATGCAGCCAAGAGAATCATATTATACAGTTCTGGTTAGACTGTCACAGTAAGGAAGGGAGTGGCTGAATTAGCATTTGATTTGTGGGTGTTTCTCCCTTTCATGCAAATTGTGAAGCTGACTCACAACAGGTTAAAGCACTGTCTGTTACTGCTCTTTGTATTTCTGTCAAGAGTGGGTTTTTTTAGCAGTAGAGTGCATCTTGACACTCTGCTATGAGCCTAGACTTTTACCAGTTTCAAATCAGCCCAACGAACAAATCTTGCAAACAGTTAAGAGTCAGACGTACTTAAACTTGCCCAGCAATATCTTAATTGGGATACAACTGTTGTGGCCCTAAGCATGCAATATTTTTGCCCTTTTTATTATCCTGCTTTTGATTCCAGCTATCTACAGATGTTGACTGTCCTGGGTTTCTGGGGTCAGACTGAGCTATAATAATACTGCTTTAAGGAAGTGGCTTAGATGATGACTGGTGGTTTGTTTTATTAGTTGCCCAAAAAAATTAAACAGCTAACCCCCAAAGTGTTGTTTTTGTTTTGATGAAGCAATGCAACTTAAATAAAACATGTCATGTCACCACCTGCAGTGTGCATGGATGAAAGTTCTTTCTTACGTTTGTTAAAATTCAGTTCTGATCAAATTGGTGACCATTGCTCCTTAGCCCAGTCCTGCCTTTCAATGCCAGTTCATTTGAGCTTCCTACCCATAGCTGTCAACGTTTCCCTTTTTTAAAGGGAAATTCCCTTATTCCGAATAAGAAAAGAAAAGAAAAGGGAAGAAAAGGGGAAAGTTGACAGCTATGCTCCTACCAGCCCCTCTAGAAGGAAGTAGGAAGAGAATGTTAGCAGGCTGCTGCAAAGCTCTCACTTGGAACTCCTGGAATGTGCCATGAACCTGCTTGCTGATTTTTCCGCCTGCTCTGCCCTGATACTCCATGAATCCTACCCAGCTTGTACTCTCCTGGTTTGCCTTTGATATAGCTCTACCACCCATGCCCTGGCTGTAAAAACAACCAAAAGAGATCTGTGGAGGTGGTGGTGGTTTGGTTCTGCAGAGAAGAAAAATATGGTTTTTCAGATCTGGGCTGAAGCAGGTTGCTTTGGTTTTTTGTTTCTAAATCCTTATGGCTTCAAACAATGGAACAGCTGCTCATCAAAAGGTGAAGGAATTTTTTAGGTTATTGCAATGCCTCTTAAAAATAATTTATGAATTCAAATTTGGTTTCATAGGTACTGAGATAGCAATAATTCCTCTCATTAATCATTGCCACAGTTGTTCAAGATGATGGCCAAACCTGAATTTGAATTGTTTTCAAAGTCAGAAAAAACCTCCCTAACACCTATTACAGATTTTAGAAATATCTATATGACTGGACTGCATCAAAGACCACCTTCTGATATTCATGTTAATTAATGAAACTAACAGATTATCTTGGGCTGTTACCCAGCAACCACCTAACAAAAATAATGGTTAGCCAGCAGCCACAACAGTACATTTATTTTTATGATGTTTCATTAAAGTTTGTAACCAAGAGCGAGTGAGAGTTGGAAATGGGAGATCCAAAGTGCCACTGGAATATGGATGCCTGTATAAGAAGGTCTTCATGGCTGCATTAGAGATGTCCTGTCTTTACACATTGCGGATTTGATGCTGTCAGAGGAAATGTGTGTGAGAGAGAGAAATAGGAGTTTTAGTAATGGAGACCACAGTAGTGAGGGTGAAAATTTCAAAGAGGTTTTTGACAATGAGCTACTGTAGGAAAGGAAGGTTGTTTCTTCCTGGCTGGCTCTTCATTTTTCTCAAATAGAAAACAGCAGATGCACTGCTGCTACAGGAAGGCAATCTGAGAGAGGCTGTCCAACTGAAAAAAACCTTCAGCCTTGCAATTCCTAAAACGGGGTTTCCATTCTGCATAAATTAGGGATACGCAGCTGAAGGCCCATAGGCCAAACTGCCCTTCTCTGAGGGCTATTATCTGGCCAACTCAGAAACAAGATATGTAAGGTTGAGCCGATAGTCACTGACAGTCCACTTTGGAGAGAGGAAGCTGCTCCAACAACTTTCACCCCATCTTTATCAAGCTTCTCCTGCAAATCTAGTTGCTGACTAGAGGAATATTTTATTTTTGTGCTTGCTGCAGGAAAGTCTACAGAAATATTCATGTAAAATGTATGAAAAGATGAGCTCCTGTAGATTAAGAAAGAAAAGAAGGAAGGTCCTTAAAGGACCTTTGCAGTATTCAACCAAATAATTGCACAGAGTGACTTCTGCTTGTGCAATGGGACTTCCCCTTCCCTCCCCCTTCTCTCCCTGCACCCCCCACTGTCCCCAAAACTGCTCCTGAAGGGGAAGATGTAGGGGAGGAGAGTCACATTGTACAAGCCTAGGTCATTCCTACTTAGTGCTACTTGAATACAACCCTGGGCTCTGGGACTTCCTCTCTGTCTATGCTCCACATGTCAAGAGTCTATAGAGTTAAATATTTGATATATAACAGACACACAGATATTTGTATCTCCTCCTCCTAGTCACTCAAAATGCCAGTGTAGATCTCATCCTAAGTTGCTTAAGGTAAGATACCTACAGTAAAATTATCAAACATCTCTCTGCTTTCGACAACCTTCAGTGTACACTTAGAAACGCCTAACAAGACAAACAAGTTTTGAAACATTTTATTTCTCTGTCAGAGTATTTCTAAATTGACAACTCATTGAAAAATACCATGGCAGTGTACAATAAAATAATGAAACATCATAAAACTATAAAATAATGAAATACAGAACAAGTGGCCAACACTTCTTCGCAAAATAGAAACGTTTTCAGCAGGCAGTAGATTTCCAAAATTGCAGGGGCTTGTTTGATTTCAATAGGAAATCTTCCAAACTTCTGGTTCTGCTAAGCTAAACACAATGTGTAGTTAACAGATACATTATATAGGTTTACTCCTTATTGAAGAGCTAGGGGTGGCTGCAGCTATTTGTCAAGTGCACTGTCAGTGGCAAATCCAGGTTTACTGTGACAAAGGCTTTTAAGCTTCTAAATCAAGAATATCCAAGAGCCATGGTCTCCTGGTTCACCTGCATAACTGATGTCATTTCTCCTTTCCCTCTTTTAGAAACTACCTCTTCAGGCTACATAGTGAGGATCTTTCTCTCATCCAGGTAAGCAGTTAACTTTTACCCCTCCCTCTTTTAAAAAAGAAGCAAAACAAATGGACATTAAAACGTTTTCAGTGAAGATGTGAAAAAGCTTCAGGATGTCAAATGGTGCAACTGACTTTTGTTTTGTTTCCCCCTTCTTTTATCCCCTTTAAAGCATTTTTATTGAATTTTATCTGCACAGTTGGCTTCTCTTGTATATTTTATTTCTCACTATACAGTATTTTAAAATAAATCTCAGAACAGCTTTTTGGGACAAGTTGTGTAGGCTTATTTTAATACATCTTTCTTCTAGCAATTAGCATTTCAGGGACCATGAGCATGTGGTTCTGCTGCCTTCTGTCCTTGATACCTAGTTTTCTATGCAGAGGGTTTTCTCTCTCTCTCTCTGGTACGGAAGGGCATTTCATTAAGTGAATTCCCACATGCAGTCTGAAGTGGGTACAACCTACAGTGATCTATATACAAATGTATCTACCATGACTTGTACATGCTCAATATGGTTGCTACTGCTGATGGTTTGTATTTACATTTCTTATAGATAGATAAGGTTTAGTTATGTCTTAGCTGCATATGTTATGCAGCCAGGTAAGGTGTGTGTGTGTGCGTGCAACTCTTTGAGGAGCCCAGCGCACCTGTATTGCGTTCCTCTCCCCCCCCCCATGTTAGGCACAACTTAGCACCTCTGCCACACATTATTTGACAGAAAACCTGGGCTGGCAACCAAGTATGTCAGAGAGAACTATAGCCAATCCTGGTTCTTTGCTAATACGCCCTTGTGTCTAATACTTTCCCAAACATGTTCCTCTTAACCTAAAAATGTGTGAATTATCTTCAAAATCTAACATATAAATTGGCTCTTAATTTGTGAAGCCATGACGTGGATGGCATTCAACTCTTTGCTTGTGGGGAACAGAAATTCCCCATAAGCTAAGCATAATCATGGAAACTAATTGTGCGTATGATCCCTACCTGAGTCTGCATTTTATATTTTGTATTCCTATTGCACAGAGGGTTTCAGCTGTTACTGAATTGCCTTTATATTCCATCTTGTAAAGATGCCTTTAAAAAACATACAAAACACCTGCTTGCCTTGGCAGCCAAAGGCCTTTATATTAGAAGCCACCCTGCTACAAGAGGAACTTGGTCTGTCTACCTACTCAGGGCCATTTTCACTGTGCTCTTGGGGCACAATGTGTCCAAATTAACCACCTACAATTTTTTTTAGAAAGGGGGAGAAGGAGGCATACGGTCATGCACTATAGCCGTGCAGGTGTTTTACTCCCTGCATTAATGAGGTTAATGGTGAGTAAAGTTGAAATACTAGCATATATTTGCCAGGCAAATATTTTTGTTGTGTGGTTACCAGAGCTTCCCATAGATACTTGCCTAGGAGAGAGATGAGTGAAATTAATGGGTATTACTGGAGATTAGGCATGCACAGGACTGAGTTATAAATCTATGGGTAATATTCATGCATGTCCACATGTCTTTTAAATGTGTGCACAGGTAAGAAAAAAAGCAGCTATGTGCTACTTCACCAAGGACTGAAGTTCAAAGAGGTTGGAATTATAATTGTAATAAACAGAAATGTAGAAACTACAATTCATAGGATTTTTGGCCTGACAGTTATTTATCTGCTGTAATGCCAGGTTCCCTGCAAGACTGCTTGCATAGCACAACACATTATATATTTCACTAACCTTTCTCTACAGCCATCCATATAGATTCTTCAGCTATTGATATCATACACACTCTGGCTTTTATCAGCTTTTATTTTAAAGCATGTACCACTATCCTTTCAGTTCTGCCTCAGTTTGATTACAGAATTTGTCTGACAGAAGACCACAGTACATGTTACCAGTTCGACAGCATTATTCCAAAAATCCTGCCAAGCATTGCTAAAGGGTAGGGCTGGAAATAAATGCCAAATTTGTTTGAGCGCATTTTGACACAGCTTGAAGAATTTTCTCATAATTGCTTCTCAATAGTGTTTTGAATAATGCTCATTGCATCTCTAAGATGCCCTCAGCTGCCATGTGTTGGTACCATAACTGTTTGAAAAAGTAACTTAAAATGCAGGCTGCTCAGAGGAGCTGGGAGGGATGCTGGCTTCTGAGGGGGCTGCTCCATGAAAATATGTGCAGTACTGTTTTTTGTGGGGTTTTTTTAAAGACAACCACCATGTGAATTATTATTAGGAATGAGAAAGAGGAAGGACCATTGCTGGCTGGCAGAGCACATGCACTGCATACAAAAGTTCCAGTAATGGCATATCCAGGCAGAACTCAGAATGTCCTACAGAGTCAAGTCAGGGGTTCTCAACATGGTGCCCTCCAGCCCCAGCCAGCATGACTAATGATCGGGGATAATGGGAGTTGTAGTCCAAAATACCTGCAGGCTGCCATGTTGCCTATCCTGGTCTCAGTCATCTTGACTAAGTCTTAGACAGGAGAACTGCTACCTCAAGAGCATCCTGAAGTCATATAAAAGCTGATTGGCTGGCCTGAGCCACCTGCATTTGCTCTACCCCTTCAGGAGAATGGTTTGTTCTTTTAAAGGGCCACCGCCCTATTCTGTAAAAGCTGCCTCCTGCAGGCTGGAGGAAGTGAGGAGTGTCCTGAGCTGACAACCCTCCAACATTTCTGTGACAAAAATAGAGACGTCCATAACAACAACAGCAACTTTACTATTTATATCCCACCCATCTGACTGGGTTGCCCTAGCCACTCACGGTGGCTTCCAACATATATAAAAACATAATAAAACATTAAACGTTAAAAAAATTCCAGACATTAAAAAACTTCCCTTCAGATGGCTCGGGGGTCAGATAACTCCATACCCTCCAACATTACTCCAATGAAAATAGGGATGTCCTAAGGAAAAGGGGGACATTCCGGGATCAAATCAGAAACCGGGACAGTTTCTGTAAATCCGGAACTGTCCCTGTAAACGAGGGACACTTGGAGGATCTGATGGAGTCTGACAATAGTGCATCCTGTGGCCTGGGTAGGCTGGGAGGAGGGGGAGGTGATGACTCCTCAGGCAGTGGCTTCTCTCCCTCTGAGATTACCATGCAGCTAGAGAACGTCGCAGGTTCTCTGAATGTGGGCTGTGATATTTCCCTTTCTTCCTCATGAGCTGTTGCGACAGAGAAAGCAGCACTTCTTCCAGGTGCAACAAGTCTTAGGGAGAGTATTTTGAACTGGTAAAAAGAACTTGCTCATGCCACCCTAATTTTGCAAAGTCTCACCAGTCTCAAGTGCATAACTCCTTTTGGGGGTCTGGCTAGATGTGACAGTCACCACTAGCTAAATGGGTTGCATCCAGTGGTGACCGTCTGCTGACAGAAGACACTTTGATCCAGCAGAGGCTTTAGCAGAACCGGGAAGGAGGAGATTTTCTCCAGTTTGTCCTCACTGCAGCCCCCATCTATTCCTGAATGGGGGACCCTTCAGAACAGCACATAAGATTCAGAGGGAAGGGGGACCTGCAGAGGAGAGAACCAATTGATGACTTCCGGGTTAGCGCCATCGGCGAAATGGCGGAGTTCCTCCGATCGGAGGAACTGTCTCTGTGGAAACTGGGTCTACCCGCCGCGGCGAAGGTGGGGACCCGCTAGAAATCCCAGGTGGAAGAAGCCTGGGAACGTGGGGTTCGGCAGAGCACCAGGAGCGCCTCCCCTACTCGCGGGGAACCCCATTTTGGGGCTCCGGAGCGAAGTAGGGTGATCGGCGCGGTG
The DNA here is from genome assembly GCF_027172205.1 of Podarcis raffonei. Taxonomy (NCBI): domain Eukaryota; kingdom Metazoa; phylum Chordata; class Lepidosauria; order Squamata; family Lacertidae; genus Podarcis; species Podarcis raffonei. Next base: position 91,016,783 of record NC_070608.1, read on the forward strand.
CTGCGAACTGACTGCTACTTTCACGGAGGGAAGCCGCATTGCCATTGCCGGAGAGCGCTGACTTTTTCCTGTCGACAATTGGACTCTAAATAAGTACCCGTGAGTAGAAACGGAAAATTGGATTAAGAAATAACTTAATTTGGCACCGAAGCGGGAAGGCTCAAAACAGGAAGTCCGCCTTCCGCTTTTTGTAAATAATCTGAAGCAAAAATCTTGTAGGCTAATAGCCTGGAAAGTCGTTTTATAAAGGTCGAAATTTCCTTCATTTATAACTATTAAAACCCCCTTGGAAGCAGGAGAAAAGGGGGGGAAATTAAACTGTTCAAGCCTGCAGGAGAGGGAGTAAAAGAAAATAAGTTTCCACCGTCTCAAACCTGGGAACGGGGTGTCAGAGACAGAAATTATCGGAGACGTCCATTGACTGTGAAAGGAACATTTTGACAGATAGCAAGAAAAAAGAGAAACAAATTGATTCCAATGTTGCCTGCTGCATTTTAAAGAAACAAAATATTTGAAAATTGAAAGTAACTTTCTTTTGTTGAATATGCTTTAAAAAGATGGACACAAATAGAAATTGTATCCTCTAGAGGGAGCTTGTCAAATTGTTGCTGCAGTTCACTTGGGGATTCCACAGCTGTGAGATTAACATCGTGGGACTAGACTGTGACCTTGAACAAAAATGTGTTTGGAAGAAGTCCTGGTGCTTGTTTTTTGCAAGACAAGTGCTTTGTTGGAGCAGATGCATGAGAAGGTGGATTTGATGAACGAGAAGTTGGATTTGATGACTGTTGGAATCAGGGAATGTGGACTTGACATAGAAATCATACAGGGACCAATCCAGGAAACTGGTTTGACTGGGCAAATGCAAGGGCAGATAATAATGGAGGAAGTCACGGGGCTACCTCAAGCAACACAAATGGAGAGACCCGAGGCCCTGCAGGAGCATAAGTCGCTGTTTTGGAAGAATGAATTTGAAATGGGCCAGAGGGAGTCTGGAGCTGAGGAGGCTCTCAACTTTGGAGAGATTTTGAAATATGCTGTTAAAGATCTTTTGGATTATTTTGATGATTGTGGGGAGTGGGACTGTGGGGAATGGGTTGGTCTGATGTGGGGAGATGGAGATAAGTATGGGTGGAAATTCCCTGGAGACCTACTCCTCAAGGAGAAAGGAAAGAAACTAAGAAAGAGACCAACAAAAGACAAGGAAAAGTGCAAGTATAAACAAGAAGAAAAAGATCTGCAGAAGGGGCATGGAAGTGATTTAAGAGCCTCGGATATCAGACTACCAGGTTGATGGACTAGATGGAATGGATAGTAAGGACTGACATAACCCGAGACCAGGAAGAAGGGACGTTGGATGAAAATCGGAAGAGTCTATAAAGGAAAATCTTTATTTTGGGAATTAGTGTAAAATTAATGTATATTAGGGAAAATGTTGGAATAAAAAGAAACTATTTGGCTTTAGTAGAAATGATATAAGGAGTTATGTATAAATAAGTATTAAGTTTTAAGTTTTAAGGTATTTTATGGTAAGATAAGGTTAAACAAATTAAGGCAAATGGAACCGCAGAATATGGTGAAAGATGGAAAGGATTTACTGAGTTAATTAATAGGTTAGACTGTTGAGATAAATTATTTAATAAAAAGTGAGAAAGATGGAAAGAATTTGCTGAAACAACTAATTAAGCTAGAATACAAAAAGGGAGGTGTGAGGAGGTCAAGGAAATAAGCAAATGAAAGATGAAGATATGTAATATGGGAGTTGTATTTGTTGTTGTTGTTGTTGTTGTGTTGTTGTATTGGTTTTTATGTATTTTATGTATTCTTTCTCTTTTTTCCTCTTTTTTTCTTCTATTTTTTGTACTTTTGAAACTCTTAATAAATATCATTTTTTTTTTAAAAAAAAGAACCAATTGACAAAACTCACCTCTTTCCACTGAGTAAAACCTCCACTGGATTGAAGAATCTTCTGTCCCCATGAGAGACACCACAGGAGGCAGCAGAATGGCTTTAAATGGAGGATGAGGCTGTTACTGCTGTTAACTACTACTGCTAAATTAAACCTCGGCTTGGCCATAACCCTTGTGCTCTGCTTGTAAGTTTCCAGAGCTGTCTTCTCTTGCAGTTATTGGAGAAATGACTGGAGTTGATCTAGCAAGGCAGTTCTCATGTTCACGTGTGTTCCTTCCAGGGCTGTCTTAAGCATATCCGGCGCCATGGTGCAAAACTCCCTCCGGCGCCCGCTCCCCTCCCCCCGTTTAGGGAGAATGGCGCTGCCGGTGGGGCTGGAGGTGGCAGGCAGCGGCTGGAGGGCGGCACCAGGGCGCCAAGTTCTGGAGGGCACCAGGGAAGAGGCTGGACACGGTGCCTCCCGGCTCAACTGGCCGCTTTGTGCTGTGGTGGCCACGGCAGAAGGTGCCGGGCGCGGCACTGCTTCGGCGGCGAGCTGATGCTGGGAGGCGCCGCGTCCAGCCTCCGCCTCTTCCCTGGCGCCCTCCAGAACTTGGCGCCCTGGTGCCCCACGCCACTAGCCTCTATGGGTAAAACGCCCCAGTTCCTTCAGTAAGCAATAAACTCCGTTCCCTGACTATGAGTCAGTAGCTACAATAACTAACACATCTTGGAACGATGCACAGTGATGCTGTTCCATTGTCGCATGGGTACGGTCAATCTGTGTCTGTCAGAGGTTGGCAGAGGCTCTCTGCCAAGGACCTTCTGCCCCTGATGCTTCTCCTCCTTTGGCTGTCATTGCCCATGTGCTCACCAAACCCAGGCCTGGAGGGGGAGCAAGTGAGTAGCAACGGCAGAGAGGGAGAAGCTGCTTCCCCACTGCCTCTCTCTCCCTGATCAGCTAGCAAACTCCTGGGGTGGAGGATGACGGTTTTTGCCAGAGCCCCCTTCACCAGCCCTGCAAACCTGAAGCCTCCACTGATTACTGTCATTTTGTTCTGTCAAATTATATTCTTGGTTGCATTGCACCTTTGAAAAACATGGTGTTTGAATACATGGCATAAGATGTGAAGGCAAACAGATAACAATAGTAAAAACGCAACTAAATGGAATTATGAAATTATGTAGCTGTTTTCTGAGGCGGTGTAATCCAACCACCTTTGGAAATAATATATTTTGCCAGTGTCTAATTACCAGAGCCATCTGCCTAAGGCATGCTCTGCCATCTGTCTGGAATTTTGTTTTGTTCTTTTCTGTTTGTTTTCTGTTTTTAGTTTATAGAAGTTCATAGAATCACAGAATTGTGGAGTTGGAAGGGGCTCAAAAGAGATGTATTTCTGTTGGTATGAAGTGGTTGCGATGGTAGATGTTGTTGCTGTATCTGTCTGGTGTGCGTCATAATGGGTGTAACAGCGCAATACTTCATTCATACACAAACTCCTCCTTGTTCTTCCTCCAAAGCTCCTATGGGCAGGGCTGTCTTTACCCGGGGTGCAAGGGGTGCGGGGCACCCGGGCGCTGAATTCCGGGGGAACGCCCACCGCTCTTAACTATCTACCTGTTATGAAGTAATAAATAATTTTGATTAAGCTAGAAAAACAAAATACATATATACCTAGGTATTACTGAAATGTATACCTACTGTTTCACCAAAAGACTTTCGTCTTTCTGCGGTCATTTACCAAAGACACGCCGCGCCAGCGGCAGCGCTTGTCATTCACAACAGTGGGGCTTGTCAGACTCAACGGCGCTATGCACACGAAATTAACTCTTACATTCAAATATTGTGTTACGTGTTGTATTGAGCTGCTATGCGGCGTCAGCGGACCTTTGACATGACTGATGTTTCTCCTAAGCGGGTGCCTAAACAATACTTATAAGGTTAAGTGTGGTGGTGTTGTATACTTCAGTATAAGTGTATTGTAAATATTAAATAAAAATAAATAAATAGACTCCACTTGCTGGACTCCACCCACTGAACTGCCTTCAGTTATATTCTTCCATTCATCCAGTTACCTTTTTCTTTCCTTCCTTCGTTTCTCCTCTGTCTAAACTGAGATTGTAAGCTCCTTGGGACAGAGATCTGCTTCTGTCTTTCCCCCCTCCTTTTCTTTATGTTACTCTGTAAAATGTGTATTTTTCTGGTGGTAAAAAAACCAAAAAACAAAGAAACAAACCAGGCTTGCTGTTAACTGAATTTGGTGCTTAGAGCAGGCAGGGGTTTGGGGAAAAGCAGGAGACAGAAGGCAAGAATTTATACTAGAGCTGGACCAAACTTTTCATGTTGAAATCTGGCATTTCAAGGCAATAGAACCATTCACTGAATTGGGAAGCAGGTTAAGCAGGAAAAAGCCGATCTCTCTGATTTCTAGTCCTAACCATGTGGAACAGTGAAGATCAGAAGTCCTGAAACAGAACAGGGCACAGTTGTCAACTTTTCAACCAGCCCTGGTTCCTGTGTCTTTTAAAAGTGTTTGATCTTCAGCAATTAGCAGGTGAACATTTTCATAGCATGGAGATACATGCTATCACCTGCTAATTGCTGCAGATCAAAGCAAAGACAAAGGCCAGTTGAAGACTGTAACAAACCTCAAGAGCTGCCTCTGGGGTCTGCCTCCCACACACATGTTTTTCGCTGCTTGAGTGCAAGAAGCTCTGGCAACCAATCGGAAGCCGCGCCTCGGTTGTCAAACGTTTCGGAAGTTGAAAGGTCTTCCGGAACAGATTACATTTGACAACCAAGGTTTGACTGTACAGTGGAGTGGTACCTCGGGTTAAGAACTTAATTCGTTCCAGTAGTCCATTCTTAACCTGAAACTGTTCTTAACCTGAAGCAGCACTTTAGCTAATGGGGCCTCCTGCTGCTGCTGCGCCGCCGGAGCATGATTTCTGTTCTCATCCTGAAGCAAAGTTCTCAACCTGAGATAGTATTTCTGGGTTAGCGGAGTCTGGAACTTGAAGCGTCTGGAACCTGAAGCGTCTGTAATATGAGGTACCACTGTATAAATAATCCAGTAATCAAAATCAAGAAAATAAAAGAACCAGAATTAAATAATTGTTTAAATCTGGTTATTTGTATGCTTGCCCTGAATTAAGAATTTGTTGCCTTTGGGGGGGGGGATCAAGTTGTAACCAGTTTTAGGGACGCGGGTGGCACTGTGGGTTAAACCACAGAGCCTAGGACTTGCCGATCAGAAGGTCAGTGGTTCGAATCCCCGCGACAGGGTGAGCTCCCGTTGCTCAGTCCCTGCTCCTGCCAACCTAGCAGTTCGAAAGCAAGTCAAAGTGCAAGTAGATAAATAGGTACCGCTCCGGCGGGAAGGTAAACGGCGTTTCCAGGTGCTGCTCTGGTTTGCCAGAAGCGGCTTAGTTATGCTGGCCACATGACCCGGAAGCTGGCTCCCTCTGCCTATAGAGCGAGATGAGCGCCCCAACCCCAGAGTCGGTCACAACTGGACCTAATGGTCAGGGGTCCCTTTACCTTATAACCAGTTTTATTGCAAAAAGACCCTGTACACATTTATATCAATTCTAGTACCTTACAATTTTAGCTACCCAACAAGTCATTAACATACAGAAACATGCATGAAAAGCAAGAAAGATCACCCATCCCGTCTGCATATTAGCAACTTGTCACTGTTGAGCAACAAAGCTCACATCACTGTTTTTATGTGAACAGTCACTTTTAGCATTCATCCTGGGTGAAAGATGGAATGATTTAAGTACAAATGTAACATATTATAAACAATTTCATACAAAAAAAAGTCACAAATTGAAACCAAAGTATTTTACAGAATTTACTACAAAACACCATAAAAACCTCCTCCTCTTAAGCCCTCTCCCCCCATATCCTACGAGCCAATTGGATGTCTTTGGGCATGATGGTGACTCTCTTGGCATGGATGGCACACAAGTTCGTGTCTTCAAAGAGACCCACCAGATATGCTTCGCTAGCCTCTTGCAGAGCACCAATGGCTACACTCTGGAACCTCAAGTCTGTCTTGAAGTCTTGAGCCATCTCCCTTACCAGCCTCTGGAACGGAAGCTTGCGCATCAAAAGTTCCGTGGACTTTTGGTAACGACGAATCTCTCACAGCGCCACAGTACCAGGCTTGTAGCGATGAGGTTTCTTGACTCCACCAGTAGAGGGAGCGCTTTTCCGAGCAGCTTTGGTAGCCAGCTGTTTACGTGGAGCTTTGCCACCAGTGGACGTATGGGCAGTCTGCTTGGCATAGCTGTCAACTTACAGATTTGAAAATAAGGGATCAGCAGCCAAAATAAGGGATCAACAATTACTTTGATAAAATACATATTTTGTTGCATGCAAATGGCTTTAGATACCCATTAGGTCCATAAATTACCATATAGCATATATTCAACACACAAAAACAGCAACAATTTGTTGTTGACAAAGCACAGCTGGACATAGAAAGGGCCCCATTACCTTCAGTAGCTTATTTAAGGGACATCATCAATAAGGGACAGCAGCGGGACATGGCGCTGGGATAAGGGACTGCCCCGCCAAATAAGGGACGCTTGACAGCTATGCTGCTTAGTATGCTTGGCCATTTCCCTTTACTTTTTTACACTTTCAGGAATGGAGCCTTTAAAAACAATTCCGCTCCTATCAGCCGCAAGGTACACGTCCTACTCCTTCCCCGACAAACCCGCAACCGTGAATTTGTTGACTTTTATCTGAAAGTCTGCTTTTAATATGCTTCCAGAATTTGTTGTTCCCCTCCCTGATTCAAGGAGACTTTTTAAAAATGATGCGCTGACATTTCAGGGCGAGCCCTCTCCAAACCACAGGAAACACTTTCCCCGACTTACAATGAAGCACATCAATGAGTTTCTTTCAGATGCAGTCATAAATCAGGACCAATTCCTTCTGAAATGTGGAATATTATGGGGCGGTTTCTCCAACACATGGGACAATCACAGCTTGATTACTTTGCATGCGAGTCAATGTGAACAAGGTTCCTTGACAGTAGAAAGTTTGGAAAATCACATTATCTTTGAGCTATTACCCTGCTGTTAAATACTCCCCCCCCCCCCCCGCCTATTATTTCACAGCAAACTCAGTACAGGTTCCAAGAAAAGCTGCTTGCATGATGCTACGTGCCAAGTGCTGATTATTGGCTTTGGGAATTTATTTAAACAAGAATCAAGAAGTCACAGCTCTAGTTTCTGTGCCAATTGTAGGGTTGCTGAAGTCAGGTAGAGGCAATTGCACTAGCCAAGTCAAGTGAAAACTTGCAAAGGTTCTACAGATTTCCAGCCCATGCCTGGAAAGGAAAAGCATCTTGTGGGTCTCCCTCCCTCTTCCAGTCTGTCTCAGCTGACGGCTGTGTCTCCATGGAAAGTGGTCCCTCAGCAGACAAAGAATTGATGACTTCAACTCTTCCTTCAACTCTCCCCTTTCTCAAGGGAGGCACCCTTTGGAGCAGTACAGTGGTATATCAGTCCCACATATGGATTTAGTATAATTTGGATTATTAGTATAATAATCTTTAGTATAATTTGGAAGTTCTAATCATATAGAATGATACATTAATAATGCGTTATTGATAAATAATTAATAATATACTAATTTTATGTACTTTTAATATCTGACTGAATAGTGTAAGGTTTTTTAGAGAGGAAAATGAAACCCTGAAAATAAATATATAAATATAAATATAATATTTATATCCTCCAGGCAACACATACTATCTTCTCCCTATCTTATCCTCACAACCCAGTGAAGTGGGGTGAGTGTTGCTGGCTGCTCCAAAGGTACTCAGTGAGCTTCATGGTTCAGGAGAGAGAGAATTGAACACCGTTCTCCTCAGTCCTTGTTTGGTGCTCTAACTATGACACCACACTGGTTAGGTTCACATGAACACTGACTTGGTTGCAAGGAACGAAGGGAATGAATGTTCAAAGGTTGACCATAGAACAGGGAGGTAAATGGCCTACTCTGTGACTTCAACAGCAGTACTGCAGAAATCAATATACTGCACAGGCAAAGATACAAAGATTTGCAGGCATCAGCTGATCAGAGGCTCCTGCAAATTCTGCTTTCAACAGGGAGCCTTACCTTATATGATGTCAGATGTAGAGCAGGGGGACGTGGTTTGGGGGAAATGACCCAGCAATGCCCTACGTAGCCTGGGACCTAAATTGCGGTCATCTCCATGGCTTTCAAGGTACTGCTTTTTTCCACCTGGGTCTTTAACATGTCTTTGATTTTAATGTGCATCTTTATCCATCCTGCATCCTCATGTTTTGTTTTAATCCTTTATGGTGTTTATTTGTTATTTATAGTATTTCATGGTTTTTAGTATGCTGTCCTGGACTGTCTTGAAATCATTTGGTGAATGGCAGCATACAGATTTTTTAAATAAACACGTAAACATTTTGGCCATTCTAAATAATAAAAAACATGTTTATTTCTTAATGTGCTTGTTCAGCACATTAAGGGTTTTGATGTTGAAACAAGACCCTGAACCCCACACCCACCCCAGCCACACCTCATACATGAACAAGGGAAACAGGTGAACAAATGTGGCTACGTGTGGCCCTGAATTAATTTCTCGATAGTTATATTTTGGTCTTTCGTCATCCTGTGTGTGAATGAATTTACTTGCTTCACTCCTTGCCTCTTGCGTGCAGAAGAAGCACACCATGATTGCTAAGCCAAAAGCAAACTGTAAGTTACTATCATCTGGAGCAAAACAACCCACGACTTCTGGTTCAGAAGCAATGCTGAGCCAGGGCTTGCGGTTTGCTTGCTCCCTTTGCTAGCGTGGAGAAGCGAAACAGTCATGATTCACTCGTGCCCAGCAAGCCATGATTTATGGTTTACCGTGACGCCCAAATACAGCCATTATATTTTCTCTCCCATGCAATTTTAAATCATTGTTGTTTATTTCAGTGGAAACACACGATCTCTAAGCTTGCTCCTGGGCATTTTGCTTGTTGTTTTCTGCATCTAATCTTTATTTCTTTCTGTGTGCTAGGGAGTGGAGTGGTCTTGTGATGAAGCTACTACAAAGGCTTGTTACAGTAAAGGCAAATCAAAGGTGAGTAGCTCCTTCTTAAATAATTAATTTCCTAGATCCGAGTGAGAAAGTTCATCTGTCCACTTGTGCCTATGCATGTTTACTTGAAAATGTTCACAGGATTGCAGACTCATTCAAGCAAGGTTCTAATCAAGTTAGCATCTGTACATAGTGAAGGAACAAGACCACACTGCTCAGTGTGTGCATCTTTCCTGCCTAAAGACCTGTTGGGATCTGCTTACTGGATTGCACATTTGTGCAGTGTCCTATGTGAGTTAACTCCAGTTTGGACCCACACACACAGACCTCATGCAGATATTGCATCCAGTGCATGGACACTTGGCAGGCTTAGGAACTGGAGGGTTCACCTTTGTGCATGCGTGCTTAAAGTCCCACTCAAAAGTCTTTGTACTGTGGTTGCTCTCACACCACAGCAGAACAGTTGGAGCTATATTATTATGGGAACCTGCTAGTGTTTACCATGTTGGGTGCATGTTTTTGAGTTACAGTGAACTCCTTAGGCTTTGTTCTTTGGTCCTGGGACAAAGTCGGTAACCAGTGGACATAATATTATGTTTGCTGACTGGGAACAGTTGTGGACCACTGGGATTAAATTTACGGCATGCAATGCCTTAAGAGAGAACATTATGAAAATGATGTATAGGTGGTACATGCCCCCAGTCAAGCTTGCAAAAATCTATCATTTGCCCGATAATAAATGTTGGAAATGTAAAGATAATGAAGGCACATTCTTTCACCTTTGGTGGATGTGCCCAAGGATTAAGGCTTTCTGGGAGATGATATATAATGAAATGAAAAAGGTATTTAAATATGCCTTCTTGAAGAAACCAGAGGCCTTTCTCCTGGGCATGGTCGGCCAATTGGTGTCAAAGAAGGATAGAACGTTTTTTATGTATGCCACAACAGCAGCAAGAATACTCATCGCAAAGTATTGGAAGACGCAAGATTTACCCACTCTGGAAGAATGGCAGATGAAGCTGATTGACTGTATGGGATTGGCAGAAATGACTGGCAGAATCCGTGACCAGGGAGAAGAGTCGGCAGAAGAAGATTGGAAAAAATTTAAGGACTACTTACAGAAATATTGTAAAATTAAGGAATGTTGAATGATGCTGGATTGAAATTAAGTGGTTTCTAGCTGTAATGGTATAAAGGAATACGAAAAAATGGTTCTTTATAAGTAAAAATTTAAGGTTATAATAACTTAAGATGTTGGATAGAAAATAAGGTGTTTTTATAAGTTGTAATGCTTTGAGATAAGGATTTGCTGAACAAATAATTTGAATTGGACTACAAGAAGGGGAGGTATGAGGAGGTCAGAGAAATATGTTATTGAAAATTAAGTATTACGAACTATATGTCTTTTTAATTTTTTTGTTTGTTTTTTGTTTGTATAAAAATTGAAAATTTTAATAAATATCTTTAAAAAAAAACAACAAAGTCGGTAACCAGACTGAATTTCACTCAGCCTTGTCTGCAGACTTTCTGGGGTGCTGGAAGCACCTGAATGGTACAGCAAATAGACCTTTGAGGGGGGTAGAGTGATAAAAGCAGGAAGCATATCTTAGCAGTTATAACAACCAATCATAATGCATTCTTACTTCCGGAAAAAGTCAGGCTGGAGGTTTAAAAATCTGCAGATGCAATTTTAAAACACTAGGACTATGAAAATAGAAACAAGCCTTACCAAATTTGTTTCCTGCTTGCATGACAACATATAGTACAGACACCAGAGATTATTTGGCGTTTACAAATCTTATAAAATCCATAATTCCCCTTGAGATAGTACTTCAAGGTAGAAGTCTGAATACTCTTTGTTCTGCATACCCCAAAGCTATGGGCTGAATGCATTCTGTGACTGCAGTTGGTCTGTTTCATGCCACATATAATGGTAGCTGCATATATAGACCACAAAGGGTTGCCTTGGCATCGCCCACAACGCACACAGTTCTTGTATGGACAAGCTGACCTCCACAAAAATGTCCAGCTACAAAATTATGAGCACAGTCACAGCCAAGGCACCCTTGAATCATACTTTTGAAAGAGGCAGAAAAACTTGGAGATTGATTGATTCCTTTGACCAACTCTATGAATGTTTGACAGTTTCTGCATCGCCAGGTGTGGAGGGTGCAGTGCCTGCTCCAAGGAGTGTCTGTTCCTCTGAAATTACCCCCACATATCAATAACTGAGTTTGCCCCAATACTCCCTTTCTCCCTCCCCCCCTCTCCCCCTTTCACGGGGAAGGGCGGGCTTCATACAGCTTCCTTTATGAACCTGAGATAGTATGGCCCCAAAGAGTTATACCAAATCCAAAATGCCTGGAAGAGTTACAGGGTGCACAATGTGAGCGCATGTAAAAAAAGGAATCGTAGAATTAGAGAGGACCATTGTGACATTTTAGTATTAGAAAATTCAATGTGCAATACAGCAAAGAATGGAGTACTGCATTGTTTGTTGGAGGAAAAAAGAGCCTCAATTACTGGCATTAAGTTTTTTAGTGGCCCTTGCCACAGTTGAGTCAGCTGCTACAACAAAGCATAGAGAAAGTGATGCAGCAGAGCTTCTCAAAAGGATCAATGGGTTTCTTGTAATTAGGAATTGATTGTAAATATAATCTGCACACACCTTCAGGTATAGTTTATCTGTTTTTTTTCATACATAGTTTCATACCATAGGATACTGAAGAGCAGGTCAGGTTTTGCTTATGGGACACTGCTTATGGGACATTGATGATCCTGTTTTCTCTTTCTTTTTTGATGTTAGGAAGAGTGCCAGAATTATATCCGTGTCCTTCTCATTGGTGGGGACAGACTCTTTGCATGTGGAACTAATGCGTTTACGCCCATTTGCACTAATCGGACGGTAAGAATATGGACAAATCCACACTACAGAATTAAACTGGATCAGAACTCATTCCTTCTTCTCAGGGAGCCCTGGATACTGGGATTGTGTGGGGTGGAGGGTGCTAGGGCTGCCTGGGAGAACGCCCTTTCTGGGGAGATCCACCTGAGGCCCTTTTTGCAGTTCTTTACATGCTAGACTCTGGTCCTGTTGGCAAGTTAAGAGAAGATTTTCAGCGCATGTACCACCAAGATAGGAGGAGTGCATGGCGACAATACAAAAGTTAGTTTGAAATATTATTATTATTATTATTATTAATACCCCGCCCTCCCTGGCCAAGACCGGGCTCATGGTGGCTAACACCAAATACATTAATACATTAAAAACACAAAATCAAATGATTAGTTAAAATACAATTTGAAATCACATTTAAAATCAAAATAACATTAAAAGTTCACCAGGCCCAGCCACCCGTGCTGGTCCCATATGGGCCTATAGAAAGAGCCAAGGAGGCCACTTACATACAGGGTGCCATAGAAAGAAGGGGGTCAGACTGGGCCCAGACCAAAGGCTCGGCGGAACAGCTCCGTCTTGCAGGCCCTGCGGAAAGATGTCTCTTGTGACAGAGCATTCCACCAGGCTGGGGCCACAGCTGAAAAGGCTCTGGCCCTGGACTAACCTCCTTGAGACCCGGGACCTCCAAGATGTTATTCTTTGTGGACCGTATAGGTCCTCTGTGGGACATACCAGGAGAGGCGGTCCCGTAAGTATGAGGGTCCTAGGCCGTATAGGGCTTTAAAGGTTAAAACCAGCACTTTAAACCCAACCCTGTACTCTACCAGGAGCCAGTGCAGCTGGTAAAACACTGAATGAATGTGATCCCGCGGCGAGAGCCCCATAAGGAGCCTCGCTGCAGCGTTCTGCACCCACTGGAGTTTCTGGGTCAGCTTCAAGGGCAGCCCCACGTAGAGCGAGTTACAATAATCAAGCCTGGAGGTGACCGTCACATGGATCACTGTGGCCAGGTCGGGGAGGGAAAGGTAAGGTACCAGCTGCTTAACACGCCAGAGGTGGAAAAATGCCGCTTTGCTGTAGCTGCAACATGTGCATCCATAAAAAGGGAGGCGTTGCTTCTATAGAAATAGAATAAAATATAATAAATAGAAACAAATAAAGTAGGTAAGCAGTCATGATTATTGCTGCCAGCTGGAGGAAAGATGCAGAGGTAACTGGAAATATCTGGAGGTTGCTTAGCTGATGCTGTTCATGGCAATTCATAGGTTGAAATTAGATGAAATCTGTGGGAGAGCTTGCTTTAATATTGGGGCTAACCTGAATACTATTCATGCAATTTCATTTTTATTATTATCAACCCCTTCTCTGGTCGTGCAGTTGGTTACAGCCCCACTTAAGCCTCAGCCTGCAAGCCAGCACTGAGTTTCATGAGTCGTGGGGAGGAGTAAGTTATGTAAAGGGAAAGGGACTGAAATTTTGTTCTGTTGGGATGGTGAGAAGGACCTTGATTTGATTGTTGTCAGAATTAGTTAATTTAAATTAAGCAAATTTAGATTATTTTAAAATAATAATCGAGAAATAAGGCCAATTTAAATTAAGATTTCCCCTTTTTGAAGTTCCTGTATTTATAGTTGGTTTCTATCACAATTAAGTCATTTTGGCTTGCAACCAAATGGAGTCTTTATGCTATCTAGAAGCACAATATAAACCTTTTGGTCATGATGTGCGTATGCCTTGCAGAATTATACCCGCTCAGAGACAAGGAGCAGAATTATGTGCGGTTCTTTCTATGTACCTGTGAGGATATTAAGTAAGAGCAGTTAGTTGATCCAACAACCATGTTGTAAGTATCCAGAATGTCTGTACAGGACTGGCAGTTAACAAGGCAAATGTTTTTAGGTATCAGGTTGAAAAGTGCATAAATAGTCATATTTTGTCTGAATATGTTGCAGAAGTCAGAAAATTGACAGGAATGAAGCAAGTGTAGAAAAATAAGTACTCTAAGGATGGCCCAGTATAGCATCTCCTCTCATACCTTCAGTACCTGTGATGATTTGCTAGTCCCTGGATCCACTAGAAATCCCATATTAAATGCAACATGTAACTTTTTTGGAGCTTTAAAAAAAGTCCTTTGGGGGCTTCCTACACTACTGTGCCTCTCGCTTTGAGCAACGTCTAGAACTTGGGAAGAAAAATAACATAGCAGAACATAGATTCTGGATGCATGTTTGATGGCAGAGCCTCCTACACCAAGAGATCTATCACTCTGTCCCTGGTTTTATTTTCTGCTAGAAATTATTTATTTTTGTGCTCATTTATGTATTCATTTATAAGCTGCTTGTATCCCGAAGGCTTGAGGCTGGTAATGAAAGCAAAAGAATTCTAGCAAAAGAGAACCATATCCCATCATATCTCTGCTGGGTTAACTCTGGAAACAGGCTAGTCCCACAATGCTGCTGAGATTAGTGTACTCCAGTTAATGGGGCAGGTTCCTTTTAGAACACCTTTCTTTGCATTCTTACTGTTTGAATTTGATGCACAGATGGTATCATGAACAGGGAGACCATGCAATGCAATTAGAGTTAATGCTAGTGATTTTCTATTAGATTTCTTTTAATTGCAAAGTGTGCAAGTGGGAGTGCCGCCTTCTGTTTTCAGATACTCACTACAGAGCTAGAAAGTGGTTGTTGCTCTGTGTGAGAGGACAGAGAGATGCACGCTCTGTTGTGGCACGTAATGTTGTAGATTGATTTATGGTTTCCTGCTCAGTAATATGGTTTTAATTCCCTCCGCTGCAGCTAAATAACCTGGAAGAGACGCATGATCAGATCAGCGGCATGGCTCGCTGTCCATACAGCCCCCAGCACAACTCCACCGCTCTGCTTGCAAGCACTGGTGAGCTATATGCAGCAACAGTCATGGACTTCCCAGGAAGGGATCCTGCAATTTATCGCAGCTTGGGGGTGTTTCCTCCTCTCCGGACTGCACAGTACAACTCTAAGTGGCTTAATGGTGAGCGCAGAGACAACTGGTTGTTTACGTGAGTAAATATTGTTCTGAAGGAGCACAAGTCCTTTCTTGGTGCTTTTGAAAAGGTTGTTGCCTGTTTCTCCGGACTCTGGGAAAGTCTTCAACCACTGATGGTTTAAAGTTGGCAGTTCAGCATGGAAGGAGGGGGTGAGTGGGGAGGAAAAGGAGAGGAAAACATAGAGAGGAGGTGAGAGAGTGTAAGAAGAGGCAGGGACACGTCCACAGCTCAGTCGCAGAGGGCTTGCTTTGTGAGCAGAAGGTCATGGGTTCAGTCTCCTGCACTGTCAGCTATAAAGATCCTTGGCACATGGACTCCTTCTCAGTCTTTGGACTGCATCATTAAATTCATTGCTATTATTTTAATGCACATGGCAATTTACAGAGATGAGTGAGCAAAAGCACAAAAGACAGGCTTTGATCCCCAAGGAACTGGAAATGGAGGAATACAACATGGTGAGGGAGACAAAGATGGCAAGGGACGAATGTGCACAAATGCGTCAGCTGTGCTTCAGCTTGATTACAATTGGGGATGAGGACTAAAAGACTCAGCAGAAGACCTTTCCAAAGGAAGGACCTGAAGAGTGAATGGATGGAACCAGTTAAAAGAGCAGGTGTCTGTAAGGCAGCTGAGCGTGGAGGAGTAAGCACCACCAGGCTGGAATATTCTCAAGTCATGCCCTAGGCTTCTTTAGGAGGAAGGGCAGGATATAACAACAGCAACAACAACAGCAATAACAATAATTTATTTATACCCCGCCCATCTGGCTGGGCTTCCCCAACCACTCTGGGCGGCTTCCAACAAAATATTAAAATACAATAATGCATTGAACATTAAAAGCTTCCCTAAACAGGGATAAAATAATAAATAAAGCATCAACAATTTAAATGTACAGATAGGTACTGTCACAATCACAAGTAGATGTGGCTTTTAAACAGCAACAGCAGTCCAGTGTAACATTTGTTTCTCCTTTTGAAAATAGTTGTTTTCTGATATTTTGTCTATTGATGCATTTCAGAACCAAATTTTGTGTCGTCTTATGACATTGGGAACTTCGTCTATTTCTTCTTCCGAGAGAACGCAGTGGAGTATGACTGTGGCAAAATAGTCTTTTCCCGAGCTGCTCGAGTTTGCAAGAATGACATTGGAGGCAGGTTCCTGCTGGAGGACACCTGGACCACCTTCATGAAAGCTCGTTTGAACTGCTCCCGCCCTGGAGAAATCCCATTTTACTACAATGAATTACAGAGTACGTTCTTCCTGCCAGAACTGGACTTAATCTACGGGATCTTTACCACTAATATGTATGTAGTTTATGAAATATTTTTATTTCTAGAATATTCAGAATGAATTAGAGAAAAGAGTTGTGCTGCCTGCTCCTCCTGGGAAATAGAATTGATACTGAAAAAAATTATGAGACAAGGGCTCTTAGAGGAACGGAATAGGAAGTGTTGACGGAAATACACCCATCCATTGCTTATAGAAGTGCAGGACCTGAGGGCAGGCAAACTTCTCAAACCAGAAAACTTTTGTTGATGGAGTTTTTAGTTTAACACAACTAAATGGAAACTTCCTTCCTTGAAAGGAGTTTTAAGCAGAGATTGGATGGCCACCTGTCATGTATGATCTAGTTGAGATCCCCTCATTGCAGGGTTGGACTAGATGACCGCAGGGGTCCCTTCCAACTCTGCAATTCTATGAGTCTGTGATTATATGTCTAAGGGAGCAGTTATGTATTAATTGAAATATTTGTCTCCTGTGCTTTCGGCTTCATCAAGAATCTTCAGTGCTACTAACAAGTCCATTAAAAACAATCATGAGATCCTTTTTAAAAAACAAAAGAAGCATAAAAACAAGCAGGCAAGGAAACACCTATAGTCACCACAGCGCAGCATCAATATCATGTAGGGTGGGAGAGCAGTTGATAATAGGCCAAAGGCCCTAAAGAGCAATACTGTTCAGATGTCACCAAGGAGGACCCATGAGGGCCTCTCAAGGCAGGGTGCAAAGTTCCAGAGCCTGCAGAGGAGAAGACCTTGGTCCTCTGTTCCCACCAGCTGAGCTTCACCTGCTGAGAATGCAGCACAGGACCTTTTCTGTAATAACAGGACCGTCCTCCAAGATCTGAGTGTCCAGGCAAGGTCACGCAGGAGAAGGCAGTCCTTTAAATAAGTTTGGTCCTAAGTTGGGGGTTGGGGGGAGGGTCTTTAAAGGCAATGAACAACATGTTGAATTGAATTGGAAGCCAATGCAATTTATATAAATCAACTTCTTTCTGATAGTTGTGGTAGCCCCAGTGTTGGTAGTGGAATACTTTTTTTAGGGAGTAGGATTGCTCTAACAGTTTCACTTAAACAGAATGTTTTGTGTAAAAGTCTACCAACTCCTGTCTACATCTTTTCTTAGAAAGAAATATAATGCTGGTGTTTTACCCCATGAATTATTTAGTTGAAGTACTTCCATATCTGCTTCCACTCAGCACTGAAGATCTTTTATCTTGCTTCAGCTAAACTTTTTATCAATATTCTTAAAACTTCCAATTCAATCTGCTGTTCTGCTGAGCTAGTTTTCCTTGTGCTTTTCTGACAGCACCAGCTTGTAATTTGCTCCTGTATCTGAGCCACTCAACTGAAAGCGCTCCTACTTAGGAGCTCTACATTGTGCCATCTCTTTCCCTGGAGGGCAGAACCTTTGGGTAATTAGCCGACCCAGGTCAATGATGGTCTTAAACAAATGTTTAATGTGTTTTAAGATACACACAGGCTAGTCAGTCAAGAAGCATAGAGATGCTGTTCTGCAGTGACGCTGGAACTAAATGGAAGCTAACAACAACAACAACAACAACAACAACAACAACAACAACAACAACAACACCTTTATTGTCATTGTACAACCTGTGTAAAATGAAATTAAATGAGCCTCCCCCCCCCAAAACACTCAATCTCTTATCGAACAACACACCACCTAGACAGTTTTTTATTAGCTTCAGAGTGGCAGATTTCGTTATTTCAATTTATGTTAGTGGGTGATAGTTGTTTAAAAAAATCCTGGATAAGTAGAGAGAGCTTTCAGCCCTCCTTAGATCCAGAATATTGAGGGGTTTGGACAAACAAATGAAGTAAGATGTTGCACCTGCAAGCATGCCTTTTCTCCCTGCCAATCCCATAATTGACAATGAGCAAACCACACCATTCTTGCCTCTTTCTTTCACAGATGAATTACATGTGGCTATTAGCACAGGGGTGGCCTGTGGCCCTTCAGATATCGTTGGACTCCATCTCACATCAGCATCTGCCAACCAGCTGTTGATCAGGAGCTGTAGTCCAGCAGCACGAGGAGGACCTTGGGTTTCCCACCTCCTTGTTAACATGCTAGCAGTGCCCTTTTATAGCTATGAAGGGAAAGAGTTGTATTTCAGTCTGCTTGAAGTACTTCATCTTTTGTTTGTGTGTGGTGTTGCTTGTGTGTGTTTCTTCTTCTTTTTTAAGGAACAGCATAGCAGTTTCAGCCGTTTGTGTATTCAACATGACTGCAATAACTCAGGTCTTCAGTGGGCCATTTAAGTTCCAAGAGAACTCCCGCTCTGCTTGGCTGCCTTACCCCAACCCTAACCCCAACTTTCAGGTACTTGGAGGGAAATGGGTGGGGGCAGGGGGGAGGTACTGAATCATATGAATCGTCTTTAAACTGCTATTGCATTTTAAAAAGTAGCTGAGATGATGGGCGGATTGTTGTGTGTCAGCCCAGCATACTTCCAGTTTCCTTGTCATGACGGGATGATTAGGAAGAAGCTCTCTCTAAATTGCTATAGGAAATGCCCCTGTGAGGGTTCACCAGAAGGTGGTGTGCCCAGCCTCACTTTGAGCCAATGGGCAGAAATCTTCCTAAGCAGCCACTTGGTAATGGGTGACATTAATCTAGACCAGGGAATAAAGCAGACCATTGTCATGGGCAATGTGGCTATGGACTGAATAAAACATGAGCAAATTGAACCATCATTCCCACTAATGTGACTTGAGAGTGTGTGTTAGTGTACAGTGATAAATGGATGAATATTCTGTGAGGCTCTAAGCAAATGGCCTTCCAAGCAGCATCCTCTGAGGTCTTCCGTGCCTCTACATTGGTTGAATGAATGATATGTTGTCACCTGATACAAACAAGCTCTAGAATTTCCCATCCTCAGAGATCACTGAGGGCATTTCTGCACTAAGAAGGAAGCACATCCAAAGCAGCACATCACACATGGCAGGTGACCACCCCAAGGGTTGGTGATTTTGCCATGTTTCAACTTGGGCATTATGGAGTATGTGATCAGGGGAGCAAGATTAGAGCAGGAAAAACTACTGGTTTGCATCACTTCAGTTTATTCATTAGTTATATTAATTACCCTTAATACCCTGCAAGTAAATCTTTTCATTAAATTGGAAAATGTGCATCCAGTTTTAACTCTGAACTATAGTGTACTCCAGAGATCAAAAATAAGGGGGAATAAATTTATAAAAACGATATTTAAAACGGGATTAGTTGTTTTGCAAGAGTGGAGATAGCCCTGTACTCATTATGACTACAGGGAAATATTTCTGTCCAACTGCAGTTGTGATCTCTGTCCTTACCATGCATTGATGTACACCTCTAATGATAACATGCTGCTAAAAACAGCTTCATTTGGGTATTTTGAGTGACATGTGTCACACATTGACATCCGTGTGGGTGCATACAAATGGCCCTAAAAAGAGGAGCCACTGTTCTCCATCAGTGTACTTGCCATGTTCTTGTTTCTCATACCTATCCTGAGTTGAGGTCAGGAACCAAATCCATTAATTTTCAATAGAATCTGTTTGAAAAGTTGCAATGTTGTGTAGTTCTCTTTAGAGCTAAGCTTTGAAGCCAATAAAACAATATATGTATATTTAAGAGCCTCAAAACAGTCCTCAGGAAGAAAACACGTTTAAATAAAAAATCAATCCAAAGTAACAGAAAATCAGAGAAACAATTATAGTTAATGGGTTGGGAAGGGGTGAACATGCTCACAACTGAAGAAAAAAGCTCTGTCTCACCAAAAGCACTATTTTAGACCCCAAAGGTTTACATGGGTCAAGTTGTGGCATAGCTCTATCAGCAGTGCTTTTTTCTAGTAAAACTTCACTCACCATGAAGTTGCTACACTAAGTGCCACACTTTTTGACAACAAAAAAGAGGTGCCAGGACTGTGTACACTTGAGTACCCCCTGAGAAAAGCACTGCCTAGCACAGGGTCAGCAGACTTTTTCAGCAGGGGGCCGGTCCACTGTCCCTCAGACCTTGTGGGGGATTGGACTATATTGTGGGGGAAAAAATGAACTAATTCCAATGCCTCTCAAATAACCCAGAGATGCATTTTAAATAAAAGTACACATTGTACTCATGTAAAAACACGCTGATTCCTGGACCGTCTGTGGGCCAGATTGAGAAGGCAATTGCGCCGGATCTGGACCGCGGGCCTTAGTTTGCCTACCGGTGGCCCTTTCAGGATCTGCTTCTTATATACACTGGGTGTCCGGTTGGGAAGTCTTGGACTGGTAAAACAGTGGCCAAAGTTGGTAAGACCTGGGGTTAGAATTGCCATCAAAAGTCACCTAAAATCATGAGGTACCGTATTTTTCGCACCATAGGACGCACTTTTCCCCCTCCAAAAATGAAGGGGAAATGTGTGTGCGTCCTATGGTGCGAATGCAGGCTTTCGCTGAAGCCTGGAGAGTGAGAGGGGTCGGTGCGCACCGACCCCTCACGCTCTCCAGGCTTCGCACACCTCTCTGCAAGCAGCGGGAGCCCAGCGCTGGGCTCCCGCTGCTTGCAGAGAGTTGCCTGCATGCTCAGGCCTGCGCGCGCTGAGCTCAGCGCGCCCAGGCTTCGCGGACCTCTCCGCAAGCAGCGGGAGCGCTCCCGCTGCTTGCGGAGAGTTGCCAGCATGCCGAAGCCTGCACACGCTGAGCTCAGCGCGCCCAGGCTTTGCGGACCTCTCCGCAAGCAGCAGGAGCGCTCCCGCTGCTTGCGGAGAGTTGCCAGCATGCCGAAGCTTGCGCGCGCTGAGATCAGCGTGCCCAGGCTTCGCGGACCTCTCCGCAAGCAGCGGCAGTGCTCCCGCTACTTGCGGAGAGTTGCCAGCATGCCGAAGCCTGCGCGCGCTGAGATCAGCGTGCCCAGGCTTCGCGGACCTCTCCGCAAGCAGCGGGAGCGCTCCCGCTGCTTGCGGAGAGTTGCCAGCATGCCGAAGCTTGCGCGCACTGAGATCAGCGCGCCCAGGCTTCGCAGACCTCTCAGCAAGCTGTGGGAGCGCTCCCACGGCTTGCAGAGAGCTGTCTGTTTGGGGGCTGGGGTCGGGGGAAGCTCCAGCTTCCCCCGCCCCAGCCCCGCGCCTGGGGGGGAAATAATTTTCCCCCCTTTATTTCCCCCCCAAAAAACTGGGTGCGCCCTATGGTCCGGTGCGCCCTATGGTGCGAAAAATACGGTAATCTTGGAAATCCCTGCTATGGAGAAGCCTCTAAGGAAGGTTAAGAGCAATAGAATGAGGCTTGATGAGACCAGTAGTACAACTCTTTCTCTGCAAGTGTCTCCCAGCCCCCACTCAGGAATGCAGGAAAAACTTTGAAAGGACATGGTACTCTTTGAACGTCCTTAGAAAAATATCATTGAATCTGAGTAGGCAGTGTGCAAACGCAGAATGCCCATTTTTATTATGGAGGCTTTAGCAAGTTCTCCCCAACTTCATCTCTATGGAGACAAAATTATTCTGTCCAAACACAAGTGAAGTCACAAGTGGATACAGAACTGGATAATTTCTCCCCTTCAGATGTCGAACAAGACACCCAGTCCTCATTTAAAGAAGAAAATGATTGAGTATTAAAAGCCAAAGAGAGCTTAAAGACTTTATTTTATGAAACAGTTGTCTTGTTTCAGACAAACTGTGGGTTGGCTCCTGCCTTAGGACATCATGAACCCCACCCCTCCTCAGACCAACCTCACAACTTGATTTTGTTCTTTAAAGTAGGTTGTTGGTTTTTTTAAAAAAGAAAAGATTGCTTAAATGTAACCACATGCAGCATTTTATTCTTAAAAAAATAACTTTAAACTAACTCACCAGTAACAGTTTTGAAAAATAAAAAAGGAAGATGTCCTATCTGAGCCATCAGAGTCATCAGTGACTTATTGGCTGTTAAGTACAAGTGCCAGAGGCAACATGAAGGCAGGGAAACCTTGCGGTTGCTCAACAGGAGGGGAAAAACAATTATTTCTGCTTGTTATCCTCCTCTGCATGCCTCTTGTGTGGAAAGGAAGGAGGCAACTTTGTACAGGCAGGAGAAAGGTGGTGTGGAAACATGTAGACAAATCTACCCTCAACCTGAGCATGATTTTAGACCCTTTGGAATTTGAGGATATGTAGGTCATCCTCTTCCCAATCAGCCTGAGAGAACACAGCAAGACGGTCTGCCTCCGGCCAGCTCTCTTCGGTCTGGCAAGATGGAGCTTGGCAAGGAATTTCCTGCTCCACCCTGGCTTTTGTCTCAGGCGAGGCCCCATGGCAGAGAAGAGGGCCCTTGAAGAGTTGCTGCTGCAGCTGCAGGAGGAGGCATCTGTCAAAACCCTACATTCTCTTCCCATATATTTGGGATACATGTATATGGCCACCAAAAAAACCTCCTCCTGCCTTTTTTCTTTCATTGCCCTTAATTGTATTATTTGCTATATTTATTTTGTCATATATTTGCAGAGGAAGTATGAATGACTTGCCAGTGTGGAAAAACATTTTTCTTTGAAGTACATTGTGTAGCTCAATGACCAGTCATTACTGCACAAATTTATGTAAGAACTAGCTTGGGGATTCTCTTATCTAGGGACATGAAGGGTTTGTCTTCATTCGCTAAATCTTTTATTATGACAATAGTAGAAAACCTATGCCTTTTCAGTGTGGCACCATGGACCAGGGTGCATATTTGAATCTGACAGAGAGGAATCTCCAAGATGCCCAGAAATTTATTTTGATGCATGAAGTGATCCAGCCCATCTCACCCTTTCCTTACTTCATGGAAGACAACAGCCGTTTTTCCCACGTGGTGGTGGATGTGGTTCAAGGCAAGGACATGCTTTTTCACATCATCTATTTGGCCACAGGTAAATGCTTTGTTAACAGCACTGGGAAATCCCCTGCTTTGGATATTTTTTTTGGGGGGGGGAGAGGTGGTGGAGGTGTTTGATGGGAGGGACTGCTCATTAACCAGTCTGACTCTGCTTGTTAATCTTCTTGGCCCCAGTGTACCTTTTCTGATCTGTTGTGGAATACATGTTAATGGAGCTTCTATTACCATGGTTTTAAATAACCCCCAAGCTTTTTGGAGAAACTTCACTCCCTTGTTTTTGCCTTTCAATGTCCTTTTTACAAAGTTCCTCTTTTCAAATCACTTGTGACCATGTTTGACCTTCCCAGCAAATGTCCACTTTCATACATATTGCATTTGATAGCGCATAGTCACTGTTCCCAGTTGGTACAACAACGCTTAAATCTCACACCAGGTTCCGGACACCACTTAAGTCCAGGATTGTGTGCTCCACCCTGACACACGTGCACCTACTTGGCCAGTTCCATCACCAAAAGTTCTGGGTACAATCATTTAGGGTATCTTAAAAATAAAAAAATCTCTGTGTTGTGACTAGAACACATATGTACCCAGCCTATATTGGAGTAATTCCTATATTGTACCCAGCCTATATTGGAGTAATTGAAGTCTTCCATTACTGCAGTCTCCTTGATTTCATTATCCATCTCAAAACCCCCATAGGAATTTCATGGCATTGCTCGTGACAGGTAGATGTGGATCACATATTATTTCAAATTTTACATGTTTATCTGTGTGCTGCAGCTTTTATATTTTTACAATTTTGAAGTGCTTCATTCAAAGCAACCACATGGTACCTTATCTTATGTTACTTATTTATTTCCCATTTAAATTCTTCTTCATAGGATATACAACCCCCCTCCTTCAACATCGCTTATGAAATGATAAAAACACAACAATTTAAAACCAGCTGTTCAAAATGCACACTAAATGACTCATAAAATAACATTCATAAAAATGATGAGTACATAACTGTAGATGCATCACACTTTGTGTGCATACATAAAACAGGGCTTTAAAAATACAATGTCATATATAATTTACAGCTTAGTAGTTTTAAACCAGATTTTACCCTGCAGAGTTCTTCACTTTCAGACAGTGTAATGTTGCAGATATTTACCCTCCTACCTGGCAGCACTAATGGAGGCAGGACTTACAGTGGAGAGCCTTGGATCTGCATATTGCATGTTTTCCTCGAAACATTAAATAGTATGGGAAGCAAAGGAAGCAAGTGAAACAGGGCCAAGGGATGCAGTAGGAGCCAGGAAAAAGCTAAGAGACAGAAATTACTCAGATGCAACTGATGATCTTTTGTATGTCTTTTGAGTTCTGAAGATTTTAAAAACACTAATACAGTGGTACCTCTGGTCATGTACTTAATTTGTTCCAGAGGTCCGTTCTTAACCTGAAGCACCACTTTCGCTAATGGGGCCTCCTGCTGCTGCCGTGCCGCCGGAGCACGATTTCTGTTCTCATCCTGAAGCAAAGTTCTTAACCCGAGGTACTATTTCTGGGTTAGCGGAGTCTGTAACCTGAAGCATATGTAACCCGAGGTACCACTGTAGTGATCAAAACTTCTCCCTCCATTCATTTTTATTTATAACTAACAACAGTGAGCTGCACAGCAAGTGTTTAGCTGGGAAAGTGTGTCTGTAGCAGAAGTCTTTTTAGCAGCAAGGTTGTAATTATGTGGATTTCTTTCAACTTGGCTGCTGTTAATTGCAGACAGAGCTCAAGAATGTTCATCCATTGTATCATATAGGAATGTTCCCTGACCCTCGTATACGGGTATGTTTTTTGTTCAGGAGAACCACAGTGTCCTTGCCCATAGTAACTGGAGACACAGTGGTGTGTCATTTACACTCTGGATAGACCCAAAGTTGTTGAGATAAAACTGCCTCTGTAGCCAACACCTTACTCTCCAGTTGTTGTTGGACTGTGGCTCCCATTATCAGCCCCAGCCAGCATGGCTAATGGTCGGGGGGGGGCTGGGAGTTGCAGCAGAAAAAGAGAAATTAACCCTGAAGAGGTAAGCTTGGAAGGTGTTAGTGCCAGACTTAGGTAAAATGAGACAGGTTCCCATTGTTCACCTCTGCAGCCACAAATACATATACAGTGGTACCTCGGGTTACAGATGCTTTAGGTTACAAACACTTCAGGTTACAGTCTCCGCTAACCTGGAAGTAGTACCTCGGGTTAAGAACTTTGCTTCAGGATGAGAACAGAAATCACGCGGCAGCAGCGGGAGGCCCCATTAGCTAAAGTGGTGCTTCAGGTTAAGAACAGTTTCACGTTAAGAACGGACCTCCGGAACAAATTAAATACGTAACCAGAGGTACCACTGTACTTGTTTGCTATGCTATATAAATCTGTGCCTTGGCCCATTAGCAATTTATCATGCAGCCCAGCAGAATAAATCTCTCTGTGCTTGGACTGTGCATACTTACCATAAGTTCATGTGCAAGTCTGGATATGTGGATCAGGGATGTTTCTAGTCTGTGTGTGGTCTCAGGTCAGGAACCAGAAGTGAACCTTTGAGCTGACAAAAATCTTGAAAGAGCCACTACTAGCGGTTTCTCTATTTCTATCTGTCTTGCCTTGTTCCTCACTCGCTCTCTCCCTCTCCTTCCAAGTGCTCAAATACAGTCTCGTAGGATTTTTTAAAATAAGAAAATTAAGTATCACATTTTCTTGTAGAGATTTATCCTGTAGTCTCCAGTTTTCCATAAAGGTGCATAGTAATTACTTTTGCAGCATCAGTATATATTCCTGCATCAGCCCTTTGTGGAGTTGCACCCTCTTTCTTTCTGCTTCAGTATACATGTGTCAGGGAACTGCCATCGGAGAAACAGGAGGTGAAAGGGCTCACAGAGGCTGAGAGAGACTTATCAGCTGAGGAGGGAACCAGCAGGGGGAGAGGAAGAGCTCCAAGGGAAAGTGAGTCGGAGGGAGGGCTCAGAGACACTTCCAGCGAAAATAGCGGGGAGGTTTCAGGACCTCCCATAGGGACACCCACTCCTGGACTTCCGGGTTGGCGCCATTGTTTAATGGCGGATTCCCTCCGAGCTCCGGAGGGAATCGGCTCCGTAGCGTCTGGGTTTGGCCGCTGCGGCGAAGCGGAGACCCTTAAAATCACAGGCGCGGATGCCTGTGAACACAGAGACTCGGCGGGCACCATTTGCGCCCCCCCAATCCGCGACGGAGCCTTTTTAAAGGCTTCGGAACGGAGGCAGGGTGAGGCGTGGTGCTGAGAGTACTCCCTCGCCTACGGAGTGAAGCCACAAGCCATTGACAGAGAGCGCCAACTTCTTCCAAGACCGATTGGACTCTAAAACATAAACCCGTGAGTAATACGGAGATTGGAACCTTAAAAAACCTTTAATTTTGGATTTGGAACGAGCGGGAAGGGGCTAAAAAGGAAGTCTACCCCCCCCTCTTTGTAAACAATTTAAAGCAAAGGACTGGGCAGCTAAGGTCGAGAGAATCTGTTTCTTGGTTTTTAACGAAAGATCCTGACTTCACGGTTTTGACACTATAAGAAGACTTACTGGAGGATAAAAAGAATTTTGGGAGCTGAAATTTCACCCCCCCCCCGAGACCCGGGAACGTCCTATGAGAAAGCCTGTTGCATTGAAGATTTTGACAGCTGTCAAGTGAGCTGCTAGTCAGCTAGTTGTCAGCTGGAAAAAAGAGAACATTGTTTCTGCTGTTTTTGCTGGCTTATTTGGTATAATTTGTTGAAAATAAGGAGGGCTGATACAAAATAACTGGACTTTTGGTTTTGAGCTGAAAGGAACACTAAGGAACTAAAATCCCCCTAGAGGGGTAATAGGGACATTACATCATAAAAATGGCTGGAGTATGTAAAATCCAAGCAGAATTGGACAGAGCACTCGTTCTCTTGGGAAACTTGCAAGATGAATACAATGCTTTGTCTACAGAGGTATCACTACTACACTGGACAGTAAACAACAGTTTTGAGCCTGATAAGGACTTGAAACAGGAAGCCTATGCAACTGAACAAGTAAATGAAACTGAAAGTGTAGATATGATGGAGCAATATGTTATTGTTGAAGAAAATGAAGGAGGAGCAGGAGATTTGCAGGAGTCAAAGGAGAGTTACAATATGAGGCCTGACATGATGATAAAAAAGGACAATAAAAATTGGATGTGGAAAGCCTGGTCTGAATGGGAGTCTGGAAAATGGAGAGATCCCCTTTGGAGGAGATCTGAAGACCTGAGGATTACAAATTTGTTGAAGGTGAAAGCTGGAGCTTTGGGGACATCTGGATTTAAAAGAAATTTGAAACAAGAGTTGGACCTCCCCATAGGCTTTGCTTTTAAGTTTGGAGGACTGGCTGGAAGCAACATGGATTCTGTTGGGCCGGAGCCCCTCCGAGACTTGGGGCTTAACATCAAGGACTATCAAAGAGACCGGCAGAAAGGAACTGAGAGAGATATAAGGGCCTCGGACGTGAGATCTCCAGGCTAAATAAATAACATAAAGACTGATGGATACTGGTTGGGGACTGGAACCGGGAAAAGGGTGGGTGGAGGTTGGGAATCTAAAGGGTACATAAGGATAATTTGCTTTTTATATTTTGTTAGTGGTAAGGAAACTGGGTAAATCGTGGAAGGGAAATTTTGGTCGACTTTAGGAAAAAGGTTTAAGAATAATTAATGAGGTATAAGTATTGATGTGTGATTTTAATAAGGTAAAATTGGTTTTTTCTTTTTAAATTAATTGAAAATAAGGCTGTCAAAAATAAATTGAGGAAATGGAAAAAAGAAATAAAGTAAAATGATAGTATGTTAGAACAAATGTTTAGTTAAGGTTAAGAAATAAGTTAAGGACTTGCTGAACTGACAATTTAAATTGGAATACAGGAAGGGGAGGTGCGAGGAGGTCTGAGAAATAAGGTTAAGAATAATAAGTATCAGAAACTTTATGTGTTTTTTCTATTGTTTTTTGTTTAGTTGTGAATATTATGTATTTTTGTGTTTTTGTGTTTTTTTGTTTATTTCTTGTTTTTGTTTGTTGTGTGTTTTTTGAAAATGCCAATAAATATTTAATTTAAAAAAAAAAAATAGGGACACCCACTCCTCGCCGGAAACTGTCACGCCGAGAGTCCAGAAGACGCGTTTCCGTTAAGGAACTTTTATGCTGGAAGAAGTTCCGTAAACGCCCACTGTCCGATTCTACGAGCGACTGATGGAGCCATGCTTAAGGAGCTCCGTCACAGACAGAGGTTTGTGGACTTAGCCAAACTCTGAGGGACTAGGACTTTATGCACAAGCAGCTCATCATCCCATCACAGCAATCGGACAGTCCCTGAAAGCAGCTTGTGCAGAGAGGCATCATGAGCAACCCAGCCGGAACCGGGGGAGCAGGAGGAGCTGGAGAGGGTCCAAGCCTGGAAGAAAGGTACCGGGTGTTGGAGGTCCAGCTAGCACTGCAAACGGCGAGGCTAGAGGAAAGGAGGGCGCAGGATGCAGAAAAGGCAAAAGGCGCCCCACTAGCAAGAAAGATGCCAGGATTGGTGCAGAAGTTTGGGGGGGACCCCAGGAACTATCAAGCCTTTAGGACAGAGATGCAGTATGCTCTCAATCTGCAGTTTGACGACTTTCCTGACGAGGCATCGCGAGTGGCGTTTGTGGTTGGCCATCTCGAAGGGGGGGCGAGAGACTGGGTTAGACCCCTGATGGCAGGGAATAGTGAAATGCTGAAGGACACGAGGAAGTTTTTTCGCGCCATGGATTTGATGTTTTCCAGTGAGATTGAGCAGGGAGTGGTGCGCAGACAGTTGATGGCTTGTAAACAGGGGAGCCGATCGGTTCGTGAGTACTGGACTGAGTTTACCATGCTGATACATAAATTGGGGTGGGACCTATCGGCGGAACCCATTCAAATGCTTTTCGAAGAGGGGCTTTCTTCGGCGGTGAAAGACGAACTTTCCCGGGCGCCCAGGGCGGAGTCTATGGACCAGCTGACCAAATCAGCGCTGACCATTGGAGCGCGCCAGGAGGCGAGAGCCTTGGAGAAGCGGGAAGGGAAAGGAGAGCGTTGGAGGGATTTCCGCATTCCAGAGATTCCGGAGCAAAATTTCCCGCCAGGAGAGCCGATGGAAATTGGAACAGCGCGCGCGCGCGCAGTTTCAAATCCCAGTGAAGGGCGGAAGAAGGAGGGGAAGAGCACCAAGAAATGTTATCTCTGCCAGCAGCCAGGTCACTTTGCCAGAGTCTGCCCGCAAAGAAAGGAATGGCAAGGGATGGCGGGAGCTGTTGGGGGAAAGGAGGAGGGAGTCCAGGAGCAAGTAAAAGCCAACGCCTGGCTGCCACCGTCAGGGCACAGCAGCCAGGCCAAGGAGCAGTAAAAGTGCCCACGCCGGAACCTCCAAGACCAGCCCTAGTGATAGAGGTGTTGCTAGAGCTGGCAAACGGACACCCACTAAAGACAAAGGCGCTATTGGACTCAGGCAGCTCCTGTAATTTTATGAGTAAGGAGTTTGCAGCTGAACACCAGATACAGATACTCCCTTTAAGTAAACCCCTGCAGGTGACCATGATCGATGGGAGGGAGCTGTTGGGAGGAGAAGTTAGCCTACAGACCGTCCCAATGGTTATGAGGGTGGCCAGGCACACCGAAAGGATAGCGTTCAATGTGGCCACCCTGGGAGGGGCTCCCGTTATTTTGGGAATGAGCTGGCTAGCGTTGCATGATCCGCTAGTGGGCTGGCATCAGAGAGTGGTCTCCTTTGGGTCAGCACATTGCCTGGAACACTGCAAAGAGGGAAAGGCGCCGGAAGGGGCAAAAGCCTTTCTAGCAGGGACAGA
Organism: Podarcis raffonei; assembly: GCF_027172205.1. Lineage (NCBI taxonomy): Eukaryota > Metazoa > Chordata > Lepidosauria > Squamata > Lacertidae > Podarcis > Podarcis raffonei. The sequence continues at coordinate 91,046,666 of NC_070608.1, forward strand.
AGTAACGGACAAAGGGAAGGTGCCCAAACAATACGCTGACCTGAGCAAGGTCTTCAGCGAAAGGGAAGCAGATAAACTACCACCGCATAGAGCCTTTGACTGCCAAATCAACCTGGTCCCTGGAGCCCAGCTCCCAGTGGGCAAGCTGTACGCCATGTCAGACAGGGAAATGCAGGAGTTAAGGGAGTTTATTGATAAAAACCTGAAGAGAGGCTTCATCAGAGAGTCCAGAGCGGTGGGGGGGGGCAGCCCAGTGTTTTTTGTGGACAAAAAACACACGGATAAACCCAGACTTGTAGTGGACTTTAGAGCCTTAAATGCAGTGTCAGAACCAGTGGCTTTCCCCATGCCCAGAATTGATGACATTTTGACCAGGGTGAGGAAGGGAAAGATATTCACTAAACTGGACCTGAGAGGGGCATACAACCTGATACGGATAAGGAAAGGGGATGAATGGAAAACCACCATGTTCACCCCTTTGGGGGCTTTTGAATATTTAGTTATGCCCTTCGGATTACAAGGAGGCTCAGCATGTTTTCAATCGTTCATGAACCACGTCCTGGGACCTCTGCTCTACAAGAATTGCGTGGCCTTCCTAGATGACGTGTTGATATATTCAGAGAATGAGGAGCAGCATGTAAAGGATGTCAGGGAAGTGCTGAGCCAACTGCAAGCAAACCAGCTGTGGGTGAAATTGGAGAAGTGTCAGTTTCACACCAAGGAGGTGGAATTCCTGGGGTACCGCTTGTCAGACAAGGGATTAGCCATGGATCCAGGCAAGGTCCAGGCGGTGCTGGAATGGAAGACACCGAAAACGAAAAAGGATGTGCAAAGGTTCTTAGGGTTTGGGAACTTTTACCGTAAGTTCATCAAGAACTTTGCCCACTTAACGGCTCCCATCACGGACTGTCTCAGCAGCAAGAAGAAATTTGTTTGGACGGCGGAGGCGGAGCAAGCATTTGAGGAATTGAAAAGGGCATTCGCTTCGGAAGAACAGCTCCTGCATGTGGATTTACAAAAACCAATGAGAGTGGAAACTGATGCATCAGACCGGGCGGTGGGGGCGGTGCTTCTTCAGCCGGGGAAGAATAAGTCGGAGTGGAGACCGTGTGCCTTCTTTTCGCGTAAGCTAAACAAATCCGAGAGGAACTACACCGTATATGACCGAGAACTACTCGCCATTCACGAAGCGTTCCGGAGATGGAGACATTTACTAATTGGTGCACAGCATAAGGTGCAAGTGTGTACGGACCACAAGAATTTGGAGTATTGGAGAACGGCACGAGTGCTCAACCAACGACAAGTGAGGTGGGCCCAGGAGTTCTCCAAATTCCATTTTGAAATTTGCTATGTGCCAGGTCCAGAAAACGTCAGAGCGGACGCTCTCTCACGCAAACCTGAATATTTGGAGGGGGAGGGAGCACCTGAAGAGAGACATATCATCCCAGAGGACCGCTGGGTGTGTGGGGCGGCCTGGGTGGGGCAAAGGGAACTGGTAGAGGGAACGGTGAATGATGAATACGCCTAGAATAAGCTCAGAGGTTTAAGGAGAGAGGGAGAAGACCCCGGAGGTTTTGAAGAAAGAAACGGGGTATTGTATTACAAAGGGGCACTTTATATACCCGAAGGGGAATTGAGGGGGAAAGTACTCAAACAGCTGCACGACAACCCCACAGCGGGGCATTTTGGGCAACACAAGACCATGTGGTTGGTGACCAGGGAATTTTGGTGGCCCAAGGTGAGGGAGGATGTACGGGAGTATGTAAGAGGGTGTGACCAATGCCAGAGAGCCAAAGGAGAAAGGCGGGCGCCGGCGGGGTTATTAGAACCGTTACCCACACCAGAACGACCGTGGGAGGCGGTATCGATAGATTTTATGACTGATCTGCCGAAATCCCAGGGGAAAACCGCCATACTGGTCGTAGTAGACCTGTTAACTAAGATGGGCCACTTTGTAGCTTGCTCACATGCAGTCACGGCGGAAGAGACAGCGAAATTGTTTGTAGAACATATTTTTAGGCTGCATGGCGCCCCCTTGAGGGTGGTCTCCGACAGAGGGAAACAGTTCACGTCCAGGTTCTGGAGGAAACTTATGAGCTTACTGCACGTAGAGGTCAATTTTTCGACTGCCAGGCACCCTGAGACCAATGGGCAGGTGGAGAGAGCAAACGGTATCCTCCAACAATACCTGAGGTGTTATGTCAATGACAGAGAGAACGATTGGGTCGAAAAGTTGGCGCTAGCGGAATTTGCCTACAATAATGCGGAGAATGTGTCCACCGGGATGAGCCCCTTTTTGGCTAATTATGGGTGCCACCCCAGGGCGTTTCCAGGGGGAGGAGGGGAGAGATGGAGTGTCCCGGCCGCCGAACATTTTGTAGAAGAAATGGAAGCGATCCATCGTCAACTCCAACTCAACTTAGAAAGGGCCAAAGAAGAATATAAGAGGCAGGCAGACAAGAGCAGAAGGGAAGGTGAAACCATTAGGGTGGGGAGTCAGGTCTGGCTGTCAACCCAAGGGTTGCCGTTCAAGGGGGGTTGCAAGAAATTGAGACCCAAAAGATTGGGACCATTTGAGGTCATTCAACAGGTCAACCCAGTGGCTTTCAGACTCCGGTTACCGAACCACATGAAACTGCACCCAGTATTCCACAGGTCATTACTGTCACCATATAGGGGGGAAGAGGAAGGGGTCTCCACACGGGGGCCAGTCTTAGAAGAAAGGGAAAGCAGCAACCATGTGGCGGAGATCATCGACTCCAGGTGGAAGGGTAATCAGGTGGAGTATTTGGTCGCGTGGGAAGGGGAACCGGAGTCGGAAAACACCTGGGTGACGGCAGAGGAGGTCAGTGACGAGATCTTGATCGAAACGTTCCACCAAAGGTTCCCCAGGAAACCTCAGCCAGTAGCGAGGTTCCGGAGGGAGTACTTTGGCACCACCGACGAGGAGGAGGAACTGGAAGGGTTCAGGGAATCGGAGTTGGAAGAAGGAACAGACTCCGATGAGGAGGAGTACTTAGAAACCGGAAACAGCAACCGGTGGAGGGAAGTGTTCGAAACTTCGGAAGATGAGGGAGGTTCTTTCAGGGGTTTTGCTCCCTCGCCTCCCGCAGAGGAGGGAAGGGGAGGTGGTGAAGGGGGCCCTGGAGGGGAGGTGGATGTCAGGGAACTGCCATCGGAGAAACAGGAGGTGAAAGGGCTCACAGAGGCTGAGAGAGACTTATCAGCTGAGGAGGGAACCAGCAGGGGGAGAGGAAGAGCTCCAAGGGAAAGTGAGTCGGAGGGAGGGCTCAGAGACACTTCCAGCGAAAATAGCGGGGAGGTTTCAGGACCTCCCATAGGGACACCCACTCCTCGCCGGAAACTGTCACGCCGAGAGTCCAGAAGACGCGTTTCCGTTAAGGAACTTTTATGCTGGAAGAAGTTCCGTAAACGCCCACTGTCCGATTCTACGAGCGACTGATGGAGCCATGCTTAAGGAGCTCCGTCACAGACAGAGGTTTGTGGACTTAGCCAAACTCTGAGGGACTAGGACTTTATGCACAAGCAGCTCATCATCCCATCACAACATGGCATGGCTACAAAACAGCACTTTGTGCTCATAACCTCTGGTCTAGTGTTTCTCACCCGAGACCTCCTGGGCCACTGAGCAAATCACATTTGAAAATGAAGGAAGTATTAAAAGCAGTTTTAAACATGGCATAGCTGGACAGTGTGTGAGTACTATTCAGAAACTCCATAGGAAGCTAAAGTCACTATGGTGCCCATTCATGTCTATGTGTTTGGGTCACTTGAACATTATCCCAGCCCCATGGAAGCCCCATGGGACAGTGGCTCTCATGTGGTTTGGGGAATGGGCAAAGGGCCCAGTATCTGTGGTTGGCAGCAGAAGACGAACAGGCTGCACCTTGTCTTGCCAAAGCCCATTATTTGCAGGGAGAAGGTTCCTTTTGGAGGAATACCTCAGTGTCACAGAGGTCATTATCCCCTTGCCTTACCCCAGTGTGGGGCCCTCCAGATATTGTTGGACCATAGCTCACATCCTCCCTGGGCATTGAGTATGCTGGCTGGGGAAGATGTGGAAACTGGAGTCCAATAATGTCTCGAAGGTATCACATTGGCTCCCTCTGCCTTACCCTAACCAGTCTTAAAATGCCTTCTCCTTCAGTACTGTAGAAGGACAGAATCAATCAAGAAAGGGCCCCCACTTGGCTGCTTGCTTCTAGCAACCTGTTTTAGAAGGCTGTAAGGAGCAAAAGCTTCTGGGCTATGAATGAATGAATCTTTATTTGCGTCAGCTGTTGGCCATAGCAATAAAACAACAATACAATATACAAAGAATAGAAATAAAAAGTCAGTTATCTAAAATACATTTTAGGGTTTTGAATCAATAGTCAAATAGTGGATCCTATTCTGATTGCCCCAGCTAAAAACCTTACAACCTTTGCTGTCACCTGCTCATCTTGATCTGCCAAGAGAAAGGACCCTGTGGCAGTGCTTGAGCGACCTAGAATGGACAATAAAAGAGGGGTGATAATCTCATTCCTCAAGTCTTAATCAAGAGTGCAAGCCAGAAGGGCATGTGCCCCTGATTTGGTACTGCCATCTCCACAGGGACAGAAGCGTTTTTTGTGTGGAATCTGTTGGAATCATCTCTCAAGTAAAGCCAAGGGCAAGACATTCAATCTTGTGAGAGTAAAAGCGTGTCTATATTTTAGAATTGCTAGGTTATGCAGATAGGGTGCCAGAGTCTCAAAATGGGAAGGAAGGTGGAAAATAGGCATACCATGGGCAAAATTTCCTTATTGAGGCCAAGTTGTTCTGGCGCTCGATATCATTTAGGCGTTGACAAATTAGACTGTTTGCTTTACTAAAACCCAAAGTGAGTAGCTGTTGTGGTGATAAACCACAAGAGTGAAGTTTTTGATAGACAATTTTAGTCCAGGCGCTCTTGTGACAATCTTGCAGCACTAGGGATATTAGACTGGGGGGATTTGAATTTAGGTGAAGCCAAGAGTTAAGTGTCCTAGACCAGATCCGTAATTCTACTGAGGGAAGATTAGCCTCTGTGCGCAATGATGTGCTTGGGGCACAGGGTGGGACAGAGGAAATTTGCCTGAAGAACTTTGATTGGAGAGCTTCCGTAGATGCAAGGTGAGTGCCTGCCCAGATCTGAGCCCCAGTAACGACTGTGCTAGGGGTTTAGCTTGGAACACTTCCAGGACTGAGAGTATATGTTTCCCACATTTTGTGTGGAAAAAGCGTGTCAGAATTTTGGCACTTTGGGATGCTTTTTCCTTTGCACATTTCTGGTGTGCTCCCCATGACCCTGTAGACTGGAAAATAAGGCCAAGATATTTGAAAACTTTGACCTGTTCAATTAGCTGGTTGTCCATGCGCCATCTATGGGCCCTATAGTTTCTTCAGAAAACCATGACTTTTGTTTTCTTGTATCGTATTTTTCGCTCTATAAGATGCACTTTTCCCCTCCTAAAAAGTAAGGGGAAATGTGTGTGCATCTTATGGAGCAAATGCAGGCGGGACGCTCTGCTTAGTGCTCCCTTTAAAGAGCCGCACACACGCTCCACGCGCTCTTTAAAGGGAGCGTGGCTCTTGGGGGAGCCTTAGCTGCTCGCAGCCTCTCCCGGGCAGCGGGAGAATTCATGCCGCTACCCGGGAGAGGCTGCACGCAGCTATCCCATAAGCCAGGACAGCAAGCGGGATCACTGAGCTGCGATCCCGCTTGCTGTCCTGGCTTATGGGATTCAGAATATTTTTTTTCTTGTTGTCCTCCTCCAAAAACTAGGTGCGTCTTATGGTCTGGTGCAACTTATGGAGTGAAAAATACGCTGCGTCTTATAGGTCGAAAAATACGATAATTCACAGCCAGCTGTTCTCTCTGGAAATATCCTGAAAATGCTCTGATTAGTCTTTTTAGGCCTACTTTTGTTTGGGATAGAAGAATCGCATCATCTGCATATAATAGTATTGAGATGGGTTTTGTGGCCAATTTAGGGATGGAGATGTTAGACACTGGACAATGTCATTTATATACAAGTTGAACAGTGCCGGGGCTAGGATACACCCTTGCTTGACTCCCTTTGTGGCTGGTACAGATCCTGTAAGTTGTTCATTTGTGGAGCAGCACACTTTCAACACAGTATCTTTATATAAGCATTTAATCAAGTACAGTAGTCTTTTGTCTATACTTGAGGAGTTCAGCTTATCCCAGAGTCTTATTTGCGAAATTGAGTCAAATGCAGCTTTCAAATTGATGAAAACTGCGTAAAGCACACCACGTGGTTCCTTAGCTTACTTGTCTATGAGATGTGCTAGAACAAAGCAGTGATCTAGAGTGGATCTGCCTTGCCTAACTCCTGCTTGCTCTTCGGTGAGAATAGCCTCATCGTCTATCCAGTCGGCTAGTTTGTTATAGAAGTGCTTTGCATATAGTTTACTAGTTATCGGTAACAAACTGATTGGTCTGTAGCTAGCCAGATCAGATGTGAGGCCCTTTTTGAATATACCGCTGTGGCCCAGGCATCTGGGAGTAGACCAGATGAGTCAATAAGCGAGAAGATTACCACAAGCAGGGGTGCCCACCAAGCAATATTGGATTTCAAGAGTTCTGGAGGCAAGTGATCAATGCCTGGTGCTTTATTGTTTTTTATCCGCATAATGAGGTTTTTGACCTCATTTATAGTTAGGCCAGGCTGGTAAATTTTCTGGGGATACTGTTAGCTGATTGGACTCGACATCCTGGTCTTGATCGAGTGAGTGATAGGACTGCATCCATTCAAGAGGTTTGATAGTGCAGACTGGCATGTTGCGATCATTTCTCCAGGAGGCCTGATATAGTACGCCAGAAGAGGGAGGTGTCCTTAGGTATGTGTGATGTGGTGCTTGGCCTGGGTTTTGTTTCATGAGCATGTGCATTGCCTGATTTTGGGGAGGAAACCCAGGCAGTCACATCCCATTCAGAAACAGGTTTGTCTCATGATAGAGGGGTTAGGAAAACAGAATTTTTTGTTCCCTGATTCTTTTGTTCTACATCAAAACTCTTTGTTTTGACTAGGGCACAGCCTTTTCTTTTGAATAATCACCGGGTGTAGAGATGAAGCCATTAAAAGCACAAGTCTGAAAAGGACAAGGCTGAATGAGAGAAGTCTCATTCAGAGGGATGTGAAAAGATAACCATAATTATCCTATTGCTGTAGAATAAGCATTTGGACAGCATGACAAGCAATTGTCAAAATACTTACTTGATTCTGAAAATGTACAGCGGATTGTCTCATGGCGTCCTCAAGACGAATTATCATTTTGGATGGTGCCTTTTAATGTACCTGAGGAGTTTGCAAATGAATTCACTTATCTGCACATTTTTAATGGATCATCACGTGCATAAATCTTTCTCTGCCTACTTCTCTCATCAGCCACTTTCCCTCCCCCACACCTTTGCCCCTCCAGCCAGGACACCCACAAGTAAGCTTGCTTCATAAGTGGAGCTGGGGAGGTGCGGAGGGGAAACGGTTGGTGGTTAAAGGATTGCACACAGCCGTTCCAGACTGCTGCTCCTAGACTGCAAATTCTACTCCTCCGTCACCGCAGCTTCTCTGGCCTGATGCTGTTGCATAAGGAAAGAAATTAACGGAAATATTTCATATTAGCTCTTTCTAAGGGACTATTACTACATCTGAAATACTCTCGGTATTAACTGGTTACAGCAGCAGTACAGCTGCAATGCTAACATTCCTGTTCTCATCAGATTTAATTTCTATGGCAGCATAGCAGAAGACTCAGAATTCTCTCTTTAGAAGATCAGGTCAGAACCAGTTTGTGTTCAAGATCCAGCTTGTAATGTGTGCAAGTGGAGACCCATGGAAGGTTGCAACAAGCAAGGGAACTGCAGTGAGGGATGGATCCCAAAATGCCCTTCTTCCTTGTGTGGAAGAGCTGTTCAGAGCACTGAATGAGAAGAGGAAAACTAAATCCATGTTCTCCTTTCACAAGAGGATTGCTATAGAGCCTACCTGAAATATACTCAGAGTCGCAAAGTGATTTCATGCTCTTTATTCAGCTCATAGTGGTGAGGAGGAATGAATGAAAGTCCCCTCAAAGTATCTGCTTTATATACATTATTTACACAGTGGGCTGCACATGATTGGCTAATTCCGGAATTCTACTGTAAGCCAATCAGGTTGTGGATTCACTTCTATCTGGAGCATGATTGGGTAGTTCCTGCCAACCAATCATACTGCTGCATTGTTCTAGGACCAATCAGACTGCTGCATTCTGAATCCTATTGTTCTAGGACCAATCAGACTGCTGCAGTTTGGATCCTTTTCAACTCAGTACATAACACCCCTCCCCTCTAAGTTCCAGTCCTGCCTGGGAGGTCGCATTCATAGTCCTCGAGGTACGCTGGCGGCCTACGTGTGCGTTGCGGCCTGGGGTGTTCCCTGGTCCGGGGTTCAGGTTCTGGCTCGTGTTCCAAGGATGCTGGCTGTGATGGGGCTATTTGGTCTGGCGCAACCGGCTCGCTCAGTCGTGGTTCTGGTTCCGGTGTCCTTTCGGCCTCGCAGGTCCTCTCTGTATTTACTGATTCTGCCTCTCCTGCTGGCCCCTCGTGCTCTATGGGCCTCACTGCCCCTCTGTTCCCTTGGGACTCCTCTGACCTTTCCTCCTCCTGGTTTTCTCCCGGGAATCGTCGCCGTATCTGGTCGCAGTGGCGGCGCCAGCATTGCCCCCCATCTGTTAGCACCTCGTACGACACGGGGCCAGTGACCCTGGTGACTGTGGCGGGTACCCATGCTGGGCCTGCCCCAAAATTCTTTGCGTACACTGGGTCCTGGGCCTCGAAGGTCCGGGGGTTCCTGCCTTCCCCCACCACTACCTCATCCTGAGCTCTATCGGGGTGGATGCGGTCCAATCTGATTGCAAGGCGCCGACCCATTAGTAGTTCAGCGGGGCTCCGGCCAGTCGTTGAGCTGGGGGTGCTGTGCTGTGCTAGAAGGAATGTGGCAAGGCGGTACTCCCAATCCCCTTGCGTCATGCGGCGAAGGGTGTCCTTGGTGGTCCGCACCATGCGTTCTGCTTGGCCATTGGTGGCAGGATGGAATGGCGCCGAACGGATGTGGCGGATGGCGTTCTGCGCTGTGAAGGTTTGGAATTCTCCTGACGTAAATGCAGTCCCGTTGTCTGAGACGAGAGTGTCAGGGAGCCCGTGGGTTGCAAACAGCCTGCGTAGTACCCGGATGGCTGCGGACGTAGAAGTGGACGGTACCAGTGCGACTTCCAGCCATTTGGTGTAGGAGTCCACCACTATGAAGAATGTTTTCCCCTGAAAGGGGCCAGCGAAGTCCACATGCAGGCGTGACCATGGTGCTCGGGCGGACTCCCAGGACTGGACTGGGGCCCTTGGGGGATCTGGGCGGGATTCTTGGCAGGCCTGGCAGTGTTTGACCCAGGCCTCTATCTCTCCGTCGATCCCCGGCCACCACACATAACTCCTGGCAAGGGCCTTCATTCTTACTACCCCTGGGTGTGTCTCGTGTAGGGCTGTGAGGACCCTTTTGCGGAGGGGCTGGGGAACAACGACCCTGCTTCCCCATAACAGGCACCCCTTGTGGGCCGACAGTTCATGTTTGCGGGTTGTGTAGCCGGCGAATTCTGGCCCGGGGCTGCTGCTGGGCCATCCCCTCCACACCCAGTCCAGGACCTGGGAGATGACCCTATCTTTCTTGGAATGGTGTGCAACTTCTTGTGCCTGAATGGAGCGGTTGGGAAGCAGCTCCAGGCTCATAACCTCTTGTGCAGGTGCTGGGTCGGGGCCTGTTTCCGGTAGTGGTAGCCTGCTGAGGGCATCCGCATGGCCCATCGCCTTCCCCGGACGGTGAATCAGTGCATACTGGTAGCTGGCAAGGAAAATTGACCACCTGAGGATGCGAGGAGACAGCACTTGGGGGGTCTGCTTTTCAGGGGCAAATAAGCCAAGCAACGGCTTGTGGTCAGTCACCACGGTGAAGGGCCGCCCGTACAAGAAATCATGGAATTTTTTTACTCCCTTCACGATTGCCAGACCCTCCTTGTCGATTTGCGAGTAGTTCCGCTCGGTTGCGTTGAGTGTCTGGGAAAAGTATGCCACCGGTACCTCTCTTCCATCTGGGAGTTGGTGTCCCAGGACAGCGCCAATTCCATAGGGCGAGGCATCGCATGCTAGCACCACCGGCAGCCTCTCGTCGAAGTGTGCCAAGACCGAGTTTGAGACAAGCAAGTCCTTGACTGCCTGGAATGCGGCCTCCTGGCGCTGGCCCCACACCCAAGGGGCCCGCTTGTCCAGGAGTCTGTGTAGGGGCTCTGCTACCGCCGCCTTGTGGGGAAGGAAGGAATGGTAAAAGTTCAATAGTCCCAAGAAGGCCTGAAGTTCAGTCTTGTTCTTGGGCGCTGGGGCATCACAAATGGCCCGTACCTTGTCCCCAGTCGGGTGGACCCCTTCTGCGTCCACCATAAATCCCAGAAAGTCCACCTGAGGCACTCCTAGTAGACATTTTTCCCACTTCACCTTGAGACCCGCCGTCTGGAAACGGTGCAGAACGGTGCGGAGGCGGTCCTCAAACTCCTCTGGTGTGGGCCCAGCAATCAACACATCATCGAAGAAGGGGGTGACGCCAGGAATCCCTTTAAGTAGAGAGTCCATTAGATTCTGGAATATGCCTGGTGCCACGCTGACACCGAATTGCAGCCGCTTTACCCTGAATGCTCCTCTGTGCGTCACAATCGTCTGTGCCTCTGCTGTGGCCTCATCTACTGGCAGCTGTTGATATGCTTGGGCCAAGTCCAGCTTGCCAAAAATTTTCGACCCAGCCAGGGTGGCAAGAACATGGCTGACCACTGGCACTGGGTATGCATGGGCCGTGAGGGCCTTGTTTATGGTACATTTGTAGTCTGCGCAGATGCGGACTGAACCATTAGGCTTGACGGGCGTGACGATTGGGGTTTCCCAGGGGGCATTAGGCACCGGCTCCAGCACTCCTTGCTCCACGAGCCGGTCCAATTCCTCGTCTATACGGGGTTTCAGGGCGAACGGGACCCGGCGGGCCTTGAGCCTGACCGGTCGTACTGCGGGGTCAAGCTGTAGAGCAATGGGGGGCCCCGTATACTGTCCCAATTTCCCATCGAAAACCCCCGGAAATTCCTTGCATATGGCGTCCACGTCCACTTGTAAGCTAGTGTGGTTCACCTCGGTGACGGCTAGCCCCAGTGGTCCAAACCATGCCAATCCCAGTAAGCTAATGTAGGGGCCCTTGACCACAAGCAAGTCCAGTTGCCGCATCCGCCCTCGGTATTGCACACTGAAGGTCCCCACCCCCATTGTGGGGACCTTACGTTTTTGAAGTCCCGGAGGGTGAATGGGGCCGGCCTGAGTTTGGGACCCCCAGTAGGACACAGTTTCCTTAAGGTCCTTGCCGAGATTATGGATAGAGTTGAACCCGTGTCAAGCTCCATGCGGCATGGGGCCCCCTCTATCTGTACATCAACATAAATTTTCTCTACGTTGGGGTGGGGCAACTGGTATACCTGGAAGTCCGTGAGCTCTGTCGATTTGCCTTGGTGCGTTGGGCCCCGGGACCTGGGGCTCTTGGATTGGTCATCTGATGCCTGGCGTCGGGTGGGCCGAGCCCGACACACCCGGGCGATGTGTCCCAATTTTCTGCACTGCCTGCACTCTGCGTTGCGGAAACGGCAGGTCCTCCTCTCGTGACTTTCTCCACAGCTTGCGCAGTTCCCTCCTTCTCGTCGAGGCAGCTGTGGTATGTGGGCTGCTTGAGTGCGCTGCTGTACTCGGTGCACCTCCTCCCTGTCGGATCCTGAGTCGTCGGTGAGGTCTTCGTGGTGGACCCTCGGTTGGGATAGCTGGCTCTGCCGTGCCTCTTGCGTCGACCTCTCGGCAGCTTCCGTTGCCAGGGCCTCCTCCAGAGCGACCTGGAACGTTAGGTCCTTCTTAGCGTAGAGGTGTCGTTGCAGCTTCTCATCCTTCAGGCCACCGACGAGGCGGTCACGAAGCATGTTCTCCAGCTCTGAGAAGTTGCAGAACCGGGCGGCTTGGCGGAGAGAGGTCACAAACCCAGTTATGGTTTCCCCAGGGGCTTGCCGCTTTGCGTAGAAGGCATTTCGACGAGCCACCACTGAGGGCTGCGGCGAAAAGTGCCCCTTCAGCTGTTCCATTATTGTTTTGTATGGAACAGTAGTGACGTCTTCAGGCGCAAGGAGAGCCCGGGCGATTTCAAACGTCTCCTCTCCGCAGACGCTGAAGAATATCGCCCTCTTCTTGGCGTCTTCTTCGTCGGTGACCCCTTTGGCTTCTAGGAGGAAGGTGAAACGGGAGGCATACGGTTCCCAGTCTCCAGATGCTGGGTTGAACGGCGAGAAGCTGCTGTCGGTTGGACATGCTATGTGATCTGATGGTGAATTTGGGGTGACCCAATGCAAAGATCCTGAGAATCCCTGTGGATCCATGCTTTGTAACCACATTTTTGCACCATTGCAGCCCCAGGCAACAGTGGGTGCGTGATTTTTTTGGTGCAGGCTGTAGCCATGGACATGCTATGTGATCTGATGGTGAATTTGGGGTGACCCAATGCAAAGATCCTGAGAATCCCTGTGGATCCATGCTTTGTAACCACATTTTTGCACCATTGCAGCCCCAGGCAACAGTGGGTGCGTGATTTTTTTGGTGCAGGCTGTAGCCATGGATATGCTATGTGATCTGACGGTGAATTTGGGGTGACCCAATGCAAAGATCCTGAGAATCCCTGTGGATCCATGCTTTGTAACCACATTTTTGCACCATTGCAGCCCCAGGCAACAGTGGGTGCGTGATTTTTTTGGTGCAGGCTGTAGCCATGGACATGCTATGTGATCTGATGGTGAATTTGGGGTGACCCAATGCAAAGATCCTGAGGATCCATGTGGATCTATGCTTTGTAACCACATTTTAAGTGGGGAGCGAAGGAAAAACAAAGAAGGGACATGAGAGGGGTGTGCAGAGAAGCAGCTGGCTAAGAATGCAGGAGAGGGATTTAACAGGAGGGAGAAAAGAAAGGCAAAAGTTTCCCCCCACCCAAGCCAGCCATCTCTCTCTCTCTCTCTCTCTCTCTCTCTCTCTCTCTCTCTCTCTCTGTCTCTGTCTCTCTCTCCCCCCCTCTCTCTCCCTCCCCCCCATCTCTCTCCCTCCCCCCCTCTCTCTCCCTCTCCCCCAACAGCACCGGAGCACAGAGAGGAATTAGAAGGAACACACTCTGCTTTCCCCTCTGCTTCCTGGAGGGGAGGGGCTTTCCCTGCTCTTTGTTCCGTTTCAGCAAACACAGCAAGGAAATAGAAGAGGGTGGGCAGTAAGACCCTGAGGCAGAATGCAGGAAAGCAGCCACTTCCTCTTTTCAGGTTTCCCTTCTCCGTGACTCGCGATTTGATTTTTGCCTGATTTTTTGGCTCCAGGGACCACACATTCGCTCAATAACACGCACAGACATTTCCCCTTCCTTTTTAGGAGAAAAAATCTGCGTGTTATAGAGGGAAAAATACGGTAGTTAGTGTGGCGTCCTCTCTCTTAGCACGTTTGCAAAAGAGCACAATTTCCTTCCACTCATCACTTTTTGGATCCAGGCAGAGATATGGGAACTTTGTCCCCTGGTTTCCTCAGAAGTTTGGTGCTGTTTTCAGTTCTGTCCACAGAATATGTACACGCCTGTCTCCCGCCTTCGCTGTCTTGAACAAAGGCTTGTGTACCTAGCTGCTAGCCCTGGATAATTCAGTGCCAGCTGCACATTATCGAGTCCCATTGCAAAGGCTGAAAAGAGCAGCAGTGAAACTGGCAAGAACCTTTGCTGCAGGAGTGAAATTGACAAAGATTATATCTGATTAGCCTCCGAGACTATATATAGACTTGTAGCATTCTCCCTCTATAAACTTCCCTGTTACCAACACCAGACACTTATGATACAATGTGTTGTGGGGAAAGAGAGCAATAGTGGAGGCCATACTAAGTGGCTACATAGAGCTGTTTTAAGAGGAGGAGGAGGAGGAGGCGGCGACGACGACGACAACGACGGCACTGTTCAGATGACTGGAAGCCGTGGCTGAATGGCTGCATGGGATCCGGTTGAAGTTAAATCCTTTGAAGACAGAGGTCCTTTGGCTCGGTCGAGATGGTATGGGCTTGGGGGGGCCAACTCCTATCCCTTGCCGGGGGCACAACTTTGATGACTCCCTTTCCATGGAGGCGCAGATTGCAGCTGCAACAAAGGCGGCATTTTTACATCTCCACCAAGCTAAGCAGTTGGCTCCTTACCTCTCTCGCCCTGACCTCATCACTGTGATCCACGCGACGGTCACCTCCAGACTGGATTATTGTAACTCGCTCTACGTGGAGCTGCCCTTGAGACTGACCCAGAAACTCCAGTGTGTGCAGAATGCTGCAGCAAGACTCCTTACGGGGTCTTCGCTGCAGGATCACATTCACCTGGTGCTACACCAGCTACACTGTTTCCTGGTGGAGTACGGGGTCAGGTTTAAGGTGCTGGTTTTAATCTTTAAAGCCCTATAGTAAAAGCACAACTTCAGGCAATACCAATGAGACGGAAACATGGAAGGTGCCTAAAGAAGCCAGGGTGGCTATCTAAAGAACTTTTAACTGAGTTAAGATTAAAAAAGGATGTGTACAAAAAATGGAAAAGGGGGGAAACCACCAAAGAGGAATTCAAACAAATAGCCAGCACGTGTAGACACAAAGTCAGAAAAGCTAAAGCACAGAATGAACTCAGGCTTGCTAGAGAGGTTAAAAGCAACAAAAAAGGCTTTTATGGGTATGTTCGTAGCAAAAGGAAGAACAAAGAAACAGTGGGGTCACTCAGAGGAGAAGATGGTGAAATGCAAACAGGGGACACAGAAAGGGCTGAACTCCTCAATGCCTTCTTTGCCTCAGTCTTCTCCGATAAAGAAAACAATGCCCAACCTGAAGAATTTGGAGCAAATGATTCAGCAGAGGAAACACAGCCCAGAATAACTAAGGAGATAGTACAAGAATACTTGGCTAGTTTAGATGTATTCAAGTCTCCAGGGCCAGATGAACTGCATCCAAGAGTATTAAAAGAACTGGCAGATGTGATCTCAGAACCACTGGCAGTCATCTTTGAGAATTCCTGGAGAACAGGCGAAGTCCCGGCAGACTGGAGGAGGGCAAATGTTGTCCCTATTTTCAAAAAGAGGAAAAGAGAGAACCCAAATAATTACTGCCCAATCAGTCTGACATCAATACCAGGGAAGATTCTGGAGCAGATCATTAAGCAAACAGTCTGTGAGCACCTAGAAAGGAATGCTGTGATCACCAATAGTCAGCATGGATTTCTGAAAAATAAGTCATGTCAGACTAACCTGATCTCATTTTTTGACAGAATTACAAGCCTGGTAGATGAGGGGAACGCAGTGGATGTAGCCTACCTTGATTTCAGCAAGGCATTTGACAAGGTGCCCCATGATATTCTTGTAAAGAAGCTGGTAAAATGCGGTCTTGACTATGCTACCACTCAGTGGATTTGTAACTGGCTGACTGACCAAACCCAAAGGGTGCTCATCAACGGTTCCTCTTCATCCTGGAGAAGAGTGACTAGTGGGGTGCCACAGGGTTCTGTCTTGGGACCGGTCGTATTCAACATCTTTATCAACGACTTGGATGATGGACTCAAGGGCATCCTGATCAAATTTGCAGATGACACCAAACTGGGATGGGTGGCTAACACCCCAGAGGACAGGATCACACTTCAAAACGACCTTGACAGATTAGAGAACTGGGCCAAAACAAACAAGATGAATTTTATCAAGGAGAAATGTAAAGTATTGCACTTGGGCAAAAAAAAAAGAGAGGCACAAATACAAGATGGGTGACACCTGGCTTGAGAGCAGTACATGTGAAAAGGATCTAGGAGTCTTGGTTGACCACAAACTTGACATGAGCCAACAGTGTGACGCGGCAGCTAAAACAGCCAATGCAATTCTGGGCTGCATCAATAGGAGTATAGCATCTAGATCAAGGGAAGTAATAGTGCCACTGTATTCTGCTCTGGTCAGACCTCACCTGGAGTACTGTGTCCAGTTCTGGGCACCACAGTTCAAGAAGGACACTGACAAACTGGAACAGGTCCAGAGGAGGGCAACCAAAATGGTCAAAGGCCTGGAAACGATGCCTTATGAGGAACGGCTAAGGGAGCTGGGCATGTTTAGCCTGGAGAAGAGGAGGTTAAGGAGTGATATGATAGCCATGTTCAAATATATAAAAGGATGTCACATAGAGGAGGGAGAAAGGTTGTTTTCTGCTGCTCCAGAGAAGCGGACACGGGGCAATGGATCCAAACTACAAGAAAGAAGATTCCACCTAAACATTAGGAAGAACTTCCTGACAGTAAGAGCTGTTCGACAGTGGAATTTGCTGCCAAGGAGTGTGGTGGAGTCTCCTTCTTTGGAGGTCTTTAAGCAGAGGCTTGACAACCATATGTCAGGAGTGCTCTGATGGTGTTTCCTGCTTGGCAGGGGGTTGGACTCGATGGCCCTTGTGGTCTCTTCCAACTCTATGATTCTGTGATTCTATGATTCTATACCAGGCTTCCTCAACCTCAGCCCTCCAGATGTTTTGAGACTACAGTTCCCATCATCCCTGACCACTGGTCCTGCTAGCTAGGGTTCATGGGAGTTGTAGGCCAAAAACATCTGGAGGGCCGAGGTTGAGGAAGCCTGCTCTATACGGCCTAGGACCCTCATACCTACGGGACTGCCTCTCCTGGTATGTCCCATGGAGGACCCTACGGTCTGCTAATAAGAACACCCTGAAGATCCTGGGCCCAGGGTGGTCAGACTGGCCTCGACCAGAGCCAGCGCCTTTTCAGTCGTGGCCCCGGCCTGGTGGAACGCTCACTCAAAAGAGTCCAGAGCCGTTCTGCCAGGCCTTTGGCCAGGGTTCAGTCTGACTCATTTTCTCTTTGTATAAGAACAAGCATGAAGGAGGTTTCCCAGCCCGCTCACAGGTCCTTATAATATCAGTGGAAACAGTTGGTCCTGGTGAGAATTAACCGCTTTCAATTTAACCTGAGGACTGCCATTTGTTTAGTTTGATTTTAATTTTAATTTATTTGAATTAATTTTGGGATGCATTTTAATCAATTGATTGCTTGTTTTTATGTATATTGTGTTATTAATATGATGTTAGCCGCTCTGAGCCCAGCTCCAGCAGGGGAGGGCGGGATACAAATAAAAAATTATTATTATTATTATTATTATTATTATTATTATTAAGAAGAAGAAGAAAAAGAAAGGTACATTTTTCAGAGCTAGAAACCCCCACAGCATCTACCTTCATTGGTCTGTTGACAAAAGCTTACCAGACATTTAATACAGAGGAAAAGTCAAGAAGATGCTTTCTAACTCTGGACACTTTTGGTGTGTGTCTGAATGCCTCCCATCCTGCCTTCCGTTTTTAGATATCGTGCACCTTGCACCTTTTTGTGGCTGCTGCTAAAATCCCTGGCTCTGAACTCCAGTGTTTCTTCATGACTTTGCTTCCAGCCCAGACCTGTTGCATTTTCTTGACGAAGATTTAATCTTCACAGTGTTACATTTTGATTTAATTTTAAATTAACTTTTCCTTTGTAATATTCTAAGGATAGCATATCTGAGCGATTGAAAAATCATAAAAAGTGCAGTTTTCCCTCCAAGCCCCAGACAGAATATGATCTATGGTAATAATTACAGAAACAGAAATGAACAGAATGGGATATTAGAACAAACAGAATGTTTCCTTGACTTAAGCTTAGGTATCTAGGCCTCCTCACAATACAAAGGAAGCGCTGGGAAAGAGAAGAGTGGGAGTTAATCTATGTCTATGTCCCTGTTCACTGGACTGGATCATTCCCATGGTATTTTATCCAACAATTGCAGGCCTTACTGGGCAACAAGAGGCGCTGGACAGGAGATGCTCTCAGGCCTCCCTTCCCTAGAATGGCTGGCTGCCCTTGTGCCACGGGAGGAGCAAACAGGAGTCTGTTGCACAGTTCAGGGGTCCCTCTGCACATGGTATTGCATTCCTGGTCTTGTTTTGTATGAAGGGAAAGTGGCTGGCTGCCCAGAGGAACTCCAAACAAGAGTTGTGATTAACCTTTTGGTCAAGTGTGCTGCCGGTCCAAAGGGTGGGAGAGCGGCATTCTAACGCATACTTTAGTGTACACTGAATCGTTTCAATGCCTTGAGGTGATTTTGCCTGTAGTCTGTTGATCTAGAGAGCATCCATCAGGAGAGGCAGGCAGAAGTGCAGGTCTGATTCTGTCACAGCCCTCCCTCTAGCTGGGATAGCTCAGCCAGTGGGGCAAGAGACTCTTCATCTCAGGGTCTTGGGTTCGAGCCCCACATTGGGCAAAAGATTCCTGTGTTGCAGAGGGTTGGACTAGATGACCCTTGGGGTCCCTTCCAACTCTATAGTTGGAACTCTACAATTCTATGATACCAGTATCACTTGTGGCACCCGTGCTGCAGGTTCACCACCCCATGGATCAGCAACTGGAAGCCTAAGGCAAGAGGAGAATAAGGATTGAATAGTGGCCATAGGAGTGAGATTTACTGGTTGTCCAGTTGGGGCACTACCCTGGTCAGCCATTGCCCATCGCTTCTTCTAAGAGGCCCTGGGTTGAAACTAGTTGCCAATCAGTGCTCTGGAGCACAGTTCATAATTGCGCAGCGCAGCAATTATTGCATATGTGAGGATGCAATAATTCACTGCTAGATCACCTGAAACAGTGTTCTTCAACCTTGGATCCCCAGATGTTGTTGGATTATGGCTCCCATCATCTCCATCCATCTTAAATTAGCACCGGTAAGCCGCAGAACTGGGAGTGAAATCTGCCTAAAAGTCCAAATCCTGGAGAACTGTTTCCAGTCAGATTACACAACACCTTGCAAGATGGGCCATTTGGCCAATTCAGTGTCAATTGGTTTCATGCAACGTAGGTCTCCTTTGAGTTGCAAGGAATGCATGCATCCTCTACTTGCATCATTGTTTTCACAAATAACTCCCTTCTCTTGCCGTTACAGATCATGGCACTATTAAGAAAGTACTTGCTCCAGTTAATCAAACATCGAGCAGCTGCTTGCTGGAGGAGATTGACATATTCCCAAAGAAGCAGTGGGAGCCCATCAGGAGTCTGCAGATTTTACACAGCCAGAGTGCTCTGTATGTGGGCCTTCAGAGAAGTGTGGTGAAGATCCCACTGAAGAGATGTCTGTTTTACAAAACACACAGGTATCTGGCTGGCTGACTGTGAGAAGTGCAGAATTCAAAGATATCAGGGATTTGTAAAAACGCATTACTGTTGGGGCTACCAGCCAATCCTAAAGAATTTTAGTTGATTATTCAACTTCCACTTAATCTATTAATTGAATGGGGGTTGGGGTTCCTCCAAGATGCATTATCTATGAAGATCAACCCCCATAAAATAAAGAGTTTTGGGGGGAAACAAAACAAAAAAAATCAAGACTTACTGCTAGCTGAGGAGAAAGTGGTGTGGTATGTGCATGTAGTTGTGGTATGTGCATGGTTGCCACAGTTTCTCTGGTTTGCACATGTGCTCAAGGACAGTTGAGGTCCATTGCACCCATCCAAAATAGCCTCCTATCAATTAATCAGCTGAAGCTTTAGTTGTTTAATGTTCCAATTAAAGGGTTTAATAATTATCTAATCTCAGTAATATAATCTACAGTGCTTTTCCTTTTGGGACAAAGTAGAACATCTCCAGAAAACTATTAATTGCTCTAACAAATGGAGATTATCTGTAGGGAAATTCAACCTCTGAGACCTCTCTGGAATGGGGAGGAGAGTTGGGGAAGGGCTAGAATTCTCCCTCCTACTCTGCCCTACTTGTCACGTGTGATAGGTCTTTTGCTAGAAACAGCAGCTCTTTCTCAAGCACAGGTTGTTGGTATCCATCTGTCTCAAGGGACGATGGAGTGCTCCTCCGGGGGTAAAGTCAAACTGCTGTGTTAGCAGCACTGAAGTGACCTCGGGGGTGCAAGGCTGGGCAGCATGTATGAAGGTCCTGGGCTGCCCAGATGACAAGACCCCTCTCTCAGCCTTGTTGATGTCCAGACGGAAGCAGAGCAAAAGGCTTGGCCCCAGCTTGGCTGCAGGAGTTGCCGGAAGGGGGTGTACAAGGCGCCACCCAGCTGCCTTCAGGACTCCACTCTGGATTTGTGCAGGGTTCACTCCTGAGCCTTTTCTTCTCCTTAATGTGTCCCACAAGGCAGGTGGTACAGGTTTTTCCTCAGGGTCTACTCCCAAAGCCTTTCTCATGAATGAATATAGTCACAAGGCAGCAGAGATTTAGGATCAGAGTTTTCCTTCTCCTAGATGGGCTCCCTTCCCAGGTTGACAAGTCCTCTGTGCCCCTCTGTAGCACATGCCTTCTTGCGCGTGGACCCACGTGAAGCCCTTCCTGGTACACGATTATACTGCAGTCTGATGTTTTGGGTTTGTGTTTCCAGCGCATGTGTTGGATCCCAGGATCCTTACTGCGGCTGGGACCTGGTGCTCAAGAAGTGCACACCACTGGAAGAAAGCCTGAGTATGAGTCAGTGGGAGCAAAGCATCTCATTGTGTCCAGTAAGTTCAATTCAGATTCTTCTTTTCCCTGAGTCCAAGTGATTCCCGCAGAAGTAAGTCTGAGTATTTGGGTCAAGGAAGTGATTATGCACAAATAATGTCAGTTCAAGCCTTTTTGTCTCTCTGATCTGAGCTACAGGCTGAACCTTTCTTCTTTCCTCTGCAAGCTGTTACGCAGCATGATTTGTATGTCTGAGTCATTAAGTTACCCACCAACAGTCTCACATGCATAACAAGAGAAGATCCGTCTGTTGCAACTGTAGGATGCTGGCAATTGCAGTTGTTGCAGAGAAGTGGAACGTCAGGCTGGCTGCGGAAGCCTCGCACAGGGTTTGGGATATCCCAAGAGATGTGTGCTGTTGGCAGGAAGTGGGAAGGAATCCAAGGCTGTGCTGCAGGGCACTCAGGGAAATGCAGGTTTGGAGCAGAGTGGGAAGAAGGGAGTCTTGAGGCAGAAGAGTTCAGACAGGAAGTAGGGGGCTGAGCAGTCAAAATCTAGCAAGTTAGGTAGGCGAGCCCGAGTCTGAGGAGAAGGGGCTCCGTGAAAGGAGAGGTTGATAAAGAGGAAGACTGCCAGAAAGCCTCCCATGGGGCCCCAGTGACAAGTGACGCTGTAAGCTGGCCCCGGAGGGCTGTGGGTTGGAGAGGCAGGAATGCCAGGCCAGGCAAATGGGAGGAAGGCTGGAGGACTCTTGAGCCTGTTGCTCCCAGCCTTGTTTAACTTGCTCATGGGACTTGGTAATGTCACACTTGCTCCCGGTGATCTGCCTGATGGGTTTGTTGAGTCCAGACTAATTTTCTTTCATTCTTACACCTTTGCACTGCATGATAGCCTTTTATCTGTGTCAATGCTAGTTGGATATGCTGCTTTTCTCTAAGCTTGAGGTATGTTGCACTGGTGACCAATGTCATTCACATAATCATATATCATCAATGATTACAGCTAGTGGACTATCGATGAAGGGAGACAGGCATGCTGTTGGGTGGTTGAAGAGTTTCTGACATGCATTCACTGCCTTCCAAGGTGTTTGTTTTTTAAGGTAGAGATTGTGTATTGAAACAACTTCCACAACACTTAAAATGGCTGTCTACTTTCAGCCTATTTATTTTTAAGACTGTGTTTCAACTCAATGCACCGAGTATCTACTTCAATTTATTTCTGGTCTATATGTATGAACTGAATTGCAAAACTGTGAACTGAACAATTTCCCCGAAGAACCTAAGGTAATGTTGATGGCAGCAGGAAGCCAGTCTTTTTGATACACAATCATAGTATCTGCAGATTGCTGCATATCGCACAGCTGTTCGGGGTGTTGAATGGCTTGATGAACACTGGCTGCCTCTGCTAAGAGACAGCTGGTATGTGAGACAGCTGGTAATAAGTTCTGGGCACACTGTGGCCATGATCCAGCAGCTACAGTTGTACATGCTGGGTCTTGAAGAGGCAAAAATACTCAACATGCATAATGAAAAATGTCTTGTGTGCAATGAGATAATTTCCCCTTTTGTAGAAAAGATGGAGAAAGCCTTTTGGTCTAGAATTTTGAGGAAATGGTAAAATGACAGCGATTGACACACATTGCCAGCAGAATCGCATCATAGTACAGTCCTCATAGGACTGTATCACTTCATGATGAAAGTGAGGAAGTCCCATGTTTAAATTTCCCCCATATGCAAAAACTCCCTGCGTATGGAAAGCTGTCACATCAGGGAAATAAACCCTTTCCCCCAGGCATGCTAATTTTTGAAATGCAGAAGTGTTTTTTGTTTTTTTAATGAGAAATATTCAGGCATATGAAAGCAGTATAATTCAGCAAGAGCTGAGCTCCATGACTGCTGTGATTATTACCTTAACTATGGCAACCAGAGCTTGTCTTTTTGCCTTTTGCTTTCTAGGTAAGGAATCTGACTGTGGATGGCCATTTTGGAGCCTGGTCAGAGTGGAAGTCTTGCTCCCACGTGGACGGCTCCAGTGTGGGCTTTTGCCTCTGCAGAAGACGCTTGTGT
The DNA here is from genome assembly GCF_027172205.1 of Podarcis raffonei. NCBI lineage: Eukaryota > Metazoa > Chordata > Lepidosauria > Squamata > Lacertidae > Podarcis > Podarcis raffonei. The sequence continues at coordinate 91,069,365 of NC_070608.1, forward strand.
GACACGCCAGTTCCAAAATGTGGAGGACGGCAGTGTGAAGGGCCAAGTCTAGAAGTGGCCAACTGCTCCAGGTGAGCCAAAGAAAGAGGAGGGGACCTGAAGGGGTGGGGAACTTTTCTGCAAATGGGTATTGATGTCGCACTTTGGGCCACTCCATACATGTTTTAGGTGTAAATGTAGGATCTTTTAGGTATAAACCTTAAAATGTCAACTATGGACGTGTATAGGATGTAATTTTTTAAAGAAAAAATCACTGGAGTAGTGGGAGAAAGGGGTGCTTAACTGTTTCCTTGCCTGTCCTTTCCCCTCAGTCCAGATTTCCGCAATCCCTTCCAAACAGCTGTTTCCCACGTAGGTTCAGAGTTCTGCTCCCTTATTCTTCTAGAAATGGAGGCTGGACTCCTTGGACATCTTGGTCCCCTTGCAGCACTTCCTGTGGGATAGGCTTCCAAGTCCGCCAGCGCTCTTGCACCAACCCAAGCCCTCGGCATGGAGGCCGTGTGTGTGTGGGACAGAACCGGGAAGAAAGGTAAGCTGCTTTCTCCTCGTCATTGACTTAACCTTTAGGTGTCTCCTTGATTCTATCAACCTCTTTCATTTCTCCTCCTTTGTGTCAATCAGCCTTTGCTCCTCCAATTTCTGCTATTTCTGCTTGTAGCATCCTTATTGTTACTGAGGGGGGAAAAATTCAGTTGCAGTTTTCACTTAGTTGGGATCTCCCCAAATCAGCATTGCCACATAGTTCTGCCTCTCCCTGCAGTGCCTTTAGCCTGGCACATGACTGCCTTCGAAACCTGCAATTCAGGGGAAAGTGTATGATCTCTGCACTGGATTGTTAGCCAGCTGGTTTTTGATTTCTTCACTGAGTATTCTAAGGCTCTGTAAAGCTCCAGAGAATGCTTGCAAGGTTGTAGCTGCCTAACAATCTATGTTACATTAAAGCAGACTATTCTTAAAAAGTATTTTAATTGCTATATAAAGCTCACCTCTTCCAGCTTGGCAGAGCTGGGGTTCCTCATGCTTCCACCACACAGGCTCCATCACACTTTAAAGCAGAGGTTTTAAAATTTCCTGCTGTCAGGATACTCTTTACAACTTGACCTGTCTGCTTCCGGACCCCAGCACATCTGAAACAAAAATCTGGGCATTGCAAAATCTTCTGGAGCATGTTTTCAGGGGAAGCAACCCAGAACACGCCCAAGGCGTCCTTGCAGATGTGCTTTGCAAGGGAAGATCTGTCATAATGGAGGAAGAGCTGCCCTTTGGGGAGGCTGTCCACTCTTGCTGAGTTCTCAGAAGCTCCAGGGCTTTCCTGGGCGCAGTCTGAAACTTCCCACCGGTATAATGACCAAGGAGGGGAGCCAAGGGTCAGGCTGCGTGGAAAAGAGCAGGCTTTTATCTTTGATGGTATCTTCTAAGTTCTGTGGAATGAAAAGCAGAATGCAACTAGCCAGACCGCTGTGAAAGAAGCAAAAACTGCTCATGCAAGTAAATGGTGTGGCAAGGGAGCAGGTCACTGCCAGCCTTCTCCCAGCCCTGGGACACGTGGAGATAATTGCTGTAGTTAATTCCTTTTGCCTCATCATAACTATTACTAAGCTACATCACCAAATACCGCCAGTATTGCTGTAAGTGTGCTGGTGTTGCGTTTGTGAGGTGCTCAGTCACCATAAGAACGAGCATCTGTTCCCATTCTATGGAGGGAAATATGAAGTCTATGTGAGCACAATGAATTCTTTTCCAGGAAACAAGCTTGAGTTTGGAGTCGCTGGGGGGAAGGGACCAGCTTGTGTACGTGTTTTTAATCATCTGCCGCTCCCCCCCCTCCACACCTTCAAATAGCAATTGCTATCTTTGGGGAGATTGACTGTGGCCTCAGTCGATGCATCAAGGGTCATGTCACTGGCCTGGCAATTTTTCCATGTCACCCTCTCACTTCTGCCCTCATCACTTCCAGACGCAGGGTCAGTGCAGAGGTCTCCAGTTTCACAGATCTAAAACCCTTGCATTGCTTGTTTTGCAGAATCGCTGCAAAACATAAGCCCTCTGGGTCCTGAGAAAAGAAGAAATTAACAGGCAGGGGAAGAGCAGCTGGGGAAAAGCACTTCCTGCTAGCTTGAAATGCTTCCAGAAAGAGGATTAATCAGACTTTGCTCAAAATCCTGCGTTCCAGCAGATTCACCCCCACAATGAGACTTGGAGGCTTCTGGGGCTTGTCTGCTTGGTGCAGCAATTTAACATGTGTGCCGTGGCTCATTCTGACTGGGAGGAAAATGTGAAGTTGGCTTCATGACTCGTTTTGTTTTATTAAAAGCAAAGCAGTTTTTACAAACTCTCTGGCTGCAGTCGAGAGTCCTGTGCATGTACTGGGCTTGGGTTGTCTGCTGTGCTTGTGTGTGTGTGTGTGTGTGTGTGTGTGAGAGAGAGAGAGAGAGAGAGAGAGAGAAGTTCCATAACTGCCAGTAGGGACAATATCCTTGAACGTGTAGTGCTTGATATGGGGCAATTTTTGGTTGGGTATTGTCAGGGGACTGCCATCGAAACAGGGGAGGGAGGCAGGGGAATACAGAGAGCCTATGAGGCTTCTGAGGAGCAGCTCCTCGTCCAGCGGTGGGGAAAGCCACACCTCCAGTGGAGCAGAGAGGGAAGGGGGCAGCCAAGCGAGGAGAAGGCTCGAAGATGCTGCTGAGAGCCCAAGCGCCTCACCTAGCCTGGCTGGCCAGGAGGCAGACACGCCTCTTCCGTCGCCCAGCCTGCGCAGGGGGTGAAACGCAAGGAGGGGAGGAGGAGATTTGGGGTGACTAAGTTCTTATGTTGGGGAGAAGCCAGAAGAGGCCACTCCCAGATCCTGCAAGTGACTAAGACGGACATGAACTTGTTGGTTCTGCACTGTAAATAGTTTGCACCAATAGAACCTGTAAAAGACAGGTTGGAGTCCTGCCTGGTTACTCACGAGCAACCACCACCCGCATCTGACAGGTATCATGTTATTAATTTTTATAAGTTGGTTGCTACAGAAAAGTATCTAAGCAACTTACAAAACTATAAGAAAATAAAGCATAACATAGCACCAGGAGAAAAGAACAATGCTTTACAATAAAAGCCATACAACAAACAACAATACATAGAAAAAGCAGGAAAAAAACAGCAGCAAAAACTTTGGCAGCTGAAAAATCCACAACTGAAAAGGCCTTCATAGTCAATTTTGACAAGCTGGAATGTGTGCAATCCAGATGATAAAGGTTCTGGAAACAAAGCCTTATGAGGAACGGTGGAGGGACTTGTGTATGTTTAGCCTGTAAAGAGGAGACTGAGAGGAGATATGATAGCCATCTTCAAATATCTCAAGGGCTGTCACATAGACAATGGAGCAAGTTTGTTTTCCCATGCTTTGGAGGGTAGGACTTGAACCAATGGATTCAAGTTACAAGACATGAGATTCTGACTAAACATCAGGAAGAACTTTCTGACAGTAAGAGCTGTTTGACAGCGGAACAGACTCCCTCTTTTCCATAGCTGCAATAGCCTAGAACTCAGACAACCTTTTAAAATTGTTGGTCTATTTGCATGTTTCAAAAATCTAGCAAGTCAGATCTTAGCTGCTACCAGCAAAAATTGAACTAAATCAAGATGGGTCACGGTCTCTTGAATATATCCTGACAGGAATATAGTGGTACCTCTGGTTACGTACTTAATTCGTTCCAGAGGTCCGTTCTTAACCTGAAACTGTTCTTAACCTGAAGCACCACTTTAGCTAATGGAGCCTCCCGCTGCCACCGCCACGCGATTTCTGTTCTTATCCTGAAGCAAAGTTCTTAACCTGAAGCACTATTTCTGGGTTAGCGGGGTCTGTAACCTGAAGCGTATGTAACCTGAAGCGTATATAACCCGAGGTACCACTGTACCACTGGTACATGTGGTAATAAGTTCCTTGTCATGGCACATAAAATATGTAAAATAACTACACTGTTTTCTCAAAAGACGACAGTCCCACCATGTGTGTATGTAGGTTCTTTTACTCACACTTGTTCACATGCATCTCTTATTGTTACAATTCGTCTCCCCATCCTCCATCTTGCACTTTTTTTCAAAATTCTGAATGTAACCTTTTTGAGGCAGAGACCAGTCCTATATATTACCACAAAATATTATGGTAAGACCACAATCATATTCGGCTTCACATTGGTCTTCAGAAATGTATGTGTACCTTCTTGATAGTGAAAGCACTAAACCCTGTTCTTAAATAATGCAAATAGCTGTGACCAGGTATACTGTTTCTTTTCTCTTTTGCTTCCCTTCTCACAGGTATTGCAATGAGCACCTGCTGTGCTCTCCACACATGTTCTGGACTGGCTGGGGAGCCTGGGAACGTTGTACATCCCAGTGTGGAGGCGGGATCCAGGCCCGCCACAGAACCTGTGAGAATGGCCCTGACTGTCCCGGCTGCAGCGTGGTGAGTCACACATTAATTGCTCTAAATATGAATATGCATACCGTATTTTTCGCCCTATAGGACGCACCAGCCCATAGGACGCACCTAGATTTTTTTGGGGGGGGGGAATAAAGGGGGAAAAAACATTTCCCCACCTGCTGTCCCCCGAGCTTGCGGGGCTGGCAGTGGGGCTCTCCTGAAGCCTGGAGAGCGAGAGGGGTCGTTTTGAAGTGTGATCCTGTCCTCTGGGGTGTTAGCCACCCCTCCCAGTTTGGTGTCATCTGCAAATTTGATCAGGATGCCCTTGAGTCCATCATCCAAGTCGTTGATAAAGATGTTGAATAAGCTTCTTCTCAGTGGCCTCTGGGAATGGCAGATTCAGGCTTCTGGAATGGTGCCCTTTCAGTCTTCGGAGTGGAAAGGGTTACTTTGATCTTCCTTGGAGAACCTTTAATTCCGAATGGTTAAAAAAAAGGTCAGAGAGAGAGAGTGCGCAATGTCATAAGACAGCGCAAGCAAAGACCTGTGTTGACCTGCCGTGGCTTTTTATATTGAAGGGTGTGATTTGGCATTTACCCATGAAAAGTCAATGGCAGTGCACAGGGTAGAAGGGGGGAAATGCTTCTCTTTTTAGCTGCTGTAATTATGACTCTCGTTTGAAGCTGCGTTATAGCTTGTTCGTGCTAACTGTATATTTAGAAGGAAAAGCCAGAGATTACGTGCTGAGCAGCATTAACCCGAGGGCCTAAAAATGAGAAGACTTTGTAGTAAAATGTGAGTGGTTCAGTGGCTGCTGGTTCAAACAAAGTGGTTTGCCAGCCTTTGCCAACCTGGTGCCCTGCAGATGTTTTGGACTGCAAATCCCATCAGTCCCAGCCAGCAGAACCCTGAGCTGATAGAACTGTAGTCCACAACATTTGGAGGGCACCAGATTGGGGCAGGCTGAGCTTACGAAAGATGTGGCATCCATCGTTTCCCAATAAAACAACTCTTTTTGGGGGTGGGAATCTAGAAAAGAGTCAGCCAACCTTTCAGAGCCTCGCTGCCATTCTGTTATGTAAGAGGCATTCTAAACACATTCTAAAGTACTAAGGAGTAAATCCTACACAAATTCAGAGTGGAGTCCCTAAGACAGTTGGATGGCGTATTGTACGCCTCCTTCCGGCAATTCCTGCAGCCAAGCTGGTGCCAAACATATTGCTCTGCTTTCCTTTGGACCACATCGGTGAGGCCAAGAGAAGGGTCTTGTCGTCTGGGCAGCCCAGGACTTTCATATACACTGCCCAGTCTTGCACCCCAGGGAGGTCACTTCAGTGCTGGTAATGCAGCAAAAACAACACAGGAGGCAACAGTTATGAGTTACCAGTTTCTGCAGCCACAGAGGTGCTGTGATTTGACACACACACACACACACAATGGGGATGCACTCCATTGTCCCTCGAGACAGACAGGTGCCAAGAAAAATTCTAAAAGCTATTCTGGGAGCAACAACAACAACAAAATCCAATAAAGAAATAAACCAACTAAAAATCATCAAAAGTAGCAGCTGCTGCCTCGGAATCCTACAGTCTAGTTCTTGGGTTTGTCTCATAATGAATATTATAGTAAGGTTGTGCTTTATTAATGCAGGCATTGTGAGTATAGGAGCACCCAAATAACCTTAATTTCCATGTTTAAACAATTATATTTCTAAACCCCTTTGGCCCAGAGAGTGTATGCAAAGTTTCAAGGTGTTTGTGGGCCATGCTAGACACTAAATAGAAGTAATCAACCCCTTTCCTTCAGGAGTATCAAGGCTGCAACACCAGCCCCTGCCCAGAGTTGAAAAAGACAACTCCTTGGACCCCATGGACTCCGGTGAACATCTCTGACAATGGTGGGCACTATGAACAACGATTCCGATACACCTGCAAGGCACGGCTGCCTGATGCAAGTTTGTTAGACGTGGGAAGGCAGAGGATTGAAATGCGTTACTGTTCCAGCGACGGGACCACCGGATGCTCAACAGATGGTAAGCAGCCATTTGCATCAGAAACTTAGGTTTCTTGCCATTGCTATGGCTGGAGGTGACTTTGGTTTTGTTGGTACTGATAGAACCACTAGCAAAGCACCTATTGCCACAGTGGGCAAAAGCAGGACACGCTTTGTGGAAGATCATAATGAGGTGCGTCCAGGAGCAACCTCCCCCGCCCCAAGAAGTCACCAACTTTGCCATCAGCCTGAATTGGGTCCCTAGGCATAAAAGGGTCCTCAAAGGTCATCAGTTGAGACCTTTCCTGCTACTGCAGGAAATCTGTTACTGCGCATCCTGATTAAGGGACCACATGCTGTTCTCAAGGACAAAGTTCAGGTGAGGATCAAACATACTGCCTCTGTCAGATACTGATGATTCCAGTATCAGTAGTGTGGCAGAATTTGCCCATCTCTAGTGGCTCCCCTTTGACATTGTCCTCTTTGATTAAGAAAGTAAATTAGCTATTGACTCCTGTGGCACATACATCTCTCCCGCGCGCACTGCACAGTCAACGGGTGCCGTTCCTTTCTGTGGCAAAGGAGAAAATGCTGCTGCTGTGGAGGAGCACCATGTCCCAAAGTGTGGTGATATACGGTAGGAACTTTGGGCAGAATCTGGTGCCTTCCTTTCCCCAGCCTCCTTCCGTAATGCAATATATCATGCGCTGGAAGCCTTCTTGCCTGCTCAGCCTCTCCTTGAAAATCTCACAGAAGATTCTGTAACCTTCCCAGGTAGCTGGATTGATTGCTGAACAGCTCTTATCATTGGGACATTTTCCCTAACATTGAAACTGGTAGAAAGCTATAGCTCTTCCTCATTTCCTGACGTCTTTTACATATTTGAAACCTCTCAACTTTCAGTCTCCTTCCTTGCAGCTAAATATAACCAGGCTTCTGATTTCATTCTTACAATTTTCAGTCTAGATTTTTTCCCCTTAATCATCTTCATTGCTCTCATTTTTTCAATGTTTTTTCTGCTTCTTTCTATTGTGGCACCCAGAACTTTACATTGTGTGCCAATTTGCCAGTGCTTCATAGAATCGTATTGAAATTTCTCAGAGTTCAGAGATGATGGGGCTTCCCAGTTAAAGTGGCATGTTCCATTTTTGCCACAACATCAGCCTCCTGGTAATTCATTATTTATCCCAAACCCTCCTTGGCAAACTTAAAAGTTTTTCCAGTTATGTCCCATCTCATGCATTTGATTTTTGCTCCCTGTGAGTAATACTTTATATTTTCCCTTAATAGTTTCATCTTAATACTGTCTGCCCAGCTGTCAAGTCTGAGATTGGTTTGAACTTGTATCTTAACCTCTAAAAAGTTGGCAGTTCCCCCGTTTTTTATATCATCCTTTCCTTTGATGAGTGTGCAGCCCATTATTTCACATGCTGCTTCACCCACCACAAATCCCTGCAAAATAGCATTTGGTACCTAGTTCCAGTCCAGTATTTTGGTAGCTTGTCAGTCAGTTGCATGTCATGTGTCCACCTAATCTTAGCTTCATGAAGTCTACCTTTTAAAAAAGATTTCTAGGCGAGTCACCAGTGCTCCTTGCCTGGAGTTTAAAAATCACATATCTCCTGCTGGATGGCAAAATATTAAATAAGCCTGAGGGGACAACAGCTGGGAAGATTGGAGAGAGGAAGAATAATCACCCTTTGCCCCCCAACCACTGATTTCAAGCTTCCCCTTCAGTTTGGGAACCTGAGATAATGTGTAGTTTCCATTTTGGAAGCTGTGGCAATACTGCCAGGTGCAATTCAGCCAGGTTATCCCTCAAGCAAACCCTCCTTTGAAATCAGCCACAGCCGTAGTACTTTTTTGTGCTATTAAAAGCCAGAGACTGAGACAGGTGAAGTGAATGGGCTTAGTCTATCCTCACTGTTTTCCCTCAGTTTTTTATTGCTGTAGTGCAGCTTGCCACAGCACATGCAGGTGTTGGCTAGAGCTCCCTTGCTCTCTGATTCTTGTTTGCATATGTGTAGAGGTAGGCAGGTGAATTTCTGGTGAAAATGGATGCATGATGTGTCTGTGAAGCAAAATTCAGAATATAGTATAGCAGCTTGCAAACAGAGGCCCCTTCAAGACTGTCACTATTTTGTGGGATGAATCCAAGCACATTCTGGGAAATATAGGTTTGCACTCTCTCTGGCATCCTTTTGCTGCTCGAAACAGGCACTGAAAAGTGTGGAATGAACAAATGATTAATGGGAAGATGTATAACCGTCGTGTGAGCAGTGCAGGATGGCGGCTCATTGTCGTCTTAACTTCCCTGCAAACAAATCAGAACGAATGTTTGATATAATATGACCTCTGCAAAAGCTTTGTGCAAGTAAATAAGAATGAATGCTCAATAAATATGTTGCCAAAAGGAGCCCAGAGAAGGGGACTTTCCTTCTCTGACAGTCCTTTGGGTTTCTTAGCTGAGCCCAGAGGAGACAGAGCGCTTCCAGTCTGTCCTCTTGCCCACATGGAATTCCTTCTCACCTAGTGCTTAAGTACAAGGCAGAAATATGGCTGCTTTGAAATGCTTGTGGCGCCATTTCTTGCCACATTCTTCATCTGGGTGCCTTCCTGCCCCATTTTTAAACAATCTCCCAAGGACAGATCTTTCACTGCAGCAACATTGTAGCCATTGTGCAGCATTTCCTAAGGCTCCACCAAACTTTTGTTGTTACAACTTGTCCATTACTCCAGCTCATCCTTGACTCTGGGCCAAGAGACAACAATAGCAGACGCTCCTTTTTCTGGCAGCATCCCAAATATCCAAAGGCTTTTATCATTGTCTCCCTTAACTTTGATTTTTTTCTTAATTAAAAATGGCCTGGTAATTGCAACGGTTGAGAGTCTGCAAATGAAAGTAGTTCTAAGATTGAAGGAAGAGAGCAAAAAAGAACCAGTGTGCAGGTTAGGAGATTGAGCCAAGAAACCCAAGATTCAAATCTTGCCTCTGTCATTAACTCACTAGGTGGTCTCCGTCTAGCTACTCTTTTCATCCAGCATTTACAATATGGAGAAATACTATTGGCCTCCCATGCTGATTTTTTGTACGGATTATTGAGATAAAGTTCATGAGATACTTAGAACATCTCTTATCTGCTATATGTGAATGTCCACACAACTGGGGCCTGCAACAAAAGGCTAATGCTGTGGACTGATCTTGTTCAGGTTTCCTGTCAGCCAGCCAGGCCCTTGTTCTCCTTGTCCAGTCAGCATTCTTTGTCCAGGAAGGAAGCTCAGTCCCCGCTGGACTATTGGGTTGCATCTTTAGGGTCCTTTTCCTTTAAACACGTTGACTTTTGCAAATCTTGGTGTTTCCTTGAACAAGACAGTACCTCCCTCTTGTTTCTCAGAGGCCCAGTTTTGGGAAGTGTCATGTGGGAACTTTGACTATCTTTCGTAATACGACACCCTGTACAAAAATTTGGCACCCTCAAATGGATCTTCCCAATTTTGCACCCCCTCAGCTTGGCGCCCTGCGTGGGGGAACCACCTGTGCTACCCTAAGTCTGGTCCTGGGGGAGTTTCCTATGAGAGGGAGGGATGTCGCTATACAGACCACAGATACATTCAGAGAGGTTCGGGGGGGGTGGGTTGATCTGATACATAAGGCTGCAATTCTATGCACACTTACATAGGAGTAACCTTACTCCTGCCATAGCTGTCAACTTACAGATTTGAAAATAAGGGACCAGCAGCCTTGAAAATAAGGGACCTGCAGCCAAAATAAGGGACCTGCAGCCTCACCTGTTCCAGGCACTCCAGTCTTCCTGTCCTCCTGCAGTCTGGTCAAATTCATGCTGGGTAGCTTCGAGAACACGGTCTAACCAACTTTGTAACCAGAGGTTCAACTGAATAGAATCTGAATCACATGCACCACAACGCCTATGCAGCCTCAACTTAAGATGGCTCCCCGGCCTGGCTTTGCACTGCAAAGTTTGCAGCAGCATGTGCAACAAAATGGCGTCCAGCATTCAAAACCCCCCTCAGCTTGCATTAACTAGCCACACACAAGGCATGCAAGCTCCACCCCCCAGTCGTTCTTAGACTTCTTATTGGGTGAGCAACACAGCCAAGCAACACAGTTGGAGCCTCCCTCCTCCCTGGCCGGCAGGGCGGGAGGGAGAGGAGCTGCTTCCTTTGAAATTTAAGGGACATCATTTTAAGGGACATTTAAGGGACATCCATCAATAAGGGACAGCAGCGGGACATGGCACTAGAATAAGGGACTGTCCCTTCAAATAAGGGACACTTGCCAGCTATGACTCCTGCAAACCTAGCAGTTTGAAAGCACGTCATGTGCAAATAGATAAATAGGGACTGCTCCAGCGGGAAGGTAAACGGCGTTTCCATGCGCTGCTCTGGTTCGCCAGAAGCGGCTTAGTCATGCTGGCCACATGACCCAGAAGCTGTCTGCGAACAAACGCCGGCTCCCTCGGCCTATAGAGCAAGATGAGTGCACAACCCTAGAGTCGGCCACGACTGGACCTAATGGTCAGGGGTCCCTTTACCTTTAACCTTACTGAGAGGAATGAGATTTGCCCCTAAGCAAACAGGTATACAGGGCTGTGATAAAAAATGGTTTCCTATCTACAGCGGTACCTCTAGTTACAAACTTAATTTGTTCCAGAGGTCTGTTCTTAACTCGAAACTGTTCTTAACTAGAGGCGTTCTTTTGCTAATGGGCCTCTTGCTGCTGCCACTGCGCCACCGGCACATGATTTCCGTTCTCATCCTGGGGCAAGTTCTCAACTCAAGGTAATTATTCCAAGTTAGCGGAGTTTGTAACCTGAAGCGTTTGTAACTCGAGGTAGCACTGCATCTACCTACCTACCTATCTAATGTAGGTTGTGCAGAGAGTCAGTCAATCAATCAGTTAATAACCTTTTTAAAAATATAACTTGTTTCACATTTTATAAGAGTCATACACAAATCATGCTACACAAAAATAATCATCAGAAATATCTCATAAAAAGGACACAGAATTGATTATAAATGTAGACTGGACTTTGGGTTCATTAAATATGCCTTGCAGGTCCCCATATTTGTTGTATACTCCGCCCAGTAGATTGTTGGAAAAGAATCAATTTGACTAAAATTAACTCTCTTTAATTTTATATATCTATTCTGCTTTTGTTGGGCTTCAGTTCGTTTTTTCAGTATTTAGCCCTGCCCTGTTTAATTGCCTCCAGATTGCTGTTTTTCATGACTTTGGCAAGGCCACTTTGGGTCTATGCCACTGTCAGCTTTGCACTACAGTCAGATTTGATACCAAATTATATTTTTTGTGTACACTTTTTAAATATCTCAGTAAAATTACTGGTGGGAGAATTCAAATTAAATCAGAACAGTATTTTTTAAAAAACAAAACACCATCATTGTGTTCCTTAGTAGGCACATTTTTGTGTACCATGTGCCATCCGTTTCTTGCAGGTGAATTCCTGCATTCTGGGCGTCACTCAGCTCACACCATTAATGGTGCCTGGTCCCCTTGGTCTCCCTGGTCTCAGTGCAGCCGCGATTGCAGCAGAGGCATTCGAAACCGCAAGCGTATTTGCAACAACCCTGAGCCAAAGTATGGGGGGCTGCCATGTCTGGGACCATCCCAGGAATACCAGGAATGCAACATGCTCCCTTGCCCAGGTAAGTGGCCAAGGAAATGAACAAAAGGGTTTCTTTAAAAAAAAAAGTTTCTAAGGACAGTAGTAGAGATTTTATACACATAGTGTAATCCTATGCATGTCTACGCAGGAGTAAGCCTCATTGACTTCAGTGGGACTTACTCCAAGCTAAGCGTATATAGGACTGCAAGCTAACTGCTTAGCATTTTATTTCAATTGACTTTTAATTAGGAGATGTATCTTTGTTGTCTCTGCTGTCTTTTAATCACTGTGTAAATATTAATTTTTACAGTTGGATTGCTGACTTGTTGTACTGTTCCTTTTGCTTTATTATTTAAATTGTGATGGTTTTGGTGGTGGTGGTTTCTTTGGGGTGTTTTTTTTAAGTGAAATGTAGAAAGAATGCACAAAAGTTGCTTTTGAAAGGGCTTCAAATTTCCTTGATTTTTCTGTCAGATGCCATTAGGCCCATCATCCTCCACTTTGGAAAATGTACCATTGGGATGGGCTTTTGTCCCTCTGTCCTATATCAATAAAAATATTGTGATCTCTTTCTAGAGGGGCTATTTTAAAACATTGAATTTTTGGAATCTAGAAAAATGCCTGGAACTCTTTGCTTGGAGACTCTTGCCATTACTTATGGGGGGTTTGGCTATGAAATACAAATGAAAATGATTCAGTGGGTCAGTGCATCTGGCTGTGAATTGGAAGGTTGGTGGTTTGAGCCCACCCAGGAGTGGCTGTGGAGAGGATCCCTTCATTGCAGGGGGCTGAACTAGATGACCCTTGATTCTAATTGGCTGTTGGCCATGATGAGTTTGTACTACATGGGTAGGCAAACTAAGGCCCAGGGGCCGGATGCGGCCTTCTCAATCCGGCCCGCGGACGGTCTGGGAATCAGCGTGTTTTTATATGAGTAGAATGTGTCCTTTTATTTAAAATGCATCTCTGGGTTATTTGTGGGGCATAGGAATTCGTTTGTTATTATTTTTTCAAAATACAGTATGCCCCCCCCCCAGTGTCTGAGGGACAGTGGACCAGCCCCCTGCTGAAAAAGTTTGCTGACCCCTGGTGTACTACCTCCAGTGTCTGAGGTGGCATGTCACAGAATACCAGTTGCTGGAAATTACCGGGGGAAGAGTGCTGAAGCCCTCATGCTTATGGGGTTCCCAAAGGCCCCTGGTCCGCCAAACTCTTCTTGTGTTCTTAATTCAACTATTTATCTCCATATTGAGAGGAAAGAAACAATGTAGTTTTGTCATTTCCCAGTTGATGGAGGTTGGTCCTGCTGGTCATCGTGGTCCAAGTGCTCCACTACTTGTGGAAGTGGCCATTATATGAGGACTCGCTCGTGCAGCAACCCAGCGCCAGCTTACGGAGGTGATATCTGCCTAGGACTCCACACCGAAGAAGCACTCTGCAATACACAGCAATGCCCAGGTACAGGAAAGCCCAGCTCATTAATTCTCTTGCTTTTCTGCAGAACAAAATAGCTCCCTGCCCCCATTTTATCTCCACAACCCTGTGAAAATGGTGAGGCTGAGGTGCCCAGGTGCTCCGTGGTGGTGCCAAGTCTCCACACCAGGCTGTAAAACAATCTCTGCCTTGATACCGGCAATGTCCTAGACCGACCCCACACATCACTAAGAGCTGCCACCACAAAGAGCATCCTCAGGTTCAGTGCCCCCCTATAGAGATGGGCTCATTTACATTGCATTGTGATGTTGTCACATCATGCGTTGAGCCTCTGCTAGTGATGCAAAGAAGTGGCCATGGAACTTTGTGTGCCGATGTCAGGTCGTAGGGTCTGTGGTCGTATTCTTTCTGGATGAGAACTTGACACAGAGGTACCTTTTGTGACAGCAGCCCTCCTATACTGAATGTGAGATGTGGTGCCAGCCCTGGTTTCGCTGTAGGTCAGCTATGCAGCCACAGGATTTGTAAGAGATGCTGCCTGCCTTGCTTATTCAAAGAAAGAATCAAAAGAATATGCACATTTGGGCCTCAGACTCTGTGACCTCCTGCATAGCAGTGGCTTCCTTGTTTGTTGCTGGATGTGAGCATCTCTTCATTGTACAAATTGTCAGTACACTGTACTCTTTGATGACTTGTTATTGGTTGAAGGAGGGAATAGCTGGATTCATCCCCCGCCCCCAGCCCTCCAAGCTGGTGACTGGCTTTGACTCAGTCCTGGTCCATCTGAGGACACCCCACATGCAGTCTCAAGATCTAGATGTGCATTTCTTGAACATTCACAGCATCCTTTGTGCATGGTAACCACCTCAAGTTAGGCAATCCTTTTTGTGTGTGCATGGATTTTCCTTGCAGAATCAGGACAACTTTGCGATAAAAATGGATTATTTCATAGGAAAAGTATACAAAACACTTAAAAACAATTTGCTGTGTGGGCTGACCCCTTCATGTGCCTCTTTATTTTTTGGCTGTCACAGATAGCTGGTCGGACTGGTCAGAGTGGTCTGGCTGCGATACATCCGGCATCCAGTTCCGCACCCGCCGGTGCAATGTTTTATTTCCTGTGGGTAACCAGTGTTCTGGAAATACCACTGAGAGTCACCCATGTATTTCCGATTCCAATTTCATACCAGGTAAGGGTATTGCTTATCTCTTTCTCCTGTCTTCTAATCTGGAATCCAGCAAGTGTGTAATTTTTACAAATCATTTTACAAAAACGTAAGCTGCCTACAGTGTGTGGGGCTCTGCCAACTCTTTGTGGGAAGGGGAGGTGTGTAGAGCTTCACAATGAAGTCTCACAAACGGGGGTCCTGCTAGCATCTACTGGAAATAACTGGGGCCACAGCAGCTATGTTTGCAGAATGAAGCGTGTTTTCTTTTTCCACAGCAAATTAGCAAAGTGTGTGATTGATAGTGAAGAGCATTCTTGCTGAGTTAAGAATTATTCATACCAGACTGATATATATATTGTTCACACTTGAACAGAAATGTTAAAGAATTATATTGGGCTGTTTTTCTTTATGACTTCTGCATAATTGAATTATTTGCTGTTGCAGACATAACAGTAGCAAGGACCAGCAGCATCAAAGAACAACGATGTGGCGGTAAGTGTTCCTCCCCCCCCCCCCCCCGGTTTCTTTCCATCCCTGGTTATTTTTCTGCATTCTTTCCCTGATTCTTTCTGTGCTGTTTTCTGCTACCCTGGACGTGATGCTTTCCTCCATTCTCCTTGCTTTTTAAATGTAAAGCAACAAACCTGCATGGAAGAAAGTCCAATCAGGCAAGACCCTGGATGGTGTTCAGTTCAACCTCCCCAAGATGCATTTCCACCTGGGGTGGGAAGATGACCCCAGATGAAGAAGCCGTTTGGGAAGGGTAATTGTAAGCCGAAGAGGACACTGAGCGGGTTACGTAACCTTTCTCCATCCATTCTTCTTCTGCCCAGACTCACAACCTGCTCAGGCTGCTTTGGGGTTTTTTAAAGAAAGTGAGGGGGGGGAAGAATCGTAGAATGATACAGAATTTGAGCCTTGAATGTGCAGACATTAAGTCTGCAACTCAGTAAAACTGGCAGTTGTCATTGTTTTGTTTTTTACCTTCTTGCTTTAGGATCATTTTATATTGCATGCCGTGGCGGAGTTACATGCTCTGGCCCCGGGAGCGGAGAACAGGCGGGGGCGTGGCTGGCACAGGTTCCCGGGGGTGTGGTGCGCCACCCGCGGGGGTGTGGCACGCGTCCCAGGGACAGCTGTGATGGCACCCAGGGCAGACCCCTCACCCCGCCCCCCCTTCGCCCACCAGTGATTGTTTGGAAATGCAGGGTACAATTTTTTTTTTCATTTTTTGAATTAAGTTTTCAATTATTCAGTTCAAAATAAACATTTTACATACTGTTAAATATCCAACGACTTCTCTCCTTCTCCTTCCATGGTTCATTCGGTTTATCTTTCGTTCCTGCATATTTTACTCTAGCCATTTTAATCAGTTCTCCACTTTTACAACACTCAAAATTACTTACACTGTTGATTTTATCTTAATGCTGCCAGCGTTTTCAGCTGTGTACAGTTATTTTCCATATACTCAATAAATATTTTCCACTCTTCTTTAAATATATGTTCTTCTTGCTCTCTTATTCTATATGTTAAACCTACAAGTTATGCATATTCTAACATCTTAAGTTGCCAGTCCTCTTTGCTTGGAAACTCCCTCACTTTCCATTTTTGAGCAACCAAACCCAAGCTGCTGTACATAATTATGCTGTACATAAATATTTTTTTCCTGACACCTAGGAACTTCTGTCTGAATTATTCCCATCAAAAAGGACTATGGTCTTTTTGAAAAAGTTGTTTTGAACATTTTTTTCAACTTGTTATAAATAATTTCCCAATATTCTTTTACCTTTTTACATGTCCACCACACATGAAAGAAAGTTTCCTCCATTTCTTTACATTTCCAACACATATCTGATTCGGCTTTAAGCATTTTAGCCAACTTACTTGAAGTTAAATACCATCTATGAATCATTTTCATAAAGTTCTCTTTCAGTTAATAGCATGCAGTAAATTTCGAATCGTTTTTCCAGAGTTTCTCCCAGACGTTTAAGTCTATATTGTGTCCTACATCTATTGCCCAATGTGTCATTGAAGCTTTGACTAGCTCGTATTTTGTTTCCCATTCCAATAAAAAGTTATAGTTTTTAGATAATGGCTTGCCCTTATTCTGTCATAATTGTTTTTCAAATTGTGAACTTTGGTCCAGGAATCCATTTTTTGAATCTATCTTAAACGTATCAAGTAACTGGTGGTACTGTAATCAACCCGTAACATGGCTCCTTAATTCCTCCATAGGTTTCAGTCTGGGTTCCCTACCTGTAAAATCCAGCCGTTCCCTATTTGTCGCCCATTGTCTTTCCATATTAATTTTATTAATTGTAATTGCTTCAATAGGGGATAACCACAAAGGTATTTTTCTTTCCAACAAAATTTTGTTTTTCTCCCAAACTCTATATAAATTCTTCCTAATGATGTGGTTTGTAAAACTCTTATAAATTTTAGCTTCCCCATACCAAAGACATGCATGCCAGCCAAATTTTATATCATGGCCTTCCAAAATCCAAAATGCCTGCATTTTACAATATGATCCATTGCTTTAGCCAACACAAACAGGCGGCCTCATAATACAGTTGTAGGTCTGGCAAGGCAAAGTCTCCTCTTTCTTTACATCTATCAAGATTTTGTTTGATTCATGGCTTTTTTCCCCTGCCAGAAAAAGCCATCTTTTTTCCATTCTTTGAGGCAACTTATTTACAATCGGAATAGATTGGAATAAAAACAACATATTAGGTAGCACATTCATTTTAATGGCTGAAATTCTGCCTAACAGTGAAAACTTTATTCATCCTTTCCCAAATCTCCAATTCTTTCTTAATCTCTTCCCACAGTTTAATATAAATAAGTTGAGATTTCTCACCAACAGCCAAATCCTGAAATATTTTACTTTTTAACCTCTTTAGGCCAGAGATCTTTTCTAAGGCCTTTTTTGGCTGCTCATCCATGTTTTTAACCAACATTTTGGTTTTATCTGTATTTATTTTGAAACCCGCCACTTCTCCAAACCTTTTAATTCTTTCTAATGCTTTGGGAATGCTTACCATATGCTGTTCCAATGTTAATACCACATCATCAGCAAATGGCCTTAATTTATAGGCTCTGAGTCCCACCTCTATTCCTTTGAGTTCCTTGTTTCTCCTTATATTCTGCTGCAATATTTCTAATGTCAAAATGAACAACGGAGATAAGGGACAGCCTTGTCTAGTACCTTTTATTATTTGGCATTTGTCTGAGATAATATTATTTACATTTGCAGATTGATCAGTATAAATTGCTTTGATTGGAAATGCAGGGTACAAATTTAAATCAGGAACACATAAATAAAACAATTTAAATAAATAAGTGGCAATCTATGCAGGAGTCCTAAAACAATGCCTGCTGAAATCTCCTCCCTCCTTCCCTCCTTGTGACTAACAGAAGCAGAATACATTTTGAAAAATAGTAAAAATAAGAGTAACTAGGCACACCTGCTTACCTTGCATATGTTATACTTAAAGCAGGATTTTTTAAAAAAGTTCAGGGAGCACACAGCCTTACAGGAGAAAGGTCCTTCAGTGGCCTATTACAACAACTTGACTGTGATTTGTTTAAAGCAAAGAGGGGAGGAATGGCAAAAGAAGACTCTCCAAGGCAGGACTAGTCCAGAGATCATCTTCAGTTCACCTCCAGAGTCCCAAAAGGACGAGTCTTCCCACTCATAAGTTGCCATCATCCTTATCATCAGAGAAAGCATCAATGCCCATTTTGAGTACTTAACCCGGGGATTTGTGCATCTCAGATGAGACTAGGAAAGTTATTAAATGAGAGTCTGAAAATAGGCCTGTAATTGCTGACTTGAAACAGTATTTACAATGTCTCAGAATTGGTGCCTGTATATTGTCAGTGAAGGAAATGGGGTATTTCAACCATATAAGGAGAGTGTTTGTTTTCAATCCATGTACAGATCCATACACCACTATTTTCTAAATTATGGGTTGAAACGAGTAAGGCAGAAAACAACTTTCTTCTCCATAAGGATCGTTGATACCTCAAAGAGTACTCAGTTTCCTTTCAAGAGAAAGTTGGGTCAGATTTGTACTATAAATCGTGTGCATTCAGTGTTAAAATTTAAAGTGTGCACTATATCTACAAAAGCCAATGAACGCTGGATTTATGTTATCAGGAGCAGTTATGCAAAGTGAAAAGAGTCAATTATGGAAAACAGTGACATTGAGTTTTCTTAGCTTGAAGCATTTATTCTGCTTCTCTTAGTCAGGGGGAGGGCAAAGAGCTCTGTGGGCCAAATCTTACTGAGAAACTACACTGACTTCCAAGGTTCTGGCAAACATTATTTTCACACTTTAAAGAATACATTTGGTGGCTGCAGATGAATACCAGACACCACAACACGAGAGGGAGGGTGTGGCTTCCTGGAGTTTTGCTCAATGGTGTCCCCATGCCAGTGGATGGTCACCTTGGCATGGGGCCATCCACTTGGCAACTGCACTCTTGGAAAGGGTTGGCTGCAGCCCCCACTGTCTCCACTGCTGCCTTTTGGCGCTGAAAGGTAAGGACAGGAAGACCTCTTATCGCCTTGTGCTGGCTGGAGGTTTCACTGGAGGAACGCAGGCTTCACAGCATGTATAAAGAATCCGGGGTAAAGGTAAAGGGACCCCTGACCATTAGGTCCAGTTGTGGCCGACTCTGGGGTTGCGGCGTTCATCTCGCTTTATTGGCCAAGGGATCTGGCGTACAGCTTCCAGGTCATGTGGCCAGCATGACTAAATGGTTCTGGCGAACCAGAGCAGCGCACGGAAACGCCGTTTACCTTCCCGCCAGAGTGGTACCTATTTATCTACTTGCACTTTTACATGCTTTCGAACTGCTAGGTTGGGAGGAGCTGGGACTGAGCAACGGGAGCTCACCCCATTGCTGGGATTCGAACCGCCGACCTTCTGATCGGCAAGTCCTAGGCTCCGTGGTTTAACCCACAGCGTTAGAAACATGCTTTAAAAAAAAAAACAGTGAAAACTGAGATTCGTGTGAAGCAGAATCCTGAAATCAGAATTTTAAGGCTGTTGTTCTTGCATGACATTAACCACCCCCCCGGACTGGTGTTTTATTGTGGGTGTAATTGGCAACATGGTATTAACGCAAAAAGGCTGCACCAGTGGTGGATTCATTCTGCTGCAGTTTGTCCTGTTTTCTCAGCGCTGCCTTGCTGCTGCCTGGGGGCACTGGAGCAGTGAAGCAAACCAGAATAAGAGTTGTTTGACAGTGGAACAGACCTCCACAAGAGGCGGTGGACTCTCTTTCCTTGGAGGTTTTTAAGCAGAGCTTGGATGGATGTCTTGCAATCTGTCATGGACAACCTAGTTGAGATTCCTGCACTGCAGGAGGTTGGACTAGATCATTATCATCATCTGTATGCTGCCTTTCCATAGTTAAAACAATGCTCAAGGCGGCTTACAACACGACAAGATTTACATAATTACCAACATAACAAAAGTCATAAACAATAAAACACATCAAAAGGTACTAGATCCAACTCTGCAGTTCTAGGATTCCTCTGAAGCCCCAGGTGTTCTCTGCAGAATGTTCCTCTGAGCCTTTTAGTGATGCTGGAGCATTGTTCTTGTGTCCTTAGCGCTTTATCCCCATGGAAATCTTCCGCTGCTCTGCCACCACAGCAAAGGCAAAAGTGGACTAGCCGTACTGAGATGGGACGGGCAGCTTTGTAGCAAGTTCCCTAAAAGTATCTTTGCTCCTTCTGTTTAATGGCTCGTCCGCACTTTGCTTGTCCTGTGCGGCTTTCCATTTGCGCCACCACTTTCCCCTGGGAAAACCTGCTCTTTACCGCTGAATCAGAGCAAACGTCGATCTGTGGGAAACTAGATTGATATTTGCTCCAATTCAGTGGTAAAGAGCAGGTTTTCCCAGGGGAAAGCGATGGGATAAGCGGAAGTGTGGATGAAGGTGTGCTTAGAACTGTAGCCTTTGGTTGGTGAAGGCATCTTCTCTGATGTGGCTGAAAGTACCGTATTTTTCCATGTATAAGACGCCCCCATGTATAAGACACTCCCTACTTTTGGGGACCCCAAATTTAGAAAATGGACATATGCACTATCCATGTATAAGACACCCCCATATTTTTAACCTTATTTTAAAGTTAAAAAACCTAGTCTTATACACAGAAAAGTACGGTAGCTCCTGCTTCTCCCAGCAGCGGTGCAACCGGCTCCTTAACTGGCCATTTCCTGAAATGGTCTTCTCTGGCCCCATCTCCTTTAATTGCTTTTCCCTTAGCTACCACCATTTCCCCATTCTTCTGTTTTAATTTGTGGACTTATTCCAGAGCGATTAATTATGTTCAAGTGCTATTGTATGAATATTTTAATAATTAAAAAGAAAATGAAGCAAACCTACATTGTAGCAGTGTTTATCATCATCAATTGAATGAAAGAAAGGAACACCCCGACCTCCGACAATGGCAATCATGGGAAAGGTGGGTTCTCAGGGCTGGTTTAAACACCCCAAAATGTGACTGTAAATGCCCCTCTAAGCAGACAGAAGAGTAACATGAAGACAGCCTTTGCCAACCAGGTGCCCTCCAGATGTTTTGGGACTATTAAGAGTCCACAACATCTAGAAAGCACCAGGGACGGAAAGGCTATCTCCACTCGCAGAGATTGCTCTGCTGTTCCGTTTGTCTATAAAAAAAGAAAAAAAGTTGGATTTATGTCTGTCCCCAAAGAGACAAAGCAGCATGGGGGAAACACAAGAGCACAACAGTTTGATGGCAATATCATTTAGCTATACTGTAAAAAGTGAGTGAATAAAGGGGTTCCAGAGGAAGCAGCAGTAGATTTAAGTTTAATACTGGCTTGTTCTTTTTCCCAGTATTCTTGGGAACTGTTTTCCCTGTAGCTTTTTACTCCTTTTGCACTAGTTCTCTACTTTTAAAAATGCTGGTAAAATAGGTAAGCGATTTCCTCCACCACTTTGAGATTTCACTCCTTCCCTTCGCGGAAGGCACTGCAGTCAAGCTGAGGCTCCCACAGGAGGAAATAAGTTCCCCTTCCCCCTGCAGCCACCTGTGCCCCCTCCCATGTTGTTCTGGAGGCTCTCCAGCAGAGTTTTTCAGGGGGAAGGCAAAGCGGGCAAGAAGACAGAACAGGGCCCTTCTCTATGTCCCCCCTCCCAGAGAGGTTTGGAGGGTGGCAACATGAGAATGGGCCTTTTCTGTGGTGGCTCCCGACTGTGAAATGCTCTCCCCAGAGAGGCTTGCATATCTTTAGGTGAACACATTTCTCTTTCCCCAGGCCATTAGCCATTAGATAATGTATGGCCTGTTAAATATGGGGGGGGGGCTGTTCTTATGATTATGTTCTTAATGTTGTACACCACCCTGGGATCTTTGGATAAATTGAAGTATATAAATGATAAGAATAGTAACACTCTTCTAGTTCTCCAATGAGAGCATCTTATGACCACAGGAACTCCTAATCCCACACCACAGCCTTTCCCAATCATGAGGACAAGAAACATATTTGTTCTTTTGTTGTTGTTTTTAAAAAAAGAATGCTAGATTCTCAGAAAGTTGCATGAAGAATGAAGAGAGAGAACTGCCCAGCCATGCCTACTAAAAAAGAAAGACCTGTATGTAGTTTTACTCTGTGTATTTCCCCTGCTGTGCCTGTTTTGCATGGTACATACGAAGTGCTGACATAGCGATGCATAAGCAGGTTGTCTAGAAATCAATCAAATGTAAGCAAAACTTGCCAACTCTGCTTTGCCTCTTCCACCCTGTAGAGTTTAATATGTTCCATATGACTGCTGTGGGGCTGAGCAGCTGCATTCTTGGGTGCCTTCTGACTCTTTTGGTTTACACTTACTGCCAACGGTACCAGCAGCAGTCGCACGATGCAACTGTCATCCACCCAGTATCACCGGCTCCTCTGAATACCAACATCACTAATCACATCAACAAGCTGGACAAGTACGACTCTCTAGAAGCCATCAAGGTAAGGAATGGATAGGGCTGGTGCTCTTTAAAGGTGTTAGATGTGCAGATACTGTGGGCAATTACTGTGGTCCCAAAAGGGACTGCTGCTGTTATGTTTCAGATTTATGGAACCAGTATTCTAATGGGTCAAAACTTTTATTGAGGGGGGGGGAGAGGCAAAAATACAAAACAAAAAACCACACACATTTTACTCACACGGAGACTACAGGAAAAGATTTCCACATGAAGACTTCCTTCTTGTCATTCTTGTGTGAATAAGAGTGACCATGGCAGTGTCTGCTGCCTCCTCAAAGGTGTTACGCATTTACAAAGTCATACCTTTCGAGTTTCCTCCTCCTCTTGTGTTCTTCCCAGTCTTCTTGTCCTGAACATCTTCTTGCTACTTCAGTTCTCTTTTTCAACCTCCTTCCTTATCCATTTAAATCTATATTTCTTCCAATAGCTTCCTCTTGCTCTCTCTCCAATTTCAACCTCTGGTGTTGCTTTTGCCATCTCTACCCCTCCTCCTCCTAGATAATGTTATAAGTGTGCATATCTTTTAGTGATCAGTTGCCCTGCTTTGCATTTTATTATTTCAGTTTGAATGATGTGTTTTCTAAACTCTTCCTCCCCCTCCCTTTTCTTATTCCCAGGCATTTAACAAAAATAACCTGATACTAGAAGAGCAAAACAAGTACTTTAATCCTCATCTCACTGCAAAGGCATATTCCAATGCCTATTTTACAGATCTGAACCACTATGATGAGTATTAAGAGGGAAAATCTGTATAACTCACATTCGTCCCCAAGGCCTGGATCCTCAGACATCATGTTGCTGCCATCGTCAACAAAACATTGACTTGTGTGGGTAAAAGGTTTCCCTTTCTAAAATGTTGCATTTCAGTACAATATTTGTACTGTAAAATTAGATCATGGGGTCCTTTTGCATTGGCTAATCTGTTTTGGTCAACATGCTGCCATCCTCCTAATTGCTAGAGACCGCCTAGGAGAAAACTTTTATACAACTGGGAGGCCTCCTCCCTGCCACAAATAAGATTATTGAATGGAATGATCCTGATTTGTATGGAAGCAAGTCCTTCTCACCTTCAAGGGTCATTGGCACCTTCTTGGCTGGATACTTGGGACTCATGAACTTGTTTTGGACCTTGTGGAAACTGGGAATAGTTTATGGCAGGACTACAAGCTACCTCTGGCACAAGGGAAGCTGGTAAAAGAGGTGCTGGAGAAATGGAGCCATTGAGTGATAGAACCGATCAGAAATGTGCATGCTTTGTCTGTTTCAATCTGCCGGGATATATCTGTGAAACGAGACATGTCAAACTATTTTCACATGTTACTAAGGATCTACTTCTGCCTGATGGGTGGCCCCTGCAATGTATCTGCATGGACTCCACCTGGATTGTTCATTAGGACATTCACAAAGCCACCAGAGCAGAAAGATGGCCCGGGACTGGCTTGCAGATCCATCACACCCTTTGCCTGCCTCCCTTAGGAAGAGATGGAAAGCACAAATGCTTCTATTTTTAATGGCTCTTTTTTATTATTCATGAAGTTAAAAACAGCATAAAGTGTATTAAGCAAAGCATTATTGCAATAGTTTTGATGCACCAAGTGAGATTTCTCATCATGGCTGGTTATGTAAATAGTGGAAGTGCTTGATGACAAACTAGAGGAAATAAATTGGGGCTCCAAATTTTGTACCTGTTTCACTGCCCTCTTGCTGTTGCTTGCTTTTATCAATAATGATAGGTTTGCCTTTTTTCAAAGAAAAACTACTATTCTGTTGCAAGGAATGTCAGAGTTATTACATTAAATGCTTCAGCCAGCTGGTTTCACAGCATGTATAGCTCAGGTGTATATGTTCTATTTGCTAAAGTAAATACCAAATATGATGTAACATTTCATGGTAGTGAAAAAGGAG
Source organism: Podarcis raffonei (assembly GCF_027172205.1). Classification (NCBI taxonomy): domain Eukaryota; kingdom Metazoa; phylum Chordata; class Lepidosauria; order Squamata; family Lacertidae; genus Podarcis; species Podarcis raffonei. Next base: position 91,093,938 of record NC_070608.1, read on the forward strand.
AGAGCAAGCCAGGGCTCTACGCTCTTTGGATGTGCGCTTGATTCTTTAGCTCTGCACACATAAGACCGCTTTTGCCCTCCCTCCAAGCACACAAATTTGAAGCTCAGTGTCTCACCTTGAGCTAGCAACCCCATGCTTGTCTTGAGCAACGGAGAGCATTGGCTCAATGGAAATGGTCTCTTATTTTGAAGCAAGAGACCATTGGCCACTGACCCTCACAAGGCGGCAGTCAGGCCTTAAGAGGAAATGCAAGAGCTACAGTGTGGAAACACAAAGCATAGTGGATATTTTTTTCTGTGCCTCTGTAGAAGACACTGTGTTTCTTTCCTCAGATTCCTTCCTGTTTTTCATACCTGGTCCTGAGAACACATTTCTTCCCCAAGAGCCAAACCGTTTGAGGGAATAAACACACAGAGGCAGCTGCACAAATGGTTTCTTAATCGGCACTGCTTGAGACGAGCTTACAGTTGCAGTGCACCTTTTTTGTTAAACGTAACAAAATTTCCCTTGATGGTGTTCTTAAAACAAGTTGGGAATTGGCTCCCCTCCCGCAGCTGTCCTTTTCTGCCCCTGGGGTTCCCACCCCCTCTGCAGCTGCAAAGGATCCCTCTGTATTGGTGAGCAAAGAGCATCTAAAATCTCAGGTGAGATTACTGGGGGACATGATGGGTGGCTGTAGGACTGCAGCCATGCAGAAATGCCTTGGCGAGTCAAGTAGTTTATTAGGATGCACATTGCCATTTTGTTGTCAAAGAATAGCCAATTACCCCTTGTATTGCATAAAAAGCCTGAAAGCTCAAGGCCAGTTTTTATAGGGTTCCTTCTTACTGCCCACCACCTCCCAACCCTTTTGCAACAGGGAACCACTTCTACCCCTTAATTTACAGTATTTAACCTTATATTCATTTATGGGCATTCCCCATCTTGCAGTATTGATTCCAGAGAGATTTTTCTTCTTCACACAAAACGCAGGTACCATGACTATGGTTCTGGCCTAGTTCTCATCATATCCCGACTTTGCTGATTCCCTCCATCTGAGGGAATTGGTGATCTGAGGCTACTAACATTTTCCATTCTTTTAGCAAGACTGGTTGAGTTTTTCAGGCTCTATTCCTATCTTATCTATTTTACATTCCTGTCCAGGGTTAATGGGAATTTTTGAACTTTTAACCATGGTTTACTTTAAGTGAACAGGAAATGTCATACCTGTTATGGGCCAGAGTTAGCTGTGCCTTCAGCCATGGATTTCAGTGTATTTAAACTCCTCGCTCTTGCTTGGATTGTGCTAGTGCTTCCTGTGGTGATGCAACTGTGTCAATAGAGCAGTGGGATTTGGAAGCCCATTTCTGCTGTGGCAAAAGGGGTTGCCTGCCTCTTTCTGCTCACCTAACCTCCCCAGATCCATGAATTGACAAAACTTTCCTTCAGCCAACAGAATTCTTCCATTGTCTAACCTGGGACACGCTTTTCTTGCTGGATACTGTCCACAAGTCTTTGGGCATAGAACTGGCCTTAAGAAGAAACAGACATGCCTCAAATTTGTTGGATGAAAAAACAAGGCAGAAGCTCTCTCCTACCTGAAAATGCAGTGCTTGCTCTGCTTGCCTCACCTTCCTCTGCTCATCAGTTCTCCCCACCCTTGTTTCCTGTTCCTTCCATCTCATGCTTCATCTTTACTGCATCCTCCCTTCTCTCCATCAAGGAATACTCATGTTTTACACCCATGCTTAGGGTTGTTTTCTGTTTAGAAGTCAGCTCTCAACCAACCCACTGCCTGCAGAAGCCACAAAGCGTGTTCCTCTTGCCACCCTCTGGGGAAAGGCTCCTTCCCAAGAGCCCCTTCTCATAGACTGGCACAGGGCAGTGTGAAAGGGTGGACACACAACAGCGCGTTTGATTGTGTTGCCATTAGGAAGCCTTTCTGTATCAATGCACCACCGAGTTTTGTACAGCCCAGTGTGCTCTTCCCCATTGGCACATAGCTGCTAGGTGTGGAGATAAGCATTTAATTCCTGTTGTTTCTATTGGAATGTTTTCTATGATAAAACCAGCGTGGGGGCAAGGTGAGTCTCTCCTACAACCTCTTGCCTAGGACGTTTGAAGCCAGCTGAGCAGTGCCTTCAAGTATGTGAACAGCTCGATTGTCACGAAAAGGACAACTGTCTCCTTCCTGGAGCAGGTGTCTGTGTGTATATATAAAACTACCAATTACTGTAAAAATGCCCCCTAGAACATTTGTCTTGGCCTTGTGCACACAGCATGCACAGCAACAGCAATGCCCAGGATGGTGCAAGGATGGAGGCTGCTTTGCCTGGAACTACAAGAGACGCTGGAGAGAGCCTAGCAGACCTTGATTTGGTCTTGATTGTTCAGAGCTGGCTGGCTGGGGAGCCCGTGGTTGCTTTGGAAGTGACACTGCCTTTCTGGACTGCTGTGCCTCCATCACAGTCAACTTGTACATTTGTAAATAAACAGATTATTAACAAAGTTATCCTAAGTCTTTAAGTCCTCTTTCTCTCAAGTCACATTTCTCTAACACAGGGAGAAGGAACACTACACTACATTCCAGTGTTATGGAACACTCTCCTTGGGGATAGAAAAAGGGACACGACAGGGATGCCCAATCTCCCCTCTGCTCTTTATATCGGTCCTGGAGGTTTTGCTGAATATGATTAGAAGGGACCGGATGGTTAAAGGCATACAGGTCGGAGCTAAACAGTTCAAATTGAGAGCATTTGCAGATGATCTAGTTTTGACATTACAGGAGCCAGAATCTAGTACCAAAAGAGTTTTAGAATTAATTCAAGAATTTGGTCAGGTTGCTGGGTTTAAACTGAACAAGTTAAAAACCAAGGTTCTTGAGAAAAACTTAACACCGATTGAAAGAGAGAAGTTTCAGAATGAAACAGGACTGACTGTGGTTAAGAAAGTGAAGTATTTGGGGATTAATATGACAGCTAAAAATGGGAATTTGTTTAAAGATAATTATGAAAAATGCTGGGCTGAAGTGAAAAAAGATTTAGAAATTTGGTCAAATTTGAAGCTTTCCTTGTTGGGTCGAATTGCAGCTATAAAGATGAATGTATTGCCTAGAATGTTGTTTTTGTTTCAAACATTGCAAATTTTGGACAAAATGGACTGTTTCAAGAAGTGGCAGAAAGACATTTCTAAATTTGTCTGGCAGGGCAAGAAGCCTAGAATAAAATTTAAGATACTAACTGATGTAAAGGAAAGGGGTGGATTTGCCCTGCCAGACTTTAAACTTTATTATGAGTCAGCAGCATTCTGCTGGTTGAAAGACTGGCTGCTTCTTGAGAATACAGACATTTTGGATCTTGAAGGTTTTAACAATGTATTTGGGTGGCATGCATATTTGTGGTACGACAAAGTTAAAGCACATAAAGCTTTCAAAAACCATATTGTCAGGAAAGCATTGTTTAATGTTTGGATGAGATATAAGGATCTACTGGAAAATAAAACTCCAAGGTGGTTGTCACCAATGGAGGCTAAGGCTCAGAGAAAACTTAACATAGAGGCCAAATGGCCAAAATACTGGGAAATTTTGGAACAAGAAGGGGACAGACTGAAATTGCAGAGTTTTGAGAAATTGAAAGATAAAGTGCGAGATTGGCTTCATTATTACCAGATAATGGAGGTTTACAATTCGGACAAGAAAGTTGGTTTCCAGGTGGAAAAATCTAAATTGGAAACAGAATTGTTAGAATCCAAAACTAAGACTTTGTCAAAAATGTATAACTTGCTGCTGAAATGGAATACCCAGGATGAGACGGTTAAATCTGTAATGATTAAATGGGCACAAGACGTTGGACATAATATTATGTTTGCTGACTGGGAACAGTTGTGGACCACCGGGATTAAATTTACGGCATGTAATGCCTCAAGAGAGAATATTATGAAAATGATATACAGGTGGTACATGACCCCAGTCAAGCTTGCAAAAATCTATCATTTGCCCGATAATAAATGTTGGAAATGTAAGGAAAATGAAGGTACATTCTTTCACCTTTGGTGGACGTGCCCCAGGATTAAGGCTTTCTGGGAAATGATATATAATGAATTGAAAAAGGTATTTAAATATACCTTCTTGAAGAAACCAGAGGCCTTTCTCTTGGGCATGGCCGGCCAAGTGGTGCCAAAGAAGGACAGAACTTTTTTCATGTATGCTACAACAGCAGCAAGAATACTCATCGCAAAGTATTGGAAGACGCAAGATCTACCCATTCTGGAAGAATGGCAGATGAAACTGATTGACTGTATGGGTTTGGCAGAAATGACGAGCAGAATCCGTGACCAGGGAGAAGAGTCGACAGAAGAAAATTGGAAAAAATTTAAGGACTATTTACAGAAATATTGTAAAATTAAGGAATGCTGAATGATGTTGGATTGAAATTGAGTGGTTTCTAGCTGTAATGATATAAAGGAATATGGATAAAAAAAAGGGTTTTGATAGAAAATAAGGTGATATTATAAGCAATGCTTTAAGGTAAGGATTTGCTGAACAAAGAATTTAAAAGGGAATACAAGAAGGGGGGTATGAGGAGGTCAGAGAAATATGTTATTGAAAAGATTGTATTTTGAACTATATGTCTTTTTAAATTTTTTGTTGTTTGTTTTTTGTTTGTATAAAAAATTGAAAATCTTAATAAATATTCTTAAAAAAAAAAGAGAACACTCTCCTTGGGAAGGTACCCAGTGAAAACATGTGGGTGGCGTGTGTTAACTTCCACATTTTAAACTTGGGGTGGGGAGTTCACTGCTTCATTTTTTCAAATCATTCTTTGAATGGTGATAGCTCCACTGAGTGCTACCCTGGTAAGTAGCAAAGGTGGAAGATGAAAACCTACGGCAATAAACTACAGAAGGAACATGTGGCAGCTGGAAACAAACTGATCACCCAGTGAAAGCCCAAAAAACCCACAACAGCACTTCCATTTTTAAAATTCTATGAGTTCTTAACAGATGCAGTAATCAGCATCTATAAAAACTAGAGGTCATCAGAAATCCATCAGCTTTAGCATTAAGAGATCCATAAACCACCTAAACTGAGTGTCAGCAACATTTTAAGAGTAATGCTAAAAGGGAAATGAAACTACAGAATTCTTTGCAGGGGTGACTGAGCTGTTCCCTTAATATCTTCAGAAGTTACTCACATTTGAAATAATTATAGAAAGTATCACGGTAGATCCAAGGGAGTTGCCAGTTTTTGCACTGCTCCTTTGCTTTTAACATCAAAATGTTCTGCCACAAAGAACGTTATGTGTGGATTTCAAGCAGGTGTTAAAAGAAGAATCTGCTTTGTTTGTTTGCTTCCTGGTCTAAGGACAACCTTGTAACCCAGTCAAATGGTTCAAAGAAGATGAGAAAAACTCAGAACCGCTTTAGTTTTAAAATATATATTGAAAATAAAATCAGTTTGCACTTTCTCACAAACACTGGGCATGTTTCAATCCAATTTCAACACATTTAAGTCCCAACAATTTAAAATAATTATCATCCATATGCTCTAATTTCCATCAAAACAATTGGAATTATACTGTTTGCATTTAAAACCATAGCCATGCATTGTATCCAACATTACATGAGTCATGTTCCTGTCTTCGCAGCCCCAAAGTTCTTTCAAAGCCATCTAAGTTGGTGGCTATTGCTGTTTTTTGTGGTAGCGATTGCCAGAGTTTAACTATGCACTATGTGAAGAAATACTTTCTTTGATTGTCCTAAACCTTCCAGTGTTCAACCATTAGTGATGTCCCCAAATTCTAGTGTCACTGTGGAATGCTTCACTGCCTCTTTGTTCTACGCACATGGAACAATTTGGTTCTGCTGAGCAAGTGGAACCACCAGCACTGGACATGACCCCAGGGATGCAACTTCAGAGGTGAAAATTAGTGTACTGGAATAATTATTTGCGCCCAAAAGCAAGTCCATTGTTGAACTTGCAGCTTTACTCCAGGATCCTGACAGCCCATCCAAGTGCTATAGTGAAAATAATTTGTGAAAATAATTTTGAAATGAAATCTAAATTTAGGACAGATGTCCATTTAGTGCTTGAAACTCAATTCACAACCTTCTGTCAAAGACATTGAAGCAAAGGCTGATTGAAGGTTGCAAGAAAAAAAATATGGGGAGAAATATTTGACTTCTGAAACAAGTGTTAAACAGCTCGTGCATTATTACAAAAAATTATAAATATGTGACTTAACTAAATGTAAAATTTACTTTTCTTCTCCTTTGCCCAGTAATAGTAATTAATTACTAACCTTGGCACTGGAATTCCTGGGCATTTGGCCATAACTCATTACAGCTAATAAACTGGACTGTGGACCTCATCGTCAAGCCAATGATCTTGCTGAGGATTCCACCATCTGAACGTCAGGCCAAAAAGCAGCCCATTAACCGATGTTTCCCCCTGTCTCAGATCGAACTGTGCAGAGGTATTGGATGATCCTCCTGGGTAATAGGAAGACTGGGCAGGATTCACCTAGCAAGTCCTTTTGCTTGCACAATGGAGCTTCCTCCATTCTCCCCCTGCCCCAAGACAATTGGCTTTGTGGAGGGCGATTGCAAGAATCTCCACCTAGCATGCGGGGGGGGGGGGGGAGGAGAGGGATTAGTCTGCCTGGCAAGCTGAAACGCTTGAGTTCACAGGACATTCCTCGTAAAACAACGTATAACTGTAAACTGGTCTGTTGTAGCAATCAATCCGTATCCACTCATCAGGTAATTCATTAATTACAAAGCAAGAAACATGATTTAAATTAGTGGTTTAAGTATCTTTTCTCATAGTGATCTAAAACCAGTCTATCTTGTTTCTAACTTCTATGTAGTCATGTGAAGGCTGCAGTCCTATTCTCTTTTCTGTAAGGATATCTCATGATCGTCCTATTAATCATTTGAAATTGATACAAAGTATCAACACTTTAAAAGGCTAATAAATAAACTATAAATAGTTTTCCTTATTTAAAAGACTGGGTTCCTGTACAATTTCCACCTCCATCCTAAGGTGCAAAAGTTGGGTGGATGATCTCTGATGAGGCAGTCAATAAGAAAACCCTATTGCCCAAGCAGAAGTGGTGGAGGCTGCACACACTACCTTATTCTTGAATGCATCTCCAGATCAGCAGAAGATAAAGACCAGCATATGTAGGATTGCTTTAAATATTTACTTCATCTGATGCTCCAAGCCAGAAAATAAACGCCATCTGACAACTTTTGCTGAGAAAATACCTACAAATTAAAAGGCACTGACAGATGGCATATTTGAAGAGTTCATTTCCTTGTGCAAAATGTCTCTGAAATGAGTGATTCCAACTGTGCAGGCTAGTAGGATAATATCAGTTAGGTATCAGACAAGAAGACTTTTGTCACCACCAACCAGCATATGCATAAAAAGGTTATCCATGGCTGAAAGAGATTGAAAGCTCTTCCCACAGATCATCAATGCCAAATGGAGTAAGCAGAGAGTGGCTAGTTCCTAGGCCCAGATGTCTTGCAAATATCTCTTCTCTTCTCTTAACAGAGCAAGCATCTTCAGTGCTTCCAGTTTATCAACTCCTCTCTCAGAAGTTAAGATATCTACTAAAGCATCGTTCACATCTTTAGCCATATTCTTTGCATCTCTGAAAAAATGGGAAAAATCATCATCAGTCAAGCAGACAAACTAGTATTGTTGATGGAGGTGGTGTCACTTTCAGACAATTATCAGAAAGAGAAGAGTACAATATGTGTGTGCGCGCACGCGTAAAAGAACTGGTCACATTTAAAATCAATTGACTGGTCAACTGGCCATGTATTATCTGACATATTGTATAAAGTCAATCACGCCATTGTAAGTTGACTACCCCTTTCTAACTGCACACCTGAAAAGGCAGAAGTTTTTGCTCTGCAGTCCTGCTAGACTGTGTATGTAGAAATACAAATTCTGTTTCCCCCAGAATTTGGACTATAACAAAGGTTTAGAATTTAACTTGGTAACCTTTAAGCTACATGCTAGACTGGGAGGTTCTGCCCCACTGGAATGAATGGGAGTTGTTCAAATGTACTGCTATACTTTTGCACATTTCCAATCCCCCCCCCCCCCAAATACAGCTTGTGCAGGAGAACCACCCAGTGGATTATGCCCATAGGGCTTTAGGATTCAAACAAGTCTCTCAATTAACTACATTTGTACTAAATAAATACTTAGAAGATCTGACCAATGTTTAGGCATTATTTCATCTGCCAAGCATCTAAGCTAAAAGAGGGGCAGTTGGATAGAATAGGGCTCTTGAGATGTTTGAGGTTAAGTTGCTAAATAGCTATTGACCTGCAGGAAAATTAGATGCTGCAAAGCATTTGGCACTTGAAGGAGGTTTTCTCGCCCTACGCCACAAACTGCTGACTTTGACAGTTCTACACTCAAGGATACTGGAGGGGTGGAAGCTTTAATGAGATTAGAGGTCATGGCTCAGTACAAACTCTGATAATGCTAACTGAATGCACCTCTTACAGCCTTGAATTCCACAATCTTGAACCACTGCATTTTCCTTTAGGTTAACAGCCTACCCAACCTTCTCAAAGATCCCTCAAATAAGGTTTATGCATTTTATAGACACAAGGCACGGTCCAGCCAAAGTTCAAACACTTCTAAATTCTACTGATAGGTGAGTTTATGCACATTCTCAGATTCCCACTACAGTGGTACCTCGGGTTAAGTACTTAATTCGTTCCGGAGGTCCGTTCTTAACCTGAAACTGTTCTTAACCTGAAGCACCACTTTAGCTAATGGGGCCTCCTGCTGCCATCGCATGATTTCTGTTCTCATCCTGAAGCAAAGTTCTTAACCCGAGGTACTATTTCTGGGTTAGCGGAGTCTGTAACCTGCAGCATATGTAACCTGAAGCGTATGTAACCTGAGGTACCACTGTACTGAAATTAATGGGACATAACAGGGGCTAACCACCAAGATGGTAATAACCATGAAGTTTAGGTTAGCATATGCAACTTAAGAGCAGCTCCACTGGGTGAGATCATGTCCATGTAAAAATGACACCAATCAGTCCTTCTGTTAGTGCCAGATGAGTGGAGACTATGCTTGTGTCATCAGGGCATTTAGGGTACTAACATGGCCTTCTTATTTCTCTCTAACACCCTTGTTGCCTTAACTTGCACCCTGGCTTGCTCTATTGTCTTGTCTCAACAAGCCCCATACAAAGCTTGCTGCCCTCCCTTCCAGTTCACTTTTCAGCTTGTTAAGAAGCTCTCTGGGCAGCTCTTTCTGCAATCCTCATCTTCTCACAATCAGCGACGTCATGAAACTGTGCCTAAAGGGAGTATTCTCTTCAGGAAAAGACAAACAAACCCACCAGCACACCTGGGCTCCCATTAATTTTGTTTTCTCATCTTTTGCTCCCAGCTCTTGCTAATCTAAAAGCAGTTAACGGTTCTACAAGTTCTTGCAAATCCAAGTTTCATAAAATTCGGCATGACTCACCCGCACACGTAAAAATACCCTTTTTCCTGCAGCAGAATCCTGGTAACCTCTTTGCAGTAAAGCCGAAGGTTATCTTGCACGTATTTAGGAGTGGCAGCTTCTACTGCAGCTGGGGCGTCTCTTGAGAAAGAAACCTTCAGGTGAGTTAATGTGCCACTTTCAGCAAAGCACCTGAGCTCCTCTCTGAAAGATAAAAGTTAAGGATCACTGCAAGGGTAAAGACATAATTCCCTTGCACAGCAGCTTAGGGGGCTGAGAGGGAAGAGAGCGCAAGGCAACAACTTACTGGAACAGGTAATCTTTGACCTGGTGGCGACAGCCAAAAAACAACCATGTCTCTCCAAATGTCCAGTCTTTGTGATCTTCTTGGAGCTTCTGTCTGAAAAAGAATTTTGAAAAAAACTGTAACTTAAGACTGTGCATGCCCTATACTTAAAAACAGCAGCAGCAGCAGCAGCAGCAGCACAAAACAAACCCAAGTTCTGCATCCTGTATTACAGCTCTCTCCAACCGGCTGGGGCTGATGGAAGCTGGAGGCCAAACCTCAAGATGGCCCCAGTTGATAGAAGCCTGCACTCGTTATGCTGGTTTACATTTATTTCGCATCATTCATTCTGGCTCTGCTTGTCATGGGATAGGCCAAGAAGTTTATCTTCAACACTCTTGACTACCTGAAATCCTACAAAGCCCTATTATCAGGTCTGAGATTTCACCAAACACTGTCCATAACATCTAGCAGGGGTCAGCAAACTTTTTCAGCAGGGGGCCGGTCCACTGTCCCTCAGACACTGTCGGACTATATTTTTTTTTTGGGGGGGGGGGGAGAAATGAACGAATTCCTATGCCCCACAAATAACCCAGAGATGCATTTTAAATAAAAGGACACATTCTATTCATGTAAAAACACGCTGATTCATCCATGGGCCGGATTGAGAAGGTGATTGGGCCAGATCCGGCCCCCGGGCCTTAGTTTGCCTACCCATGATCTAGCCAATCTACCTTTCTTGTCATGGGGAGTGTGCACATACAGCCCTGATTTTTTTTAATTATCTGCACTAAGGGCACACTTCAAATCTAGTTTCCACTTCCTCTGTTCAAGTATCTGTGAGCACTGTTATGAGTAGGTTTGCTCCTGATCACGGCTGTTTGAAAAGATCCTTAATTCAATATTCTGTGCTACAATACTGCAACACAGGGAGACAAACACTAAGGAAGGAAGGAGGAGGGAGAGAGCCTAACCACTCAATTCAGTGGCATCTTATGGGCAGTGGATCCAAGATGCATACAAAATTCCTCACTCACATCACTAGATGAAGTCATTCAGTGTGCAATGGGCTGAGCTGTAGGTATCTAGATGTCACCTCCATTAAAGTAAACATGGAGGCCACATGCAGGGTATAAACATGCATATATAGCAGCACGAAGGATTCTGGACCAGACTGTGCCCACTGCTGCAAAATGTGAACATCCTTCCTTTGCCTCCTAAGTTTCTAGGCCTCATGATAACGATTCTGCTGCTTGCAGGGATATGGATGAAGCCAGTCAAAGAGGGAGCCATGTGCCTTTTCTAACGGCAGTTCACAGCAAAATCTTTTACACATGTTACTTGAGGGCACGTTGCAGTGACATGAAGAATCAGAATGACCATTAAAAAACCTATTCATAGATCCTCTTGCAGGCTGGAATAAGAGAACTCAGTAATGATTAGAAATGATGTCCTCATTTCTTTAAATCAATTTAAAGAAAGAAGATTTCTGAAGTAGACATGAGGCCCGAAACACCTTTCTTTTCATCCTTATTATTTAATCTTTTGCATTTATCATTGGGACAAGGCGGTCTGAGAATATTACACCGATCCTGGCCCAATTGCAATGGCTGCCAATTAATTCCCAGGCATCATTCAAAGTGCTGGTTTTGACCTATGAAGCCTTAAATGGCTCAGAACTGCAACATAAAAAACTAAAAAAACAAACAAATGCGAAAAAACCTGAAGCCTTTTATAGGCATTTTGACAGATGATATTCCAAATGATAAGAGGGTTTTCCTGTACGCAACAACAGCAGCAAGAATCTTGATTGCCAAAAATTGGAAGGGAGAGAAAATTCCAACCAAGGAAGAATGGCAAAATAAATTATGTGAACACTTGGAACTAGCAAAGGTGACAGAGGCAATCAGGAATCAAACAAACCAAAAATTTAAAACTGAGTGGAAGTTTTACAGAGTACACTTAGAAAAACACTGTTCCCAAACAAAATCTCTAATATGCTTTAATTTTCGCAAATTAGTTAACAGACAGATAATTTACGTTATGTGAGATCAATGAATTGAATTTGAAAAAGGACACAGTTAAAAAGAAAAAGAAGGACCCACAATGAGGTGAAGGGAAGTCATTTTCAAAGATGTTGAATTATTCTGGTTTTTCTTTATGTATCTTATGATGTTTTGAATAATGAATTGAATAACTGTAATGATAAGTAAACTTAATAAAAATACTGCCAAAAAAGAAAAAGGGGGGGAGGAGGAAGGACCTTTCTGAGTCACTGACCCTGGAGAGCAGCGGCTGCCAGCCAAAGCAGTCAATCCTGGGCCAGCCAGCCAGCCTGAATGAACACAAGGCATGAAACTTCCTCGAAAGCAGCTGAATGGTTGCCACGAACAATGAAGCTAGTTCCAACCTTTAGAGAACACTTATTTATTTAGTTCATAAAATTTATATACTGCTTGATTGTAAAAAACCACACACCCTCAAAGCGGTTTACAAAATGAATGAAACAATGAAATTATCAGTAAAAAGACAGTTAAAAACAGCTGTTTAAAACATTAAAAAAAACATTAAAATCAACAGTACGCTAAAAACCAGATAAAAGCACCTGTCAAACTTTTGCTTATCTGTATAGGCTTGCCTGAACAAAAATGTTTTTAGCAAGTGCAAAAAAAGAGTACACTGAAGGTGCCTGCCTGGTGTCAATAGGAAGGGAGTTCCAAAGTGTAGGTGCTAGAAGATCGGTTTCTTATGTGGCACCTGTTGCAGTCTGAAGCCCTTGAGTGGGCATCCATGAGGGAAGGAGATCTAGCAGAATGTGGGGCACTGGCATACATCATATATGCAGCTCCTGCTGAATTAAAGTTAAAAATGAATGGGGGGGGGGCGCCTCTCCCCATATGAACCGCATTGGACTCTGCATTCATCCTCTGAGGCCCTTCTTTGTGTGCCTCCTCCTAGAGAGGTCCGGAGGGGGACAACACAAGAACGGGGCCTTCTCTGTAGTGATTCCCCATTTGGGGGATGCTCTTCCCAGCGAGGCTCGCCAGGCATCTTCATTATATATTTTTAGGTGCCAGGTGAAAATGTTCCTCTTCAACCAGACCTTGGGCTGATTAATATTCTACAAAAAATTTTTTCCTTCCAGTATTGTATAATGAGATAAGAATCCAATGTCTTTGTTCAGACCAGGTCTCTCCATGGTTTTAAGTTTGGTAATGAGTTGCAATTCAGCAGCTTCTCTTTCCAGTCTATTTCTGAAATTCCTTTGTAGTAAAACAGCTACTTTGAGATCTTGTCATTATACATGACAAAGCCATTTTTCACCTTCTCACCCCTTGTTTTTTCCTGTAAGACCTATTGCAGTCGTTAAGAGTCGTCAACAGGCTCATCACAGCTATCTGCCAATCACCCATTCCCACCACCCTTCTGAGTAATACCCCTCCCCACCTTCTCACTATATAGAAGGATCTGGCAACTTCTGTTTCAGTGTATCTGAAGAAGTGTGCATGCACACGAAAGCTCATACCAAGAACTAACTTAGTTGGTCTTTAAGGTGCTACTGGAAGGAAAAAATTTTTTTGTTTTGACTATGGCAGACCAACACGGCTAATATTCTACAGTCTTTTAAATGTGTCTGTGGGAAGGGGGTTTATTGTTTTGTTGTTTCATTTTACTTATTTTTGTCAGCATCGCCCTTGAGCCAGTGTCACCAACTGGACTCATCCACTTCAGCCCCGACTGGGCCAGGCAAGCTGGGTAGCACTTCCAGAGACCACCTTCTGCACAGGAACAGGTCAAAGTGCCGTGGACTCACAGCTCAGAGCTGTGAGCACCGGATTCACTTCCACAAGTAGACAGTCGTCACACAGCAGAGTATAGCAGAGTATAAACGACTTGGAGAGCAGCTCTGTAGAATAACTTATTTATTCTATCTACAACTATTATACAACTATATACAGAGCTAAATGAGGTCTAAGCATAAAGAATGCTGCACTGCACTGAGTGTCTGCAGCTGCTCTTAGCAGCAACCTTATCTATACACATGATCTCTAACACTCAGTCTCTCTCTCTCCAACACACTGACTGACTGACTCTTTGATGTGGTGCTGGAGCAGAATAAGTAGAGAGCAGAACACTGCTCCTCCTCTCTGGAGAATCAGCAGAGATCATCAGGAGATTCTTGGATATGGGAGGGGTGAAATTTCCTCATCTTTCATGTTTTTATCCTGTATTTTACTCTCTGAACCACTCTCTGAACTCTCTGAGATCTTATGATGAAGGGCATTTATTTCTTTAATAAATGATGAAAATAAATAAAATTAATTTATGCCCTAACTTTTCATTAAAAATTGCCCAAGGTGTCTGTGACTATTTAAATGCCTGGTGAATGCAAACTCCCTCCCTTTAGGTTATCATATTCTCCATTTGCACTACGTGATATCCGCTCAGCACCAACAGTGGGCTCACAGTGGCATTATACCTCTCAAATACTTTCTATTCTAACTACATCAAAGTTTCAGCCCACTTTAATTCACAGCTGCTACAAGCTGCCTTTCAATAAAATACTCAAGCCATTGAAATAATATGGAATAAATTAGTCACAGCAGCTTGTTAAACATCACGAGTTCTCATTATTAGCAGTAATGATAGCAAATCTGTTTCCCCTTCATTCTGGAAGACAGCTTCTGGCTGTCCCATGTAACACTTTCCCAAGAATTTATTACCCAGTTTAAAAAAGAAATCATTTGGCTTTGCAACAATTCAATTTCATGCTCCACATACAGATACGTCTCTAGATTATTTTCCCTACTTCTCTACCCTAAATTACAAAAACCAAGGCAGCAAGTTGACACTTTAAAATCATGTTAAATCAAATGTGAATTTGGAAAACACAGAACTACAAAGATGAGAATCAAATGTTGAAGGCAGGACATTTGGTACATGCACAGCTTAACTTCAACAACAATGATCTTCAAGCCTGGTTGATGTGCGGGGAAAAAAATTAAAATCTACACACCCTACAAGAAAACGTGTTTGGTGTGTGGAAAACAACAATCTGTTAGCCTTAATGCATTGCTCAGAATTACTGAGCTAAATGAAAACACAACAGATAAAATCAAAACAGAGTTGGAATGTGCAATCCTGCATTTCAGCCCTTCCATACATCTGTGGTCATAATGTATAGCTTAAAGTGTACAACATTCCCATCAAGCCTTCATTCCGTGACCAGGCATATGTCAGATAAGGTGGCGTTGACTACCTTTTTTAAAAAAGAAAGCAATTCATAAACCTAAGAGATATTAATTGAAGGAAAGGCAGCAGAACATTACCAGCGGCCTCCAACATCCCATAGAGAATAACACTGGAGACTGATGCACTTCATGGTCCAATCTAACAGACTCCTCATTATTTATTTAATTCATTAGATTTATATATCGCCCTTCCTCATAAGATCTCAGGATGGTTCACAGAATAAAATACAGGATGTAAACAAGTAAAACAAAAAAGCAAAACAACAATCCCCTTCTTTTATAGTCACATCCCTTCAGTATGAAAAAAATCCTTAAATGATTAATGTAATTCAGTGGTAAGTAAAATGTGGAAAATAAATAAAAAATGGTTGCCCTTTCTTCTTCTTTTTTGACATTGAATTGGAATGGTCACACTATAAAAAACAAAACAAAACCCACCAACTTAACTGTGATCTCCCTTGTGGCAATACAAAGTTAAGAGTCCCTTTCCCAAGACAGGGCTCCTTTCTACTCACAAACACGGAGACCATCAGATGGGGAGCCCCTTCCCTGGAGGTAGAGGGGTGTGCGTGTGTGTGTGTGTGAGAGAGAGGAGAATCATGCGGTTACAGTATTCATGCACATGTCATAACCATGTGGGATGTTGTCACCAGGAAGTACATGACGAGGGTCTCAGCTGCCCAGCCTCAGCCCACACAATCTACGTGGGTGAAGATCCATTTCTGTACATTATGCAAGACACCAGATAACTTTCCCTGCCTCAGGGGATGAAGGACTCTGTGCCTTTGTGGTGGCTGATATATATTGCTGAATCTGTCTGCTTCCCACTAGTATTTTTCACTCTGTTCCCCCCGTCCTCTGCCACGGGCATCTCCAGGTGCTGTGAATTACTTTCCTAAACATTACAAGCTAGCAAGGAGGAGAGGTTTTTTAAAAATATAAATCATGGGCTTACCTATGTTGCAGGAAACCAATAAATGGTGCAATTCCAGTTCCTGGACCAACCATAATAAAGGGAATTGATGGATCCTCTGGTAAGTGAAAAATGTTTGCTGGACGAGAAGATATGGAAATCTACAATGCAGTTCAGTATCATTAAAATGTAGATGAGGAGAACTAGCAGATACATTTATAAACTATACCCTTCTTCTAAAGATTTGTATTAAAAAATGCACTGCCACAACACCCACTAAAATAAAGGTCTTCCACATTTTCCTAAGAATTAGATACACCATGAGCTAAAATCAGCACAGCTACCCTGTTCCCCCGAAAATAAGACAGTGTCTTATATTAATTTTTGCTCCCAAAGATGCGCTAGGTCTTATTTTCATGGGATGTCTTATTTTTCCACGAAGAAGAATACGGTACACATTTATTGTTGAACAAAAAAAGAGGAAATTTATTACCTGTATACTGTACAACGCCTTACGGTAGCTTCGGGGGCCTTATATTCCGGGGTGGCCTTATATTTGGGGGAGGCCTTATATTACAGTGAGAGGCAAAACTGGAAGTAGGTCTTATTTTCGGGGGACGTCTTACTTTCAGGGAAACAGGGTATTTCACAAATTTCCATGTAAAACACTCTTTCTCCAACTGTAAGGCACATTAAGTCCTGTGCTGTGACACACAACCCAAGGCACTTGCTGTTGCTAGCAGCAAGTATTTGGGTGCCATGAAGTAACTAGCTGGAGTAGCTGCCATTTCTCTTTGGGCTACGAAGTGCCTCATACTGCCACAAACCAATCCCTGTAACCAAGTTTTCCATTTTTCAAATGAATGCCAAAATCCTTATAACTCCCAGACAGACTTCCACAGAACACTTGCAGAAAACATGCACTCTTTTATTAATTGCCCATTTTTTCTCAATTTAAATGACCCAAATATGCAAGAGTGAGCTGTCTCCCCCAGGAGCAGCTTAGCTGCTCCATCCTGGACCATCCTGTCAACTAAGTCGTAAGGAGCTTTTTGTGTTTTTTAAACCACACATCAGGTGCAGAGGGGTGGAAAAACAATCATCGACTCCAGCAGGAAACCTAGAATGTTCATTCCTCCTTGAACCATTCAGTCTGTCTTAGAACAATACTGACTTCAGCAGTTTCAAGTCTGGATCTAAAACTTGCCATGCAAAACCTACTTTTCATTTTTAACCATATACATCCATCTTTCACATGTCCTTTCCTGGTTCTTTCACTTCTTATGCAACCCTCCTTTACTTCCAAAGTGGGATGCAACTGCAAGCCCCAGGCCCCACAGTTAGAGATGCAGGTACTGGAAAATCCTATTAACTGGATTCATCTAAAGAAAAGAAAAACCTACTCCATTTCCTAAAATAGTTGCAACATCAGTCTGGTTACTGCTGCCGCTTCCAAGCCCCCAAATCATAACAAAGTGGAAAAGATGGCCTTTATTTAGGAACACACAAGCTCTGTCTGTACCCTAAGAAATGCCCAAGAACTTAGCTTTCTTCTGATACCTTTGGAATTAGGAGCTCCTCCGCTTTTGTACTTGACTGAAGGATTGGGGAAACCAGCTGAAGCAGCCACCCGGTGCACACCCCTCTTCGCAGTTCACCTAGATGGGTGGGAAACTCCAGAACATTAAAGATGAAACTCATCTTTCCAGACTGAAATAAACTGGAGCTGCAATGAAACAATTAAAAGGAAATCAAACGCTTGGGACAGTTAAAGGAAACAACTATCTCAGTGTAGGAAAGGTCAGGTGAGAAGATATTGCATCTCACCCCCCACACTGCAAATGGGTATGAAAAACCCCATCTGGGAAAAAAAATTAAGTAAATCATTTTCTCTCCTGATAATGGTTATACAAGACCTTTAAAATGATTTTTACTGAGGATCTTGTTGTAACATCACATTGTTACTTGCGTGCACCAATGAGCCATCACAGAATAAGCACCACACACAGAATTTCTGTAATGTCTCAGAAAAAACAGGTTCCAAAAAGTTCCTTCATGCATAGAATCATAGAATCATAGAATCATAGAGTTGGAAGAGACCACAAGGGCCATCGAGTCCAACCCCCTGCCAAGCAGGAAACACCATCAGAGCACTCCTGACATATGGTTGTCAAGCCTCTGCTTAAAGACCTCCAAAGAAGGAGACTCCACCACACTCCTTGGCAGCAAATTCCACTGTCGAACAGCTCTTACTGTCAGGAAGTTCTTCCTAATGTTTAGGTGGAATCTTCTTTCTTGTAGTTTGGATCCATTGCTCCGTGTCCGCTTCTCTGGAGCAGCAGAAAACAACCTTTCTCCCTCCTCTATGTGACATCCTTTTATATATTTGAACATGGCTATCATAT
Source organism: Podarcis raffonei (assembly GCF_027172205.1). Classification (NCBI taxonomy): domain Eukaryota; kingdom Metazoa; phylum Chordata; class Lepidosauria; order Squamata; family Lacertidae; genus Podarcis; species Podarcis raffonei. The sequence goes on from NC_070608.1 coordinate 91,112,263, forward strand.
CACCCCTTAACCTCCTCTTCTCCAGGCTAAACATGCCCAGCTCCCTTAGCCGTTCCTCATAAGGCATCGTTTCCAGGCCTTTGACCATTTTGGTTGCCCTCCTCTGGACACGTTCCAGTTTGTCAATGTCCTTCTTGAACTGTGGTGCCCAGAACTGGACACAGTACTCCAGGTGAGGTCTGACCAGAGCAGAATACAGTGGCACTATTACTTCCCTTGATCTAGATGCTATACTCCTATTGATGCAGCCCAGAATTGCATTGGCTTTTTTAGCTGCCGCGTCACACTGTTGGCTCATGTCAAGTTTGTGGTCAACCAAGACTCCTAGATCCTTTTCACATGTAGTGCTCTCAAGCCAGGTGTCACCCATCTTGTATTTGTGCCTCTCATTTTTTTTGCCCAAGTGCAATACTTTACATTTCTCCCTGTTAAAATTCATCTTGTTTGTTTTGGCCCAGTTCTCTAATCTGTCAAGGTCGTTTTGAAGTGTGTTCCTGTCCTCTGGGGTGTTAGCCACCCCTCCCAGTTTGGTGTCATCTGCAAATTTGATCAGGATGCCCTTGAGTCCATCATCCAAGTCGTTGATAAAGATGTTGAATAAGACCGGGCCCAAGACAGAACCCTGTGGCACCCCACTAGTCACTCTTCTCCAGGATGAAGAGGAACCATTGATGAGCACCCTTTGGGTTCGGTCAGTCAGCCAGTTACAAATCCACTGAGTGGTAGCATAGTCAAGACCGCATTTTACCAGCTTCTTTACAAGAATATCATGGGGCACCTTGTCAAATGCCTTGCTGAAATCAAGGTAGGCTACATCCACTGCGTTCCCTTCATCTACCAGGCTTGTAATTCTGTCAAAAAACGAGATCAGGTTAGTCTGACATGACTTATTTTTCAGAAATCCATGCTGACTATTGGTGATCACAGCATTCCTTTCCAGGTGCTCACAGACTGTTTGCTTAATGATCTGCTCCAGAATCTTCCCTGGTATTGATGTCAGACTGACTGGGCGGTAATTATTTGGGTCCTCTCTTTTCCCCTTTTTGAAAATAGGGACAACATTTGCCCTCCTCCAGTCTGCCGGGACTTCGCCTGTTCTCCAGGAATTCTCAAAGATGACTGCCAGTGGTTCTGAAATCACACCTGCCAGTTCTTTTAATACTCTTGGATGCAGTTCATCTGGCCCTGGAGACTTGAATACATCTAGACTAGCCAAGTATTCTTGTACTATCTCCTTAGTTATTCTGGGCTGTGTTTCCTCTGCTGAATCATTTGCTCCAAATTCTTCAGGTCGGGCATTGTTTTCTTTATCGGAGAAGACTGAGGCAAAGAAGGCATTGAGGAGTTCAGCCCTTTCTGTGTCCCCTGTTTGCATTTCACCATCTTCTCCTCTGAGTGACCCCACTGTTTCTTTGTTCTTCCTTTTGCTACGAACATACCCATAAAAGCCTTTTTTGTTGCTTTTAACCTCTCTAGCAAGCCTGAGTTCATTCTGTGCTTTAGCTTTTCTGACTTTGTGTCTACACGTGCTGGCTATTTGTTTGAATTCCTCTTTGGTGGTTTCCCCCCTTTTCCATTTTTTGTACACATCCTTTTTTAATCTTAACTCAGTTAAAAGTTCTTTAGATAGCCACCCTGGCTTCTTTAGGCACCTTCCATGTTTCCGTCTCATTGGTATTGCCTGAAGTTGTGCTTTTACTATCTCCCTCTTAACAAACTCCCAGCCATCATGAACTCCCTTTCCTTTTAGTATTACTGTCCATGGGATCTCACCCAGCACTTCCCTAAGTTTTATGAAGTCGGCTTTCTTAAAGTCGAGAAATTGAGTCCTAGTATGCTTGGCTGCTCCTTTCCGCTGTATAGTAAACTTCAGAAGAGCATGATCACTCGCGCCTAATGATCCTTCCACTTCTACCCCACTAACCAGGTCATCAACATTGGTTAGGACCAGATCTAAAATGGCTGTTCCTCTTGTAGCTTCTCCCACTTTCTGGACAATGAAGTTGTCTGCAAGGCCAGTGAGGAATCTGTTTGACCTTATGCTCTTGGCTGAGTTTGACATCCAACAAATATCCGGGTAATTGAAGTCCCCCATTACTACTATCTCCCTTCCTTTTGCATGCTTGGCCATCTGTTCCAGGAAGGCATCATCTATGTCCTCCGTTTGGCTTGGGGATCTATAGTAAACTCCCACAATGAGGTCACTGTTATTCTTCTCTCCCTTAATTTTGACCCAAATGCTCTCACTTTGGCTTTGAGGTTCTAAATCTTGGATCTCTTCACAGGTATACACATCCCTGACATATAACGCCACTCCTCCTCCTTTCTTGTCTGGTCTGTTTCTCTGAAATAGATTGTATCCCTCCATTATTACATTCCAATCGTGGGACTTATCCCGCCAGGTTTCAGTGATGCCTATTATGTCATATTTAGTTTGCTGTACCAAGAGCTCAAGCTCATCTTGTTTATTTCCCATACTTTGCGCATTAGTGTACAGACATTGAAGTCCATTAATCATTCCCCCGTGTCTCTTATTTAAGGATTTTTTCCTCCCACCACTAGGTCTGCGTGCTGTTTGCTCCATTCGGTCTATGACATTTGGATGATCATCTTCATCAATTGATAGACTCCTACCTTCAGGAGCACTGTCTCCCTCCCCCACATTAGTCAGTTTAAAGCCCTCCTGATGAGGTTTCTGAGATTTTTTGCAAAAACATTCCTACCAAAATACTGCAAAATCTGCCCTAATCAGACAAAGGAAGCATAGGGAGCAAACTGCCAAGACTGGAGGAAATAATTTTGGTTTGGGAAACAAACTATCAGGCATTAACTTTAAAGTCAAGGCATTTGTTTGTTAAGCAATGGCCATTGGCCAGAAATAATAAAAAAACTGTCTGAAGTAAGAGAGGAAAGCCGCAAGAAACTACTCCGCGTTGATATATAGTTTTATTAGTATTTATCAGCTCTTCTAAATTTTTAACTGAGCTTAGCAGTTTTAAATTATCACTCTTTTTTATTAACTGCCAAAGGCCTATTTTTATCCAAAAGGGGCTCAGCAAGCCGCCCTATCTTCACGGAGCTGGTAATTAGCAGACGGGGGAGGTCAGCTACTCCTTCGGAAGGACGCCGAGCTTTTATCTATAAAAAAAGGAAGGAATTGAAGCTGCTATAACCCCAAGAAACACAAGGCAAGTTCAACCCGATAATTATTCCAAGGGACTTTTGTTTTCTTTTCTTCTGCTTCGTTATACTGCCTAGCTACTTTATTGGTCACGCCGTGAGGCTGTTGAATGAGGGAGAAAGACCTAGTTGAATTTTAAACGAAACAAGGCACAGTGTGAAAGCTTAAGACCAGTAATATTTTCTAACATTTTAAATGACTGATACCTCACAAGTCCCGATGTAAATTGCTGGAGAAACTAACAAGTTGGAGAGGTTGGAGAGGTTTAGGAGGCAACTTCCACAAATCGGCACTTCTGCTACTGTTTACTCCAGCTTAGAACAAGAGATAAGCCGTCGTTAAGCAAGCACCCCCTACCATACACCCATATATACCCATATACCCACTATGGTCCTCACTAGGAAAAAATACAAGGACCAAGGAATTTTGCCTAATTCACCGCAGAGCCCGATGGAGCGACGAAGGAGACAAAGTAAAATTACCAGCTACTTTCCTCAAAAAGACTCGAGCAAGAGAACTCAGAATGAGAGTATCCTAGATGTTGCTATGCCTTTGCCACTCACAGTGTTGGATTGGTCAACACAGCTAAAGGATTTGCAAACAGACAACAAGAGGACAAACCACCCAACAAATCTGGCCCAAGAACTTGCCATAGCAGAGAATGCTACAAAGGTTAACACAGCCAACACACCTGATGCCAATCCTCATTTGTCACCGCTGGAACTTGGAGGTAATCTTTCAACCCATTGGCTGAAAGCCAATGACTGCGGAACAAAAATGTGGGGTGATTATCCTCAGGAGCAGATATACCAGATTTCTAAGGATCTCCTTAACGTTAAAAATTTCTTAGCGATAACAAACGGGCTGCTCCTGACCCTAGTGGATAATTTCAAACAACATGTGAGCGCTTCAGACCAGAATACAAATCCCCTAGCCAGCCCGGATCCACCTCTCCCCAGCAAACCCCGGAGGAAAAAAGCCAAGCCTAAGATGAAGAAAAGCAAAAACATGAAAAACCCAAGGCGGCTTAAGACAACTCACCGCACCTGTAAAAAATATTGGCAGAAGCTCTTTAACCTTCTTCCATCTCTTTCCACAAGTGGAACAAACAAATCCAACTCGAGTGCCATCAAAGAGACACGTAAAGTAGATACACCCATAAAAGAATCCAAATCAAGCTTTGAAGAATCAACACCGAGCTGGGACAAAGGAACTAATCCATCTGCAGTTATACCGCCCCAGAGTCCTCTTATGGCCAGCACAGAATCTGCAGACAGAGGTGAGCAGGCGACCCAAACTATTGAGGGGAACCACTCCTCCCAAGTTCGACAGATGTTGTGTCCCAAAAGAGAATGGAGTTTAGTCCTAATCCCACAAAAGCTTGTCTTTGCTAACTACCCTAAACCGCATAGATTTTATGCAGGGTTGGACCGTATAGACCACTTTTTGTCCATTATAAGTGGCATTCTACCGGGGGTAGTAAAAGCAATTGACATAGCCGCTATAGAGTATCTACATCAAGATGATTGCTCGGTACGAGCATTGATTACTTTTTTAGATCATAATCTGGCCAGTTTCATCTTTAGAGCTAAAAACCTATTCAAAAAAGAAAGAATAGTCCTATTAAGAATATTTGAAAATAGAGCACCTGCAACCTCTCTGATGGGGCCCAAGAGCATAGGAATGGAAGTTCACAAAGGGGAAAAAACCAACCACCAAAACCATCGAAATAGAAAGCATAAGCTCCAGCAGGATCATCCCCACCAAACAGCACCAAATGAAAAAAAGGAAGCCTCTCATCCAACTAGCGTCGGGCCTCTCACGTGGGATAGTGAGGACTCCGCTTGGGAAGAAGAACTTTCGCTGATAAAGCGATTTTGGTCACTGCATTCCCCAGCTCAAACTGAGATCCTGAAAAGACTTGATCTACTTCGAAGCAGACTAGAAAAAAAGGATGATCAAGGTGAGACAATGAAGGACCCTTATGTGCAACCCATATCTCCCAAATGTCTGGTGGATAAGAAGACAGTGGGAGGCACCTTTAAATGTGTAGACGTGGAATTACAATCTGAGCCCCCTGTGATGTACAATAAAGTAAGACCAAATCAAGGTGTGAAACCTCAAAGCTCCTGGCACAGCTATCTTAAATTGTCTCCGAGTGAATTAGCTTCCCCTTCAACTCCAAAAACTAGCCCCAAATCACCAAGAAAAGAGGACCACTACACTCTCTCCAAGCAGTCAGCCCCGAAAAGAGCCAACGGGTGTGTTTTTTTAGACACCAAAGAATTGCTGGACATGGTGGTGTCATAGATCCAGCTCCCCGAAGGGCCCGGGGCCTAAAAGTGCTGTCTTGGAACATCGCGGGTTGGCACGCCAAGAAAAATAACCAACAATTTTTGTGTTACCTTAAGCAATTTGACATCATCTTCTTTCAGGAGACATGGCAGAATGACCCTATATTTCTTAATGGGTATAACTGCCACTACCTGCCTGCCTCTCCATCTCTGAGGGGCGGCAGATCTAGTGGTGGCTTAGCTTGCTTCATTTCCACGGAGCTGGCGCATTCTCTAACAGCCCTACCTAGCTGCAATTCTGTAGCAACAGCCGCTCTACTTAGCTTCAAGAGAACTACTCTCTTGCTGGTCAATGTCTATATTCCCCCAGGCCAAAAAAACCCCGTTGTCAAGGCTACATGGGCTGAGCTAGAGGCGTTTTTAGAGCCTCTCGAATCTACTTACCCGTCTGCCCTGACCATTGTGTGCGGAGACTTCAACGCTCGCATAGGAACAGATGACAACAGTCTATACACTCATTTCAACCAATTTATGGACCCCGAAGAACTGACGGATATTGGCGCGACACGACTGTCCAAAGATAGCAGAAGTAATTTCTCAGGTCTCTGCTTGGTGCAGGCTGCCAGACGGAGGGAACTGCTGATATTAAACGGCAATATAGAGGGGGACCGCCCCGGGGAATATACCCATTTCTCCAAGGCTGGGGGAAGCGTTATAGATTATATCTTAATCTCAAGATTTGCTCACAGCTTTGTAAGGAAGTTCCAAGTGGGCCACAATATTCTGAGTGATCACCTGCCTCTAATTTTAGAGCTTGCAGGTCGGCCTTTTGACTATTCTATTGCCGAGCCACAATATATACCTTCTGCAAATTTGGTTATACCTGCCCCCAAAAGACTTAAATGGTCCCCAATACTGAATGAAAATCTAACCCTCCTTCTTCAGTCAGTGGAGTTAAAGCGTATTCGCTCCGCTATCGTATCAGGCAATTCAGTAGCTGCGATCATGGAACGCTTTAAATTACTTTTGGAAAGATTGAAACCCCATTTAACAACAGTGATACATTGCTCCGCTACAAAGAGGGCAAAGGACGGAGCTAGCTGGTTTGACCTGGAGTGCAGGCAAACAAGGAGACAAACGAGAACAGCCTACTGGAGATACAGGAAATCAGGGACTGCCCCCCTACTTAACGCTTATATTTATCTGAGACGGTCTTACAAACAATTACTAAGGAGAAAGAAATTGGAAGCTGAAAGAGCCGCTTGGCACAGTTTGGTTAAGGCATCGCACGAGAAAGATACTACTTGTTTTTGGCGAACCATATCTGGTCTACTGGACCAGGAGCGTACTAATTCCATCTGTACAGTGGAACCAATGGAGTGGTTGCGCCATTTTCAATCTTTGTTCTATGACCAGGAAGCCCAACATTACAAACTATGCATCCAGTTGGAGGACCTACCTCATTGGCCACCAGTAACTGCGAAGGAAGTTGAGAATTTAATCGCACAACTAAAGAACAACAAGGCCCCAGGGAATGATTACATCCCTGCTGAACTTCTGAAGTCCAACATTGGCTGGTGGGCCCCCCTGCTGGCGTCTTTATTTTCTTGGATCGACTCAACGGGTTTACTCCCAGATGGTTGGTCTGAGGCAATAATTATCCCAATCTATAAAAAAGGACCCATGACAGACCCGGCAAGTTATAGACCAATCAGCCTTCTGCCTATACCGAGCAAACTATATGCCAAACATCTTTATACCAAGCTAACTAGCTGGCTGGAAACTGAAGCCATTCTAGCGGAAGAGCAAGCGGGTTTCAGGCAAGGCAGATCCACCATAGACCATTGCTTCATCTTAGCCTATCTAATTGACAAATATGCCAAAAAATCCCGTGGGGTGTTATATGCAGCCTTTATCGATCTAAAGGCTGCTTTCGATTCAATTCCACGTGTAAGACTCTGGGATAAATTGAGCACATCAAGTATAGACAAAAGACTATTATTTCTGATGAGCTGTTTGTATAAAGACACGGTGCTGCATGTAAGAACTTCGTTAAACGGCCATCTTATAGGACCAGTTTCTGTCAGTAAGGGGGTCAAGCAAGGTTGCATCCTGGCCCCAGCTCTATTCAACATCTACATCAACGATATGGTTAACTGTTTGTCATCTCCGGACTTCCACGCCCCCAAACTGGCTGACAAAGCAATATCAGTGCTTTTGTACGCTGACGATGCGATACTCCTATCCCGAACAAGAATAGGCTTAAATAGGCTCATAGGTGAATTCTCAGCATACTGTAGGAGAGAGCAACTTGCAATAAACTATCAGAAAACCAAAACTATGGTTTTTGCAAGGAAACACAGACAGTATAGCTGGAGGATGGATAACCAGACAATTGAACAAGTCAAAGCCTTCAAATATCTGGGTATCGTTTTCCAGTCGACTGGGTCCTGGGATGTCCATCAAAAATGTGCCAAAGAAAAAGCAGCTCAAAGTATCAAGATGCTGTCCCGCTTCTTCTACACGAAGGGGGGCAGATACATCCCAGCAGCCCTTGAAGTTTATCAAGCAAAACCTCTGGCGCAGTTACTGTATGGGGCCCAAATCTGGACGGGGAACCACTGCTCCAGTCTTGAGTCTGTCCAGTCTAAATTTCTAAGGCAGATTCTCGGTGTCCCCCCCTGTGTTCCCAACGCAGCATTAAGACTCGAGGCCTGCCTTCCATCTGTGGAAACTCGGACTTGGCAGAGAACATTCAACTATTGGCTTCGTCTTAATCTGAATCCACCTGGTCTACTGCCTTTAGTAATGCAAGACTCTCACAAAAGCAAGTGGTTCAAAACCGTGCATCAAAAACTCCTTACATGCGGTCTGCACTCACAGTCCCTATTATCAATGGGCCTCATCAAAGCAAAGAGTCTAATAGGCCAGCGCCTGAAAGACATCGAACGACAAAACAACCTGACCATCTTAAAGAAACTGTGCCCATGGTATACCTACTTTCCCCCTTCTCATTTTGACTCTCCAGCTTCATACTTGTCTAAACTAACCATCCCGAAATACAGACGTGCCTTTACATTGGCTAGATGGGATGTTCTTCCCTCTGCTGTACTCGAAGGTCGTTACCAAAAGACTCCATTTGAAAAACGACTCTGCCCATGTGGAGATGGTAACACGGAAACAGTGTCTCACGTCCTTCTTTCTTGCCCCCTCTACAAAGACCTAAGGAATGAGATTATTACTCCACTCATTCTCTCCAACCCCGGCCGTTCATCAGACATTACACTGTATTTTCTATTATCTGATACGGAAAGTCAGATAACAGAGAAGGTCGCGAGGTACATCGAGAGAGCTGCGAAATTGAGGGCCACCATCTGAGTGACAGACTTGTTCATCCGACGGACCATCTTTTGCCTGTTCTTTTCCTCCTTTTATCTCTATTTTTACTTTTAACTCTTGTACAGCTGTGGCCTGTTGGCTTTGCTAATAAAGTTTTGTTGTTGTTCCTACCAACCGTTGTGAGGTGCAGCCCATCGCTTGCCAGAAGTCCATCTTCAAGAAACTGCATTCCGTGATCTAAGAATCCAAACCGTTCCTGTTTACACCATTTGCGAAGCCAGTTGTTCACTTCCACTATTTTTCCCTCTCTCCCTGGGCCACGTCGTTCAACTGGGAGGACAGATGAGATGACAATTTGTGCATTTAATTGCTTCAATTTCCTGCCCAGAGCCTCGTAATCTCTTTTGATCTTCTGGAGGCTATTGCTTGCAGTGTCATTGGTTCCCACATGAACCAAGAGGAAGGGGTATTTGTCAGTGGGTTTTATGATTCCTTTTATGCATTCGGCTGTGAGTCATCTAGTTGTTCAGTAATGAAGCAATGAGAGTTAGTGAAGTAGAGGCATACGGGAAATGCCTCCAGATGCCTGGGATCAATGTGTTATTTATTGAAAACATTTTCAGTTTAGCACAGGCTTCCTCAACCTCAGCCCTCCAGATGTTTTTGGCCTACAACTCCCATGATCCCTAGCTAGCAGGACCAGCAGTCAGGGATGATGGGAATTGTAGTCTCAAAACATCTGGAGGGCCAAGGTTGAAGAAGCCCGGTTTAGCACCTTAGGAGCCTTCTCCATCATAGGAGGATGAGGTCCAAAGAAAGAAAGAAAGAAAGAAAGACACCCAATTTATAAATAAAATTAAACTTAGATATTGCATTACCTTGCAGCCGAGTAGGGTCTGGCTTGCAATTTAGGAAGATGTTCTGAAAAGAACAGAAGTGAATGAATGCAAGATTTCACCCTTCCTTCTACTCTCACCTACCTACAGCATCAAGACACTTCCAATACTAAATGACAGGCATTTACATAACGCTTTAAAGCATTCCAAAGAGCTCGAAATACGTTATCTCGATAATTTTTATAAACAACCTTGCCAGATAGTCTAGTACTATTATCTCAATAATTGGAAGGAGTGGGGAGAAGGGAGGCAGAGAAAGATGGTTAGCCAAAGCTGAACTACTGAATATATGGCCGAGGTAAGATTTCTAGTTTCTAGTTCACAGCTTTCTGGCCACAGGTGTGGGGCAAAGGGCTGTAAGTCAGGAGCACTTGCTCACACATGTGCAATTCTAAACTACAGCAATGCATGGATCTTAAATTTAATGTTTTCAAATGAAATACATCTGGGATAGCTCAGTTGGTAGAGCTCTTCATCTCAGGGTTGTGGGCTTGAGCCCCACCTTGGGCAAAAGATTCCTGCATTGCAGGGGGCTGGCCTAGATGACCCTTGGGGTCCCTTCCACCTCCATGATTCTATTATTCTAATCACACACGTTTCCTGTATGGTCTCAGCAGGAAAATAAGCTTCACTAGTATGTATTTCTATATCTTCCACTGCTCCTAAGAATCGAAGCAACTTCTGAAATTATTTTCCCTTTATTTACCTGTAACATTTTAAAGAAGACACACCCATATGTACAAGTTTCAGAAAACAGGTGTCAACCTTTTGATTTTATTAAAAATGCCATATCACAATTGGTTCCAGTGATTGCAAATGTTATCTTTGACCCTGGCCCTGGGGTTCTACCCTGAATTCTAGACTGTTTTCTCTTAGCTGCTGCCAGGATGGAGATAGCTGCAAGAGAAAATCTTACTTTGCATTTCTGGTAACTCTGCCCAGACTTATAATTTCCCCGCAATCAGTGAACCTTATTTCCAAGACATCCATTTGCTACAATGGTCACAATATCTTCCTTTTCTTCCTGTGTCTATTCCATGCAACTACTCACCCAGGAGAAGACTTAGGGGAGGCTTGCAAGCTGGAAAAGCATGGAGTAAGTCCAACAAGCACACACCCACATCCCTTATGAAAGCATTGTAGTCAGAGGATCCTTGTTTGCTACACAGCTCTTGCAGTCTCCTTTTTTCTCCAGCATCAGTGGTGTATTCTACCAGAGAGCGCAAAAATGCCTAGCGGAAGAGAAGAGTCTGTTTTTAATTTGGTTTGATTATTCTCAACTTATGTTCCGCATCCTCTGTCACATCTGTGATAAACAGTGTTCCTAAGGATTCCTGTAAGGCAGGGGCTCTGCAGAACCTCACAAACATCAATAACCTCTTGCTAAAATGTCCTTTCGTTGTTTGGACCTAGTGGTAAAAAACTCTCCCAACTATGGTCATCTCTGCTCCCACTCTTAGCACACCCAGCTTTTAGTCAGGCAAGAAGTGACTTCAGCTGAGAGGAAGGGAGGCTGTCGGGCTGTACCATCCTAGGCATCTTTGCTAATAATATGCCTTTGAAGACAGAACAGGTACAGACAACCCTCTGTGAATCGGCTCCTAGTAAACCAGGTGGTTGAGGATGTTACGGGAACATGCCTGGGGACTGCTGTACCAGGAGAGCCATGCTCCAGGTTGTGGGTGGGGAATACGGAGATACAGGTCCCAATCCTAGTATGAGGAAATTGGTCCACAGGTGGTACCTCACACCCCTCCCATTTATTTGCTCCTTTATTAGGGGCTCCACCACTCCAGAATGTTGGAGGGGGTGCAACATGGGGGACAAAATTTAACATATGCCGGTCATATTTGACAATGCAAAACATCTGGTGTAGAGTGTTCTTGCAGGTGTCGCCTATAATGAGGCAGACAATAGTAGTTTCAGCTTTATTGGGTGTTTGTAAGGGCAAGATAAAGACCTTGTGGTGTTTCTCCTATGGATGGCAAGACTTGAGATTGCTAGGTGCTTGAAGGTTTGGAGGGAATGGTTATCCAAAACTTGGTGTGCACAGGTCTGGATGCTTGCTTTGGCTGAAAAGCTGACCTGCCAACTGAAAGCAACCAGAAAACTAACAGGCTTCAGACTCATTTTGTGGCACATGCCATAGCTCTATTTCAGATATCCAGACAGCATGGACTGCAATCCCCAGAGGTCTGGATGAATGGCTGGTGAAATGTACCACTGTCACTGCCTTACTCTTCTCTCCATTGTGACACGTAGCATATTTTTATGGTTCCAATTTTTGTTTTGTTACCTGAAAAAAGGTATTTTGCATTGTTACAATATTTTTAATAAAACGCTTTAAGAAAAAGATACATGGCTTTCCTCCAAGGAGCTCAGGGTTGCACACATGGCGTTATCTCACAATATCCTTTGTAATAAAACTGTTGAGGCAAGTCTTGAAAATCAGTTTGCAAAGGGTACTCGCCCACAGAGCTTCCCATTAGCCTTCTAGCCCAGTGTGTCTGTCATTCTTGGTCTAAAAGGAGAAGGCTCAAGGAGAAGGATGAAGCTGGGTAAAGCTTTCCTGTCTAGTCACCTAGGCAGCTTTTGCTTGGCACAGGCAACCAGGAGAGGCCAATTACATATCTTTTAGGCTGACTGAGTGACTTGCCCAAGCAGTTTGCGCACTGAAGCACCACAATAACAGCTGACAGAAGCAAACTGCATAAAGTATGTTAGTCACCATGCTGAGTAACATATACACGGGATGAGTGCTTTGGGTAGCACTCTGACCTATAACTCTGTAATTTATGAATGCCCAGGGTTGAGTCAAATGTGACTTCTGTGAACGGAAGGTCTCCTGAAATCAGGCAGAGGTTCCTGCTGAAAAGAGGCAGTGACTTTAGACAATTCCCCCTCTGCTCTGCAATCTCCAGAGCAGCTCGGAAGGGGGCAAGGGCAGGGAGATATTCCGCAACACTGTCTCCAGAGCAGCTCAGCAGGAGGACCACGCAACCGAAGTTCTGCTCATGGGAAATCAGTCTCCAAGCCTTTAAATGTGTGTTTAGAAGGTACAGCAGTTCATAGAGGCTGCTACATGTGGTTTACTGATGACATCTAGTGGTCTAGTGGGAAAGGCCCACCAAAATCAACCCACAAACATGTTTAATCTAGCACCAAGGGAAGATGTACAGTGGACCCTCGGGTTACGTTACCTTCAGGTAACGCAACTTTCGGGTTGTGAACGTGGCAAACCTGGAAGTGTATTCTTCCGGGTTTCGCTGCGCACAAATGCGCTCTATCGCGCTGCGTGCTTGCACAGAAGCGGCACCTCTTCTTGTGGATTTTTCGGGGTACATACGGACCCCCTGGAACGAATTACATTCGTATCCAGAGGGTCCACTGTATTCAAGTTACAAAGCCTTTCATCTGGCTGGCTGCTCATCGTTGCTGGTATCCAGTTACTGATTATTTTAGTTAATGGAAGAGCGTTGATAGCACAGATATCAATATAGCCTGCTTGTTCAAACATGTATTTGTTAACTATTCTTCCACAACTTTGAGCCCTGCAAAGGCAGCGCCTATCAGCACTTATTTCTTCATTGCCCACTCACTAGCAGCACTTGACTTCTTCTTGGACTCAGAGCAGCAGAGAGGAACAAGGCAGCTGTCGTGAGCAGCAAATTTCCTAATCCTCTCTGCTGCTCCAGGTCCAGAAAAAGAGGCCTGGTGCAGCAAGCCAAGGGCGAGTGAACGAGCAAGTGGCAGTGCAGAGAGAGAACCTGAAAGGGGTTCTCTGCTGATGGGTCTGGCAGTAGCTGGAAATGGGAGCTGCTCTAAGCATGGGAGGCTCTTGGCCAAGGGAAGCCTCATTCCTTGGCTTCAGTATGATCGGAATCCGGCCTCCTCCACCCCATGAACATTCCATGGCATCGCAACAGCTCACAAATGGGCTGACGGCTTCAGGGGACAAACTACTTTCTGAGAGCTTATTGCAAAGATTCTGCACTGCTCAGAGACTAACAGTTAAAACCAGAGCAACTGAGAATGTCTTCCTCTTGACCTCAGGCAAAAATAAATTTATATGGGAAGTCCCTGTGTCAGCTACCTAATGCCCATGGTTCCAATGTCCAAACTCCTCCAATGCAGGCTTGAACCACCCAACCAGTCTAGGCCTTAGAGAGTACCAAGAATGGATATAATACAGTTATTTGAAAAAGTAAAGTCACCTTTTTGAGAACTGCTCTTATTTCCAGACACCACGTCAGAATAAATTTCACAGTACTCTTTTCAGGTATATACAGTGGCACAGCTGCTCCTGTTTAAGAAGAAAAAATAAATTTAAATTGGGAACATATCGAGAAACAGTTCCACTCTTCTTTATGATTACTTGTGAGTTGTAAAAGCTACCTCCTAGAAGACTCACTCATGTAGAGTGGCAGCTTTCAAATTATATTCCAGGGAATCCTAGGTTTCCTTCAAACCTTATCAAGGATTCCTTAACATTTACATCAAGAAGCTGACTGTTACCTAGCAGTCATGGAATGACAGGTCCTTAAGAATCAATAATTTTTTTTAAGTAAGCAAAAGTAGACTGACAGTGTCACAAAGAAGGGAAGTAAACAACAAGCTCTCCACAAATTCTGTAATCATTTAAACCAGGACTATTTAACTTGTACATAAGTTATCAGAATGCAGAGGCAGACAGAGCAGTGGCCAAATTTGCAGTGGGACACCAGATTATTCATTGTGGCGAAATCCCAATGAGACCAATAAAAACTCCAAAAGAATCTCCACAAACTAGGTAAGTGGGCAAACAAAATAGTAGTAAGGTTACATTTTTACATTTATCTAAGTTCCATTGTGATAAATTAGGCTTGTATTTGAAAATATTCAGGACTAAGGAAGGCATGTACATTGAGACAACGCTCCCCAACTTCACACATATGCTGGTGGCATATGAACTAGGGGTGTGCATTAGTTTTAAAATGAATAGAAAGAACAAAATGTCCCCCAAACATTTCAGTTTAAAAATCTAATGGAAATTGAAATGCCTTAAAACCCATCTATGTCTATTTTTGTTTCTGTTTTCCCACTGACATCAAATAGGATATCCAGCTAGTACATCTGCTGCCTGTAACTTTGGGGTTTTCAAAATCAAACTGGAGTACATTTTTAGATACTCTGCTACTTGCTCAAAGGATCACATATGCAAAATCTCAGAAAAGAGAAGAGAAAGGGCAATGATTTAGAAGCTGTAAAAAGATTAAAATTATTTCAGCTTTGGAGTCCAAGTCCTGCTCATACGTCACAAGGCTCTAAGAGACAGATGGCACAAGTTTGGGGACAAGACTGTCTAACAAGTGCCTCAGGTATTTTAACTTGAAATGCAATTTGCACAGAACTCCTGAGATCCCAAAATGAAGGGGCAGTTACACAAAATGAGTTTTCTCTTCTCTTCTCAGAAGGGCAGTATCACATGCAATATCATGGTAAATGTATAAAACCTACCTCTTTTTTTAGTGCCTGCCTTAACCTTCAAGCAAACAAAGTAATCTTTCTTCTCTGACAGTCCCAAGATATGAAGAAGCTCTTCCACCTCACTGGTATAATTAGGGCAAATGACATTAAAGGCATCCCCAGGCTGGTAGCTAAATGTGGTTTTCTGTATTTAAAATACAAGTTGGTCCATGTGAAACTGGAAAGACACGTGCCACACACCATTTCCTTCCCTCTATTACATTGCACGCAAACATTGTGGGTTATTCTATCTCAGCCAGACCTATCCAAGGAAACCCATGATTCCAACAGACTTGATCCCAAGGTATGGGCTGACGGTGCATGAGCGCACCACCTTGCTAAAGCTAAGCAGGTTTGTGTCTGGGTGGAAACTGCCTCAGAACTACATGGACACCATAAGGTGTGCTATAAATACAAGGAAATAAGTCAGTCAGGAATCTTTAGACTTATTGAAATCAGTGGTCTTCTCCACATATTAGCCAGATACAATCCACTCTTTTAATGCCACAATTTGTGAAAATAAACACTTGTCAAAGCAATGGATGTGTGCTCCTTCTTGTCCTCCAAGACCTTTGCAGCTCATTGGCAACTATAAACTCCCGTGAAGGAAGTGTTTCATTATACTAACCTGAACATCTACTGCAGCATGTACTGATACACTTCTGTTTACCAAATTGAGGGCCATGTCTGGATCCTTAGGTAGTCCAAATGGCACCACTGACACATCAAAAGGAGGCACTGGCAGGTAACCCCAAGGTTTTACGGAATTTGGGAGGGAGGAACTTAATGCAGGAGCAGCCCAAACCAACTCATTGTGGACTGAGAAGTCTCAGCGGGCGTGAAATGATGGACTGGATATATCTGGTGATACCCAGAAACCTGGGAAGAGCGAATAGAATGTCTTGGGAAAGGGAACAGCTGCTTGGTTGGAACACAAAAGAGGAGCACTTCACATTGCAACATGTATTGCAGATTCCCCTTGTAAAATCATATTATAAAACTTGTTTAGTGTTAAAATTGGGACAGTGGACTTCAAAAGGGTTGTCTTGTACCGTAGGTTTATCATCATTATCATTTCTGTCAAGTTAATAAAAAAAACCCAAACTAATTCAACTTACAGAAATATCAAGTTCTAGCAGCAAAGTCCTTTTAATTGCATCATCCCTAGTAAGTTGAACAGCCTTGATGACAGGAACCTGGAAAACGGAGCTCTCTGAAACGCAACACAGGCTGGGATCCTAAAAACAAGCTGACGTAAATTTAGATCGAAGGAATAAGCACATAAATATTTGTACACCATTATATGAAATAACAGTAAAATATATACATGATCCTGCCCCCCCAAGCATATCATTTCAATGAAAGAGCTGAGAACATGTTTAACTCTCCAACTTTAGAAAAAAGCCATTGTGGTCTTTCCCAGTAAAAACAATCATCTCTTATCTTCCTCTCCCCACTTGTGAGGATAACATGGCGGGAAGGAGAACCACATGCACCAATGTGCGTTCCTTGAAGGAAAAAAATGGATATAAATGTAATAATAAAATCATTTCCCTTCTTCACAAATAAGTAACTTTAAAATCATGTTGCATCTTTAGTTCCCAAATGCAAACTTACAGAAGATCAGAGTTTTACATCTAGAAATGGTGTCGCTGTGGGAGACCTACCTGCTCAGAGCTTTCTTGAAAGTGCACTTCTAGGTATTCTGGTGGCAAAGCAGGAACATTAAGAGCCAACTGTGAAAGTGGAGGAACCGAGTGGAAAAGTGAAGGCTGAGAGCCTTGAAGGGGAAGTTCTGACTTAGTAACTGCTTTTGCTAGGAGATCATTGTTCACACCCAAAACTTCTAGCTTCAAACGCTCTACTCTGGAGTTTATGCACGAGTTACAAACTGCATCAGCACAAAGAGATGGAGGTTGTTCAGTGTAGTTTCTTTCTTTCTTTCTGGATGCAAATTCTTGGTGGAGGGCAGGCCAAAGTCCAGCAATCCAAGGGTCAACCACCAATTCCAAACTGAAACCAAGCAAAAAAAGTGAATTTTAAAAAGTATGTATGGAAAGATCAGGATAAATGTCAGCACCCAAACAGCACCTGCAGATTATTTAAACACAGTTTACAAGTTATTTCAAAGGTTTATGTTGGTTTTTTTAAAGAGCGGTTTACAAAAGAAAAAGCAAGAACTGAGACATTGCACACATATTTCACTAGACAGGACTTTAACATATTTTAACAGGCTTTATAGTAGTGGGGAAAAGTTACAATGTGTGGTATTATATTTAATTTTCTCATTCCAGAAACTTAGAAGAAGTGCCCATCTTTTAAAAAAAAGTTTTCTTATTTACTGTTCTGATGCTTGCTCTTATTTGGTATGTTAATCTAAATAATAAGGCTTTCCCCATATTTTCCTTTTATTCTGATACAGGAGGTGGATTTTTGTTTCTCCAGAGATGACTAAGGCGCAGCCTTGCACCTATCAGAAGATATGTGACTAACTGTATGTCTACGTTTTCTATTTCTGTTTGGACTGCGAACAAAAGAATCATTTTGGGTTTTCTTCATATGTTGTTCCAGAATTTTTCTTTATAATGACACATGGTCAGGAAACATGTATGAAGTTTCTTGCTCAAATTGCTCTGGATCTCCAGTATCTTATAGTAGTGTTTTGTAAATTTTGCTTATCCTGTAGCGTGTTAAATGCCACTGATACATGAATTTGAAAAGACTATTAAGGTTAAAACTTTATTAATAATGATGTGTTGAATAACCAAGTTCGCTCTTCTGGCTACGTGTGCAGGCTATTGGCTTTCTCCCACTTTAAAAGCCATTATTAAAAGCAGCACACCAGAGCCCTCTATCAGCTGATATAATCACAAGAGCCCCAGTGAGATATTTACTTCCTGGGATGTGCTGTGCGGCTCTTTGCACTGCATTTGCAAAAAACGAAAACAATAGCAGTACTTAATGAGGCAAAGAAGGACAAACTCAACCATGTCTATCAATTTCAACTCCTCTTACTTCTTCTGGGAGATCAAGTCACAAGAGGCTCCAAGAAGAGATATGGAGCAGGAGGGAGTGAAGGCAGGAGTTTGGGAATGTTTCTGCCCAGTAGCTCTGCAGAACCAGTGGGCAAAAAGACTCAGTGGGGTCATTTCAGCTGAGGCTAAGCAAGCTATGCTCTTAACTTGAACCATCACAATTGCCCATGGCTACTGCTGACACACTGCCTGCTTCTGGGAATATTTCCTGGGGGAATGAAGGAAGCATGCATGTATGAGCAATCTTCATCTAGGATAGAGATTAAATTTTTAGGAGCAGTGGAGAGTCATTCCACCCTTGTGCTTAATTTGAGGAAAAGTAAATTATTTCACTGGCAGATCTCTCCTATTTCGCTCCTCCTCAGTTTCTAAACTGGTGTCCAGATGGGGCTATAAATAGATGGGGTGGGGTGGGGATTGGAAGAAATGCCACACAAGGCGACTTAACCAAAACCTCATCAGAGAAATTTAGGTTTCTTACCCGACAGCATCATCAGCGAGTCCAACCTCATAAAAGCGTTGTGCTCCAAGTTCCTGAAATCGTTTGTCTATTATCTTCCCACCATTGCAGAAAAATGTGTATTCTGAGTCTCCCAGGCCTGCAAATAAAAGTAAGGGAAAAGGCAAACCAAGAAAACCTGCATCAGATCAATTCCCTGGACAAGGTGTTTCAGAATAAATCAAACTCTGCCCTCCAGCTTTAATGCAGCAGTAAGACAAACTACAAAACAATAAGCACAAGTTCCTAGGATTGCCAACACAGGCCTCCTTGTGCAGACATGGATGGTGCCAAGTAGACAATGGTTTCTTCCATGCAGAGTCCAACTGTGTGTCCCCCCCCCAAGCTTTGGTAAGGCAGGGTGGAATTTTCCAAAGCTGGCTCTCTCACCCGTCCCAGTCTCTAAACCATTCAGGCGGTTCAGAAGAGGAGAACAAGAATGTAAGTTTCTTCTGAACTGGGAACTGGCACCTCCTTGCTGCTGCCACCGCCGCCACCATCAGTCCAATCTGGACTGGCCCTAAGATACTAACTCAGAAAGAAGCACTTCTCTTCTACGCAGCTTGAAATGTTTGGCATAAGGACTGGAACAGAGAGAATGGTTCTCATTCTCACTCTTCAGCCCTCCCTGCCTGCCCCAGGTGATGCTGGAAACGGATGACGTGTGGCACAATTGCTGGGCAGCGGCCCCACATGGTGTCGTAGTGCTCTCAGGCTATCTGGAAGTAACTGCGAAGCACACAGACCTGCTCTAGGAACAGCCACTTCCCCAGTGCAGCAGGGGAAACAGAAAGGAGAAAGAAAGGGGGGCCACAAAAGCAGAAAGTGGGGCCATGCACCATTTTAGCAAACTGGAGGCTTAGTCTGCTGCTCCCACCCATCCCTCCAAGCAGCCATCTAGAGGAAACCATTACCTCCCTGCAATCTGGTCGGGAATCAACCGCTATTACAAAAATAAATAAATAAATAAATAAAAATTGCTCATTGATAAAGGTAAGTAGCCAGGCACCAGAATTATCAGTGAAAAAGTCAATGAATTATGGGCAATTTTCATGATCTCCAAAGTGCAATAGGCAAAGCCTCTTCCACAATTAAGTTTTGGATGCCTGTATTTAAGTCATCATCCTATTCTTCAGACTTCCAAATTTTAAAATCCAAAATTAATTAATTAGCAGACTAGCTGGCTATATATGGCGGATGGCACCTTAAAAGCAGAAAGGCATGTTCAAATTCAATAAGTAAAGTTAGGACACCAAGTCATGCTGGTTTTTTTACTGGTTTCCTATTCAACAGCACACATGAAGTAAAAAAAAATGTATAGTGCTATTTTTTATTTCATTATCATAAATGAAATAATCCCCTTTGGTTATACAATTGAAATTCATACCAATTTGCCATCGACTTTGGAATCACATTTGTTGGATCAGAGTTATTTCGTGGATCATAATTGTAAAATATGGAAAGATACAGCAAAAACACAGTCTAAAAATACAAAGGATATTAAATTGTAAAATTTAAGAATATATAGCTCATATTTCCCAATGAAGAAAATACAGCTAAATCCTTATTTCAGAGAGGCTTGAATTGTACCCTGATTCTGTGTGGTGCCTCATCAATACTCGTAATGAGGGCCGCACAGCTATACTAACTGTGATCATAGTTAAGCAATTTGATCAAAAATATATTGGATCCAGCCTGCAGTTTTTTGCAACAAGGTTTCTCCCCTGCTTTATATGAATAGCAGCTTACAAGCAAATTACCTAGCAATCCGTATCGTAAATGGGAAAAGTGGTCCGACGGCAGAGATTTATCGTTAATTTCCTTAACAAACTTGACTGCTGTGTCTGGTGGCTCTCCTGTACCCGTAGTAGAAGTAACAATAACCACAGGGTCTTTTTCACTATTCAAGTTATACTGTAAATTGAAAGAAACAAAGTCGGAGCATAATGCAGAAACGTTCAAAACTGGGTGGTATTTGGACGCACACAATCAGAGCTGAACATCCAGTAATGTGAGGTTAAGCCATTGTGATGTTTCAATTCATCAGGTTTTTCAATTAGCTTTTTATAATCTATTTTGATAGCTCTGAGCCTGCTATGGGGAGGAATTTAGTATCACACTAAGGTGATTATTCCATCTGCGCAAGCATTTTGGTTTCCAGATAGAAGAATCCCCCCCCCCCACATGGGCTGTCCCAGGAGTTCTCTTGACACAGACCCCTGAGCCAATTTCAGGAGGGGGTGCATGGGGGCAGCAGAAGGGAGGAAGTTTTACAACCAGTGAAAGAAACAGAATAATGGTTCTAATTCCAAGTCTTGCCTCAGCTTCTACAGTAGGTAGGTCTTTACATGTTGCAAGGATCCAAAGTTAGATGCAATAGTTGAGCTTGGAATCAAAAATCACACACTCTCACAAATTATATATACCGTATTTTTTGCACCATAACACTCACTTTTTTCCTCCTAAAAAGGAAGGGGAAATGTCTGTGCGTGTTATGGAGGGAATGCCTACGGGTGGCATGCCTACGGATTTTCCTCCTCTA
Source organism: Podarcis raffonei (assembly GCF_027172205.1). Lineage (NCBI taxonomy): Eukaryota > Metazoa > Chordata > Lepidosauria > Squamata > Lacertidae > Podarcis > Podarcis raffonei. The sequence goes on from NC_070608.1 coordinate 91,133,554, forward strand.
AAAACTACGTGCATGTTATGGTCAGGTGCGTGTTATAGAGCGAAAAATACGGTACTCAGTCCACAATTTAACCTCTTGCATCCTAATTCTCCACGAACAAATCTATGCAATATATAAGCATAGTGTAGTAGATTTCCTGCAGTACTGAACTTAGATAAGATAGTCCTGTATTCAAATCCTAGCTCAGCCATGAACGTCACTAGGTAACTTTGACCAATCACTCTCTCAACCTAACCTACCTCATAGGGTTGTCCTAAGGATAAAACAGGATAACTTCCATGAGGGGGCATAAGAAGAAATGCAAATGTAATCAAGATGAAACCCAAGTATGCATAAGTGCATTTGCTCACATTTCTGCCTTCTTATACCCTCGGGATCCCTTGAAACTCTACATTTCTATGATTCCATGACCCTCCCTTTCCCACTCTCCAATTTCTTTTCCCTTGGACAAAATCTGCAGTGTGAGCAACCTGGTACAAGGTGCAGTCTTTAACACGTCACTACCATCTACGTTGATTACCCTTTTTACCCAAAGACTTCAACAAAAAGAGAACAAAATCAAGATGTACCTTTTGAGGGGAAAGATTTCTAAGGAAAGCTCTGAATGATCCAAAGAAATGTTGTGGGAAGTCATTTGCAAATATGCCACTCCTGTATATTTGAATCGGGTGTTCAAAGAATCTTACCTTGTCTGACTCACTGATGCAGTGAAGATCTGCTTCAAGCCCACTGTCCTTGGCCTGATGGTATATTTCCTCAGCTATAGCTTTTGCCTGACCCTTCTGGCTCGCATATAGGAGCAAAAACCTACGGTTTGTTTTACAGCACATCTTTCAAAGATCAACTACAGTACATGGGAAAAGAAAAAAGAGAGAAAAGCAAAGGGGTTACTTCATATGCAACAATGAGACTGTAATCCTTTCCAGAAACGGCAGTTCCTGCTTCTCTTCTCCCCCCAGCCTTCCAAATATATTACCCTTCAGAAAGCAAGTTCAGGGCCAAAATTCTATACACATTACTGAACAAAGTGGGACTTGCCTCCAAGAATATATGTGCAGGATCAGGTTGGACATACTTTACCCACCCCAAGTGAGGTGGCCCAACCAAAATAGGCAGTACAGGCTACTGCTTGGGGCAGCAGAAATCCTGGAGCTCAAGGCTAATTGGAAAACCCCTCTAGGAAAAACCTCTCTATCCACCCCATTGTTCAGCCCAGACACTGAGATCCAGCGCCGAGGGCCTTCTGGCATTTCCCTCCCTGTGGGAAGCAAAGCTACAGGGAACCAGGAAGAGGGCCTTCTCGGTGGTGGCACCCGCCCTGTGGAACGCCCTCCCATTAGATGGCAAGGAAAGAAACAACTATATGACTTTCAGAAGACATCTGAAGGCAGCCCTGTTCAGGGAAGTTTTAAATGTTTGATCTTTTATTGTGTTTTTAATCACCTGTTGGAAGATGGCCAGAGTGGCTGGGAAGGCCCAGCCAAATGAGCAGGGTATAAGTAATAAATTATTATTATATTATTATTATCACCATGATCATCATCCTGATTCTTGCTTAGGAAAACATAATCACAGCAGTGGGGGCAGCAACTGAGTAGGCCCTATTTTCCTGACTGCAGTCAGATCCCCCTCATTCTGTACAAGTGAACGGAGCAAAATGCTTCCCTGCGTTCCATTTTCTTGCCCGCAACAGAAAAGAGAAGCTGTATTAGGAAAGCCTGAAAAAGGTGCGCGGAAAGGACCATGTGGAGGAGGAGACGACGCCCCCGACCAGGCTTGGCTCCCGCCCCGCCGAAATGGCCTCCGGGGCCTCCCTCCCCCTTGGGCTTCGCCCCCCCCCCGCGCCTCGCCAGGCCCAGACCTGCTCGCCCGCCGCTCGCCCGCCTGGGAAGAAGCCGCGGAAGAGGAGAGCTGCCAGTCAGAGCAAAAAGGGGGCGGGACAAGGCGCCCGATTGGGCGCTCGGCACTCGAACCATAGGCTGGAGAAGGGACGGGAAGGCGGTGCTTCGGGGCTCCTCTCTCTCTCTCTCGCTCTCTCTCTCCTCTCCCCGCTGCGACTCCCCCGTGCGCACGCGCCGAGGCCGGAGTGTCTCGCGGGGCGACCTCCCGTTGTTGCTGGAGGGCGAAGCTTGACCCGCCCAAGGGAGCCAAGCATTCCGGTCTTGAGTTTGCGCGCCGGGCCCTCGCGAGGGGTGATGGGAGTTGTGGTCCGGCTCCATCAGGCGGCTCGAAGGCCCTGCTCCGGCCAAGCCCCGCCCTTTCACTTCCGGGGTCGTGCATTTGAACCCCCGCTTCCTGTTGCCGGAAAACTAGGCCGAGCCCCAACCGGAAGGCGGGTAGTGGAGGGGAAGCGCCGCTCTTTCCGGGTAAGGCTCCCTCACAGCCCGGAGAAGAGGGCAAGCGAAGCCTCGCCTCCGACCTTGGCGCGCGGGATTTCAGGGCTCAGGACGCCGCGCGCCTGAGCATGTGCAGAGCGCTGCCTCCGCCCCAGAAGGCGCGGCTCCGAAGCAGGGCAGAGCCGGGAGGCCTCCCCAGGCCCGGCCCCGCGAGGCGGGGATGAAGCGCCTCCCGGCAAGGACTCCCTTTCCGGGCCCCGCTCGAAGGGCCGCTTGCGGGTCCAGCTCCCTTCCCTCAGGCCCGCCCCTCCCGCAGGAGAGAGCCTTCTCGGGGGTGGCTCCTCCCTGCATAGGGAAGCCAAACTGGCTCCCTCTTTGCTGCCTTGCTGTTTTTGTTATAATTATCTGTATGTTTTAAACACACACATATGTTTGTCCTTTAATGACCCCCCATGCTTTTAGCTAAAAGTGACCTGTCTATCTGAAGTTTAGATAGATTTCGCCTGAGTACATTTTCTGGTAGAACCCAGCTGGTGTTGTGTTGTGGGGAGGGGTCCTCTTGAGAACATAACTGAAGTCCCTTCTCGCCACAGCTCAGCACAAGAGATATACCTTGCAATGTTTGTACCAGAATGTGGTACAGTTTGATTTGATGTTTGTTTGGATGTCTTATGGCTTCTTTTTACTGAGGCTCTTAAGTCTAACAAATGCTTGTGGGGTGGGCAAGGAAATTTGCCCTCCTAACCAGCTCTCCCAGTTCTATGCTGTCCTTCAGTAGCAGGCAAACCAATGTGCATCTGTTTAAATAAACAAAGGAAGATATGGCAAGCAGTGGTGCATGACCCCCACAGGCCAGCAGTCCTCCAAGGACTGAGAGTGCACAAGGATTTAACATTCCAATTCTTTAGGACCAATTGCATGCACTGATTTCCTTGGCTGCCCATACTGGTACCATTTGCTTAGATCACTGTCAGAAGCATTTCAAACAAGCACAGATTTCTAGAGATTGAATTGCAAAATCTCAGCCTTACAGCCCATAAATCTTGCTCTCGATTGGGGTTAGGGATCTTACCTTTCTTTGGCCAGATCACTCCATATTTACATCACCTATACAATCCCCACCAACATAGAGCTTTTCCCATTGCAAGATGTAACTTCACTCCATCTTGCTTCTGCAAGGAAGCTTCTTGAAAATCCCATATTCAGAAAGGCATTGTCCTTGTGGTATAAAACAGGTTGAAACCATTGCACATGTTTTATTTTACTGTCCATTTTTATGCTGAAATCGGCAAGAAATATTTAAATCTCATGCTGAAAGAAAAGTTTAATTGCCCTGATTTATCCAAGGTTTCCTTTCTACTGACATTATGGTGAATGTAGCAAAATTTCTGAGAGATGCCATGAAATGATGTCACTGTAAGACTTGAGAGGCACCTTTTAACCTTATGACGTCTATCTGTTTTATCTTAAAGTATCTGCTTTCATGAACAGATGCCAATTTTACACTTTGACTTATACTTGTAACCTGTGTATGCCAGTAAAGGATTAATACTTAGGCCATGGGCCAGTGGATCATCAGTCTGCCTGTAATTTCAGCTCAGTGCATTTATTTATTCACTTCTTGTTCACTGTAAAGAAGTTAGTATTCCATGCTTAATAATGTAAATTCCATGCCGCGGAAATCCAGATTCCATACTAAGAAAAGCCAACCCTTACTCTAGGCTTCTGGAATTTCAACAGCCACTGCCCATCACACTTTGAAGCATAGCTTTGCATCTATAATGGCTAGAAATGTGATTCTCCATGAATATGGAAATTTGAGGTTATTAAGACACTTGATTCATTGGACAGTACCGTGTTATGTACTTAGTCTCCCCTTCTGTAGAGCTATGGGATGGACACAGTCCTCATTGTGCCATCTCTTGACCTTTCTTTTCATGCTGTTTTTTAAAAAATAAATAATAATAATAAAAGCTCTCGAAGGCTAACCAGGATATCTCTATAGTGACACTGACTTTTAGTTGTTGTTTTTCTTTCAGGGAGAAATGTTCAAAGCAGACCTGAAATGGCTTCCATGAATTTTAGATGTATCCAGGCATCTATTTCTAGAATGCAAGCATGTAGGCAGCTACTAACTCGAGGCACAGCCTTGAACCATTTTGGCCAGCAAATTAGGCAGTTCAGGTTATGTCCCCATGGTTCTTCAACATTGCGAACAGTGTGTTCAGTCTGTGGTTTTCAGTGCATGGCTTGTAGAAACTACCATATGGAACTGGGAAATCACCCCGGCTATGTTACGGGAATGGTGCAACTCCATGGAGAAGCTGGTAACAGTGTAAAATCTGGCAGCACGTGGACAGATGAACAGGTGTTTTTGAAGAAGTTGAACTGTTTCTGTTCATACAAAGACATTTTCAGATTTGTAAGCACATTGGAAAGTTTATCTGACACCATGGTGGCAGCTGTCCTTCAGCGGTTGTGTGATGTTCAACTGGAGGACAGTATGCTGAATAATCCAGAAGAGGTGATGGAGGATGAAGTCTTCAGGTCACTTTGCTTCCAACTGGAACAAGAATCACGAAGCCTGTCTGAATCTGGTCTTGTAAATTCACTAAATGCTTTGATAAAATTACGTGTGGATCCCTGGAGTACTTTGATGGTTCGTTTGGTGTCAGAGAGCCAAGAACGCCTTGATAAAGGCCAGATGACTATTAGAAATCTGTGTGTTCTTGGAGAATCCTTGTTCAATCTAGAGGGTCCAAGTTGTGCTATTCTGGAACAAATTATGGACCAAGTTCAAAGTACAAACCTGGAGGACTGGAAGGCTGATGAAATGGCTATGGTCTACAAAATGCTGCAGCTGGGTGTCGGGGAGAGAGGAAAGTACCAAGCCCTATTAAACAAAATGAGCAATTTAACTGTAACTCGGGTTCCTCAGTTCAGCCCCGAAATGACAAGTACAGTGTTAAATGCTCTGGTGGTTCTTGATCAAACCCAAGCCATTCCTCTAGTGATAAAGCTTTGCAAGCATTCAGTACGGCACGTCCCATATTTGACTGACAATGAGCTAGAAAAGGTACTGGAGGCTTTCATTCATTTTGGACACAACGACCAGTTCTTCACTGAAGCTCTAGAAAGACATGTTGCCAAATACGCCTTCACCATGCATCCCTGTGCAGTTTCCAAAGTCATGCAGTTCTGCAGCAGGAAGCGCATCCTTTCTAAAAGCATCTTCAATGCAGTGGCAGAAAGTTTCATCTACAATGCTGACAACTTCACCACTGCTCAAATCGCTGAGCAGATTATTCCATTTGGGAAACTCAACTATTTGCCTCCGTGTGCTCCTTCTCTTTTCCAAAAGCTTGAAAGGATACTCAGCACTCGATCGGCCCAGTTTCAGCCCCATGTATTCTTGAGCCTTCTTCATGCATGCACCCTAGTTGAACGCTATCCCCTGAATTTCCTGGCAAAAGTCTTTAGTCCCTATTTTCTGCAGCAGTTGCAAGGTAAGTATATAGCTTGTCTAGGGATGTGGATGTTCAGAAATGTCACCTCAAATAAATGACATGCCCCTGGTAACATTGTTAACTCACATGGGCTAGTAATGGAAGTTGTGAATTCGCATTGGAGAACAGGAGTGGGTCTTGGAGAGACCTTGGGAAATTACATCTGCAGTAGGATTGAAGTGGGGCAGGAGCTCGGGGGCAGCCTCCCAGTATTTTGTTAATTGTACAGCAGAGTTGGTAGCAAATCTTACTTTACACTCCCCTTGGTGACTCTAGTAGCTTTCCTGTGAAATGAAAGCTTAGGAAATAGCTTTAAGCAGCTGTTTCTTAGCCCCCCCTTTTTTTAAAAAAAGGAAAATAAATTGTGTAACCATCTTTCTCGATGCCTCTGATTCTTTTATCCCAGCTGAAGGACCTGGTTTGAAGAAGTCTGTTCTTTCTCAGTTGACCCAGCTATTTCTAACAGTTACACTGGAGTGTCCTTCCTACGAGGTATGAGAATATGCTATTCCTTTTTGTGCATGTTTTGATCCTGCACATGTTTATTCAGAATAGGCAACAGTGTTGCATAATAAAATGAGCAGCCTTAAGTAATGATGCTAATTAGTAACTGTCAATAGCAGCAGTCATACTGAATTTTGCTGGTAGCTTAGTGTTCCGTGCGTAGCCCGTTGGGCTTTCAGTTCAGCAGAGTACCTATATAAGGACCTTCCAAAAAAAGACTGCAAATAACTTGTTCTGTGCCACCAAGTGTTCCCTTGCAACCCATTCCTGTCCTTGTACCAAACTGCTTGCATATTTATTAGTATTTCTACCTGCAGGAAGAAACTGCTTATTTTCCTCTCCTGTCTTAATAGGGTCCCCAACTCCGTCCCAAGTACATTGTCAAGTCCTTTCTCACGCCAGATCGTTCAATGGAGTCCTTGGTAGACAGTCACCTCTACAGCAGAGTAAAGGCTGGCCTCACTGACCTCTTGGGGGCCCGGATATATTTTGCCTCTCACGTGTTGACACCATACTGCTATACTCTGGGTAGGGAAGCTGTTGCTAATGCGTGTCTTGCTGAATGCAAATGTTAATGGTCACAGCCCCATAATTATGAAAATTTCTGTTTCAGTGTGTAAAGTAATGCTGCATTCATCTTCAACAGACCTGTACTTTGCATGAATGAATGCAGTAACAAACAAACAAAACAAAACAAAACAAAACAAAAAAACCCTTCACAAAGTTATAGATGATCCCTGACATGATTGCTTCTCCTAAATAGTAGAGTTACTTGCCAAATGCCTCCTTGCTCAGCATATTATTGCAGGAAATTCCCATGGTTGTGTGTGTCAGTATCCGGTTGACTGCCAGATACTATACTATTCTGCAGAAGGAAAAGCGGTCCTTACCATCATAGAAATCCTCTTTTGACCCATCCACCCCCCACCCGCCATTCACATGCAGACTAAATGAGTTGGAAATAGGATGTAGACGATACTTTTAACCTCTTGCTACCTTTAATACTTAATGTTTTTCTATTATGAGAGATGGTTTTCTTTTAACAGATCTCATACTTTGCATTCATATCAAGTGTAGATAAGAAGCAGAAAGGCCCACATATGCTTTCCACATTCCAGATGGTAAAGAAGAATAATGCTCAAGTATTTTGGGTGGTTTTGCCCAAACAAAAAGAGGCACAACATATATAGTATATGCTATAGAACAGGCATGTCCAACTTTCAAGAGACTGAGATCTACTCCCACTATTAAAACAACTGGCAGTGATCTACCAAAATTGTAGAGCTTTTTTTAGGAAGTCAAAATTGTTGGGCCTTTTTTCCCTTTCCTTTTTCTTTTTTTGAGTCGGGGGGGGGGGCAGGGCAGCAATCTACCACAGAGCCCTCGCAATCTACCAGTTGACCATCCCTGCTATAGAAACATAGTAACTTTTTTCTTGCTCCTTCCTCGCACCAGATATCGAGATTAAACTCAATGATGAAGGATTTGTACTACCAGCTAATAGACATGAAGAGGCATACCAAAGGTAAGCAAGATGCTAAACATAAACAGAGTAGTGCAAGTGGTGTACAATTTTCTGTTCTTTCAATTTGTGTCTTTGCTTGTTGCTTCCCTGGGGCTGCATCCCACGAGACTCCAGAAACATTTCAGTTAAACAATTGCACTGAGAGACAGACCACTTTCAAAGAACTTGGCAAGGTGTGCTCCTCCTGTGGGATCTTCCCCTGGGGTCGAGGTACTTCACAAGATTCTGTGGTTCAAATGCTAAGAGCAATATGACATCCCACTGCAGGGAAATGGCAGCCACATTGCACCATGGAGGTTTTGTCAGGTATTTGTATTACCCAAGACGTGTAATATCCTAAAAAACAACAACTATGCAGGATGTCATAAAAGTTTGATTCAAATGCGATAAATATTTAATCTTATTTTGTGTTTGATTGGCAGAATAGCTCTCTGCATTGATGATCAAAGAAGATTTTGCACAAACAGTCACAATCTTCTTGGAAAAGAGGCCATTAAGCAAAGGCACCTACAGCTAGCTGGTTACGAAGTTGTGCAGGTAAATACTTGAAGCAGTTGGGGTGAATCAAATGGTTGCTGTTCAAAGTGGAATGGAAAATTGTAGCCGGGGCAAGGTAGTGTGAACAGCAGGTAGCACTGGAAATCCATATTGCTGCCTCAGACTCTCTCTTGAAGCTTGGGCTCTTAAGAGCTGATACCTACCCCCATTGAATGCTTAATCTGGGCCTGGAAAATGTCAACAATTGCAGGCCAGGGGTTAATATCCTATTCCTGGGCAAGTTGCTGAAGAGAGTGGCAGCTGGCAAATGCTAGGATACTTCTGGAGGAAGCTGGGGGTTTTGTTTTGTTTTTGGGGTTTTTTTAACCATTTTGATTTGGCTTCAGAACTGGCTTTGGCACAGAGAAACTGCCTTGGTCATAACGAGATGACCTTTCCCAAGAAAGAGAAGGGCAGGGGAGCGTGGTTCTGTTGGATTCCTCAGACCTCTCAGCGGCTTTCAGTACTGTTGACAATGGCATCCTTCTTAACAGTCTGACTGAGCTGAGTGTTGAAGGCACTGCTTAGGACTGGTCCTGCTTTTATTTGGAGGAGCAGTTCCAGAGGGTGGGGCTGTTGGAGCACCGCTTGACACTATGGCAGCTTTGCTTGGGGTCCCCACAAGGTTCCACACTCTGCTCCAGGCTGTGGAACATCTACATGAAGCAGATGGAAGAGGTCATCCAGAGATTTGGCGTCAAGTGTCACCAATATACAGGTGACACCCAACTTTTTCTCTTTGTCGCTGACTTGAGGCAAGGCTATGGGCATCCTGAAACAATTCATGGTCACAGTAATGGACTAGATTGGGGTTAATAAATGGAAACTCATTCCAGATGAGGCAGAGGTACTGTTATTGGGTGGTTCACTCCCCACAGGTGAATGGGATTGCTAGGAGAATTCTACCCTAGGTGTATATAATTCTTCCCAAAGATGGAATAGATCTATAAAAGTAGTTTCCAAACTTCTCCTGCCCCCCATGAACCACTTGAAGATCACTCAGCAGACCACTCAATGTTTTTTCTGCCTGTTGTATCAGTTGTGTTGTGCTATAGTGGCTGTGGACTGATTTTTAATTAAATTGTTATTGCTCTTTTTATTTCTTATATCAAAAACTATAGGATACAATACATAAGAAAAAATAAGCAACAGACCAATTCCTCTAATTTCACAGAAAAAAAATTATCTGAGTTTGCTTCCTGAAAAATGCTTTCAGTAATACATTCTTCCTTCCTTTTAACTTTCAGATTCCATTTTTTGAATTTGAGTCACTGAAGACCAGAAGTGATATAGTGGAATACCTGCACAAGAAAATTTTTTCTAACTCTTATAGGCTGAGCTGGTGATTGAAATAGAATCCAAATGATGCTGACAGATCTATGAAGATTGGTTTATTATTATTATTTTAAATTTGGGACTTGGTAAGCTACTGTGATTTAAAAAAAACTGAATCTTGTTTTCTGGGCCAGTCATTGAGTTATCGAATTGTAGAGCTGGAAGAAACCCCAAGGGTCATCTAGGCCTTCCCCCTGCAATACCGGAATCTCAGCTAAAGCATCCATGACAGATCCAACCTCTGCTTAAAAACCTTCAAGAAAGTAGAGTCCACCACCTCCTGAGGGAGACCGTTCCACTGTGGAACAGCTCAGTCCTCTAACAATACATAAAGAGAATGTGCCAAAAGGCTGGTAAAATACAACTAAATTTATTTTTAGTGTGACTGTATTCATCCCAAATAAAACTGGGAAAAAATATTTTGTTACACTCCCCCCCCCCCGGCCCAAAACAAATTGCCACAGGAAATGCCAAGAGATTCGTTATTTTCAGGCTATTGACTCTTCACGGATGCCTGAATTTGTGAGCTGAACTAGCAGTGACATTAAAGTGATGTTTAATGTTAATAGCTAGCAGGAGAGGCTGTTTTACTAAGGGATCACAGGGAGGTGTGTTAGTTATTTCTTCCCCACTGCAATTCTGATGAAGACTAACACAAGCTGCTATATTGGTGCTAATGGAAACTCCCCTTCTAGGGCTAATTCCACCATTTGGACTATACAGGGGGGAAAGGATTAAATTCATTCACTGAAAAAACACCCACATTTGCAGTGAAAGTGCTCCAACCTTGTTAGTTTCAGCTCTAAGAAGTCCTTCCCCGTCTTGTTGCAACATCTTATAAGACAGAGCTCCAGAACCATTTTAAAGCAGTTAAAGGAAAACCCATCCCAGACACAACTTCCAGACATTTGCTTGGACCCCTAAGACATTGCCCTTTGGCTTCTGGCCCCTTAAAGTTACAATAATACCTGTGATGGCACTAAAAGAAACATCACTGCCAGTCCAAGTGGCTCGTAAGTTTCTTCCAAATTGCTTCTCACCTCAAGCCATGGTTGTGTCTGCTTGCTTTTTACAGCTACAGGCCAAGAGCTGTAACAATAACAATACTGTATGGAAATAGAGATTTAAATATATATTTGGGGCTGTAAATCTTGATTTGAATAATTCCCTTCTTCAAGCACTAGGGCAGGGATGGCCTGGCACATTTTGAATTCTGAGAAAGTGCCATGGACACCCTTCAAAAAATGGCTGTCATGGAGGAGTGGCATAATAGAAAATTGGGGAGACTTTAGTAATTGCCATCATTCCCACACCTGGATAACCTTCGGCTTACAATGGGAAGTCTGCTATGTCCTGCTGATCCTGAGTGTGGAGACTGCACAATATTGATTCTCTCTCAAACAAACACACAGAGGATGTTGCTGCCTAATTGCAACAGGGAGCATTCCCCAGTACCAGGCAAGTTACATGGTGCCCACACCACATTCACACTCAGGTGCACATAGAACCACCAGGTGATAGAACTGTAGAGTCATCTGGTCCTACCCCCTGCAATGTAGGAATCTCAACAAAGCAGACACATACAGACCGCAGGCACACAGCCATTTGTCTGCCTCTCACACAGACCACAAATGCCTGTGTTCCTTCTCTCAAAAAGCACTTATGCTCCCCCTCCCCTTCTCACTACTCAGGCAGCTCTTCCTCTGGGCACCCACAGGATTTTTCCCCAGACCAGAGTGGGGAAGTAAGTGAGAGGGGTTGGAGCAGGTTAGTTTCTCACAAAAAAATTAATGCTGCTTATATATTTTGCTTCATATCTCAGATTCTAAAATACTATAAGCTTTGCTTAAAAATGAATCTGGGGATTATGGTTCATCCCAGATGCAGCAAAGAAGGCCTTTGCAGGTGCCATAACACCTCTGAATGTGAGGTTGGTGACCCCTGAACTTGGACACAGCTCCAGCCCAAGTTTGGTGGGCTGCCTTTGGCTCTGTGAATCATGATGTGCATACTGTACTGTCAAATAAATGCATATCTTTTCCTAAGCTTTTTTATTTTGCAGATTTATCATTATCTGAGCATTCTGAATGCATGGATGAAGAATTTTGCTTTAGAACTATACTAAGCTGTTAACACTATAAGACATGGTAACGATGAGATATGCAACAAGGTTTTGTTTCCAAGAATGAGGGGAGAAAAGACACATTAAGCAAAAGCATGTTGTCAGCGCCTTCATTTGTGATCTAACATCCATTGATTTGTGAATCAAAGCTCTAACCTGCATATTATTAGCATGTCATAAGAAATGGTTGAGTCTAGTACTCACAGACAAGCACATGGCTGCTTTAGCAAGCAGGATGCACTGAAAAAAGTGAAAACCCCCTTGTCATGGGAGCAACTGCGCCCTCTTCCCCGAATATTGTATTATGAGCTAATGCTCCTTGTAGAATGCTGTTGTGAGCTGCTCGTTGCATAAATGTTGCCATGTTACAGGCACATTCAAGTAAAACATGTCTCACTTAATTTAGCAACCCTGCAAAGAATTCATCAGATGATATGATGCAATATTGGAATTTCCCCAAAATCCCAGTAGCACAGTACAGGAAATAATACAGAAACAAAACCCAGGCACATTAATTCTTCCCTGCTATCAATCACAACAAGTAGCCTTAGGTTGCTTCAATGTTTCTGGATGATTTTTCTATCAAGCAAGCTATTCCGTTTTTCCTGTAGAATTCCGCCTGAACGTGTTTAATGCGCACATGGTCTCGGACCAACTGCTCCACGGGCTTGTCTATGCGTCGCCCATATTCAGAGGAGGACAAGACTGCCATAGGCCTTGCTTTTTCCTGTTAAGAAATGTTAGATGTTATTTCTGAGTATGGCAAGAGGGTGAAACTGGTGCTTAGTGCAGGGCTGCTGCCAAAATGTTCTTTCCTCCGCTCCCTGCCCATCTTGTGGTATCATTCTGTCAGGTGCCTTCCCACTTTTGATCCACATCCAGAGCAAAGGTGGAACAGGGTGGAGGGGGACAGGGTGGGGGTGGAGGGACAGGCCTGTGTCCTCCTAGTGGTGCAGCAATGAAATTGCTAGCACATTTGCAAAGCTAAGCAGGGTCTGGTCTGGTTTAAATTTGGATGGGGGAAACTGCCAAGATTTCTGCATTGCAGAGGGCTGAACTAGATGACCCCGGGAGGCCCTTCCAACTCTTTGGTTCTATAAATGGTGGTGGGTGTTTCATGGGACTGTGCTTTGGGTTTGCATTTGTGTTCTTGGTGCTCCTGGTCGCCCTCCTCTAGGTGCACTTCATTGTCAGTGTCCTTTACTGTCTATAGTCTTTAGTATCATTACTGTTGTTGGTGGGATAGAGGAGCATTCATAAAATTGACACAGCTATGGTCCATGAAGTGGGTTCAGAGTGACCACTAGCTGTTCTTGTCGCCTCCTCAAACCTACACGATACTTAGCATTTGTAAAGCACTTTGCAGCAGGTGTGGCAGCCTGTGGCTCCCTGGCTATTGATGAACTGCCACTCCCACCAGCTCCAGCCGGCATGGCCAGTGGCCAAGGAGGAGGGGAGCTGCAGTTCTCATGACTGGGAGAACAGAAAGATGAGCAAATAGTGATTGCCGTCAAACTGCAGCCCAGATCATCAATTTGGTCACCTCATCATTAATATGAAGTCCTCTGCTTTTGGCGTGTTCTCTGTCACAGCGGTGGAGTTTTTCGTCATAGCCCATGGGTCTTTTAAAGATGCAGTCGTACAGGGAAACAATTCCTGGCTTAAAATAAAGGGGGGAAGAAATGCCATGCCGTTAACTGACAAGACGACACAGGTTACAAAGAATCATACCAATAAAACTGACAGATATAATGAGGTTTGGTTGAGTCTGCTGTGAGCACAATGCCCACATGCGCTTTTCATGACGGCAGCACCACATAGCTTTAACGTTCAGCCCTGATGTTGAAAATCGATCTGGAGCCGAGAACTGCGCATAGATTGGAGCACTGCCTTTGGCTTTGCTACAACTGTCCCACACAGGTCGGGGCAACACGCTTCTTCCCAATTAATGTGTCATGTAATAGGTTAAAGAGCTTTTGTGAAGATGGAGGCCACTGAAGCCTCTCGATAGTGATCTCCTGAGCTGCCCTTCTGTCACAAAGAGGCAGGACACAGAACTCTCCTAAGGGACAGAAAAGCTCAGATCCCAGAGGGGGGACTGTAAACAGAAGGATCTAGGAAAGGAGTAAGAAGAAACAAGAGTCTAAGGAAACAAGAACCAGCAGAATGACTCCAAGGACAAATACAGACTATTGCTTGTGAGGGAGAAAAAGCAGACACATGACCCTCACTTAGGGCTCATGCAGACTTCCACTTCTCCCACCACTTTTCCCCAGGGAAAGCTGAACTTTACCACTGAATCGGAACAAACGGCAGTCAGGTTTTCCAGGGATTGATGTTCCAGGGATTGAACAGTAAAGGGTGGGTTTTCCCAGGGAAAGTGGCAGGACAAACAGAAAACCGCTTGGACCCATGCTTTCTTGGCACAGGACAAGTGGAAGTCTGGACAAGTCGTTTTCCAAATGGGCCAGTCCAGAGCTGGCACCAATGGAAGGTTGTGTGTGTGCAAATATTGAGAAATTACCTGTAGCACAGATACAACTGCTAATAGAGAATTTGCTAGAAGAAGAAGAAGAGGAGGAGGAGTTTGGATTTGATACCCCGCTTTATCACTACCCTAAGGAGTCTCAAAGGGGCTCACAATCTCCTTTCCCTTCCTCCCCCACAACAAACACTCTGTGAGGAGAGTGAGGCTGACAGACTTCAGAGAAGTGTGACAGGCCCAAGTTCATCCAGCACTGCATGTGGAGTCCTCCGCTCTCAACCACTACACACACCGGCTCCCTATTAGCTGCTTTTAGCTGCTTAAAGTTTTGAGTTGCCTTTCACTCTCTCCCCCTCCTTCCCACTTCGTTCCTTCAGTGAAACAGCAGTTCAAAACTGGATTCCTTCCTCATGAGTCCCAAAACTGGACTGCTCCTTCCCCTCTGCTCTACGCACCTTGCTCTCTTGGTGAAAATAGCTGAGTTCAGGGGGATCTTTGCGTCGGGGGGGAACATAGCTGAAGGCTGACTGTGCTGAGAGTGGCAGCTGGTGTTTCCTTATTAGTTGTTCATTGATGCCTCCCAGTTCCTCCAACTCTTCCTCTTCTGTTCCCAGTTCTTCCCCATTTTGGGCTACTTGCATTCCCTACTGAAGCCTAAAAGCTTTGCTGGGAGGCAGGCTGGCTGCCTTCAGGGCTCCAGTGGCCGCTTTTTCTCCAGCCAGCGCCCCCCCCCCCCCGGTCTGCTGAGTTCTTTGGTTACTAAGAGACGGTCTGTGTTAACTGTGATGTCAGACAACATATAAAGGAGACTGGAAGGCTGAGAAAAGCTGCTTCTGCGTGAACAAAGGAGCTTAAAACCAATTTGTCTAGAGGAGATTGCAGCAAAAGGCCACAAGTATTCCTGGATCTGACAAGGATTACTAAAGCTGGGCTTAAGAATGAATTCACTGGACAGGGTCTTCCGTATGATGTTGTATAGCTTCCGAAATGTGAGACACCCACATCAATGATGGATAGGCCGGCCAGGCTCCAGGAGGTGGAGATGCATCCATCTGGAAGAGGGGCCAAAGGTCATAAGCAATGGGGAAGGCATTAAAGATTGAATAAGCGGAGAAACTGGACATTATTGATTTGTGCTTACAAAGAGGCTGCTGGGAGGCTCAGATGTTCCTCAGCAGCAGCAGCTGCTATTGAAGAGCACCCGGAACCATAGAGCATTACAGCAGTTCCATGTGCAGTCTCTCTGCCCCAGATGGTGACACTGTGCCAAGATGGAGTTTAGCTTGCAGCACACATGTCCTTCTAGCCTTTTGGGCTGCCTTGTTTTCTCTTATTTCTTTGCATTGCTCATTTAAGAAGGCCCTCTTGTCTCTCCTTGCTACTTTTTGGAAATCTGCATTCAATTTCCTGTATCTTTCACTATCTCCCTCGCATTTTGCTTGCCTTCTCTCCCCCGCTATTTGTAAGGCCTCGTTGGACAGCCACTTTGCTTTCTTGCATTTCCTTTTCATTGGGATGGTTTTCATTGCTGCCTCCTGTATAATGTTACGAGCCTCCATCCATAGTTCTTCAGGCACTCTGTCCACCAAATCTAAATCCTTAAACCTGTTCCTCACTTCCACTGTGTATTCATACGGGATTTGATTTAGATTGTATCTTACCGGCCCAGTGGTTTTTCCTACTTTCTTCAGTTTAAGCTTGAATTTTGCTATAAGAAGCTGATGATCTGAGCCACAGTCAGCTCCAGGTCTTGTTTTTGCTGACTGTATAGAACTTCTCCATCTTTGGCTGCAGAGAATATAATCAATCTGATTTCGATGCTGCCCATCTGGTGATGTTCATGTGTAGCGTCGTCTCTTGTGTTGTTGGAAAAGCGTGTTTGTGATGACCAGCTCTACCAGCCTTTGCCCTGCTTCGTTTTGAACTCCAAGGCCAAACTTGCCAGTTCCTGTTATCTCTTGACTCCTACTTTAGCATTTCAATCTCCTATAATGAGAAGAACATCCTTCTTTGGTGTCATTTCTGGAAGGTGTTGTAAGTCTTCATAGAACTGGTCAATTTCAGTTTCTTCAGCACCAGTAGTTGGTGCATAAACTTTACAGTGATGTTAAAAGGTCTGCCTTGGATTTATATCAAGATCATTCTGTCATTTTTGAGATTACATCCCAGTACAGCTTTCACCACTCTTTTGTTGACTATGAGGGCCACTCCATTTCTTTTACAGGATTCTTGCCCACAGTAGTAGATATGATGGTCATCCAAACTATATTCGCCCATTCCTGTCCATTTTAGTTCACTGATGCCCAGGATGTCAATATTTATTCTTGCCATCTCATTTTTGACCACATCCAGCTTACCAAGGTCCATGGTTCTTACATTCCAGGTTCCATCTTAAAAAGCAGAGACATCACCTTGCCGACAAAGGTCCGTATAGTTAAAGCTATGGTTTTCCCAGTAGTGATGTATGGAAGTGAGAGCTGGACCATAAAGAAGGCTGATCGCTGAAGAATTTATGCTTTTGAATTATGGTGCTGGAGGAGACTCTTGAGAGTCCCATGGACTGCAAGAAGATCAAACCTATCCATTCTTAAGGAAATCAGCCCTGAGTGCTCACTGGAAGGGCGGATCCTGAAGCTGAGGCTCCAATACTTTGGCCACCTCATGAGAAGAGAAGACTCCCTGGAAAAGACACTGATACTGGGAAAGATGCTAGGAGGGCACAAGGAGAAGGGGATGACAGAGGACGAGATGGTTTGACAATGTTCTTGAAGCTACCAGCATGAGTTTGACCAAACTGCGGGAAGCAGTGGAAGACACTGCCTGGTGTGCGCTGGTCCATGGGGTCACGAAGAGTCGGACACAACTAACGACTAAATAACAACAAACAACAAATAAGTTGCATAACATACAACTCAGCTCTCACACCCGGTATTTTCCTGGAGCAGAATTTGCAAGCGTGGATGCTGGCACATAATATCAGCAACTTTGTTACAGAGAGTCAAACCGCAGTTGCTTCCATATTGTTCCTCTCCATGCCCTAGAATTAACACCCTGTATCCACTCCTGTTTTACAGAGTCATTATCAAACTCCTTCAGTCCACAGTTTTCTGTGAGAGCTGATTTATAGTGATTTATAACAACAGGTTTGTAATTAAATTCAGCTGCAGCACCAGCCTGTCTAGGTATAAAGTACTACAGTGGTCCCTTGGTTCTCAAACTTAATCCGTTCCGGAAGTCTGTTCCAAAGCCAAAGCGTTCCAAAACCAAGGCACACTTTCCCATAGAAAGTAATGCAAAACGGATTAATCCGTTCCAGACTTTTAAAAACAACCCTTAAAACAGCAATTTAACGTGAACATTTAAGGAGACCATTGATCCATAAAATGAAAGCAAAAAACAATGCACTATACTATAAAATAAAACAGTATTGCAGATGATAAAATTTTAAAAAAATTCTTACTTGCACTGATGATAATCATTGTTTGGATGGGGGGCTTTTATTCATTTCTGGAGTCACAATCAATCGGTAGCTGAACTGGGTTCCACATAGTCACAAAAACAAATTAACCGAAAAAGCCTCAAAAACAAAAAATGCAAAATAAATAGCAAAAACAAAGGCACCAAAATATAAGCTCCAAATACCACCTCAGAACACTGCAATCGGAAATGGAAGCCTTGAATTACAATGGGGGGATGGAAATTAGCAGTACAACAGGAAACACAGAAACAGAAGGCTTGAATTACAATAGGGGACGCAAATTAGTAGCGCAACAGTAAAAACAGAAGCTTAGGACTCAAAACGGAGCATGTTCGGCTTCCGAAAAAAAGTTCAAAAACCAGAACACATACTTCCAGTTTTGTAGCGTTCAGGTTCAAGTTGTTCGTGAACTAAGCTGTTCGAAAACCAAGGTACCACTGTACTTAAAAGCTTTTCAGGGTTCTTGTACCTTTGAAATTAAACACTTATTTTTCGCAGGTCATCTGTTGTTACTGCTTCCTGTTGAACCCAACTGGGAGATTAGTGAGGAGGAGAGGAACACTGTTAGTTGCTACTTGAAACAAAAAAAAAAAAATTCCCTTCCAGTAGCACCTTAAAGACCAACTAAGTTAGTTCTTGGTATGAGCTTTCGTGTGCATGCACACTTCTTCAGATACTTCTTCAGATGCTACTTGAATTGCTTCCCCGATTTGCTTGATTCTGTTCCCAGTGTGGAGGAGATTTTAAGTACTGATTTCCTTTCATTACTATTTTTTAAAGAGTGAACTGGTTCTCTAGGGAGGCTATAGGGTGAAAGTAACCCATATGAAATAAGTGAAGTTGGTATCCATAAGAGAGGTAAAGTATAAATTGCTGCATGGCCTCACATCCATCCTGGCTTGCCTGCCCCGTCTCTCCCCTGCCTCCTCTCCCTTCCTGTCAGAAGTAAATTGTGAACTTATTGGGTCTGCCTTTTTTTAGGCTGTAAAACATCACATACTTTGATGGTGCTGTATGTATTCATGCAAGAGTCGCAATAACCTCACATTGCAAGACAAAAGTACATATAAAGTTTTAATGAGTTAAACTTACAAAAGACAATGGCATCAAAACATTTGACACATTTTGTACAAAACTGGTCCTGCTCATCTATAGTTCTTTTGAGAAGGTGGTTAGTCAGGGGCTCCGTTTCCTGTCCCTGGCATCTAGTGAACACACCTTAGTTGTAGTAGATGAAGGGACAGAATTAGAGGTTACAAATTCAGGACTAGAAGGTAATATTGGGGAGCTACCATACTTCCCACAACTTTCCATGCAGCTCCAGTTTTATTGCCATAAGATTTTTTTTGTATTTTTCTTTCTTAAAACCGTCTTCCCCAAGGTCTCAGACCTTTAATATCTCCAACTCCTGTCGAAAGTTTCTCTTTTCCACTGAAGAGTTGACAGTGCAAGCTCAGTCTTCCCAGCCCAGAGCATACCTTGTTTCGGCCATCCTGGAACATTAAGACTATTAAGGTCTCTGGATACAGAATGGTGGGAGGAGACCGTAAATATGACTACAGCAACATTTCTATGTACCAGAAAATTACACACATGTTCATGGTATGGGCTGAAAGAGACTTAAGAGAAAATGGGCAATGCTTCTTTTAAAATGCGGCACTGCCTGCAGCCGAGAGCCTGTTTCAGGACACCACGTTCCCTTGTGAGAGGGATTTTGTCATTTCTGTATGTACAAAATAGGTCTGCAACTCCCCTTTTCCTTTGACGTTAATTATGCCTCGGCAGGTGCAAATGTAGCCCAATGTTTGTAAAATGTTACTGGTCTCTTCTGTGACCTGCAATGCAAGAGACAGACAAGCACACCATACTTTAAGAAAAGGAAATCTCAAAGCCTGCCTCCCTCCCTCCCCCTCTTTGCCCTAAGTGACATAGCAGTGAGGAAAACCCTTCATTGGACTGTTTTACTTCACACAGGGCCTCGTTTTTGCTAATCTTAATGGACAGGTGAGTGAATACAATCACAAGATCCACCACAAATAATTTACACAACAGGATAAAAACAGCACCTTGAACTGAACAGATTCTAAAAAACTTTGAAATATATAAATAAAAATGTAACCCACCCCCAAGCATATCTACAACTTCTATCTATTCACAGGAAAAAACAGCAGCAGCAGCAACAACAACAGACAATGCTGTCATCTCTTGGAATCAGTTCCTCCATCACCACCCTGCAGCCGCCACCACCATCACAGCCCCAAAATTTGCTCCAGAGAATTATGGGCCCCTCAAAAGAAGAGATGGCGAGTGGATGGAGTTGGAATTACTGAAAATTGCTTTCCTCCCCATTCTGCCGATGGTAGATTCCTTGTCAGCTGAGCAACCCTGTTGGATACCCACCTAATAAAAAATGTTGAAGTATGATTTTGGATCAGATTTTAACCAATGAACCTTCAACTAACCTACAAGTCCCCCCCCCCAGCTGTGCTGCTGCTGTCTTCACTTGATGAGCTTCCCCCATGTGTGTCACAGCCTGTATCTTTGCCTGCGAGGGACTTTAGTGGGGAGATTCCCCTGCTGTGCAGGGGCACTTGAGTAAAAACACAAATAGAAGCCAAACCTGAATTTTATCCAAGACACCGGTGCTATCCATTCTGCTGGCCACATTTACAGTGTTGCCCCAGATATCGTACTGTGGCTTCTGTGCTCCAATGACACCCGCAATTACAGGTCCATGGTTAATTCCTGTAAAGAAGATGGCAAATTAAGGGTGGTCCCCCTCACCAAATATATATTTTTAAATGCTACAAATTGCAGAGCTCCCTGGAGGAAACATAAATGTTTTGAAACACATATGCACATCTGGTGGCTTTGCTGTCAAATTTGGGGTCTGGAGTTATGCAGAATTTATTCCTATGGCTGGGATTCAGATCAAATTAATATTTAATTTATTAATAATAGTATTGTTCATTTAAGAAGTGCAAAATTCCATCAAATAAGCATTGAACAATTATAATGGGAAAATTGAGAAGTATTAATGCATTGACGGAACAACATAGGCAATACTAGGGAATGTGTTAAGATGCCAGCACAGATTTGTATGAGGCTGATGGTTATCTTTCTATGGCAGAGTTGTAAAGCATTTGCTGTGGAAATGAGTATCGCTTTGTTATTGATTTGTATTACCTACTTTTTGTTTCCTAGGAATAGGTCATATAATTGGAACACACTGAACACTGCTCTGCTAATGAATGACTAGGAAGCGCTATATATAAAATCAAAATATTTGTTAGAAGTGTAACAGCTTTCTTTTTACAAGTTGCCCCATCTTTTTTCTGAGGGAAAGTATCCTTTGTGCCTTAAAAAAAGGTTTTCCTTGATTTTATTTAGAAGCTCTACATTACAGGTTTCTGAAGGAAAGTGTTCGCAAGTGTACTCCAAAAGTAGTGGGTGGCCGAGGGCAACTTGGGGCTCATCCACACTAGAAAGGCTGGGTCCAAGCAGTTTTCCATTTGTCTCCTGCTTTCTATGCATGGCTCATAGTAGTTCTGCCTTTGGCCTGCCACTTCCCCCAGAAAATCCGCTCTTTAGCATTAAATTGGAACAAAAGGCAATCTACAGGAAAGCCAACTGCTTTTTGTTTCGATTCAGTGCTGTGTCTCTTAGTTTCAAAGCATTCTTCCACAACCTGCTTCTGCCACTAGGTGACACTATAAGCTAAAATGAACAGAATCAGCCAGTGAGCAAAACTAGAATTATACAAACTGGGGTGGGGGTGGGCGGCGAGAACCCCAGAAAGAAAAATACTGTTACATTAAACATGAAATATTTCATATTTATTTATAGGTTGGTTCCATTTTCTTGCATACATTTAAAACTTCTGAAGCCTGCAAAAATAAATGGCATTACTAAAAGGATATTAAAATCCTGGAATGACCCCTCTGTCAGTCAGTCAGTCAGTCAGTCAGGAATTTAATTTTCTGCTGTTGCATTCTACAAACCCTGGATATTTTGGGAAGACGGCAGTATTTGAATTTATGTGAATTTGCTGCATAAGTATTTAAATGAAAATAAGAGAATGAAAAAATGCAGTTAAGTAGAACAGACAATTGTGTGGTTTGTTGTTTTTTTTTTTAAAAAAAAGGTTTAAGACTTCTGAGTGAAAGCAAGCAAGCAGGAGAGAAGAGCTCGAACCTCCATTAGATGGGATTCTGCCCACACCTCTAAGGTGATATGACACCCTCTTGCTTGGAAATGGATTTATTATCTCGTTTTTATGTTCCTTTTAAAAAGGAATTACCAAGGTAGGAAAAGAGGTAGTAAGGGAACACCAGGCTACTTTAAATGAATTCAAATCTCCAGGGTCTGATGAGCTGCATCCAAGGGAACTAAAGGGAGCTTACGGATGTAATTTCAGAGCCTTTGTCTATTATCTTTGAGAATTCTTGGAGAACAGGTGAGGTCCCTACAGACTGGAGGCAGGTGTCAGGGGCTGGACTGAGGAGGAATGGTGGGAGACCCCACTCCTTCTCCTGAACCTTCCCAAGGGCAGGAGGACACTATTGATTTCGAACAGTGGTTTGCAGAAGAGCACAGTCCAGAGGGGAAAAGCTGGGAAATACTGGATGAGGAACAGCTAGAAGAGGAAACGCCAGGAGAGAGCTGGCAGATTCATTGTCCTTGGACAGCATTCCTGACTCCCCCTTCGCCTAAGACTAGACGGGCTTTGAGAGTGATAGAACAGAAAGCACAATGGCAACAAGCTCAGATTAACTGACGTAGGAGTGACGTAGATTAAGGGGGACGGAGGGGGTGAACCTTAACTGGGAGCAACACCATTCCTAGAGAGAAATGCATTCCTTTGTCTCTCACTGTGATTATTAAAGAAACTAACTGATAAGAACGCTACTTTTGTTTGATCTGCTTATTTACTGCCACTGGAGAAGGGATCTGATTCCCCAAAGCCTGACAGTGGGCAAATGTTGTCCCCATCTTCAAAAAGGGAGGAAAGGAAGACCCAGGTAACTACCAACTGTTGAGCTTGACATCAATACCAGGAAAGGTCCTAGAACAGATAATTCAACAGTCGGTCTGTGAGCATTTAGAAGAGGATGCTGTGATTAATAAGACCCAGCATGGTTTTCTCAAAAATAAGTCATACCAGACCAATCTGATTTCTTTTTTTGATGGAATTACAAACTTGGTGGATCAAGGAAATGCTGTGGACATAGTATATCTTGATTTCAGTAAGGCTTTCTTGTGGAGATGAGGTAACTGCGAGATGGATTTGTAGCTGGTTGACTGACCGAACTCAAAGAGTAATCATTAATGGTTCCTTGTCATCTTGGAAAAAAGTGACAAGTGGGGTGCCGCAGGGTTCTGTCCTAGGCCCATTGTTTGTCAATGTCTTTATAAATGACTTGGATGAAGGAATTGAGGGGATGCTCATCAAATTTGCAGATGACACCAATTTGGGAGGGGTAGCTAATGCCTCAGAAGAAAGAATCAGAATTCAAAATGGCTGGAGAACTGGGCGCAAGCTACCGTATTTTTCGCTCTATAACACAGGAGATATGATAGCCATCTTCAAATATCTCAAAGGCCGTCACGTGGAGGGTGGAACAAACTTGTTTTCTCCTGCTCTGGAGGGTAGGACTCGAACCAATGGCTTCAAGTTGCAAGAAAGGAGATTCCAACTAAACATTCGAAAAAACTTTCTGACAGTAAGAGCTGTTCAGCAGTGGAACAGACTCCCACGAGAGGTGATGGATTCTCCTTCCTTGGAGGTTTTTAAGCAGAGTGGCCATCTCTCATGGATGCTTTAGCTGAAATTCCTGCATTGCAGGGGGTGGGACTAAGATTCTATGATTCTAACTTTCAAGAAAAAGTACAATATATTAAAGAGTGTATTACATAGCATGATTCTACATGCTCAAACTTTTAGAGTGTGTCCAAAAAAGAAAAAAATCTCGCAATATGTATTGAATTCCTCTTATTTATAACAATATTTATGCTGTCAAAGCAGTCTGGTTAATTTCACACACACAAAAAGAAGCAACTCAAATCAGTGTTTCCCTTGGATGTTACAATATAGGAACTTGCAGAGCTCTGCTGGATCCCCCCATCTAGTTCCAGAGTTGTTTCCACAATTTCCACCAAGATGCCTATGAGCAGCACATGAGCACAGCAGAACTCTCCCAGTCACATTTCCCAGATATCAGCATTCAGAGGCATATTCTCTCTGATGCTAAGGCGTTCATCTAACCATCAGGAATACCAGCCATTGCTTTAGCCTTATCCTCCAAGAATCTAACCATCTTTTTAAAAATTGTGTCAAGTTGGCACCTATCTCTATGTCTTGAGGTAGGAAATCTCATCATTTTAACTATGCACTGTGTGAAGAACTGCCTCCTATGGTCTGTCCTGAATCATCTGCCTTTCAGCTTCATTGGAAGACCCTGGGTCCGAGTATAAGAGAGTGAGAGAAACTGTACAAGCAGGTCTTTTAAAAAAAATTTCTTCCAGGCAACTTCCCAAAGAAAATAAAACTGACAAGCTGTTTTTGCCTTTCCCTGCCTGCCTTAATTTTCCAGTTTAGGAACTTGAGAACAGTGATAACAGCAGCTTTCTCTATTAATATAATTTTATTTACTTTTAATATTTTTGCACTGCCTTTTTGAAAGCCACGAAGATGGTGTTCAACAGATCAAGTATGAAAGCAACGTCATGAAACATTAAAAAAAGGGTAAAGGTAAAGGACCCCTGACAGTTAAGTCCAGTCGCAAACACTCTGGGGTTGCGGTGCTCATCTCGCTTTACAGGCCGAAGAAGCCAGCGTTTGTCCGCAAACAGTTTTTCTGGGTCATGTGGCCAGCATGACTAAACCGCTTCTGGTGAACCAGAGCAGCACACAGAAATGCCGTTTACCTTCCCAGCAGAGTGGTACCTATTTATCTACTTGCACTTTGATGTGCTTTCGAACAGCTAGGTTGGCAGGAGCTGGGACTGAACAACAGGAGCTCACCCCGTCGCGGGGATTTGAACCGCCGACCTTCTGATCGGCAAGCCATAAAAAGGAACACTGATGAAAAATATATAAAAGGCCAAATTACAATCATATTTGCTTTCTAGAATCTCTGTTTATAATGTTTAATTGTTCTTTAACAATGTTTAACTTTTTTAGTGACATCCTTCACCCTGTTTTTAGCTGTTTTTATTTTATCTGTAAGCCACTTTGAGTCCCTATCAGGGAAACCGGCAGATATAGATACAGTGGTACCTCAGTTTACTAACTTAATCCATTCTGGAGGTCCATTCTTAAACCAAAGCGTTCTTAAACCAAGGCACCCTTTCCCTAATGAGGCCTCCCGCCACTGGTGTTCAGCTTCCGTTCTTCCGGGGCAAAGTTCGCTAACCGGAACACCTACTTCCAGTTTTGCGGAGTTCGTTGTCCGAAGTTTTCGTTAACAGGGCTGTTCGTAGACCGAGGTACCACTGTATATCCTTGATTTAACTCATTATGAGCCATTGTTCTTCAGAGACTGGCTGCCGTCACACGTTTTGGTAAGCCATAATGTACAGAAGTGAGTTATTTGTTTGTTCTGTGAGGAAACAAGCCATGACCCCCAACTTGTGTTAAATTTGAAGCAGCAATCGTGGACTGCTTTGCTCCCCAAAAGCACAAGATGTGCTCTTGACCTATTGACCATGGTTTGTTGGAGTACAACAGGCTAAGCTAGGAACCATTGTTTGTTCCCTCCCAGAGCAAAGAAAGCATGATTTGCTTGTACACAGTAAACAATTGTTTATGGCTTATTTTGATGTGTGATTAGTAGGGTTATAACTTTTTTACAACCTCATGTGCTGTAGCTTAGTTAGATTAACTTTTGCCTAAAAACAAAGCAATGAACTGTCATTTGAAAAAAGCTTACCCCAAAATCAATAAATCGATTTTAGTATATGTAACTGTCTAATGTATTGTGTCATTATTGTGCCATTATACATAATAATTATGCATTATAATACAGGAAAATAGCTTGCAAATTTTCTAATACTTGTACAATGTTCTGTACATTGTATATCAATTCTTATTGCTTAGAATCATCATCATCATCATTTATACCCCGCCACTCGGGCTGGGTTTCCCCAGCCACTCTGGGCAGCTCCCAACAAAATATTAAAAATAGAATCAAACATTAAAAACTTCCCTAAACAGGGCTGCCTTCAAATGTCTTCTAAAAGTCAGATAGTTGTTTCTTTCCTTGACATCTGATGGGAGGGTGTTCCACTGAGAAGGCCCTCTGCCTGGTTGCAATTCTTCTTTGTTTCTGCTGCAAGCGCCATAAAGTTCCCACATCACTTTGATTGCGCCTTCTGCACACTGCTTTCTTCTTGGTATCTGGAGGATGGGTGGCCCCTGCTTCCAGTCAGTCTCCAATACCCACAATGCTTTTTTTCAAAAAAAGGTTTCAATATTTCTGACAAGTTCTTGAAGTCGTTTTCAATGAGTGGTGATGTTGCATATATGGTGATTCCCACTTTTCATTTTGGGGTGACCTTTTTTCACAGCTCAGAAGAAATAGTCCCTTTTCAGTGTTTCTAAGCAAATACTGAAAAGGGACTAATTTTTTTTGAAATAAAGTCCATTTTTAAAAACGGGGATGTCAGCGCTGCCCAAGGTCCCAGCTCACACAAGACCAACGCTGCTTCTTGCTCAAGTTTAAAAGTCTTTATTGAAGTTCAGTCAGATTTCCAGACGCGCAGCGCGCAACGCTACATCTATCCATCAGACCGTAGAAGTCCCATCTGAATCTCCTCCCCCCTGACACCAGCTTAAGATTCTAGCCTTACTCCACCTCTTCCTCTGTTCCTTCTTTCTCTGGGTCCTTCTGCTAGTCGGAGTCTCAGCCCTCCGAGATTCTTCTGACGCTGATTCTCCCGACTCCTCCCCCCCCCTCTTTCGGGCTTTAGGACCTGGCTCCCAATCCGGGTTTTCTGCTGTCCCGCGCTCCTCCACATTTGAACTTGGCGCGCGCGCGCAGCCTCCCACTTTCCTTCTGACCGTTACACTTGTGTCACTGCTCCCCCTTTCGGGGAGGCTAGCTGGACCTGGCCTTCCCTCCGTCTCCCCACTCCCCGATGGAGGAGGAGCTGGTCCTGACTCACGTGACTCTTCCCCCCCACTGTGCTCTGGTGGGGGAACTGGCCCTACTCCTCCGCTACTCCTTTGGGACTCCCCTCTGGTTCCTTGTTTATGGATCGTCCCCTCTGGGATTCGCCTCGCCCTTACCATGGGCGCCCCCTCCTGGGAATCTTCTGATTCGCTGGAGAAGCTCATGGAATCTCTCGGTCCACTGTCATATTCCCCTACGCTCCCCTCTGATTCCTCTCCTCCGCTCTCTATCTGCTCTCTCCCCTGCTCTTCTGCTCCTGAGCCTCTGACAGGGGAAAAATCCATTTTTTTGAAAATCAAAAAGTTATAACCCTAGTGATCACGGCCACAGCCTCACAATATTCAATGCAGTGATGTGCTGAAATTAGCAATGAGGGGGGAAGTTCTGCAAACACAATGCTGGAATAACAAAGTGGAGGAACTTGAACTGTTAGCACTGTATTAAAAAAGGATATTATTGCTGTACTTGGAGACGAGACAAAATATTTATGCTGCTTACCTACGCGTAGCTTGAAGTCATTGAAGGAATGCTTGTTTATGACATCCAGTTTTGCTCCCAGGGCAAATGCAAACTCCACCATAGTCCCAATATGCATGTATTGTCTGTCAGGCTCCTGAATGTAAACACATAGACATATCCTGTAATGCCACTGCAATTATCAAAGAATCCTCAATAGAGATTTGCTCTCTGTAAATGTTGCAATTTACTGAAAACTTACAAGAAGTCAGTGTTTTAATTCTAGAGTTACAACCCTATATACTTTTACTTGTTCCAACAGAATCACAGTACTTTGGATTTATTCCTGATCAAAGTGGGATATAAACTAACAAATATAAAAATTTAATTAATTAAATTGAGCTCATTGTGATTTGTTTCTGAGTAAACATGCATAGGATTGGGCTGTATGCTATTTACGCCTGCGCACAGCTCAGTTTTGTATCAGCTATGTTCTTGTGGAAAATCAATGTGCCTGGTCACAATGGGTCCTGGAATAGCTCCGAGTGCTTGTTGGCCCCTGGGTAAGAGATCTGCTTTTGGTTCCCAGTAAGTAACAGACTCACAGCTCCCCTTGCAAGAACAGGTCACTCCCTCCCTTCTATGATCCTTTCCCTCTTTGCTCCCCTGAATGATGCAGGAAAGAGGATAAGGAATTGTGCTGGGTCTAAAGCTGGACGCCATGTTGGCCCTAGACATTTTGGCACCTGAGGCGAACCACAAAATGGTGCATCCTCCTGTGAGGGAAGAAGGGGTGAGTGAACATCTACACTGGGAACAAGCGGGTGGGAAGGGGAGAGGATAAAGAGCTTCATTGGGAACTAGGGTGGGAGGGCCCAGCAGTGCCTCCTATTTGCTTAGAGGCTGCTGTACAAGTGGCAGGGGGGAGGCTGCCAGGGAGGTGGCAGAGCTGCTGCCATCACCATGGGCAACACATTCCTTGGAGACTGGATTTCCTGTCTCTCTGGGTCAGGCCACCCAAGGCGGTGGCCTCGCTTTGCCTCCTGGGTGGGCCAGCCCTAGCTTGATGCAACAGGCCCTTCAAGTCTCGGGCCTTAAGACAACGGCCAAATGGGTCACCTGTGCACGCTCTCAGTTCCAGGTGGCACTGCCCATTTCATACCGTACAGATAGAGGGAGCCATCCCACCTGAGAGGCTCATATCTGTTCATTTGTGAGAGGGGAGGGCCCAGCTGTTTTTTGTGTGCCAGGTCTTCACACATACTTAATGTACACCAGTGCACAGGACCCTCTGAGCTGCAACCATGGACTGTAGGAGAATAGGACTGAGCTGTTTTAATGTTCTGTGAATATGAAGCATGATTCTTCAAAAATATCCTACTTTCTCTATAGGCATAAATTCTCACTCAGGAGCTGAGTGGGAAGCGAAGGAGAAAGAAATAAAGGGTGGGGTTGAAGTGTGGATGGGTTTTTTTTGGGGGGGGGGGTAAAGTTTAGCACCACTTCACAAAATGTAGATGAGATTCTTCAAATATTGGAACACCAGGGAAATTATGCAGGAATATCATTTTGCCTACCCACCCACCCATTGCTATATAATGCTGTAACAGCAATAAAGAAATAAAACACTGTCCTGTAATAGCAGGGTGTTTATGCAGGGAATGAAAAGCATATTCAGAGTTAGAAAATCCAAGTGCTTGAGTGTTGTGTTTCATTGGAGGGGAACTGTCTTAACTGTATTTCCTGAGATCAGGAGCCAAAAGTTGCACAGGTGCATGCAAATGCTTCTGGGAACACTGGCATAGCTGAAGTTGGCAAGCCTCATTTGGGATGCTCCTAATATTCCTCCCAAGTTTTGGGAGCAGCTTTTCAGAGCCTTTGAACTGGCTTGGTGGGGAGATGACTTAGAAGCTTCACTGCATTCCCAGATGTGGCCTTTTGCACCCCAGACAAAATATGGTCCCTACAAAGTGGACACAGTAACTTTGACGTACCTGACTATGTTCCTGGCTGGGCATTGCACTTAGCCCTGTGGCTGCCATGTAAGTGCTCCCAATGGTCTTGATCTTTTCAACGCCGCTAAATTTGGGTTTTGACAATAGCTGTGAAGAAATAAGGCACTCAGGTGTCTGATAGCCAAATAATGCATCAGCATTGTTAATACACACGCTTCCCAGGGCTGCCTCCGGGCTGCACTTGTTAGGAGCATCTTTCAAGCCCATTTAGCAGATCCAGAAGCAGCCAAACTAGTTGAGACAGTAGTAAAGCCTTTTATTTAAGTTTGGCCCAATCTCACATAGGACACGGGTAGGGGATCATATTTTACAGCAAAAGGTGCCTGCAGGTGAGAATAGCTCCCTGAAACCCAACACATTCTGAGCCTTAATGCAACTCTTGGTTTCACTGAGAAACTATTTTAACATTTTGCAAAAGGAGCTCTGGCAATTCATTTTCTGCAGTCAGCGTTACTGCGACATCTGGATTTGCGGTGCTGTTCTCTTCAGTGGTGGCTTATATAAACTGCCTTAGGCATTTTGATAAGGTAGAGTGCTGCTTTTGTGGTGGGGGAGGGGAATCAACTGCACTTCTGAGCAGCAGAAGCAAGAAGGCAATGACTTCTCATCTGACCTGCCTTTGTCACAACCTCTGCTGTTTCCCCTCTGCTGCAGTTTGGCCTCCACCAAATTCATCTCCCTGTCCACTAGTCAATGTGATTTACATAGTTATTCATGTAAATTAAGAACTTAAATGTAATTAATGATGCAATTATTTCCACACCATTCATTTCAATAATGCCAAGGACATTCATCTCAATGCAAAGGAATCTAGAATGAATGATAACCTAGAATTCTGGTAAACATAAAAAACCACTACTGGCCATTTAGGAACACAAAAGTCATCCATGTGCCCCTTAAATGCTGCATGGAAAATTATGCCATTTTATGCAGAAGTGCCTATAAAGACTGCATTGGTGTGTAACTCTACATTTCTACAGCAGCTGGTGCCTCTCAAATTCAAAGTGCAGCTTCTGCCAGTACAAGCCTCTGCCAGTATTGGCTGTGCTGGCTAGGAATTATTATTATTATTATTATTATTATTATTATTATTATTATTATTTCTTTCCTTTATGAATTGCTTCCCACAAAGCATCTCAAAGTGATAGTGATTTACAGTATAAGAAAAATATATTTATTCTATTGTATTTTATTATTTGATTATAGAAAAAACCCTCAAAGTGGTTTACAAAAGATAAAAAGTAAAATCAATGGAAGTTTACAACCCAAAGCTTAAAATATACAAAAGTTAAAATACTAAAACAGATTAAATCACATTTTTACATTCCTTTACCTGTCACAGAATTGCTCTACAAGTCACTATCCTGTGTGTCAAACCATAAACATTGCTGATTCTCGCTTGAGTCTTCCTAGGCACTGGTCAGATTTATAAGCCCTTCCTACATAATCTTACGAGACACCGGAGGGTCTTGTATGGGCTATACTTATAAGAGATGACTCAAAGGTTGGTGTAAAAATATCTATCACACAATTCCAAGAGACATGGAGGCAACAGCTTCTTCTGCCTTAGAAGGATAAGCAAGTTTTAGGTTAACAAACAAAACATGGAGGCCATAGTCCAGCGTAGAGTTAAATGTGTTTAAGTTAACTGATTTAAATGGAATAAAATGCACTTAAATCTGTTTTGAATTGGGGCCACAATGTGGGAAACTCTTCTGTAACGAAATAATTTCTTGCTTGTCCTTTAGCCAAACACAGACATGATGTACTTACATCATCAAAGTCAGCAATGATCTCATTTAGAAGCCGGAGGCATTCTAAGCCCTCTTTGTTGACATCAGATTCTGTATAAAATTCTTTGAAATCTGGAATGGAGGCAAACATGACGCAAACACAGTCATATGATTGATGGTATAAATCCTGTTCAAGAGAGAAGAATGAGAAACCAGTCACAAAATGTTCTCAGTAGAAGGCGTTCATAAAATGAAGTACAGATTGGAAAGAAAAAGGATGGATGAAAAGTTTGTGTAAGGTGTGCTTGCACCTATTTAGTACAAAGATAATTTGCTGATGTTTTACTACTTTTTGCTTTATAATAAGCCATGCCCATCCATGAATAATTTCATCAAGTTACACTACCTAATTAACCTGTTTTATTCAGTTAAAGTACCTCTCTATATAACTGGCTACACATTTTACACCAGTGGATATATTGGAAACAGCTCAGTGACATTCAAGGAACAGGTTTACCAAGCAGGTGACAAAAGCCCTGAAGCCTTGCACCTGCCTTGATCCCATTTCTAGCGCAGTGCAAAAGGACCAGAACATTGTTCTAGTGAAACTGAGAGATTTCTGTCATTTGGAAGCCTGGCAACTATGACACTGTTTTCTCAATCTTTTTAATTAAGTTGGAAGTGCTTGAAAAATGCTACAGCAAAAGGAAGTCAAAGTTACTTATCATCATCATCAAAGTTCTTCATCACTTCTAGGCAAGAAAAATGGAAATGAATACTGTTCCAGAGGCCCATTTGCTCCAATGCACAAAAGAAGAGAGCTGCCAGATCAAGCCAAAGACCCTTCCAGCATCCTGTTTCCAAAAGTGCCAACCATATGCTGATGCCCACAAGCAGAACACAAATGCAAACTCTTCCATAGTTGTCCCCCAGCAACTGGCAACTCACAGATAAAAACTGCTTGTTCAGAGCAGACATAATGCAAGAAGGTATCATTGAGAAAGCAGTAATCTCCTAACATCGTTAAATATCAACAGACTCTAGAACACAAATAGTGCTTTTTGGACTGAGTATGTTTGGTCTCTTTACACAGTTTGTCACCAAAATCTTCACTGATGTTTCTCTCATATTGGTCATCACTGCAAAGGTCATCATTTGCTATCGCTCATGACATAATAGCTGGGGATGTTTTCTCAACAGGCTTTCTCCCCTCCCTTTTTTATCAAAGATTTTCTTGTTTTACAAAAGTGTTTGCAATGTCTGCTTTCTTAAGGGGCAACCTATGTCCAAGTGGGGCTAGGGAAGTGCCTTTCCAGTGTGTTTGAGGGACTAGAAAAAAATATTTGGAGTTGGTACATAGACCTCAGGAGAGGCAGAGGTCTGATTTTTGCAGTCGGCTTGCAAAAAGCAACCACAGAATTGGAGGACTCCAAAGACACATTGATCTCTTTGGAAAGGGTGGACCTGCGGCAGCTTCTCAAAGGCTTGCATTGCCTGCCTGTTTTCTCATGTTTTGAAGTTATTTGCAAGCAAACAGTTATTATAAAAGGCAAAGTAAGGCCTGTGTGATCCACTCTGCAAAAGAAAGCAAAGCCCAGTAGCCTTGCCCTTGAAATTATCACTGGGCAACTGGGGAGTGTGTAAAACCCACAGTGCACACCAGAAATAATCTGTCACAGTCTATCTCTCTCCTGTTTTATTCTTGGAAACAAACTAGAAATGGAGGCAAGCTGGTATGCCAATTCTCACTTTCAGTGAGGGGGCAGTCTATAGTATGCTGTGTGCACACTGGACCAGATTTGTTCCTGAAGGTGTGCAGGTGTTCTTGAAGGTTGTCAGTTTTATTTCAGAACAGCGAAGAAGACTAAAGGTGGTGAGGACTGACCTCATTCTTCAGGTTCCTTGCCAAGAAATGTTCGGCCACGTGAGCAGGCAGCACGTTCTCCAGCAGCAGCCGGTTCAAATTCTCCATGGTCTCAATCTCCTCACGCTCTTTTTTGAACTTGTTCTTCCACAGGAAATCTAACCTACAGTAATATTCATTCTGTTACAAAGAGGACACAGAAGTAAAGAAACAATAGGCATCTTGTCCTATCAGATGGTTTTAAGAGAGAGAGAAAAACACACCCCTCCCCCAAAACAATGAAGCAGTAGGTTAAGGTATTCATTCCACTCCAGCTGGGGCCCAAAGACAGAGGCGGTTTTAGGGCAGTGCAACCAAGGCAGCTGCAACAATCCTGTAGAACAGCACGAGAGAAGCAGGAGGGGATGCCAAACTTCAGCGTCACATAGGACGCTGCTGAAATCTGACAGCCCAAAATCTGCCAATGTTAAACAGGCAGATTCTGTGCATGCATATTATTACCCAGCTTGATCCAGCAAATATGACAGTGTGTGTGTTTGTGTGTGTGTGTGTGTGTGTGTGTGTGTGTGTGAGAGAGAGAGAGAGAGAGAGAGAAACCCTTCAGGTCAGCATCCTCATTATTATTTATTTAATTTATTTGTGAGTTGGATGGTGTCATGTAGCCAAGCTGGTGCCCAAACGTCTTGCTCTGCTTTCCTTTGGACCACATAAGCAAGGTCAAGAGGGGGGCGGGTCTTGTCACCTGGGCAGCCCAGGATCTCCCATACACACTACACAGCCTTGCACCCCAGGGAGATCACTTTGGTGCTCCTAATGCAGAAAACAACAACGCAGGAGGCAGCAGTTACAAGTTATCAGTCTAAGAAGTCACAGCAGGTTTGACTTCACCCCCGGAGGCACACTCCATCGTCTCCTGAGACAGATGGATGACAACAACTATTTGTCACTTTTCACAAACTTAACTAGTGATCATCTGATGGGGAGTGAGGATGGGCTGAGTTTATAGGGCCAGAGGGACGATGACAGATGGTCCACTGTGTGAACAGATAACAGCTGAACCATCAAGTGGTGCTACTCAGAGGAGGCCCCATAGCCGGCCCACACACCCACTTGTCCCTTGCCTAGAAAGCTGTCAGAGTGGTTATCCACTTGCCCCATACTTTCTAGATAATAATAATAATAATAATAATAATAATAATAATAATAATAATATATCACCTGTAGGTATCAGGGCACAGGATAAAATTACAATATAAAAACACAGAATACATAATCAAAATATAAACAGAAGCAGCGGAATAATACCCCCCCCAAAAAAAACCCCTCTAAAAAGTTAAAAACAATTAAAATATTTTTAAAAGACAGGACTTCCGGTTAGCGCCAGCGCTTAATGGCGGATTTCTCCCGGAGCTCCGGGAGAGATCTGCTTCGTAGGTTCGGGTCCCGTCAGCTACGGCGGAGCGGGGACCCCCAAAAATCACAGGCGCGTAGCCTGTGAACTGGAGACTCGGCGGGCACCTTTGCGCCCCCCCGACGCTGTGAAATAGCCTTTTTAAAGGCTGCGGATCAGCGGAGGGTGTGTGGAGCGGTGCTGAGAGTCGTCTTCACCCAGCCTGCGAAGCGAAGCCGCGTCGCCATTAGCGGAGAGCGCTGACTTCTTCCAGTGAATTTGGACTAAAAGGAACATCTATCCGTGAGTAGGATTGACTGCTAAGACCTAATTGGGCACTAAAATTAAAGAAATTGGATACCGAGACGGACAAGCACCAAAAAGGAAGTCTGCTTTCCGTTCTGTAGCAAGATCAAAGCGAAAGGCATTTCAGCTGTAACTGTCTGAAAGGAGAGTGGTGGGAACTAATAAATCCATCACCAAGTAAAGAACTCCCTCCCCGAAGGCAGGAGGGGGGGGGGAGAAGATTTTAAAGTGTTTCCCTGCCATTTTAAAAGAAATTGAGCTATTCATCGCTGCTCCTGTACCAGGGGATCGGACTGCCGGAGAAAAGGCACCGGTTAAGGATTGTTGATATAAGAAGGCAAAAAAGTATCTTTAACTGACTTTGGCTACTCTCAACCTGAAACATTTATTTTGTTGCACAGAAAAGCTACTTGCAGGACATTATTGACTTGGATTCTTTAGAAAGAGAAAGAACAATAGAAAAGAACTTGGTTTATTTTCTGGAGAGTGGGGGACTAATTTGAAAGTAAAGAACTGACTGTACGCCCTCTAGAGGACTTATACATTGTTTCAGCAACAAGTGGAATTTAAAATCTGAGAACTTTTGTCTGACAGCTCAAGAGTGTGGGAATGACCTTGAGTAAAAGACTTTGTTATGGCAGATGGTAAAGAGAAATCTCACAAGAAAGAGGATTTACAAGAAACAACCTTGAGATCTGGCAGACAATATAAAGTTGAATCTTTTATGCAAAGAAGGGCTTCTGTATCAGGAGCCCCTGGAACTACAGTTATTCCAAAGGCAAAAGCGAAAATAATGTCTTCAGAAGAATCCTTTGCTAAGGTATTGGAGAAGATAAATGACTCTTTAGAGGAATTAAAAAAGCAAGGAGCAGAAACCAAAGTACAAGTTGCTGAAACAAATAAGAAAATTGAAGAAATCTCTGGGAAAATTGATTCAAATACAAAAAGTATAACTGACCTTGGGAATAAAGTGAACTCAAATGCAGAAGCAATTGGGAAATTATTGGAAGAATCATCTACAACAAGAAAGATAGCTGAGGAAGCTAAAGAAATTGCAACTGCTGCTGAGGGAAAGTTTCCACCAGTGTTCAAGAAACTAGATGAATATGAACTGGCACTTTCTATGCAGGATATGCAACGCAAGGAGAGGAATTTAAGGATCAGACTTGTGCCGGAAAAGGAAGAAGACAACCTGGTGGACTATTTGACAAAAGAATTTTCTGACTTTTGGAAGCAGGAGCTGGACAAAGAAGAATTTAAGATAGAAAGTGCATTTAGACTGGGAGCAAGGCAGAGGAAGAACAGACCCAGAGACTGTTTAATAACTCTGAGATCAAAGGAGGAACGGGACAAAATACTGAACCTGCATTACCAAACAACCCTTCGAATTGAAGATTTTCACATTGAGATTTTTAAAGATATTCCCAAAAGCATTTTGGATGCAAGAGGACACTACAAGGACCTGGTGATACTGCTGAAAAGGAACTACATTCAATTCAGGTGGGAGTTTCCCCAAGGCTTGTCTTTTAAATACAAGGGGAAGAAAAGAAGAATAAAGACAGTGAGTGACAAAGACAAGTTCTTAGGAGAACACGAAGAAGACCTACAGAAAGAGACGTTTCCAGGGCAAGGGCATCCTTCACTAGATACGGACACGGAACCACCGACAAACGAGGAACAAAAATTGGGAGCTGTAGGAGGAAAGAGTAAATAACCCCATCATGGCTCTGCAACTTCTAACCTGGAATTGTAACGGTTTGAACATTCCCAGAAAAAGGAAAAATATATTTCATGCTCTAAAGAAAGACCAATTGGACTTGATTTGCTTACAAGAGACCCATGTGACAAGAGCACATAGGAAATTATTAATAAATAAAAGACTGGGACAAGAATTTATATCTTCAGACAGAGTAAAAAAGAGAGGAGTAGTGATTTATGCAAAGGAAAAGCTGCAACCGAAACAAATCTTCAAAGACGACCAAGGAAGATATCTGGCAATTGAAATCCAATTTCAAGGAGAAAAGTATCTGATAGTGGGAGTTTATGCGCCAAATGAAGGGAAAGCTGAATTCTTCAAGAAGTTGCATGAGACTTTGATGGACTACATGGATTATAATCTAATTATGATGGGAGACATGAATGGAGTGGTTTCAACAAATATGGACAAAGCACAAAGACAGGTAGTAACAAAAGATGGAAGACTACCAAAGACCTTTTTTGAAATGACTGACAATATGGATTTGATAGACATCTGGAGAACAAAACACCCATTAGAAAGAGAGGGAACCTTCTTTTCTGAAGCCAAAATGACATGGACAAGGATCGACCAAATTTGGGTGACTAGCAGTATGGCGTAGAACATAAAGAGAGTGGAAATCTGCCCAAAAACTTTCTCCGACCATAATGCAGTAAAGATGGTGATGAGGCAAACAACAACTGGCTCCTTCAGATGGAGAATGAATGACACCTTACTTAGAGATGAGGAGATTTGCAAGAAGGCCCAAAAAACTTTGAAAGACTATTTTGAAATTAATCTAAGGACTAAAGTAGAAAAAAGAATAGTATGGGACGCAAGCAAAGCCGTGATGAGAGGGTTTCTGATACAACAAAATACATTAAAGAAAAGAAAACAAAATGAGAGGAAGGAAAAAATTCTGGAAAAGATAAAAGAAGGGGGAAAGAAACTAAGATTGAAGCCAAAATCACAAGAGATTTTAAGAGAAATCAAATTTTATCAAACACAATATATGGAACTGACGAATCAAGAATTAGAGTGGAAAATTAAGCAAATGAGACAAAAGACTTTTGAATCTGCTGACAAATGTGGCAAGCTATTGGCTTGGCAAATAAAGAAGAGACAAAAACTCAACACGGTAACAAACATAGAAGTGGAAGGAAAGAATATAAGTAACCCAGCTGAAATCAGGAACTGTTTTCAGAACTACTTTAGACAACTTTACACACAAGGGCCGCAAAAAGAAACAGATATACAACAATTCCTCGAGAAAAATGGGCTGAAAAAGATTTCGCAGGAAAGTAAGACAATTTTGAACCAGGAGATATCAGCACAGGAAATAGAAGATGCCATTCAAAACATGACGTTGGGCAAATCACCTGGACCGGATGGACTGACTTCCAAATATTACAAAGTTTTGAAGGAAGGGCTTATACAACCTTTGAAGGAAGTCTGCAACGAGATTATGGAGGGGAGGAAGGCACCCGATACGTGGAGAGAGGCCTATATTACACTTATACCAAAGACAGAGACTGAAAAGACCCAACTTAAGAACTACCGACCCATCTCGTTACTAAATGTGGATTACAAAATCTTTGCTGATGTTTTAGCAAAGAGACTGAAAAGAGTTTTGATGGAGGAGATTCATGGGGACCAAGCGGGCTTTCTCCCGAAAAGGCATTTGTCGGACAATGTAAGGAATATAATTGACATTTTGGAGAAGTTGGAAGTGAACATAAATACTAAGGCTGTTTTGATATTTGTGGACGCCGAGAAAGCCTTTGACAACATTTCTTGGAGCTTTATGTTGAAGAACCTCCGGGGGATGGGGGTAGGCCAAGGGTTTGAGAATGGTATAGGTGCAATTTATTCTGAACAGAAAGCAAAATTAATTGTAAATAATGTGGTTACAGAAGAGTTCAAGATTGAAAAAGGGACACGACAGGGGTGCCCTATCTCCCCATTACTTTTTATATCGGTCCTGGAGGTTTTGCTTAATATGATTAGGAGGGACCAGTTGGTTAAAGGGATTCAGGTCGGAGCTAAACAATACAAACTGAGAGCATTTGCAGATGACCTAGTACTTACATTGCAAGAGCCAGAAGCTAGTACGAAAAGAGTTTTGGAAATAATCCAAGAGTTTGGTCAATTGGCAGGATTTAAATTGAATAAGTCAAAAACAAAGGTATTGGAGAAAAATCTAACACAGGTTGAAAAAGAAAGGTTTCAGAATGAGACAGGGTTGACTGTGGTTAAAAAAGTGAAATACTTGGGTATAAACATGACAGCCAAGAATGTGAATTTATTTAAAGATAATTATGAAAAAACTTGGACAGAAGTGAAAAAAGACTTGGAGATTTGGTCAAATTTAAAGCTTTCCTTGTTAGGTCGAATTGCAGTCATAAAGATGAATGTATTGCCAAGAATGTTGTTTTTGTTTCAAGCATTGCAAATAATGGATAAAATGGACTGTTTCAAGAAGTGGCAAAAAGACATATCTAAATTTGTCTGGCAGGGCAAAAAGCCCAGAATTAAATTTAAGATATTAACGGATTCAAAGGAAAGAGGGGGGTTTGCCCTGCCAGACTTCAAACTGTACTATGAAGCGGCAGCTTTCTGCTGGCTGAAAGAATGGCTGCTTCTTGAAAACACAGACATTTTGGATTTGGAAGGTTTCAACAATATTTTTGGGTGGCATGCATATCTGTGGTATGACAAGGTTAAAGCACATAAAAGTTTTAAAAACCATATTGTCAGAAAAGCACTATTAAATGTCTGGGTCAGATATAAAGACTTGCTGGAAAACAAAACTCCAAGGTGGCTATCGCCAATGGAAGCAAAGGCTGTTAAAAAGTCTAATATGGAGTCAAAGTGGCCAAGATACTGGGAAATCTTGGAAAAGGAAGGGGACAAATGGAGATTGCAGAGTTTTGAGAAATTAAAAGGGAAGGTGAGAGATTGGTTGCATTATCATCAAATAAATGAAGTGTTTAAAATGGACAGTAAAATTGGCTTCCAGGTGGAAAAATCAAAATTGGAGACAGAACTGTTAGAACCCAGTACTAGAAATTTGTCAAAAATGTATAATTTGCTGCTGAAATGGAATACACAGGATGAAACGGTTAAATCAAGTATGATTAAATGGGCTCAGGACATTGGTCATAATATCATGTTTGCTGACTGGGAAAAGTTGTGGACCACCGGGATGAAATTTACGGCATGTAATGCCTTAAGAGAAAATATTATGAAAATGATCTATAGGTGGTACCTAACCCCAGTCAAGCTTGCAAAGATTTACCATTTGCCTGACAATAAATGTTGGAAATGTAAAGAAAAGGAAGGTACATTCTTTCACCTTTGGTGGACGTGCCCGAAGATTAAGGCATTCTGGGAAATGATCTATAATGAACTTAAAAAGGTATTTAAATATACTTTCACCAAGAAACCAGAGGCCTTTCTCTTGGGTATTGTCGGCCAAGGGGTGTTAAAGACAGATACAACTTTCTTCATGTATGCTACAACAGCAGCTAGAATACTCATTGCGAAGTACTGGAAGACGCAAGATCTACCCACACTGGAAGAATGGCAGATGAAGGTGATAGACTACATGGGCTTGGCAGAAATGACGGGCAGAATCCGAAACCAGGGAAGAGAAGCAGCGCAAGAAGATTGGAAAAAGTTTAAGGACTATTTAAAGAAATACTACAAAATTAATGAGAGTTAGAATGATGTTGGATTGGAAAGTAAATGGTTACTATTAGTAATGGTTAAGACAAGGAGAATAAGGAAGATTAGCCTGAATTTTTATTAAAATAAGGGAAGATTTGCTGAGTAATTGATAAGAACTTGGAATACAGAGAAGGGAGGCATGAGGAAGTCGGGGAAGAAAGGTGTAAGAAACTAAGATATGAAATGGTACATGTTTTTTGTTTTGATTGTGTTTTTTGTTTGTTTATGTATTTGTTATATGTTTGTGTTGTTATAAAAATCTGCAATAAAAAATTATTATAAATAAAATATTTTTAAAAGACAATTGAAAAGCAGTTTAAAAGAATGAAAACAGTCCTCTCTGCTTGGCAGCAGCAGTCCTTTTCTAGTCTGTCAGGCCCCTCCCTCGGCCTGGTGGAAAACGGCAGGAGCCGGACCCTCTCAACAGGGGGCTGAGTGGTTTTGCGTTTGCCCCACAGCTTGCCCCACAGCACCTGCTCCTTAGTGATGAATCAGAACAAACGGGAGTCCATGGAAAACCCAACTGCTGTTTCTTTCAATCCAGCGGCAAAGAGAGGGTTTCCCCGAGTGAAGGGGGCAGAGCCAACGGAGGTGTGAATGAGCCCATCCTATTTATTACACAGGAATAGAATCATAGAATCATAGAATCATAGAGTTGGAAGAGACCACAAGGGCCATCGAGTCCAACCCCCTGCCAAGCAGGAAACACCATCAGAGCACTCCTGACATATGGTTGTCAAGCCTTTGCTTAAAGACCTCCAAAGAAGGAGACTCCACCACACTCCTTGGCAGCAAATTCCACTGTCGAACAGCTCTTACTGTCAGGAAGTTCTTCCTAATGTTTAGGTGGAATCTTCTTTCTTGTAGCTTGGATCCATTGCTCCGTGTCCGCTTCTCTGGAGCAGCAGAAAACAACCTTTCTCCCTCCTCTATGTGACATCCTTTTATATATTTGAACATGGCCTTAACCTCCTCTTCTCCAGGCTAAACATGCCCAGCTCCCTTAGCCGTTCCTCATAAGGCATCGTTTCCAGGCCTTTGACCATTTTGGTTGCCCTCCTCTGGACACGTTCCAGTTTGTCAGTGTCCTTCTTGAACTGTGGTGCCCAGAACTGGACACAGTACTCCAGGTGAGGTCTGACCAGAGCAGAATACAGTGGCACTATTACTTCCCTTGATCTAGATGCTATACTCCTATTGATGCAGCCCAGAATTGCATTGGCTTTTTTAGCTGCCGCGTCACACTGTTGGCTCATGTCAAGTTTGTGGTCAACCAAGACTCCTAGATCCTTTTCACATGTAGTGCTCTCAAGCCAGGTGTCACCCATCTTGTATTTGTGCCTCTCATTTTTTTTGCCCAAGTGCAATACTTTACATTTCTCCCTGTTAAAATTCATCTTGTTTGTTTTGGCCCAGTTCTCTAATCTGTCAAGGTCGTTTTGAAGTGTGATCCTGTCCTCTGGGGTGTTAGCCACCCCTCCCAGTTTGGTGTCATCTGCAAATTTGATCAGGATGCCCTTGAGTCCATCACCCAAGTCGTTGATAAAGATGTTGAATAAGACCGGGCCCAAGACAGAACCCTGTGGCACCCCACTAGTCACTCTTCTCCAGGATGAAGAGGAACCATTGATGAGCACCCTTTGAGTTCGGTCAATCAGCCAGTTACAAATCCACTGAGTGGTAGCATAGTCAAGACCGCATTTTACC
The DNA here is from genome assembly GCF_027172205.1 of Podarcis raffonei. Taxonomy (NCBI): domain Eukaryota; kingdom Metazoa; phylum Chordata; class Lepidosauria; order Squamata; family Lacertidae; genus Podarcis; species Podarcis raffonei. The sequence goes on from NC_070608.1 coordinate 91,175,490, forward strand.
AGCTTCTTTACAAGAATATCATGGGGCACCTTGTCAAATGCCTTGCTGAAATCAAGGTAGGCTACATCCACTGCGTTCCCTTCATCTACCAGGCTTGTAATTCTGTCAAAAAACGAGATCAGGTTAGTCTGACATGACTTATTTTTCAGAAATCCATGCTGACTATTGGTGATCACAGCATTCCTTTCCAGGTGCTCACAGACTGTTTGCTTAATGATCTGCTCCAGAATCTTCCCTGGTATTGATGTCAGACTGACTGGGCGGTAATTATTTGGGTCCTCTCTTTTCCCCTTTTTGAAAATAGGGACAACATTTGCCCTCCTCCAGTCTGCCGGGACTTCGCCTGTTCTCCAGGAATTCTCAAAGATGACTGCCAGTGGTTCTGAGATCACATCTGCCAGTTCTTTTAATACTCTTGGATGCAGTTCGTCTGGCCCTGGAGACTTGAATACATCTAGACTAGCCAAGTATTCTTGTACTATCTCCTTAGTTATTCTGGGCTGTGTTTCCTCTGCTGAATCATTTGCTCCAAATTCTTCAGGTCGGGCATTGTTTTCTTTATCGGAGAAGACTGAGGCAAAGAAGGCATTGAGGAGTTCAGCCCTTTCTGTGTCCCCTGTTTGCATTTCACCATCTTCTCCTCTGAGTGACCCCACTGTTTCTTTGTTCTTCCTTTTGCTACGAACATACCCATAAAAGGAGAAGTTACAAAACAGTTTTTTGAAAGAGGGCTTCCAGCCCAGTGGAATGGTCCCTTTCTATTTGCCCCAGCGGAAACAGCGAGTCATGAAGGACTTGAGGGCGAGCCCATGTCTGGGTCTAATCTGGAGTCTGCAGACGAATCACTCATGGTGGTTTGGGATAACAGCCGAGGATGGGAAGTCTCAGAGGCCACAGGTGTCCAAAGCCTCCTGTTACGCCTACCGGCGTGGTTGCTCAAGAGCGAACAGGCAAGATCCCCACTGGTCTTTTCAAAGGCTTTATTATTGGTGCAAAAACGTTTACAGTGAAGAACGTCTCAATTCCATGTCTTGCTCAGTCACTAGCAGAATCTGAGAGTGGGGGGTCCTTAAACTTTCCCCAGCAGGGTAGTCTCTTGACCCCCAGCCGACGCCTCCCCTCTCTGCGCGTAAACCTACTGTGCAGAGAGGGCGTGGCCAAAGGGGGACCTGCCTCCCCCCCGCTTTGCTCAAGCACGGTTCTTTGGCTCTCTCTTGCATGTTCCGAGCCCTGCATCTCTTCCCCACTAGAGGCGGGGCTTCCCTCCTCCGCGGAGGAAGTGCTGCTTCTCACGATCTTTGGAGGCTCCCTGTAACCCAGCTACCCTTCCACCTCTCGCCTCTGAGCTGATGGCAGTTCCCTGACACCTCCGAATCACCTTTTTAGAGCAGTGGAGCTGAAGGAAGCAAATGATAGTGGCCAACAATATATTTGGGAATGGATGGGGCAGCCTGCCTTCCAGGCGTACCTTTATACCAGCCTCAATTCTGCAGCGACAGCATGAACAATGTTTAAACAGAACAAGCTCTAGTAAGGCGGGGGTGGGGGGAAGCAAAGAATTGAAAATTATAACAAAAAGAAGAAAACCTTGGGAATAGTAGCTCTGCTTCATGGCTCCTATTTAACTCACCTCAGAGAAGGGAGATTTTCAAAGCAGGGCAGATCCAAAATGCAGCAGAAGACAGGGCAAATATGGGGAAAGCCCTACTTAATATACAGGTTGTTCTAAGATAGTAAAGGAAATGCTAAAGAACCATAAACCTGCAGTTGAATTAATTTACAATGACATTTTCTGTTGGATTTAAAGGATTGGGGAAGAGAGAAGGAAATCTGAATTGGAGAGTTTTCTTTGTTTGCAAAATGGAAGCCAAGGTTGTGCTTAAAGCACTGTACTGCAAGAAACTAGGAAGTCACAGTATTCAGAAGGCTTTCCTTCCAAAGGCAAATTACAATTTTCTTTGAATTCCCCCTGCTTCAAAAGAGGTGTGGAGAGTCATACTGGTCTTCAAACTTCAGCAGTCTTCAAAAGAGATATTGTACTGTATTAAGTTTTACATCTTTCCTGTTTCCCTGGAGAACAGGTGCAGGGACCAAGGAGGAGTTGACACTTGAAAGACACAAAATAAAAGTGCCTGTACCAACTTTCATTCTGATGTCTCAATCTTCAGTGCAGAAACCACAACTGTGTTCTTTCTCCCTCCCTCCCTCTTTGCCATTTCCTTATCCCTCTAAAAGCAGCCGTGGGGGTTGACCTGGTCTTTAAATCTGAAATTCAGAATTGAGCCCTAAATACACGCATCACATTTCACTTCACTATCTTGCAGATCATCAGTTATTACAGTGGTACCTCGGGTTACATACGCTTCAGGTTACAGACTCCGCTAACCCAGAAATAGTACCTTGGGTTAAGAACTTTGCTTCAGGATGAGAACAGAAATCACGCGGCGGAAGCAGGAGGCCCCATTAGCTAAAGTGGTGCTTCAGGTTAAGAACAGTTTCAGGTTAAGTATGGACCTCCGGAACGAATTAAGTACTTAACCCGAGGTACCACTGTACTGTTATTAAAAAATTATTGGAATGCCAAATGGATGACTTAAACACTGAAGCTGATGACATTCCTATGCAGAGCCAAAGAATAAAAACCTATTCATCACCAAATAGGAAATATCAGTCTAGCATTATCAATGTACTCGTGATGCATATTAAATTACTGGATGCTCCTCTCTTATCCCCCTTCATGGATCACTGCCTTGCCGTGGCGAAGGGGCTTGAATAACTCGGAGAAGCTATGAGCTATGCCGTGCAGGGCCACCCAAGATGGACAGGTCATAGTGGAGAGTTTTGACCAAACGTGATCCACCTGGAGCAGGAACCGGCAAGCCACTCCAGTAAATTATGATTAAATGGGTAATGGATGTTGGCCATAACACTGAGTATAAGAATTGGTCAAAATTATGGAACACTGGGCTAAAATTTACAGCATGTACATGGTTGAAAGAAAAGCTGTTAAAAATGATGTATAGATGGTACCTCACTCCAATTAAACTGACAAGGATGTATAAAACAGGAAACAAGAATTGCTGGAAATGTGGGGTGAAAAAAGGTAGTCTTTTCCCTGGAAAAGACCCTGATGTTGGGAAAGATTGAGGGCACAAGGAGAAGGGGACGACAGAGGACGAGATGGTGGGACAGTGTTCTCGAAGCTACAAACATGAGTCTGACCAAACTGCGGGAGACAGTGGAAGACAGAAGTGCCTGGCGTGCTCTGGTCCATGGGGTCACGAAGAGTCGGACACGACTAAACAACAACAACAACAACAACAACTCTCTTATCACTTTTATATTTAATAAATCCTTTAAAGATGGCCTCCTGGGAAATATGAAAACACTATTCCTAACACTCGTTCAAACAGCTTTGTCATACTTCCTGTTTAATGAGTGGACAAGTCCTCCTTCATCAGAGGTTTGCTCCACCCTCCCATCACCTCCCACCTCAATGTTCTGCAGGTGAGGAAGGCTTCTCTTGTGCAAAAGTGTGGAGAGGGGAGAGAACCTGAACTGCAGAAACTGCAGTTCGAAAGCACATCAAAGTGCAAGTAGATCAACAGATACCGCTCTGGCGGGAAGGTAAACGGCGTTTCCGTGCGCTGCTCTGGTTCGCCAGAAGCGGCTTAGTTATGCTGGCCACATGACCTGGAAGCTGTACGCCGGCTCCCTCGGCCAATAAAGCGAGATGAGCGCCGCAACCCCAGAGCCGGTCACGACTGGCCCTAATGGTCAGGGGTCCCTTTACCTTTACCTTACTTATAGACACAAGAGAAAGAGGAGGCCCTCGCCCTCCCAGACCTTAAACTGTACTATGAGGCTGCATGCTTGGTTTGGATTAGGGACTGGATAAAACTGGAAAAGGAAGAAGCATTAGATTTAGAAGGTCATGATAACAGATATGGATGCCATGCATATTTATGCTATGGAAAAGGGAAAGTACATAAAGGATTTTGCAATCACTTCATTAGGAAATCATTAATGAGTATGGAAGAGATATAAAGATTTAATAGAACAAAAAACACCTTGGTGGCTCTCACCAATTGAAGCTTCATTACTCATACCGCTCGGTAAAAAGGGGAAATGGCCTGTGTTAAGCAATTCTTCAAACAGCTCTTGTTTATTCACAGGCCAGGACAGAACTGAACTGAAGGGCTCAGTCAGCCTGCTTATATAGAGCTCCAGTACCACGTTACTGTGACAACTTTCTAAAACTATCCAATCACTGAACGTAATTTTCGATCCTTCATTTGCATATCTACAGTATCCCCCTGCTGGCCCAGGGTGAGAACTTCAGTACATAACAGCCTACATACAGAGACTTATTGAGAAATCAAGAAGGAAAATGGAAATGGAAACGAAAAGATTATGATGAAATTAAAGACCATTTTCAGAGTTGGTTGCATTACAGACAATTAAATGAAATTTATAAGGAAGATAGCAAAAAAGGGTTTAGTTATACAATCTCTAGATTCCAAAAAGAGGTTATAGAAGAAGACACAAAGTTATTGAAGAAAGAATATAGTATACTGCTAGAATGGGAAACGAAAGACGAGGAGGTCAAATCGGTTATGATTAAATGGGTGCAACATATAGGACATAATATACAATTTGAGAACTGGGAAAAATTGTGGAAAGTAGATTTGAAATTTACAGACTGTTCTCTTCTGAAGGAAAACTATATGAAAAAGATGTATAGATGGTATATCACACCAGTAAAAATGGCAAAAATGTATAAAACTGTGTCAAATATATGTTGGAAATGTAAGGAAAAAGAAGGTACTTTGTATCATATGTGGTGGGAATGTAGAGAAGTTTAAAAAAATTGGGAGATGAAATATAATGAACTGAAAAAAATGTTCAAAATGACATTTGTAAAAGAACCAGAAGCATTTTTGTTAGGGATTTTAGGACAAATTAACATATAAACTACGAGAGGACAACCGTGACTTCAAGGAAGAATGGGAACTTTTTACAAACCACCGTATTTTTCACTCTATAAGACGCACCAGACCACAAGACGCACCTAGTTTTTGGAGGAGGAAAACAAGAAAAAAAATATTCTGAATCTCAGAAGCCAGAACAGCAAGAGGGATCGCTGTGCAGTGAAAGCAGCAATCCCTCTTGCTGTTCTGGCTTCTGGGATAGCTGCACAACCTGCATTCGCTCCATAAGACGCACACACATTTCCCCTTACTTTTTAGGGGGGGGGAAAGTGAGTCTTATAGAGCAAAAAATACGGTATTTAAAAAGACTTGCATTCCTTGGCAGGTTTTGAATAAACATCCACAAATTTATTAGTGGAACATAGGATAGATAAGGTAATGATATGTATAACTTTTTAACATGCAGAGAATAATATGTGCAAACAAATCAGAGTGTGGAGCTGAGGGAAGTCTCTGGAGGGTGGGAGAGGAAGGAATGGGAGGGAATAAAAGGGGGGAATGTAATTGGTTATATTGATTGATAATTTGTCTGTTAAAACTGTTCAATAAAAATATATTTAACAAAAAGAAATTATAATAAAAGATGGCAAAATATTGTATACAGATTTTTAAAATAATCTAAATAAAACATTTTTTTGAAAGAACAAAGATTGCACTGGAATAGATGTGTGTGTGCACACCGTGCAATCCAGCAGCTAACTGGGATAGCTCAGTCAGTAGAGCAGGAGACTCTTCATCTCAGGGTCATGGGTTCGAGTTCCACGTTGGGCAAAAGATTCCTGCACTGCAGGGGGTTGGACTAGATGACCCTTGCAGTCCCTTACAACCCTACAATTCTATGATTC